>NC_066316.1:0-1263750 GCF_022539315.1 Serinus canaria
CATCCGACCCACAACAATCCTGAGCCTCGGGCAGCGCCGGCACGCGGAGCACGCTCGTCCCGTCGCAGCAGATCCAAACTAAACCCATTTCTGCTACTAACAAAGAACAAAGATCCCACTGCATTTCACCCTATTAAAAACTCACAGAAACCCAACTAGAAATAAATTTAAAAACCCCTCTATATAACTAGCCCAAAACCTCCATCCATTCTAATCCTAAACTTCCTCCCAAACCAGTATCTCAGAAACCCAAAAAACTCAAACACACATTGAAAATGACCTAACTGCTAATAAAAACAAAAACCCGTAAAAAATAAATCAAACCCAGTCACTCAACTCAAAACTGTGCCACTGACCCTAAACATTACTACAAAAAGCACCCAAAGCTCCACCTTTATGCTAACTCACAAATAATAACAAATAATCTATCAAAATTATCTTAAAAATTAAAAAAACTAATTAAAAGCATAAAAATAAAAAATGTCAACTATTCAAATATTAAAAAATAACACTACTCAAATTAAAAAAAATGTTGCCTATAAAAACCCACCATAAAAATGTCTCTGTCCCCAAAGATAAAACTAAAAAACCCATCATACCAGAAATGATTTGGAACATAGGAAGACGAAAACCATAACACTCAAGCAGTACACCATATCCCTTATCGTACACCAACTACAAACAGCATGAAACAATACAATCAATTCTTAAAAACCACCTTAAATCCACTACCTTTTTAAAAAAAACTTTGAAAAATTAAAAACTGCATTTAACAAAAGCCATCTAATAAATTAACACCTAAAACTCCAGCAGCCGAGCTAGCCCTACCAAATCTCTTTGTTTATACATACAAAAACAAAACCAAAATCCCAAAAAGATCCCAAGTCTATTAAAGAAACCTACTGAAATTAATCCTACCTCAAATAAAAACCAACCCATCCATAAAGTTAGTCTCACTCAAAAAACAAATTACACAGAGTTCATAATACCAAGAAATAAAACAACACACCATATACCACAAAGAATATAATATTGAATGAAAGAAAACCACATTTTTTGCTTTTTTTTTTACAAACTTCTTTTATTAGCTAGAACAAAAGATTTTGCCAGGACTGTAACAATAATTTTTTCCTGCTTCTTCTCCTCCTTCCTATTCTTCTGAAACGTCCCATCTCATTCCCAAATTCCATACAACTTCTGAGTTTCAATCCAAGCAAAAAGCAAAACTCGTGCACTTGTGTGTTGGATGCTCCTGCCACATTCTCCATTGCACCCCACATCTTCTTACACTTTCAGTCTTCACGCTGTCCTGCCGGGATCAGTTTCACAGATGAACTGGCACATGTGAAGAGAGGATTTCCCTCCCTCCACATCCAGGTGCTGTCTTTGAGCCAGAGGGGTCAAGGCTGTTCAGAACCATAGGATCCTTTAGGTTGGCAAAGCCTTCTAAGGTCACTGAGCCCAGCTGTTGCCCCAGCACTGCCAAGCCCCTCCCAAACCAGGTCCCTAAACACCACATCTGGACACCCTTGAAATGTCTCCAGGGATGGGGGCTTCCCTGGGCAGCCTGCTCCTAGGCCTGACCACCCTTCCAGTGAAGAAATTTCTCCTCAAATCCAACCTAAGCCTTCCCTGCTGCAACTTGAGGCCATTTCCTTTTGTCATGTCACTTCTTACTTGGGAGATCTCGGTGCTTAAACCTTCCCTGCTTGTTCCCTAGGAGGTCTCTGGCTTGGCTGGATGAGAGGAGAAACACTCCCAGCACAGGAAGGGGAGCTCAGGAGGTCCCACACCAAGGCAGGGGGAACGGCAGTCCTCACCGGAGCTCACATGTCAGTTCTCAGTGCTTGGCTCTGCTTTTCCTCCCAGGCAGATCTCTGCAGAGTGCTTCGAAATCGGCTGTTTGGAAGAGGGGGGAAAAAAGAGGTTAGCCAAGGTTTTTATCCAGACTATCTGATGTCTTTGCCTGCTTTGCGTCTTCCCTGACTTCCTTCTGCTAAGAAAAAGCTGCCTTTGGACTTCTAGGGGGAACTTTCATGTAATGCTTGAAAAGGAGCTACAGAAAAGCGCCTCATTTTTAAAGACTCGGCCGAGAAGACAGAAAATTGCTGCTTCTCCATCCCCACTTCCTACAGAGCTGGCAGGCACCAGGCCAGCTCTGCTCCTCCTTCAAGTTGTTCCCAAACCTGCTGGAAGAACCGAAGGCTACTTTGGTGTTCCATCGCTCTGCTTTTCCCGAAAAAGATCTTTCAGTGCTGCTTTCCATCCATGGGAAGGGCCTTTCTGTCTCACACACTCGGTGACACGAGGCTGCACGAAGCTGCAGCAGCCTCTGCTCCAGGTGGGAAGGGCTTTCTTCCTCCTCTGGCACCTGGCTGGCACAGGTTGCTCTGGGATGCTGGGGCTGCCCCGTGCCTGGAAGTGTTCAAGGCCCATTGGTGCTCTGGGATGAGGCTCTGAGCAAGCTGCTCTAGGGAAAAATGTCCCTGCCCATGGCAGGAGGCTTGGAATGAAGTGATCTTTGGAGTCCTTTCCAACCTGAATTATTCCATGATTCTATGAACTCAAAAAACCTGAGGAGTAAATCTGTAAAGGTCACTAAAAACATAAAAGCACATCCCCATCAGCTTATTTTTGAATGAAAACATATTTTTGAATTAAATTCTACAAAGAGGGAGAAGTATTCTATGTATTTGCTCTTTCTAGCTTTCAGGTATATTTTAGCTATCATTTAAAGCTTTAAAATATTTTGTATTTTTAAAATAATAAATAGTATTAAAATTCAAACATTTTTACACTATTGCAGAAATAAAAATTGCTGACAATCAGGCCATTTCATTCTTTATGCAGTGGAGTCATAATGACAGAATTTCTGGACAGAAATTTTACAGGATGGCCCTCCACAGAGAGCACCAAATTCCTCATCCCTTGGCAGTTCAGCTCCTCCACATCAGAAAGGTAAACTAGGACAACACAGCCTTGGGCTTCCACGAGTGGCAAGGCAGTAAGAGACACATTGAGGACACGCCTCAATAATGTCATTACAATTTCCACATCAAGTGAGAGCATGGATGGTGCAGGTGCAGATTCTTTCCTCTCCCATGCTAGAGGGCCTCCAGGCCACAGTAGATGCTTGGGGTCTGCGTATGGAAGTTTGGAAACTGAAGATGCTTAACTCTGCTAGTGAAGGTTAATAGAGACTCTGTAAATAATAAACAGGTTTGTAAAGGTGCAGGTTGTCTCTGTCCCCATGCTGAGCCAGCTGGAGGCCAATGGCCACAGCCAATGGTGCCTTGGCTTGGGATAACTCCTTGTCACACCTTCTCCACCAGGCAAAGAGGGACCAGTTCCCTGTGCTGCCTCAAACAGTCCCTGGCGCCCCGGCCAGGCTTTATGCCCTCAACATCCCTTCTTCTGGAAATCCAAGGCGCACCGCAGGACAGCTTTTAGGCAGTGTAAGTGTAGCTTAGAGACAGCACAGTCACGGGTCCTGCTAGTCTCAGCTCTGCTGGGGGAGGATTCACATGCCACGGACCCCTCCTTTGAGCAGGACACTTTAAAGCCCCGTCAGCAGCAGCAGCAGGGGTGCTCACCCTTCCTGCCCTGGTGAGCACCAGCTCCTGGCCGTGCAGTCCAACCGGCTGGGGCCGATCGGCCGCCAGCACAGGATTTAATGCCATGGCAATTACACCTCCCAGATTAGACTGGGGCCTGATGACATGGAGCTAAGGATGCCTGTGGCAAACGGCAGCCTGTATGGCTTCAGGCCGCTTGCAATCGAGAAGGGATTTCCCTGTCCCACATACTGTGTGCTCTTACCTTCTACAGAGTGAAGAGCCGCAGAGCCTTTAGGAGGAGGAAAGGATTTTGAAGACTCCTGCTAGGAAGAAAAGATATCTGAAGGAAAAGGAAGTGATATCCAGTACCCCTGAAAATCCCATAGGAGTAGGGCACAGAATTATTTTTATGAGCGTGACAGTTTGAGAAAAAAATAAGTGCAAAGGGTGTAGAAAGAAATAAATTCTAGATTTGATGTGTTGGGATGAACAGGATCTTTAGGACTTGTGTCAAAGTTTGCGTGGTCTCTGTGTGAACACGTGTGGAATGGGGACTGCTCAGCTCAGGTGACAGATCTGGGGGCACAGCAAAGCGACCTGGCCGAGGGGAAGGTGTCCCTGCCCAGGACAGGGGAGTGGAACTAGGTCGTTTTTAAGGTCCCTTCCAATCCAAACCATTCTATGGTGTGATGAAACAGGAGAGTTGAAAGGGAGAAGGATGAATTCCTTTGGAAGGATAATTTTTTGCCTCTCTAGTAGCAGGCTGTTGTTGGAAGGATTGTTTTGCTCTTACACTGACCTTGGCTGAAGGTGTTTCACCCTGCAGAGGGCGGTAACAGCCTGTGGCACACGTTGCTCTTGGGCAGATCACACGGAGCTAGAGGGGAAAAAGCCGCCAGTAGTTCTGTGACAGGAGCAGACACTCTTCCCTACGTTTGGAAATATCCATTAGGGATTTTTCCAGCAGATGGCAACAGCAGACCGATTTGTAGTGCAAGGCCAGACTTTGCAGGCTGCCTAAAACCTGGCTGGGCTCTATCCAAAGCATCTTCTGCTTCTCCTGCTCCTGGTATTGAGCCTACCTGGTACCCCAGGGCATGGTTACGGGAATATAAAATAAATCAGTGCTGCAGAAAACTGCACTACAAACTCTGGAGCTCTCGGTGTGTTTGCAGGGCTTAAAACACATCTGGTGCATTCCAAACAGATGAAAATTATGGCTCCCCCTGAATAAATGTGATATATTTATATCATATATATATATGATATGATAAAAGAGCAACACTGTTTTGCCATTTGCAGATTACAATAGGAATGAACCTGGAAGACAAAACACAAGATAAATTCACAGCTGGACATTCAAATCTTTTTCTCCAAAACGCAATCAACGTGCAGATTTTCCCTTAAGCTGAAGTATGAACCAAAGTCATAGAATTGTTCAGGTCAGAAAAGACCTTCAGGCAGTGAAGATGAGCATTCAGGTGTGGCATGAAGCTTAGGGAGCACTGAAGAAGCTGATATTCTTTGGAAAGTAAAAAAAACCTGAAGTAATTAATTAACAATGAATCCCCTGCGGAAACGACACAAGGGACAGCTTGCAGGGGAGATGCCTGAAAGCCAAAGCTGCGCTTCAGTGGCATCTAAGGTGGGAATTTTGCAGAGCGCCTGTACACAAGTTTGCTATCACTGTGATCAGTGAGCAGTGGCCACCCCAGAGCAGGGGGTGCTGTGGCTCAGAAGACCTGGCTGTGAAAAATACAGGTTACTCTCCCCAAGCACATGCCAGTGGTCTGGAAAAGGGTGATCCTGCTTGACATTACTGCTGTGTTTGCTAAAGGGGGGATGCAGCTCAGTCCTCGTCACTTACCTGATGCTCCCAGCTGTGGCGCAGTTGAATGGCAACACTTGGCCGTGCTTCACCTCCCTGGGCATTTTCTGAGCAGGGAACTGCAACGCCATTGCAACTTTTCCGCTCTCGCATAATTCTTCCAGAAAAAAAACAGTGCGTTGAGGGGGAAACTGCCTTGGCACCGTCCCAAAATCCTTCATCGCTTGTGGTAACCCACGGCACACTCCCTGCACGCGTTATCTTTACGTTAACGCTGTTTACAAGTGCTGTGAATAAACCCAAATCCAATTGAGAAAGGTCCTCTTTGCTCACATTTCAATACAAGGCTGGAACTATCACCTTGCAAAGAACTTTCCTCTACCAGTGCTAGATGCAAAAGAAAAAAAGCCAACCTAGGAATGCCTGCCACACCAGAGTACACAAAGCTGCTGCTGCTGCTGCTTTCAATGGCTCAGGCTGAGGGCTTTTCTGTTCTTCCTCTGTCCTTCTAACGGGAAGGACTGGCAGATGTCTTTGAACTAGCTGCAGCTTGGAGCTGCAGGCTCAGATACGCACACCGAGCTCCTGGATCCTCCAGGACAAACCCACGTCTCCCTGCTGCTCCCGTGTTGTGCCTGTGGAGCAGGGAGGGAAGGAGAGGCACACAGGTTAGCACAGTGGCAGTGCACAAGCTGCCAGGCCTCACCCATCTGACCAGCACCAAAGAGGAAATCTCATTTTTCAAAACTCTCCGTCATGCCATACAAAACACTGAATCCTTACAAATCTGGAAGGGATAGCCTGGCATGATGCCCCATAGGTCACATCTTACACAAAAAGTTCTTTTCCTCCTGCACAATTCTCTATGTTCTACTTTTACTTTTTATCTTTCTATAGATATAAAAATACCTATAGAAACTATCGATATTCACTAAGCGACCTTCAATCGTAACAGCCAGGCCTCTGCATGACTGTGCTTAACTCGTGCTTAGCTCAGGGCTTCTCTCTGTTCCTCAGACTCCAGAAACCACTGAAACTCCCATATTTTCCTGGGGGCTGCCTGCTCACAGCTGCCTGCTCACAGCTGCCCTCCTCTCACCAATGGGGGCACCTGCCAGGCTCTCAGGCTCACAGGGCACAGCAGCTTCCAAGGGGAGTATTCGTCTGGTTGAGAGGTGATTGAAAGCCTGGGGAAAAAAAAAGCTGGCTGATACTGTGGCTCTGAACTTGCAAGAATCACTAGCCCTGGAGATGTGAGGGTCGCCTGGATCGTGCTGAGCACGCTCTCTGGTCCCTTCACCTGAGTGCTCAGCTGGAGAGATCCATTTCCATGTGCTGGGCTGGGTCCCTCTCCGTCCCTGCCGTGAGAAGGAGTTCTGGGGGGATGCCAGCGCCTGCTCAGCAGAGGCTTCACACACTCTGCCCTCAGCAGGGGCAGCCTTTGAGGGCACATCAGCCGGGTGGAGAGTGAGTGACAGCACCACTGATAAATCAATCCTCAACTGGAATCCTGTATTTCACCAGAACAGATCTTCCCAAATTTTCTGCTAACACCTGCACAGTGGTGTTCCTCTGCTCTTTCCCAGCTGCAGATATGTGCCAGCACAGGAATATCAGTGTATTTTTTTCCTCATCATCTATCTGATTAAGACCTTTTGGCTGTAATTTTGACATTGTTGTGACTATTAAGTCATTGGAGAGTCATCCATGCTAAAATAAAATAAGCCCCCTACTTTTCAGTACTAAATTCCCTACCAAAGCAAGTGTTTTACTGACGTGTACTTGGGCATATTGGGCAGCTTATTTTCATTCAGAAAAATAAAATAAGCTTTCCCAGTACAAAACCCCTCTCCAGCAGCAGAGGATATCCTAGCACTAGTGTAATTAGAGAGGTCAGGAATCAGGTAACACCACCAACATTGCTTTATCTTTATGAACTGAAAGAAAACCCCAACAGTTAAGTAAATGCCTTAAAAAAGTTAAAGCTGCTGAGGTTAATGCATTGTGGGGGTTGAGTGCGCTTTGTTTGTGTGGTAAATTTATTTGCCAGGTACAGCATGAGCGCAACAAACCATGATGGTTGTCTGAAATTAATGAATATTCAGTTATGGGCAGCTCTAAAAACCAGACTGAGTTAGGACACAGTACATGGTAGTATAATTTGTTGGAATAAGCTTGTCTGCTAGAGAAAAAAGTTTTGAAAGATTTTAGATGTTTGGGTAAAGAGCTGGAAAAGTCTGCAATCCAATTCCCATCATGAGGTAACCTATCATCAAACATTGGCTCCCAAAACAAAATCTGGCAGATCTGAAGTTTACCACATTATGTCTCCCAATCTGCTTTCGTAGCCTTTCTCTTCCTCAGTCTCTGAGGCTGTGTCGTGTTTTCCGTGCAACGCTGAGAAAACAGAACGCTTTGCCAGCATGCTCCTTACTTTTGGTTATTTTTAAATCTCCACAAAAGCTCCTGCTTTCTTCTGTAGCCAATGCCTCTTGTTTATGGAAGCAGTTCCAATTTATTTTCTATAAGGAAAAAAATCTACTGCCTCGAAAGCACTGCAAGTAGCCACATTGTTCTCCTGCATTGTTTTCCTTATAAAAAAGGAATACTTTGGAGCTGCAGAGGTATTGAGTTGCCTCCACTCACTCTTTTTTAACCCCTCCCAGCTCTCAAATAGTGGCTTTCAAACAGTGACCTTTCCTTTTCGTGAAGGCCAGCTTGTTATTTTGGGTTGGATTTCCCTGCCGATTGTTCTGCGTTTCCTCCCGCATTGCTCCGCAGCCAGGCCACTGCTGCTGTTCCCGCTCCCAGTGGGATAACCAGGGTAACCACCACCCTGTGCTCCTCCCCCCAGCCTCACTGTTCTTGGGGGCTTGGGTGCAGCCATGGGGAGAGCCAGACCCCTGGCAGCCTTTCCCATCTTCACATGGATGGCCCAAACCCATCAACTTCTGATAACAGCCACAAATGATAAAATCCTGGCAGCAGTGGCCATTTGTACACGTGGTGGTATAAGCATCATTCAAATGCTCAGAAATGCAACTTTCTAGAACTGCTCTCAAGGAGCTGCGCCCATGGGTGTCATAGGAGGACACACATAAGAACCTGACCCTTGCTGGCGAAATAGCTGATCCACTTCTCTCCATGGGAGAGCTATCCTCATTTATATTCTGTGAGAGTAATTACCTGTCATCCCCGTATATTCTCTTTCTTGTAACAAGCTTTTCCTTAATATTACAAACCTCTTGGAAGGACATGCAGAGCCCATTCCTTTTCTCATAGCACCTCTGCAGGATCTGAACTAGTTTGGGTCACTTCAAAATGCTGAACTCGCAAGCAAAAAGCATGAGACACAAGTAGGATTCAGGGTGAGCCTTGAAATCAGTCAAAACCTCTGATATAATCTTTAAACAGAATCTTGGCTACCTGAAGCAGAGTGGTGCAAAGTCCACCCACTCCAGAGTTTTTTTTGAAACAGCCAAGATGTAAAATACAGATTCACTGTGCTGAAGGATCTCATCTCGATTTCTAGATGCTGACACTGAGCCTGGCAGCAAATCCTGTCAAAAATAAACTGGGACATCTCAAATACACTCTGCAGAAAAACATGTACATCTTGATTCTTTGAGGAGTGCTGCAGGCCTAGGAATCTGGAGCTCTGAGAAGACAGGCTTTGTTTTAGGAGCAACACGTTCTGCTGCATTCATAAGAAAATGTTCTCAGAAATTCCAGCTCACCAGGAGTTTGAAAGCTCCTTGTTTTGGCCTGATTTTGGCATGTAACCCGTGTGGGAAGAGAGGAGGTTTCTCGGTGTCTTGTGAACTTGAAGGGCTGCTTTTCAGCCAAAGCCCATCTAGACCCTGCCCTCAACTTGCATGTACAAGGCACAGAGACAATAAGTGGAGTTTTCTGAATACTCATTTAATTTTCAAGTTGTTTATATTTCAGAATTCAAATTGAGACAAATTGTAATCCTTTACCCAAAATATTTGAAAAAATTTTTCACTTCTGTTTCTTTCCCAGTAATAGTTTCCATCTGCCCCTGACTGCATGGAAAACTTCAATGTCAAAATTTTAAGAAATGCTGATCTATTTTTACATCTATTTTGTAATTTTACAAACTTCAGGTAAAGGAGAAAAAAAAGATGCTTCTAATATAATCTTTTGTCTTGTACTTTTTCCATTGAGAGGTGTGATAGGAAGCTGAGATCCTGTGCTAGCCAAACTTTTAATGCACTACACTAACAATATAGGTAAAGCCTTGAATAATTGGAAAAATAATAAAATAAGTGGGAACAAAAAGGAGAAAATGACCCTCCCACCAAACCCTTCAACACTGGCAAATACCTACTGTGTTCAGAAAACAGAGTGTGAGACAGAAGGAAGATGACAAAAAGGAGAAAAAACAACATCTAAAATTTCTAAATGTTTCCTGAAGAGCAAGACAAGATGAAAATTTAAACTTAAGGAAAATATTTTGGTGCACCAAATACTTTTCATACAAAAGTCTCTGTTTTGCAGGATAAATGTTTAAGACACAAATGTTGGCCATCTGTAACAGCAGCAGTGAGTGAGGCAGCAAGATGGAAAAAGTGTCGCGGCAAATCGCCTTGCCTCCCTCTGGAGTGCTGCACTGCAATGAGCTGGCCCTGGTCCCAGAGGCAGCAATGCCATATTTGTGTTGTGAGAAATGCAAGGTGCTCAGGCCTGGGAAAAGATCTCTTCTTGTGTCCACACTGCCTGTTCCAGAACTGCTTCAATACCGCACTTTTTTCTCACTGCATCCAGAGTGAAACATTTCCTCATCTGTATTTCTGCTAATAGGGAAATCACTTTTTCCTCCTTGTGAGTAATTTGGGCTACCAATGCAGCAATGAATACGCTACCTAGTAGAAAAAAGGAAATAAATATGTGTAAGTGGCTCTCCTGCTATTTGTGTGGGCTTGTGTGTGCCTGAGCGCAGGCAAACATAAATACACAGATATCTTATGCCTACAGAATATTTGTGTGCGTTCAGTGGCTCAGTTCCAGTGCAACTACAAACACCTGTGCTCATTATAGGAAAATGTGTGGTTCTTACTTGAAAATTCTCTGAAATCTCTAAAAACATTAAGGCACCTGCCTCACACAAAACATCTCCCCTGAGCTCGTTTTATCAAGCAGTGTTTATACTTGGAGTGTACGTGACACTGTTCACTTGAGACACCATTATCCAAAAGTCCTCCAAGGCTTATTGCAAACTATCTGGAAAAAAAAGTATTAACATCCTTCTTCACTCACTGTTTTAAGCAGTTCTTAACACATCTCCTCACCCACTCATCGATCCCTCTCCCCAGAGCACTTCTATTCATCCCACTAATGAGGGGCAGATTGATTTCTATCATTTCACGTTCCACTGCCTTATTGATGCATGGCTTTTTCAGAGGGAGGACAGTCACCCTGTGGTGGCAGTGACAGAGAAGCTCAGGCAGATGACATGGATGCTCTGGGCTGAAAGGAAGTTTGGGCTATTCTGATTTACACAAATCTTTAATGGTGAGGACTTTTTGAGAGCTAAAGCTAAATTATAAACTGATCAGTGCTTCCTGGCAGCAGTCATCTTTGTTTTAAAATGAATGGCTGTCTTTACAGAATCTGAGATTATCTGCTAAGTGTTTACATACCTACACAGATGGCAAAAGATTTGCACCTTCCCTGAACCCCCCTGTCAGTGTCAGTGTTATTCCTAAGTGCCCAGCCACCTCCGTGGGCCTGCTCCAGACGTGAGCTGTGAGGAATGCAGCTGTTGAATTACAGGGAAAGTTAAGCAAGTGATGTGGGGGGGCACATCTTTCAAGCAGTTCAAAGACTGTTCAAACAGTTCTGCTTCTACTGCCTGTCTGTCTCTCTCTATTTTTTTCCACATTCAGGCTTTAGTGTCTCTCTCTTTTCCCAGGGATACATGTTAAAGGAAGTTCAACCGATCATCAGGCTACATTCCATGTTATATCAGGCCATTTCCATGTTATTCCAGCCTTACTTGAAGAGGTGATGTATTTGATAGCTTTTAGCTAGGCTCTGTCACTACAGATTTCCCCCTTTTTACCACTTTGCACTTATGAATTGTGATGGGCAAATCTCAAAAGATTAGAAACTTGACTTGGATAAGCAACCCTATGTTTGAAGTTTACATTTCAATTTTCAGCGATCGGGGTCACTGCAACAAGTGTATGAATTACCTGCCTCAGATTCATGGGATTTGAATGACCAGAGACTTTGGCATACTTTAGGAAGAGGAATAAGCTGTTAGCTGTATTTCCAGCTAACATAGTTACCTTGCCCCAAAAGTAAACAGACCAAGGGGATTTACTGATTTTCTTGCATTTGGGGAAATGAGAGCTGAAGGCATCAGAGGATTATTTGACTTTGGAGCAGGACTCGAATTCTGTATCCCATGCAAATGCTTTACCCTTTGGATGCTCTGGCCGGACAAGGGGTAGAGATGAAAGCTGTGAATGCTTGTACAGGTGATGTCCTTTGAGAAAATAAAATATGTGTACTCCCCAAATGCACCTATATAGGTGCAAGGCACTTATATTTTCCTCTGGGCTGCAGAGTGCACTCTTAGCTCACCCTCCCTGGAAGACTCTCTTGTTGTTACTGTGAAAACCTGAACTGTTCTTCACTGACATTTGGCACCACTTTGGAATCAACTTTCCATAGAGATAGATCAACTACAAAATTGGCCTTGACTGTATTTTCTCACTGAGAATGCAGACAGGCGATGAAAATCAAAGCTTAATCCTGTTGCCTGCAGTAGCAAAGCACAAAACAATGCCTATCTGGGATGAAGCATCTCTCTTTTTATTTATCTATTGTATGTCTCTGTCTGAGACAAGTATGTTCTTGCTCGGTTTCCAAACAGAAGAGCATCACAGAAAATACCTCTGATGAACAAAACAAATGCATCTACTTTTTTTTTTTGTTAGGTTTCACATCAGCTAAAAAGAAATCTGGCTACAGACAACAGAGGGGTCTGACTAAAACTGGGTGGAGGGTTGATGGAATTTTGATTTGTCAAAAAAGTTCTCATCAGGGAGCTCTGAGGGTTATAAGCAGGAGAGAAAGCAGTTCACAAGTTATGTAGCTCAATTTTTGCAGACCTGAGAAATTTAGCTGTAAGCATTTTGGGGCAGGAGGTGGGTAAACATGACTGATATTGGCCACAGGTATCTGAAATGGCAACACAAAGGAAAGAATTTCTCTGGTGCCAGCAAAATGGGCACTGAGCTCTTTGGAAGGTCTGGCCTGAAAGAGTGGTACAATGAAAAAACAAAATGGTTTCCTCAAAAGGGTGGTACAAGGCTTGGGGAATGAATGTTTGTGGAGCGCTCAGCCCCTGGTAGGAAAAGGTGCTGTAAAAGTTCAAAGTATTATTGTTATGGCATACTTACTCAGCAAGGCAGGGAATATCAAAGGCTTTCTTCTCCCAGCTGGCTCGGCCTTATCTCAAGGAACTGTTGGTGGGTGGTGATGGCTCTCAGGGACTGGTGATGACAGAGGAGTGAAGGCACTCACTTTCCTTGCAGAGCTGCTCTGGGCACCCTCCTGGTCCTGCCAAGGCTCCAGTTCCTCCGTGGTGCTTTTTGGTGTGCACACACCTTGTTCCCAGAGAAAAACCTGGAATAAAAACACAGAGCTCTGACACCTGGCTAATGGAGGCACTCAGGCAAGGGCTTTCACTTGTGACTGCTACATTGGGAAATAATTGATACAAATTGCTTCAGACATTCAAGGCTTCTGGTCCTCCTTCCCACAGGCTATTTTGCTATTTTTAGGCCCAATTAGGCAGATGAAGTGACAGCAGAATTAATTTGGGTACACTCAAATGTTTGGGCTTGCTTTTTTTTTTCTTTTTTTTAATGCTTTTCTTTAGATACATGGCAAATTCCTGAATTACAAAAAGCAAATAAAGGGATTTTTTTTCTTTTCCCCCTCCTCTACTAAGTGATGTTCAAGCACTGAAAGACTTGCTCACTGCAAAACCACTTAGAGCTGATTGCTGGGGAATTTCCTCTCAACACCTTAAACACAAAGCAAATAACAGAATACGAAATAACACATATTCTTGGCATCAGGCTGCACGATAGCGATAGCTCCTCCAAGTCTGTTGTCGCAAAGCAAAGGCTACCAACCCATTCATCAGAAGATAAAATACAATTAGATAATTCATTATATAAATATTTTGGGTGGGGAGATATGAATCGGCTTATCTCAATTATTGTTATCGTTATTATTAGCTGTTGTTTGCTAAGAGGGAGATTTTCAAAGCCTTCTTTCACATTAAAGCGCCCAAATTCCCATGTTAAATCCCACCCTAAATTTTATGGTGATAGCTTTTGCAAGCTACTGGGGAACATAGGCGGGGAGGGAAGTATATAACTGGTGAGATAATATTCATGGCTGTTATTACCAGAATTTATGGACAAGCTATCCCTGTGCAATTTGAATATAATTCATACATTTAGGCTAAGGGGAGATCTATAAGTATTCTCCAGCAAAGCCCCAACCTGTGCAATGTTTTCCCAGATAAGGAGCTAGTGTAACTACCATGGAAAAGGTAAAACCTGACTGCTGGCCTCCGCGGTTATTGCGCTTTCACAAACCCTTCCAACACCTGAAAGCTTCCCAGTGCTCTGGAACAGGCAGGCCATGAGCTGCCCTAGATTCAGAGCTGGGTGAAATGCTGTCGGTGCCCCAGCCAGCAGGAGTTCTGTCCCGGAACTCGGCAGGGCCTTTGCGGGCAGAGCTGGTGAGGAGGTCCGCCCCCCAAACCCAGTCCCGTGGTGGCTCAGCGTGTAGTGCGAGCTGGCCGGGCGAGGTGACGACTCCCCTGCTGGGCTCAGCCGGCAGGACGTGCCACCAACGCCACTGGCTTTGTCCCACACGGGAAGAGAGGTGGGGATGCCGGTTTTGGCCTTTGCAACAGGCAGAGCTCGCAGGATCAGCTGCCACAGCAACTGTGATGTGAGTGCCCTGATTTTGCCTGTGACCTCCATAACCCCAGGCTGAAACATGATGGAAGGTGGTCATGAAATGGCACCTGATTGTGAGACACAACCATCCCATCCCCGGGGAAACCAGGACTCCCCTTCTCTGCTCTAAACACAGCACTAGGTCAGAGCATTCCAAATGGAACTGAGTGACAGGCTTCTTTGCTCTTATGTCACAGTCACAACTTTTCACTGTGTCCTGTCATAATTAAGTACAAGAAGTTGAGTCTGACTGCAGTTTACCTTCACATAAACTAAGCTTTAATAAGTATCTGATACTTAGACAAAACCCTTTAATACATCAGCAGAAACAAATGTTTTTTTCTGTTATTAGTACCTTTTAGGATAACACACATATCTCTGCCCTAATTTCTTTCTGAAGGCGACACACACATAATTTTGAGTCTCAAGTTTTTTTCTCACTTGTATCTCCTAAGCATGTCTCAGCAGTAGGATGGTTGGTGGCAGAGGAGTAATTAATACTTTCCAATAATAAATTAAGAATCTGGGGCAGAAAAACTTAAAATATTGTCAGCTTCTCAATATTGAACTGCTCCAAGATGCATTTATTTTAGACAATCCAGGCTGTAACCTTACCTCAAAATACTGAGTCATAAAAACTACTTACATGAACAAAAGTGCCAATCCATTGAAAAAGTCCTTTTAAGTGTAGTTTTTAACCCTAAAGTCTTCATTAGGTGCTTGCCCTGTTTCCTCACCTATAAGGGTTTGTAGTTCCTGTGAATTCCTGCCTCATCATCCACTTCTCTGGCTCACATCTAAGCACCATACTCACCTTTTAATCTCCACCTGTGCTTTGCAGTGAATCTTACCATGGCATCTCTTTAAGCAGTACCAGCTTATGGTGCTGAGACACAGCAACTCAAACATCTTCAGTCTGTAAAAAGATAAAAAAAATAGAACAAAACACAATATGTGTTAATAATATATTTTCAGAGACTTGAAGGAAACATTAGCAACTGCTCTCTACCAAGACAAGGAGCCAAGACGAAAATACTGAGCTTCCAAAATGGCAAAAATTATACTCTCACAGGCACAACATCAAGGGAGATTTGTCGTGTGTTCTTGTCTGTAGCACAGATAATGGATTCTTCTAATCCCTCTCTCTCAGCAGCTTCATAGCAGGACATCCCTGCAAGGTCACTAAAAGCTAAATCTCACAGAGAAAAGTCACTTCTCCACAGTCTTTCAAGAAGTTTTTGTAAAAAGGGACAGTGCAGCAGAGGAGGGAAAGGAAAACGGCTATAAATACCTGAAAGGGTCAAAATTAAAACAAAGTTGGAGTTTATCTACAACATCTTTGTGTTGACACTAGACATTCATGCAGGAAATTTTTCCTGACTTTTTAAATAGAAATTACTCCAAAGGAGTAAATGCTTTGTTTCAGTCTCATTTTGTCATGCCCATAAACATACCAGAGATGAAAGGTACCTGGCTGAATTTGGGTAAAAATAGATGGGATTTTGAAAAGCGGGAAGAAATGCCTGGGAAAAGTCACCTACATATGGTCTTAATCATGCCAATGGATAACCCCCACATTACCCTTTAAAAGGTCATCTGATAAACATCAACATTGGGCTTTTCTCACAAACCCAACACCTAAAATTGCTTCAGGCTACTGTAATATGGCATGAGAAGTTAAATTAGAAGCATATATTTGGTAATAGCACCTCTGAGAGGGAGTCTTCAAAAGCCTGTGCCCCCATTAAAGGATTAGAAGTCCAGCACACATATCAGCAACTGCTCTCCATCCAAAGAGAAACAGAACAGGAGACAGAAATCAGCATTTTGTTCTGATTAGCTTCTTTGATTGATGTAATGTCTTAATTATCTTTTTTTTTTTTTAAACATCGCTGCAAGTCTGCCACTAAGGGAAGTACTATAAAGAATACCACTATGAAGCAGAGATTTCAGAGCTCTCCCTTATGTCTCGTGGGTCTGGTAGTGACCTTTCCAGAATATTTGGTGGTGAGACACACAGAATAAAGCAGTCTCCAAGCAGCTGGTAGTCTTGGGTCCAATTGTTTTCAGGGGTACCCAATATCCAAGTTACAGACTTCAAGGTAAAATAATTCAAGAATAAGAATGGGGTCATTAAATACTTCTGGAAATGTGCTAATTCTGTATGAAACAATGCAAGATATATTTTAAAAAGAAGCAGGGCTAATTAGTCAGTACATTCAAAAGCACTTCCTTGTTGTTTGGGCAAATTTCCCTTCTGGAAGCAAATCCATTCAATTTTCCCTGAGTGCCAACATTTTGAGGTTATCTGCCCCAAAGGCAAATAGATCAGATTGTCTAAGAAATAAGGATGAAGACAAAGGGCACACCCTGAAGATTGAATACTGGCTGAGAAACTGGAGAGTTTAAGGGAAAAGAAATTCTCGGTCTCAAGGTCACTGATGATTTTAGGATGTATTTAAATGGGGAAGAACACTCCTAACCACAATTTTTTATACTTTTGGTTTTTCTCTTGCTCTTGACTCAACGTTCAGGGCATCTCTCCATTTTCCAAGTAGAGCTCTGAGTTATGCTCTGGCACTTGTGGGTTTTAAGAAAGCATAGATGGAAGTAAAATTTCGCTCCGATTTTGATAGCCTCTTGCAGCCAGTCAGAAAATCCTCTGCACATGTGTTATCATAGAATTTCCTATTTGTTTCATGCCAAATTCATCTTTTCAGTTCACAAAATTTCCTCAGTGCTGGCTGTACAATTCCTGCCCAAGAACTGGTGATCAGGCTCTGCACTCCTTTTACCAGAATTCAGGATTTGGGGGGGCGGGTACAGCCTTAATTGCTGAATCTGTCAGAGGTGAGCAAGGCATGACAGAAGTGGTCTTGCCTTCAAACAGACACAGTGACTTTGAACTCCTGAATTTTCTCTCTCTAAAGTCCTAAGTTGTCCTCATGGGTTTTCTCTTCTGAATTCATGAGAGCAGTAGAGTAGCTCAATTGAATTTTCTTTCCCACCTCCCACTGAAGAGGGACATTTCTGAGCCCATTTTTCCTAGTATTTCTGTGTTTAACAGGTCCCACCCCCACGGACTCCTATCTTAAGAGCATACAAGCAGAAGCAGGCTGCTGCAGCAGGAATCCAGAAGCTGGAGCTGTCAAACAGAGCCTTATTAGATACCAAAGGGGCTAATAAAAGAATGGGTGTTTGTTGTATTTCTGGCAGGGATGGTTGCTGAAAAGCCTGGAGAGAAGGATCCGACACATCTCAGCCCCCAAGTTCCGATGGATGTATTTCTAGTTGATCAATCTCTCTGTCTTTGTGCCTGAGCTACTTCCCACTTCAGGCCTCTGACAGCTGGACAAAGCAGGGTTTGAGCTATGCCTTGCTCTAAGTAAGTGTGGAGAGATGTTTTCAGTCTGACCTTGCCAAATCAGGCCCAGGCTTGGGGCGTTTGCTGAGGTCCAGGGAAGATTTTCCCACTGAATTGCAAGTGGCAAAAACGAATTCTACCCAGAGCAATGTGCTGGAGTACTGAAGTGACAAGTGTTTGGGGAGACAGGAATCTACCTTATGATCTGCAGAGCCTTTAGCTTCATAAAGCAGAGGAAAATACTTATATATGTTGATTTGGTGGTGGTGGGGATTGTTAAAAGCTAATTATAATTTGAGAAACAGAAGGAATATATTTAAGCACACAGTGGACGTATTCGTGGTTATCCTTCTATATTAAAGAGATAAAATTCGGCAAGAGCAAATGTGGGCTTTGTTTGGCTTTTTGTTCTCCAGTTCTCATATTTTCTTAAAGACCATCAGATAATGAGACGTAGAGACATACAGATACAACATGATGCAGCAATGAACAGAATATAAGACCAGACAGGAAATGCAAATCTTCCACATTTAAACACTTTTGTGCGTTTTTCCTCTCTACTTTTTTTTCTCCTGTTCTTAAAACAATAAAAAAACCCAATTCAAATAATGGCAAACTCCCTTCAGGATTTCCATTCCATATAACAATAGTTCCCCTCCCTCACTTGTTACCCTGCTCTCTGTTTCTTCCCTCTAGTCAGAATTGTTGCTGTGCTAAATAATTAAAATGTCACTGTCCTTTTCCTGATCTCTTTTTATACCTAGGACTGTTTTATTTCGTAGATTTCCCTGAGTATTTTTACTTCCCTGAGAAAATATTTTGCATGAGTGTGTCATATGTTAATGATAAATACAGTGGCTGATACTTCATAGAGTCAATAATGGGCCTTTTAAGATATTGCAGAGAATTTCTGTTCTGCTTCTAAATAGCAACTCTTCCATAATTATAATGATGATAACAACAACAACAACAACAACAACAACAACAACAACAACAACAATAATAATAATAACAATAATAATAATAATAACAATAATAATAATAATAATAATAATAATAATAATATAATAATAATAATAATATTCTAAGTCCTCTACCAAGTGTACCAACTTGTGTCAGAGATCGAGAGAGATAAATTAATCATATCCATGTCCTCCTTTCTCCACAGGAGTAGAAAAGGTGTGACAGCAAATCACCCTTCAAGACTCGCTCCTGAACCCTCTCTTCAGCTGGCCATAGCTCATATTTGGGAATAGACCAGGGCAAGCAGCCAGGCACCTTAGGTTGTACTGCTCAGTACCAGTCTGGCTTCACATTTCTGATTTCCTGGTAATGGTCAATCAGGCATGATTGCAAAGGGGAGCCTGGAATGAGTAAGAGAAAAATGAGATGTCAAATCTTGCATTTGGAGGATTTAGCAAAGTGTGTAAATAAGTTATGGCATTGATATCATGACAGATTGCTCAGTCAGGGGGCTGGAAATGGAAAATGAAAAGTCTATTGATTAAATAAATTGATTTTTAAATCTAACAGTGGTTTTAGTAGCTTAATATCCTCTTACACAGAATCAAAATTCTTCTTCCCTAGGCAAAGCCTTAACTTATACATATGCTGAAGTTCTCCACCTCAGCCAGTCAAGCCTTTTTTGCTTTACCCAGGGGGAAGCTGTGATGCTGATTTCAAGAACCGCACCGTGTGCCAAAGGCCAGGAATCCCAGATTATCCTACAGAAGTCAGTTCCCAAACTCCCTCCCAGCATATTAAACAGCGACATGTTCAAACAGAACAGCGCAAGGGAAAAGCCAAAGGAGCCCTTGTTGGCTGAGCACGCCCATAAATGTGTTTCCATCAGCTCCTGTGATCAGCCTTGCCCAGCACAATCTTCCGCTGGCCCCCAGAGAGCTGGATATTGTACTGATGTCAGAAACCCACTGCCCCACACAGGGCTTCTTCACCAGATTTCTGTTAGAGGAGCAAGAAACTGCAGCCCTTTTTGGGGTTTTTCTCGGCAGCAGATAACCGAGACCAACCTTCAGTAGTTGGAATGTGCGCTCAGAAGATGCAGGTTCCAGGTCCAGGCCTGTTGCTGACCTACTGAGCAACACCAGACAGGTAATTTCATGCCTCTGTATAACGCACGTAATGATACTGAGCTCCTCTGTGAAGTTCTTTGAGTCTCACTGGAAGAAAAAGTCTGTAAGCCCCCCAAATATTTCATGAATAATGAATTGCAGGGATAGTAGTACATGAAACGTGTAACAAAAAGCCATTTAAAATCTCAGTGCATGGCAAGTTAACAAAACATGGGTGATCTGGAGGCTCAATTCTCATAATTCTCCCTCTCATCTAATAAAATGGCTTTTTGAAGTCTGGACAAGTGAAAATGGACTTACTAATTGCATTGTGCTCGTTTCTAGATGGAAAGATTAATCACAGGAGCTGGGTGGGGTTTTTTTTGGCTCTTGACTGATTTCGTCTAAGTGGTCAGGGACATTAGTAGGATGTATTAGTGGGAATCACTCAGCAATACCAGTTCTGTCTGAATCAGATAAGAAAGAAATAGTTTTTTTGCTCTTTCTGGGCTTGATTCTTTTGCAGGTTCAGCTCTTTCAAATGTGGATCAGGTTGATCCTAAATCCACTACGCCGTGTTTAACTCTGGAGCCACTTCTCCTACCTGATGACTTAAGACTTGGGAGTGGATCTATCTGCCTGCTCAAACCCGAGGTGGGAGAAAAGGTGGCTGCTGTGGTGGGATTCTCCCCGGCACTGAGCTATTCCAACAAACACACAAAGCCCGAGTGCTGTCCTCCGCGGCTTTGTGTGCGATCTGGCTGCGTGGAGGGTGCCTTTCAGCGTGCTTTTACATGTGGTTTGGCCATGCTGAGGCTGTTTCACAGCTTGCTTTTACATGTGGTTTGGCTGCAGCCAGGCTGATTTACTGAGAGTCTACATGGAGCTTGGCTGTGTTATACTGAGGTCTGCATGTTTGGGATTTTACTACTCCTGGACTAAGACAGTGCAGGTCTCAATTCTGGAGAACAATTTAGATAAAGTGAGAATTCAACTGGCACTGCTCCCTGTAGCACCATAATAAAAATCCTCAAGCACTGTAATGCCCTAACTTCCTCCAAGACAACCCTGGCTCCTGAAGTTGAATGTTTTCTGTTTCAGATGCAGGGGATTAGACGTAAATCCTTCCCCCCATTTCAGAGCTGGGATTCAAGTGGCTTTCAGCCACGTCAGCTGGTCCACCTTGCTGTGGGTTGAATGTATAGTCAATAATATATCACATAAAGAATGAGAATTATTAAACCTTTACATAACCAGCAATCTATAATCAATATTTCTCCCAGCAGTTTTAGCTGCTTATATTTTAAAGTGACAAAACTCCCTGAAATTGTTATTCCTGACCCACACAAACCATGCTGGCAAACCTTAATGAGTAACTCTGAGGTATAAACTTGGAAGTGTTATTTTGATGCTTAGATTCAGGCATGACTTTTGTCTAACATTAGCTCCTTTTGAAACACTTGTCCACAGATTGGCCCTTTACAAACGGTAATAACTTTTGTCTCTGTAGTATTAATCAAGTTAATTCCTTTCAGAGAAATAGCATTATTCACTAATTTTTCAGTCTCACTCTTCTCTCCCCTGTACATCTCTGGTTTTCATAGCCTGGATCAAAATTCCCATTACCTGCAATTTTCTTGTTTTATGCTTCCAATGCAAGATGGAACAAAAACCTTCCAGGCTTCCTATCACATAGCTGCCAGTACTGTTCTAACTTTGATTTTCCTTCCTTTCATGTGCAGTGACTTAGATTGACATGGACACAGGTTTTATATCAATTGTCTCATAACTTGTCTTTACTTTTGCCTGTCAGGTCTCAGAGGAGATAAGGCTGGGAAGGAAAGGGGGAATTACAGTTACAGTGAATTCACTTCCAAGAATCCACCTAGAGAGACAGATATAATTTCCAGATACTCTTGCAGGACTTGGCAACTTAACAGGTCATTAGATGTCACTTAAAACTTTAAATCTCATACCAGGGACTGAGCTACAAAAAGAGTCCAACAAGCAGAATACTGTAATAAAGCAAAGCAAATGCTACTCAATGAGCAAGCTTTCTAGAAATAAACATGCTCAGCAGATGAATTAGAAAAGGCAGAACAAATCCTTTCACCTTTGGTCAGTTCTTGAAGCAGTACTTATAGTGAATCATCAGAAAAAACAAATATTTTCTCAGTGAAAATGTGAAGGAAACACTCCAGCCATTAATGCTTTGACACAGAAAGAGCATTTGATATTAAAAATTTTTAAATGCTTGTCTCTATTTGCTTTTTGTAGATTTTGCCTATTAGTGAAAGTATTCTGCATCTGGTCCCACTGCTGTGACCTGGATGAGAGCAGCATCTTCCAAGGAAGCTGAGTGACTGAGCACAGCATCATCTGGATGTCACTGTATTTTACCTTTTGTATTTTCTCTCAGCACAGAAAACTTGGTACAACCTCCCTTTCCTGAGTCCAGAGTGGAATTGCAGAATTTCCTCTCCCAGACTGGAAGAAAGAAGGAAAAAAAAAAAAAGTTTAGAGGTCCATTTTACTTAATTTCATGAAATAAAATTTTTGATGATCTAAATGCATCTCTTTTGGTTTCAGAACTGAGATTTTTTTTTTCAGTTAGCAATTACACAAAAATTTACAATTTCAGGTCAGTTTTCATAAACAGGTACAAAATTTCATAACAAAAAGTATTTTCATTGAAAATATGATATGCTTTTAGTAGAAAAGATGCACTTCAGATCACTTTCCTTCTTTCCTTTTTTTTTTTTTTTTTTTGTTTGGTAGAGTTCATGACTTGCCGTGTGATGAGGGGACACTGGAATTTAACAGCTTTAACTGTGTTTAATTTATCTTTGTGATCATGCTATAAAGAGGAGATGGAGACACCTGGGCCATGGACTTGTAAAACACAGTAAGTAACACTGGCGAGGAAACCTGTGCAGTCCTCTCAGACCAAATTCCTGCTTAAGCCTCTGAAGATAAGAGTCAAATTAAACTGTTTCTTCTGCTAAAAAATGTATTAGCACCATTGGAGGCAGAAAGGCTCAATATTCCCTAGGGGCTCCAGCTATGAGTTAATGCTTTCCAAACCCTTCCACGTGTTGGCTGAAAAGAAGCCAGGGTTTCTTCACCACTGTTATCATATCTGTTTTAATCAGAGTCCAGCATCTGATGTACATGGATTTGTTTCCAAATTAACCACATATTGCATCTCTTTGATCAGAAATTTTTACTGCCACTTGTTTATTGGATCCTCAGGAAATGGATTTGGAAGCTTAAAACGTTCAAAATCAAGAGTTTCAGAGTTCTCTCCCAAAACCTAGAACTTCTCATTGTTAGGTTTGTCTCCCGACTAAGAAAAGATAGAAGCCCTTTTAATTTATTTTGGAAAAAAAGTTGTGACTTTTCCCTCAAGAACATCATTCCAGTCTACACTCGCAGGAGAACTGCTGGTAGCAAGCTTGGGATACAGCAGAAGAGCTGCCTAAAACAGAAGCCAAGTTTCTTCAGTTTTGCAACCTTTGTGGGTTCTGGTCTTTTTCTTGTAGGTTTTCAGAGATAATAAATGAAAAATTGGCCCCTTGTCCTCGGAGTGGATATGACCTCAGCTGCACTTACCAAGACCTGGGATCAGGGCTCTGCCATGCCGTGTCTTTGCTAGCAAGGGATGCAGGGAACAAGGGTACCACAGGCAATGCTGAATCGTTCAACAAGGAAAGGAACATGAAGATGAGAATGAAGAGCAAATTCAACCTTGGGAGAATGGACATCCCTAATCCCTGACAGAAATAAATGAGGATAATGCCTTTTCCATGCACTGCCGTGAGACACGGGCTAAACTGGCTGCCACGGCATTTCTCCAGCAGCCACTGCTCCACAAATAACAAACCTCATCCAGGCAGGGTGAGCCACTTATGGAAACTTACCAGAAGCACAAAAAGATTATGTTTTTCTCTCCTTCTACCCAGTCAACCCTCCTGCTGGACACAACAGCTCTGCACACCCACATACAAATACACGTTGCTGCTAATAGAATGTATCACTGAATTCCAATGACCAAACATCCCCAGCATCAGAAGAGCAGCTCACCATGAACTGGTGTTTTGCACTGACCATTTAAAATGCTATACAGATACTGAATCCCGGGAGCTCAGGGGAAAAAAGCCCCCAAAGGTGCCATGTCAGTAGATGAACTCAGATTTTAAGAGCTTTTCCTATCATTTTTCTACTCATTAATGAGTAGATTCAGTCTGTATAGAAATGACTTCCTAAGTGCTAAACTCTGCATTGGACCCTGCTGTTGATCGAGGACTTTGAAGAAATCTGTCTTCTCTCCCTGTTCCTTTGCCTACAGAACACGAATTTGGTCCCAAGACTAATCCTTATGTTGAAAAGAAGTTCTTCACATTTCTCAGCATTGTTTGAGAGTGAAGAATACATTGAGAAGGGTTACCCCTGTCTTCAGCGTGAGGTTCCTGAATTATAATCAGGAGAAGAAAGACTTTGCCACCAAATAATGTAAAGTGCAAGTAATGAAATAGAGGAAGGAATCAAGGTAGGAGACCCAATTTCTGGAGATTCCATAATAATAGTTTATTCGTTATGGGGGATAAGCCACACTGAAGGTGTTTGTAGATGTGAATCTTGACTGCTATTTCTAAAAACTCTTCACCATCCTCATTTTAATTGGATTGAAGAAAGGGGGATGCAGGAACCACAGAGCTGTAAGGACTGAGTAGGCTCCAAGCAGTTACATGCATAAATGCCAAAAAAAGTCTTCTAATCTAGAGAGAGTTACAGATTCTGCCCTTTCCTCTTTTACTTCTGGCCTCATGGACAGTACAAATTAGCAGTTAATGGAATTGTTACTGCAGCACCTGGAGAACATGCAGTGTGCCACTGGAGAGAATTCCCAAATAAAACTATGTACTTGGCTCTATAACCAAAGAAATATCACAGGCTTCAGGCCCTCCTGTAACACAGAAGAAAATCTCACTTACTGAATTTTCTTGCAAACCACCCTATTTCTGGAACTGGGATGTTATCTAGCTATCTGAGCAATTACCGAATGATATTAAGAGTTCCTCGGATAAAAATCAACTAGAATAAAATTCTTTGTTAGGAGGTGTTTTCCTCCTTCTCTAGGTTCTCTTTTCCTGTGATTTTTAACAGCAGTCAGTACTCATTATAAAGTTTTTCATCAGCACATAAGTATCAGTGCTGAAACCTGAACAGGCAACAATCTGCAGAGAGAAAACCCCACACATGCAGAAACACTGGGGCCTGCCTAACCTAGTTGGAAAACTCCTGAGGCAAAGGAAAGAGGGAATCTAGGTGAAAAAAACTGCCTGTGGCAGTATATCCCATTGGAAAATTCAGGTTTCACATCTGCCTTGGTTGGCTTATAAATAAAACAATGAAAACAATTCAACAGTTTGCTATCCTAGTCTTACCCAGTTGCTTGTGTTAGAAATTTAGCAGCATTAATAGAGAGGTTTTTTGACTGCTGAGGAAAATTTCCCATGACTTATGCTGGTGTACACTCAAACAAGAACTCTGAACATGGTCCACGTTTGAGGCAAAAGAGAAAAATGTAAGTGCTTTAAATCAAAGCACAGAATTGCCGTGCTTTGATTTAAAATTCATATATAAATGGATTTTTAATTTGTGCAAGCCCTGGACAAGATGCAACATGACCCTCCACAGAATTGTTCCTAGGCTTCAGTGGTGAGCTCCTGATTACAATGGTTCCCATGTTGCACCAAATTTCAGTGCAATTTTGAGTGTGGGCTTCCAACAAAAAATCATTATCTCAGCAGGTTATCCTGAAATACATCTTAATAAATCACTGCCAGTATTGAGTCTAAAAGGGGGAAGAGAAAACTTCTCACCAAGTTGTAACCAGTAGCCTTGAAAATGAAATATTCCTGCTAAATTCCCAATAAATTTTCTCCTGTGAGCAGGCTCCATTGAGTCTTGTAGATATTATTTCAATCATTTATCAATTTAATTAATAATTGGTTGATAATTGTCTACATAATCTCCGTATGGAGAGAGTCAACCCTCTTCTGAAATGCTTTACCATAGTCTTGGAGGATTTGGGGTTTTTCCCCCTCACAAGAAGCAGAAGTAATTTTTCTGTCACTGTGAATAAATGCACAAAGGTTTAAAAATGTCCTCTTTTGGCCATTGAATGGTTTATCAATGCAACAGTTAACACTATAATACAAGATTTGAGACTAGTCTTAATTTTGGGCCCATCAGATTTATGGGGACTAGTTAGCATTGGCACCAGATGGATTTGGGTCAGGGAAACCTTAGGAAAAGCCAAAGCCTGCCTTCACAGAAAAGTGAAGGGTGCACCTTTTTCTCTTTCCCACTTTCCTTCACTTTATAGCCTTCTCTAGATTCATATGCAGAAGTGTATAAGTTGTATATTCTTTTGTCTTGCCAAAATCTGTTAGCAGAAGTCTATTGTGTGTGTAAATATCTTATCTTTTAAGATATACTATTCGAAATTTCCAGGAGGTAAAGAAAGGAAAAGAAAAAGGCTGCTTTTTAGAAGCAAGGAGTAGAAGACATAAAATTAATTGCCAATGTTAAGTAGAGGTGAGTCCACATAAGTATGATGGGCCCAACCTTAGGGGGCAGGTCACAATTCTTACATTTTAGGGTTAAAAGGTTGCATTGATAAGCAACTCCAAATATATGTAGTTAGGAGGTAAATGACAAAAACAGTCCTTGGAATTTCTAATTCCTGGGCCAGGACAGAGTCCAGGCTGTCAAAAAGATTCATGGTACAGCCCAGTTGGGTTTTATGGGCCCAAATGGAGTCTATTAACTTGGATCCAGAGTCAACAGTAGAGGCCAGGACATATAGGTGGTGTAGGTTCTGATGGAAACATTTTCCCCACTGCTGCCACATTAACAATCTGCTCTTGAGTCCGATAGAAATATCCCAACCTCCCTGACCCATCCAGTCTCCTGGACAGAATTGTCCTTGGCATATTCCTTGCTGCCCACCCTCCCTGATTTTCCTCCATGCTATCCTGTGGAATTCTCAAGAACACTGTGAAATTAAGGCAAGGACTCAATGCGAGACAATTTTGCTGACTACAGTGAGCTTTTATAGCCCGAGAAACAAGTCAGAAAAAAAACATTGACCTTTCTCCCTCCCTGGACATGAGCCACTCCAGAGCTTGTATCTGAATATTTGGTTCTCATGTATATTTATTTACTTAGGAGTGGCATTCCTATTTTTATAGCTTTGAGTTTTTAATTTTCTTGTTAGCAGCATTAACAAGGTTCATGGCATATAAAGTGAGCTGTGGCATTTAAAAAATGTTGGTCTAATGTAACACCAGCCTTTTTTTATATACACGTTCAATGGCAAACTCCTACTGACAGGCAGAATGCATTTCTATGTCTGGGCAAGTTTATAGACGGTGTTCCCACCTCTGGGCCATAAGGTCACAAATTTGTTTCTGATTCTATTAAAGAAACACTCAGCAATGGTAAGTCTGTGTGCTTCTTTTCTTTCTTTCCTTTTTTTTTTTTTTTTTTTTTTTTTTTTTTATGAGGGGAACTGTTTTATAAGATCCACAATCTTAAAGATACTCCAAGTAATCTGTTGACTGCTGGGCTTTTCACCCCTGTGCCCTGACCAAATAGCATTGACTGCAGATTTGAGAAGCTTTGTCTGTTAGCATCCAGATAAGACCAATTTTGGAGAAATCTTGCATGAAAAAAGAACAGGCATTGTCCCTGTCATCTATCTGCGTGTCTGCCCTGGTTTCAGTGGGTTTCATGGGATTTACCTCTTCACCGAAAGGATGTGCAGAAATTGCAGATTCACAGTACCTGCTGTCTGCTCCTCTTTCCTCAGCAGATCCTCGGTGTGACTCTGAGCACATCCCCAAAAGGCTTTGCTGCCTGGCCCTGGACATGCGTGGGATAGAGGGAACAACATTCCTCCCTTCCCTGCCTCCGCCTCTTTGCAAGGTTTTAGAGGCAAAGCAGGGAGACATCAATAAAGGCCTTTGCACCACACACATGAATAAGGATATTTACTGAACTCATGGCAAGGACAAGCAGAAAGGTGAATCAGAGGTGGCTGCTGTGCCCTAGGAAGCAACAGCCCTATTTTTTCTTGGAGTTAGTTTAGGTATGTTCTCCTTTACGCCGTGTGGTGGCTCCAGCTGCAGCTTCCTCAGCATAAGTGTTAACTGCCTCACACCCAGCCTCGTTCAACAAGAGAGGAGGCACAATCCAGCCTGGCCTCAGCCATGAAAATCCCTTCATGCTGGAACACACGCTCTGGGCTTTGTGGCTACAAACATACAGAGCCTTGGCTTGAGAAATAAGCAGGGGCCAGCAAAAAGACTGAGCTGATGGGTTGAAATTAAGAGCATGGGAGAGGGAGAATGCTGGTGAGTTTGGAGGAGGGAGGATAAACTCAAATGCTGAAAGAATTCCAACATCATCCATTACTGTCCAGAAGGCAGTCACAAAAAAACAGAAGGGCAAGAAGTACAGCTTTTTCTGTGGGATTCTTTGGCTTATTGTGGTTAGGAGGATCAAGGCTAGGTATCACATGCCTCCACTGAAGGGAGATGCCCTGGAATAAAGCAAGGAATTTCTCGGCTAGGGAAAAGTTTGACCATGTTGAAACTGAGCACAGGAAAAAGAATTTGGCTGCAGAGTCTGACTGGAGGACTTCTAGCTACATGAGAGGACTCCAGGTCTATTATTTCTCTAATTTCCTTATGCCCCCAAGGAAGCTTTTGCTGGAAATTTGCTTCCATTTATGGGAAGACTGGAAGAATGAGGGCCAGACTGTGACTGAGCATCTGGCAATCAGAAATAGGATTCAAAGGAGAGGAAACTGCTCAAGCAGGATCTGACAGTGCTATTCTGCACTGAAAATTGACCCCTGCAAGCGACAGGCTGCCACTGCTGGTCATTCCACATGGGTATTTCTGCAAAGTGACAGTTCAGGGAACTCTCTGCAGCCTGGCTCCAGTAAGCTGACCTTGCCCTCTGAAAATTGTCATCACCACAGATTCTTGTGGCCCAGTGGCCTCCTAACTGATATTTTGTGCAGTATCACCTGCTTCAGATTCTCTCCTCCATGATAAGGATGGGTCTGGCTACCAACAACAACCACAAAACCATTACTGATCTGGTCACCTGAAAAATAATTGTTTATTATTGATCACCACGGAAAACCTTTACTGAAACAGGTTTCAAGTCATCTTCCTTCTCCTGAGAAAGGCAAGTTTTCTTTGGCTTTGGAGAAATCTGCAATCTTCTTAAGCTTTTAAAGAATCCTAGCAGAAATTCCCTTAAAATAAAGATCTACAGGTAGGGAGCAGGTATGTATCTCCCACAAAGCAAAGGCAGTTATCCACTAGAGCAAACAATCTCCTTCAGTTCCTCTGATCTCTATTAATTTGGTTACTGTTGCAAACCACTTGGACAGTTTACAGCATCAATTCTGTGAGAAAAGCAGAAGCGGGTTTAATGTGTTTGTATTTTGGTCAGAAAAGAATCCAAAATAGCTGGGGTGGCTTGTCCATGAGAGACAGGATTAATAAGCAAGCAATGATCAGCTACTCTGCTCCACATTTAGGCTTTCTACCTTATTAAATAATACAGACATTGTGATTGTTCCAGAAATGCTGGTGAAACCGATTCAAGGAAATGAAGAGACTGTGACTTTTTTTGGGTTTGGTTGGCATCATGACACCGAGAAAGAAGCTGATCACAGTTTTCTATATAGAAAAACAGCAGATGCTTACCTTTCATGTTTATCTCCATCTACAAGAGATAATTTCCCATAAATACTCTGTACCATTAGGTATGTATAATAAAAATGTTCTGCATATGCGAGCCCAGTGCTAAAACAACAAAGTACAGTGACAAGCACTGTTACTCATTACTCCCAGCAGCATTCCCTACAAAGCACAGTTTATCTGACAGTACTGGAAGACTTAGGGCTTGCTTCTGGGAGGGAAGGATGAGCACCAGGGCTGCTGTGCACATCTGGTTTGGGTTGGCTCCATCAGCTCCCACAGCACACACTGCAAACCCCAGGGAAGTGGCTGGTTCTGCAGCACAGTAGCAGACCTGGAATGTGCACTGGACTAGATCCTCGAGGGGTAAAATCAGAAGAGCTGCACTGCAATCAGCCTATCTGCTGCTCTTTGTGTCACCTCTGGTGTGGGATTACACGGAGCACAATCACCCTCCAGTGCTTTCTTAGCCAGCCACAAACAGCCACAAACATGACACATACCTCCAGCCCTTCCAGTAGCTACCCCCTGTGCTCTCAGGGATTCTGTCCCTTCCCTCTGCCCTTTCTTCCCTCCATTCTTCCCCCCAAAACCGGCATCACACAGCATTTTGGCCAATTCTCCAAACTGAAAACATCAAAGCATATCTCTGGTTAGATCTCATCCCAGCCCTCCGAGTCTGTTGACTTGGAAAGTGAATAGCTAATAAGGCAGCATGCCATTGTTTTCTGTTTATGATAATTGAAATAAATTGTTGGCTGCAACTCAAGCACTGATTGTTCCTTTGATATCACTGCCAGGAAGCAAAATAAAATGGATTTTTAAAAATCACCCTTCACAGAGTGCCACAGGCATTTGAAAGATGAGCCTTTTTCTATGTCAAAGCTCTACCAGAGGTGCCAAATACAGGAGAAGAAAAAAATCCAAATCCTCCACTATTAAAAACCAACAAAAACAAGAGCACAAGAGAGAGTGTGAGAGCAGGATTGCCTGGGCAGCAGGATGGTCTGGGTAGGTTGGCACACCACAGATGTCCTGAGAGTCCTCATGAGGGAGCAGCAGAGCTGCCTCCATGGTGAGGAGCACTTCCTGAGGAATATAGAACACATCCTTTGCATTCTCTCCCCCAATAAAGAAAGCACAGGTAGGCTGGATGAATTACCGTCTACCTGGCAGCTCTTAAACTGATAAGAAGAGACTTTAGGAACCAAAAAGGCAGGGGAGTGCTTTGCCCCAGAACTTGAACCGCTCATAAATCTTGCTCATATGTTTCTTTCATGGTTTGGGGGTTTTCTCAAGCTACATGAAGCAGCAATTTCATTGCACCTCCAATCCTTCACAGTGTTTTGGTACCTTTCCCATGGAATTTTAGGGGCAGGCTTTCAGGCACTTGAATTTTTTTCAGGGGGCTACCACTCCTACCTAACAGATCAGGCATTGGCAGCACTGTGACACACACACAGGGAGGAGGTTCCTCCTCCGAGTTTGGAGCTGGATGCAGATCTTACACGATCAGAGCATGGTGCTGTTTGGTTTTCATGACGTGCTGCAGTTTGATTTAGCTCGGAGCAGAGGATGGAGCAGAGAGCCAGATTCAGATCTCAGGCCAAACACGGATTGTGTGTTTCAGCTACCAAACTTCATCATGGTTTGGCAAGGTTGTGCTCTCACCTGCTCACATCATGTGGAGAACACCTGTGATCTGCTGGAAAGGAGGTTGCTTGTGCTGTGAGAAGCTCCCAGAAGGAACGCCAGGCTACGATAGCCTTCTTTGGCTGGCCCCAGCTGCTGCAGGAGGACTGGGAGTGCAGAGACACTGGAACATGCTCAGAGGAAAAACGGTGGTGTAAAGAGAAGCTGTCAGGAGCAGAGTGCAGCTTTGGGCCTTTCCTTGGTGTCAGTTCTCTGAACCTTTTCATTTCTAGCATTAGGACTCAGAAGCACAACAGCAGCGGCACGACCTGAGAGCAGACCAAGAGAAATAAGAACTCTATCGCTTTCTACAAAAGCCTGTTTTGAAATAATCCCCCACACTGCCACCAACCAGTGTCCTTGGCTATCATTTTTGGAAGAACATGCTAGAAGACCCTTTTTTCCTAACGCTCAAACTAATACCGCAACTTAAATGGCCGAAGATCTGTGTGACAAGCAGCATGGCCTGCTAAATATTAAGGCTGTTGGACATAGATTTTAGGCCCATGCTTGGCTCAAAGTGCATCCTTATTCTTCCAAGCATTTAAGCAAATGATTACCTTCAAGGCTGTAGTACAGAATGGAGCAATTTAAATGGGATTTTATGAAGTCCTTATGATACAGGTGCTGTTCTGAGCATAAAGATTTGAAGGGCTCCCACCAAAGTACCCTGGAATAAAGTAAAGACTTTCGATTGGCTTCAGCAAATATTCAACCAGGTCCTAATTTTTATACTTATTACTAGCTTATAACAGGATATTTAGAAAGAAAAAACAAGAAACTTTTTTTCTCCAGATAATACCATCTACTCTATTTCTGAAAATTAAGGGTGTGATTACTGACCCATAAGTACTTTTCAATCACACTTTGGTTTGAACTTTAATAAGTGTATGTAGATTTACTAACTCTAGCACTGCCCAGTAATTTATTTCCCAGGTGGGCTACGAAAGTCATCTGGAAGAAGGAAAACAGTGTCTAAGGGCTTGCTGTGCAAAGGGGTGATTGTGCTAGCTGGATTTGTGCATGGATGTTTTTGGAAACAGTTTTCAGAGGAGAGACTTAAGTTTTCTAATAAAATAAAACCTTTTCCTTTAACCCAGAAGCAGTGCTTCAAACTCTTACTTATTTCATTGAAAGATAGATGATTGCTATCTGCTGTTCTTTTGAGGATAGAAACTGGGTTCAAAGGCAGCAAAAAGCTATTCAGACTCCAAAAGCTGCTGTGACAGAAGTGTGAAGGAGCTCTGAAAGTCTTTGCAACCCTGTCACCATTCTTTCCCCAGATGACAATCAACCTCGGGGGCTTGTACAAACTTTCATGCACTGAACAGTGTGATCCAGAGTTGTGGTACCCCCAAGGGCAGCGCAAAAGTTTCAGGTGCCAAAAGGCAGCTTCTCTGTGCTCAGTGACTGCCCCTTTGCTGCTGAGAAAAGCTGAGTCAGTGATGCTCACCTGAGGCAGCTGCAGATACTGTGGCACACAGCAGGTTGACTCCTTAGTGCTGTTTGAATCCCAGAGCACCGTGGTTTGGTTGACAGTAGCTGGCACACCTGTAAATCCCTTGCTGAACATTGCTCTGCCTTGGCTGAAGAGACAGAAATTAAACATCAGACCTGAAAATGCAGATGGCATTGATGTTCTGGCACATGAACTATTAGGGATATTTACAGGTCCCTGGAGACCAAGGAAGTATTACACTGTGCCATGCAAATCCAATATTAAATGAAATTTCTGCTTCTGCAGCTGATGTGGCCTCTACTCATTCCACTCAGCAAGTTCTTGGGAATACTTCAATGCAAAGAAAAATATCTACTTTGTTCTCTTAAAAAACCTCACTTTGGCAGTATCTATGAAACTTCAGGAAACTCATTCCCAAGGAATCACCTTCTGGACACAGCACAGTACAGATTGCTGCGACACTCATGCTAAAGTTATCTTGGTTTAACTTGAAAGCAGCACCTCCCTGAGGACTCCTCAATTCTGGAATGAGCAATGTGTTTCTGTGTTCTGTGAGAGCCTGGATTATTTTTAATCTTCTGGACATGTTACAAAGATCAATTTATAGTCTCACAGAGACTGTAAGGACAAGGGTTTGCAGGCAGACAAAATGGGGGTTGGATGTTGTTGATTAGTGAATATTATTATTTCTGATTTTTCAAGGCAACTTTGACTTCCTTACACTGCTTGCTTCATTTCAGGAAAAAAAAAAAAAAAAAAAGTGGGAACTGGCACAGATGCATGGACTGCAATTCAGCCATGTTCTCTTAGCCCGGCAGAAAGTTTGATCCATACATTACAAGCTGAGCAAGTCCTCACAGCTCTGGACAGGTACTGTGCACTAAAAAAATAAAGAAGATATATAGTAACAGCAAAGCTTTCTTTTACTCTCTCTGTCACCATTTTACATAAACGATAATGAATTATGCCAATGACTTTGTTCCCAAATTACTTCAACATGGAAGAGCACCTTGCCTGAAACTTTGAGACAAACAGCTTGATAGCACTTCCCATATTATGCAAGGCTTCCAATGAAAATAGCAAGGACAGCGTTTGAGCAAAACTGCGGTATGTGCTTCCCATAATATTCAGCTATGTATATTTTAAAATTATCTGTTCATTCATGTTGCAGACCCAGCAGTTCAAGCATGTATCACAGAATACTGCACAAGCATGCAGACTGAATTTGTATACATTTCAGAAGTCAAAAAAAACAGTGAGCAGAATTTTCTCCAGTTCTACTTAAATCTCACTTGAACCTTAATTAGCAAATTGCAATTCCTGACGCTTAAAAGGACCCCAGTGCAATTGTTCCCTTAATTTTGGCAGATGAAAAGCAAGAACCACAAGCTTTTGTATTATTTCCAACTAAAAGAATCAAGTGGCCTAGGTTTGCCCAAAGTTTCACAAATACTTCTGCAGGAAAACATGGCAGGGCACTTTTACAAAATGCTGGTAATGCCCAGAGTTCCACACTCCTGAATTTAAAGCTTTAGCACTTTTTTTTTTCTTTTTTTTTTTTTTTAAACTTCCAGCATGATTGTTTTCTTATCTTTGTAAGCATGGCCAGGACTTTTTAGACTGGATCATTTTCCAGGAATTACAACAAAGAATTTCAACTTTTGGAGCAGAGAAAGGGCTTTTTCATTGGGAAATGTCATTCCTGGAAATGCCATTCACCAATGTTCTTTCCTGGCAAGTCCTGAGGAATCATTCACAGTAAGGGCTGAAGTGACACTGTCCAGGTGTCCCTGAGGCAAGTCCCTCAAGTTGACACTGCAAACCACACAGGTCCCCTTCAGTTCTTAGAGAGGCCTGAGTGACACAAAGAGACATTTAGAAGTGTGGCACGTCACCAGGTTACGCTTCAATTTCTGTGGGGATTTACTCAAATTCTCCAGCTCCACCTTGCCTGTTTCTGTCCCCATGGGGATGCCCAGAGTCTGGGATGGTGGGACATGGCTGTGCCCTGCTTGGCCTGTGAACACAGGCACTGTGAGCAGGATGGGTGGCAGGGTCATTTCCAAAGCTTGCTCCTGATCTGAACTATGAACCAGAATGGAAATGCTCATGAAGGTGCACCATGAGTGGGGAGATCTGCTACAAACACACAACAGATGCTAAAGGCTTAAGAAACATATGCAAAGAATAAAAGTGACACTTTCAAAACCAGGGTCAGAGGCAGGAGCCAAACCAGGATTTGCTCACTTCCTCACCATTGTTTTAGCTAGACTACTGCTACTTCTTGAATTTAATCTTAAATCTTGGAAATTCATAGCCTTTCCTGGACATCTTTTATGCCATGGTTAGCACTCTGTAATGTTAAAGGTTTGACTGTTAAAATAAACATCCCAGCTACAGATATCAGTGAAATGGTGAAGTTCTATTCCCCAAACATCTGTAAAGCTTTCATTTTCCCTCTCCAACAAAACTAAGATGACCTCCTCTTCCCCTTCCCCTGATACTTCTCTTCCTAGGGCCCATGGGGCTTTCTTGGCCTGTCCTAGCCTCAAATCAGAAGGCAGATGGATTTTCAATATGAGCTTTATGGTTACTAGTGCCCCCTTCCCACTAAAATACTGAGGATTTCTGTGGTAATTCTACTTCCAGCATTGTCAAAAGTATGCAAAAGCCAGGCTTGTTACACATGAACACAATTTAGAGGCATAAAAATCCAGAAGGGAGTTTTTTTCACAAGGCAGAGTTTTACTGAGATATGGTATGGTCCAGATTGGACCCCCCTATAAACTCGTGTGTCTTCTCTTGTGGAGGTCAGTATGTTCTTCAGACACTAAAAACAACAACCCTTACTCTCTTACCCCATCTCTAATAGCTCAAATATTCCCAGTGGCATTTCAATTCCCTCAATAAAAGCTCTGACAAGAGGACTCAGAGGCTTTGACTTCAGCTCGGCCCAGAGATCTTTCTTGAAAGAAAGAAACATTTCACAGACTGGGCATTTCAAGCATCTGTGTCTGCATTAAAGAGCTGCAGACCTCTGTTCATCTAATGAGAGTGAAAAACCCACCACCCCAAGCTGACACGTCACGTCAGAACCTTGTTGGTCTCTTTCAGAAGAATCATTCTTTACCCAGAGCATCAGAAAAGTAATCATGGCTTAAGAGTCCAGAGATGATGGCTGGAGCCTATCCAAAATTAGGCCCTGTAGCCCATCTCCAGCTGGTCCTGGCCGGGTCTCCAGGGTGAACCCTAGAGCTCCTTCACGCACTTGCCATAGTTTGCAGCAGCTGTGCTTGTGCACTGCCTGCATGGGGGTCCCTTTTCCTTGGCCTCATCTGGGGACAGCCCTGCTCCTGCTGTTCCCTGGCAACAAGGCTTAGGCATGCCCTTGAGAAAGGCTGTTTTGGATTCAGGCTGGGAAAACAATCCTTTTGCCGTCAGTCCTGGCAGTGGTGTTGCTCTCCATTGCTCTGTGCTGCAGGGATGACATCTCTGTAATTTTCTTATAAAGCAAACACGCTTCATTTTACCCCTGACAGCAGGCAATCCAGGGCCAGCAAATTACTGGCAAATGCCTCCTATATTCATCTCTTCAAGTGTTTTGGCTTTTCTTTACTTTTAATTTGCCTGGAGGCAGACATTTGAGATAACAGCTGTTATGGTGATATTATCAGTCAATCTTTGTGTCAGAGAATGCCAGGAAAATGCCTGTGGAGAGGACCTCTTGGGTTTTTTGGTTTTAACTGCTCTGGGGCAAATCTGCTCCTTTGTCAACGCTCTGCTCAAAACATGAGAAGAGAACATAATGGGACTGGTTTCTACTATGGGATGATGAAGAAATGCCTTTCTCTGTTGATAGAGCACGGGTTCCCTTCCTACCCGTTGACAATCTAGAGCACTCCTTTGGCAGACCATGCCACAGTTTTTTCTTGCTGTTGAGCAGTGTCAGAGCACATCTGCCACCAGCAACATCCCCGTGATTCTCTGGTGATTTACTTGCTGCAGAATAATGAGGGAGACCCTAAGAAACTTCGTTAAAAGGGATCTCTACCCTTCTGTGGAAGACTGCATAGCTTTCTTGGGTCCAGTTATAGTGTTTGCTGGGGAGGAAAGTTTCTTTGCTTCCTGAGGTGGAGGGCTCAGTGTCAAGAACCATCAACAAATAGGTCCGGAACTCCCTCTGGACAAAGCTGAGCCATCTGAAAGAGGGCCAAAAAGATTTATTGGTTCTTTAGAGAAGATGGTATGACACCACCAGGAAGGTGTTGGCTTGGGAATTATTGCTCTGCCCTTATTTTTCTTCTTTCCACAGAAATACAAGATGACAACCCAAAACTTTGTAGCTTTGGGAACAAACTGGGCTGTGCCCCTATTTGGTGCATTAATAACAATAAGCCAGTTTTTCCTGTTAGTTTGATGAAACCTGACATGCTTTGCACTAGACAAACTTATTCATTATGCTTTGATTAAAAACAAATTGTATCTGAAGATCTTAAACTACTTTACTGACATCAATCCTGCGGGAAGATAACTAGTCACACCTAAGAAATGGCCATGATTCCAAAGAAGCAATGGAATACAGGCATTTTGTGTGTCTGCAGTCCCAAAGGAAAGGAAAAGAAACATTTCTGCTTGCATATTTAACTGCTTTCAAAATGCCTAATATCTCTTAATTATCTGGTAACAGCAGAAATTCCTCTTTTCCATTTCCTTAATATTACAAAAAGCTGTTTTGCTGGAAATTAGGAGCCCAGTTCTAGTCTGCACTGCACACCTCCTGACCGTGGGCAAAATCTTCAGACTACTGTTGTCTGTTTCCTCACTTGGAAAATGAGGAGGTACCCTAAAAATAGGGTTAAGCACTCCAATACCACAGTGACAGAGCTCACACAGGCACCTGTGCAGTAGAAGAAATGCAGGTGAAAGAGAAGGGTGACTTGGAAGACAAGCCTTGAACAGAGATCACAAAGGTTCCATCCACGCAAAGATTTACTGTTACCAAGTAAATCTTGTGGTTTCGCAAAGGTAGCTTTCTCAGCTTTGAAGCACCTGTTCCCAAGTATTGTCAGGTTATTAACAGAAGCTGGCATTTTTGTGGGCTTGGAAGATGCACAAAGTAGGTGTGTGAAATTTATTTTCACCCATGGCACTCAGGTGCAGGAGTTTGGAACAGTGTTAAATGACTGCACAGAAGAGCATACTCATGCTCCAAAAATTTTCATGAGCTCAAAGACAGTATTAGCAGCCTTTCTTTTTCGGTCTTCCAGAGACATGAAAACATGCTGCCTGCTCAAACGTGGTGGGACCAAAACAGGTAATCTGTACAACAGTAATTTACTAAGCACTGCTTTACCTACTTGCTTTCATCACAGCTGATGTGGTAACATAAAGGATTTGTTCAGCATAGGTGAGCTCCTCCTTCCAAATGTCTTCAGGCTTTTGGGAAATTTCAGTTTCTGGAACTGAAGCCTCACAGTGAGTAAGCTTTGAGGGATGGGAATGCAATTGTAAATTTCCTCTATCACTGTGGTAGGACAGTTGGAGCTAAAAAAACTGGCTGAAAAATGGGTTTTCTTTGATTTCTAGGGAGGTTGACCCAAGGAGAAAAAATGTGTGAAAATTGTGAAAATCTGGGTAGAGGTTTTGTCCATGAGATTTGCATTATCACACAGATGGACTGCCAAGAGGGGAGGGATACAATTTCCGGCTGCGCATCAAAGGTTGACCATGGCTGAAAACAGAGGTTGTTCTTAAAAAAAACAATATCTGATAAAGGCATCCCACTCTTGGAGCTGAGCTGCCAGAAAAAAAGGTGAGATGAAATTCAAGGTTTCATTACTTTAAAGCTACTGGTGGTACTGCTTACTTATGGTTTCGTTTGGATCATTTCTCTCAGATATTACAGTATCAAACACCCTCCAAGCAATCTTCCACTAGGATGTGGTTTGCTGGATAACAGACAGTGCCTTTCTCTGGACTCATCACCTGGAACAGAGAAAAAAGGGCTGTGCAAATCTGCAGCACAGAAAACCAGAAAAGACAAACAAGGAAATGTCAATTAAGATTAATAAGATAATATGTGGAGTAACTGGCTTGGCAGTCATGCATTTCCTTTAGCATTTTCTTTGTAATTCACTTCTGTGAGATAAATACAGCCTTGGAAGGCAAGAGGCGATGACCGCTGAAATAGAAATTTTCATAGAAAAGGTCGCTTTCATACTTTGGGAATTTTTTTTAATCAACAGTAACCTAACCCTTGTTAGGCACAATGACAGACAAGTATCCCACACCCAGGGCTTGGAGTGGGAATTCGAACACCCAAGAAGGTTCTTGGACACACACAAGTAGTCTTTGTTGGTGGCACCTGTGATCTTCTTCCTGAGGTTTTTGGGCTCTAGGGGAAGGAAGAGGGGTTGACTAGGAATGACTCTAACTGCCTAGAGAGGAAAGATCCCTTCTGCAGAAAATAATTACGTTTTTCAAATGCAATCATCTTTAAACAAAATATGGAAATAGTCTGAAGGAAGAAACCAAAAACAAGGTGTCTCCTGCACCTCCTTTCCCAGACAGCATCCCTCATCACCCATGATTACCTTCCCCTTTCAGCTCTAATCATTTCTTTCAACACAATGGCACTACTCATGTGGAGCTGGGGAAAAAACCCATCCCAGCCCAGCCCACAGCATGGTACAAGCTGTGGGTTTGAAGCCCCGAGGCAAGGAAGCCATGGATCCGGGCTCCCAGGTCTCCCAGTTGGCTCACTGGGATAACTACATGAAAATAAAAAAGCTGCCTGCCAGGAGGGCTGGCCAGGAGCCTTACAGGAGAGGCAAAGCCCTGTGTTGTAAGACAAATGTGATGGGAATTCAGGTGTCTAAATTCCTGTATGAGAAGAACTTCCCATTTCTCTCCTATCTGATCTATGATGTGTGCACATTGTTTGTAGGGAGGGAGCGGGAAAAGTACATTTTAAAGGATAAGCAGCTGGATGCCGCTCTTCTCATGCTTGGAATTAGAATTAAGTGCCTTTTCTGCTCCAAACTGTGCTAAGAAACATGGCAGATTTAAAATAAGCTATTTAGCTCCTTTTTTCCCTTTCAATAATTTATTTATAAGAGTGCAGCTAGACACATCAGCCTGATGTGTCTAGCTCTACTCTTGTTCAGAGACACAACTGCATACAGGACTACATGTTAAAGAAATAAACCTGTGAGGCTCTAGGAGGCTGGAAGGGAGATGTGTAGAAAATGTATAGCATTAACGAAGACCTCTCAGTATTAGGATGGTAGCCAGAGAAGATTTTGGGCCAAGAGAAATAAAGGGCTTACCACTCAATTAAGTCATGGAGCCAGACATGTTGTAGCCTTGCTCTGGGAACCTGAGTGAGGGCCTGGAACACAAAAGCAGACTAGTATTGCCCTAAAGAGAGCACCACCCCTCCTTGGGAACACCTGAGCACATTAGCATGGAACAACATCCCAAAGTCCAAGAGCGTTCCTGTAGGGCAGGCTGACACCTCAGGTCCTTTGCTGCAAACAGCGCTTCAGATTTCTCTTAGCAGATGTGCTGGGTCCCATTCAGGTCCCTTTTCAAGCTTTGCACAGCTGTGGTGGGGCAGGTTCTGCAGTGCTCAGAGAGAGCTCAGGAGCTTGCTGGGTTACCAGGTCACCCCTGTAAAGTTACTGTGCCCGTCCTGGGAGCAGGGCCTCTGGCAGGAGGGACAAGCAGCAAGCAGCCTCTGGGTACTGTCTATCCCTTGGAATTCAGTCTGATTGTCTTTTTTATTGACCGGAGGAATAGTGAGGCTTCAGGAACAGCTCAGAGGGAAAAGGGGATGCGTGTGGGGGTGGTTTACCAGCATGGGATGGGCCCTGCTGCCTTGGCCTGTGCTCCAAGGAGCCTAGCTGGCTGGCACCAGACTGGGACACTTCCCGGCTGCTCCTTCTGATGCAAGAAATTCACATAACCTGTAAGCTCACCTCTTTCTTGCCAGACACCGTGCCATTCTCTCTTGCTCCATCCAAGCCAGGCCGTTATTTCTCAGTTCCTCTCTCGGAGGGCTCTGTCTGCAGCGAGCGCCCCACTGCTGGTTTCCGTGGGGCAGGAGGCCGAGCAGGCCTCGGTGCTTACGGACCAGGAATCAATGGCCTCGTGCTGCCTGCAGGTGTGTTCGCATCGCTGCAAGCCCAAGTACAGAGCTGGGGGATGAGTGGTGTGTCTGAGCTCCTGCTCTTCATGCACACACTCCCACGCTGAGCTAAACTTGTCACAAGCTGCAAACGAGAGGCGACACAGCCTGGCATGCAAGTCCTGCTCTGCTCTCCCCGGCCTGGCTGCTCATTCTGTGTGAGGCAGGAGCGCCACAGGAGACTGGCAGTGCTTTGGAGCAAAATCCATGATCTAGCAAAAACACTGGATGCACAGACTCTGTAAAGATCCACTCACACCAGTGGGAGGATGGTTTCTTGGAATGGATCTGCTAGGCTGATCATCCAAGATGCTACCGAGTGACTTCATATTGACCTCAGCACTAAGAACACTCAAATATTTGAACACCGGGAGGGACAATGTAGCGTTTTAAACAACTGCTTTTCTCCAAAAGTATTTGATCTGTGAGGGGTAAAATCAGCATTTAATTGGAACATATGTCTGAGGCAGGCATGATAAAGAAACTATGCAATGCATATATTTTAATTTTAAATAAATCAATATGATAATTTGGGATCAGGTGTGATTCCGCCCCGGAAGAAAAGAACAAAGGGAGGCCATTAGTTATACTTTTAATAAATCAATTTGTTAATTAGGGATCAGGTGGGATTTTCCAGCATGAGACAGAGGACAAAGAAAGCTCATTAGCTGTGTTTTAAATTGATTGATGTTTTAGTTAGTGTGGGATTCTCCTGGAAATAAATGCAAAATGGAAAATATACCAAACCCTATCACTGGAAAACACACCGGATAAAAAGTAAGAAAATTTTCCTACTTACTTAGGGCATCTATATTTTCTAGGCACTCCATAGTACAACACAAGTGTGGTCAAGCTAGAGCTCTTGAAAGGTTCAAGGAAACAGAGAAGACCTGTAGTGTATTCAAGGAAATAAAGAGGAAAGGTAATTTCAGATTTGTGGGACTCACCACAGCTGGGAAATTGATTTCAAAACATTGCACAGCATTCAGAACCACCAGACATGTTTGAAGATCTGGGTCCTTGTCCTGTACCTGAGCCTGCCACAGGAAGGTGTCAGCTACAAGGTGTGATGAGTTCTGCCAGGTTCTCTGTGGCAATAAGGTTCACTGGGCACTCAGATCATTTTCCCTGTGGCATCCAGATGTGGACAGCATTGTGTTGGTGCAGCATCTGAAAGCAAAATATTATGCAAGAAAGGGAGGCAGGAAGGATGGGAGAAAGAAGGTTAAAAAGGATGGTATTCAAATGTCCAAACTGGATAACATTCAGCCTACTTACTCTTTGATTCTGCAATGGAGGAGAGGAAATCAAAGCCATCAGGACATATTAAGGAATGCCAAACAGTACAGGAAGCAAAAGGTTTCATCATAATCAATGTCCACTTGTTCCCTCCTGTCCTGTGCATTTTAAAGGAGCTTTAGAGGCAATTTTACTTCTGCAGCTTTTCTTCTTGTCTTGTTTCAGCTCTGTCCTCCCAGAACTGCACACATCAGTGCTGCTTACTGCTGATGGAAAATAACACGTCCTGAGAGGTTTGTGATTTCCTGAGGATGCATCTTCTCTTGCTGCCTGCACAACAAGATGCATGTGAGAATTACCTCCCAGGAAGGCAATGGCTCACCTGTGTCACTGCCACCTCTGCCCGTAGCTAAAAGGTGTGCAGGACTTGCTGCAAACTTCAAAACCATCTAATTTCAAAGGCCATAAGATCAAAAGTTCAGATTTTGTTGGGAATTGCCAAAGTGCTGCTCAGTGCCCCAGCAGGCTCCTCATCTGTGATACCCAGGAGCCGTGAGCAGCTTAACTCATTGTGCTGTTTCAACAGACATATAAAACCAGAGACCCAGCCAGCTGCAGCAAGACATAATAAAGATATTGAGTTTGCATACAATCCTCAAAAATTTCCTTAAAGGATCTTGAGTTTATTTTCTCACCTCAGTGGAAGGCTGAGCTTGAACAAAATGGCTGCCAAAGGGGTGATTTAGCCCTCAGCTTAGAGGGGCTGTTGTGATGGATAGTGGATACTATTTCCACTGAGGAACAGGGCCTCAAGTTTTAATCAGCTATGTAAACTCATAGAATCTCACTCAAATCTTTTTTGGCCCTTCTTTTATGAGCAGATTCTCCACAGTAAGTAGAAAAACACATCCTATACATGACTTAGAATGCTACTCTTCTTCTAAGAGGAGAGTCACGCTGAGTCCAAGCACAGCAGCATCTTCAGAGGTTCAAAAGCCAGCCACCAGATTGAGGCTCTGCTGAAACCTGACCCATAAGACAAAGGGCAGTTTTATTTTCAAGATTTTTCAATAAAAATTTCAAAGTTATTTTAATTCTCAAGAATGCAAATAAAGAGCCAAAGATTAATATTTCAAGACTTTTTCTTGAAGCAATAAGTTAAAGAGAACTTCATTTCTTCAACTGAAGATCCAGAATCTGTTTCCCAATATATTTTTTTTTTTTTAAGAAAGAAGATTTGGGACTTATTTAAAAATATTTTTCTGTACATAATCTTAAAAAAAAAAAAAAAGAAGAAAAGTGGCGTCCTTGGCCATCAAGACAAGGCCAGTTTCTTGAAAGTTCTTACCAAGATTTAACAAACATGATCAGTTCTGTAGTTCCTAGTTGGCCACATCATCTTGCTCTCCTCCTTCAGGGGAAGTACTACATCCCTGGAAGTGGCAGACAGAGTTGCAATTCAGAAGAACATCAGTCAGCGAGACACTCAAGTACATACCTGAGCGCTATTAGCATAATTGGGACACGAGTGTATGATTGAAGTTAAGTATGATTACAGCTAAATTTCTTTAAGATAAATGGATTAATGCAGATGTTAAGGTAATTTTAAGCAATAAGGACAGCAAGTTTAAACAATTTGTCCAAATTTGTGAGAGATTTTTACAGGAAACCACTATTTCTAATCTAACAAGTCCCAATCTCAACCCCATAAATGCCTAAAAACTTGTTATTCCATTCATGTCAACCTTAATGCTGACTATTTTCTGCATATTCTGCATGATGGCTTTGGAAACCTCATCAAGGAAACAAGAGGGCTCCGTAGGCTCAGCTTGAGGAGAAGACTGGGCTGAATGAGCCAGAAACTTCATTACTAAGAAGTTTGTCAAGGCAATTTCTGGGCACTGGCAAGCTGTGTGCTTGCCGAAGGTGTGTGCCTGGTTCTTCTGTAAAGTCAGGGGAGAAGCAGGGGCTGAGCCTTTGTGCCTCTTATCCTGCGCACACAGAATCCAGTGCTGGCTGCAGGCAGTCAGGAGCTCCCACCACAACAACCAAACCCCCAGAGAAGAGCCCAACCCACCACGGTCCTGTTCATTAATTCGCAATAACTTCTGCCTCTTCTTTGCAGTCTGTGATTAGAATTTGAAAACCAAAGCCATTAACCTCCAAAATGCTTAAATGACAGATACTCTCTGAGCAAACAATGGGTCTCACTCCCTTCAGAATCCACCAGAGACAAACACAGCCTGGCCTCCAGCCCAGCTTTATCTGAGTCTTCCACTTGACATCCACTTTGGTGATGTGAAGCTCTGCTGGATGGCTTCAAATTTGCCTCCAGACTGTTACTAATTGTTCTCTTTTATTGTTGTTCTTTCTGCAGAGTTAGCAGAGACACACCGGCAGTGTGCTGGCAGTGGAAGCTGCCACTTTGGGAAGAGTTCTGATTAAAAATATACATTGCTTTGATCAGTGGCTTCCCTGTAGTGTAAGATAAACAACATCAGCAGTTTTGGTTGATGTTCATTCTTGAGGCACATGCTGTGAAGTTACTGCACTATATTAAGCAAAAGTTTAAAAGGAAATTATTGTAGCCAGCTAGGACTTGGAATTATCCTGAGACTAGAAATCTTAAAATCTAAACCAAAGCAAACCAGCACTGTGCCTTCCCTCCTCTGTCAATTAGGGTCTTCCACAATGGCAAGTCTAAGAGATTAGGGCTGAGATTTTTATAGCTGGACATTCATGTCAGAGGTATGTTTCATAACTAATTTAATGCTTTATGTCTTTTCATTCAGCACCAGAAATCTCACAGATTTACACCTCACTTTGGAGGGTGAAGCTTGTTTGAATCTCCCAGCTGGAGCCTGGAAGAGCTGTCTGAAGTGTAGCAATGGCCTTAATGTCAAGATTTTAAATGCTACTTTTCCCTCTTTTTTCCCTTTTTCTACTTGCCTTTTTTCTTGTGAAGCCAAAGTGATGTCTAATTACAGGAAACTAGTATTAGCACATATAGCCTTCATGGATTTTTTTTTTCCTGTACTACAGCTTTGTATGCAAAATTTAAGTTTTGGAATTTGTTTAAAATTTTCTATTGCTTGAGGCCTACATTTCTAGGGAAAAGAATACAAAAAAATAACATGATTAAATATGGCAAGAGAATGGAGAGTAGCTTAATGATGCCACTTAGAAGCTCATAAAAGAAACACAGGCATAAGAGGAAAACGTAGGGTTATACTCCGGTTTCTAAAATGGAACTTCTAACGACCCTTTATTATTTCCTAGGAGAAGGGGAATTTGTCTGCTCAGGGTAGGAACCAGCCCATCTTTCCTTCTGCCTTCCCTAGAGGCGGGCCAGATCTTTAGTAAATACAAAAAGGTTGAGCATCCCCAAAGGCAACAAAGCTGCCCCAAATGAGATCCAGGTGATGGATTCTCCCACTCCCTGCTAAAGTGGCAGGGCAGTGGGTGGGGGCTGCTGTTGAGCGTGGCGCAGTGGCACCAACACCTCTGTGCACCCCTGCTCTGTCCATTCAAGGGCCTTTTGCAATAAACATGCCTAAAACTGTTTTACAAGCCTGGTCTCACTCTGCTCTCCGGCTTTTTCTCATTAAGGACATTGCTGCTTCAAGGAAATTCAAGCTGAAGCACATTTCACATCTGCATTCCTTGACGTGTTTTGAAATTATTTTAAAACAATTGGGAGAGGAGGACCAGGTCTGGGGGGGGGCTTAGTGCTTCAAAGAGAAAGTAGACCAGTGTGCAAGCCCCAAATTACATAACTAGCTCCACCAAGGAAACAAATAATTTGTTTCCCAATGGCTTATTTATATAACCCTTTAATTATAGCCAACTGTATCACCAGTATTATACCATGGGAAAATGTGAAACTGTTAAGCAACTGTTATGCCACTCCGCCCTCCCCAGACCGACAGCACAATCGTTAAGCAACAGCTACATGCTGGGACATCACCTTCTCTTTTGTCTTTCAGAGGTATAGTTCAATAATGTGGCTATGAAAATGTGACCTCAAACCCAACTCCTTTTCTGGGGCTTTTGTGTGCTCCTAAACTCTACCTCTCTTCTGGGTTGTAAAAATGGGACAGTGTTGGACCTGCTTGCAGCACAAAAAAGGATATTGTTCAAAAATTTGCTTTTTTCCTACTCTGCCCCTGAGTCCTGTTAACTGCGGGTGCTGCCCAGCCTGTACCGGCTCCTCAAATGTGGCGAGTTTAGGGGGCTCTATTGACTTCAATTAAAGCATTTCTAATTGTTCCTAATTCCGCAGGCACCAGCTGAGCCTCTGGCTTTTGCCCTACAAAGGGCCAGTGTGTTAAAGCAGCTCTCTGCAGCTCTCAGGGCCCCATTAATGCCACCCATGAGGAGTCATTAGAGCTGCCCACAGTGCCAAACAGCATCTCAGCAGTGACAGGGAAGATTTTGCAGGTGAGAAATCACAGAATTTTCTGAAACTGAAATATACCAAGCTGCTGTTTCAGTCCACGTTCAGTCAACTTCAGAGGACAAGACAAAAATATTTCACAGCTGTCTGTGGATGGGGACAGTGCTCTCCCTTCCACCATGGGGCTGCAAGAAGGGCTGTGTTAGAAAGGATGGAAATCCTTCCTAATGTTTTTATGTTTGGATTGTCTTTCAGGACTTGCATTAATGGAATCTTTCAGGTACCATGATCTTCTCAGGGAAGCGGTAAGCCTTGGTGGCTTAACAGCACTGTAATATGAACAGCTTTATTAAGGGACAAAGATAACTCAATGCTAGATTTACCTACAGATATACATATTAATGCCCTATATATGACCAAATTAGAACAGATTAGCAGGGAGGCTTTGGAACCTCCATCAGTCAGACTCTATCCACCAAGCTGGTTATCCTAAAGATAGGCATATCATTCCCATCACGTATCCAAAGGTTCAGTGCAAGGGCTGTGCCAGGTGTTTTAGGAAGGCCTTTTTTGATTAGGAGAGTCTTTCTAGGCTCTATAATCAAGAACATCTCAAGGATGCTCTGTTCAAAGTTCAAAAAGAGCTAAACAGAAAGCACAAATTACCCACAAGAAAAAGCCTCAATTACCTTGCTAAATAATCCTTTCTTTGTATTTATATTTAATTTAAAGATGGCATGAAGTGAATTTTAGCAAAACACTCCTGCACAGAGAGATGAATCAATGCTCTAATTCTATCTTCTCCACCCTTTGAGGCAGCATTTCACCAGCCTTGTCTGTGTTGCCTGAGGATAGCCTTTAGACTGAGTTTTGTCTTAAAAACAGATCAAAAGAAAATTGGCCATGTCCTTCAAAAGGCAAGCCCTCTCCTCCCCTTTCTCACAGAGCTGCAACAATGAAACAAGGCTTAGAGAGTGAGGAACATCCTCTCTAATTCTGTATAAATGTTTTGGCTCACAATCTCTGCTTTCCAGATGGGAAGAGCAGGTTACCCAGTTCAAGGGAGGTTATGTATTTCAGTCTAAGTTCTGAGCTAAGAGTGGGGAAAAATGAGGATTTCAAGAAAAAGTGGAGGTTTTGTATTATGCAGAAACTAAAGTATTGAGCCCCAGGCTAGCTGCTAATATACCTGAGGCATTTTATCTCATGGTTTTATTATGACTGAAGAGAGATAGAAGATTACTTTAAAACCTTAGCTATGGCTGCAATAAATAAATAAATAAATACATTTCCAGCCCTCATGGTGGTAGAATAATGCCATCAAATGTGAGCAGGGTGTATCTACCCCAAAAGCCTGAAAACAAGAAAGAGTAACAAGACAGCAACATTCTTGACCAGCAGGTATAATTCTGTGATTTGTCATCCAGACCTAATTAAGGCTTGCAACAATGATATCTACACGGACCCATACACCTCTTGCTGACATTTCAGATGCTATCCTTATACAGAACACAATAACTGTGTTGAGATGTAGAGGATAAGATTGGTCTGGAGGAAGCACAAACTGGTTGAAATCCAAAACCCAAATTCCTGAATCTTTACAAAAGTTTAGTTAATATATGTTTATATATTTTTCTCACAAAATATCCTTTCCTGATTTTGGCTGGAGATAGGACAGTAGCTTGACAAAGACTATTTCCATGTTGTGTTTAGTTCAGCAAAAGCCAAGACCTACAAGAAATCTCTAGGGAAAACAGCCTTCCCTCCTTTCACTGGTTGGTTGAATCTTCCCTGAGGTTCCCTGATGATTCTTCATGGACTTAGCAACATAAAATCTTTCACCGTACTTCAAAGTCTTATTTTAAACCAAATGTTCTCATTCAGAAATGCAAGATCAGAAAGCTGAGGCTCTCCAAGCCTCCCAGGTTAGTCTAGACTCAGTTGGCTGGAGCTCTGCAGCCCTGTGAGCTGGTCTTTAATGGGAACATCCTACTGGAGAGCCCTGGTCTGCATTAGCATTTATTTCTGCACTGTGACTCAGTTGCCTCATTGCATCTTGCAATAGCCAGAACTGAGTGGGAACTGTGAGCGGACAATTGGCAGGCAGATGGGGCTTCTAATAATCTGCTCTTCTTTTGGGAAATGTAAGGAAAAACATCAGGTAGCCAAAAAAAAAAAAAAAAAAAAAAAAAATCTATCAGAAGACCAGGAGAGACATTATCACCTGGAAAACAAGGACATGGTCTGGAACTGATTTCCGTTCTCCCTAATATTTCTCGGCAGAACAAAACATCTGTGAGCTGCATTGCTGTAGACAGCTGGTTCTGGAGAAAGGCTGGAATTCATCCCACCAAGACATAACCTTCTCCAGCGGGAATAATACCACCACAAAACACATCAAACCAGAATGGGTCTTGCAACTGTTTGCAGCTCAGGAAATCAATGTGCTGCACTGCTATTTGTAACCAATATAATTTTATCTCCACTCTGTGCCCACTTTCTGGTAATGCAACATAGTCATGTTGCTGACAGTGAGTGCAAATGGGGATTTATGGTCCTCTGTGCCATGGCTAATGAAGTTAACAGGAAAAAAGAAAACCAAAACCAAATTCTGTATTATAATTATTTGGGTTATGCAGCTGCACAAATGATGCATGGAAAAAAAAAAGCCCTAAACCTTTTTAACAAGAAAAAAATGGAATCATGTTGACTGAAAAGTATACAGTTAAATTCTGAAAGAAGAATATTTTCAGTGGAGGAAAGCCAGAATTAAATCCCTGTGGGTAAAATTTATCAGTAAATAGATTTTCTTTTTTTTAATTTACAGAGAAAACTCTGGCAGTTTCAGTTACCTAATGAAAAATAAAAAAACCAGTAATGAAGGAGCACAGGCTCTTTCCTGTGAACACCCATCTTTAGTTGAGAGGTCCATTTTCTGATCATAGCAACTGTCAACAAATGATTTTGAGCAGCCTAGGGCACTTTGGCACCACAGGTATAGATGAGGCACCACTGGCAGCTCCTATTCCCTGTGTGGGTTCTCTCTGTAGCCCAACGGGACTCCAAAGGGAGAGTCATCAGGAGCTACCTGGAAGCTGGTGGGATGGGTACTTACATCTGACGAGGCTGTCCTTGGTGCAGCACTTGCTAAAGTACTGAAGTTTGTTTTTTGCCCCCGAATCCTCATTGATCCCATAGCAGAAGTGTTTAGGCTGACTGCCTACTCCTACCAGCCGAGGATCTGGCCTTATTTCAGCCTCCCTGACTTATTTTTTGGCATGTTCCTGCAAGTGGGTTGGGAGTGCGCCAGGGCGGGGGTGAACGGAACAGCATTCCTGGGCTCTTAGTAGTGTTGACCATTGTCTTGATGTGAATGCATAAAAACCTTCAAAGGCAGAAAGGTGACTCCCTGTCATGTGCAACGCTCCTTGGAGTCCTTTCAAGGGAGAGAGGATAAGCATAGTCTGTCCCTGAACTCAGGACACGCCACTGTCTCCCGTGAACGGGCGACGGAGATTATTGTGGTGAATAGTAACAGTAGATGAGGTGCTATCTTCCCCTTTAAATTGAGCTATTCAATTTGTCATGAATGGCTGAGTATTCCTTGCTGGCATCTGGGACTTGGATTTCAGCGCTGGGAATAGAGTGAATAGGATCAATGATGAAGCTGAAGTACAAAAAGAAGGAGCAAAAAAGGGCAAAGGACTAAAACCGATAGAGACAAGCAATTACAAGGTGTATTAATGTACACTGGGCTAGGCTGGAAAGAGGGAAGAACTTATTGTTATTCTGGGGGATTTTTTTCCACGGAAGATAAAGGGCTTGGGAAGTGAATATTTGTTATTTGGGCAAAGCCGTGGCTGCAAAGAATAAAGAGACCTTTTAGAACATGGCAGCTGCCTCTGAGCCCGGAGCGTGGTACTTGATACTCCAATCTCCCTCCTAGGGCTTTTGGGCCAGCTTTTGAGAACTGCAAGGAAGGCATTCAGAGGGGAGACAATGACAAATGTCAAGAAGGAGAGAGGAAACCTGGAGTTTAAAAGACTATTGAGTGACAAGTGGGTTAGATCAAAGGCAGACATTTACCAGGTATTTATAATTGCAATGCTAATCAGATTAATCATAGAAAGCAGAGCCCAAGGGTGGATGCCCAGTCAGTCTTAAAGCACACACAAATATATATTGAACACACACATATACATAAAAACACACATATGTATGTATTGTACTTCAAAAGCTATTCAGTCAGTCACTGCCACCCATTCTCATTTTTTGCTGGGATTTAAAGGAAAAGAAGCTCTTTGCAGGCAGAGCATCTGAATGCCTTTTTGCTGCTAGAGCCAGTGAGACATTTTGGAGAGAACACACAAGATGGGGCTCATGTACAAATCACTGGGAAAAAACAGTCAGAATTTGTTTCTTTATAAAAAGGAAACAAATCCCCCAAAATCTGCCCAGCAAGACTGTCTTTGTTTTCATGGCTCTTAACACAGAGAAAGGAGAATCCTTTCTAAAGAATTTTTGAACACAATTTCTTATCTTGCTAATTTGGAGGGCTGGATTTTACAGGACCTCAGTACCAGTTACGCAACCAAATGAACACCAGCTTTTCTAAAGGCAGCACGATTTTGCAAACATCGGCTCAACTTTGAGCATTTTGCTTACCAGCCCTTTTCAATCTTATCTCTCTCACAGACATGCTCTCTCTTGTTATCGTTTTTCCACCCATTCCTTCCCTATGCCACACACAGATTTCAAAAAACAAAACCCATTTCCTATGGGAGTCTCTCCACACTCATTTTAAGCAAAGGCTGTTTTTGTTCGCCCTCTGTGGTGTGCAGCAGTCCCAGCTGTGTACTGCAGCAAGTACAGCTACAGCAAGAAATAACTGCGTCTAGAATAAGTCCTAATACCACAGCTATGTCTGATTTTACCAGCAAAACCAGTCCCATGTCCGGCACTCCCAGATCTAGAAAAAGAAATGCTACATACAACAAGCTACCACTCACAAACTATTAATGAGAGAGCATAGCAACATTGACTAATTGCGTACACATCCAAATCTCTTCTCCCAAAGACTGCTAGTGACAGAACTTTTTGTCCATAAATCAATAACAGAAGCACTAAATCTTATTACATGTCTGGACTAATTCCTGAAATTATAGGGTCTCTGTCAAGAGTTTTAGGAACATGTACTACAAATCAAGGCAACTTTCGAAAATGATACTAATTATCTGGGAGGCATCAGGTCTATAAGAAAAGATGGTTCTGGTCACGGGCTATCAACTCCCTAGCCATCAGAAAGTAGTTTTCTCCATATATAGCCACTATGCTCACACTTTAATAACATGAATTTTGCCTCTTTTATGCTAGGTCCTGTAGAGACATTAAATACCCACCTCATGAGCAAAGGATGCTTATGCTGACAGTGGATTTGTCGCATCCCCACAGCCAAGAGCTGGGATTAGATCCTGGGCTGTGGCTTCCCAAGCTCCATCATGCCCATGGGGTTGGAGATCCTGGAAAGGCAGCCCAGCACAAGAGAAGGACGGGGTTAGGTCACAGCCTGAGGGCTGCCCCAGAGGCTGCGTGGGCAGGAGTGCTTGTGCCAGCACAGATGTTTTGGGCAAGCCCAAACAGCCTCTGCAGAAATGCTCATCCTGATACTTCCTTTTGCAGAACTGGAAAGAAGAGGAATGATGAGGGAAGGGCAGAGAAAGGCACACACTGGCACACAAACCAAAATTAATTTCTGGTGTTTACAGTGAAATTACAGCAAAGGCCTTGTGGGTTCCCTTATAACCTTGAGCCAAGGACAAGTGAAGGTACCATCTCCTAGCTATCATTTTCACGCACCATTTTTCACAGGGGGTTCATCAAGAACACAGATCAGATAATGCAAATAACAAAACCTGAGTATAAGGGTCTGTTTCAAAATCTTTTTCAAATTAATGCAGCTGTGCTTCTACATGTCTTTGCTAAGTGAAGGCCTGTGTCATCATTACGCCGCAAATGAAACAGGACTTTAAAAGGTTAAAAATGGGCCAAAAACCATAATATTCCAGTTTTTTACCTGGAGCAAGATGAGGTTGACATTCATAGGTTCGAATCTGAGATAAAAGTTTGGGTCTAGTCAGCATAAGCATCCCATGAACAACTGAAACAATATTTAGCCCCAACAGCTGAAAGATTGTAAATTCATTTGGAGCCAGTCTGGCCCTGCAAGGGTTCTGCCATTTTGGACAGCTTCCAAAAACCAAGCAAAAAGAGGCTCCTGGATTTTTTTTTAAATTATTACTGTTATTATTATTATTATTATTATTATTATTATTATTATTATTATTATTATTATTATTATTATTATTATTATTATTATTATTATTACCATCATCCTCATCATCATCATCCCACAGTGGGTTCTAAACAACTTCAAATCTGGGCAGACATGCTGAAACAAAACCACCTTTCATTTTGGGAGTAGGGAAGATATGGCCCTGTCACTACTTTAGTGATATCTTCTAAAAATGATTTAAGAATTACAGCAAACTCTTACCTTCTCCCAGCGAACAAAAATACTGTTTGGATTATTCTGCAGTAGCTGCGAGGTAAAAGGCCTTTTAGATGATGAACAGGTTCAATTACAAAAGCTCAACACTATTTTGCCATCTGCTGGATCACAGAATCTTCCATATGCGAACTTATTCTCCTCTATTGTACCACCCTGCATATCCTGGGGTGAAACTCCTGCTTCTGTCAGGACATCAGAGGGTCCTTGAAACGTCAGTGTTCCCTGACCATTTGAATTTCCTTTCACATAATTGTCAAGACTTCTCCCTTCAAGTTATTTTGACTTTTAGTCACTCTTCTGGTAATTTTCAAGTATTTTTGCTAAGAAGAGACTGAGAATGTGGCTTATTGTCTCCCCTCCTTTATTTTACATTGCTTCTGGAAGGGAAAAAAGTTTTTCTGGCTTGAGGCTGCAGAGAGGATGAAAAAAAAAAATCTGGAGCTGAGTAGATTTTTCAATTTTGTTTCCCATCTCAGCCACAAGGTAGAGTACATATATGCTTCTGCACCACCTTCCTGAACATAGTCCCATGTGTTATTCTGCTAGAAGGTGGCCTAACTTCCAAACTTCTATGTATTAGCCACTGCTCAGTTGTAGGGAGGTGAAGGGTCGCTGAGGTCTTAAGGAATAATTGATATCAACTCCCTTTTGTTTCTGTTTTTATTGGTCATGGTTTTAACCACTGGGCAGAAAACCAAAACTTCCCAACAAAGAGGACTGGAGGGAAAACTTTCTCTGTGCTTGAGTGCACAGGTCAGTCCTTCAAAGAGGTGATACCTCACAAACCTGGTGTAACAGGAACACAGGGAAGGAAGGCACATCTGGGTGCTTCTCTTCTTCCCCCAGTTCCCTCTGCCTTGGAGTTTAACATCACCTTTGGCTTTATGGCACCTCCTGAAGTCACAGCCAGTTGTGGTTACATCCCTACATCCCCCTGCTCATGATCTCTCACTTCTGCTCATCCAGACAAACAGAAACGATTGTGAAGTGACTTATGGAACTTCAAAAAAAAAAATTGAGTTCCCAACCTCTACAAGCTTCCCGTGCATCAGTGGGCTCCTCCTGGCTGAGAAGTGACTCACTGAAGAGACACAAAAGCCCCGTTCCCCCCCCGCCCCCACCCTGTGTGCTGTTATTGCCACATCTGCGTGTTTGTTACTGCCTCAGTAGCACTCCCCTCACTGCACGGATGGAAATGAGGTGGCCCAAGGGGTAGGATGCTGCTCAGCCTTTCTATTCAGCTGTGCTCTGTGAACTCTGCAGAGCCCTGCCGCTCAAAGGCATGACTGCGTATCAGACAGACATTCCTGATTTGGCTTGGTCAGAGGTGGCCGTGCCACCGTGGCTCACTGTCAGAGGGTTAGTGGCACTTGGCTGAAAAACCCTGCAGCTTCCAGTGAACCTCTTCCCAGATCTCGATTCCTGTGTCACCACACCCAAGAAAGGCAATTTAAAGACAGTGCAGGTGTGGTAATGCCTGCCAAGCTCTTGATTGCAGTGCCAAGCATTGCCAGTGCCCATCTGCTCTGACAGACGCAAAACTCTAAAATTCATGAGATCTTAGCATGACTGAACGGTCTCTGAAGTGCTTTTGACTAAACAGAAGATCCAGAGAGCAAGGAAAGAGGAAATACCTTAATTCTGAGGTATTTCAAATCTGGAAGAAACTTCTGGTTTCCTTTAAGGTCAAGACTGTCCCATCCATAGGCCAAACAAATTCTCAACCCTGTGTGTTACAAAGAGGGGATATTTCACTCAGCCTTGGCTTATCTTGCTCTGCCTTCCTAATAATCATCATTAGCACCACTACAGCTGAATGTTGTTTCAGCAGGAACTGTGGGAGACAAGTGTAAGAGCTGGAGTGATCAGGAATAGAGGGAGTGGGAAAGGGAGGAAAAGAAAGAGGAAGGGGATAGACATGTGGGTAGTGGGAATCTGGAGAGCAAGAAGTAGAAATTCAGGGGTGACCTGTAGGTGTGAGAGAGGCTGGAAACCCAGCTGGAGGGATGCCATCTGCTCGAGGGCACCAAACCTTGGAGAATTCTGTTCTCTGAACCAGTGGCAAACGCCAACTGTCTGATTTAATTAACTTTTCTGTCATTAGCCTGCATCAGCAAGGAACAAGGAACACACACTCACTCCATTGTGTGATAGATTCCTGTTGTGTCCGTGCTACGCACAAACATAAAGCTGCTGGCTCCCTGAGAGGTAGGACACAGAAGTCCCATCCTACCCACAGGGCTTTGAAAAGTGGGAAAGAGAAAACCTATTTTTTATTTTCTTCTTGCTTTTTATTTATTTGCTTTTCATTCTTTCCCAGGCACTTTCTTCCTTCTAGGTCAGCCAGTTTAAATTGGAGCTCGTAGCAAGAGATTCATTTCTCACCAAACAAACTTCTCTACAGGAAAGCTCATGTCTTTAAATATATTTTTGAGCAAATTTTCCCTCTCCTCCCCCATCTGAATTTGGTTGTTCTATTTGTCAGCTGATAATATGGACAAAATTGTGTCTCTCCCCTACACGGGAAAGTCAGTAAAAGAGCTTCTCAGGAGGGGAGAAGCTTGGGAATATGTCTACCTTGGCAGGAAAGTTCCAGTTCCTCCACTTTTTGAGGCTTAATAAATTCCTGTTCCCTTCAGTAATAATAAAATAAAATCAGTCTCCTGGGGAAGAATCCACTCCAACAGACTGTACTATTTCAGTCTTTCTGAGCTTTCATTGGTGGGAGGTATAAAAAATAGGACGATAAACTTTTCCCAAAAAAAGATAAAAATAAACCCATCCTAAAAATGGGCTTCATCCTTCTCCCCAGTCCTTGTATGGAGTTTCTGTAATGGATGATTAGTGTGTGGATGGGAAGCTGGGCTCAGTTAAGAGCCCTGAGTGTCCTCAAGGCTGTCCAAGTACCAAAGGTGGAGATTTGAAGTGAATACAGTATTCCGGGATTGTAAAAGATGTACATTGGATTGATACCCTCCATGGATCCTTCATGGTACTTTTTAAATGCCTTGTGTTTCCAGTGCCACATCTATTTTGCATACATTCCTGTAGGAAACCCAGGATCATATCTCTGCTCTTCCCATATCCCACTGCCCAGGTGAGTTTGGAAGGAAATGGAAGGAGGGTGTTACACTCTGCAGAGACCAAGGATGATTTGTGTCTAAAATCCCACATTGTTCCCAACTTGCATGAGTGAAAAACCTCCAGCAGTTGGAAAAAATCCTCTTGGTTTTTCATCACAGAAACCCTGACTTTTCATAAAGGTCTCTACACTTGCAGTTATTGAAGCATTTTATGGAATAGGCAATTATTGTTATTGGGCAAGAAACTGATTCTCTTCATTCACTGACAAATTATGATGAGTTAATCTGAAATACAGAGTAACTATTTTGAGACAATAAAAAAAAAAAAAAAAAAAGAGGCAGGAAAAAAAATTCAGTTCATAACAAATGAAATGCTACAGTCAACCTGACATTGAATACTGCGTTTTAGGGATGGCATTTCACAAAGACCAAAGACCATTTCAAAATCCAGATGAAAGAACTGTGGAGCAATTTTCCTGGAAAATAAATTTTACTTATGTATATATTAGTAGGCTTAGGTAAATATATCAGTAACTCCTTGTATTTAAATGGGGAAAACATGCAGAAAGGGCATGTTACCTTTTCATGAGTGGAGGGCAGGGGCAATGCACCTCCTGTTCAGCTGCAGCATCTTGTACAACCCCACTCCCACCAGGCACAAGAGCCTTCTGGGACATTAAAAATCCACCTTTGGAGCTACCCTAAATATGAACCTAAACTGCAAAACTGGAAGTATTGCCTCAGAAACTAAGAGGAGGACTAAGAAGTTTACAAACCAGACAATTTCCCCTCTCCTGAATTCCAGTGTATGAATTTCTGTGAATCAAAATTTGAATTCCACAGTCAAAGGTTAAAAGAACTGGAGGATATTGAATAGAACTACTCAATGTCAGTATGGCCATTAAACTTGCTAAATATTGCATATTTGTGTATGAACAACTGGTATGTTTAAAAGAATGGAATATATGCTGAGAAGGAGTACAGCTGCCTTAGTAGGTGAAGTCAATATTATGAGTATGTCAGTAATGAAAGACTGAAGCTAATGCTCTTAACAATTGTTTCAAATCCAGACAAAATCCTAAAATAATAAAGGAAGAACAGATCTCCACCATAAACATATTTATTATTTCCACATGGTGTTTGTGTGTGTTTGTACAGTATAGGCCACCGAGCTTGCCTTCACGAATTGGAAATGTTTCGCATTCCATAGACACAATGATTACTCACATTAGAGGCCTCAAGGTTTGTTTTCTGACACACTGGAGAATCCAGGAGCCTTGAGGAATTTAGAGTGATCTGTTTAACAATCCCCCCTTGGAGCTGGGTGACTGGTGCAGCATGCTTGTGCCAATGTCCCCGAGCCAAAGCCCACAGTGGGCTGTGGGGCCAGGCCCCTGCAGGACTACAGGGACATCCCTGCTCCCATCCACGGCCACCAACACCTCCATGAAGGCTCTGGGCAACACTGGCACAACTGAGAGCTGCAGCTGACCAGAACACAGGGCAGCCAATGTTGGTACTGATCCATGGGATCCAAGAAGGCTGCTGAAGCCCAGGAGTTGACTTCTAATGGCTAATGAAAGAATTCACATGCAGGTTTTAGCTGCTTTTAGACAATAATACCTCATTGGTTTTACTTCAGCTTGAGTTCCCTAAATCTCATTACTGATCCAGACAGGACTACAAGGAAAAAGTATGGCTCAACCCACACCATTAACATGGGACACTGAATGGCTCATTGGTGAGCAGTGCTGCTTTTGGTGATGCAAGACCTAGCTTTTGTTTATAACGAGATTCCTTCACGATGGCTAAGGGATGAAAAGTAGAACCTGCTCTTTTATGCTCATGTGTATTGCAGCCTCTTGTATTCTTGGATCTGCCTTAGCTACATGGATCCCTGGATTTGCTATAAATAATCTACTCAGCCAAATGCTTTGGAATCAGATGCCACACAAAAAGGGCTGTGTAAGAGCAACAAATGTTTTTGAAGCAGATATTTAACCTCAGTCTCAGGAGCAGCAAAGAGGTGTGTGTTGCCATCCCTTCAGACCCTGAAGACAGAATGCACCAGCATGATGCTCTTTTAACTTCTAGAGCCAAATAAAATATGGTTTTTTGGCTATAAAATTTAGCCTAACAGATTTCTAAACTCTTAACAGTTCTAAATATTTTCTGATACAGTGTTTTCTATGTGCATGTGCAGACTTGTGAATGCAAAGGAACAAAGCACCTTTTTGAATGTGTAAATGAGCAAAGCAGCTTTGGAGGATTCTCCTGTAACCCTTTTCTCCACCTGCCTCTGGATCCTTTCTCCTTTAATACCTGAACATCCCTCTAGAGCAGAACCTTGCAAATGCCAGTTACTCTTGAGAGAGGAAGGTTTTAATGCAACAGGAAATTAACCATTTAACTACAAGGTCTTAGCACATTTCTTTCAAACATTTAGCCTTCTATTTTAATGATTTAGTTGTTTTTTTCTTCCAATTACTAATCTTCCTAATTATTTTAATTTTCATTATTTTTTCTCCTACAGTACTCACTCTTAAGCACTTAGTTAAATTTAAAACCAAGCAGTAAGATATTTAGATTTTTGTCTGATTTCAAAGATTGTTTTAACCTGTTGTCACTGCTCTTCCTCTGCACCTGCTGATCTACCCACATATCACATTGGAACCAGTGGGAACTCAGGACAAGTGACTGATATGTTTAAAGCACCACAGCAGAAAATAGCACCTTTTTAAAGTGGGATTTATCCAAATTTTATCAGTACAATAAAATACTTCTAGTAAGACAGACATGAGATGCATGCTTTGAAATCACAAGCATAGGCATCATTCCAGGGCTACTGGCTGTGGTCACATGAATCTCTTAGAGCAGTCAGGGAGCAAAAACGTACAGCTTCCATCAAAGTCTCTGTCACCACCTTTTTACATGACTCTGGAAAACTCTGTTCATATTCAATATTTTTCCAAAAAGATTCAGGTAGAAAATTAACAGAAAATAAAATCTTTGATGACTATTTAGATGTAACCTCTGTCTCAGCAACCCCCTGACCTGCCAGCTGGAAGATGCTACAGGGGACTATCACAGAGATGAAAACATTTTCCCGAAGAGTTTTTCCAGCGTAACAGAGGGGAGGTTTCACTTCTTGCTGGAAAGCTGTTTATTGTTTAGCCACATTGGACTTCGGAGGTAAAGAAAGCTGAATTTCATTTGACATTAATCAGCACAAGTGTGGCAACAGAAGGGCACAGTCAGACAGATACTGGTGGTGGTCTGACCCCAAGAGTGCAGACCTAGAACTTCAAAACAGTGGTTGATCTGTACTTTTGTCATTCACACCTGATGACAACATTCCTTAAAGATCTTCCTACACTGATTCTGTTGTTTAAAATTAATAATGGCAGCTGACAGCAGCCAAGCTGGCCCAGCAGAGAGGTCTTAATTCTGAACTTTTATCTCCAAAAGTATCTTAATCCAAAACCAGTCTCTGAAATCGAGAGATGTGCCTTCTCTAGAAGCAGCAAGCGTTTCCCAAAGTTTGCTCAAGGGTTTAACCTAGTCTTACTGAAACTTCCAGGAATTTTCCCATGGATTTCACAGAACCACAAGGTTTTTAGTATTGGAAGGGACCTCTGGAGACCAAGACCAACTCCCCGCCAACTCAGGGTCACCCAAAGCAGGTGACACAGGAATGTGTCCAGGTGGGTTTTCAATTGTCTCCACTTGAAAAGGGTCAATCCAAATATTTGAGGGGTGGCACAAGATAGGATGCAGTTTAGAAACCAGATGTCCAGGAAAGTGTGTGGAAATGGCTTGCATGCTTCACAGAGCAAAATCTAGCCTAGAATTTTCCCCACTTTGCATTAGAGCTGATAGGAATCTTTTCTGTCACTGCTGCTGCCCATGCAATAGACCTCTGACCATCAGAAATGGGTGCCAGGGATGAAGCTTGTGAGTGTCAGGGGCTTGATTCAAAATGTTTTGAAAAAAGTACAATTGTAAATCAACTACTGTTTCCCTAAGATGTATTAGTGAGAGAGGCTGGTGGATATTAACACTGTAATGCCAGGGCATTGGCCTCTTGTAGAAAACAAAACTAGACAGATCTCCTTGGAAAAAGTCCCCTTTCTTGAACAAAGTCCTCTTGGCACACTGGTATACCCTGAGACTTAGTAAACAGAGAAGGAAATTCCCTTTTGCATTGGCCAAGATTTTGAGGGGAAAAAAAAAGAACCCTGATACTCAAGGAGACAAAATGTTCACTCAAATTAGTACAGGTATAGTTGTGTGTAAGAGCTGTCCTCAGAGACAGAAATTATGTAATAGTCTTCCACCTCTGCAATTAACTTGAACCAAATTCCTGCTTCAAGATCTATTTTGCAGAATTTGCCACTTGAGATAATTTGTGCACTGGGTAAGAGCATGCAAGAATTACAAACAATGAGCAAAGCAGTTGTGAAGAGGCCCAAGTGCAGCCCTAGCTGGCAGGTCCATCTCTGGGAATGTGTATTTGCACTGCTGGATAAAGGAGCAGGGGTTGGAGAATTGCTACAGTGTGTGGTGTAGTGCCAATATGTGTGAGGTTTTCCAGCCCGGCTAGAGAATCCTGGGTGATAGGTGCGGTGGGCACATGTATGACTGGGGGAGTAGATGCACCTGAAGGGACAAGGACTAGTGAGGCTGTAAAATACAAGTATTGAGGTGCTGAGTTAATGCTGGGTGATCAGATTTCATTACCATGAGATGGAGTGCCTGGACATTGCTGCCCATAAAGGTGTGTTTGGATAAAAGAGCAAGCCATGTTTCCCAATTTCTGCATTTTCAGTGCAGTACGCTCATTATTCTCTCTTGTACCAATGGTATGAACTTCAGAATAAAGTTAAGATTCACCCTAATCCCAGTTGTATAGCAGATGCACACTCCACCTCTATTTTTATTCTTTGCCACTTATGACTTGATTCAGTTGGTGTGAACTACAGTGCAGTGCTGGGGGGAGGGACGGGGGGGCAAACAGAGGGCAGAACAGAGCCTGGATTTCCAAAGAAGAGAGAGGTTTTGGCTGCCACCTGACATAAGTACTTGCAGCTGACAGCAGCTCAGACATGAGGATCAGCACTGGCAGGGTGGCTCAGCAGCTTTGCATCACTTAGTAGGGCTGCAGTGCTCAGATGATCACCCAATTAGTGCCCCAGTGACAATGTGTGCAAATCCCACGGCCCCTGGCCAGAAGCCTCAGGCAGAGGACAATTAATGTGCCTGCTCAGTTCCAGCACAAAAGAAATATGAACTATTTCTGACCTCTTCTCTCCCGTACTCCTGATCCGTGAACAGCCAGACAACTTCTGCTGATAATAGTTTATTTTTCACAAAGCAGAGACTCTGCTTCCTGGGCAGCTTGGTGCTATACACAGTGCTAGGTAGAAATAAAAATTGCAGAATTTAGCCCCTGACGCAGGATGCTGCTTCTGTGGCAATCTGGGAATGATTACTTGACACTTTAAAACTCATCACCATCATGCAGGGCATTTTTTTTCCTCTGAAAGGTGGCTTCCTCTGGACAACACACGAACAGCAGAAGAGTCAAAGTGCTAGGCAAAGACTTAGCACTCCCTGTGGGATTTTTAGCAGTGGATAACAGCAATATCATGTATTTACAGATAAGTAAACCTAACACAGAGCCTTGGTTCACACACACCACCAGGGACCTGCAGAGCCTCGTGAGGTACCTGAGCCATCTCTAATGATGGAGAAGCAGAACAGAGGAGGAGCTGTTTTCCCTTTTTTCCTTACTTGCATTTAAATATTAGATGGGAAAGGATGACTAAATCCTTTTTAATACAAGAACTAGTAACAGTGTTGAAATAATCATCTGGGCCAGAACTGAGACAATCAGAGACCTACAGAAACCCTTTGCCATCTTTACTGCACCCATGAAGCATAACTCCAGCTTGCCAAAACACTTACTGAAATTCCTTTCTTTGCAATATTCCCAAAATATCAGCATATTCATACTTATTTTAAGCCAGCACAGAAACCCGATTCCAGCAGTAAAATTGTAGAGTTTGTGAGTGTGGGTCAGAGTTAAGTTCGTTCTTAAACAGAAGCAGAGAAGCAGATTCTCACATAAAATTATGGAACACAAATGTGGACAAAGAGGGCAGAAAACACAGAACAGCTAAAGTCATTAAGAAGGGTCAAGTCAGTGCTCTGGACTTTGGGAGCTCTCCTCATCAGTGAGGGCTACACGGCCTGAACTACACCATGGATGATTTTATGATTATGATGGTAAAGTAGCAGAGACCTCAGCCAGTTTAAAGCTTCCCTCCTTCAAGCTTTACATTCATAAAAGGGCTGAAATGCTGAACTGGAATACATTGTGGCTGCTTTACAAGCCTAACACCAAAAAGGCTTGTCAGAGTCATGGTCCACTCACTCCCATTGCCCTGTGGAGCTGCTAAGCTCCAGGGGGCTCCTGGACTCCTCAGCTGGACCACAGAGCTCTGCTGCTCACTGTGCCTGCCAGGCTCCAAAAGGCTCCCCTGTCTTGCAGGTATAACAAGAGCACCATCCCTTCTGAAAGTCCAGGGTAACAACTTCCAGCTAGGAAATTCTCACCCAAATAGCTGTACAGAGGCCTGCATTCCCAGGTTACTATTTTGATAGAATTAGAGGTAATTTCACATATATGGGGTCTCACTCTTTCCACAGCAGCAGCAGCACTTGAAATTTGGTCCAAAATGGTTAAAAGTGATAACATCTTTGTGGTTTGGGGTAAAAAAAGTCAGTTACTGTGTGTTTATGCACATCTATTTCTATGTGAATGCTGAAGTTCCCACTGAATTTCCTGAAAAGAATCCCAAAGACTCAGGAAACACTACCTTTTATTTTGTGTGAGAAAACTCCCATAATTCGAAAAGTGTGGATGAGATACTGGAGGCAAAAAACCCAGATTTTTTTTCTCCAACAGTTGATCAGCTTCAGAAGGAAATCTCACTGCTTTGAAAAAATGAGAAGGGAGAAAGGTGAGTTTGGATTGAAGAGTTTGTGGATGTAACTGTGGACACATGCCTCCATCCCAGATCTTCTGAGGCGTCTGTGGGAGACGAACGTGCAGCACTGCCTGCCTGCCTTCTGTCTTAATTTGATTGAGCAGAGTGCTCACATAGTGCTAACTGGAGGTTATTATTCAGTTCATATAGCTCACACCTGATTCTCCGCTAGGTTTAACACAATGAACTAGGGTTTTATTGCCCTCCCCTATCTCCTCCTCCCTCCGGCTTGAAAAGCTGCGCTTCAATCAATGATGACAGCATGGGAGTAATAACCTTCATTTAGGGCAGCAAGGAGTGACATCTGGAGAGGCCAGGGGAAAGGGCAAGGAGTAAATCCATCAGGATGCGCAGATTACATTGCTATCAGAAGAGTGCTTCAGGACAGCCTTTTAGTGTGGAAACATCCAAAATGCTCCTGCCCTCGGCTCAGAGTTTTCATCTGAAGGACACAGAAAGGCCAAGAGAACTGGGACTGAGAGCAAAGCAGGGGTAGGTGGGGTGTTTCTAAGTCCAGATAAAAACAAATCCAAAGTGTATTGTAGATGGTTCAGGCCAATCCTTAAGGAAGGTGAGGGAGAAAGGAGAAAATCCAGCATCAAGCACAGAGGTGTGACCTTAGGGTAAGGTGGCACCAAGTCCTGTGGTCAGTTCTGCCTTCAGGACAAACCAGTGAAATTTTGGTGCTTTGCTTCCCTTCCCTTCAACACACTGATAACAGCAAACACTTTTTTTTTTTTTTTTTTTAATTTTTCCTCCCTATTATTTGTCTGCCTTTAAGCGTGCCAGGTTTTAGGGAACAAGGACCACTTGTATGTTACTACCTGGAGCTTTTAGGGCCAGCTGTAAAGGAATTAGTAACTGGTAGAGGAAGGGCATTGAAGGGTACATCCTCCTAGTACTGACATCCCATGGAGAATCCCAGCAGATTCTCATCTCTGTGTTTGTCGGCAATGAGGATAGAGACTATTTCTTTTAAAAAAACTGCCTTTCTTTTGCAATTTCTTAAAAAACTATACATCCCCAAAGAATTCATGACATTGATATGAACAGGCACTTAAACCTTCCTTGAATTGGGAAGTTCGTTTCATGTCAGGAACAAGTGTGAGTTTTACTTGGGGCTCTTTTCAGCTTTCTGCGGTGGAGGCTTAATGCCAAAAAGCTTTTCACATGGAAGGCACTATAATTCCAGCCACTGGACAAACCCATCACTTTTATTTGCTAAATTACTTCTGAAGGGAAATTCCATTTTCATGGAGAAACTTAAGCATTTCCACAGCAAAGATGACATTTCCTGGCAAAAAAAAAAAAATTCCCTAACCATGCTTGCTGTTCATCTAAAAGCAGAAAAATAAATTGATTTCTTTGCAAGAAGTGGAAAAGAAATAAAGGGGATAGAAGCTTGTTTTTGGTTTTAGCTAACTGAAATAAAAATTACAATTATTTGCATGGTTCTAGATTAGAAAGCAACTTTTTATGATCCAGAAAATACTCAGCTTTTGGTTGCTACAAATCAAGCTTTTCACCCACAAAAACCTGAGTATTCCCTTGGTTAAATACCTATGCCTCTAGGCATTTGGATCCCTTCTCCGACGTGTCAGAAATCGATTATCTGGTTATCCTCTAATTTACTAAACCCTATGTCTCGGATTCTGAAAATATTTGGGAGGTGCTGTAATGCATTTTGCAGCGGCCAGTGCATTTTGCCTGGCTCAGCCCGGGCACCTTGGCACCCCGTGTGAATCCGTGTGCTGAATCCCGTGTAATTAATGTCCAGCGTAGCGTGTCGGGTGGAGCGGGCGGCTGGCGGCTCGTCTCGGTGGCCCTGGGTGACAGACACAAGCTGGGATCACGCTGATGTGTGCCTTTTGTCACTCGATACCGAGGCAGCCAAAAAGTCAGGGCTGCAGTAACCAGATGATCAGCACATATCCACAGGGATAAAGATGGCAGGGAGATGTGTCTGCCAGGAACATGCCTCAGTGCCTTGTGACCCACACACAGGCTCGTGCCAGGTGCAAGGCAATGACTTTCCATTCTGCAAAGCTCCTTGCACTGCTCTTAGCAGAAGAATCAGTCGTCCACAGAGGGGATGTCAGCTGGGCAGAATAGCTGGGAAGGGGGAATAGCAAAGGATTTTGAAGTGCTGAGGGGTCTGCTCCCCAGTTTGGGGTGCCATCACACCTTTTATTAAAGAGGTGCCAGCAAGGCAGGCGTGGCCCTGGGAGGAGCTCAGGTATCATACAGAGCTAGTGCCTGGTTTTGGAGCTACTCTGAACCTCCCCTTGCCAATATTTCTGGTCAAAACTCACTGAGACACAGAGTTAAACTGATGGAGAAAAGTCTCTGAAGACAGGAAAGACTCCTAAAGCCAAGGGGTAATGAGAGAAGCATGAGAGGACCTGTGGGATCAGCTCCTGATTGCTCACGTTTGTAGGCAAGGAATTGCAAGGGGTTCATAAAAACAGATTAACTTGTTGCTCAGAAATTCTAATAAAGAAAACCTAGAAGCATTAGAAAATCATCCCAGTTGGATGGACATGGAGAAATTAAGGGGGATCATCTTCCCAAAGGATAGGAAGAATTTGCTAAAAGTAATTTTTCCTTGTCCAGATACAAAACCCAAATTGGACACAAACACTAGCAGACCAGAAATGGAAAACTGAGGTCAATGGGTCACCAATCATCTTTGCACAGATGGAGATATAAAGTTTCATTGTACTTTCCCTGTGTGAGTAAAACCCACTGAAGATGGAGAAGCCTTTCTGCAGCTTAAGAAATACTAATAGGCACTTCTAGTAATGACTATTAGAAATTGAGAAATAGTAAAAAAAATTCTCTTAAATATGTTCACAGCTTATTCTTTTCACTTCTAAACATCTTGTAAAGCTATTGCTAATGTTTCTCTAGCAATTGGAAGAGTGGCCAATGGGAAAAATAGTGCAATATCTCACGTAACATAATTGCCAGTGATTGCTGACAGCCTAATTTCTCTGGATTGCAGAACTTTTCTCCCCTAAAGTTTTAAGTGGGATCATGCTGGAAGCATTCCATGGCTGGTGTGGAGCAGCAATCACAAGAGGACCTTGCTGAAGGCTCTCATCCAGGTTCCTATCTGCTGCTAATATTCAAACAAATAACAATAAAACAAACAACCCATCACTCAAAAGTAAATCTGGGATTGGTTTGCCAAAAATTTCCTTTGTGCAAATTATTTTCAAGTTTCTGTTTTTCTTCCATTTGCTTAATTTAGTCATTTTCTGAGTTAATATCTCATTGCTGCCAGTTGCTGTAAGCTTTATAACATGGGAAAGTGTAGCATGATCATTTTTTAATGGATATAAGCTAATAAAAGTGGGTTGGAAAACCTCAGAAGCATTTCCAGCAGGAGATGAAATTCACTCTATTTCAAAACATTCCATGGTAATGAAATTTTGGTCCACAGTATGAATTGCAGGGGATTCTGATAATGTTAAAATATCTTAATTTTCATGCTGTGGCATGAAATATCTCAGGTTAATCTGAATAAAAACCTTAAATGCTATTTAACATACATATAAACACCTATGTATGTATGAAAAGACATAGTAACATTAAAGAAGACAATGTAGCCAACTCTTTGAGGTCCTTAAGTGTGCCCTTTAACTTTCAAAAACAGGAAGAAAACCAAAAAATGAAAGTAATTTTTTAAGTCATAGCGCTATGCCACTCATATATTGACCCTTTATGACAAGAGAGAGATTGAAATCTTTAGCTGAAGCCAACCTCAAATCACTGTGTATGCCCAAGTAAGTAGACAAACCTTCCAAAATCTTCCAAGTGACCCTGTCCAGGAGCTGTCAAACCTGTAAACTTTGCACACAGCGTTCTGACAATGCCACCAAGCAAGGCTCTGAGGAAGCACCAACCTCCCCTTACTGCTGAGCTCTCATATAACCTGAAAACTGGCTTGAAATTTATCACGTCTCCACATATCCTTTTCAGATTAGGGCAAAGAAAAGCATTGGAAAATTACACAGGGTTGTTGATTTTCTTCAATCCGGTACAATTTATACAAACTTGATTTTCTACCTTCTCACCAGGGCTCCTCTGTCTGACCCAACTCTGAAATCACACGCAGGACAAGACTGGCTCAAGAGCCTTAACACCATTATACCTCAGTTTTGCTGGAAAATCACAGTGCGCAGTTTTCCATTTTCCCTGCTTATCAGCTGAGCCCCAGACACTTGGTTAAGTGGGATATTGACTCTGTTCCCATCTGGCCATAGGTGTCTGTATCACCTCTCCAGACTCACATATCTCAGATCTATTTTCCCTTTCACATTCAGTATAACCTAATTCCTGGTCTCCTACAGGAGCTGGGAGATGCAGTTGGGCAGGTGATTTGGGAAAACTGCATGACAGGTGCAGAAATCCTTTTCTGCTGGCTTTTTTTTTTTTTTTTTTTTTTTTTTTTTTGCCATGTTTCTCACAAACAACTGGTGTAAAGTAACAGCTGGGAAGGTAAACTCGATGTCTCCTAATCTGCTCCTCCCAGGATATGTTACAAAAAGTGAGATTTCACATCCAGCAACAGCTGTAGTGTAAGAAAGGCCACTGTTTGAGGAAGAAAATCTGTCAGCCCCCTTAGGTGTCACATTCAGGAAGGTACTTAAGTCACTCCTGTTCCTCAATAACAGAAATAACTCCACTGACTTCAGTGGGACAACTCAAGTGCTCCGAGCAAGGCACACATCATTCCAAACTGGGGCCACATCCAGCACTCTTATCTGTGTGCTCACAGGGATCAGCACGGCTCCTGCTCTGCAGGACAGCTGGAACCATTATCCATGGCCGGAGTCTCAGGCCGAGCAAAACAATGTTTCATTTTCAGTGCTAAAAAGCAGCACTTGGCCTTCAAGTTACTCATGGTGAAATGATAAACAAGCAAAGGTCGAATTTCAGACTGCCAAACTATTATCAGGCCCCCCTCCACAGCAACTCTTCAGGAAAACGCATAATTGCAGGACTAATGAGTCATCTGTACATGGCACAATTAGCACAACTGCCCGTATAATCATGTTAATTGCACAGAACAAAGCGTGGATGGGAGGACCCGCAGCACCAGCCCAGGAATCGGGGCCAATCAGTGACAGATGAGCACAGAAACACACAAACACTCACACGGCTCTCAGAGGGGTGGTTGGGGAAATGGGGGCGCAGACACAGCAGCCACACTCCTACCCGCACTGGATGCAGCCAGCAAAAGCATAAAACATGCAGGAGTGAGGAATGGGACATGAAGATGTGATGGAGAGGAGTTAAGGAAGGAATGGGGAAGGCACAGTGAAAGAAAATTAAGGAATACACATTTATGTGTGAAAAGACAGAGCCACGGTAAAGAACTTTGCAAAGATAGCAGGCTGGGCTGCCTACAGTTTGCCTGTTTCTACCCCCAAAAGAAGGGGAAAAAAGGAAACATGAGAGAGAAAATGAAGAACAGACAACTACGAACAACAGAGCGTAGAGTAGAGTGAGTCAGGAGAGGGAGAAGAGCAGATAAAGCAGCAGAACTGGAGGAGAGGGCACTCTAAGCTTTGATGGCATATTAGTTAATTTAATATATTTAAGCTCCTTTATTGCTCTATAACTTTGGCAGACGTCCTAAATCTCTGCAAGTGTGAGAAAAAGACACATGGCAGCTATTTGGAACTCCTGGGGATTTCACTGTTGCTGGCTACTTAGTGAGTTTTGTAATTAAAGACAATTTAGAAAAGGCAGAAAGAGAATCTACTGTTCACCCAAAGCCACCGCCCCTCCCAGAGTAAACCTCTAACTCCACAGGAAAACTGATCTTTAATTATTACTGGAGCCAGAGATCCAGAGACCAGGAGGGAACTCTCAAGATTTTCAAGTTTGTTTTCACAACCAAAGCCATGGAGCTCACCTGGAGCCCCTGAGGCCTCCAGCGCACTGCAGGCTAAAGGGGATGGTCTAAAGAGATGTCAAAACCGTGATTTAGGGAATTCACGTGACAGTAACTTGGCAGCATGTTAGAACTGAGGCAGGACATGCACAAAACCTTCAGCCTCTTCCCTGGGACACGAGGCAGAGTCCTTGGCAGGGACCCCCTGGTACCCCGAGGTGCTCAGCATGCAGCGAGAACACCATTTGCACGCTGAAACTACGGGGCTTTAAGTCAGGGAGAAGTTTCCAGGCACTTTTTTTCCAGCTAAAAAAGCCTTCTCCAGCTGCAATCCTGGCGAGTTAAACCGACCTTCCCTTAACCTCAGCCACAATGTTGGTTCATTTACTGGATGGGAAAGAAATCAACCCAAGCTCCCCAGGTTCAGCAGATTTGTTTCAATATTTTTCTATACCGTTCCACAGGATGTGCCATTGGGCTGCTAATGCGGCCCACACCGGCAGCCAATGTGAATAAAGGATTTAATTACCGTCGAGATGTCCCTGGTATAGCTTTCTGTTGTCCTGCAAACCCTCCTCCCTCACTTGTCTCCAGCACAAAGAGGCATCTTTTCCCCGGGAGGGAGGCAGGGCCCTGCGGTGTGCGCGGTGCAGGGATCTCTTTGTTGGCCGGGCTCTGTGCGGGAACGCGCCCTCAGTGAATGACAGCCAGGCCTGAAAGTGAGCTCTGGCTTTTGAGAGCTCAGCTTTCCTCCCGAATTACTGCGCTCTGTAACCTCAGAAGGCAGGTATTTCCCTCGACAGGGATGGGGCAATCCCGCGGGGCAGGCCGGGGGCTCTGAGGGCCAGGGAGACTCTCACACGTACCTCTGTAATCCCGCAGAGCAGGCCCGGGGCTCTGAGGGCCAGGGAGACTCTCACACGTACCTCTGTAATCCCGCGGAGCAGGCCCGGGGCTCTGAGGGCCAGGGTGACTCTCACAGGTACCTCAGCCATCCCGCGGGGCGGGTAAGGGGCTCTGAGGGCCAGGGTGACTCACAGGTACACATCGGCAATCCCGCGGAGCAGGTAGGGGCCTCTGAGGGCCAGGGTGACTCACAGGTACCTCGGCAATCCCGCGGGGCAGGCCCGGGGCTCTGAGGGCCAGGGTGACTCTCAGGTAACTCCTGATGTTTTACAGAGCTCTGACAGGACGCCACGAGCACCAGGCAATTGCTGCTTTACTCTCAACCACAGACACTATCAACGCTTTTGCCTCTGCTGGCGCTGCGGTGTCAGGATTTATTATTTTCCTAAAATTTATTTCCCCACTAGATCCAGCTACTGTTAAGCTCTGGAGGTCTGTGTAAGACAGATGATAGTGCTTTCATCAAATCTCAGCCAAAGAAAAAGCCTCCAGGGTGGAATCATGGATGCAATAAAGATGTTTTAGTGACTTTGTTATTTACATACTGTTATATCCAGTGCTGTGCCCCAAGTTCCCAGTCAGGAGTGAGGCCATCTGCACAAGGACACACCGATTCCCCCACACAGATCACCGGCTGCACTGACAGGGCAGGAGGCTGAATACCGGATGTTTCATTACGCTGCTACAGAGGGAAAACCGAGGCACCCAAGTCATGCAAGGGAGCTGTGCTGCAGCTGATAACCAGATCGGACATTGGAATTCATCTTTTTGCCTCTAATTCAGGCTCAGAGGGCCACACACACTCCAAAAATATGGAGTAGGTCTGTGAGTTATTCTCACACATGTTTCTGGTCATGTGATGGTTCCAGCTGGGGTAGAGATAGATACTGCTCTTCCATAGTTTGAAACCAATTTCTAAAGGAAAAAATGATGCTAATGGTATAAAATACTTGACTGTAAATGACATAATCTTTGCTTCTGATTTAATTAATGCTTCCAAAGACCTGCTTCCCATTGGAATGAATCCTAAGCAAAGTGCCCCAAGATTGCTGCCATTGTAAAAACCTAGGCATTGGATGAGCTTGGCAGGGAAGGGGTTCCCCAGCTTCTTGTGAGCAAGCCCGGCTGTGTTAAAATCCAGTAGATTAGACATAAGGTAGAATTTCCTAACTGTGAGCGTGGTGAGACCCCTGATGTGGCAGTGAAAGAAGGGGTGTGCAGAGGAAAGGGAGGAGTGCTCTGCTCAAGCAGGGCTGAGATGCAGAGAGAAAGTTCCTGGCTCAAGCAGGTTCTGGTCAGCAGCCTGGACACCCATTGGCAGCTTGGGGAGTTTCTAGCATTCATTTCCACCTCTCAAACACACAGGTACTCTGCTACCAAGCTGTGCTTCCAGAAGGCCCTGCAGGTTTACAGGCTCTCTGCCTTGCTGCTAATGATTTCCTCACACCTTTCAACTCCTGGGCAATGCTTGGCTTTTGAAAGAGAAAAGAAATGAGCTTTGCCCACTTTTGAAATGAAAAGTATTTCTCACAACACAAGCGGTTTGTTTATTGATACATTTTAACAGCTGCAAGCAAAACTAAAAGAAAAGCAAAGACTTCATCAGGAGAGAACGTTGTGTTCACCTCATAGCAATTTTTCGCCTTTAATTGTAATGAGAAAACCTTCCTGTGCTTTGTAAAAACCTCAAAATGTATTCCTGTTCTCCACTATTTTCAGTGATTTTCTGAGCTTGTTGTTATTTTTCAATGTGAAAGGCTCCAAAGGCTCTGCCTTGCAAATACTTGTTCAATCTGCTCTTGAATTCAAGTAAATTTTTAGCATCCTTTGGCAAGGAGTTCCCCAGACTGCTGCTCCCTGCAGCACGCCTGGTTTCCAAGCTGAGGAGCATGAGTTTACTCAGCCCTTCCTTACGTGGAAACTGCTCCAAAACATCCATCAGGCTTGCAGCCTCCCTCCAGCCCCATGTGCTGTGCTGTGCTCTTATTGAGCAGAGTGTCCTGGACACCAGTGCTGGATTTCAGTGGAGCTGAACCGATGTTTTCTGGTTTGCTTTGCTTTTCTGAGTGCAGCCAAGCACTGATGTGCTGATGGAAGCAGCTACAATAGCCCCAAGGGCTTGTTCCAGAGCAGCACATTTCATGTGCAAAATAAAACTGGGGCTGTATATTTCCCTGTGTGTACCACAGTGTATTTATCTACACTGAATTTCATCTGCTGCTTTGCTGCCCAGCCACAGGCTGCTGTAAGAACCTTCTCTGTTCCTACAGAGCCCTTCCTTGTCCTTACCAACATGATAACTTTATAACAGCGCCCCCATGCCAGGGCTTTGTCACCCCCACGCCAGGCCCATGCAGAACCTCACTACACATCTCTCCTGTGACTCTACACCCAATCACACCAATCTGCTGCTGCTTCTTTTTCAGCCAGTTATCGACCCGTGGCAGCAGCATCCCTTTACTGCTTTGTTTCTCATAAAAACTACATATGAGGAACATTAGAAAAATCAGTCTGGGAATTAATGTAGAGTATATTACTTGGACCACTCATACATACATTAACCTTTCTAAAAGGTGCCTTAAAAGAGCTCTAACTTCAAATGGAAACATTTTGTCAAATTAAAATACATTCAGATGCTTTTGAAAAGCCAGAGCTAAGTGTTTCTCAAACAACTGAACCATTTAGTCAAACACCGCTGTCCTGCCTTATTGCAGCTGTCCAAGAACAGATATTAACTAATTACTTTCTGTTTATAGGTGCATTACTCAACATTTAGCCTCACATTTTATGAGAACACCATTCCCTACAGCATTTTCTGCTACAAACAAACTCTTCCTGCATTAAAGGGAGAAACACTGGAGGAACTTGGTGGATGTCAGTCATACCAGCCTTCCTTCCTGAGATATTTGGTAATCTGCCTTATTAGATAACTGTCACAAAGATTACAAGATCTATAAGACTATTTCCCCTTGGTGCTGCATGGCTGATAAATTTACAGGTTCAGGTTGCATCTAGGAAGGAGGTTGAACTGCCAGAACTTTATTAGGAATGGAACATAATATATCTTCACGTGTCAGAGCTGCTGGAAGCTCTATCAGAAACTTTACTGGGCCTTTCCTGTCTTCCTGTGAAACACATTTTATGGGGTTCTCAAGTAACTGTGGCTTATTTCTCCTGCCATGCTAACAAGCAGATGTTCTCAGTTTAATGACGCACTCTCTGACTACACCAAATGACTTAAGTGAGACACAGTGTCTCGGTTTGGCTTTCTGCCTGCAAGGTGCAGTCACCTCACAGTGAAGGGCAGGCAGTGCTGGTTTCACCTTCCACTCCTGCTTGCAGACTGTCCCTAATTTGTTGGAGCTCTCAAGGCAAGGCAGTGAACCTGCACAATTACCTGGTGTCCTGGCCATGACCCTGCCTCTGACGTTACTCCTTTGAAAAGTCCTTTCTGATGCAGCAGCCCCTTGTGCCAGGCAGGCCTGCAGGCTGGCAAAACCCACAGCAGAACCAGCCAGAAGCTGTTCTGGCTCTATGTGGACAACCTGCATGTTTAAATCTGTGCAGAGATTGGTCCCAATTCACACGTACTTCACTGTGGCCCAGAAGGGACTCTGAAACTGCACATCACTGAGAACATGAGAATGTTGTCCATAAGGCCAGACAGGGAAATACCAACAATCTATTAAGGACAGGTAGAGAAGGGGAATGCTGGAGACCAAATGAATTAAAACATGAAAGACCCTCACAGAAATACTAAGGACAGAAGTACATCTCTCCGTTTCTGAGCTGCCACCTGTACTTGATTTGCCATTTGTCATATGCAAATCAAATATGTAGAGAACAATATCTTTCACAATAACAGTATCTTTCTTCCACATTAGCTGAAGTTCAGCCAGATGAATGGAAAAACAACCCCGTGGCTGCTGTTACAGCCACAACAGCACATTGCTCAAGACAGGTACATTATTCACTAAAGCTGCAGTGGGTCCAAGGATCTAAATTCGTCACAGTGGAATTTGGCCTGTGCAACATCCAAAAGTGCCAGTGGAAATACCCTGGAAAGGCAGATCAGGAATAATTAACTGAGCAACTCATCCTCTGTGTCCTGGTGGCTACTTGTGCCACAGCCAAAAATTCTTTTTTGTAACTTGAAATTTGTTCCGCTCCTCTCCATAATAATTTGACTGACACCCACATAATTTTCCTTTTCCCTTACAGCCTCTTCCTCCTGCTCTCTGCTATGACAGAGCCATCAGCAAAGGCAGGTTCAGTTGCCATCACTGTGTCAGAGCCCCTGATGCAGCCTGATTCCACACCCAACTCCTCCCAACTGACAAAATTTAATTCTCTGTATATTTCATCTTACTACACCTTAGTATTTTAATGTGAAGAACTTATCAATAAGGTTCTAGAACCAAAGTTAAACGCTGTTAGGGTACCTCACCTCTAATACTTGCATTGCTGGAGGCAGTGTGTGTGCGCGCAAGGATGCTGTTAACAGGATTTCTGCATTTTACATTTTCTACATTTCTACATTTTCAGCACATCAGTTTTAGTCAGGTGTCACATCTGTGGATCAGAGCAATCAGCTGGCAACATTACAGGTCCTGGTCAGCATGGCCACTACTCAGGTGGATAGATACAGTTCACAGTTTTGTTCTTTTCAAATGAGAACCTCACTTTGAGTGCCATTAAACCAATATACATTATAAATTACCCGTGCAGGAGTGTCTGAATTCTTGCAGTGCTGTAACTGATCACTATTACTCACTGTATTTTACAGATGAGAAAACTTCCCTGTTTCAGAGCTTACACTTAATCTTGCAATCAGACCTATATTATTAAAGGAGGTTTTTCATTTAAGGAGAAAGTAAATTAGTTTTAAACTAACTGTCCAAAGCTATCCAGCACTTCTTGCTCTAGATGGCATCAGAATTCAGGAACTGAATTCAGCCACTGTTCACCAACTTGACATTGAGCCATCCCTTCCCATATCTGAACTAATATTAAGGTCATAGCAATAGTCCAAATCCTTTCATGTATGGAAATTAAATATAACAACAAACACCACATGACAATGCCAACAAAACCTGTACAAGGAAGAAACTCAGGCTTGGCCACATACATTCACATTAGTCAAATCACAATCCCCATGCAAAACTTCAGAAGACTTCAGTCAAAGCCCTAAGTTTAAAGATTAACACTATTAAAGCTTGAAATATGATCCTTATCAAATTTGATGGTGCGTGGAGGTTGAGAAGAGGTGAGAGTTTGTAACATCAAATATGTGTTGCTCGGTATCACCAAAATTATGCCAAGTGCAAAGGTTTATCACCTGGAATCCAGACCACAAAAATCCTCAGCCTTGCCCAAGTCGTATTAGCGGTTGCCTCTCTTTAATTAACAAAGCCTTTTTATTCTGTGATATGCACCTTTGCCAATCCCCTGATAACATGCTGAAAAGTGCAAAAAAGATGTCAGGGAAGCCAGGGAACCGCTTTTACAAGATCATTATATACATTTGGTGATATAATGTCATCAGTGCCAGCTTTTGCCTGGTTGTTCTCTTTTTCATCCATTCCAGTTAATAGACTGAGAGGGAATGGATTGAAAAATAGTTTATAAAGTAAAATTGAAAAGTACTCAGTTCAAACATTTGAAAGAAGCAAAGCAAACTTATATACTTCTATTTTTTTATATAGCTCACTAAATTATTATTTTTCCTTAAAAAAGTAAAAAAAAAAAAAAAAAAAGTAAAAGCAAAGTTGTTTATCTTAGCAACATTTCACTTCCATTGCTGTGTTCTCTTTTCCTCAATTATGTCCCTCTTAGGTATCTTCATCAGTTTCCTGAAGAAGCAGAACAGCACAAATCTCTGAAGAAGTGCAACTGTACTGACATGACAGCAAAAAACCCTGAAAGATTTTTACCTATTTTTTTTCTCCTTCCTCACTAACATGCTGCAGGGCTCAGATTGCTTTGTTGTCCTTTCTCACATGCAATAAATATAATAATCCACAACTTGTGCCACTGGGAAATGTAGAAACAACGATAATGGAATAGGACCCCAAGTGGAATGATGTGATTTATTTCCAAAAAGCTTTTTCCTTCTAAAACTGAGCTGAAATGTTACTCTTTGAGTCAAATCTAGCACAAACTTTATCTGGACCATGACCTGGCCCACAGTGCCTCACTATAAACACACACCCATGCAGAGCAAATAAAGCTGAAATCCTGCAAAATTATAGTGATAAGCTGAAAGAAATCACTAAATTAACAAAACACGTTTTAAGGGAAGGATGCCATAAAGTTAATTCCCAAATCTTCAAGGCAAAATGAAGGCCTAATTAAGAGCTCTGGGCAAGGTTTGGCAGTTGGAGAAAGAAGGCACGCATACATTCTCCTCCCTTTAGATAAATCGGCGTGCAATTACTGCAAGACCAGCAGACTGGGAAATTAAGAGGAAACCCCCCTGTGTTACAGGCCCCAGCTTGCCTGTTCCCTGTATTCCTGTGACTATCTGGAGTGTTGGCCTCCGCCAAAAACCAGGATGAAATTTTAATGTAATGCAATTTCCTTGTTTTCAAGAAGGAACTTGTGGAAGCAGAGCAACAACCCAGCCCCACTGCACCTTTCCCTTGTGCAGCCTCTGACTCCTAAACAGCACCAGCAACCTGGCTGGAAAGGAAATCCAGTGGTCCTGTCAGCCACTGCTAAAATGAGATACAAAGGTGGCAAGGGCTCACCATTTTATGGCAAAACTCTAAATATAAAACATGTATTTTTGAAGAACATGAAACATAAAATATATATTTTACACCAATACTGTAAAATCAAGTACTGAACACTGAAACCATCTCATCCATGCTTCAGCTAAATGGAGCTGTTATACTGGGAAATGAAGTGTTTTCAAGGCAGGGAATAGAAATGGATTAAAACTAGTTTGACATAAACCTGCTTCAAGTATTTTATATCTGTGGGATTTGGGTTATGACACTTTGCTCAAGTGCACATTCCTAACATATAATCAGCAAACACAAGCAGAAACAGTGGGAGTTTTATTCCCCAAGATGAACAATATTTATCCTGGGCAATGTGTCAGGTTTCTCTGAGCTACTGGCTTACAAAATCCTATAGGGGAAAGAGAACAACAGCCTGAGCTCTAAGCCTTACATGCCATTATGTTATTTTGGGGTGCAGGAGAAATGTATTTCAAGTCCCCTGGAACGCTCCCCTTGTCAAGGAGGAATTCTGGAAGATTTTCTGCTATTCCTTTTGAGTAGTGCACCTTCTGCTCCAAATAATTTAGCAAAAGCTCATCTGTGAATGCAAACCTAGTGCAGATATTTTAATTTCTGGCTTGGGATGAATCCACAATCAGTGTTGTTGTTGTTGTTGTCTCTCACCACCGTGAGTCACCATCTGGCAGTGAGCTGCAGCCAGCCCAGGAAACTTCTATAACTTCCCGATAATTTATTCTTTGGGTTTCTCATCCTCCTTTAGGATGATATTACCAGAAACTGATCCAGATGTCACAGGGAGAGGCAGGAGATAAGTAGCTACGAACTGGCTCAGACAATTCTCTGCAAGGCTTGGATTCCCAACAGTTATTTCAGACACAACTGCAAGCAGCCACAGAAAATGTCAGAGTTCTTTTGGTTGGAGAATAATTAAATGGATAATTTATACAGGTCATGATTCAGCCAAGCATTTAACTACATGGTTAATTTGAGTGTATATTGAAATCTCCTGCAAGTGGTTATTAGCACATATGTTAAATTAAGCTCTGTTTCAGAATTTTGTGAAATCAGTGTCTGCTGTGTGAAGGAGAAAACACATCTGTGACATAGATGGCTGCTAGATTGCAAGTCTAAGTCTGTTTTGCCTCAAGTAGGTTTGGGCTGGGATTTAAATTAGATTTGAATAAACTGCACCAATGCTAACCTAAAGTATCCTAGAGCTCACATACATAAAAACATTTCTATTAAATATGATTATAGGAACTGATTTTCCACTAGAAAAAAAAAGAAAAAGTAGTAAAAAAGAAAAAAAAAACCAGAAAAATTCAAAACAGATTTAAAATTAAACATCAACTTCAGTGATTTTACAGGCACCTCTGCTCTCTGATGAGGGCAAGTCTCCAATCTGAGAAGCAAGTATGTTTGCAAAGGCCTGGAATTCTTTGAATTCTGGCAACTGAAGTTCAGAGGTGATCTCTTCAGCCAAACAGAAGACTCTCTTTTGCTTTTTTTAATCTTGGAAGGTACCTTGCACCTCTACAGGTTATTGAGGGTTTTGGTGATGGATTCTGGCCTTCTTTAGTGGGTGGAGTGATCTTTTCCTTTCCTCAGAGTGCCCTGCCAGGGTTATGCTGCAGTAAGAAAATGATGGCAGCATTCACAAGCTCCTCCAGGCTCCCTAGGCTTGGGGCACCTCTCCTATAGCCCACAGGGCTTCCTGATGAGCGCCAGACTCCCACAGCCCTCCCAGTGATCCTTACACACCAACTCCTAAGCAGCTCACACATGCCTAACACACCTCTGAGAAATGTGTCAGGGTGTTGTGTCCCATCAAACAGCACAATGTGGGATGGGACACAGGGCCCTGTGCCTGCCAGGCCACTCACAGTCACTGCTTTCACTAGAAAAGGCTCAGGTATAGAAAAAGCACTGATTTAGAAAGCACAGACCTGCAATAGCAGGACTGAGCCAGGGAAGAACCACATGCATTATTTAATCCTCAGCAATCCCAATCCTCTGCAGCTGCTCTGGCACCCCAGCCTGTGAGTTGGGCTAATTGCTGCCTCCAGGTGACTGGGGCTGGCTGTCCCCGGGTGTTCTCAGTGTGATGCGTCTCAGACCTATCTGCAGCCACACACTGGCAGCTCATCACACTGGCATCATTAAAGGTGGATTTTAAACCTGCCCAGAGCTCCTGGTTGTAGCTGAAGTACAACCACCTCTTTTTTCCTGCTTCCCTGGCTCTCCTTTTTTTCTGTGAATGGGCACAGGGATATCACATGATAACATGGGACTGCTCCCCTCCCTTCTCTCTCCTTAGAGTGTTTTAATTAACATTCTATTATACGCACTCATTACCACATTCCTGGCTTTGCCTTTAAACTGGTCATTCTTGTTACAAGCCCTCTAGGACACAGTGGTAAAACTTTACACATCTTATATTGCTGCAATTATTAATCACAGGTACACTTTAGTGATTGAACTGCAGCAACTGCTACCAGTCTCAGCATAAGACTTAAACAGAAACAAATGACAACACTGGGAATGGTGGGACCTGTGGAGGGCGACATTCTCTTGACCCCATTAGTTTTATAGGACCCTTTGGGGGCTTTATCACAACTGCAGCTATTCCACAGCCCCACTGTGTCTGGCCAAGTGCTTCTGTGGCAGAGCAGGTGTGTGGGATGCACTTACAAAGGAGAGCTGCCAAATCCACGGATGACCAAAGCACACGCTCTGGTTACTGGGTGCCAGGAAATGCCCCTCAAAAAGGCACAAAGCAGATCAGAAAATATTTCCTGGCAGAGGTGGAGGTGGGCAGCAGAATTTCCCTGTAAAGCCTACAAGGTTAACAGTTGAGATAGAATTGGGACTGTCAAAAGAAGAGCTGAACTTGGGTAAATCCTTGCAGTGGAATGCTTTCAGCCAAGAGAACAAGCAGCTACTAGAAGGAGAGGTTGCATCTCCCAGCTGGACTTTGGCTCTCCTGCCCATCTCCTGCACCAACCTGGTACAGTCAGAAAAGCAATCAGGTTAACAAGTATCTTTGTTGGTGTTACTGGGCAGCTTTCAACTGGATCCATTCCCTCTCCAGATCTCCTGCGTGGGTGGAAGAAAAGCCTTCTCTGTACTTGGATTAGCCCAAAGGGACTGCAAGAACGTATCACGGGCCTAACTATAGGTTGGTGGTGTTTAAACATTTTCTTCTGATAGCACTTCACCCTTTTTGTGTTTGCCCGGGCTTAGATGGTGATTAGTAGGCGTCTTATAAGAAAGTGGAACAACTGAAATAGGAAACTGAAAGGGAGGCTTTATATGCAGGCTTAGCCTAGTGGGAATAAGATCTTTCTTAGATCCCTCTAATTGCTTTAATAATTAAGAAACTATTTTGCTAAGCTGCATTTTACTTGATTTTAATAAAATCAATCATGTAGAGCCAAGAATTTAAGCATCACTTCAAGCGCTTACAGAGAAAAACACATCCCTCTTAATTTGTGCCTTCAGGAAAAATTAATAAAACGTGTGTGAGTATCTAAGCTGAGTTTTAAAAGCCTGCTCTGTGTTCATGAATTCCTTCAGTACTGACAAAACGAATGACACTGGTCAGTAAGTGCCCTAACCGTGCTGGTTCAGGGACTTGTGGCTCTGTTGCAGGAAGCCCACGTGCTTCACTTGCACCTTGACCATGTACTTCTCTTTAAACTGATAAATGATCCCGTTCAGAGGAACTACATTTAGACCTGAAATAAAGCATGTTCTCAAACAGTTTTATTCTGAGGGGCTCTACTTTCCATTGTTTACGCAAGCCAATGAATTTTGACTCTAAGTTAAAATTAGCCAGATTTTCACATTTGAGACAATAGGAGACCTCTGATTTGAACGGGTGGAGGCTTGGGAGCTTTGTGGCTCAGATTTGGCACTTGAGAAATAAAGTTTGAAAACCACCCCTATGTATCTCGAAAGGGAAAAACTCTGGGTGCAGCCAGGCTACCACAAAAAGCCAGGCTGGCTTCACAGAAAAAGGAAACGCCCACTTGACTGATCCCACTGAATTTTCTATGCTTTGGGTTATTTCTTCACATTGCCTTTCCTCCACTCACTCCCAGGGTCAGTGACATCCACCAGTGCACTCCAGACCTGGCTCAGTTAGGAGGCCTTTATGGACTATGAGTTGTTTGCCTGGTGAAAATAAGTAACCAAGCAAAAAGCACCTAACTGAGGCCTAAATAAAATGCCATTTATTTAAAAAGTCTGAAGCAGAAAGGTGTATCCATCCCAAAATACAGAGGTATCCCAGCCACAATTAAGGAAGTAAAGAATATATTTGAAAAGCATGAGGCTGAGTTGGTATTTTTTTTCAAATTTTCATACTTAAAAAGCATCATTTTTTTTTTTAACTGTTAAAAGAGTTTCCTCTTCAACCTACTTTTGGAAACACATCCTTTTAGCTGCATAATAGCTCCAAACCCCCCTCATCCTCTGTGTCCAGTTATCCACCTGTCAGAGGTGAAGTAACATCAGAAGTTATTTGGGGGAAATAAAAAAAAAGCCTGAGAAGTGCTGCCATAAATGGTACTGGGAATAAAAACCACATTTTGCCAAGACCGTGAGCTTAGTGTCCGTGTTGTAGCCAGCTGCTGGGGGGTTAAACACTAACTCGGCACTGCAGGAATTTGTGTGTCTTTGGGGAGGAGCACCGCACAGGGCTGTCCGAGAAGTGTCAGCATCCCGCGTGTCCGTGCTGTGGCTGTCCCTGCAGCGTCCCTCGCCACGCTGCCGTTGTCACTAGATGTCACTGTGCACACGAGCTGTGCCGGGCTGGCACCGACGGGAGCCTGGCAGCGGGAGCAGCGGGAGCAGCGCCTGCCTGGGCACCGCCCTGGGCTCTCGCCTTCGCTGCCCGCACCCGCCCCCAGCCCAGCCTGCGTTTCTGAGCAGAATAGCCTTTGTGCACTTCCGCAGCAAATGTTTCTGTTGTTGGTTTGAGGGATAATTCCTTTGGGACTTCCCTGTTGATTGGGAAAACTCCTTTAGTGTGGCACTTTGGGGTGTCCCAGCTCATGCTGGGCCCAGCAGAGGAGTTGGAGGTGCAGAACGGGAGCTCCTGCAACACCTGGGCTGAGCTTGAAGGACAGCTTTAAACGCCTGCCATGCCCTGGGCTGAGTTTAAAGGACCTTTCCCTGAGCTCGGTGTGCAGCCAGAGCAGAGCCCGAGTCACTGCCCGAGCTCCCAGCAATTCTCACGGATCCTGGGGGCTCTGAAGGTCCCACCTGGGCTCCCCTGGCTCTCACCTGAGCCCATCCTTGCAGTGATTCCCCCTGCTGTAACACCTCTGCCTCCAGCCTGCAGCTCGGCCTAAAGGGAAAGCCAGCCTGGGACCTGCCTCTCGTGCATCACCCTTGCTGTCAGTCAGCCAGGAATTATGCATTAATTATATCCTTATGGATTATCCGGCCATAGAAACTTCCACGTCCGCTCTCCATCCATCCACAGGAATGCAGCTGACAACGCTTTGGCCATAGCTGTCTTTCAAATGTGACTTTTCCCTCAGTATCTTGTGAGATTTTTCACTAAGTCACATAATTTGTGCGCCCTCTGACTGGAGGCTGGAGTAATAAGAAAAAAAATGAAAATCAAAGTGATTTCAAGACGGCTGCACCAATTTCTCATTAAAAGATACTTGAAAATAGCTGTGTGATTTTAACTTTTTGGCAAACTTCCTTTTGGACAAAATTCATTTACTTAAACATTCACAGATATTAAATTACACAAGTCACAGAAGGAATTAAAGTGAATGCTCAGGGATAGATATTAGCTGTTGTAAAGCAACACTACTCCAGAGACTTCTGATTTGCATCAGTTAGGAATTTGGCGAGCAGGTTTTATTTGGTTAAATGTTCATAGAAGATTTCCCATTCAACCAGATTTACTAGACCTTGTTAAAATTCTCTTTAACAATTTTAGATAGGAAGCTCTATAAACCACTAACTTTTTTTTTTTTTCTTCTTCTTTTTTTTGGGGGTGGGGTGGGGTGTAAGAGATGCTACATTTGCAAAGAGATTTTTTAATGATTTTAAGATAGGCTCAAGCGTGGGAAAGACACCAAACGGCAAAGGCAGATTAAAGTATCTGGATCATCAGCATCCACTCAGTGTAAGAAGAATAAAGGACCATTTTATGGACCCCCGTCCTTTGCTTGAAGAGGCAGTTACAGTATAATTTTGGATTTGGTATATAAGAGAATCAAGGCACATGAGGGATAGAAAGACAGCAGCAAAGACAGCACAGAAAATTCCCAGTGATAAAACCTGAATTTGCATTTTACTTTCGCTAAGAAAAAAAAAAAAATCCCTGTGCTGTGAGTGGAGGAGTGTCTGAGCGTTTCCAGCTTCCTGCAAATGCATATAAATTTACAATGCTGTCCACAAAAATCACTGCTGCCTGTGATTTTGACATTTGCTTTCAAGAAATATTTATACACAGTTAATTTGAAATATTGACTACTGAGAACACGGACAAGAAGCAGTCATTGCAAAAGGCAGTGATGTAGGAATTCCAACACAACACCAATATTTGTGCATTACTTGCTTGGCCAGGGAGTACCAGAGTGCTGGCTGAGATGAACCAGTGTCATCCTGTTACTTATGTCAGAAGAGAAGTCCTAATGCTAATCTCTTTTTTCTCTCTAGCTCTACATATCCCATAGTTTCTTGTTTTTAAAAGAAAAATAAATCTCTATAAACTTCTGTTGGCGAGAGAGGAGTCCGCAGTGCCCGTCAAAGCTGACCCAGACCCCCCCCACCCCCCAACAAACCACTTCACGTGCTTTGCAGGTGACTTTTTGCAATGCTCATCCTGTTTTACATCTCATAATTAAATAACCTTTGTTCTGCTTAGCTGTCATTTGAATAATCCATTTTATTCTATGGCAGACAAAATCAACATCTGACATATCCTGCTCTCTTCCTTGCACACCAGTTTCACCCTGCTGTGATTTAGCTCAGAAAGCAATTCAGTTTTCTCTTCCAGCCCAGCACCTCAGTTCAGCAATAAATAATTTAATTTTCAGGAGTATGCAAAATTGAATGAGAAGAGTGGAGCAGAATAAATTCTCTAGTAAATTAAATACTGTCTGAGTGTTACTAAAAATGTTTCAGAGGCTTTATCTAATATCCAATACATCACTGCAGGCTATCAATTCAGTTTAGACCCAAAGCATTGTCATGTTCATTTTCTAACTACAGAAATGTTAGCACTGGAAAGAAACAAACCTAACAAGCCACGGGCAAAAACACCATCGCTCTCCTGGAAATACTGAAATCCTTCAAAATTTGTCTTCACACGAGTGAAAAAAAAATTGTAAAATTACAAATCCAGTGATTTCTAAAGAAAGGCTTTCAAAGTAATTTGTGAGGGAGTGAAGAAACCTGGCATGGGAAAGGTCAGCCCTGTGTGTTCTGCTGGCAGAATCCACACCTCAGACCTGTGTGGTGGCAGTACCCACCCACAGGTGACAGCCAGTTCCACAGCACAACTCATCCCCAGCTTTGGGAGCTGGCTCTGGCCAGGGCGTTAAAGGATGACTGTAGGAATCAACTGCATCCCCCCTCCAGCGTCCTGTCACCAAGGCACGTGCAGTTCCACGGGAAAATGGAAGACTTGGGAGACTTCTAAAATGTCCACACATCCTCTCACATCCACCTGCAAGGTGCTGGACAGGTACAGCAGAGGACAAGTCCTAACCTCTCTTGTTCCCTAGGGCACTGCCCAGCCCTCCCCGAAGGTGCTACCTTTGGAATTCCCCCACGGGAAGGCAGGCCAGGAGGAGACCAGCAGAGAGGACCTCGCCAGGCACCGTGGAGTGACAGGGACTAGAGGTGTAACTAACCCTGCAAGAAGGGAAGGTTCAGCCACAGGGTGGGGACAGGAAGGATTCAGCTGATGGAACCAGGGAGAAACCCACACAAAGCCTGTGCTGAGGTGGGCACTAGTGGTGCGTGGAACTGGAGCCCCGTACCTGAGGTCATTCCTTCTGAGCCTCCGAGCTGAGACAGACATTTGGGAGTTCCCTGAAGCAGTGCTGCACTCTGACAGTGTCACTCACATGAGACCTATTCACCCCAGGGTCATTGGGAAGGCTCTCCTTGGAGCTCACAGGTTGCTGCTTTCTATGCAGGAAAAGGGTCAAACCCCACTGCTCCTCACAGCCCCGACAGGGAGAGAGAGAGAGCAGGAGCACAAGCAGTTTTCTCCCTCTGCTGCCTCAGAGGTTTATTTGTCCACGCTCCTCATGATCTCGGGGGAATGCAAATCCAAATGATGAACAGACATCGGCCTTTCCTGTGATACTGGAGCAGGGGGAAAAGAGGTGAGCAGACTGAACCAGGGCTTGTACAGAGCCTTCAGAGACTGAAAAATCTCTTCTGTTAACCAGCTTTTAAAAGAAGTTTGTTCTCTCCTGCATCAAGACACCTCCTTCAGCGTGTTTGCTGATGAGTCATCAAGGCAGTGGCTTGTGTTTAGCCCTTGGGAAGGAAATACAAGGCTGCTAGAATACAGAAATCAAAGGAGAGAGGAGTAAGACTTCTGATGTTGCTCTGAGTAGTAGTGACAATCTCAATGAGGTCAAGATTTGGCCCTGCAAATTTATCCTGAGTGGAAAACATCATGACACAGAGATCCCAGGTATTTGTGCATAGCTGGTGAAATTCACAGAGCCATGCAGTGACTGCTTACTTGTCCAGTAAATCTGTGGGAAGATTTCTCAGCTGGTTTGGGATAAGCCTTCGTCAGACCCAAGGGCAGCTCTTTTAAGTCTGAATTTGCTTTGCTGGGACATCTTTGGATGTAGTCACTGATCTTACTGGGATCTTGCTGGAGCAGTTTGCCATGTTCCACTGACTAATACTCTTAGGGCTGTTTTTCAGAAAGCTATTTAAAGCAGGTGCCAGGACAGCCCATTTTTGAGGCCTTTTTCCCATCCAGGCCTGTTGTAGGCGGGCCAGGGTTCACCTGCCATCAGCACATCAGGAACTCATTGGGCTGCTCCACCACTTTCGTTTATTGTTCTGTGGCTGCCCTGTGGCACATAAAACCTTCTGCAGCACTTGGCCTGAGGCAATTAGGGCAATCCCTGCCCCTCAGGTAGGGAATAAATAAAGACTCTGTCACCACCAAATAAGCTGTGAAACAAAGCCCCAAGGACATTTGCCAGAGCAGGTGACCAAGAAGGCAAAGTTGCTGAGCCATTAATGTACTGTGATGGAAATAAGTGTATGATACAACTTGGCTGCCAGCATCCTTAATTACAGGACATGGCATCATTTGATTCACAATGGAATAAATGGTGATATTTATATATTTGGAGGTTTGAATGAGGATTTCCTGATTTCCTGATGAAGTCATTCCTTTATTACAGCAGCACCTTTCGTGGCTCTCTACAGCTAAGGTCAAGTCAGCATTTCCATTAAAAATACCAAACCTATTTTCAGGGCTTTATTATTACCCATTTATAGAAAACCTCTGTGCCGGATGAGATTTGGCATACTCAGCCCAGGGTGGAGAGAGGGAGAGCTGGGGATTTTTCTCATTTCTTTGCTGTAAGTACGCAAATAAATACACAAACACTAAGCAGCAGCAGCAGCAAATGATGTCTTTTAAAGAGTAATAAATCCCGCAAAAGCTTTTTGTAGTAAATCCTTACACAAACTTCTGCTCTGGAGAACGTGGGGGGAGAATATTAACAACTATTAAGCACTTCTGTCTGTGAAAGCAACTGCTTCCCATGTGCAGCAACTTCTTTTCCAAGAATAATTTTACAACTCATTTTACTAAGTGAAGACTCCGCACAATTAATAGAACAGCCTTCAGAGAGGGGCTCAGCACAGTAAACAAACAGAGAGCTGTATCCAGCCCGGCTCTTGTGCTGAGGGAACGCAGGGAGCTCTCCCAGCAGCAGCAGCAGCAAACCTGTGCCAGGGAGAGCAGGAGTCAGGCCCTGTGCTCTGCCCAGGAGCCCTCAGACAGGAGGTTGTAATGACTTCAAAGGAGCTGCTGTGCTCTTTCATGAGAATAATCAATGTACAGTACAACCTTGTTTATCCAAAGGGCTCAGGTGACACTTAGGACCTCCTGATTAAAGGTGCTGGGCATGAGGGAGGGAAAGGTCCAGAGGGGCATGACAAGATCAGCCTGCAGAGAGCAGGAATCTTCTGCCCACTGGAAACTGGGGAAGTGCGTCCCCCAAACCCTTTGGCCAGCCCTCTCTCTGCAGCAGACCCTTTTTGGAACTCAACCTAGTCCTAAAAGAGAGCTCCTGCCCCAGCCCACCATGCAGAGACATGATGGCCATGGAGGGGTTTATTCCTGACTCACAGTGCCAGTGCACAGCGAGTCTTTGTCCAGGACTTCAGGAATGGGACACTGATCCTGCCATGCCCCAGTGTGCCCAGTCACTCACACACGCACACAAGTTTGATTTCTTCCATTTGGTGGGAGGAGGCTGCTCTGCCCCACCCTCAGCCTTATCCAAAATGTCACCCTTTGAGAGTCAGGGTCCTGTGCCTGCAGTGCCCAGGAAGGGTGGAGGAGCTTGGGCTGTCAGCAGGTTTGGTGGTTCTCTATTTAATTTCTTTCTGCTTTCTTTGCTCTGCCATTCTTGGGACCAGAGCCCTGGGTCAGAGTGATTCCAACAGTGCCCTACAAACATCTCCCAGGGGCTTTTTCCCAAAAAGCAGACTGCCTGAAAAAAGACCTACTTGGCTATATTTTTACACCCTCACCATGGAATTTTAGAGTTCCTAATGGCTTGCTCATTGCCTGATCATCCTGTGCACACTGTTGGTCCCTTCCTTGGCTGTGCCATACTCCCCCTGGCACACCAGTGTGGCTCCTGTGGTGTTCCCATTGATTCAAACTGAATGGGAACCCTGAGCAGCACACTGTTCCTGGCAGGTGGGGTGGAGTTTGGAATGTGGTGTGGCTGTTTTAAAGGGGAATGAAGGAGAAGGGATTACAAAGGGTTTATTTACAGACAAGCTGAGAGTAAGATTGCCACCTACATTTTAAATCTTGGCACTGTTCTGTTTTCATGTTTTTGCAGAGCCCATGAAAATGGAAGATGCTCCAGCAACTGGGTTTTCAGTATTATGGTGATGTAGAAGGCATTGTAATGTAAAAATGTTGCTTGGGTGTTTTGGTTTGTAAAACAAGAATAAAAGTCCCAAGCAAAACACACACAAATGAACATATGCATCCCTGCAAAATATAAGATGTTTCCCCTTTCTTATTTAGGGTCGTGAAGGTGGTAGAATGTTTGGACCAAGGAATCAGGTGAAGGAAGGATTGGATGAACTCTGACTTGCCTGCTGTCACTCACAAACACCAGCTCACTGGCATTTTGCTCACAGAGGGAGAAGTCTTCTAACATGAGTCTCCCTTTGGCACCAGGGCTGCATCCACCACTGCTACTCCCAGGGTGTGATGAGCTCAGACTGAAAACTGGTCTAATGGAAATGGTGGTTTCAAGCCCTGTACATCAATGGGGACCATTTCAGAATGTCTCCAGGGCACGCTGTGCAGTTGTGCTGGGACAAACTGCGTGATGATTCACCTCCAAAACATGTCTAATGCAGGCAGAGTCCTGGGTAGTTCCTTTCCTTGCAGCACAGTCAGTGCTGCCTGGCTGGGGATGCTGCCTTTTCGTCCAGAACAGTCCATAGAGCACAACCAAACGTGAGTAACAGGGGTGGGTAAAACGGCTCTTACATCCACCCAAATCCTACTCCACTCTTAGGTGTCCTACCTGCTGCTTATCAGAGCCTCATACTCAGAGGAGCAGCCAAACCCAGCAGCTGCTACAAAACTGCCTTGCATCAGGGCCTCAGGGTGGTGGGACTGCAGCCCTGATCTGCTCACGTTTGACACCAGGTCCTGAGCGGTCTGAATCACTTCCATGCCAGCATCACACACCAGGGACTGCCATCCCTCAGGTCACCGCCTGACCCCAGGAGGGTTCTGTGCACTAAGGCACAGAAATTCTTCATGTTCTTTTTGTGGGAGTCTGCTTGTCTAAGTGGGAAGGCAGGACTGAAAACAGTGAGTGTCTGTAACTCACATCTCACGCTCACTGACGTGGATCAGAAGCCAACAATTGCAGCACCCAGTAACACCCTTGCACTGCAGCAACGCTTGTGAATGCAAACCCCCTGCTGCAGCCCCTCTGCCATAAACACACACACTGCTGAGGAGCACACAGCCTCTCCAGAGAAGCCTTTGAACAGCACAGAGACAGCCACACTGGGGTAGGGGCCCACTGACCCCCAGAACTGATCCTGGCTCCAGCCAGAACCAGTAGCCCAGACCTGGGGACAGAGCATGAGAAACAGGGCAGCAACCTGAGCACGCTCTGCATGCAGGCAGAGAAGACCAAAGATGCTGCTTGCCCTTTGGAAACTTCATGTGCTCTTGGTGCAGTGACCTACAGAGTAAGGAATCCCTAAGAAATCACTAATAGGTGGTGTCTCACACAGCTCCACTGAGACTGAAAATGAGAAACAAAACACACGCTCTTCGGGAGACTTGCCTGTGTATCTCACTGAAACATTTTAGATTTCCAAATGTTTCCTATTATTTATCATTTTATATATTTGCTCTTTTGAATTCCAAGGTAATGGGCCAAGTCTAGGAAGACTAGAACAGGATCCAACCAAACCAGAAAAGAAAATTAGATAGTCACTTAAAAAACACAACTCCAGCCCACAAAAGCAAAAAAGAGCAGCCTTAGGGCTCAAATGCCATCCTTTCCTCGGTGTTCTGCCTTTCAGGGAGTCTCCAAAGCAGGGGTGATTTCACAGGGCACTCACAGTGCCCAGCACCACAGGATGGGTTCAGGAGGGAGTCCCAGCCTTAACTCTGCATGTCGCTCCTCCCGCGGTTTCAGGTCAGACTCTCGAAGTCAGTACAACCTACTTTTTGTGGTTTAATAAATCACATACTTTAGCTTATGTAATGACTCAGAGTGAGTGATTGTATTCTCTTCTGGCCCAGAGGTGATGTGGTCATATCCCAGCTCTGTAAGGCAATGGAAATCAATGGTTGCTGCTGGATTCATTTCAGGCAGGCTGGGGTGTGTGGAGGTGGTGAGGGGCTGGCTCAGACTTTGAAAGTTTACTAGTTCCAGATGGAGTTGTTTACAAAAAATAAAACATTTTTGAATCAGCTTGTGGTTCAAGTCTCCTTCCTGACCTTCCCTTACCAAAACAGACTAAAAAGCCACGGCCGAGTCCTTCTGCTGACTGACAGCCTGTTACACATGATCTACTTTTCTCCTTACTTTTAAACATTTTGCGAGTCCAACTACCTGCTGAAGTTTAAACATCCTTAAGAGCTGCACGGGGATGTGAAGTCACATGGTGCTCAGCGCCAAGGTTTGCTCTCCTGCACATCCAGCAGTGAAACCTGAAGCTGCACATATCCTCCTCATTAAAAGGCTTTCCCATTACACAGAACCCTCTCTCATGAAGGGCTTTGGCACCCTGGTTGATTAAATCCCTTTGAAATCGTCTCCGTTACACACATCTCTGTTGCTGAGAGCAAGGGGGAGGAGAGGAGGGAGACTTTGCCTGTGCTATAAACTTCTGGGTTTCTCTGCAAAGGAGCAGAAGCAGCAGAGAATGAGAGAAGGGCGCTCGTGGATGAGGGCTGACTTTGCTGGCACAAAGGGCAGAGCTGGGCTGGGGCCCCGACTGAGCCACAGTGCTGCTCAGTCCTGCTGTGCTCCTGGCACCCGGGGCCAGCTCTGCCCCCTCGGGAGGGCCAGGCTGGACACCACAAGGACACAGGGAGCAGCACTGCAGTGGGATTCCTGCAGGCAGAGCTGTGGCACTCCCGTTTTTGTTATTCCAGCACCACCCTGCCGTGGGCTCTGCTGAGAAAGGGACCTGCTCTGACAGAGGCATGGCAGATTTCCCCCGTGATTAATTGGTCTAAGGGACAACCCATTGCCACTGCAGCTTTGTTGAAAGCTCTTTCTCCCAGCAAACCTCGAGAACTTGGGACTCAGCCATCTACATTTACAGAAGTCACTGGTTTCTCATAAATAAGACCAAAGAGAATTTGTTGCAGGAACAGTGTCTGAAAAAAGTAACCTAGTTAACAATTTGAAGGGGGTTTATTATCTTTTTTTTTTCTTTTAAGGAATAAAATCCATACATCATGTGTCTGGCATTGTCTGTGCTCTGTGGGCAGCTCATAAGAAGCCAGCAAGAATGGCTGGTTTTCCACACAGGGTTGCCCTGCTGTGATCCACAGAAACCCCCCCTGCCCTCTTCAGAAGGCATCCTTCCCCTTTGAAAATGTGGTGTGCACAGTTTCCTCTCACACAACACCATCCAACAGGCCCCCACCCCATCCACTTTCAGGGGGTAGGATTCCCAACACGTGCAAGGATGCTGCAGAGAACACTGACTCAGTGGTGTCAGGAGCAGGATAGCTGCCTGTGGGCATCTGGGGGGCACTGAGGCTCGGATGGCAAATGTGATGTGCCGTGTGGAACGCACCAGTGCTCTCTGAGAAATAAATCAACCAACCAACAGCACTTGGAAAAGTCTTCTGGAGGCGAAAGGGAATCAAAGTATTTGCCCTGTGTACTTTGTGTCAATTTTCCCACTTGTAAACCTGTGACTTTCCTGCCTGAAGACAGAGAGAAATACAGGGTGAAAGGCGTTTCCATTTCCAAACCCCATGTCTCACGAGTCCAAGAAACAGAGACTCCAAGAAATGAAGTTTTAAAGTGAAAATAGCTCTCTTCAACTTCACAGCACACAAAAATACTGCTCAAAGTGCTCAGAGACTGCACGAAACAAAAATGAGAATGCATCCTTCTGGAGAATAATGGAAAGAGGGGAAAAAAACCAAACTTCTAAGCTGCCTTTGCTCCAGCATTCTCTAACCAGCACTTCACATATCTTTTAGCTGTAGTGTTTCACACATCTGATTTTGAAGAGCGTTTTCACATTTCCCTTTGAATTGTTATGTTTTTCTTGGTTCTCATTACAGCAACCAGGGGACCCAGCAGCCGTCATAATGAAAGGCAGATCAAGGATGAACAATAAGAATTGGAGCTTCCCACCAAAGCCTGTGAAAAAAGCAATTATGGTTCTAGCAGAGGCCATGGGGGACCAGCAGCCACACCAGCTGACAGAGCCTGTGCCCACCCCACGTGCTGCTTCCCAGGGCTGCCTCCTGCCTGGGACGTGCCAGCAGTCTGTGGGAGCAGCCCATAAACCATGGCTCTGAGCGGATCCAGGCTGAACACTAAACTGGGAAAGGATGAAGCCAGGCTGAGTCACTGGCTGGGTTTAAAGGAGGCCTGTCAGGACAGCACTGAGGGGCTCAGCAGGGCCACGTGGGCCCTGGCAGAGAAGGTCCTTGCACCGCTGCCCCTGCCCCAGTGGTGGCCTGTGGTGCCACGGTGACGTTTGGGGTAAGGAATGGAGGATCTGCACTGCAAAACCTCCAAAATTCCCCCAGTGGGAGCAGTAGGAGAATGGCTGAGCTTCTCCCAGCTCTAACCACTGCTTGGCCTCTCCAGTGATTGGAGTGAAGCACTCTGTACGCAGGATGGACCCTCCACTATTCCCACTGCCCTGGGATGAGGCTCTGCTTCCCTACTTGCATCAATTATTCTCCAGCTTCCCTCCCTGCCACCCCCTGGACTCCTCTGTATTTCAACATTCTCTCCCTTAATTTTCCTTTGGAGTTAAAATAAACCTTTTGAAGAGATATTTCCTTTCCAGTGTCATACTACAATGCAGACCAAGTCTGCATTTGATTAGTAAATTCATCCCATGCTGGTGTTTTTGTATCCTCAGTGTCATGCACATTTAATAAAATGCTATTCCACTCTCTGTCCTCACTTTTTTTTTTTTAAGGGAAGATGTGTTTTAAAGTGATAGGAATATTCTTGGTGTAGAAAGGGAAAGAAATTCTCAAGCAGTTAATAACCAGGGCTTTCCAAAAGAGCCAGCAGAAGGGACAGGCAGCGAGCACATGGGTCACTGAGCACTTCTGTGCCTTCCAGCCATGTTTGAAGGACCTTAGAAAATGTCTGGGATGCTTCCAGCTGCCTCTGGAAACTGGAAGGAGATGTCACTGTCAGTGCCTCCACTCCACGAGCCTTTCTTCCAGCCCAGGGACAGCATTAACCTTGCAGGCTTCTGGCCAAAAGCAGGAAGGGAGCCAGGAGGCAACACTGATAGCCGAGAGGAGCCAGAGGGAAAGCGGAGAAGGGAAATGGAAAGAAAAGTGGCATAGCCAGCAAGAAGTAGTTAGGACCATGCGCCAGGACAATTTGGGCAGAAGACAACAAAAAGAAGTAAAGAAGGTAGGAAATAATTGCCCCAGGGCAGTGTCCATCCCTTCACACCCGTGTCCTTCTGGCACAGATGCAGCTTAGTGCAAAACATTGCAGGACCAGCACAAACTGAGACAGGTCCAGATCCTATCTGGAGTAAAGTGCTTCACAGTTGTGTTCACAGGTGCGTGATACTGGGGCAGACAGGAACACAAACTTCATGGCCCAAAGGATAAAAGCGCTGGGGGAGGTCCTTAGTTAGTCAAATTAGATATTTTGTCAGGATCTGCCAGCATCCTTCCCCCACATTTCCCTCTGCTCCCAGAACCAGCCGCGAGCTCAGACCCGAACAATGAAATGTTAATCGGATTCATTGCAGCCAGAAATTTAAAAAAACCATCCCAGAAGTCACCTCTTCTACAAACACACCCATCTAAAAGGGATATTAGTTGATGCTTTTGCAAAGAAATGCCAAGACAAGGCTGCTTTTGTTGTAAGAAAGATGTCCCGGTGACAGACAGCTGTGGCAGGAATTGCCTCAGAGAAGGGGCTCAGGCACTGCTGCTTTAAATGTTTATCATCATTCTGGGGACATGGAAGGGGCCCAGGGCGTTTCAGAGAGGAATAAATGCTGACACAAGATGGTAGCTGGCACTTGCTGGAAGACAGCCTGTTTAGAAGGAAAAGCAAGGAGAGGAGAGCTCACAGAAGAGCTTTGGAGATGGCTTACGTGAAGGAACTGAGAATGAGCAGAAGGGTTGATAAAAGGCACGGAGGTTTTACACAATAGCATATTCTCCTATAAACCACCTAATTCTTCTACTTGGTATTCATCACTGTCAGAAGCCTTTATAGCAGTGAATGAAGGCTTTATGCTTAGCCTCATTATCAGCTCAATGATAGAGGGCAAGCCATGCACATGAAGTTCAGTACCAGAGATATGTTGTTAAAATGCTGCAATTTGTCAGCATTTAGATAAACAAATGAGGGGCAGAGCGAGTGTGTGAAGTGACCTCTGTGGCATTCACGGGATATTTTGCCACTTGTTCTGAGAAAAACGTATTCAAGCTGCTCTAGATATGCTTGGTGGAATGAGAAAACATTGATCAAAAAAAAAAAAAAATCTCTTCAAGCGAGGCAGGGGTTTACTCTCACTTTCTTTTAAGTTATTTCTTTCTCTGTAACTCTCTTCTTTGTTTACTATTGTGCCTCCCATAGACCCTGACATTCCAGTAAGGCTTCTTGGGCTTGATCCTGAGCCTCTGGACTCGCCAGCACATTCCTGGTGCCCTATTTGCCAGGACAGGCTGTGTGGTCTGTCATTCTGAGGTGTGAAGGGTTCACAAAGAACCAATAAGCCATGTGAATTGATAACACATCAGTGATGCAAACTGAAGGAATGTGCTCTTCCCTACTTCAGCCAGTAAACTGGGAACTGCAGCAAAAAAAAAAAAAAAAAAAATCTCTTTCAAGATTTTGCATCCTCATCCTTCCCCATGGAAAGCTGATCCCTAAGTGTTTATTTGCTGCAGTATTTCCTCTGAGGCCTAAGCTTGCCTGATGTGTGCCAGCTCTTCCTCCCAGAGCTCGAGTGAAATGCACGTGAGGAGCAGGCAATGCTGCTCTGCAGAGGCTCCATCTCCCGGTCCCTTACAGAGCTCTTAATGGTGCTCTGAAAGCCAGACACCCGAGAAATCAAATCAAATGTATTGTAACACTTTCTGAAAAGCAAGATTACGCTACGATGGGGTTTCAGTCACCTCCGGGAGAATGTTTGTCTGCAATCAGGCCTCTCTCAGATTGTACACAGCTGTTGAGCTGCCTAATGCTTTCACAGTTTTCCAGTGTTGAAGGAAAACCTTGGTGGCATGGGATCACCATCAATCTCAATACCTCATACAAAGTGGAGTCACTAAAGTCTCATTTGCAGCCCCTTTTCTTTTTTGGCCTATACACAAACTTTTCTGCTCATTTGAAGAGAATTATGTGGGCTTAATTAAGTGTAGTAACTTATTGGTAGCACAGTGCCCAATCAAAGAAATGTGCAGATGTGATGTGAAATGATGGGGCGATGCTGTTGTGAAGAATACAAATCAGGGTGACGGCTATTATTTGTACCCAAAAGAAGTTATTTGGGACTCAATTATCCCATTCACAGTAATTGTGGTGCACCAGATGGTTACAATGCAGAAGAGTTTTCCATGACCATAACATTTCTTCTGAGCATCTTTTCTTCTTCTCTAATTCACCATACGACGATTAGTTTCTTATTGGGTGTTTATTGAAATGAGGGGGGCTAAGGAACAGATTTAGTGCATCAAGGAACAAAAGGGAGGGGAGACCCATGAATCAAAATAAGAGACTGCAGCTTGCTCTGTTGTTTTTCAGAGGCCTTGAAATAGTCGCCTTGCAGCTTATCTGCAATGACCTTCCCTCCCCTCCTTTCTCTTGCCTCCCTCTCTCCCCACATCCAGGAGATGTAAAGGTTTTCAAATCCGGCCGGCTGCTGTGCCGTCTGTCAAAGCCCTTCCAGCCAAGTGAGCAGTTTTTCATTTAATTCACTGAGTTGTCCTCAATAAAATTAATTCCTTCTCATCGGCACCATTGAGGCAGCGAATAGGAACAAAACCAAACGAGGTTGTGAATATAGTGCTGGTCATTAACTAGGGGCACTGACTCCCTCATCTGTTCACCCCTTCAGCTCACCGAGGAGTTAGAGAAGGAAAAGCCAAGCGGGTGGGGAGAAAGTGAGAACAGAAGAGCCTGAGGAGCCTTGTTCCCAGCGAGACAAAATCAGCTTATTTCCCCCTCAAGCAGCAGCCCCTTATGCCAGAGGGATCTGGCCTTTGGCTTGGCGCCGTCCTGAAGCTCTTGCCCATCGCCAGTGGAAATCAGTGGGCAGGAGGCTGGTCTGAACAGGGATGCTCTGCCTGTGCAGGAAAAGGGAGAAACTTGGCACACTGCAGCCACATGCCAGCAATTTCTATGTTTCAGCTTTCCTATTTGGGAAAGGGAACTTTCTGCCTGGGCTCTGGGAAAGTCCTCCAGACAGCAGCTGTCCTGGGCTTGTCCTCCAGGTGTGGCAGCACTGTGCACTGACCTGGGCTTATGGCAGACTGGGGAGTCTCTTGAGAATCGTGGAATCATAGGATCACTTAGGTTGGAAAAGATCTCTGAGATCATTGGGTCCAATCATTAACAGAGTAGTTCCATGTCCACCACTAAACTATTTTTCCAAGTGCCACTTCCACGTGGTTTTGAGGACTTCCAGGGATGGTGACACTAGCACAATCTGTTCCAATGCTTGATCCCCCTTTGGGTGAAGAAATATTTCCTAATACCCAACATAAAGATCCCATGGCAAAAAGTTGAGGCTGTTCCCTCTTGTTCTGTCACTTGCTGCTGGGCAAGAGACCAATGCCTTGATGCAGCCTCCTTCCAGGTAGCTGTACAGAGCAGTGAGGTCTCCCCTTGTGACCTGGCCTTTTCCCTTGGCCATCTTCCCTGTCTAACACCTTTTTCCTGCTGAGCCCAGCAGAGCTGTGGCCCTCCCGGGCTGTCCCTGGGCAGGATGAGGAGCAGGCAGGCTTTAATTAGAGCATACCTGTTGTTATGGTTACATTTATTTTTGTGTTTGTTACATTTATTTGTGTCATAACGACGGTGTTGGGACCCGCACCCCCAGGACCTTCCTGACCAAGACGAGGGCACGGTTCTGGTGGCGTCTGCTTGAAACCTGATCATGTGGCTGCAGGGGCTGGCAACCACATCCTACTTTGGGGTTAGCCAAACCAAACTGCAGCTTGGTTTAGTGCTGCTAGCTTTGAGGAAATGATGGTTAGGAGATTTGGGCCAGAGTTTGTGTTTACTTAAACTACGGCTGCCACGAGACAGAGTCCATCTTCCCTAACAAAGAAAGCCGTGGGTGAAATGTGCCTTTCTTAGTTTTTCAAAGGTGCTTTCCAGCTTAGACACAGCCCCCACACTGCCAGCAGCGTTCTGAAACCTCTCTTGGAGTGACAGTAAGCTGCAACCCACAAGCTCAAGCCACGATTTGCAAAGTGTTTATTATTTGCAAATATATAAAGCTTGATGACACATATCACACAGATCTAGTTTCAACCATGTCTTTGCTTTAATAAGCAAAACATGCTGTACCAGCAGAGCTACAACCAAGTGATGATAATATCTGGTTTTCGGACTGTGTACAGATCAGAAAGATAACTTTTTTTCGCCTTCCAAAACAAGTAGAAAATAGAAAAAAAAAAAAAAAAAAAAAAAAAAAAAGAGAATAACCCCAAATCTGGCTTTTTGAGCACTACTGAATAAGCAGGGGCAGATTTTCAAAGATAAACAAGGGCTTCACCATTCCTAGCCACTTTTTTCTCAACCAGTACGTTTAATGTGGATCTAGGAATCCAGTGCTTCCCTAAAATAGGTGAATTCAGACAGAACATACACACACTGTGGCATTTCAGGCCTCTGTTACAAGAAAGATGAGGAAACAGGAGGCAGAGAAGCAGAGTTACAGGAGATAGATCTCAGAGGTTTGATGCAGACCTGGTTTGCCACCATCAGAGCAAAACCCAAAACCCAGAAGCCCTGATTCAGGTCATCCCCTCCGCACTGCTGCTTTCACTAGGCAGATCCAACAGCCCTGTGCTTCCTATCCAGCTTTCTGAGCAGACCCTGCGAGCTGAGTGGAGAGGCAGCCAGGGAAAAGTAACACGTTCTTATCTCAAGAATGGAATGAAACTTTTCTCCAGAGGTGAGTGGATTAAAAATCATATGAACTTTTATGTGTGAGGGAGAATAAAACCCTGCCCTCACTGCAGGCAGTGCAAGCCTTCCCTGACCTCGGTGAGTACACAATTTCACATAGTCCTTTTCATCCTGTACCTTAATATCACTGCACTCCAAGGGTGCAAAAATGGGAGCTCAGCTTCTCCTTCAAACCATACTGCAACCAAATGGAACTTTAGCACATCTTTCCTGACTATTATGTGATTTTAAAATTTAGAATCACGCTGGCCAAAGGGAGTTACGCTCTGTACCCTCTTCTGTAAACTCTAGGATAACTCCCCAGTTTGATTTACAGACCTGCAAAACCCCATCAGATCTCATCTCACTGCAACTGGGGGACAGAATAGCTACCCAATATGGATAAAAGCATGGAAATTTGTTCCCAGAGCATTTTCACATTAGGCTTTAGTCAGGATTTTGTTCCCAAAAATTGAGAAATGAAGCTAAGGTCTGTTCTAGTTTCCTGCTCTAATGCTGCACCGGTTCATCTGAGCACATTCAGGCCCAGCTGCCAGCAGGTGTGCTGGCACCTCTGGGGCTGTGGGCAAGCCAGAGGCAGAGGGACAGCTCCTACCCAAGACACTCTGCATGCTAAATACTCAAAGATTTGCCTTCCCCTACAGTTGTTTTTATTGACCCTGTTTCACCTTCCTGTACCAGAGGCCCCGAGCCAGGGCACTGCTGCACTGCATCTCTTCTGGCACACCATGGAGGGGATTCTGTGTGCTCAGAGCTTCAGGGAAGCGGAGGCTGCTCTTGTGAGAGGCACATAATTACTTGTGAGGAGCTCAGAAGGCGAGAGAAGGCAAACAGAGGATACCAAGAGGGCCAGAGCCATGAAGTTCCCTGGACCTGTGAGACCTGGGCTCCGGAGGGCAGGGGCCAAACACTTCCTACAGCTTTGGCTTTGCCAGGAGAGCCAGTGAGATCCCTGGGCTCAGGTGTGCACACAGTCAGTGTCAGAGATCACCCCAGGCTCGCCTCATGCTGCAGCTCCTCTGATGGCTCAACTTTTCCTTTTTGCAGAAATGGTTTTGGTGACTCTAGGTTCAGACTTCCACTCAGACTGGCCTTATTACATCAGATTACTACCCCCCATACTTATGGTGTTGTTTTGTCTCCAAAGAACACACAGAAATTTCTTCCCATACATTTTATTTTGATCTTATCTAGGGCTATAGCCTCCTCACTTTACCAAGGTCTCTTCTTTTTGTTCCTTGGTAAGAATAAGGCCGTGCAAAAATGTGTGTGATGAAGCCTTAAAACCCCTGAGACCTATTCAATGTCAAACTCTGCTATGAGTTCAAAGTACAAAGGAATGTCTCATTAATGGACATATATATCATCTGCATAATGACTCTTTTTCTATTCCCTCTCCCCTTCTTATGCCTTTTATGGTTTGACATTGGCCATACATTGACTGTCAGAGGTCGGCTACAAGAACAAGATTTGGATGAGAACATTGCAGGACACACTACGGAGAATTTAAATATACAGCAGCCACTGACTCTGTCAAAAGCCTTTTTCCCTACTTAGGAACAGAGTTGAAATGAGGATTAGATTTAATGCTGATCAGGGTTAAGGTCAAAACCAGTCATATCTCTTTATATCTATTGAATTAATTAGAAATACTATGTGGCTAGGTGAAGTTATTTCAGTTCCAGGGTGCCCTATGCCTCTCTAAGGCTATTTTCAAAATAACTGGAAATAATTATTTGCATTAATTTTACATGGCATTTTATGTATCTATCTGCCGTTTTTCAGGTCAGAAAATTTAAAGGTCAGAAATAGCTGACTTCAAAAAAATACATTTTTGTTCCAAATCTCTTCAAACTAACAAACTCTTCAAACTAACAACTAATCAGGTGTTCCTTTTACAATATGCCCTTTCCTCAAACAAATGGTTTTCCCAACACTAAACGAAGCGTATTGTTCCCAAAAATACAAATATTTACATAGGAAAGTAAAAAAAAAGACAACCAACCTAGCGCTTGGGGACCAAAGTTTGCATATTTTCATCACAGCCAGAGAAATATTTGTGAGGCCAGATATTTGTTTAGGATAAGGGATTTTCCTGGGAGGCATGAAACTGATTTGCACCTCTGGTCCCAAACATAAAGGCCAAATTGCTGAAATATTCACTTAAACATTCAGGACCCAAAAGACCTTCAAGGAGGCTTGGAGAGAGGTTCCCACAGCAGAAGAGGGCAGTGAGATCTGAAGAACAGATGGCTAGGAAAATGTCACTACACATCTCCAACAGTCTCCCCACTGGGGTTCTACAAAAATGTTTTTGAAAAAGTCTTGAAAAAATCCTATTATGGCTTTGTTTGGAGCAGAAAACCTGATATTTCCTTTTTAAAATTAATTTTCTTTTCAAAATATACTTAAGACTACATCCATAACAAACAGATCAACAGATGGAACCCCACAGTGCCTGGGGGCACCCGGACTTGCAGTGCCCGCATCCCCGGGGTCAAGCTCTGTCCATCACTCCTGGAATTGTGTGCCTGGAGTCACACATCCCATAAACAACCCTAAACACACCATGAAGTGGCCATCTCCCAGTCTGATAGGGAATAAGGATGGAGCAGTGGGGTGGTTGGTGGGAGCAGCCCTCCTGAGCTCAATCCCACCACACAGTGCTTGAAAAAGGACTCTGTCCGTCGTCTTCCTCTCCTCCAGGGAGAACGTCTGAATTTTTTCTCCCTGCTCTTCTAACTAAATAGATTTGGCTTGCTGCAGTCTGGGTCATTTGAGTCAGGCGGAGTTCCCTTGAAGACTGCTTGTACTCCAAAATTTTCCCAAAATTTCATACAGCAGGGGAACTTCTTTTGGTGGCTGACAAAACAGTTTGTGGAGGCTGGCAGTGCCTAACTTCCCCTCTCCTCGGAGCTTCCCTCCTTTCCCTTCCCTCTGCCTCCTCCAGCCCCCAGCTTGCCCTGCCCTTTTCCAGCATCCCAGCTGCCAGCCTGTGCCCCCCTGGCACCCAGTGTTTCCCAGCAGGGCTGGGGGACCCCTGCTGATGCCCTGCAGGTGTGGGCTGCCACTGGGGCTTTCACATGGAACTCGAATTGCTCGGGAAGGTTTAACCCTGTGACTAAATTCTCAAACCTGCAAACTGTAAGCAAAGCCCATGCTCCCATCCAGGCTGAAAAGGGCAAGTTAATGAAAGAAACCCCCCACCCCAGCAATTCACAGGATGCATGAAAGAAACCTAAACCCCCCACATTCTCAATGCTAATTAAGCAATAATGATCAAGGCACAGAGTATTTCCTGGGGATTAATAACTAACTGGGAGGAGATGATGACCCCAGACAGTCATTAATCCTCAGGAAATGCCCTGCATCGAAGTTGTTATTGCTAGTTCAGGCTAAATATGTGAGAAAAGAGATTTTTTTAAAGTCCTTGCTGGAGGTTTTTCCAGTATGTTTTCCCTTTGGTTGGAATTAAGAGCCCCCTGGAGTAGGATCTCTCAGACCCCTCAGTCAACCAGATAGCACAAAATATTCTTCCAGACCCCAGCATGATAAGAAATAGAAGTTAAACCATAGTTCCTTAAGTAGACCCTTCTGCAGATGTCTCTTGAGACGTTCAAAGCCTGATCCTGAACAGCACAAAGCAGGGTCAGCCCCCTCTGGGCTCAGTGAGGAGCTCGGGCTCTGGACCCCAAATTTCTGTAAGCTCTGAGAGTCTCCTTATCCGACAAACACCGAGTCCACGGGCCCAGAGCTCCTGGCTACAGGCCCTGGCTTTAGCTAAGCTCATGCCTAACTTTAGGCAGAAGTACACTTGGCTGACTTGAATGATTGAACAGACCATGTGCATTAACCAGGAAACCTTTGCAAAATGCTCCTGGTAAGGAAGACCTCAAAACACACAACCACACACGTGAAGACAAATGCAAAGGAAAAGGACGAGAAAAGCTCCTACTACCACATCAAAGCCTGTCCCTTCTCCCCAGACATTCTCAGATCTGTTTCAGAAAGAATTTGGCTTCTGCAATCAAAGAAATGGAAGTTCAACAAAAACTTCCTCGTTCTCATCGGTAGCCCTTAAATTTTTCTGAAAGCAGAGCCATTTGTGTGCCATTAAATGGTCCTTCAGCTTTGAAAGAGAAATTAAGCAAAGACAAGGAAGGAAAAAATAAAATGAGTTTCATGTACATTAATCTTCCTGGCTAAGTTTGAAAACATATAAACACAACAGTGTAAGTAACAATAGACAAACTTTCTTTTCTGAAATCTTTGCTGTCTAAAAACTACTAAGATTAATAACGTTGCAGGGAAACAAATGCATGGTAGACATTTACATATGGCTACATATGATATGCATTAAGAACTGTTTCAGTCCTAAGCATCATTTTCTCAGCTCTTCTGTGCCACTCCTTGCAGAAAAAAAAATCCCCTGGAGGATGGAAAAGAAAGGTCTGACAACAATAAGGCCTGCCTGAGTTCAGCTCCTACATTAATTTGAAACCACTGAAACCATTCAGTACCTAACAGGATTAAACTAAGGAAAAGACTTAAAGAAGAATATAGTTAAAATTCAGCCTTAACTACAGGAAAAAAAAATTAATTACCTTTTTCTTATGTAGCATCTCTAACCAATAGAAGAAAGAACCAAGAAGTCAGTGAAATATACAAACTACAGAAAGCTCTTAAACTAATGAACAGCCAGATGAATTAGCAAACCCCACTTTCTAAAGATTTCTGCTTTATCCTCCACATAAATCTCTTCACTTGCAGCAACACCAGCCCCAAGTGTTAATAACACAGTGTCAGCAATTTTGGTAAGATTTATATAGGAAAACTACACTGAAAATTGCCTGGTCATTATACATTCCTTTGGAATCAATGAAACACTATAAATCTTTAAATACTTTTGTGCTCATATGATTCAGACATACTCCCCAAGTGCACCCTGACACTCATTAGAGGATACTTTAGCATGGTGTGGCAGAGAAAGAAAAAATAAATAAAGTCTCCATGTTTTTGGTTTTTAATGGAGTACATAGAGAGTGTATTGCAAGGGCAGGGTTGGGAGATGTATTTTTCAGATGGAAATTAATAACAATTCCAAACCAGAACCAACCCTACAGCTCCTCCATACCATGAGAGCAGTCACTTGGTCTAGAGTTTCACGTTGGCCTATTTCTTACTAGCTGGGCTAAGCTGGCATCAGGGGGCTATCATCTGTCAAAATATCAGCAGGAGGAACAATTGACAAAGCCACCACTTGAGAATGTTGAGTAAACTGGGTAAAAAGCAGTGAAAGAAGTTAATGTGCAAGCTGGCACACAGTACCAGCCCAAGCCGTGAGAACCACTTATGTGATAATTGGTCCCTCACAATATCTTCTGCTCTGTAAAACATTGTCCTGGGCTTGTCTTTCAGCACAGGAACGGATCCCTTTGAGGACAATGAAACAAACACCCACCTGAAAGCCCCCTCCAGCTGACAGGGGAGGAGTTCAGGTGGGAAAGCTTGCGATTTCTGAACAGCTACAAACAGTTTCAGGTAACTCCAGACTCACCCAGGGTCAGCAGAAAAAAGCAGACCCTTTTTTGAAAGAAGAAGAAACACATTTATATGCAGCCATTTATTCAGTTCAGACAGAAATTAGTAACCTCTGGGATTCAGAGTATCTCTCTCTCCATTTTTATCCTGCTTGTTGTCCAGCTTTCACAAAAAAAAAAAAAAATCCAAACCAAAACAAAAAATATCCTTATTGTACTGGCAGAGCATTACCAGGGGAAGAAATGTAAAACCAGGAATCAGAAGAGAAACAGGGAAAATTAACAAAGCTTGCCTGTCTACAAAGTAGGAACCCAGGCAGCAGAAACAGGACCTTGGAATAGAGCATGAAACATCTTGTAACACAGGTGTCTCACACGGCACCCAGCTCCTCTCAGCCTTGCTCCCTGTGTGCCTAGACACACGTCTGTGTGTGTGTAAATACATACATGTACTCATTTATAGATACATGCACATACATGTGCATCTGCAAGCTTTCAAAGCTGGAGGAGTGGGAGCCAGAGCAGCTAAAATCAAAGGCAGTTGATGTGTCACCACGTTGACACTCACACTTGTTCATCTGCAGGGGCATTTTGCAAGAGAGCAGGAGAGAGGGTGCAAGTCATCATCTGAAACCTACCCAGAAAGGAAAGGTGATGAAAAAGCTTTGAGCAGAGGGGTAAAATTCACCCTATAAGGAAATTATTTTACTTTCTAAAGTTGGTACGCTTTGAGCTTGTAAAGTGACCTAGGAGACTGTTCTAAACTGGGATCTTCTTGAGAGAATGGGTCTGATTTGTAGCTACTGGAAAATATGAAATCCATGTATGCTTTGGCACGTCTTTAGACTCTCAAGAGTCAAGAAATGGGTCTCTGTGTTTCTCAGTGATTCAGAGAGTGGCAGTCAGTCCTTACAAAGTGGGAGAACTCAGTGTTTGTAGAGCAAATATAATTTTCTTTATGACAGAAAATTTCCCATAGTGGAATCTGTTCTTTCTTGTGGTGTTTCAAAAAATAGCGATCCACATTCAGGCTTGTTGCTAGAGCAACAAACATGTGGGCAAATGGTGCTCTCCAGAGATAGGTTCACTAGCAGGCCAGGTGTTCCTTTGTATGGATCTGGGCTTTGTCATATTAACAACTGTGGATGAATCACGGCAATTTTCCCTCAGATTTCACTAAAGCTTATGACAGCCATAGTTTCCTTTGCAGCTCGTGCTCAGTCAATCCCTATTCCCTGAAAAACACCATCCTTTTCCTAGCTAGTCATGTAGTGACCAGTTTCAATGTGTCAAAGGCAAAGTTAAAGGACAAAGCCCTTTGGTGCTCAGCATCCAAGATTAACAACAGCCATTATGGGATTTCCCTTAGTGAGATCACCCAGTGTCTCACAAACATGGCAGCACGGCAGCCAGAACAACCCTGGAGAAACAAGAGAGATGCAAAGACAGCACAGGGATGAGGCTAAAGCGAGCTCCTACATGAATTAGGCTTTCTATCCTGCTGACATGCTTCATAAGGAAATGTGCAGAACACCTGGGAAACAGGGGTATGCCTGGGCTCCATTCAGGCACTGGGAAGGTACAGAAGGGTCCCCACCTGAGAAACCACATCCCCACGTGAGGAAAGGGCTCCCTGGGAAAAGCATTCTGCCCTGCTCTGGAGCAGGGACCCCTTCTGTACCAGCCTGGCTATGTTTTTGCTCAGATGAACAAAAGAGGCTCTAGAGGTGAGTTCAGACCTGGAACCATAATTGTCACGTTACTCCCTGGTTATATCCAGGCCCCTCCAGGCAGCTCCCTCCAGTACCCTGCCCAGGCCAGCAGTGTCACACTATGGGCACTGCCCCCAGAGCAGCACATGCCCCTTGTGCTTTGAGCACCCCAGCAGAGCTTTACAGCCTCAGGCACTGCCACAGCCCTGCGTGCCCAGCACCAGCTTCAGGCTGTGACAGCAGCACCTGTGGGAGCTGGCACGCAGCACCACTGGGCTCCAGGGACTTGGACCAAGGAAAACACTCAGATACTCCTTCTGTAGGATCCTCCAGGAGCCCACAGGGGCCAGATGAAAGCCAGTCCAAAAAGCCAGGAAACTGGAGCACAGCTCTTCTCCCAGAGGAGCTTAGCATGCACCAGTCTGTGCCACTTGGCTCTGGGCACAGGGACTGCTCCCTGCCTCTCTTGTGTTTAGGGACCCACAGCAAAGGAGACCTGGGCCCCCCCCAAGTACAAAGCTGTGATTTTAGCCTCCATAATCTGATTTTATTTGTCCTCAGTTGCCATGTTGGCAATTTGTTCTTCCTTTCAGTTGACTTCCTTTAAGTGAACTAGGGGAAACTGAACAGGAAAAAAAGGAAATTTCTGCCTAAAGGACATAAAATCTTGCAAGCAGAACATTGTGACATCAGAACCATGTTGGTCCTCAAAACAAGGCCTGACTAAACATACTCCACTGCTCCTGGATGGTGTAACCTCATGGATTTATTCCTGATTTACCACTGCCCAGAGAAAGCCTGAATTTTGTTAATGGACTGAATCCAGAGCAATCCAGGATGCTTTAGGTTTTGCCTGTAGGTTTCAAATGCTGAGATGTGTAATTATCAGTGAGAAAACCACAACTTTGAGTGTCCTTTCCCGAGCCAGCACCAGCATATGGGTGCTCAGCAGATGGAGGGGCACGGAGCTGCACATCTGGATTGCAGGTTCTCCACCAGATACTTGGTGGCATTCCAGCTGCTGGATTTCTCTGTAGGCACCCTCCACTGCTTACTGCTGAGAAAGAGGTTTGTCCTCATTGGCATCAACAATGACAACAATCCCTCCTCCCCCCACAAGCGCCAGGGGGGAGCCAGTCTCAGATGTCACCCTGCTTGCCCTGAGCTCGCCCAGGACCAGACCACCTCCTGCTCCTCTGCCTGGCAGACTGCTGCACCAGGCTGGGTACCAGGGCCACCTCCAGCTGCAAGGCCTTGCTTCTTTGTCAGCCCTTCAGCTGAGAAATGCATTCTTTATTCCTCAGCAGCTGGAACAAAATAACCAGCAGAGGGGAGCAATGGTGGTTTCCTGAAATGTGAGTTTTTTCAGGTTTGCTGGCAGGTTTGAAGTCTGACCAATTGCTGGGCTGATGAAGGGTCACCACCAGTGAGGAGGACAAGGACAACAGTTTACTAGAATCCCTTTAAGACAGGATAGCTTTAGATACACTAAATAAACACATTTTTAGGAGGTAACTGCTGTAGTCATGCACCCTGTTTGAGCTGTGCTAAGCAGCCCTGCCAGTGAGGATGAATATGTGCCTTCTAACCTCCTTCAGACTTGCACTGGAGCCCACTTCAGCCAGGGTTTAAACGCCTGCTCCCCCGAAAATGTGCCACAGAACTGCAAAGAAAGTACAAGGAATAAGGGGGGGTTGGGTTGTTTAACTGAAACTTCAGTTTCTGGCTGATTGCTAATCCATATGCCAGAATATCCTTTTTTTCCAGCCCACTTAGTTTTTCATTCCCAACGGTATTAAAGACCATTGGGATTTAAAACAGTGGTTTTTTTTTTTTTTTTTTATTATTATTATTATTTATTTTGGAGCCTTAAACAAGCTACATAAAGTCTGCCATGCATATCTGGAATGCTCCACCTGAAGGCCTCTCCCCAAAGAACAGAGACTTGCCTCAAGCAAGGAGTGGGGTACTTGATCTAAAAGGACTTGTGGCATCCTGCTACTGCTTTACTTCTGCAACACCTTTTAGAATCTAGCTGGGTACAAAGGCTAATCCATTACAAAGACAGTAAAGTTTTAATGTTAGGATTGACTAATCCTTTTAAATTGTTATTACAAAATATATATTAAGCAAAATGTTTTTGATAATAAACCTAAAGAAAGAAACTGTTAACAAATCTGCAGTGGTTCAAGAGCAGAGAATCCCTTTGCACTCACTCTCAGCACATGGAAATTTGTGAAGTCCTGCTATCAGGCAACTTCTGAAGATTTCTGGTTGGGTCAACAGGATTGAAAAGTCTTACTTTTCCTCTTTAAAAAAAAAAAAAAAAAAAAAGGTAAATTACTCAAAAAGATTTTAATCATATAAAATTGTGAAAGCTTCAAGTATTGGTGATCCCAAACTGTCCTATTGGCCAAATTGATGGAGATCTCAAAGTCAAAAATAAATTATGTTTAGAATAAACTAAAAGCCACAGGGTGATCTCATTGAAAACTTGTTAAAAACAAAACCAGAGATCAAACTGTTGTTTGCTTTTTGCTTGATTGTTTGGTTGGGTTCTTTGAGAGCCACATCACTAAATTTAAGTTCTTGTGTCAATATTGAGTTTCTCCCATGCCCCAGCCCTCTCAGTTTTACCACAGCTCCGTGAGAAGCCTGCAGCTCCTGGGGTCTCTCCTGAGGGTGGGGGTTCAGAGGGGACAGGGGAAGCTGTGCTGATTCTGGTCACTTTGGGGGAATTGAGTGGGGCTGTAGGGCTGGGTCGTGGCTGGCCCCAGAGGGACACTGGCACGGCAGCCAGCGTGGGGGCAGAGAAGGGAGGAGCACGGGGGATTTTCTCAGGGATCTGAACAAAAGGAGTGCTCCTCTCCATGACTGACAGCTGGGACGCTGGAGGTCGAGAGCAGTTTGCTTCCCCACACAGCTTTAACCAGGGAGGCTGTGACAGGGCTGTCCCTTGACCCTGCTATTAGGGGAAAGCTCCTTAAGACTCTCACATTCTCCAAGGTCTCCCCCTCTCTCGACAGGGACTGAGACCACATACCACACCACAAACATGTGCTATTTCAGGCACTGAGATAGAGCTTTACAATTCCAGGCTGTGATCAATTACTGACTATTTGGGATTTATAACAACTGCTTTTTCCACGGAACGGAAATCTGATGGTGACTTCGACCAGCAGCTCCAGTAAAGCTGAGCCACTGCTGTTTGAAGAAGAGGCCCCAAATGGATCCATACTTCAAGGTTTAGCAAACTCAGAATTGGCAACTTTTGTGCCAGATTTAATCACAAACTCTATTAAAGACTGAAGCAATTACAACCGATTGGAATGCAAATAAAATTTCTGTAAAGGTAGGATGAGAAATTAGTCACTCTGCAGATTCCCTTCCACAGCTGCACATATGTAAACATTTACTCTACCTCTCTTTTTCAGATTGTTGTTGTCATTGGGGGAGTAACTTAAACTAAGCCAATGATATCCTGGAAGACCACTCCTGGATCACTGCTAATAGTGCCCTCCAGCTAGAGAGCTGGCTGTGTCCACAGTCCAGAGAGCACAGGACACTGCACTCACTGGAGGTCACTCCACCAGCCTAGCCATGTAGTGAGGGTCCTAAATCTGGCACAACAGCGAGGGCCTGAAGGTGGATGGCATGGAGCCACACCTAGGATACCCAGAAAGGGCACTAGAATGATGCAGAACCTACAGTCTCTTTACACCATACTCACAGGGATTTAATGTAAAAGTATTAGTCAAATCTAATACTTATTATACCAAGCCAGACTCAGAAATTGGGATTGCAATCCACCAAGCAAAACTGCAGAAAGAGGGAGGAGGTGTTATTCCTAATTTAGAACAAGTCCTGTGTTGCTCCTTCTGTAGGAGAAAGCAAAATGCCCACAGCTTTTCCAGCCAGAAGAGGTAGGTCTGCACTCCAGCATGGCTCAGACCATTTTAACTTCAGAGCAATGTTTCAGCAGCAGTTTGGGTGAAACAGTCTGTGTTTCCCTGGTGTAGGAAAACACGGGTCCAAACGAGAGGCCCACGATCACATGGGATTTCTGCCCTGAAGTTGGAATTGAAATCAAATCTCTTAGCTTCCTGCCCTGTGTTTTTCCTACCCAGCCTAACTTCTCATCAGCCCTAGGATACCCTAATGATTAAAGGTGCAAATTGTTTGAGTGGCCTTGAGGATTGCAGTCACTCTCAGGAATACACATACATATATATAGATATATTTCCTTCTCGCCCCCTCCCCATCTTTTTAAAGCCTTGCAAAGAATTTTTAAGAGAACGCTCTGTAAAAGTCAGAGTGAATTGCCTTGTTTCTCTGACATACATCTGTAACCCATCGTGCTGATTCTGAACACAAAATTTTGTGCACAAAGACACTGAAATTTCCTTTTTCCGCGACTGCCCTGGTTTTACATACCCCCACTCTCTGTCTCCGTGGTTCTGGGACCAAACCAGTCACATTGCAAGTAGAGCAATACAGACGTATTGATGAGCCATGCAGATGTGTTCCAAGTGTTTGGGGTAGGACTCAAAGTGATGCACAGCTGGTTTTCTTGGCTAACTTTCACCCTTTTGGAGTTTTCTATGCTTGCAATGCTCCTCAGAACGTGTAAGTAATGGGCCACGTAAATACAAGGCGTTTCTGTAAGAACAGATCTGGATGTCCTCAATTACAATGCTTTCATCCATGCATTTCCTTGAAACCAATATATTGCTTTTCACAGGTATTTCCAAATCTGCTCCATAACTGGGAATGAGGAGTAGAGCCAGTAAAAATTTTTCAGCTGGACAAAGTTCCCATAAAGAGGCAAGGCTTCCTTGAAAATGAAATTTTTCATAGGACTCTAGAGTTACATTTATCAGAGTTGAAGGCCCAGAATTTTCTATTAACTTCACAAACACTCACTCCACTGTGATTCTATCCAGGTTTTTTTTTTTTTTTTTTAAATATTGCAAACGCAGTGTGGACATTCACAGGAAGAATTAAATCTGTAAGGAAAGACTATACTTTCAATGACATTAAGAATGCAAGAGTTTTCTTTTATTCCCTACTTATTACTTTAAATTTTTCTTGTCCAGCATAGCGTTGAGAATGACAATAATGAACCTCATTCAAACAAAGTCTTTTCACTAATGAAGCATATGGGAGTTCTGAGGGGGCTGATACCTTTGCATCTGAAGGAATAATTTTCCAATCCATCTGATCCCGCAGCACAGCCCAGTGCTGTGGAAAGGCCTGCTCTGCAGCACAGGATGGGATGTGGAATGCCTGCCTCACCTCTCTGACCTCAGAGGCTCCCAAAGAAGTCAGAGCTGGAATATTTGCCAGCAGTTGTCTTACTGAGCTTTCCTGTTCAGTGCAGTATGGCATTATTCTGCAATTACATGCTCTTTCCTGCCCAGAAAAAGTGGATTTTTCTGTTTTCTTTCCCCACATTAGTTGGAGTCAAGGACATCCAGGTGCTCCAGCACTGTTCTCTAGGATTGCCTTGGTGGTTCTTTCCCAGTTTCCTGGGGCTGAGTGGTTGGCTTGCAGGTGGATGGCTTGTGCAGCTTTGATCCTGAGCAGTTTGTAACAGCCCCAGTCAGGCTTTTCTTGCCTTTTTTCCCCTCTCTGAGTTTTCATGGATGGAATTTGCCAAGGTTGATTCATTGAACAGGGTCCTGGTGTGTCCACCCGTCGGCCGAGGCAGCCAAGCCTTCCCTGGGTGCATTCCCATCCCTCATCAGGCTCCACACAAATGTGCACCATTTTACTGCTTGGCTTATTAGCTCTAAAATCTCCAGATTCTTTACCTCATTCTGGCAGTGAAAAGCTGGGAGGAGGGCTTTTAACTGAACATATATTACAGAAACACTACATTTAAGTCTCCTTTATAAAGGAATGGAGAACTGACCCCAAATTTTTCAGGGCTGTAATGAATAAAAGGTTCATTGCATGACTCAAAGTGCTCTCACTCTTTGGGGGTGGGGGGGTGCTTTATCTTTATTACACATCTTATAATCGTTTTAAGTTTAGAACATGAGGTCTACGCCAGGATCTACTCTGCCTTGCTTTCTTTGCTTCCCCTTTTTATACTGAGATGAATAGTAGGTGTGCAGAATTCTCTTAGTTTTTCATTAACATTTTCCTTGCTACTATAACAGCTGGGCAAACTGATCATTCTCATTCTTCTAAAAACTGTTCTTTTAATAATATTTCTGTTTAATAGTATGATCTCAGACTAGAGTTTATTGCTGCGCTTTTTTTCCTTTCCTTTACAAGATTTCTTTTAAACCTGCTGTTTTAAGTACATGTAAATAGCTGTTCTTCATTTCAATGCAGTATTTGCTAATCCTGAGCGAGTAAGAACCAAACCCTTGGTTCAGATTTGTCAGTGCACAGAAGCATAAACACACCTTTTCACATTCAGCATCCTGCACTGGTTCCCAGTTTACCCTAAAAGGTTCAACACCAGGTAACAGAAAGCTTCTAAGGCCAAAAAGGCCAGCCATAATTATTAGCAGGTACTCAGGAGACCTTATGAGGCATTATGAGTTAATGTCTTTCATGTGTCTGGAATTCTGGAGGGGATTCCCTGCCTAAAGATGAAGCTGGGCCCTTATTAAAGAAGCCCCACAAATTGATGAGGTGTCTTGGGTTTCACAGTTGCATTCAAACCACGTGCTCCCTAAGCTGCATACTGCTGACCTCTTGCCTCCTCCATCCTGCCTGCCACCCTTCAATTTGTAGGCAGGTTCCCACAGGGTGTGCATTATCCACCCAGCCTCCTCTCGCTGTCTGCCCAGCTGGAATCCACACGCCCTGCTGGATCTGGATCCTTCCCAGGTGCCAGGTTTAGGATGCAAAACCATGGAGGTGAAAGGCTGATGCCTGTTCTGAGCTGGGTGCATCACTGCTCTCAGAACTGCTGCACAGGCCCTGCAGGTTTGCTCTGACATCTCTCTGCAGATTTGGACGCAGCCCCTGAAGGGTCAGACCTGCTCGCAGGCTGTGCCCACAGGAGGAACCAGCCTAGCAGTGGTCAAGTGTAACATTACCAGTGGCTGGTGCAAGCTTCTGCACGAGTCCACTCCCCATTTCCTGCACGCCACTGGGAACTGGGAAGCAGCTCTTTGGGCATATCAGAGGCCCTCACCAGATTGAAGATTTCATTGCACAAGGTACCACACAGAACCAGATAAAAATACGGTCCTTATTCAGCCCAAATTGCTTTTTGGGGTGAGGATAATGTTCATTTGAGAAAGATCAATAGGTCATAAGCTATTGGGAAGTGTGGTCATGGACCTGCATTCTTTTTCACGGGATTTTTTTGGGAAACTGAGTTTGGAAGTAGAATTCAGCTGATCAGTCTGTGCTGAGTAAACTGCTACCCTTCCTAGTCAGTAGGAAAAGTCATGCAGCTGTTTCAAGGGCAGCTGCATAAATTCAGCTAAATCATAGAAAAAGCTTTTTATTCATTATAATATGGCCTGGGGCAAAATAAAGCTGAAGTTATTAAACTGTAACTAAAAGCTGGCCACAGTAAAATATATTGAAGTCAAGATTAAAAGCACAGACAGAGTGTGAACTCCTAGTCTGGAGGGTAGAGGTTAAGAGAGGAAAAAGCCTAATTCCTTGGTGAAAAACTGAATTTCCTGAAATCTTTGTTCCTGTACCCAAAGTGGATTCTGGGAATTGAAAACTGCTATTGAGTGTCTGCATCATTCAAAAGAAAAAAATAATCAATCCAGTAGTTTTCACTTTTAAAAACAATAACAAGAGCACGTTCTTTCCACGGTGACCTGGATAACTTTTTTAAGTCTCAGACAGCGTCCTGTGTCAAACAGTAGTTTTTTTCATGGCAGGGTTGAACTGTTTTGAAAATGCAACAGTTGGCCAGGATAAACCTTTATCTTCATTTACCCATTGTTACTCGTATTTTTGTAGCCCTCTGGTAGCAAGAGGTCACATTTCCATGAAGATAAATTCCTTATTAGCCCCAACTGTGGTCTGAGGTCATTGCATATCTGTGCCAGGCCAGACTCAGAAGTGATGGTGAATAGGAAGTTTTTGTGCTGTATTGTCCTGGCTCGCGGCAGCTGGAGCCAGACAGCGTTAGCACCAACACCAGCACGGGCTAAAGCAGGCATGTCTTTCTACTTGCTCACCACACAACAATGAGTAAATAAACACTGTCCTCCATGCAGACTGAGCTGTCAGCCCAATGATCAGGAGGATGTCCCGTGCTCCCTGTACCTGCACCTCCAGCTCGCACGCCCGAGCCGATCCCAGCGCGACGCGCCCGGCCTCGCTGCTGGCAGGGGGCAGCTCTCTGTGTCACCTCTAATCCTTCCTGTCTGCTATCAGCTGCTCTGACGTTTGATGTGTGTCACTTGCTGTGGCCGCTGGAAGCCAAATATCACAGCTCTGAGATAACGCTGTGCCCGCTTTCCTCCAATCGCGGAATAACTTCGGCTCCTCTCTCCTCCAACTCCGAGTCAGGGGTCACAAGTTCCTAAGACAGCCTTGCATTTGCCTGAGAAATTACACCAGAGCACCGTTTCCTATGCCTCAGAAGCAGTCACAAAGCACTGAACAGAATGCCCTCGAGTCCAAGCGCTGCAAGGCTGACATTGTGAGTGTTTCACTGAAAGGAGCGCTTTGCTTTCCAGGTGGGGTAAATGGGCAGGTCTGACACGGCGCTGGTTTTACAAACTGCCTCCAGTTTGACACAAAAAAGGCTGGCTGCTCGGAGTACACCATGGCTCCATGCTCACGTCAGCCTTGCTCTAAACGAAGCCAAAGGCTTCTCTGACCCCCTCCAACTCCACCAGTTTGTTATGGCTCTGTGATAAGGATCAGTATCTCCTGAGAGATAAGGCAGGACCACCACCAAACTGGGCCTTCAAAGCACGCTGAGCTGCATTATACCACGGTGTGAAAGGATGTGGCTGTCAGGAAGGTGCCAGCTCTTGTCAGAAGGCTGTTCCTCCTATTTTTGCACAGAGGAGCCTTTCCCACGAGCCCCAGTAGCCACGGGCTGCTCACTGCGGGCTGAACGCCATGTGGGCATACAGACCCAGCTCTGGACATCAGCTGTGTCACCTACACAGGTGACAAACACCTGGAGGGTTCTGAGCTGCAGCATCTCCACATACAGAGTGCTCCAATCAAGGCAACTTCCTATGCTCAGGAGCATTTCCGTGAAGAATGGGCACATGGTATTCTTCAAGGGCACAGACAGAAGTAAATATGGGCAACACTTGCTTAGCAAACAGCACCCAAACACATTTTCTGACTCAGCAGCATGTGGACTGTACAGATTTGAGTCTGTGTGAGAAAGAGGAGCGATAACACCTCTGAAAACGAATTACCTCACAAAAAAAAAAAAAAAAAAAAAAGGAGGTGGAATATACCCGTCCAGATCAGGAGCCCTGTGCACGGTACAATAACCCTCTCCAAAATCAGAATCTCCCCCTCAAGGAAACGCCTTAACAAAATTCCATGTTGGTGTTAAAAAGTAAAAATTCTGTCACTTTGGTTATCAAAGTCAATGCATTTGAAAGTGTTTTTAGTCTCAGCCCCAGATGAGAGCAAAAATAGCACAACAAAATATTTGTGCACACACAGGTGATTTAGTCATTATGGATGTAATTACATACTGTATACACAATTCAAATTTAAATATATTTCAGCAGGAATTCAGAATTTTCTTTGACAAGCAGTGCATTAGTGCCAAGAGTAAATATTAAGGCTCTTTGTTGACTGGTCTGTCTTTGCAACACACATCAATTACCCTCTATTCTAAACGTGTTAGCTCTTTCAAATTTAAGGGGGAAATGATGAAATAAGAGTTCCTCCTTTATACCAGAGTTACTAAATCCCTCCATCCTTTCACACCCACCAAACCACATAAGATGTCTGTGGCTGAGGCATGCTAGGAAAGAAATGTGCCCTCTCCATCTTTAATGACAAAACCTGACCTTGATCTCATTTGAGTCTCTGGGAGGGATTAAGCTTAGGATAGAGAAATCCAAAAGGCAAACATTTCTTTCAAATTCACAACTGGGAGCAAAATAGAAATAGGCACTTGGAAGAAAAAAAAAAAGAGACAAAAAAGGCTAGAGTTAATTAAAAAAAAAGAAGAAAATGCTGAAGTTTAACATAAACACTGGATAAAAAGTAGATATTTAACCTACAACAGAAGTTTAAAACCATGCATCAACAACCCTTATCAATCTTATCAGTGAGAAGTAATTTCATTGCTGTCTCACCAGCAGCAGTAGGTAAGATTGCACTAATTCCCAGATATATTTCCCCTTATCTGGCCCTGTTCTTGCAGTTATCATGCTTAGCCTTCTATAGCCACAGGGAGAGTGCTCAGATGAGAACTTCACTTTACTCGTCACCTCTGTATCACAGGTGAGCCACATAAAAAGCAATATATTGATTTTAAGCCTGCTAAACCAATAGTTTATAGATTTTACTCTGTAATATCCAAGCCATAAACATATCTCCATCCCTGTCTAGGATACTGCAAGGTTTTATTTGAGGTGAGAGGCTCGATCTTACGGGAGTGGCTGAAAAGAGGAAGAGCCAGAGGGAACTTCAGGCCTGTCACAGATCCTTTATGTGTCAGAGGAAATAATCTGTGCTGCATGAAGAACAGCAACATGCTTCTCCCACCTTGAGAGCAAGAAAGGAAAGGAGGAGCTAAAGAGGAGTTCTCCTGTTTTCAACATTACCGACATGAAGCACAACAACTCCTTCCAAAGTACACAGGGGTTGGGATACTTCACACAAGCCACTGATCTGCCAACACCAAACAAACTTGTGGGTGCACTATGAATCCAGCAATTTCAAGGCATAAGCTTTCACTGAAGGCATCTTGTCCAGGTGATCTGTAGCTGATGTCCTTCACTACAGCTGAGAACACGGAACAGGGAGCACAACACAACCAGAGGGGCCTTGTCCCAGGGCTGAGGGCTTTACAAACAATTCTGCTCGCCTCTTTTACGAGCAGTTCAGGATTTCTTGGGGTTTTCCAGCTGCTTTCAGATCCCTGCTTGGCCTAAGTCACAGCACAGCCTACCCAGCCTCTTTTCCCAGACAGGAACTGGAACACATGGCTTGTGGTTGCGGTAAATTAATAAGGGGGTGAAAAAAAGAAATAAACAGAAGGGACTTTTCCCATGTGTTTTACAACAGTGCAAATCTGTCCCCCATCCAGTTCATCTGCAGCATACCATTCTCCTGCCAGCCATTCCTGTGCTCACTTGCTATATGATACAACTCCAGCCTCCCCCCACCACAAGTTTTATTTTTAATGGGTTCTCTGAATTTCCAAAGGCCAGATACTGATGATGTAAACTGGTGTCAATCCACTCTGGATTTTGAAACCAGTTCCAGATTTGCTTCTAAAATATGTATTTAAATGTATGAGGAATTCCCTGCTTGTAATATATATAGCCTTAGCCGTAATTATTGTCTGTACTTGCGTAAGAACATTTGCCTAGCCATGCAATAGGGACGCTCAGAAAGAAGTGTCTTTGCAGACTGAATTTCACTTTACATTAGTATATTGCAAATTAGGCCCAGAGATAATAGAGCATTATAAATTCTTCAAATGCAGCATTCTTCAGAGGTGAGAGATTCCCACTAAAATGCAGGATTTCCTGAAATGTTTTATAAGAAAAAAAGTCTGTGCTGTATTTTTAAACTACATCCTCCTCACTACCATTCATGTGCCAGTGCAAGAACCATTAGAAGGTTTTTATGTGGTGTGGCTGTGAGTTTCTTCATGATTATGAACAGAATATCTCTGGAAGCCCCTTTCCCTTCATTTCCACAGGTCTGAGGAGTGTGACAGAGCTGACAAATCTCAGAAACATGCTCTGCAGAAGCACAGCCTTTCAGCCTCTCTTCACTCTTTGGCAAAGCTTGGGACAGCCTGTGGTTTGCATAGTCCGAGAAACCATTTAAGCGTCATACAAAATTACAGTGATCAGGAGCTGTATTTCAGCAGAGGAGACCCAAAAGTCTGTAAAACTAATTTTCCCACAGTCCACAAACCCAAAACTTCAGTGCTAGTGTAGTCTCACCCTCTGCTTTTATCCAGCTGATCAACACTTGTAACCAGCTGATCTGCTGTCTGTCAAAGGATGGCGACTCACTGACGTGAAGTAGGTGAAACAAACCACGAGTTGCCTAAAGCTCCCCAGAACACGCTGGGGAAGTCGTGTAGTTGTAAATAAAGGGGCTGGCTGTGGCCCTTTACAAGCACTCTGGCACGGCTAGTGGCTGGGATGCCCGAGCCTGCATGTTCTCAGAAACCTCCTCCAGGCAAAGATGAGATCAGGCTCTGGGCATCAGTCCAGAAGCTCACGGAAACCTATGGAAACAGCTCCCCCCATTCTTGCAGTTAGCATGGGAAACCAAGTTTCTCTGAAGGCACCTGAAGCCTCTCCTGAGGCAGAGCCCAAGCCCGGGGGTGCCTGCCGAGCGCGCTTACCGTAAGGCGCGAGATCCGCCCCTCGTCCGAGACCTGACTGCAAGAGGAGGATAATTGCTGGCAGTAAAAACAAGCACCAGGGTCCTGCCCAAAATTCATCTCTGTCATGCCAAGCATTACATACAATTAATTTGTGATGTGTAATTTGTCCCAAAGACTTTATCATGTCTCCTCCTCAGCTGCCCTTCAGCACTGCAGCTGGAAACAGGATCTGTTGACAGGTTCATAATGCACAAAGCCTGGCTCAAACCTAGGCCAGCCATATGTGACAGAGAATGCACTCAGACTTCACCAGTTATCAGAAAATGATGCTTAATAGACTGCAAAACGTAATTTGAGGGGAAAATAATGAAAAAACTTGGGTTTGATAAGCTGTGACTTAAGCAGTTGTGTCATGACTTCAAATGGGCAGCACCAGGCTCTCACATTCCACACCAAATGTACACTTACCACAGCCACCAAGGGGGAAAAAGGGTACAAAAATAGGTAAAAACAACAAAGACTAAATTCTGACAACATAAACATGAAGGCTTCTAGAAATTAGGCCACGATATTGAATTTATTCCTCAGAACCAGTGGCTGGGCAGTTTGTCTCTGCCTGTAGTTGTGACCATCTCAGCAAGGCTCCAAAAGGAGTCAGATCTCTCGTGGTTGGAAGTACCTGAGTTTGTCACAATCCAGAGTGCTAACATGAGATTTGGAACGCTTACATGAGAGTTGGAATGCTAACATGAGATTTTGGAATGTTGGACCTCATGTCTTGAATTTTAAGCCAGACAATAACTGAAACAGGAAAAAAATGGTCTGAGCACATCTGAAGCCTAAAGTGTGTAAGCAGAACAAAAAATGATCAGGCAAAGTGGCCTTCCCTGCCTGTAACATGCTGCCTTACTTTTGTGAAATACATGATTAGCCTATGAAACTCTATCTGTAAAAACAGAATTTAAAAAATAATATGACAGGCAAAAAATTGGGGAAGTCTCCTTTGGGAAAATAGAATTTTTTTTTTCTCTCAGCATTAGATATTATTCTGCAATTGGCACATGCATTTATAATACCCTTTTTTAACTTTATCCTTTTCATTGAAGCAGGAAGTACAAGCCAGATCAAGAAGATATCTATGCACAGTTAAAAAGTGATCTAAGAAAATGATCCTAAATTTCAAATTGAGATATTTTAAAAACTGTTATTGAAAGGCTGTTCCTGACTTTTTTCTTTTGCCCTCCCAACTTTCAACTACAGGCTGCAATAAAACCAGAAAATGTGCTAGGGAATTATGAATCTTCCATACAGGCACAAATTAAGGTACTTTCAGGTACGTGGACACCTTCAGATGCCTCACGAATGAGAGGGTTAAATTGCTACTGGCTCCAAATTCAGTGATTTATGGTAATGGGAAGCTATACAATATGCCCCAGAAATGCAGTTGGAAATGATTGATAAAGCTTTAGTCTGACTGAGCACATACAGTAGGTAGATTAAGTGCCTGGCTTATCTGTCTGGTCCTGGGTGTTCATCAGTCAACCTCACTAACAAGCTAAAAGTCAGGATTGTGGTCAGCAAGTTCATATTCATCTGAAAATATGGGGTCTGCAGCGAGCTGTCTCACACACTGGCAGCTCACTGAACCTGTTTAATGCCTGCTTACCCCTGCTAATGCTCAGGGAAGGGAGAGAGCTGCAGGCTTGAGATGCAGCTTCACCCCTCGCATTCACTTTCCCCCTTCATTACTTTTTAACATCGCTTTAAGTAACAACTGCTGAAACCCATTAACAAACTCATTTTATGGTGCCAGAAATCTCAATAGCTCATAAAATTGTGTTATGAACCACGTTAGGTTTTGCTCGAGTCCAACGTGATTTAATAGCTTTTAATGCAAACACTGGATTTCTGTGTGAGGAGCTGCCTTCCAGCCTGGTACACAAAACAGCTTCAAAGCAAAGGGCCAGCTCATAAAGGTGAGGTGTGCTAGGAAACGTGTGGTGTGGAGGATGTAGGTCCAAACTCCCGGTGATATAAATCAGAATAATGCCACAGCCCTCATGAAATGCCAGCTGCCAGAGCCAAGATGTTGAGGGCAATATCTCCAGAATCAGTTGCTCCACCAGTAACTCTAATTTCACTGATTTAAAGGACAACACTATCAATATTTTCATGGGCCAAACAAGGTATTTAAGCTGGATTTCAAGCTAAAATGCAAAGAGCGTCCTATGGAGCTCGGGAAGAATTCAGCACGAGATGAGCCTATTCTGAAATATCAGCTTCCTCCCCTCCCACCATTCACCACTTCGTGGGGGATTAAAAAAAAGAAAAAGGATCAATGAACTCCAAACCCCTTTGCTGTTAATCTGTGCTGGGCTTCAAACAAGCCTGTGGAAGGACAAGACCTGAAAAGGTATTTGCAATAAAAGAGGCAATGGACACAAAAGTATATGCTGCTAATTAAAAACGTAAAATTATATCACAATGACTTTAAATGAGAATGATCTCAGTCTAATCACATAATACTTTCTTTTGTGCTCTAGGTCACGCCGTCACTCAGATGCAGCATTCAGGAAGCACATTTCATTAGACTAAATAAAGCTTCAATCATGTGTAAAATTTCCAACTTGAATAGGCAGCCATCATATCATTCATCAGTCTAGATGTATTTAATGGGTGTAATTTCTTCCTCATATTTCTGTGTTGATTGTTTCATTTCCATTACAGAAACCTTTCAAGGTTGCTCTTTTTGCTGTTCTTTGGGTCAGGATAAATAATGCTTTTTAAGTTGCATCCCAAAAACACATCCCTTTTTTGTTTGTCAGAAAAACTGGGTGATGGAGATAACTTTAAGCCAAGACAGAGAGAAACAACAGACCCAAATCCCAACACACACCTTTCCTGCCAGGACTCGGATGGTATTACCTGTGCTGCATGTCTCACAATAAATAATTGTGCTTAATCAGAAACAAATTGAGCAGTCTTGTTCAGACACAGCAGCCCCCTGTGGAGGCTGACACAGTTTCTACTGATGAATTTGAAGGGATTATGCTGAACACATGACCTTAAAGCAAGACACAAGAGCCCATCTCCATCCCTTGCTTCCCCCTTCCCCCTTTTCCCCCTGACATGCACGCATAGACAAAATGGTAAAAGAAAACAGTTTGCCTTTCAAATTTTAAATGGAAAGGGTGAATTAACAATCGAGGGGAGACTTGCAAACTCATCAGGAAGAAACCATAGCACCAAATGTTAGTCTTCTAGCTTAATCTGGAAAAGATTTTCTCCTAGACACTTCATTTGGATACACAGATGCCTTGCTTATGAGAGGCAAAATTACAACAGTTCTGGGCTCCAGACACAGCCAAGGTTCCTGCACCAACAATATAACTTTGTAGTTTTCAACCTGAAAACCACCATCACCTCACTCTTAATTGTATTTTTTTTTCTCACTGTTTATTCCTTTCTATGCCTCCACAGAAGACAGAAAGGCAAAACATCACATTTGCATTGGACTAGATAGCCAGGCTAAGCCTCCCCTGCTCTGCCCAACCTAAACCTTTCCCAGTTCTTCTCCTTTGATCTCCCCCCTCTTTCTGCACGTTTCAAGCCCCTGTTGTTTCCCCTGTGACCCAGCCCCAAACCTGTATGGGATCTGCTCTGCTGCCTGGGGCTCAGCACACACAACAATTTCCATTTCAGAGCCCCCAGTCTGGCTGGGTCCCAAGACCTTACAGGCTCATCCTTACAAGCAGCACAACCAAGCTCTGGGATGAAAACACAGAATGGAAGAATGGAAAAAGCTTTGTCCTTACCTTCTCTGATGTGTGAATATCTTTGAGAATCCCAGATGAAGCGACGAGGATGGGACAGATTTATCCAACAGCCTACTGCAGCTCCAACCACGGCAGTTTTCCAGGTAGCGATTTGAAGCCCAAGGAGTCTTAAAAAAATCAAGCAGTAAAAATATAGATTTAGTAATATTTCTTTTTGATCACAACTTTTGATGAAGACAAGTTATTTTGGACATCATGATGATTTCTGAGGGTAGGAGCACCGTGGGAGGAGAGTAACTGGCAGAGGCAGAGAGGACAGCCTCGAGAGGCCTCGGTTCTCTGCTCGTGGCTGAGACAGAGAGCCAACAGGTTTGGTGTTGAACAGAAAAACCACAAAGCCAAGGTTGCTCCTTGGTTGCAAAACCCAGAAGAATGCTCCCTACAGATGCTCACGGCCTGAATGAGAATGAAAAGTCCTGTGGAAAACCGTCAGGACCAGCATTCCAGCCAGGGCAGTTGGGTACAGCTCAGATCATTTGTGATAACACATCCACTCATCATTTTGATACACAACCTAATTTTCATTCAAGCCAGCGGTAATATTCTGCTGGCAGATGCTGAATTGGAGAACTTTGTCCAACACCCAGAAGGAAAGAGAAAAGCCAGAATCCTGCCTCAAGGACCATGGGGAGACTGGAACCACTTTTCAGCTCTGCCAGAATTTTCCCACGTGACCGCCTGCCAATTTTTAATTTTATCTTACCAAGAGGCTGAAACATGTTTTTAAAACCTAATGAACTTTATAAGCCAGTGCCTCTGTGGCATAATTCCCATTAAAAAAGGAAAATAAAAAAAACCTCAAGAGTGCCTGGGAATGTTTTTAGTGCAAGAATTTTTTAATGGTCTTTTCCCCTCTTTTGTGGCAAAGTCAGAGTAGGTATAAAACTTTCCTCATCCATAATATGTGGCATAAGTGATCTTCAGTTAATCCACTCCATACTGTATTTCTCTGATAAGGGTTCTTAATGTGAAATTTCCACGTTTCAGAGGAGACATCATAACACTGTTGTGGACAAAGAGGAAGAGGTGGAAACCTGCCCTGCACAGGGAAGCCTGCATCCCCCAAAGCCATGGTAGGGTCCCTCTTCAGCATTCTTTAAATGCTCCAGTATGTGTGACTTGAGCATTTAAAACGCAGCCCAGCTCAGCTGCAGCCTGACAGGTACACAGGATTCCACAGCATGGCAACACCTTTAATGCTGGAATGTTTAGAGTCCAAATCATCACCAGCTTTGAAGCGTGGACTTTTTCCCTGTGCTTCCACTGTCTTTAGAGTCCACAAAGGCATCTGAGAATTCTCAGCCAGATTTCCCTCTGTAGCTAAGCCACGGCAGGGCATGTAGGAGTCAGGACTGAGACATGATCTTGGCATTATATGGACATTCCAGAAGGGAATGCACACAAGGCTAGAGAATTTGCCTCTCAAGGCTTGCTCCAAAAGAGGTGCCTTCCTCCTTAACTCAACATGTGTTCATATTTGTATTCCTATCAGCATTTTTAATTTTAGCATTTACAGGCTCCACTCATATCTGAGATCCTGCTGCCTTTGGACAACTCAGAATTAGGAACTGAATTTGGAGCTACATTTTCAGCTTGGGCCTATCAGAGAGATCCTAAAGTCTTTTCAGGTCAATGCCTGCAAAGCACACAACCATTTCCCAAAGGCCAGCAAGAACGTTGTCATTTGCTTCAGCAGGCTCAAGATCAAGATCCAGCCATGACCATGGATGCATTTCCCAAAAATGTTCTGCCCGATAAAAATATTTGCACTCTCTAAGGGGAGTCAGGAATGAGAAAGTTACAGCAGAGTTCATAAACACAGTCCCAACAAAAAAAGAGCTCTGCCTTAGACCCTGCTTCAAATTCCCAGCTCATCTGTTTCTCTCATCAGGCCAGGCAGACAGAGAACAGCTTTGCTTGTCAGGAGCCAAAGGGGTTAATGCAAGGCTGGAAGTTATTTACAGTTAATAGCAGTGGAAAGATTGCAGAGCAGCTTGGTCCAGCATCTAATCACAAAAATAGTTTCTTGTAAAGAGACTTGAGGGCAGAGACTCTGCAAGTTCTTCACGTATTTTACACTTTTTCTTCAAGAAATGCCAGTAAACCCAATATTCTGGGATAAAGTTTTCCATAGCTTTCTGGTGACCTTGACAAAAAGGAAGTCAATAACTAGCAATTATAAGGAGAGAGAAAAAAAAAAAAAAGTTGGCCCAACCTGTCCTCATTTCATCAGCTGTGGTATTTCCAGTTTCTTTACTAGCATATTTAGTCAGAAATAATTTTGGGTTATTTTAAGCATGCAAATACACTGAAGAGAGAATAGGGCACCGTTAGATTAACTTTATTGCTTTGAGATCCTGATGGTCATCTTCAAAACCCAGTGTCAAGAAACTATACAGAGGTACCCATAAGCTAAGTCTCTTGGCTTTGATATACAAGAACACCTATCAAAATTCAAGTCAGCAGTTGCAGTAAAGTTTTGTTGAACCATTGGTGCTATTTTTAAGTACTTGAGAAGTTCTTGCCTTTGATTAAAACAAAAGAAGAGTAGTTTCACCTTCACTGAAAGACAACCCTAAAAACCAGGTGACCTGAGGAACCCTGGTTTAGAATAACATTTCTGCAGTGCCTAAAGCTTTGGCTGCAGCATTAGTTTAAAAGGATCTGAGTATGCTCAGCAGAATCAATTCAGAGCATGCTGTTATTGCAGTGCACAATGCATCCAGCATTCAACCAAATCTTTAAAAAGTACTTATGTATCTATTTCCCATTGAAGCCACATCTTTCAAAGTATTTATGTATCTATTTCCCAGTGAAACCAAGGGTTTAGGCTTCTATCTTCTGCAGCAGACCAGAGTAAGACGCAAGAGGAAAAGCCTAACTCAAAGAAGTTTCTAGAAGTGCTGTTACCTAGCAGCCAACACCACGCTGGGAGATCCCTGACCTTTATTTCTGTCAGATTAAAATACTCAGAGCTTGAGCCAGAGGGCAGCAAACTGAGCAAAGGGCCATCATCCCTGACCTGGGATGACTGGGATGCTGCTGCAAACAAAACCACTTGGGCCTGGCAGCAGCAGACACAGCCCTCCAGTGAGAATATCAGACCAGTAATAACTCAGAGCATCTCCTCTGCTGAAATCTGTCTCTCAGTGCACATTTACACAGTGCCTTTGCTCTGTCTGAGACCTTGGGCTGCAAAGATCATCATGATGAGGTGGCAGGGCAGGGGGGAAGGGCTTTAACCTGGCAGAGCAGGGTTAAGTTAGGTGCTAGGATAAATAAATTCTCTGCTGTGAGGGTGGTGAGACACTGGAACAGCCCAGAGAGGCTGTGGCTGGAGGTGGAACATCCCTGGGGTGTTCCAGTCCCAGCTGGACGAAGCTTTCAGCAGCCTGGTCTGGTGGAGGGGGAAGGTGGAACCTTGGGGTGTTGAAGGACCCTCCCAACCCAGAGCATTCCACAGCAAGTCACTGGCAAAGCACAGCTGGGGTCCAAAGAGCAGTGCAGCTTCCCGACATGGGACAAGACATCCACAGCCTCTTACAGCCAGAGGCTGGCAGGAATGCTGTGGAGCTGCCACTTTTTGACACTCCAGAGCACCCATGTAATTACAAACAGCGGGGTTTGCTGCCCCTGCCCTCCCCTCCTGATTGCTGTCATTTCCCTTGTTATCAAATCCTTTGGAGGAAGTTAGTTCATCAAAGAGAACTAGGGTAGGCCCTTCTCTGGAAAATTCCCACTGGTCTGACTTCAAGGCCAACAAACATGCTTTATTGTTTGTTCTGCCGCTCCTCCTCACTGGTCAGCACCCCCAGGGCACACTTGGTGCCACAGACTCAGCCTGGAGTGCCCGGTGTCTCAGGCACAGCTCTAGCCAGGAATGAGCTTCCTGTGACAAGAGAATCATCCTGGCTAAGTGCTGCTGCCTTTTTTTTTTTTTTTAATTTTTAATTTCTCACCTGTTCTTGTCCATGTTTAGAGACAGCTCACAATGGTGATAGCTTACTTTTCACTCTACAATTTTTTGCCAAGTGTCCAAAATAAGAATTCCACGGTATTTAGAACAAAACAGTCATCTGGTTCCCCACTGCCATTTCATACCTCTGCCTGCACTCAAAGGATCCCCCCTTAATTTTTTTCCTGTGGGGCTCAGAGGGAGGTGTAAACATGACTATAACCTACCTATTCCAGATGGATTTATTTTTTAAGCTTTGAAGGGAGACTGAAGCCCAAAAGAGTAAAAAGAAATATAATTTAACGTATTTGATCTTTTATCACCTTTAGGTATTTTACAAGAATCAGAAGAACACTGATTTCATATCTGCCGTTAGTGCAAGATGTAAGATTGAGGGGTGATGGAGGTGCTGAAGCAAAAGCAGAGTCCTGTTACATCTTACAGAGCAGCATTCCCTCAAACGAGGGAAAGAGCACAGAATAAGGACAGACTTCCCTCTCTCCTGAAACCCAGTCTCCCATGCCACAGGCAGCTTTTCCAATTTCCCACTGGCTTCAGGTGGAGGGGAAACTCTGAGGTGAGTTCACTGAGTTCAGTGAGAGTGTTTCCACTAACTTCAGAAGGGTTTGGAACACACTCAGCATAAATAAGGATGGCAGAATGGCAGAAAAAACAAATGCACTATTTAAAGCTAAGGAAAAAATCCACTGTGGTTCAACACATCAACACATCTGAAAAAAAATTTCAAACCCATGCTTCTGAAACAGGCTAAAAAAATTTTGCTCTTATCTGTACTCTTACCTAGAATGTTTTTCCTATTTCTCAAAATTATATACAGTCTATGAAAACTCTAGAAATGTGGGAAAACAAGAAGCAATAACAATCTTTCTTCTTTCAGGATTCTTGACATAATCCTGGTCTGACTGAAGCTTTATATTGATCTCTATGAAACCAGAATTTCAACCCCTGAGAAGAAACTGCAACACCCACTTACAAGAAAAAAATCAGTCAAAAAAACTGGCACAAAAACATAACTAAACAAAGTACACATGGGATTTCAAAGGAGATTGGAAGCATTGTTTTGACCCTGTGGCTTTCAGAAGGGTGTGAGAAAAACACAGTAAAGAGCACAAGAGGCCTTTGCAAACTGGGCAGCCGAGCCAGACAGTTTAAAGGAATTGGAAAAGAAAGTCTGAACGGAAATGGAGTGAAAGGAAAATGCAACTCCATCTAGGGTGAAAGGAATGAAGACCAATAATCATTGGGATTCAGTTTTGTTTCTGTGGTAGGTGCTCTACAACCCCTGTTGGAGGAGCAGACAGAAAGGTCACGTAAGTCAGAATTATTATTTGAGAAAGGAAGTGGGGAACAATGGGCTCGGAGGAGTCGTGGCAACCGAAGGACTGGTGGTCTTCACTGGGGAAGAATGGGTGGCCTTCACTGATGGGCTCTTTCCACAGAGAGAGCTCTGTGTGCAAAGGCTGCCCAGACCAGGAGGGCTCGCGTGACAGGCTTGCTGAGTTATTGTCTGAGCATCAACTGTCCAAGGATTCTGTCCTGATTTTGATTTTGAGCAAGTGCAAGTGCTGCTGTAATTCCTCAGGAATCCCAGCACACACACCTGGTAGTTGCCATCAGAGGTGTCCTCAGCCCCAGATGGACTGAACGTGTCCCTCAGCTGGGCAGAAGGCTGGGCTTTGCAAAAAACGAGCTCCACAGTGCTAAACACGAGACCAAAGTCACCTGAAGGGACACAGAGCAGCAGAGTTTCACAGACAACACTCGGATGTTTTCTGTCACTGTTTCTGCAGCTCTGCCCACTGCTCCTTGCCTTTAGCTCCCTTCACACACCAGCCTTTATCTACTCCCCTTACTAAGGTTTCCAGTTCTTTAGAGCAATGGGCCTGTATCTCACTAAAAAGGACCTTGGTGAGCATTAATTGATGCTCCCAAATTCGTAAGTTATTAAAGATTTGTGGTTTGTGACTGATCACTAAATATATGCTGTTATATGCAGGAAAATTAAACCAGCAGAGGTGAGTAAAGAAGAGAGAACAGGTGTGAATTTTTTGTTGTTGTTTGTATTAATTGAGTTATTCATGTGAAGATACTCCTCCAGGAGCAATGAGCAAAATCTGTGCCTGTTTTCACAAGAGCAACTGAGGCAGGCAGGCAAAAAGGCTAAAATATTTTCCAGGAAATGTAGAGGTGCCATTGCCATGAGTGTCCCACTGCAAATCAAGATCAAGGGGGTGGGATCACATAATACTTGTTCTCTCCAAGTTTAGCACACGAGGGGCCAGGTCACAGTGGGAACATTAGCTATGTTCCATCTTCTCTTCAAAACAAAGCTGCTCATTGCAGTGGTGAAAAAAAAAAAAGCACACGAGGGCTGGAGGTTTCTGACAGAGAGCACATTTTGCAGGCCCGAGCTGTGGGAATCTGTGGGTGTGCAGCATGCTGAGGTCTGAACTCGGGGACTGTGAATGCAGTCTGGGCACCCAAGAGCAGCAGCGTGCAGAGGGAGCGCCTCGTGAGCAGCAGTCCTGTCCCTCTGCACACCCCGAGACCCCAGCCTGGCACACCAGCATCTGCCCATCATCCACAGGCACCCTCCCAGAGCCTTCCTGCACCTCTGAGCGCTGCTCTATCAGCACAGGATTGGTGGTAGGGCAAGTGCTTTCCTTCCCTCCCAGCACCCCCGCCCTTTGGTGGTTTTTTTTGGGTCAGGAAATGCCAGCCTGTGTGAGTATCTCATAGAAAATGAATGGGAAATTTGCAAATTCCTGTCAACACCCACAAACTTTCTCATGATCTCTTGTCACTCTTCAATGGATGGTGCTTTGCAGCTCCAAGAAGCCTGGGCTGCTGAACACAGCAATCATATTGTGCCAGCCTCTGGAACGTGGGGCTGTTCCACGAGGCCAAGTCCCACACCACCTGGAGCTGGGCGAGCACACAATCACTGCCCTCTAACAGACTCATTCTGACATTCCTTTTGCTTTGGGTTTAAAGCAACCAGCACCACACAAACACAGGTCTGTTGAAAATTATCTTTCTCGGAGTAAAGCTTGTGAAAGCACAGGTGGATCCAGGCTTACCAGCCCTCGACAGGACCCTGCTGCTGGAGGCTTTCTGGAGGGCTGAGCTTACCCTTCTTAGCATCAAGTCTCCAGCAATTCCTAAAAATAACACCTCCTCCCCGCTCCTCCTTGGCACCAAGGGAGCCTAAACCATATCAGTGTGGAAGGGCTCTGCTATGGCTTCACTGGCTCCAACGCCAACCCCACACCCCCAGCTCAGCCAAGTGGCCCTCTCAGAGAGACACCACATCTTGACCGGAATTCAGAAGGACAGATAAGCCACAGCAGGAAAACCTAGCAGCACATTTGGTTTGCAAGTCCCCAGAAGTGTCTAGGAGTTACTGTGAAGTAGCACCTGGCAGGTTATCCTGTCGAAGGGAGCCAGGTAAAGCCCAATGAGATCAGTCCCCTTTGGGATGCACAAGCTCCCACCAAGCCTCAGCCGGATGGCCCCGGGATGCCCCCACAGACTCATCAGCAGCTCAGCAGCAGCCAGAACAAGGAGGAAAGCGGGGCCTTATTAGAGACCAGCCAAACCAAAACAAACCAAAGACTTGGTTGCCACTGCCAAAAATCTGCTTTCACAAGTCAGGAATCCTGATCACGCAGCTGCCTCACTTGCCCACATCCGCTGAGTTTACAAATGAACCTATTAGAGGGCATGAATGTCTATCTTATTTGCCAGGGGGAAAGATGGCAACAAAAGGAGGCTGTGACTCAATGGATATGCCAATGCTCCTTTCGGTTTTACTGGCATGTCATTATATTGCAAAAATAGAACTTGATTTTTAAAATAAACAGAGCATAATATGGGGATTTCTGTGTAAACAAGGATGGTACATGTGGTGGTATGATACAACATTTCAGGATCAAGAAATTTCTCATTCAACTTGTCCAATCAGCCAGAACAAACTTGCAGCAATAGACTTTAATTATAATTGCATCTAATTGATTATTTTTCCTTCCTTTTTTAAATCTGTGGTATTGTGGTGCTGCATCAACAGTAGCTCTTGACACAAGAACGCACATTATGGACTCCAGGGTCGGAAAGGGGAAGAACCGTGTGAGTAACCATCTCATACCCACTACACTGCTTACTGGCTGCTTGTTTTCCTTCAGAAATGTTCAGAGAGACCAGCAAACCGAGCTCTGAGTTTGGAGAGCCAGCTCTCTCCTGCCTTTGAGGGGAGCCCCTGTCCATGCAGGGAAGCTGGGCCCCAGAGCCCAGGAGGGGAGCTGAGACACGAGTTCTTAAATTGCTGCTTACATTGAGGGCCAAGCAGTGCTGGCCACAGCCAGATACCCAGATAATTCACCAGCTAATCATCAGCAGAGAGAGAGGCACCTTCAGGCTTATATGACAGGTACACGGGGATTGTCAAAAATCTAATAGAGAAAGTGTGGCACCAGCCATAAATTCACATCCTTTTCTCTAGCAATCTCTGCATCACTTATTCAAGGCAGCACAAAGTCCCTGTGACAGTTCAAAATTGCACACAGATTGCTTGACTCAGCCCTATTCTTCTCCCCTTAGGCACACTGCCTAACGTGTCCAGCAACGGATAAACAAATTAGGATCCCAAACCACCTTTTCAAACGGTTTTGGCATGACATCACATTGAAACAATGGAATACGGGGTCTTAAATCACTTTGTCGTTTTTGAAAATGAGCAGAGGGTTACCAAGGATCATGCTAAAAACACAGTTATGCTTTTTGCAATAATTAGGGCTGGCTATCTGCATATGCTGTGACAGCCTCTTGACCTCTGTGTGTATGAAGGTGACAGTCAGAATTCACACACCCTGCTGGTGTTTCTGTCTGGCCTTGCTAACTGGCCCCTAACCAGTTAATGCTGCCTTTTTTTGGGAGTTCTCTGAAAGCCCATGAAAAACAATAGACATTGAGAATCAGATTTTGGCTTCATCAAATGGCACTATGTAAAAAAAAAACAAAAACCCAAACCAAGACTCTCAGCAAAGATGTCAGTGACTCAACAGCTCTCAGTAACCACTGCAAAATAAACACCAGGCAGTGATTGCTATGCAGGGGTTGAGCATCTGCTAAGAAGAGCTGTATTTTCATTGAACTATGATTCCAGCAGAGTGATCTCTCCCAGCAGGAATATGGCTGGGGGGCAGCACTCCAAACTGGAGAGTGCTGGTATACAGCCAGTCCCCAGCCTCGCCCCCCAAACACACTGTGCTCCACCAGAGAAATCACACAAGGTCTTTGGTTTGAAAGAGGAGGTTTGACAACAAAAGATAGCATTTACAGTCAGAAGCTTTCTGGTTACTTGTGTGGTGTCACGTCCCCAAAAGCAAACGTCCCTGAGGGTACCTGTAAATGTGGGGTTTGACCCACAGCAGGGAGAGGCTGCCCAGTGCCAAACCGGCACTGAGTGCACATGCCAGAGCCCTCTCTCAGCAGCAATCATTAGCCAGGATGAATCCATAAAAGTTCTCAGCCAGCTACTTCCCTGTGTAGGGAGCTGGTGTGGTGAGGTGTGTCTGCCACAGGCTGCACTGGGAGCCTTTGGAACAGACCCAACCTAAACCATTCCGCACTGATAGCGAGACCCTGCCCGTCAGCTTTGAACCAAACATTCCTGGGAAAACACACTCTGTTTGGGAACTCGAACCCCTGAAAGAAAGCTCCTTTTGATGGTAAATCTATGGCAAAGTGGAGGAGTGTTTGCCCTCTGCCATGATCTTGGATAATTGAGCCAGTTTCTAGACAGAGCTGAGCTTTGGGAATCGGCTATTCCTGTCGGAGCCGGATTCCTCGCAGCAAGAATGCTTGCAATCCATGCCACTCTGTCCCAGGACAGCATGGCTGTGTAAACAGAGGGCTGCAGGGGGATTACACGGAAACTTCACATCACACTCTCACAGCAAGGCCAGCCTCTGAAGCCCTGGCTCTATTTTTACCTGTTGTGGGACAGGACAGTGGTGTGTGGGAAATACAGCTGGAACAGAGGGAAATAATTTTACTGCTCCCTGCACCACAGGAGCACGGGTGCAAGTCTGAACCAGGTTTATTAAAACCTGCTTTTTCTTGTCCCTATAAAGTGTTGTGTACAAGAACACGGCACACTGGATACAGCCAGGCCTGGAAAGCTACCCAAGCTTTGCATAGCTGTTCTGACAGCTACAGTAGTGCAGGCTGACTTTCAGACATGCTGAGAACCCTCACGTCACAGCTGAGACAGCCACAACACACAGAGTGTCACTGTACAGTTTCAGAAGGCTTCAGCCCCAAGAGAACAGCACCTTACCTCCTCAGAAGGCTTCAGCAGTCTGCCCACACAGTGACACCACAGCCCTGCAGGCGGCTGCAGCCCCCAGCCTGGCTGTTCTTTACCCACCCTTCTGTGCCCTGATGCTGATGCCCCGCACCTGTGTGCCCTCTGTGCCCTCTGTGGTTGGTCAGTGCCCCTGAGTGCTCCAGGGCTCGTTACCCCAACGCTGCTCACCTGTCCTGCACACCTGGGGCCAGTCAGGGGTGATTGGGCACAGCCCCACCCCAATCACCACTGACTCTGTGCCTGCACCCTCAGATCCCACTGGAGCTAAAAGGCAGAGCCAACAATAGCCAGCCTGAACAAACAGCTGCTGAAACCTGTCTCTCTGCACAATTAGACCCCTAAATGTCTATTTGAGTGCTTGCTATTGCAAACTTAATGACAGAATTGTGGCATTTACACAATCGTATAAACAACATCAGCACTGAATTTCAAAACCAGTATCTTACAGGCTTCCAGCTTCCCTTATACTTTTTTCAATACATACACAATTTCAAAGATTAATATTTTTTGTGCTTGCTAGCATGAACATCAATATTACATTTGAGCTCTTCTCTCCATCCACACGTTTGACTAAAGAATACTTTTATACCTCACTTCCAGTTAGGAGTTCCAAATTATTTTCTCGAATTTCAACCTAGAACAAAGTCAGTTTTTAATAAGAAAGGGATTTTTTTAGCCTGGCTATAAAATGTCATTTGCAGGATACTCTAGAAAGGAAAACAGTGGAATTTGACAAGTACAGCTGATAGAGAAGATAGGAGTTGATAGATGACAACTGCTGCAGCTTTTAATATCACTTTATCAGTCATGACACAAGTGATTTCTGATGTGGAGTGATCCTTATAATTCCTCTCAGATGCCCATAAATCCAAGTGGCTGGGGAACTAAAAGTCCCGATCCCAAGTCCTTAAAAGAAACAGGCTTTAGAGAGTCACTCAATAAAATTTCCCAACCCAAGCTGCCTGTCAGTGGAAAAACCAAAGAAGAGAGATTCTGAAGGGCACTTAGGCAGCCAATTTCACCAAAATGTCAAGGATTTTGATCCTCGCACCCCCTTTATAAAAACCTCCTTGTACCTATTAAAATGTCATGAAGGAGAAGAAGGCTTTGGGATGAAATCTGGCTTGTGTGGAGTCGGACACCAAACAAACACACAGGAAGGAGGGTTGGGTTAGGGTCCCTTCCCTGCAGAGTTTACAGCAGGGCTGGACACAGCACAAGGACACAGGTGAGACTGGCCAAGAACATCAGCTGCCTCCCCTCTCCTCTGCAAACTGCCAGAGCACGAAACCTCCCATTTCACCTGAGAGGAGCACACCACAGCTTGCCAAAAACAAACCAGCCTTTAACCTTTCCAGGCTTTTAACCTTTGCATAAACTGTGCTTGTTTCCCCGTGTGAACAATGGCCTTATTGTTTGACTCAAAACACAGTGCGTGACCTGTGATGTGAGGAAATGAATGAATTGTTGTGTTGTCAACAGTTGCTTTTTTTCCACGCCTCCCTATATCTAGGAATTTCTCTCCATGCACTTGAGTTTTAAGGACAACACAAGACTTGTGAGAAGGCCCCCGATACCTCAAGCTGAAAAGTCAGAGTGGGGAAATTGCATGACATAGATTTTGAGTGATTCAGAAAATCTCCATCTCAGCCTGCTTTTCAAAAAAATTCTCTCCAATTTAGACATGTAACATTAATGTTCAAGAGTTTACATTGCCCAGAAACTCTGATTTCAGACACACAGCAGGGACTTTACAAAATCTGGCTACTTATTGAAAAGCCAGAATAGAAGCAGAGCTCTTCTGAACATCTGGCCAGACTGTGGGTATGTGACTCAAGATGACTGCATGAGAAAATACAGGGTAGGTAAGAGAGCAACAAAAGATTAGGAGGAAGAATTCAGACACTCATTCAATATTAGACATGAAGTCCTTCTTCAAACACTCATTGCTTACTACAAGTTCATTTAAAACTGGAAAATGTCCAAAACTGTTATGGCAAAGATGAAGATAAAGCAGAATTTTTACATAGAACAGGGAAGGTTTCCAAAGCATCCATCTTTCTCAAGGATAAGAGACAACAACATGATGATTAAGGAAGAGAAACTTATGGGAAGGGATCCTTATAGTTCAAAGAAGCTTTTTAAAAGAAATTCAAAACCAATATGAAATGTCCCTTAAGCAATTACACACCAGTTACTAGATTAGAGCACTTCAATCAGTTCAGGAAAGGAAAGATTCTCCCTTTTGTGAGACCCACTGGACACTGAATGGACATGTGAATGTGTGTTTGTGCAGAGGAAATATTTACACAGGTTGGACTTATTCTCACATGAAAGGACAGGTGTGGAAGCTACACACATAAATGTGCATTTCCTGGGCCAAAGCTGATTACAGACTTCATTGCCCATTTCAGACAATAGCATCACAGCCTGAGCCAGCTTTCATTTTATTATATATTGCCTTGAGAGAGTTTAAATTTAGGAGGAGGATCTTTTTTGGCTGCTTTAGGTCAGAAGTCTCCCTTCAGCCACTGCTTCCATGAGTTCCTGGGAAATGACCAAAATCTTCATCTGATTGCTCTTTTGTGGGACACGCTTATGTGTCACAGCAATGTGAAAGGGATACCTCTTCTGGGATATAATGCATATTTAATAAAAGGCTAAAGAATTATTACCTTACAGCTCTGAGATTTCAACTTACATAATTCTGTGTGACCCCCTCAGGGGAAGGCCAAGAAGCATAAGGCACCCCAACATACTACCTTCAGAAAACTAGTGTGTATTTATCTTAAATTTGGTAGAAATAGAAACAATCTAAAGAGAAGAAAGAATATCAAAGGAGAAGAGGAAGGTCTCCCAATGAAGGGGGGTCCTGTGAGCTACCAAGGATGACATTTCCACGTTTTCCAATAAAAAAGAAGGAAGGGGGGTAGCAGAAGGGGTTCCCATAACGCAGCAGCTCCTCAGTAAATCGCAGGCAGTGGAGCTGCAGGGATTTGTGCCAGCTGAGGCTGGGGGCTGCACTTGTAGGCAGCTGGCACGATGCCAGCCTGTCTGCATACAGACCAGAATTGTGTATGTAAACACTGCCTGACCCCCTAAAAACACCATTTTTAAAGAATGCTTTCTGGTGCTGGTGAATCTGTCGTGTCAGACAAATTGTGGGCTCCCTGTTTGTGGTGCCTCCATCCGGGCAGCAGCTCCTGCACAGGCTCTGCCTTTGCTCACCAGATTCCACCAGGCTGAAGGATGGCTCTCTCAAAGCACAAATCAGAACGGAGCCCAGAGGAACAGCTGCTTCCTCTGCCCCAGTAATCAATGTTACCATTCCATGCCAAGACTGCTGGGTCGGGGTTAAATGGGAAGTGAAGGGAGGTGGTTCAGCTGCACCCCTCGGAGAACCACCAGGAACTCCAGACTCCCTCCACACCTGCAGTCATTGTGACATCCTCACACCACAGACTAACTCTCTGTTGTTGTCCAGCCCAAAGTCCCTCCATCCCCACAGCGAATAAAAAAAAAAACTGAGCCCATATCTTGCCAGCTTCTTTCCCCTGTTTTGGGAAGAGACAGGGTCCAAATCTATCTAATCCCTTAAACAGATGAACACTGTGGGTTTCCACACATTTTCCTCTGGTGTGTTACAATACTTATCTTACCTAACTACATCTTCAGCTCAGGATAGATTTTTGTTCCTCACCAATGCACTACTAATGCTTTGAAAAATGTGCTCCAACAGAGCACCTTGTGGGTGTTGCAGAGATGTCAGTCTGAGGAACTGACTACCTCTAGATCCATTTCACTGTTTCCAAGGGAAACACCACTATAAAACAAAACAGACACTTTTAGTTGCCAATTATTCTATTTGTTTGCATGACCACATAAAACAAGGGAAGAAGAAGCACACATGCTTTTTTCCTAAGAAGTTCCTGACAGGTGCTCATTTGAGACAGATAGAAATGTCTGAAAACAAAGGTGCTTGGCAGCAAGAAAATCAGAGACAGAATCCAAGCTGGACTTGGCTTTCAACTCCTACAATTAATATGCTGTAAAAGCATCTGAGATTTCCATGAGGGTACACAAACTTGAACAAGATCAATAAATCTGTTTCTCTATTGACTGTCCAATTCTCTTACTCATTTAAATGAAGTCATTAGGATTTATACTCAAAACTGAGCCTTAAGTCAGATGTGTGTTAGCTGTCCCAAGATTTGCTTTTTAAGGCATAGTACTTGGAGGGAAGAACAAGTTTTTAATCCTTATCTGTGTGCCAGATTTAATAAACACATCTGCAGCAGACTACTAACACAACCACTTAGAATACTTGGGTAGAATTTATGCCCACTTAAATATACTCTGCCATTTATCCAATAAAATGTGATTGTAAAAGCAACAAATTCACCTGATTTCTGAAATATTTACATCCCATTTTAGGACCAAAACCAAATATAATTAATAACTATAAAAACAAGGGCTAGGAAACCACCACTGTTTTGTCATACTTTCATTTGTTGACAGTGGTTTTGGTTAATTGAAACATGTGTCCTGTGAAGAGGAGGGGGGATTGTTTTCGGGTTTGATATTTTTGTTTGTTTGTTTGGGGTGTTTTTGAGATCACAGACAGTGATGGGAGAAAAAGTCAACAATAACCAACAAGAGATTTCACCAAGAATTCCAACCAACTAAAACTGGAACCTGTTTTGATTGGAAATGAAGAAAAGGAAGTGGGTACTCAGATCCAGATCTAAATTAGGTTTAGCCAGTGGTTTGGGGTTTGGTTTCATGACCAAACCAGGGATGGGTTCTCATGCAGACCTGATGATGATGAAATCTTCTAAACTTGAATCATGTAGTGTGAAATCTCATACCCTGCTGTCTGGAGACCTTGGTCCCCAAGACTGGAAATCTCTTCATGGTTAGGACTGGTGGACTGACACTACAGTTTTAGACATTTCTTTTGGAATGGATTCTTCAAATTTCCCTTCCTCAGTTGCTGTTTTCCACGACCTTAGAATCATCAAGGTTGGAAGAGACCTTTAGGATCAAGTTCTACCATTAACCCAGCAGCACCAGTGTAATGTGATGCACAGGAAGAACTTTGTACAAAAATCTGACATTTCCAACCAATATTCAAAGTGTTTCAATGGAACTTTAACCACTTTGGCCTGCATGCTAAAGAATCACCTTTGGCTTTCACTAAACTCCAGCAGAATAAGATCCTGAGGAACAGAGGAAGGCAGGTAGCAGAGCACAGACCCTGAATTTCAGGAAAGCAGATGATGGCTGCTGTAGGGAACTGGTGGGTGGCATCTTGTGGGCTCTGAAAGTCTGAGGTTGTCCCCAGGGCCACGTTCTTCTCAGCACAAGAAAGCCCCAGCCCTGTGCTCTGCATATCAGCCGAGCAGCTTGGCTCAACTGGGAAATCCTGACACAGCTCCAGTGCAAGAAGCCATACACGGATGACAGAGGAAGGACAGGCTACAAAGGACAAGCACAAATATTTCTCAGGCACAAAAGGATGCTTTTAGCAGAGCCAGAGAGGCCAAACTGGCATGTTAAAAACTACAAGAATTTCTAGAATCATTCCAGCAGCAGGAGGAAGAAAAGGAAGAGGTTCAGCTGTCAGAAGGGCTGGGTGAGCTTTACAACAGCCCACCCAGGTAAGGCTGGAGCACACCATGGTTTCTGTGCCCCAGGTGCCACCAGCAAGGTCTACCCAACCTTTCTGGTCTATCCAAATATGGCTCAAGGGCAGAAGTTCTAAGCAGTCAAAGCAAATTCTAAGCAGTCAAAGTTCTAAGCAGTCATTAAGAAATGAGGTCCCCAGGCTCCCAGAAGGGATGGAGGCAAGAGTGCAGAGACCACTGGTGGCGTGGCAGGGACACTTTCCTATCATTGATGGGAAGTTTTGGAGACAAAGGGAGGCCCCCAATGACTGAAGAAAGGCAAATATTTGACCTATTTTCAGAAAGAGCAACTAATGGAGATGACCTCAAATCCTGGATGCAGCAGGCCCTTTACTGGAACACTTTAGAGGAGCTCTGCTTCCCTGTTCCTTATTGGCCTTGCTGCAGAAGTCTCTTGGCTGCCCTGATCCACAGCAGGGGCAGCATCCATTCAAAAAGGGGACAAAACGTGCCACCAGGACCAGGAGTGTGAGTGAAGACAGTCTGTTCCCAGATCAGATGGTCCAAGTCTGTCCCACTGCCACTGGCTGCTAATTCAGTGCTCAGAGGCCACAGCATCCGTGCAGTCCCACAAGCTACAGTATGGAATTATTTCTATAAATGGAAGCAGTTATGCTGGCAATTGTTGTCTTTGGGTCAAACTGAGATGTGAAAAGATGTGCTTAAAGCAAAATTCACTCCTTTACTGAAAAATAAACACTGCCTTTGCCATAGATCCAGCTCTTTTTTCTCCCCTGTATACGTACATACATAAATACATTTATGTGTACATGTATTTCTTTCATGTATTTCTTTTATGTATATATATACACACAAACACACACACTCCCCTCTCCATATAAGGTCTTGGTAAATACGAACTGGATTTGACTCGGAAGAGAAAGAGACAGCTTAATTTTAATAGGCCCAGCACACATATCAGACAATATGAAGGACAAAAAAAATCCCAAGCTAAGACCATGTAAGGTATGTATCAACCAGTTCTGAAAAAGGTTCCCACTGGAATTATTCCAGACTAAAACAATGAGTCATCCCCTAAGGAATCCTGTCCTCACATGAAATATATAAATCATTGTCCATTTTGGAAGGATTACGCCAATAGCACATATCATTAAAATGTTATTTCTTTTAATAGTGCTAAGGCAAAATCCAGCATTTTGTTCCATAGGTCCTGATTTGCAGTGTTACCAGGAGTCTCACCACGGTCCCCCAGGGACAGAGGCATTCTGTGCAAGGACATTCAGTTCTTGCACAGTCAATGTATGTTCCCATATGCCCCAGCAAATCTGGGCAAATGCAAACAGGATCCCAGTTTTCAGAGCTTCCCTCCCTTTTTTCCTTCTTTTTTCTCTTTTCAATTCCATGAGACAGAAAAGCTCCATGAGGTGGTTGTGGTAGAATAGAGAAGAACAGAACATCCTAATGCCATGCCCAAAATTCTCAATGCTTGCTGCACAACATGAGCAGCTTTGTGACTTCTCAAATTAAGACACTGTGTCTGTTTTATAGTCCTGGTATCAAAATTACTGAATTTCAGCTATGTGCTGAAGAGGACAAAAAGGGGACGTGCTACCTAAGGGAAAAATAAGGCTGAAAATACTAATGGAAAGCAGAAGATTAATGGCATAAAAGTTGGGGTAGGTAGAACAAGTTCACTATATGACATTCCAAAGGAACAGGGTCTACTTTCCATCCAGTGTTTCCTATTAGAAACGTAGAATGACAAACACAGTTTTCAGTGCCTGATGTTGAGGGAAGGCCTATCATGTGACACTGAAATGTCACACAGATAAATTGTTATTCCTGCACAGAATTTGTTCTCCGTAAGCCCCAAATGCACTGAACTGTGTATTGTACAAATATCTGCCCCACTAAAACTGCCTCGTAACTCCAGCTGCAACAACTGGTCCCAAACTTCCACAGCAAGAGAAATGATCAGGGACTCTCCATTTTCCAAAGGAAACTCACTCATCTGCACAGTTGAAGAAGACACCTTTAGCATTTCCTTTCTCTGGGATCGTTTCGGTCACGGTCTCAGCCAAGGGCTCACAGAGCAGCTCCACTTTATTTGCACCCTGTAGGGACAGCCAGTGTTTGTCACAGTCAGAGCACGGCTCGGGCACTCCTCAGGCATCTGGGGCACCACAAAGGAGCCTGGTGGGCACCAGAAGCACTGCTTGGCCACTGCTGCTGCACTGAGGAGCAGGAACCCCACTGGAGGCGGCTCAGTGCTGAGCTCAGCATTTGAAGGGGGCTCTACCACGGCTCCTAGGAAGCTGAACAAACACGATCTTTCTCTTTGGTCAGCTCTGTAACATTAAGCACACTCAGTGTCACAGAGGAGTTTGTTCTTTTTGTGAATTCATATCCATGAACAACTGAAATAACCATGAAAAAATTTATATGGGATTTTTCTTTTCAAGTTACCTAAATGAACATTGTAAACACGAAATGATGGAACAGATAAATAATTTTTTTCCCAGGCCTATCAATTTTGGTTTATCGTCCCAAACCAAGCTATAATTCTATGGTACGCTCAGGAAAATAAAATGAATCGTGGGACTCTGAGGAGGAAAAAGCTTAGTAATGAGCCTTGCAGTGCAATCACCCAGTCCCCATCAGCCCAAAAATAGTTCCATCTTCGCAATCCGTTTTTTTGGGATGTAACTTCCACAGAGTGCTACTGCTGCTTCCCTCGGGAGAACATTCCATGGCAGCTTTCACCACCAGGAATGCTTTCCTGACATCCCGCCTGGATATGCCTTTTTCTCAGTCCTACCCCATCAGCTCCAATTAAAACTCCTCTGTGTCAGGTGGAATCCGTTCAGTCTGGAGCCTCGGCACTCAGTTGTTACCGTGGGCAGCTCGCTGTGCACCACCTCACACTCACATAAGGGCTGGCAACATGGAAACACGCAGAGCTCAAAGGCCAGGACAAGACCAGGATGGCTCCAGCTTTCATCAAGGAACCACCCTTTAGGCTTCTGCTACAGACTGAATGCAAGCTGTACTGGCAGCACAGCATTGGAACTTCCAGTGCTGGGGACTACAAGTATTTGTCTTCTTGCGTAATTTTAATAGAAATCCCTTGATCAAGTAGTTATAGTAAATCTAATAATGGTTTTTAAAAAGTATCCAGACTCATGATATGCAGAAAAAGAGAAAGACAGAGCACAGTGACTTTAATCCTAACCATGAGCTGTCCTTACACATCCAGGCTTTGAGGCCAGCCAGGAACACTAACTTTTGAAATATTTCAACACTTTTAGGCACTGTATTATAACTGAAAAAGTTTGAAAGATAATGACCTGAACCATTGTTCTGCTATATTCCTTTTGAGAGGAAATGCACTAAGAGCAAAGCTATGAGCTTAAAATATAGTTTTATAGATACTATAGAAAATATATACTCAGATTTTGTTGCTAGACAAAAAAAAAAATTGCAAAAAAAAAAAAAAATCAAATACTCAATGAGCAGTTTGAGTCATCACAGCAGTTCCCTCAGGCAAGTTACTAAGGACACGATCCATGACCACTGAAATAAAGGAAAAACTCCCACAAAAATGCCTACAGGCTGTGGATGAGGCCTTTAAAAACCTCAGTGTCTCTGGGTCTGCATCCATGAAGTGGAGGTGACGTTTTACCACCCAAGTGCTGCAAGGCCAGCTCTGTTAGTCTGTGTCGGGTTTGTGGAGGGATGGGAACCACATTTGTACCTACACCTGGAAATGCCATGGAATGGAGAGATCCCACAGCCATGAGGTAGAAGGGATTTCCCATTACACACTTCCATCAATGTGCAAAGCTGGACACAGTCTGTCACAGGGCTGGGACACCTGACTCCTGTGGCTACCAAGGGCTCCTATTTGTGTTCCACTTTGCATCAAATCATAGCTTGTGCAAACAGTATTCAACTTTCCTTCTCTTCTTCTTGAAATTATTTTATTTTTGAGCCCTGCCTTCCTGCTCTCATTCCCCCAGCAAGAAACTGGCCAGGGATGTGGAGCATCTGGCTTGGAATGACAGCTGGTGGGTGAGACAGCATCAAGCTCTTTGCTGGCTTTTACTTTGGACTTCTGGGAATGAACCAAAACGAGATTTCTTCACAATAATCACACCATCTTTTGCCCTTGAATAAACTTCAGAAGGGATCATGAGCCAAGTGCTCTTTGGGCAAATCAGGAGGAGTTTTCATAGTCCATATCCCAGAGATGGTTGGAAAACAGGATCTCTGCCCCGTGGGAAATTCCAGTGTTCCAAAACATGTTTTGTGCTCTGACTTGGAAAAAATAAAACTTTTTTTCAGTATGAAGGTTTCCTCAAAAGTGTTGTCTTTAAAACATTAAATTCTAAATGTAATGTCACTTAGAGTGTGATATAGACATGGGATACTAAATGCAGCACGAGCATTAAATTTTATCAATACTATTTAGAATTAAATATTACAACAAAAAAGGAAAAAAAAAAAAAAAAAGAAGCCCCTCAAACAAGCCCAGGCCAGGCAGTGGATTGTGTGAATGCAAGTTCTGTTTGCACTGATGAGGACACCTTGGAACCTTTCTGTGGCACTTTTTTGCGAGTGCATAAAACGCCATCGGTGTCATCAAACCATTTTTAAATTTTTTTTTTTTTATTCTTACACAACATTTAATGAATGCTTGGGCATGCACTGACCTAGGATTCCTTACAGGAAACCCCCATGGCTGTAGTGACCTGCACGGTTGGAGCAGTTTTCCCCTTTCAGCACAAGCTCTCTTCCCAGGCTGTTGATGCTGCAGCTGACAGGCAGCAGGTATCTCTGGATTTATGGCTGGCATGGGAAGCACATCCCACGCCTGGGCTGCAGCCCACACCTTAGTGCTTGGCTGGCAGAAGGACACAGACAATGAGCTCTCTGTGAGCCAGCCCTGCGTAATGCCAGCATGGTCAACTCCTTGTGCAAGCCCAGGAGTATCAAAGGCAGGCAAGGAGCAGCTGGAAGCCCGGAGACAGGCTCCTTTTCACAGACATTTGACTAATCTGATGATGTGTCTGCAGCACTACATGTGCTGGGGCAGGGACCTGCCTCTACAAGCAGCAGCCTTTGCCTGTCAGCAGGGCTCACCCCAAGGGAAGCAGCCCCAGCCCCGTGGGTTTGGGCCGCAGGGCTCCCAGCAGCCCCAGTTACCTTGGGAATACCTTGGGTGTGAGGCTGGGAGAGAAGTGGGGTGTGAGGTTGGTGTGGGTGAGACCGACTTGGTCTGCACATAGGGCCTGATGGCCTCAAGTGGGGCTGCAGGGGAAAAGAGAGGAGAAGACCAGCCCAAGGTGTCCTCCACACATGGCAGCAGCTCTACCAGTGTGCTCGTGACAGCCAGCAGACAGGACAGCCACAGAAAATGAGATAAAGCTGCAGCAAGCAAATAATTGGGGTGCTCATCAAAAGGAATCTGTCTGAGAGTGGCTGGGAGCAACCACCCAAGTGTGGAGTGCTGCTCTGGGCACCTGGACTCATGTGTGCAGGCTGGGAGGCACCCAGGCAGCTGGGCAGGCCAGATCCCAGTCTCTCAGCACTTACTGGGGATTCGGACTGAGCTCAACCAAATCTGCATTAAATCCTCAGTGGACACAAACATTTCCCTTCCTGGCTGCACAGGCCCCCTCAGCTGGTTTTGCTCTGGGTCCCTGTGAGGAACCAAGGGCTGCATTTGTAGGTGCTCCAGGGGAATGAGCTGCCTCTTGGTGCCTCTTCTCCCTCCCTCCATGGCTGACTCCTGCCACTGAATGCTACAGCCTGATCCCCTTTTCCCCCTTTCCCTATGTTCATTATGTATGCCAACACACAAGCAGTCCTGATTTACCAGGGTATTGTCCATCATTCCATCACACAATTACTTTTCAGATTCTCCATATCTCAAACTGCTTCTCCAAAGGAATTGCTTGGGAGCCAGGGATTATTTACTGGCAACCATGAGTCTGTCAAACCCTCCAGATGTTTGTTATTACTACCACTTTCCAGGGGTGTCAGCCAATAGCTCTGTTTGTGGCTCGCCCTTCACCAGGACATCAGATAAATGCAGCTTATAGTCCTGGATGTAGCACTGGTCACCCTTTGATCCAGAATTCACCCTGCTTTCTGCTAGGCTGTAAAATGGTTCAGCATTGGTCTGTGAAACTGGTCCCACCACACTGTTGGCATTGAAACACTTTATTTATCAGCCAAAGGGATATTACAGATGGCTAAATTGTCTGATTCTGATTTTGGCCTTGTAAATGGCTGACAAATTTGTGGTGGGGTGTATTACTGGCAGATAATACAAGGAATATTTTAATGGCACAAGCTTTTATCCGTCATTCGGTGCTCAAGATAACCTCTGTGTTGGGGAAGGTGAACTTTCCAGCAGGACAGAGGTAGACAGTGTTCTGTGGAATTTCATTCTGCTTCTCCCAGCACATTTTCTCTCCCTCCTCAGTGAATAGTTTTCTGCTCTTCTTGGACCTCAACTTTTTAACATGAATTAGTTCCAGAAACATACCCTTCAAATAACTAGAATAAATCAGCTGGGGCCCCCGGGCTTCCAGATAAAACTCCATGCACACAAGTCCTATTAAAAATCTAACTCGTCCCAAAATCCGAAGAACAGAACTGAGTCTGTTCTTCTTCCAAGCAACATCGCAAAGAGAGAAAGAGCTGAAGGAGGGAGGACGGGACTGGGAAAAGCAATTCCTTCAGCAGCAGGGGCTGTGTGCCAGGCACTGGGTGGAGGTAAAGCAGGGGATGAATGGAGTCTCTGGGGGTTCCTGCCAGCTGCCTGGGCTCAGCCCTGAGCTAACCTGTGCCACGGGCGGGGCAGGGCAGCAGGAAGCCACCGCCGCCTCCCAGCTGCTCCTTCCTTCCTCCGCCCCTGCTCGCTGCTGGGAGGCCGAGCCCGGAGGAGGAGGAGGAGGAGGAGGAGGGCTTGGCAGGGCAGCAGGCCGTGCCAGGGGCAGAGCTGGTGTTCAGCTGATGGAATTGTGCGTGCATGCAGGGGCCAGCACGCCGTGCTCTGTGCCTGGGAGCGGCGCACGGAGCCAGGCTCGCAGGGGCCAGGGGCGAACCGGCCTTGCTTCCATGGATCAAATCAGTTCTGCTGCGGGAAAATTCCTGCTGCAATAGCGACAACTTTCCTTTTTACCGATCCCTCGTGCTTAACAAATTGACAGACAGTTAGTCTGAGCAGCCCTTCTCCCACCACGGAAGTGGAGCAGTCTCCTGGCTAAAACACCCTGGGCACTCTGGAGCAGCGAAGGGATGGGGTAACAAAGGGGTCTGAAGCACAACAGAGTACCAGCTCAGGCAGCCAAAGCCAGGCAGAGTTCCTGCTGATTTCCAGCAGAGCTCACACTCTGAGGATTAGAATTCCTGCTGAAGTCCAAGTAGCTAACTGCCTTGGAAGTTTAGCCTGAGAAAAAATTCCCTGGAGACAGGCAGTGATCATCACTATGCTAGAACCTGACTTGGCACACCACTGTCTGCAATCAGCATCTTGAAAACTGTGCCAGAAAATCTATTTCCCCCCCAAGAGAATAAATTCTTCCAATTCACCAAATGGGTACAATTTATTCTACCCAAGTAGTCCCAAAGTTATAGAGAATCATGAAAAAGGATTAAAAGGACACAATCACTTTATCAGTATTCTTGCAAAAACTTCCTGTTCTCTGAAAACTCCACAACAACCTTCTTTGATGCATCACTTTTAAGCTTTAAGACTTTTTAAATACTACCCAAAATGGTATGGCTATAAAATTAATAGCTGCAAGCCTCAATTTGCAAAACATCTTTGCAATGTTCTGACAGAGTTTGCACTCAGGTTTAAATATCAGAATTTGAATCTGAGCTGAAAACTGTCTGTGTTAGAGACCACGACTCATGTGGGACTGAAGTTCAGATCTATATTCAAACCAATAAAAGGTGATTATTGGCAAAATGCTTTATCTATGGACCACGAGCCACTAAAATTTCTCCCTTCTCTTGCCCAGAACAGTCCAAGTCTGTAACTTGCTGGACTGATTTGAACACTATTTTACCTATAAACCTCTGAAAATGGTTGCTGATTGGGGATATAAGGTTAGAAAACTGTCAGAGATGTAAGCAGTATTAAATCTGTGTTTCATGGACCTTACTGAAATGAGTTCTTTTAAGCTCTGCTAGTGCTCCTGGCCTTGAAAGCCCCAACAACTCAAGCCTCAAAACCCCTCAGTGAATACATGTTTACCACTTCCTTAGTCCCCTTCTGTATTTTACCTCCTTAGATATAAAGCTTTTCCCTAAAACTCAGATTCTTTGGTTAAAATAGCACTTGCTAGGTTAAGGAAACTGAGGTATAAGAAACACAGCAGTGTCAATAAAAGTAGAAAAGATTTTTCCTGCTTTTACTTTTTCCTTTTTTTCTTTTTTTTTTTTTTTTATGAGACATAATAAAACTGCTAGTTACAAAGAAATTGGAATACATTTTTCCTAATGCACATCTTGCCGGGAAGAATCAGAAAGCAGAGAGCAGAGCAGCACAACATTCCAGCGGGAATTCTCTACAGACTCTCTCACAGGCTGGCCCAAGCAGTTCTCACTGCCAAAGTGATGTCAAGCACGGGTAAGAAACCCAAAAAGCTCTAATCTCTCCAAGTTTGAACATGAAACACTGAAACAGCTCTAAAATATTCACCATAAGACACTTTCCCCAAGGAAAAGCAGAGATGAACTCTCCAGTTTCCAGAAGAGAAAGAGGGAACAAATCACACCCTTCAAGTCTGTAATGGAAAGAGAATTGCAGTGCACAGCTTTCCCCTCTCCTACACCAGTGACTAACAACAGACCCCAGACACCTCTCCCCTCCTGAGATGGGAGGGAAACATCTCAGGAAAAATCTCATGTTCATTAATTGGAGGAGGGGAAGCTTTCAGCCAAACCAAAATGAAACTAAGTCAAGTTTTCCAGCAGCCGGGACGGAGTCCGCGTGTTCCGTCGGCACAGAGGAACCACGGTGCTGGAGAAGAGCGGGCTGGCTTTTCCAGAGGCCTCTCCACAGGGAAGGCTGCAGAAAGCTGGCTTCCTGGCCGAAGAGCAGCTGAGCAGGAGGAAGAAGCACAGGGACTGCTGTGCTGGGCTCCCCAGGCTGTGCTGCTGCCAGCTGGTGTGACAGTGACCCCAGACTGCGCTGGGCTTTGCGCTGCCCTGACCACGCTGCCGCCCGGCAAAGGGAAACCTCGCAAACCCGGCGCCCAGCTGCAGCTGGCCCCTCAAGAAAAGTAATTCGGTGGGCTTTTTGAGCTCTTAGGATGGGGACACACACAAGTAACTCCAGAAACCAGATCACAGAGTTAAAAAATGTACAGTTCAGAAATACTAACTTCACAAGCTGGATTCAGCCCCATCTCTAACAAAAAGAACATGCAATATGAGAATAATCAGCACAATAATATCTCTAGCAAAGAGACCTTAAAAAAAATGGAATTCATGCAGTGATAATACTCATCCAGTAATAATATCTGCACAATAAAGGAAAGGGGAAAAAGGGAAAGAGAAAAGAGAAGGCACTGAGGCACCACAGATGCAAGACACGGACTAAACGTGTACCATGCACACTCAGGTATGGCATTTTCTAGGCTGCTTGCTAGATGAAAACCTTTTCTACATATTCAGTTCTGCCACTGGGGAGTAACGTGATCATTTTTACTGAACAGCAATAAAACTTGATGCCTTCCCCCACCCCTTTGTATCCTGTAGCCATCACTTCCTGCTAGTCCTTCAAATTCTCCAGCTCGGTGTAAAAAACAGCTCCTTCCACCTCAGAGGGAACAAATACAGGCTAAGCCTCTCCACCAGCATTGCATTTCATCTGTAACACTCTGACATTCTCAAATACCATTTCACATAACCTTAACCCACACTTTATCTGTTTACTTAGCAGCAAGGTGGGCACATGAGATCATCTGCAACACCTTGTGTTTTGCCAAGCAAAATCCAGCCCAGTTGTAGGATTATTAAGCAGCAGGATGTCTCTCACCATGCCTAGCACCAGGGACTGAGCCAGGAACCTTAAACCATGAATCATTGCAGCCTGAGTTAAATCCAAGTCCTGTACTTGGGATTTTTATTAGACATTCACTGGCCTCTCCAAGAACTAGATGTGTCCTCTCCACAGTGAATTCAGCTTTGGGTTTTCAAGCTGCCTAAGGTAACACTTTTCTGCTGGATAGCATTTGAAATGTCCCTGAGCATTTTATGAAAAAAGTTCATGTTTAACACCTCCACAAAAGCAAAATGAGGCACACTGATGAAGTGACTTATCTGAGAAATAGCCCAGGCCAAATGGTTGATAAAACTCCGATAAAACTCCGGTATTCTGAAAAAATATGGGCAGCTCAGAGATGTCTGAATGACAGCTGCCTTCTAAGTGCTGTGATTGATGCAACTCTTCAGGTTTATCCTAAATTGATGTGTAAAAATATGACACCATTCACTGACCTGAGTAAAATGAACACGTGCTTTCAATAAGGCACAAAAGAAAAAATATACCTATTTCAAGAGCATGATTCACTGCACTGCCCATCGCTCCTGAGCAGGAGTCAAAGCACTAATGCAGACTCCAGTGTGACTGTCATTGTCATCAGGAATTGCTGCTGCTCACAGCAGTGCCTCAGATCAGCCCAAGTGTGGGGCAGCTGGGGACACACATCCCCTCTGGGTGTGCTGCACCCACTCCTGGGTCACTGGCAGACCTTCAGCTCAGTGCATTGGGCTTGATGCTAACTCTGAGGACTGCCAATTTTAATGTATTTTTTCTTTTGCTATGCACACCCTCTGATGAGCTGCATGTATTCTTGCTGCAAATAAATATTGCATGCAGAGGAACTCTTTAGTAAGAAATAAGAGCACAGCTCAGCATGCAAAATTTGATCTAAACAAGTTCCAGGGCTATCTGTGCTTTGTCCTGGGAGTCTATTTTAAAATTGCTATAAATAAGAATTTTAATGGGAAAAAGAGAAAGGGAGGTGGGACTGATAACCCTTCCATTTCATATTTTCTAACTTTGGCCACCGTGGCAGGCTCTCTCCTCTCTGAGGCTGTTTTGTGCTGGCAGGCTGTCCCAGCAAACAGGGGCACCAAAGCCCAATTTCTCCCTGTAGCACACCCTGGTTCCCTTCTGTGAAGCCAGCCATTTCCATCAATGGCACACTAGCACGGCCAAAGGTGGAAAGAAGAACACCAGGTGGGAATGAACCCAGCTGACAAGAGCGAGCTAGACATCTTGTATTCCCTGCTTTTGGATATTTCTGTTGCACAGTCCACATTTTACCACTCAGAATGCTCAGTGTGAGCATGGCTCATGCTAACCCCACTGTGCAGCTAAGGCCAAGGTCCATGCACACTGACACGTGTGTAAGTGCTGTCAAAGGGTTTCAAGGTTTATGCAGCTACACATTTTTCATTTGTGTATTTTCTACTGGAACAAGAACCGCTTCAGTTCAGAAAAACAAAGTGTACCTCTTGTTCTGCCAAATGTTTGGCAGAAACCTCAATTTTGTGCTCTGCAGGAGCAGCAGGTAAGCTGATTGAGTTTCAGTGACCCCCTCCTTCCCTTGCTCCTGGTGTACCCAGTAAGAAGTGCAGTGCCAGTGCCTGCTGGAAGGCCAAGGACCTGCCCTGGCACCCATCTGGGGGCTGGGCTGCAGCATCAGAGAGGCACAGGCAGGCTCCACTGGCAAGGCACACACTGCACATAAAGCCTCAGCACGCAGAAACAGACAGTCTGCTCCCATTCTGAGTAATGTCTGCCTTCTATTCAGCACCACGGCCCGCAGTGAGAGCAACAAAGACATGCCAGATGAAAAACATCACTCTGCGAGATCCCTGCTCGCTGGAGAAAATCCTGTGACTGCTTACTGAGACATTTCCCTAAACTGCAGGCAAAGGGAGAGGGGATGCCTCACGTTAGAAGGGGGAAGGGAGAACAATGAAAACTATTTGTGTCCAGATTGGTTCCTGTTAAGGTCTTAGCCTGATCAAAACGTGATTTCCATGGTTTTGCTGCAGAGCTTGTGTGGGGTTTCCCCAGCTTGGGTCCTGCAAAGATCTGTTGCAGTCACAGCACCAAAAAGTGCTTGGCAGCAGCTCTGCTGGAGCAGGGCTGAAGGCCTCGCTGGCAGCTGCAGCCAGCAGGAAAGCTGGGCCACCTGAAGGGCCTGGGAGCTGGGCTGCAGGGACACCTGGTGCCAGCTCACCTGCCAAAAGTGCCACAGACACTGGCTGGGAGAGCTAACTCACGAGCATGCAAACATGTTGGTCAGCTAGGACACTGAACTGAACAGATTTCTCAATGGCATGTTATTAATCATTAGATATTTTTGCTAGAGAACTGATTCAGGTACCTGACTTGCCTTGATTTCCTCTGGGTTTACAGTACCTTGTTTTAAAGGCATTCTCTATGTTTAAGTGCATTGCAAATAATGAGTCATCCCAAACTGCTTACTCAGATCAATACTCATTTTTCTTTTCAGAGTGACTATTATTCATTTTTCTATTTCATTTTATAGCAGAGAATAACTATTTATAAAGTATTAATAAAATAGATTTTAGCCTATTAGAATCATACATCAGTATCAAAACACATGGGTTGCAAATAATTCATTTGTTGAAAATAAATCCTCTGAAATATTTGGCAAATAGTCATGCATGAAATTCCCATTCATATTAATTCTGTTGATGAATGATCTAAAGAGTGGAAGAAGTTTAACACATTAATCAAAGAGTTTCATCAACACCACTAGCTAACAGCATCTGCTATAAAAACTTCACCTGGCCTGGACAAGAGCCGATGAAAGGCAAAGTTTACACACAGTGTGCTACTGGAGAGCAGAGCCTGCCTGGAGATTCTCCAGCCACCTCTCGACCCGACAGTCTGATCATGTCTGACACCTCAGCTCGAGCTAGCTTTCAGCCCTGTCCTATGCCATCAGGGCTCGGTCTCTGCCCTGTGCTCAGAGCTCAGATCAGAGTCCCAGATCTCCCCTGTGCCTTTGAATAATGCCCCCCTGGGATGGAAGATACAGCCCGGGGCTCTGCGCTGGAGCTCCACCGGTCCCACATCCCAAGCACACACACCCTGCCAAGGAAAACCAACCAAGTACCTGGAGCAGGAACCCTGCTCTGCAAGGCTGCCAACCCAGCACCACACATTCTCACACTCAGCCATCCCTATCAGCATTTGGGAGACTCCATCTGCAGATGGTTCTGGTGAGGAGAAGGGGTTTTTAGGGTGCAGCATTTGGGTATCACCTTACCCTTACAGAACAGCACCTATGTAAGGTGCTGAAACTACTGTATATATATTTATATTTTTATATAGACAGCGCTATAACTGCTAGCCAAAAACCTGTCTGAAGAACCTCACATTAAGCCTCTATTTCCATTATATTATGATGATTCACTGCTAATCCACAATACCTTCAGATCTAGGCCCAAGATGTGGTACAATTCATTCATTATCTTTGATCCAGAAGAGAATAACAGATTGAAGGAAGCATATTTGGAAAAAGGCCTTTTTCATGAGATTTTCAGCCTGGCTTCTTACTGAAGGAGGATTAGATAATTGATTATGAGTTGATTACTGACCTTCATCCAACTTTGAATCCAACTAAAATGTTTCAGTTACATTTTTCCCAATTCAGTGTTTTTATGTAAAGTAAGATAACATGCCGTGGCTTCTGTTTCGTGTATTTTGATTCTTTTAGAAGAGAGGAAGTCAGAAATGTTGAAATCTCACCAGAAATTCTTCTCAGCATGAATCCTTACCCAGCAGAACTGCTATGCTAGCAATGATGTGTTCAAGCACATTTATATGGCCCTCAGGAAGAAATGTACTTCACCCGAAGCCTGGCAGCAAGAAAATACCCTTTGATTTCAGGGAGCTTTGGATTAAAACTCAGATGATTAGTGACCCGGGGCAAAAATAGCAAACTATTTAATAGCACTTCTCTGGGCAACCAAATTATCGTATTAAAATCCATTTTATCACTGGCACAGTCAATCAGGTTATAAACACAAACAGATGTTCTAACGTGGCTCTGGCATTTGGCATCGGGCAGGCCAAATGGAACACAGTCAGTTTCACACACTGGAGTCCCAGGGAGGTGGCAGTGAACCCAGTGGTTGCTCCCCCAGCCTTGTCACTGGCTGTCACTGCACTGATGTTTCTCTGTCACCCCCCAGGAAAGCCTGGCTGGCCCGAGGACACCGGCCCTGGGGGGCTGGAAAAACAGGGAGAAGGGGCAGGAGATCCACTCCCACTCCCTGCCTGTGCAAAAGGCCTTTTGAAGGTTGGGCCAGCCCAAGCAGGACACACGGTGCTGTGGCCCTGGCTGCCAGGAGCTGTCAGTGTGTGCTGTGGCACGGGGCTGCTCCCACCCACGGGAGCCAAACCTGGGCTGTGCTCAGCCATGGCCACAAGTGCCCTGATGTGCCACACACACACACCAGCCTGTGCATCCTGATGTGCCACACACACACACCAGCCAGTGCACCCTGATGTGCCACACACACACACCAGCCAGTGCACCCTGACACACCTCACACACACCAGCCAGGGCACCCTGATGTGCCACACACACACCAGCCAGTGCACCCTGACACAACTCCCACAACCAGCAGGGCACCAGATGTGCCACACACACAGCCCGTGCACCCTGATATGTGCACGTTTTTTTTACAATTACACACAGCAGGGCACCCTGATGTGACCACACACAAACACCAGCCAGTGCACCCTGACAAACCTCACACCCTGACACACCTCACACACACCAGCCAGGGCACCCTGATGTGCCACACACACCAGCCAGTGCACCCTGATGGTGCCACACACACCACCCGCCAGGGCACACGATGTGCCACACACACAAAGCCAGTGCACCCTGATGGCCACAACACACACCAGCCAGTGCAGCCTGATGTGCCACACACAAAAACCAGCCGGGCACCATGATGTTTGCCACAACACACACAAGACAGGGGCACCCTCGACACGCCACACACACACAGCCAGGGAACCCTGATGTGGCCACACACCACAAACCAGCAGTGCACCAGAGTGCCACACACACACAACAGCAGGGCACCTGATGTGCAACACACACACCAGCCAGTGCACCCTGATGCTTGCCACAACAACAAACACAGCAGGCACAACCTGATGTGCCAAAAACACAACAGACAGGGGCACCCTGATGTGCCACACACACCAGCCAGGGACCCTGCTGGTGCAACACACACTAAACCCAGCCGGGACCCTGACACACCCTCACAAACACCAGCCCAGGGCACCCTGATGTTTTCTGCCACACACAAGAAAGTGCACCCTGATGTGCCACACAAACACACCAGCCAGTGCACCCTGATGTGCCACACACCACACACCAGCAGTGACCCTGACAACCTCACACCCTGACAAACCTCACACCACACCAGCCAGGGCACCCTGATGGCCACACAACCAGCCAGTGCACCCTGAGTGCCACACAAACACACCAGCCAGTGCACCCTGATGTGCCACACACACCAGCCAGGGCACCCTGAGTAGCACACACACACACCAGCCAGTGCACCCTGACACACCTCACACCCTGACACACCTCACACACATTAGTCACCCTGACACACCTCACACCCTGGCACACCTCACACCCCAGCCAGCACACACAGCCTCTGTGCTGTGCATGCTCTGCAGTCAAAGTGTGGGAAAGGCAGCCTGGAGGGGCGAAGGGAAGAAGAACTCCCAAGGAAAGCAGCAGGAGGGACTGTGATGCCCAAGCCGAGGAGCAGGCTGTTCAGCCCCTGCCGGCCCTATCGCTGCTGACAGAATTAGCCTCTGATTCATGCTCTGCAGCCCTGGAATGCCAGCCAGGGACCAGAGCCTTCCATGGGAACGGTTCAGCCAGTCCCCTCCTTATCAGCCCCACAACAGCTGCCAGACTCGAAGGTCGCTCGATAGAGAATTTAATTCTTAAGATTGCACATTAATTTCTAAATTCTTTCTTATCCATGTGCTGTGATTTGAGACTGCATTCAATGCAGCGCAGCACAGGGCAAGCCTTTCCCATCCACACCCCTCCTTCCTGTCTGCAAACTTCCTTCCTTTAGATTTACCCAGACATCTTTGAGCTAAATTAACAGCCCGTGCACTTCTCTGACCAAGCACTAGCAGATAGGAAACCTGATTTTGACCTCTCGCCGCCTACCAGGCAGAGAGACTTTAAAGTACCCCGTATGTGTAATAGATTTATCCATCTGCCTTTCCCAAGAAAGGAAGGGATATTTATTTTCACCCAGCAGCTAACCACTCAGTAGATCTTCAAAATAATGATTTCCCACCCCATCAATTCATTGTCAGGCAGAGTTCACTAATGGCTGTAAAATGGTTTCAAATCCCTCAACATATTATGCAATTTTTGAACAAAGATTACCCTGCTTTATAATCCTCTGCTCTTTTATATTCATAGTTTTTTAAAATTACTCTTTACTACAGTCAAGAGCACTACAGAGTGAAAGCATGAAAACAAGAAACCAGTGATTGAAACTTTTGGCAAGTCGGAGTGGAATTGAGTTACAGTGGAAAAATTCAGTATTAGAGTTCAATATGAGCAGGTCTCCTGGTTTGCTTAGGACAGTTCCAGGTTCCACAATGGTTTCCTGGAAGGGTGTAGGCTGTGCATGCAGTAAAGTGAGCTCTGTGTGTGAGAGAGAACCAGAGTCCTCTCCTCTCCTTGACCAATTGGCCTCCTTGGTGTGATTTTCCCCGTGGAAAAGGGGCTCCCTCTCGGGAAGGGAAGGGAACAGTGTGGGTATTGCCATTTCTCTGCTCTCCAGACTGCCTGGTTTTGGGCAGGCCAACAGATTAAGTCAAGCAGACAGATCAAATTAATTTATTCAGAATCTTTAATTCTGCAACCAAAATAACAGCTCTGCTCCAAATCACTGCAACTGAAACCAAGCCCTAAATGAACAGACAGCTACAGGAACCCAGACTGGACCAGCCATGTTCTGGCATGATCACACCACAACCAACACAAGCCCTTCAGAGGAAGGTGCAAGATATTCCAGAGGAGGGAGAAAAACTGTGGAAAAAAATGCTGAGAGGGAGCCACATTCCTCCCTATGCTGCCCCAAAAACCATTTGGCTTCTACCCTGACTTTATAAACATGATTTTCTCTCATTCCTGAGCTCTCAGCTGTGAACCATCTCATCAGCCTTAGAAATGGAATCCTAACAAATTTCAGGCCTCCTAAGTCTGAGGGAGACAAGAGGCACAAATGGATTATATACACTGTACCAAAATAATGTCCTTTTTGCTGCCTTCCAACACCATTGCCTCCCTATCCCCTGCAACCCAACCCTTACTTCACATATCAATGTTAATAGCTGCTCCCTCTTCTTCTGTCATTTCAGCAAGAATAAAGCAAGGCAACCAACAGGCCACCAAGGGTAACAGAGAGAAAAAAGATCAAGGTCAATGTTTAAAAAAACCTAATTTTGCACAATTTTATCCCGCACTTATCGATAACAAATTCCAGACCATGGTTATAAAGAGTGTCCTGGAAAAGCAATATAAGCTTGGGAGGAAAGACCTGTGTGCCCACGTTTCAGTCAGAAGGTCTCGAGTAAGTGCCTGACTGGAAACACCCATTCTGAGGGAATAATGAGGTGGAAGCAGGCTGATGCTGATATGCACAGACTTCCCTCCTGTCCCTCAGATACGTGGCAGTCCCCAGGGCTCCTGGTCACAGTTCCAAACAACAGCAAGTGGTCATGCTGCTGTCCAATCTTCCCCCTGGGAGAGGAAAGGGTTTGATGACTCAAAATGTGCTGTGGAAACATGATCTACCTGTTGATGTCCTGGCTGGCCTTCAGCCTTTCCCCACCACGTGGACTGTTCTTGTTACCTCCCAGCCCCACATGGACTCACTTTCAGCAAGGAGGTTTTGCCTGGTTTTCATTTGGTTTCTGTCAGTGAAGCCTAAAGAACAGCTCAGGCTCTCAGTACCAAAGCCCACTCTCATTTTATTACAGAAGATTGATGAATTTTAAGTCCAAAATCTGTTTTAAACACGGACTATTGCACTTAGGAAGAACGACTTACATCTGTATCTGGCAATGCTTTCCATTCCCCTAAGAAAGTTGTGCATTTTAATTACTTGCTTACTGCTATTTCTGTAGCAACAACAGTTTATGCCCCTAAATCCATTTTAATGGTTTTGATGCTATTAGCAGCAGCAGAGTTAAATGTGCCTAGGAAGGATTGTGTCACATCAGAAACTGGTTTTGGAGCTGGATCCCTCAGGCCACCACTCCTTGGGGCTTTTTGTCTTTTCAGTTAGCAAGACATGGAAAGATTTTTTTTAATTGTTATTATTAATTTTCCTTCCCTTTTTAAAATTTTTTGTTTTACTCCACTTAGTTATTTGAACCTTAGAGGCAAGTAATTAAATGGAAGTTAACCAGCTCTCAAAGACTTCCTTTTGCAGCAAGGCATAAGACCACAATTCAGAAAAATAGCTTTTTTCCTAACTTTCAGGTGGTTACCACAGACCTGATTCCCATTTATATTTTACATCACTGCTAAATAAAGGGAAAGCAAAAGAAAGAACTGGATGCACGTTAAGGAGCCTGATTCCACTCTGCCACGGATGGAATGGTGCAGATGATGCTCCCAGTGAGAGCAGGGCATTAGGGCTGCGCAGGGCTTGCTCTGAGGAGCTCTCACAGGACTATTACTACCAGCTGCTGTGACAAACTCAAAGCACCAAAGGACAGCCACAGAAGGGGACGCAGGAATGGATGCTGATGGAACTGCAAACCTGAAGGGCTGAAGCAAAACTGGAAGAGAATTTATCCCAAAACACATGCACATTTTCTGGAAGATTTATCATTTTACACGTCCTCCATTATTCCAGCAGCCTACTGGTCCAGGCCATCCACAAAGCTGAAGGTCACTCTGAGTCACAGATGGCCACTGGGAGCCAGGCTCTGATCTCAGAGGACACTGTGGGGTCACTTGGCTGCAGAATAACCAAGCTTCACTTTGACATTAGCCCAGACCAAACAGTGACCTATCAAAGCTGGTTCTCTGGAGCATGGGCTTTGTTGGACTCGTTCTGTTTCCTTTTCCCCTGCAGCACCAGCATACCCTGCTGTTCCTGCAGCCTGCCACTCAGGAGTTCTCTGGCACAGGGCGGGTGGTCTGCTCCCAGCCCCCTGCTCAGGCTGGGTCGTGCCAGAGCACACGGGTGTCCAGAGGGCTCAGGAATGTCCCCAGGGAGGGGACTCCCCTCCACTCTGGGTGATGTGTCCCTGCCCAGCAGAGCAGTTTTTCCTCGCTGTGCCTCGGCTGGGGCCCACTGCCCTGGCAGCTCGGGCACAGCCTGGCCCCAGCCCTGGCCCTCCTGCAGACACTGGCAGGCACTGAGGAGATCCCTCTCAGCTCTGTGTGTCTCTCAGGTTAATTATCCTCCTGATTCTTTCCCTCCTACAGCCACAGTCACCCCTCAAGGACCTTGTGGTGACTGTAGGACACAAAGCCACAGACGGAGTGTTGCTGCCTGGCACAAGCTGCAGAAACATCCTGTGATGCACAGGGCGGTGCTGGCAGAGGTCTCTGAAACCCCTGCTCGTTCCCAGGACTTGGTGCTGCAGGAATGCCGGGAGTTTTCCTTTCCACAAATAGATGTTTCAGGCATATTTGCTTAAACCCTTGAGGCTGACAATCAGCAAGACTTCTTCCCAGCCCAGCAGCTGCCAAGCCTTGGGAGCAGAGAGCCCCTGAACCATCTCCCCAAGATTAAACGTGCTGCTACAAGAAGTGGGGATTGAATGTCCCACAGCCAGCTGTCTGCTGCTGATCTTTCCCAATTAACACTTGCATAAGGTGGGGGCAATCAGGGTCTGATTGTCTTGGCACAGCTCTGCTTGGGAAAACCCCAGTGCAGAGCTGAGAAAGGTTTCCTGGCAATTAGAGGAAGAAGAGTACAAAGCAGTAACAGGGTTAGTCCAGCTGTGAAAAAAGGCTTGTAGCATATGTACTTGCAGTGATGGAGATAGTAGGGAACTGTCACTTGTCCTTCCCAAGAAAAGACAGTGAGTTCCATTTAAAAGGGTAGATCTCGGAAAGAATTCCTCTGGAATTATTATTAATTATTATAATTATAATTAATTATTCCTCCTGGATTATTCTGAGGGGCTTAGCCTCAAAAGAACTTCTTCCCACAAGAAGTGTGACAGAAAGGGGATTTCTGTGATCTTGTCAAAGAGTCCTTCAAGCATCTCTTCAGGCCAACAGACAAATATGGCAATCACCCATGGTGGGTGAAGCCAAGGAACACGTGGCTGTTTTATATATATTTTTTTTAATGCTGTAAGATGTCATGACAGAAAAATTCATGAGAAAATGCCTTGCAATTCCCAGGAAGCCTAAGAAGGGGAAGCCTCTTTATTAATAAAAAGACATCTAGACTCCAAAACCTGCCCTAGGACATAAGGGAGCTCTCTAAGCAAAGAGGAGGGAAAAAAAAAAACCAAACCAACCACTTCCTAGGAAATCCAAGAAGGCATCACAACATGTCCTGTTTAACCATTTAAATGGGGAGGGGAGAAACAAGTCTTATTCCTTTCTGTCCTTCTTATCATAAGGTGTAATTACACAACATATATTTAGGCAACTTCTATTTAGCCTGTGGGCTCTACCAGAAATGATTATAGCAATGAGCTTAATAAGATTCATAGCTGTCCCCAAGGGCCATGTCCTCCAGGGCAGAGGAGGGACAATTTGTTTAGCAGAAGCCAAAGAAGATGGGAAATGCCTGCAGGACTCACTCAGAGTCACCCTGTGCAGTGACCAGTCCTACGTGGCTGAGTGAGAACAGCCTCCCAGTTATTGCACACCAAGATAACCAGTGGCATGGTGCAGTGTCCTGGCACCTCTCTGAGGAGTTCTGTGAGTCAGAAATGTCCCAGGGAAAGGCCAGCCCCTGCTTTTGTGCACCGTGGGCAAGGAGGGAGGGAGGAGAGCAGAAGCCAGAGGCATGCCCAAGGGCAGCTGGAGTTATCCCACCTGGGCTCTCAGAGCCTTGCCCAGCAATGCCAAACTGCCCTGCTGGGCTGACTCTGCACAAAGGCACAACCTGGGTATGTTTGGCCACAAAACCTCCAGGTACAGTGCTTGAACAGTAACTCTGGAGTCACTTCAGTGGAGACAGCATCATCTACCACACAGAAACAGCAGTTTGAGTGCTCCTCCACCCAAAAGCCTCATTGCACCTTTAGGGACCAGCAGAGATTGTACCAAGTCTAACACTGCCCAAGTTTCTTCTGAAATCTGTACATCCTCCAAGGGAGAAAAGCTGGGTGTTTTTAGGGAGCAATTTGTACTTTGTCACCTCTCCAGCTGAATTTTATAGGAAACATGGAGTTCTATCATTGTTAGCATTTTGGATTAGAATACACCTCTTCCTCTGAGTTTCTACTAACACTAATTTCCAATCCACTCTTTGTTCATTAAACAAATGGAAAATGTTTATTCAACCTATTATTCAAGAAGGACATCTGTGACACATTGCAACTGCATTTGTGTCTGTCCATGTTCCATATCAACCATCAAGCCAGGGAACCACAGAAATCCCTCAAGGCAGTACAAAATTTGAGACTTAATCTTCAAATACAGCTATAACTGTGGTAAGAGCCTCACTTCAGGACAAAGCTGCTGGTGAATTTTAAGAGATTGGGAATTCATCTACATTTATGAGCCATAGAATCCAAATGTCTTGAAAAATCATGCTTGAAAATCACTGACCACACTTGAGAGTATTGACAGGGGAGTTAACATTTCTGAACATATACACACGTCTGAATCCTGGTCATGTTGCTTAAAAAGGGGTTGAATCTCTCCCCATTTTTAATCCTATGTCAGCTCTCTCATTACCTCAGAGCCATTTCTACTTTGATAAAGGAGGGGCTGGCCACTCCCAGTCACCTTTCATTCTTATTCCAAATTGGTTGCGATATGGATTTACATCAATATTTTGATGCTTGGAGCTTTCTGATTTTAAAGCTTTTTTCCTGACCTGTTTTTTGTCACCATCTTATTACACAGCACAAAATACACCTAACAATGATTTATTAAATTTGGTATTGGTAGATTCACAAGAAAAGCTCCCAGTTTGTGCTTTTTATAAAAACACACACAAGAGATCCCTCTGAGAGGAACTGCATTGGTACATATCAAGACTAGGGTGGATTTTCCTTTAAATAAGTATTTCCTAGTTCTTTGGCTCCATGTGGAAATCACTAGGTGAAATGCTGTGGCCTGTAGGTCTGGCACCATACCCATAATGGTCCTTTCTGACCTCAGAATCTACCCAAGTGTTTGACTTACAGTGCATCAGCATGAAAAGAAGCTGATTTTTATCCACATCATTTTTATAGCATTACTCAGGCATTTGTGAGCAGAATGTAAAGCAGGTCCCACACATTATGGATTTTGAAACCACTGCATTCACATGTAAGAAACAGATGGAGAATTACTTTGCCAAGACCTCACCCCCTTTGTAGGGAACTAATGGGAACAACAGCATAAAAAGTCTCCAGTTTTAATTGAAGAACTAAAGATTTTTGTGATGTATTTTACAATTAAGTGATGGAAAGCTGATTTTTTGGCCATTGCTGCAGCCATGAAATCTTGCCACAGAAGCCATGCTGAAGTGTTTTCTAGCCACAAAGGATGTGAAAACAGAGAAAATACTACCAGATAAGGGAGACTATCCTTGTTGCTGATATTGTATCAAGCAAAGACTATTGCAGGTATTTGGTTAATTCAGAAAGTGTTTCATTTGTCTATTACAGAAGCCTGTCCTGCCTCATTACGTCCCAAGGCCCCCCTGCACAGAGGCTGTTTGCACTGCCTCCACCTCCTCTCCTGCCTCAGACATCATCTCCAGCCATGGACCATCTCTCCTGGAGTGGTGCTGAGTGTCCCCAAGCCCATCCATGCCAGTGGCGATGAGGAACAAAGCCAGAAAAGCCAACATTGCTGCTAACAGGTAATACTCTCTCATCATGGCTGTGGCTCTTCACCTAAGCTGTGGTGACACTCTGTTTTCAGCAGAAACACCAACAATTCTTGCACACAGGCCCTCAGGACAGACCCAGCAGATTTAGGAGCATTTGAAGCTCTCTGTGTATTTGTACAAGACACCATGCTGCTCTGAGAGCCATCCCACCTACACTTCTCTAAAATAGCCAAAAAGGATCCTGCAGTTTGCCTCAGACCCTGAATTGGACCTTCCTTTTCCTTTCACATTGGAAAGCCCCCACAACTGGGATTTCCTTCACCTTTTACAATGCATGACCCATACCAAGGCTTCTGCTCTGTCAATGGTGTTTTTTTCCTCCAGGTTTCCAGAATGGAAAACGTGCCAGAGGTGAGACCAAAGAGAACACCAGGACTCACTCAACTGCTGTTGCAAAATTCAGCTGAGTTCTAGGGACCGAAGCACTGGGGAGAGTTTGCTGACAGAGCCTTCTCCCACAGCAGCCAACTCCTAGGGCCTCAGCCTGTGCCTGCCAGGATGCTCTGTTACCACCACACAGGGAAGCTGGGCTGCACTGACAGGCCTGATCTAAGGCTCAGCCAGGAAAAAAAGCTTCCAAATTGGTTCCAAGTTATCCATCATCCTGACACCCCCATACAAACACCGTGCAAGCCACTGAGCAAGTGGATGGAAATGAAATCTGGAAGTGGGTTGAACAACCTACAGTATGGAGCCCAGAGCAGTGCAGTAAAGGAAAACCAATGCAGGGCCACAGGCAGCAAGCTAAAGGCCTTGCTATTTTCTTTACATCAGATACAATCACCATCAACTTCTTCCTAGTAGCCTGCAAATGTGCTCAAATGTCTCCTTCAGATTCCAGAAGGAATATGAGCTAGCTTGGATAGAAGGTCAGATCCATGAAAACAAAAAAAGGCATTAAGCACTCAGACTTGAAGAAAAGGATGCATCCTTTAGAATGTTCTAAGTAGAACAATCCAACTATTTCAGTGTTAGTGCCAAAAGAATCTGAACCAAAATCACACCCATATAAGTATTCAAGCTCTCACATTTAGATCTCTGTCCAAAAAACAGAATCAAATATTCTCTATTATTTTTCTGTCTGGCTTTAGAAAGACTTTCTGGAAATGTCAAAGCAATCTATTTTACACTTGAGGTAAGAAAAAACAAATCAGAAAACAAGCAGAACAATGTTTCAGGCCCTATTAGGACTCCTTACCTATCATGGGAACACTACCAAAGGTTCGACCCAAATTCCCCACAAGGGAAGGCATGGCTGAGGCAGTCACTCAAAGGAACAAGTCAGCTTAATGCCTTGTCCTTGCAATAAAAGTTGATGTGTCATGCAAGCACCACCTTGCAGGGGTGCAGCAAACCACCCCTCCTCCACAGAGCTGAGCTGCACACACTGTTTCTGTGCCACACAGCCACCACTCTTGAAGGTGCAGCACTTTCTGTGGCAGTGCCAGGCCAGGCAGCCCATTTCTAGAGCTGAATTAGGTATGGACAGAAAAGCAGGAGCTGAGACTTTGCTGAAGCAGTGCTCCATGTGGTGCTGCCGTGTTCAACAGGGTGTGCTCAGGATGCTCCCCTGAGGTGAATTAACCCTGAAGTGACCCTGAAGGCAGCAGCACTGCAGCTCCAGGGGGAGGAGCACGGGGGTAAATCTGGAGCTTTGTGCTGGCTCTTTGTAACCTGCTCAAGACAATGGGTTTGGACTTCATGGACTGATCCCTTCACTGCTGCAGGATGGGATTACAAATGCAAAAGCCAACTCCTACACTGACTCCTCAATGCTGTATGCCCACCCTCTTGCTCAGAGCTGAAGCCTGAGCCTTCCTTTTAAGGCAGGAGTGGTGCTGGGCTGCCACAAGGATGACGACGGCCGCAGGTGACAAATGAATACAGCAGCGATAATGAAAATATTTGCCATTAGCACGGAATGATTTGACACAGTCTCAGTATTTAGACAGCCACATCCTGCTGTTTGCATCCTTGGGCTCTTTGGCTGAGATGCAGGATTTGATGGGTGGGGCAGGATCAGTCAAATGCCATCTTTACCAGTATGGGGAACTCTGCAGAGAGAAAGAGGGACCCAGAGCACCACACAGCAACAGTAGACAGAATAATCTGGAGTCTGACAAGGGCTCAAAAAGCTTCCTAAAAATAATGGACACAGAAACCCCCTTCTGCAAAGAAGTTAAGCATAAAATAAATGTGAGGTGAAATTCCAAACTGAGTATTTAAGCTGCCAGTTCCACCTACAAGTCTTCTGTGAAAGTTAAAGGAAAAAAATCCCCTGAAGGAAGGTACACAAAAGTGTTTGAAAATGTTTAGCTACCCCCTAAACTTGCATCAAGTGAAAACAGGCAGACTTAAGAGTCCAGCTTTCCTGATAGGAAAGAGAAAAGCTGCTAAGTATCTCAAGTGTATCTTGGACCTCACTTAGCTTGCAGAGAAAAAAGGTTAATCCTCACAACTTCCTAGAAGGGAACATCATAAAGGAAATAAGTGGTGAGTGTAGCAGGCTGGAGTTTCTGCATCCTTCGCTCTGGACATCAAACAACTCGACCACGTTGCGTCAAGTAATAGAAACAGGAAGGGAGAGATCACACAGCTTGAGTTCCCTGGCTCCAGTAAGGCCAAGGCACTGCTGCTTGGAGGATGGAAATCCTATATTCTTCCTCTGGGGCAGGAAGTACCTGTAAACATCTCAGAAATATTCTGCTTTAGCATACTGTAAACAAGAATACATCATATCCACCGCTCCGGACCATGTAGGGAAAAGAACTGGACAACCTTGGGTTCAACCTAGAAGAGGAGAAGGCAGGGGAACTGAGTCATAGCTTAAAAAAACAAGATTAAAAAACTTTTGGGACTGGACAGGAACTGAGGTTTTAAGTGGGGCAATTCCTAAGGAAGGAAGGACACCTACTACCTATTCCAATAATATTTTGCATTTATGTAACTGCGGTGGCTGCCGTCCAAGGACCTGAAAATACTTATGGCTTCCAGTTAACCAGATTTCAAATTAAGGGAGATTATAAAGCATTAGTCTTCATTTTTGCCACATGTCAGAACAGCTAGCCAAGAATCAGTTTTACACTTCCAACACTTCTTTAGGCAAGTAAAGAACCCCAGTCAGTATAAAAGGTTATTTTCAAAGAAAAATCAGCTGCTGTGCAGCAGAGTACATCAAGGTGCTGTTCCCAGACATGCCCTTCCAAATGGATATTATGTGTATGGACCATCATTGGGACTTTCTATTACAATACTTGTGTTTCACATAACACACATGAGGACCACGTTCAGAAATTTATGTCTCAACTCCATTTATTGAGACCCATTTGTTGCCTCTTTTCTGAAGCAAGATCCTGGAAAGCAGACAGCAACTCAAATCAGTTCTGTTTCTCAGTGCAGCTACTGTTCTGGGAGTGGATGTCATTTATCACAGAATTAAATCTGAATTTTATTTTAGATAGACTGTTCAGCCAAAGGACCTGGGCTGTCTTGGTGTTGGCCACCCCTGGTGTGAGAGAGACTCAATGAATCTAAAGCCTGGCACTGACTGCAGCAAAGTGGAGAGCAGGAGAAGGGGGATAATTCAGGGCAAACCTCCAAAATCTGGTCCACTGGCAGAACTTTGCACTCTTTAAGCAGAACACTCAGTGCGATACCTGTGCCCAGAATGGCTTTGGGAAGCTCATTTAATCTTCTCCAATTCCCACTGGTGTGAGTCAGGAATGATCCCTGGTCTGAGGAGCAGGATGTGATGTAATGACTGCCTGGACATCCCTCCTGCACATGTCCTGTGGCACTTCAGTCTCTGTACCCTCATTTGTGCTAGAGCAGGCACCCAGAGGCACACTGCTGCTCTTTGTGCACTTGCTAGGAAAAGCTGTCCCCACACATTTCTAACTGGTGAAGGCTGGAATATAACTGAGATTGTGTCAGATCTACAGAGCAGCATGCCAAGTATGAAGCTCAAAGTTCCTGACAACACGGAATAGGGAGAGCTGAGTTGTAGGGATTGCAGGAAGGGGAGTTTGGTGGCTGTGATGTTTTGGGGGTGACCCAGCTGAGACAAGATGGATTGATGCATTCCCATGAGGATCCAGGGGCAGAGCAGCACCAAGCAGTGATCACAGCAGCCTGGAGCACAAAGGTTACAGGGCAGCCTCCAGGTATCATTTGAATCGAGGCAATTCCTTTTTCCTAAATCTATTGATGTGCAATGGAGCTGACATTTAATGTAAATATTCAAATAACAACGTCCATCTCTCTGATGCCAGCAGACCAAGAGAGCCATTTCCTTTATTGAATGGCATTCTGTGCAAGGAGGAAACACAGTGCTATTATTACTCTAATAATTAAGTACCTCTGTGCTTCTGTGGAAAAGCATGAATCTCTGTAATGCATCCCCAAAAAGTGCCTGAAATCCGTTAATGGAAATCCTCAGGAGACCTAAATCCAGAGCAGTACACTTATGTTCTGCAAAAAGCCACGTGAGCCTCCAAACGTGCCACCTGCAGGTTCAGCAGAGATGTGAGACTGTTTCGTTCCAAGGGCTGTTCACAAGTATCTGAAGAGGGCTCAGGCAGGAAATCTGAATGAATTAAAGATACCTTTTCTACAAGGCACTCCCAAGTCCCAGCCCCTGAAGGCACGTGGAAATACACACTGCCATGACTCCTGTGGGGCACTGGGCTGACCTGGTGGGAGGGTTTTTCCTCCCCAGTGACTGCAGGAAGTCTGGTCCTCCTTTACTGCTGCATGCTGGGGCTGAGGGGAGCCAGGGGAGCAGGTCCAGCCCCGCAGGGCTGTGGCTCGCACCAGTGCCACGGAGCAGAGGGACAGCAGGACACAGGTGACAGCCCCCCTGCCCCCAGCTGTGCCAGCAGCTGGCACCAGCACTGATTCTGGGCGTCCAGGAGAAGATGGGGAAAAGCCAACCAAGTGCTGATCTGACTGCACTGAATTCCAGGGCAGGTTCTGGCAATCCAGCCTCTTCCAGCTCCTGCTCCCACTGCACAGCCCACAGGACACCAAGTGTACCGAGGGGACAATGAACCGCAGTCCTCAGGGACGAAAGCCAAGCCCACATTCAATCAGAGACACATGACATTTAATGGATAACTGCAGATTAATTGGAACCACTGCTGCAACTAACTAGGAGCTTAGGGGGCAATACCAGAGAAATGCTGTAGAGCTACTTGTGCTGATTAGGCATCAAAGATCTTAAGCAACGCTGCACATATTGAATATTCTGGTCTTTGGATAAATTGTTTGATGGCAATTTAGAAAAGTTAGATGAGCTCAGCAGACAGAAAATTGGCATGGAGACCATGCCAATATAGATCTGCCACTGTTTAGAAAATAAAGGAATAAAACCTCTGTTTGTAATCTGCTGCATGAGAACAAAGCAAAAAATCGCTAAATAAGAAAACAGTTTAAAAACACCAAGTTTTTTCACATTGTTACATGTCTCTGATGTAGCAAGTCTGCATCAAATGACCCATAAAATTTAATGTGGGGGAGAAGCCTTCCCAAAGAATTAGCTGCACAAGCAGATGAGAAGGAGAGGAAAACAAACACCTTTCAGACCAGGTATTCTATTACATATTTAGCTGGCTATACATTAAAATATTGGTATGAAAGAAGTATCATGTTCCTGTTTACATCCAGGTGTTCCTTATAACTCGGCTGTGTCAGCCCAGTCCCCTGCCAGGTCCTTGTGCCAGACAGAGCCCCAGAGCTGTGTGCCTGCCCAGGGGTGTGCACCTGTGGGGTCCCTCAGCTCCCTGCCACATCTCTGGCTGCCTTCGCCCAGACCTGCAGGGCAGCCCTGACAGAGCTCTTCCCACATCCCCTGCCTGATGTGCATCACCAGGGAAGCAGCAGTGGCTCCCTGTGTGCCCTTACCCTGCCCTGGTGCTGGGCTTGCTGAGCACTCCCACAGCTCCAGGGGAAAGCTGCCATCTGACCCTAAAATAGTCCATGTGAGATCTACCTACAAACCAATTTCACCAACAGCACTGAGAAACAACCTTGAGAATCCTTCCTGAAGCCCATAAACCCCATTTTGCTATGTAAAGAAGAAGCTATCTTTCAGGAAACACTGGATTTGCCATCAAAATGCTAGATTTTCAGCAGAATTTATCATTATTATTCTTATTCTGATTGTATTTTCAGCAGAGCTGGCAGAAAGCAGCACAGCACCTTCCTGGACACCCTTTTAGAGGTAAACCACTCCTCTCCTGTCATGGTAAGCGCTAATAAGAGCCTGACTTAGTGGAAAAGGCCTGAAACAGAAGACTGAGGAAGATGTTCAGGCCCTACCTCTCCATCACTGAGGAAAAAGGGATGAAAGAGCCCAAACAGGGTGGGAGAGGGGTTTGTCTCCCTGCCAATGCCCTTTGGCAGCTCCACAAAGCTGGGATGCCCCTGTAGCTGCTCTTCAATTACTCTACTTGCCATCCAGCCCAAGCTGCCTTTGGAGTGCCTGGGGTGAGCAGCATTTGCAGTTGGTGCTGAACTGCTTAGAAAAACTAAACTTCCATCTGTCAGAAAATTGAGCTTTCAAACTGATATTTTTATTCTCTTTTGCTCTGCATTACAGAAAGAGACTGATTGCTCCCCAAAGAAATCATTAATCTTTCCTTTAAAAGTGTTTGCTATTGTTATGTTTCTCTTTTTTTGCTTCAAGTGTTTTTCCTCCAAACTTCTGCAGGTTTTGGTATTTCTCACCAGAAAACGCAATTATTTGCTGCAAATTGAAGAAACAGCCATGGGGTTTGACTTTGCAATTCAAATTGTCCTTCAGTTTGCTATTTTACCTTGTAATGCAGACATTAAAATATTTCCTGAGCAGCTCAGCAATAATGCAGAGATCTTTTAACGCTGTACACTGCAACTGGAAACCAGCCTTACAAAAATCAAATTACAGCTCAAAGCCAAGCTACACTGAAGAAACTTGTGCTGCAGTCAGGAAGTGGCACCACACACTCAGAAACTAGGTGTATACATGAAATTGTACACTCTGGAGACAAATGTTGGTGTTAGAGTGCACAGAATGGCTTTTCATGTGCCAGCCACAGGTGGCTCAGCTGCATCCCTCACCTGGTGCCTCCCAAAGGGCACCCAAAGGTCCACACCCATCCAGCCAGGGGACATTGCCAGAGGGTGCAGAGCACTCCTCAGCAGCAGTAGAGTCACTGAAGCCTTTGGGGCTGCTCAGGTGAGTGATGGCTGTGGGGACTGCAGCCCATGGCACTGCCAGGAGGAAACTGCACCAACCAACAGAAGGCTCCAGCCCTCTCTGGCAAAATCCTGCACCTCCGGACCTGATGGTAGATCCTGAAGGCTTTGTAAAGTGACTGAATCACCACTAAGAAAATGCATCAAGAGGAAAATGAATATTAACTGAGTCACCTCAGACTCGGGGAGTGTTTTGGGTCAGGAAGGACCTTAAAGCTCATCCCAGTCCATCCCACCTGCTGTGGGCAGGGACACCTCCCCCCAGAGCAGGCTGCTCAATGCCCCATCCAACCTGGCCTTGAACACTTCCAGGGACAAACCCCACATTAAAACCCCACATTAGCCCACACTAATTGGACTGGATTGGTTGCAGAAATGTTAAGGACTGTGTCAGCTTTACCCCATGACAGGCAAGGCATGTCTCCCACATGCTTTTTACTCCAAACCCTTTACAGTGACCTAAGTTGTTGGATCCACAGCTCATATTTTTCCCTGTGCTAAGTCCAAGACGACATTGATATTCCTATGTATTCATTTGTTCCCATGGGATACTGATATCTGATCTCTCTGGGTATTCCAGTTTGCAGTCCAAAACCACAAAAATAGTTTGGCAGCTAAAATTAATGACTGTTTCTGATTTGGCAAGGTACTTTAACACATGCTCACCTTCAAGTGCATGAGTCCCCCATTAATGCAATCATTATTCATTTCGTGAAATGAGGCAACTGCTAGCCTGGCACTTAGGTGTAATATTTGGAAACACACATTCAGTAAATAAGCAATTACACTTCTTTTCGTAAGCTGTGCAAAGCTGGCCTGCAGCTCTGCCCGTTCACTCTGCGAAAGGTTTGGGCAGTAATTTCCACTAATTCTTAAATTTATACCAGTGTGAAGGGACACACTGTGAAACCTAAAAATATATTGCCTGTTTTCATACAAACTGCAAGACTAGAACAGTTAAAAAATGCTGCAGAAAACTAATCAGACATAGTTTTACCTAAATCTCAGAGTCCACTAGAGCATCTCCAGTCTCAATACCCTCTTCAAGTGAAGGAGGTCACACAAATCTTTCTGTCAGGTGCTTATGGCACTCCCTCATTACCTCCAAAAAGTGGAAATCAGAGTTTACAGTGCGGTAACTAAAGCTGCAAAGAGGAGCTCAATGGAGATGCAATGGACTGGCACACAAATCAAAGTGCTGTCCCTGCAGGCCATTTGTTTTCTCACTGGGAAGAAAGCTATTGGGGAAGCACTGACTGTCAGGGTGTGCACAAAAAGGCAGCAGAGTGTGACGGAGTGTTTGTTTTAATTTAGAAGACTAAACCTGAGCAAAAGAGAAGGGGTTGTGTCAGTGTAGGCTCTGCATGTGCGGTACTCAAATGATGCAGAAGTCTGCCTTGCAAGGAAGGCCAACCTCTCTGAAATCCTTCACTGCTGTATCCATGTGCATCTCTAGGAAATTCTGCAGTCAGTCCAAACCCCGAGTCCAGAAGGAAAAGTTTCTAAGAAGTCCAAAGAGCGGGGGGGAATCTCACATTTAATTTACACACTGCACAGTGTTTGGTAAATAGCAGCTATTGTTTAGAGTAGAATGCAGTCCCCATTCATTATATTTTGACTCTACATTCTTCATCGGGAATTCAGGAAGTGGTTCAGACTAAAATATTCCCTTATGTTATTTGACCTGTAAAAACTTGGAGACAGGCCAGATTCTGCAGTCCTTGGACAGACAAGACTCCCATTGACAGTGGGACTGGCCTTGGGGCTGGCTGGGCTGCAGCCCAGGCACTTGGGGCACGGGCTGGTGCCTGTGACACCCCGAAACCAGACCACTGCCTTTGGTGGGACCTGCTACCCCTGTGTCCAGAGAAACAGGGGGAATTCCCTGCCACAGCCTCCACAGAGCCCTAGAAACAGAGCCAAGCTTCACACAGAGCTGAACACCTCATGGAAACATTCCTTCAGTTCCTGCTCATTGCAGCTGCCTCTTCTGACAGAAGGGCATTTCTGAGCTGAGGGCACTCCACAGCTTTTCCATGGATTCCCTGGCAGAGCACATCCAGAACAAGATTCTCAGGTTCACTCCTCTTTGTTAAAGCAGAAGTGGGCATCCAAACACCCTGGCAGTCTGGGTTTCAGCATCTGGTGTTTTGAAGCACTAATGCATTTGAAAATCAAGGTAAAGCCCGAGAATTAAGGAGACAATTCTGCTGATAGTTTCATTTGTCTGTCAAGATTCCATTTCAAATTCTTGTTGAATTTTGGATGGTAGATTGGTTTGGCTGGAAGGGACCTTAAGGACCCTCTGGTCCCACTCCCCCTGCTGTGGGCAGGGACACCCTCCACGGACCAAGCAATGGCTGCTCTCTGCCTGACCCTTGGGCACTTCCAGGGATGGGGCAGCCACAGATTGTCTGGACACCCTGTGCCAGGGCTTCACTCCCCTCAGAGCCAAGCTTTTCTCCCTAACACCTGCACTGAACCTGCACTCAGGCTGTGCCATGGCCCAGGGCTGCCCTCCTGTCCTGTCACTCCAGTTCCTGAATGAAGAGTCCTTCTCCACTTCCTCACAGCACCCCTTCAGGCACTGTGAGCCCTCCACACACCCTTCTCTTCCCCAAAAGAAGAAGGGAGCGAAGCTTAAATCCCTTCACAAGTTGTGAGGGAGGTGGGCAGAAGCATTTCCCTGGGGTCATATGCAGCTGTCATCCCCTACAGCTCACCCCCCTCTGAAAGCTCTTGGGCACACAGAAGGGGTTAGCACCAAGGAGGATCATGCCCCAGCCTGCAAGGAGCAATTCCTGCTGGCCCCTCCTTCACACTCAGCTCTGCTCCTCTTACTAACGCTCTTGGTTAAGGGGGATGTTGAACTTCTCAGGAACCTGCAGGACAGCCACGGACTGATTCCTTCCCCAGGCACCCCGATCCTGCAGGCTGCTCCTCCTGACAGCCCAGCTCACACCCAGCACGTGGCTCAGCAGAGCTGCTCTGGAAAACACCTTCTGCAGGACCTGCACAGCATGCAGCATCTCCCATCAACAGAATTAAAGCTCTTCTGGGGTGTGCAGAGGGGAGAGAGGGAAGAGAATTTATCATTGTGGATTTCACTGTTAGGGAAGGGACTGGTGTTCCTGAGCACTTTGGAAAACACCTCTCTGAAGGTATGAACAAACAACTGAGCATTTTGTTCCAATCGGTGCCTGATATTTTTAGGCTGCTACACTTGATGTTTAGCATTTATCTTTAGAATTTAATCTATCAGATAGGAAAAGCTTAGCTTGGCAGAGGCAGGAGGATTACTCACTGTTAGCTCACTAGTTACATTTCCACGGGCTTTAAGACATTCTTTTTTAGACTTCATATTTTTTTGATAGCAAGTTAATGCATAAAGATTGCTTCAACACTCTCCTACACAATGGAACCAGGTGAGTCTTTGTGTAGCCTTTTTTCCTTGGCAACTGCTCTCACTTGTGTCAGGAGCACTCTTTGTTCCATCAGGACGTTTGCCCTGTAGCACCCTGTGACTCAGAGCACATTCCCTCCTGGAAATGCAAAGGAAAATGGAGCTCTCCCTTCCATGGTATCAGCAGCAGGTTTTGCAAGAGGCAGGTTTTATTTCCCCCTCCCACACCCTTTTTTGTTTCCTTTTTCTATTGAGATTTGAATGATCTTGTGGAATTCTGTAAATATTTCATTACATACTTTATAGGTGGGGTATTTTATGTCTCGCAGTCATTTTGGAAGTGCAGCCACTGAGTTCAGTTTCTCCTGCCCATGGTTGAGCTGTAACTGCTTCCATCTGTCCAAACCTCTGTGCAGCTCACTAATGGGTGACCCCTGAGGTAGCACTTGCTGTTTCTATGCTTTATTGTTAACCATTAGATTCAGGAAAAATAAACCTCTCTGACATGACCAAAAAGGGGCTTCCAAGAACGAAGAGAAAAATTCCTCCTGCTTTCATTGCTCTTAGCATTTTTAAAATGCATTCCTTCATTCAATTAGGAGAAAATGCTCATGGATAGGACTGGTTCACAGAAATGGGTATCTAAAGAGTTCACATGGATTAAACTACCACTACTGCAAACACTTCTAAGAATGAATAATTTTTCTGCAAAATAGTGCTGAAAATCTTGTCTGCAAACGCTCTTTGCCAGCAAGTTTCATTCACATTTGTCAGCACAGATTTTCAGAAAATCAGCCACATCCTTGCAGTACCAAACTGTAATTTCTGTCATCCCCCAATGACACCTCGCCAGGTCTTTTGAAAAATCATGTAAAACCCATCTCATCTCTCTCTGGGTAAAGCCTCACAGGGCAGAGACAAAGATTTGGGATAAGTGGCTTGCAGACTGTGCCACAGCTATGAAAAGCTTCACAGAATTGCTAAGACAAGGACTATTTTGTTAAAAATATTGTAGAGTACATGTAACATTTTTCAAGATGTTTTTACAATATACCATTATTGCTGCACTGCTAGATGTTGGGGTTTTTTTCTCCCAAGAAAATAGCACACAATTCTCTCTGGTTTTTCACATTTATCACACACAACATCAAAATACATCTGTGCTCCAGAAAAACCTATGCATAGCTAGGGATAAATACTTCCTTTTTAAAAATTAATTTTTCAGAATGTTTATTTTGAGAACTACCACTTTTCATCTCATTAGTTAAGCCAAGAATTCTGATGAAAAGAACATTTTTCAGTAACATAAATTCAAAACACTCATTCTTTTATTTTTTCGCCTGAGTGATAATTCATATTTTGAAAACAAATTTGCAAGACAAACAGTCCAGGAAAACAAAACTTACTATATGGAGAGATCTGGGGGTTTGTGAGTAAGAAACAAAGCAAACATATCCCTTTTTCAGATTTCAGTTTTTTAAAGATTGAAAAGGAATTTTTCAGCAAGTAAAAATAAATGATACTCACTAATTATCAGTATGTGCAAGAGTCTAACCAAGGGCTGAGATAATCATTGCTCAATGCCTGATTATCTTCCAGGAAAAGTCATAAATTCCAATTATGAAATAAAGCCATAAAACAAAAAATACCCCAACTTATTGATGTCCCTTTTCAGCTCAGCCCTGAGCCACAGCCTGGCCCATCCCTGGCAGGGCTCCAGGCCAGCCTGGATGGGGCTCCCAGCAGCCTGCTCCAGCGGGAGCTGTCCCTGCCCAGGGCAGGGCAGGTGGAACTGGCTGTCCCCAGGGTCCCTCCGAGCCCAGGCAGTTGGAGCTGTCGGTGTTTCCACCATGAGAACAAAGAGAAGGTAGGGAAGGGGCAGGCACGGTGCAGATGTGTCCCACCAGCGTGTCCCTTCCCCTGGGGACAGCACAGGGCTCACAGGGTGGAAACCAGGTGTAGAACAGCTGATTTCAAAGGGGGAAAACCCAAACCCTTCCAAACAGCAGCCAAGGGTGAAGCTGAAGGATGTGGCAGTTCCCCATCTCTGCTCAGGGTGACAGACCAGAGAGAGGGGCTGGGCTCCAGGGCTGGGCTCTGCCATTGGCATGGGGTTACACCAATCCAGAGAGGGTCTGAGGAGCACTGCTGACCTTCAGAACCTGTCTAGGAGCACTGACTTGGAACAAAACCTCTGCAGACAAATAGAGCTGGTTTCACCTCAGCTGGCATTTTGCTCTCTCTCAGCAGGTTTGTGCTTTACACAGCAGCTGCATGGAAACCTGAGCCATGCAAGAAGATATTCATTTTATCTTTATTGAGTACTGTACAGGTGTGGTCTGGCACTCACAGAAGGAATTGATAGCAAAATTCACCTTGATCTATATTTTCAGTTCCCACCTATCCCTCTGCACATGATCAAATCAGAAGTGTTCAGCTACTGTGTATGTGATCGTGGTGTTTGACAGAATATGAAGTGTGCACTCTCAGACACACTCAGAGCTCAAAAGAACAGAAAAAAACCTTGTTCCTTCTAAAAAATTCCTGTCACTCCTCTGTTCCCTAATTTCACCTAGGATTTCCATTACAATAGTAAATTGCTTATTTCTAAGAACCAGAGGAAGCTTCAGTGGAACTCCAACTAGGTTTTTGATGTCCAGCTCTTGGAGCTAATTTTAAATTTTCCATCTCTTCTGAGAACCTTTTTTTCACTTCAAATATATCACCAGACTCATTAGAGACCTGGGAACAGAATTAAAGGGCAGTGACAGGTACAGCTGAGTGTGTAACTGCAAATTAATTTCTTCATGTGAATTACAATTATTATGTTTGCAAAAGGATTCATTTTCAATGGAAAAAAAAAATCTGTTCTCATGAGAGAAAAATTCTGCTTCTATGAGATAATTATAGTTTTTGGCCTTTCTCTTTTATGGAATTCCCTTTAAAGGCTGCTGATTATACCATGAAGAGCAGCAGCTGGTGAGTATCTTATTTGATTAACAATTCAAGCAAAATTTACATAAGAACTTAGCACAGAGGATCATGATTTCCAGAAGATGGATGGAGCCCTGCCCACGGTGTCTGCAGTGTGACTGATTTCAGCTCAAGTCCTGGCCCTGAAGTGTCTGTAGATGGTACAGGGCCAACATTCCCAAACCTATTTAATGGATATTACTACTCCCCTCTGTCTGCAAACAAAGCAATTAGAGATTCATTTGCATATTTGAATCTCCTCAGTGTTTCTTTTTGGTGCTTTTCAGAGATACGTGGGGTCCCCGTGCTTGCTACAGAAATGATCAGTGATGTTTGCAAGAGGACAGGGAAGCAAAATGCAAAGCCCAGGTGACAAAAAAAGAAAGAGGGTTAACATTTTATGAGCGGCCTTCCAGCACAAAGCAGCCAACTGGTAACCAAGAACTTTTTTGTTGCAAGGTGCATGAAAAGATGTCAGTGTTTTCATTACAGCAGTCTGCAGGTCTGACTCACAGCATAGGGAAGAGACTTTTGAAGCTACCTACACACAAATTCAGAAATGAAAGAGGAAAGTGATTGGTTCCAGCTCCAAACCTGAGTAAGGTGAATAAACCCCCTCAGCTGTGCTCTGCTTGCCCCCTGAGCCCATCCTGCTGGGAGGTTGTGTGGTCCTGCTCCCCCCCAGCAGTGTCTCCCCCAGAGGAGGGTGACAAATGCCACCCTGGCTGCTCCCACAGGCAGATCACAGGGAGCTTTAGGATCAAGCCCTCCAGGTGCCTCGTCAGGGACACAAGGTGCCTCTGGAGCACCATCTCCGACACAGTTATATCCCTTTTCTGCCCTTGTTACTGCACTGCAGAGATCCCTGCAAAGCTCGCTGCGTCCTGCCCGTGGGTTTGTCACAGACCCTGGCAGCTCCACCAGCTCTGCCTTCCCCTGCACCCACAGCGGGGACTCCAATTGCCAGCGCCTGCTGCACACAAAGAGTCCCTTCAAAGGCTTTGTCTGAGGGCTCTTGTCACTGCACCACCAGCCCAAGGCTTGATCTTATCCCTCTGGGTTGTGCTGACAGAGGATTGGGCCCCAGATGAGATAGTGTCTCTGACTCCAGGCAGACTGCACTGCTGAAATTCCCACCACCAAAATGCAGCCTTTCTCTTTCTTTGTACACAGTCCTCAGGACTTCTCAATACCAGCAGGCAAGAAAATTCCAATGATGCCAGAGGGATCTTTGCTTGTCTGAAGCAGAAGAGAATCCATGGGAATTCTCAGAAGCTTTTTATCTCTTGCTCCCTGCAATTATTTTTTATGCTAGAAGCATAATTGAGGAGGAAAAAAGCAGATGACATCAGCTACCAAGCAGAAAAATATCAAGAAATGACACACACTGTGGAACAGAAAGATACTTCAGTGCAGCAGGCTCCAGCCTGGGACCAGAGAACAGCACTTGCTTCCAAGGTTGGACACAGATTGCCCAAACAGCCCTAAGAAATCATCTCTCTGTAATCTTGTGATTTTTCATTGCCCCAGAGGAAGTCTCTGGGGTAAAACTCAAGGCTCAGTCAGAGGTGCTGGCACAGGACAGCAGTGAAAGCTCTGTAGACACCGACAGAGTTACAAAGCAAAAACCACGGGAGGAGAAGAGGCAGGAAAACACCAGCAGCCAGGGATAATTACTCCTTTAGAAGGAGAAGAAAGGACAGATTGCTTTGCTGGAGATGCAGGGCCCACCTGCACTCCCCTTGAAAAGCCCCTGCTGTAGGAGAGTGCACTTCAATTACCAGGCTGTCACAAACCCCCTCAGTGCTCCTTCCTTCTGAAGGGATGCATTAAAAACAAACATAACCCCCTTTCAAGGGCATTAGGAAAAATGGGTCAAGTGGCCCCACGTGCACCTACAGTGGGGATTTCCCCACTCCCAGCTAAAGCCACCTGACAGCTTTAATTTAAGCAGAAAACCAAAAAGCAAATTGTTCTCTTCCTTCCTTCCCTGCTGCCCTCCCAAATCCAGATACAACAAACCACTTCCTACCAGCAGCTGCTGTTTGGAAACCTGGCCTGGCAAACTGACTGCAGCCCAGGTGTTCATGGCCAAGGTGCTGCTGGGGGAACCCCAGGGCACCCCAGACCCCTCTCCCAGGCACTGGAATTCACCACCACCGACCCCCAGGCCTGATCTCACCCAAGCTCTGGCTGTTTCCTGGCTGACTGGGGTTGAATCCTGCCTTTGGGCTAGACAGGGCAATTCCTGAGTGGGCAGGCACCACTCTGGGAAGATCTGCTGCAGCTCAGTATTGTGGGCAGTGATGCAAAATAAGGAGTTTTGGTACACAAGCAACCCAAAAGAGAAGGGGGAGTCCTGGTTTGTGACCCAGAGTTCTCTACTCCCATGTTATGGATGTTCTTTCTTTGTTTCTTGCATGAGACCAAGAAAGCTGGGCCCCCAAGAGTGCATTTTACACTACTTCCTTCAGCTTATACCAACTTCCCATAAAATATTTTTGATTTAATAAACCATCTTGCTCTATACATTAAAATTCCTCCACCTACAGTAAATGAGACTGTGACAATTAACCAAAACCACAGAGACCCTAATAAACCATAATAGAAAGGATTTAGAATTCCTTATTTCAACAATTTAGAAAAGCCAACGATACCTTTTCTAGTGGGCACCCTAGGAGAAACTTTAAAAGGGCCACAAAATGCCCTTTAATTGGATATTAAATTCGATTATTCAAAAATTCCCAACACGAAAAGAAAGAGGAACAGAGCACAGAATATGCACATAAACTCTCTTGGTAAGCAAATGCCAGCAGGATGGAATTTCTGTCTGGATCCAAAAGGAGCACCAGAGTGAGTGCAGCACCCGTAGCTCTGCTGGGGACAGCACCAGAAGAGCTGCCAAAATGTTTCATCTTTCTGGGCAATTACTGCTCCAGTGCCTGGGTCCCTTAGCCTGCAGCCCAGGCAGGCACAGAGCTTTGGCTGAGCCAGGGATGGGCTGAAAGAGCAGACTTCCAGCCACATTCCTGCTAAGACACTGGGAAAAATGAGCACAGGGCTGTGCATTCACAGACCAGTCACTTGACCAAGTCCTCCTGTTTATTTTTGAGACAACGGCTCTGCAAGGTCAAGATTTAGTTCTTTGAATTCTATGCATTATGAGGAAGTAATAATTTTAAAATTCCAAAGATAAAAGGTAGGATTTTGCTGAGGAGGAGGGAAAGGTAGATATAAATGCCATGGCTCCAAAATTCCCAGGCATAAATCGTGTAATTTAAATCTCCTGAATCTGTGAGTGAAGCCACACTGTGCTTACAGCTGTTGTTCAGAGTGCAGAAGCCATTTGGCCTGGGTTTGAACAGCATCTTATATCTTTAGTCTTGCCTAAAATTTATAATTCATGGACCACGGTTCTTTCTTTAAGAGCACTTGGCTAGAAATCTCTGCATTTCATGCATCAATCTCCCCTGGATTAGCAAAGAAAACACTTAGCATTAAACAATGCCAATCTGCTTGCATACAGAATGATGAAAAAGAAACTCCCCAAAGGCAGAAATGCACGTGTCAGTTAAGCTGCTCGGGTTACTGTGATATTCCTGCATCTTCCTTGATAAAAAACCAGGAGAAAACGTTATGTGATTCACCAGGAAGACCTGGAGGGGAACTGCAACACATCCTATGACTTGGTGTTTTCTTCCCCACCCTTTTTGGGCCGTAGAGCAGCTGCTCATTGCCTAAAATAGCAACTCCCTTTTCAGCCTTTTTCCCATCAAAAGGAGGCATCTTATCCATCCCCTTTTCTGAGCCCAGGAGGTGAAAACACTCATTTCCTAGTGGGAGCCTTCACACATTGCAGCTCTGAGCCCTGGCATCCAGAGGCCACGTGAGTTTCCCTCACCTCCTCTACCAAATTTCATCCTGCCAGTGCCTCACCTTCCCCTCAGCCCTGCAGCCTCTCTCAGGCACTGGGCCAGAGCTGATGCTGCTGCAAAGGGTCTGGGATACCTTATCAGGGGCTGATACCCTGTCTCACAAAAACCTCTCAGGGGCCAGAGAGCCCTGCAGCTTTCTCATGGCATCTCCCAGCAGCTCTCGGTCCTGGGGGCACAAGCACCTCCCAGTCCTTCCCATTTCAGTGCTACCTCTGAGCTCTTCCAGGACATTTTGTGATTCCCACCCCTGAAGCTGCAGAACACTGCTCCAGCTCCTCTACCTCAGCTGGAGGAAAAGTGCTACTCAAAATACTTCATCTTTTAGCTGTGGGTTTATGTATTTCAAAATGAGATTTTTTTTTTAACCTGTCAAAATCTAAATCCAAATGGCTCTCCTGGTTTGAAGCCAAGACCTTTTCCTGATAAAGCAGAGCAAGGAAACTTCTGTAAAAGTGCAAGTGTCTGAACAGAAAGTAGCAGTGGGTCTTGGTGACAACAGAGGGTTGATGGGCAGTGACTGCACCAGCCTCCCAAAGGAAAATAACTAAAGCTTGCATTTTCACCACTACAAAAAGTCTTTTTTTTTTTTTTTTTTTGAGAAGGAACTTCCTTGAAAAATAAAAAGTGGAGAGGAGTATAGGTCTGATTTTTGGTTCAGTTTTAATTTAAACCCATAACACCCCTTATTGAAATGAGCAGGCATTTTGTATTTACAGCAGTGCTACTCAAAAGAGAAGAAAATGCTCAGATTTCCCTGGGATTTGAATACATGGACACGTGCTTTATCCTCAAACTGTGGCAAAGCACATGGTAAAATATCCCTTAATCTGATTACAGGCCAAACTCTGGAAAAATCTCTCGTGGCCCCGGTGACTTCCCCCTGAGAGTGGGGTGCCATCCCCACAGCCCCAGGCAGCACAAGGCAGAGTGCAAAGGGGGGTCCTGGGGGTGCTCACTGCCCACGCTGCCCTGCTGCCACCACGGCTCACGGGGAAAGGGAAGGACTGCCCAAACTCCCACTCTGCCCCCCCAGCCCAGCCCTGCAATGCTCACTGTGCTGCCAGCACAGCTGCACTCAGGGGCAAGGGGGGATGCTCCTCACAGCGCCCTGAGGAACAACATCTGAACTTCTGCCACTCCAGAGCTGGGAAAAACCACAGGGGCACCGCCAAAAATACAGCTCTGTACACCTGCAGCTGATGGCAGCCTTCTGTCTCCTGACCAAAGGGCCAGAATAGACTCAACACACCCAAACGCTCCCTGGGTTTGCACTGAATTACAGGCAGCTAGAGATATTTAATAATTAAAGGTGATTAAAACTGCAAGGCTTTAATTATTCAGTGTAGCCATCCCTGTGGCAACTTTCACAAGAGATAATAATGCACCTTTCACACAGTTCCCTTGAGTGGAATCCTGCTTTTTGCAGATGCTGAGGTTTTTCATTAGTTTCCTTTGGATTTGGATTCCTTGCTCTTGCCATGGAATTCTGGGTTTCCTCTATGTTATAGGTGTGTTCTTCTCTAATGTTCTGATAGGTCTGTGCTGGCTGCAGGTCATAGCAAAGAGTCACAAAGCAAATTTGCACCAAATCTTAGAAAGCACAAGGCCAAAAATCCTTACAGATCCCCCTTCACTCTACTACATTTTGCAAGGGTTTGGTTTTTTTCTTCTGCTAAGCTGCATCCTCTATACTGCATGCAAAAATACATTTATGTAAATTTTCCAACCTAACAGCTTCCCATCAAAAGACCTTTCCTCTTTTATAAAAATTAATATTTTCCTTTCATCACCTGAAATGATTTCATTACTTATCCTAATTCTAGATTTTGCTTCAGCCAAACTCAAGGCAAATTTACAAGAGTTTTAATTAATATGAGATTAACTTAAAAACTACTGAGGGGATAATTCCCTGATTGCTTTTATTCAGTACAAAAGTAACAATTCCCTCTTGCCTCTGGATTTATTTTTCCCTGTAGATATTCATCAGGATTTTGCAAAAGAACAAATTATAAACACATCCCTGTATTTCTAATTCTGGGAGTTTCAGATGAAGCAGGCCCCAGGACAGCACCCCATCCCAGTGAACCCCTTCCTGAGCAAACCCCTGTGGGTTTCAGTGACCTGGGTAACACCATGAGGTGTTAATTTCCCTGGCTGGATTGTTCTGGAAGAGTTTCTCCGGTGTGCCAGGCACACTGCCTGTCCTCTGGCACCCATCCCGTGTGTCCTCGGGCTTTTCCCTTAAAGAAACTTCTTGATTGTGTCTACCACTAGAGAAACCTCCCTTTCCCGAAATTCAGCATTTTTCCATTTCTCCCTCTGCCCCTTTCCTACTCTAACTCAAAAGGTGTGAATTAACCACAGCACTTCTCCAATCCTGTAGAAATCCCCTTCTCACACTTCTGGTTGTGCCAGAATGAGTGGAACGTCTTCCCTAACAGCAGGCCAGGAGTGTGATGGGCATAGAAGCAAGTCATTGTTAATCCCCATATTTATACTTTACCTAGAATGAACAACCCTGCCCAAAACAGAGGGGACTTCACCTTTCTCAGCTCAAAAGTATGTGGAGAAACCTGTAGCAGTGAGTGCTGAAGGAATCCCCAATTCTGATGGAAAGTTCAAGCCCCAAACAAGTCTACAAATCATTTAGGACACATAGAAACCCTGCTCCATGGAAAAGGCTGAACCTGAAGAGGTTTCAGATGGGGTAGAATTTCTCCCAGAAATAGGTTGTGTGTAGCTCGTTATCAAGCAATGATAATGACAAAAATTGTCATCATCATTTGCACTGTGGAATGGGTCCAAGTGTGCAGGGAAAAAAGCCATTTACTAGCAAAACCTTGCACCAATTAACTTGGGTAAAAGCAATAACTATGAGAACCCTGTGCTAAAATACACAGAGAAAAAGAGGTAAACAGTAGTTCACATAAAAAAGCTGTCACATGGCTTAACAAAGCTATCAAATAACTCTTTCTATCAAATGTGTACTCAAACATCTCCTTGGCAGAATAAGAATTTACATCACCACACTGAAAACCAGCAAATTTCCAACCCAATCTTGAGTCTCATTTGGTATTTTGCTTTGCAGTTGGTGGGAAATCAAGAGCATGAGCCCACTTTTACAAAGGAAGTCTAGTGAGCACATCCAGTGCCTACATTTCTTTGCACAGTTTTTGTGAAAACTCAGTATTTTCATTTCTAATGCTGTCAGCCGTGTCAGCCATGATTTATCAAGTGCCAGAAAATTTGATTTGTGAAGGTGAGTGCAGCTACCACCACATTTCCTGCAGCCAGTGCTTCTTTCAGAGCAGGCATGAAGAGCCCTGATGAAGGCTGTTCACTGCCCACATTAATTGTTTCACAGCAGCAATGACCTCTGCAAAGAGCATTGCAGAGGATTATTAATTCCCTGCAGGAAAATAACACACAGGGAGGTATCAAGACCTGGAGCCTAGAAAGTGAGAATGGAAATAACTGCCCACAGCAAAACTGTTCCTGCAGGGAAAAACTGAACACACAGGGAGAAGTGCTGACCCTTTTCCTTGGCTGACCTCTGCATTCAAGGGGTGATGAAGTAAAAATGAAGAGAGCAATGGCCTCAACACGGGAGCACTTCTTGGAGTTGGGACATTCTGATACATTCCTCAGGAGCAGGCAGCTCAGCTAGGAGCAGACAAATTGATAGGGGGTTTTAGGGCTGGTCAAGGGATTTGGAGAATCCTGCCCAGCTGTGGGGTTGCTCACTAGGTGTGAGAAGGGAAAAAAGAGGAAATTCCCATTCTCAAAAAAAAGACCATGTGTGAAAACCAAATGAGTAAGAAACCTGCTGACTCACTACCAAAGGGCATTGTGGAATTAATCATCCCTACTCCTCCCCCAGAGGTCAGAAAGAATTCGTTTGCTGTAATATTTTTGGAGCATTTGAAATACCTAGAAACCAAATCAGCTGAAAAATACAGACCTTGACTGGGAAAGTTTGGTTTCTAGCAGGGACCAAAACAGGCTCTTGTGAGCAGCTCTGAATTTCCTCATGTGTTTTTTCTAGGAAGCTGTTATTTGAAAACATCTTCCCTCTGCATCTGTGGGGAAGCACAAGGTCTGCACAGTAACAGCAAGAAGTCCATCTCCAGCATCTCTACTGAACCCTGCTGGCTTCACCTGCTCAGGGCTAGGAGAGAGGTACCCTCCCACACTGACCTCCCTTTGTGCCTCAGAATTCGCCAGAAAAAAAGAAATTCAGGGCAGCAGTAAGTAAAGAGCACCTCAAGAAAGAAAGGGGGAAAAAAAAACCCCAAACGGATGTTTTGCAACACTAGTCAGAAAAAAAAGTTGCTTCAGACTCCAGATCTGCCTTCTTGCCTCAAGTTGTGTTTCCAATTTACCAGAACAGAGTGCTCTCAAGTACCAGTCTGTGTGCAGCTTAATTGACTCCACACACTTAGAGCTCAGTTCAGATATTTTGCTAGATCAATTCATACAATAAAAATTGCAGAACTAATACCACATGTTATTTATTGCCTATTAAGACACGCTCATGTATTTAAATGGGTGTCATAATCTAAATCTACAGAATTTCTCCAAGAACAAAGGTCATTAATAGTGAGTGTTTGCAACATGCTGAAGGATAGAAAAGCTCATTTATTTCTCTTCTCACCACTACCTGCCCCTGGTCAGCCCAGTTTTCTCTCCTCTGTCAACATCACAGGTAAGACCTGCTCCCATTTGAAAGAGCAAAAGGGCAATTGGACATCAAGCTAAAAGGCAGAAACTTATTCTGCCAGCGGATGGGAATTCATTTATAACACAGAATTTGGAACTGATTTTCATCACCACTGGATTTAGTACTCCTAAAAGAAAACTGTGATAACAATAAAATCTTCCATGCAGTGTGTGGGAACGGATTCTAGCATTTGCATGTCAATTAATGCTAATGTTTAGTACACATGTTTTCTTATTTTTACAGTCTTTTTTATGCATCAGAGTGACATTTATGAGGCCAAATTAACACAATTTGTGGCCTTCTGATGGGACTGAGTTCCTAAAAGGCACACACTTCCCTGGTGATGCTTCAGCCACACATAGGGTCTCCAAAGTACAAACAATACCCAGAGAAACAAAGGAAAAACACTGAGAGGTTTGAACAATAGATATTCAACTTCATAGCACATGAAGGTTCCTGGGACACATGGAGCTGTGAAATGATTTGTGTTTGCACCATGGTTCTCCCCCAGAATAGTTTTTATGGATGACTCTGAGGTCTGGTCCAAGTCCCAGGAAGTGCCTGGGAGGATTCCCAGGGGCTCAGTGAGCAGTGCAGCAGCTCTGCAGCACATCCCTGCCACCTTACACACTCACAGTTTACACCCGTGTGCAACCCCACACACCTGGCACGTCCAACCAGAACTGATCCAAAGGTCTGGCTGCACTCTTCAAACCTGGGCTGCCACTCCTCAGCTTGAGAATCTGCTGAGTTGGAGAGGAGGGGATGAATGTATCTAAGAAGTATTCAGAGTAAGAAGGAGAACTCCAATTTTGGCTGAGCCAGTGATTCCCCACAGAGCCCTGTGCTGGTCCTTATCTTCCTGCGCCTCCATTTTTCCATCTGTAAAATGGTCACACACACACAAACCCCACTACAGCCAAATGCTGCCTCTGACCAGCAGCTCTCAAGCAAATATGGTGCCAAACAAAATACAATAAAGTATGCTATCATAAAAAGGAAAACAAATGCTGGAAAGCCAGCCCTTGATTTTCCAGGGGTTCTTTCTACCTCTTCTCCTTTCAATTCCTTTTACTTGTACCTGAGTGCATGCATAGACAGACACTGCAAAGAAAGGTACTTAGGAAATAAAGAGATCAAATCTCTTTTTCCCAGACACTTATAAAATTATGTAGCTGCAGGATTTTCTGCATGTGCTTCCTTAAGCATGGTGCTTTCCTGAGACAATCCCAGTCAGGATCCAGATCCTCTCCCCAGACCCAGCTGCAGCAGCTGGCAGAGACAGACACGTGACCAGAGTAAAAGGGGAGAACTTCAAAATAAAGAAAGGTATGTTTTGAGAAAATTCAAAATGATTTAGTGACAGTTCACAGTGTTTCCTTCAGGCTGAAACCTCCCTTTTTACTTCACAAAAGCTTCAAGCTGTCTTAAGTCTTACAAAAATAAATAAAACCAAACAATACATAAGATGCCTCTTTGCACCTCTCAGATTAAGTGAGCTGAGCCTCCCTTCAGGCCACTTGCACATTACTGCTGGGGAATTGATTTATAAGGGACCCTCCACAGGTATCTGACAGCTGTATAAACTATGAAGATAAAGCAACAATGCATCAGCACAGACTGAAAATCATTTAAGCAGCAAAAGCCTTTAAAATAAATATCCAAAAGCTGAATTTACAATGGAATCATTCAGTTAGTTACAAAGCAGGAGTGTTCTTATTTGCTTTAGAGTTCTTGTGCTGCAAGAAACTAAGCCTTGGTGTTCCCTGCATCCCTATTTCTTCTCAGAGTTTCAGGTCCAAAACACAGTGTTATCAGACAGTCTGGAATTTTGCATAAATAAGTCACTAAATGACAAAATCCAGCAACTGAACATTAGAACAGAGAGCAGTTTATAGCACAAATCTTGCTCTCACTGCATAAATTTGCGTGATGTGAAGCTGCAGGGATCCCAAGCAGCCTGGAGTCATAGAGGGACTCTCACTGGATCTCACAGAGCCAGGAAAGGTTACACAAGCTGTGTCTGGCAGACCCAGGAGGGGAATTGCCCCTGAGCTGGTGGTGTTCCTCCTCCCACTGACACTGACAGGGGCCTTCACCTTCTGCTCTTCTGTCATCCTCATGAGCCAAACCCTCTCTGGGCAACTGAACACACACACACAAAACACAGGCATGGTATTTTCTGGGCTGACATTTCTCCAGCTCATATTTCTGCTTTCACACACAGTGATCTCTAGAAATTACAGCACAGCACTTCAATTTTAAAACAGTGTTCTCAGTCAGTGCCAGAAAACACCGAGATGCCCTTCAAAGCAGCAGGTGTATATCCAAAATGTGCATGGTCTGAGGATGTATCTCCAAGCATCATAAAAGCAGAGATTACATATGGCTGCACAGTGTTCTCTGACTAATCTACCCCATCCCCTCGTGGAGTTCAGGCTCTCATCTGGGCTTGGCAGCAAGAGCTGCACCCTGCTCGAGTGTTCCATGCAGTAAAAATTCCCATTTCATTCTGACCCACGTTTTATCTTTCAGTGCACACGTCCATGCACTCACAATCACCCAGACAGACCCTTTGGGCAGCCCCTCAGCAGGAGCCATCACTGCCCAGCCCCTGGGGATGGACCCCAGGCTTGCCCAAGCCAGTCCCACTGACCCTCAGCCTTGGACTCTCCTGGCACTAAGATCCCTGCCAGTCATGCCTGGGGAAGCCAACGATTCCTTCTGCTACTTCCAGAGGGGAACATTTTCCAGTTGCCACGTCAGCAAGCTCCTGGCGTTCAGCTGTGAGCAAATAACATTTTAACTGTGTAAAACAAGGTTGATGAGGTAATGTGAAACATTGCAGTGGCGCCCAATGGAGTCCCCCAGGTCAGAAATGTGCAATTAAAGTCTTCCAAAATAACAAACAGATCCCATGTACAATAGATCCTAATGACTCCTAGAAATGCCCTCATTGCTGAGGTAATTTTAAAGATTCAGGTATATAGCAACTTCTTAAAGTCCTGGAAATGAGGAAAAGCTGTGGGAGCACAATGGATAATTTGGGGTCCAGGATAACACTGCTCTTCCTTACCCTCCAGTGGAGGAGAACACCCTGCACACAGCTGCTAGTCCCAAAATTCCTACAGAGATCAGGCCATAGCATTTATTGCATTTTTCAAACATGGCAGCAGAGTAAGTGAAACATTCAGAATGAGCAATAATTTTCAATATGTTTTGTCCTAAAATGGATATTATATTTACAATCACCAGGTATATTTTTATATTACAACAATAAAATAATATGGTGTGCTCAAACATGCAAGCAATAACTCTTCAAACTTTCCTGCCACTCCACATCACGAAAAGCTGACATAACTGCATTCCAATGAAGCCTCATGGCACTGCTGTGATGTTCCTTTGCTTTCTTCACAAAGTATATTGAGTACTTTTTGCAGTTTCTGCAATCTTGATTATTTGAACTTGCTGGTATTTCTGCAGTAAAAGTGCTAATTTCGTTATGCCCACAGGATTTATCTCTCAGTGCTACATCCTTGTACATCTGTTCTCTGTGTTCCTCTGGCCAAGCATTCCCCAGGGCACTCCTGTGGCCCAGAGCAAGTGGAGCACCCTGACAGGCTCTCAGTCCTCAAACTGCTGCTCAAACTGCTTTGGCCACCAAAGCCACCCCACAAAACCTTCCTGGCCAGGGAACGAGGAGGGAGAATTCCTTCTGTAAATTTAATGAGTGCATGTTTGTGCTTTACAGGGCACGGGGTGTGAAAACCAGCTCAGCTTCAGCCCTGACGACATTTTCATATCACTGGAAGTGAAAGCAGAGACCTGACATCTCGACACAAAAGGGGTGCAGTATTACATTGGAAGGTGCTCTGCATGAGCTTGGAGTGAGAGCACAACACCTAATTCTGCTTCTAGACACACAATTATACCAAGGGCAATTCAGACATGTGTTCTGTTCACAGCTAACAGGAAATGCAGGGATTGGAGAGTGATGAGGATATAAGATTTTGGGGTAGAAAAAATTGGAAGTCATCCCAAAAATATGAATATTAAACTATCCTTCTGCATAGTTCTAGAAAACACCAGTCTAGAGCCAATGATTCCAATGGGTTCTGTCAGTTGTTTGACATCAGAATATTTCAGTTAGAATCCCTAGTGTTAAACAAGACAAACGAGAGAATAGAAATAACCAGGAAAATGGCAGGATAACAGAGAGGACCTATGGTAGCACTTAAATTTCTGCAAGAAAATCCCAAAACTAAATTAAATACATGAAGCAGTAGAAAACATTGCTTTTACAAGCTGACAAAAGATTCTAGATATGTCAAAATTAATTTATCCTCAACTTATTTTTCTAATAGACAATGTTACAGAATTAAACAACAATGCTGTGTTTGCCTCGATAGATTCTTGTCAAAATATCTCTCAAAACCTCTGCATTCTTAGTAAAAAAGTGATTTTACTGAAGTCACACTTGCTTCCAGAAACTCTGGTGTGCATCTTGATGGTCAGCTCCACATTTCTGTTTAAAAATTACCATTCTGCTGCATGAATGACCTCAAACCCTTCAGCAAAGGCTTCAAGGCAAACAGGTTTAGTTCTACTCAAATCACCAGATTTTTCACTTGATGTCTTACAGAACTTTAACAAAACAAAAATCCCAGCACACAAAACCCTGCACCGCTCAAAAAGCCCAAGGCAGGAGTCCCCAGGTTTTAAAAACGAGTCCAAACCTGAAGCTCTTGCCCAGGTCAGCCCGGCTGAGGCAGGGTTACAGCCCCTCTCCCTTCCCCAGGGCACCAGGAGAAGGCAGCGTGGCACTCCACTGCCTCCAGAGCTGGTTCTATCTGCTGCCCCATCCCAAGGAAGGTTTTCACCATGGAACATCACTATTCTGACAGCATGGCATGAGGGTGGGTTAGTCTGACTCTACCTATGGCATGAGGGTAGGTTAGTCTGACTCTCCTCCCCAGCCCTTGGAGGACACAGCTCCATCCCAGCAGCTGGCCTCCCAATGGGCAGCATTGTTTTGTTTCTTTTCAGGTTGTTCTGATTCTTTAAACCATTCTGCCTCTGCCAGAGGAATTTACTTCTGCAATGACAGTGAAAGGTTTATTTGCCCTCTATAGAAAAATTAATTATTGAATAAAATCAAGCACAGTCACCAAAGAATGAGGAGACAATTCCTAATACAATCCAAGCCCTCATTTCAAGGTTTTTTTCTGGCACACAAAGAACATCCAGATTTCTACCTGGATGGCTTCAAGGCTTGTCCTCTTTCCCCACCACCAAAAGAGCAGCAGCTCCCACGGGGGCCCAGGGGCCACTTCCACACCCTCAAAAGGGAGGGCTTTTCCAGCCTGGCTGATTTTGGCAATTATTTGATGAGCTCATTTGAGCCTCTGCTGCCCTTCCCCAGGGGTAGCAAAAGCAGCCCATAAAATACAGGTGGAGCTGGGCTAAGACTCAAGAGAGCAGACTGGAATTTTGCCATGGATTTCCATTGTTCCAGACCTGTCCTGGGCAGTGCTGCCTGAGCAGACAGCCACGACAGAGAGACTGGGTCTGTTCCCAGGGAATCAGCACATCCCAGAGCGGGGGCATTCTGCACTCACACACTTGCTGGCCTGCCTCTGACTTGAATCACGAACCTTTACTACCCCAGCTTTTTCCCACCAGCTTGGAAGAATGCAGTGCATGAGATGATAACCTTCCCTGGATTTTGCAGTGTCTGCACTTTCTCAAACACAGTTAAAAACTTACATGGCATCAGCAGCTTCACAGCAAATCCAAGATTTGGTTTATGCAGTATTTGGCATTAATGGTTTTTTAAATTTTATTTTGATTTTTCCCATTTTAAAGCAGTCAATTCATTGCCACATCAGCATTTAAAAGAGACTCTTGCATTCTGCTTTGGCTTCTACCGTGGCTGTGGCCCTTCCCAAAATGCATGAAGTGACATTGTCTGAAACTAATATCTCAAATTCCATAATTCATGCACCCCTAATGTTTTTATTTATGGGGATGGCTGATGAGCTACTCCACCACACTACCCTGTCCCAGTTTTACTTGAACTTTGAGTGCATGCACTGTGATTTTTATAGACTACAGAAAATTTATTATTTATGGGAACAGTTGTGTGTCTGATGAATTACTTCCATACACTACCGTCCCAGTTATTTCAATTTTAAGTGCATGTAGCTGTGACTACAGAGATTAAAGAAATGAAAAAAAAAAAAAAATTTAAAAATTTAAAAAGCTTTGCATTTGGACCAGAAAGAAGTTTACCATGGTTTTTAGTTACTTAAGGCTTTCCTTCCATTCCTGAGGTACACTGCCAGTTCAAAGATAGGGATGCTCAGATTAAGCAAGAGCTATTGCAGAATAAGTATTATTTTTGCTTTGATGCATTTTCTCCATTGCAACCACTGGTACACATTCTTCTCTTGCTGGAAGTCTGTATGCAAATTCCAGCTCTGGACTTGGGTCCAGGAAAGCTCATGATAGAATTTGACAGAATTTAAAGTTTGGCTTTGCCAGCTCACTACTTTGACAGCACAGAGAAGCTTGAACTGTAATTCTTCTCCTAATCCATTGGAAACATTCAGATTCAACAGCCAAAATTAGAATTATCAGCTTCATTAAAATAAAACGGGAAGGTGGGAAAGACACTGAACCAACAAACCAAAACCCAGAGATGCCTCTGAAAGCTGAGAGCCTTGTCCCTTCCCTCCACCCACCTTGCTCCTCAGCACTGTTCCTCCCAGGGCGCTCCAGCACGGGAATGTCCCAGCTGGGCAGGGCAAGGGGATCAGCCCCAGAGGGAGCAGGGCTGCCCAGCCAGAGCTGCAGGCACAATAACATCTCCCAGTGCTGACAGGGAGCCTGAGACACTCACAGGGACCAGAACCAACCTCAGAACAGCCAGTGCAAGAGCAGGGGCCCTGTGGGAAAGGTGGGCATGTGAGTGCAAAACAGAGGCACTGGGAGCAGCTCCTCTCTGAGGGCACTGCTGCAAACCTCACCACACTTCGGTGGTGCTCTTCAGAAGAAAACTAAGAACCAACAAGTGGAAAATTCAAGCACTTTTACTTTCACTAGTAAAAGACAGTTGGGAGGTTTTAATAAACAAAAGTGAACTTCTGATGAAACAGGAAAAATCAAAGTACCCAACACTTTCATAGACAATAAGGAGAAAAAATTCCAGACCAGTTCTTGCATTTTATAAGCCCTGTCACAACAGGAAGCAAACATAGGAGAAACAGATCCCATGCTTAGAAGAGAGAGGCTTCAAACAGAAAAAGAGCTGATCTTGCACACCAATCCCAAGGTGTAGGATACACCTCCTGTGGCCTTGAGCAATAGAAATTAGTTACCCAATTCCAGGGAAAGGGCTGAGATTGAAAACCAAGGCTCTAACTGTGCCATGGCAAAATGAACAGGAATGAATCTGAGATGCTTTGATTCTGGTCCTTCTCAGCTTTCTGACAGGAAGACTCCAAGAGTGCAATATTGCCAGTCAGCAGCAGAAATAAAGAAAAGAGCTGGACCAAATCCAGCTCCCACTGCCCCATCACTGACAGAAGGTAATTCCTAAAACAACAGTTATTTTCCATGGAACTGTCCTAACAACTCTCAGACTTACTGTTTGTCCTAATTACATTTTATTATGCCTTTGTGGCTTTGTGTCATTTTTACAGCTACATTTCAAAGTACCTTGAGAGGTGCAATGTGATCTATACATCAATTAGTAGCAGTAGTTGTGGTAATAACATCATTATTTTGATGTGGCTTCTGATTAATCTCTAAATAAAGACCTTAATCTTTCAATGTTTGATGTTTGGTAACTACATAGTTTCATACTAGCTCCTACTTAAATTCTTTTAGGAGGAATTAACATTTTCTACATGAGGGGTTGAATATTTGTGAGCACATTTATTACTCAGAATTTCCTGGAAGCACAATACACTGAATTTGTTTGAAAAATATGAAACATGAGCCTTACAGGAAAAAAAACCAATTCTAGTGAGAGGGAGACCCTTGAAGGTGTCCACAAAGAAGCAGCAAAAAGTTATTCAGAGCACTATTTGTATTTTGTTTGCACTGCCATCATTTTCTCCCATGTTTTGAATGCATTCCAGATTTGCTGAAGTGCTAAAATATTTCTCCTCTGCTATGCACTTGCTGTTCTGAGTGCTGGGCAGATTACAGGGTGATTGATGATGACTAGAAGTTATTTTGCTTCTCTTGGAACACTCTCCCTTAAAGGATTCTCTTTTCCCTCCCTCATGAACAATTAACGCGGTCTCTTGACATCTATTTTGCATATTTATCAAAAATCCACCATTGGGAGGTAGGGAATAACCCAGGGCTTCCGTGCAGCAGTAAAGCTGAATTCCAGTGGGGCTGGGAAGGACACTTGAGGCACAGAGCCCTCGACATCCCCTTGAAGCAATGGAGCAGCACCTGCACCTTGCCCAGCCGCGGCCAGGCTCAGCCAGGCTCAGCCCCTGCTGCCCTGCAGGATTTCACTGCCAGCAGAGCGTTCCCTGACAAAGCCCTGCACTCAGGGCACTGCTGCTGCCACGCAGACAAAGGTGGCAATTCACTCCGGGGACCTGCTGATGTCACAGCCTCTGTGATGTCACCCAGCCCCTCGGGGTCAATGCGCCTTTGTGCTCTCCAGCTCTTGAGAAATATCCTCTCCAGATCTGAAGCTGCAATTAACCCTCGCTTTTCTCAAGCCTAGTCATCAGAAAACAGGCTGAGGAAGCCAGAGCTGCTCAGCCTGGGGGAGAGAAGGTTGTGTGCAAACCTCACTGCGCCTTCCAGGACCTCACAGGGTCCTGCCAGGGAGTTGGAGAGGGACCCTTCATCAGGATCTGCAGTGATGGGACAAGAGGAGTGGCTTCAAACTGACACAGAGCACACAGATATCAGGAAGAAATTTTTCTGTGAGGGTGCTGAGGGCCTGGCACTGGTGTTGCCCGCAGCAGCTGTGGCTGCTCCATCCCTGGAAGTGTTGAAGGCCAGGCTGGATGGAGCTCTGAGCAACCTGGCCTATGGGAGGTGTCCCTGTCCCTGTCCGACAGTGGGGGGTCAAATGAGATGGTCCTCAGGTTATCTTTCCAACCACTCTATTCTGTACCTTGAAAATTGTGCAGAAAGGGATTTTTGACAGTCCCTTAGGTGTCAGTGTATCCAGGCCCTCCCAGTTAAACTGCTGCTCTGTGGCTGTCCCACACCTGCACAGGGATGACTCCTGGAACCCAGGGATGCATCACCACACACAGAACCAGCTTTCCTTCTGCCACACTATCACTGACCCTAAAAGGCCACCAATACTGCCCAAAACCAGATCCAACCCCCCACAGGAAGGAGCTGAGCTCGTGCTGAGGCCCCCAGCCCCAGGTGGAGCCCCCAAAACCTCTCCAGGACCTGGCCAAAGCTCTGGGCACTGATGGGGGAGCAGCACTGGGCTGAGCGCTTTGTTCTGGCTGTCCAGGGGTTTTTAACAAGCCATACTAACACTACTTTCCTCCTAAATGTTTTCCAGGGATCCTGGCTGCTTCCCAGCCCCTGGTGAGGATGTCTCCCAGGTCAGCTGCAGTCTCTGAAGTGTGCCACAATATCTTATTGCAGAACTTTGAATCCTACAAATCCAATGCGGTTGCCTTATTTGTGAAAGGTGGTGCCAGAAGTATTATTACATTTCAGATCCTTTTCCCTGGATAGCGGTGGAAAATTCTGTTTTAAATCCATCCAACACAGCAGTTAGACAGAGGAATGTCCGTGTTTTTGCTCTGTGCTCCTTTTTAATTCCAACTGCTGCATTCCTCTGCTTTCACCTTCCCCTTCTGAAACCAAGTATCAAAAATCACATGATTATGGGCCGTGTGCATAAAACCCCAGGTTTTAGACATACTGATAAAGATGCTTATCAGAAGAACTAAATACAGACACAATTAGCACGTGTGTTATGAATGCTTAGAATACCTGTCTAGCAGGTATTTTGGCCTATTACTTCTGCAATAGCACCAAAAAGCGATATAAGCAATTCCCTGCTTGCAAAGCTTTTGGTGATTAATTTCTGCATCACAAAAAGATGAAAATGGAATGGGTAGAACCCAAAAAAACATGTCTTGGGGAAGTTGCAATCAAAACAGCATAGAGGAGTCCCTTTCTCCAAGGAAGAGGAGCAAGAGCCCTGTGGGCAGTTGTGTGGAGCACGATTCCAATGGCAATGCACGTTGATGGCAGCCTGACTGCCACAGCTCAGGAGCAGCACGGGCTCTTCCTTCCTCACAAATTCCCTCCCGGATACTCACCTCCTTCCTGGCTCTGTGGGAGGCTGGTTCATCCAGCCACATCTTCCCCAACACCATCTGGTTTTTAAGTGCCTGCTCTATGAAAGGCAGGAGGGGCAATTGCAGCATTTTACATTGCAAGCTCGCTCAGCATGCTATTAATAATACTGAGAATGCTTAGCACAGGTCCAAAATAATTTAGGCTCTCTTACATTTGAAGCCACAAGACAATAAGAGGAGGCTCCAAGAGAGGTGTGGATCACCCACAAGAGGTCTGAAGAGCAACATGCATTTTTACTGGAAATCTGCTAACTAGCCAAAACCTTTGGAACACCATGACACCGATCTGGCAAAGTGATCTCTCTCTCTGCTTTATTGAAAACATCTTAGACAGCATAAGAAAAAATTGCACTAATTTCCATAATTTTAAGCTTGTCTTTCTGCTGGCCTGAAGTTTGTCAGAACAGTGAAGATTAAGAAATGCAATGGAGCTTGACAGATTGTGTTTGACCAAAACACAAGAGAGTGAGAAAGAAGAAAACTGGGGGGAGGAAAAAAATAAAAAATCTACCAAGAAGTCTGGGACGGGTTTTTCCCCTCCAGTGATGTATTTATAGCCCCTAAATGAGGATCTAATCCAAAGACAACTGAAATCAATAGGGAGACTTACTGACTTCAGTGAGTATTGGATCAGACCCGAAAAGCAGAGCTTCCAAGCTACAGAAAGTATTTTGGGACATGTTGTACTAGGAATTATCACCAGGAATGTGAAATAACAACCCAATCACATTTTGGGTGGCTTGGTGGTGACCGGAGCAGATAAAACAAAAAGCTCTTCAAGGAGACACAGCTCAGGGATTATGGGGCAAAGCTTGGTGCCTGTTGTAAGGTCCAGGCACTCAAAGCTCTCACTTTGGTTGGGTTTTTCCTCTTGGGCTTTCAGCATGGCCAAGGTCAGACATCTCCAGATGTTTCAGATGTTTAATGTCATGTGAAATATCTCAAAAAGCATCTCAAGGTCACTGCCTGTACTAAGCATGGGTGCTCCTTTGCTGTTAACCACAATCTTTTATTGAACTCATTAGCAAGAGCTAAGGAGACCTTTAGAAAATCTGCCAGAAACCTGTTAACCTGGCAGGCATTCAGTTTTGAAATGTGGTATCTATTTGGCAGCTGAAACACCCACTACCCAAAAGTTTAAGATGCTTCAGAAGAACACCATAGACTCAATAAAACCAGGGAGAAATCCAAGTGAGCAAGTGAGCTGGGGATTGGCTCCCCCCCCAGGCTGAGGGTCTGTCTGCTCCATCCTGAAAGCTGGCAAGGACCAAGCAGCCCAGGAGAGCTGATGGAGAGGCTGCCTGAGTGAGCTTGTGCCCAAGGAGCTCTCCTGCCATGGAAGTGACTGCTGTGAGGAGATCCACAGCTAAAGCTCCTCGCAGTTTGAATGGTGAGGCCATGGGCAGAGGGGTGGGGAAAGGCTAGAGAAACAACAGATATGCTTTGCTGGCAGACTTCTGCAAGTCAGTTTGTGGTCATCTCCTGCACCAAGGATCTGGTTTACCTGAGCATCAGGACCTGGTTCTAACCTAGGTTCCTGTCAGCCTGATAACAGCTGAGGTGAGAGCCTCTAGCACTTCTGACACACCAAAAGGTACTAGAACCTCTTCAGAGATGCAGAAACCATAGACTTTTAAAGTGTCTCAATCTTGTCTTATGCTTCCTAAACGAAATGGGGTTGCAGAGATACCTGCTCCAGGTACTCCTACTTGGAGAAGATTTTATTTTCACCCGAGACCTTGAGGAGACTGAACACCTCTCCTACAAGGACAGGCTGAGAGAGCCAGAGATGTTCAGCCTGGAGAAGGAAAGGCTCTGGGGAGACATTAGAGCACCTTCCAGCACCTCAAAGGGCACTAAGAGAGACAGAAGGGGACTTTTTACAAGGGCATGGAGTGGGGGAATGGCTGCAGACTGACAACAGTGGGGGTTAGATGAGATATGAAGAGGAAATTCTTTACTGTAAGGATGGTGAGACTGGAAGAGTCTGCCCAGAGAAGCTGCAGATGTCCCACCTCTGGAAACGAGGGTTGGGTGGAGTTCTGAGAACCTGATCTAGCTGAAGGCACCCTCAGGATCCAAAACCAAGATGAAATTGCATAATGAGCACCTTGGGCCCTGAAACCAAATTCCTTCAGGGAGTCTCTCCTTCCTCCAGCTGTATCCTAATTAAACCCCCCTGGAATCCAAGAGACACCACTTCTCACTATAGCAAACTCTGGCACTTTCCAGGTTCCCAAAGAGCCTTCTCAAACAGGAGGCTCTGCCCTGTCCTTGCTCACCTGATATCATTGCTGGGTCTGCTGTTCTGACAGCCCAAGCAGTGCTACAAACCCTGGAACACACAGCCTTGTGTCAGTGACTACCAGAATACGTTGCCAGACTATAGCTGGAAGCAGAGGAGGCTGGAGAGCCAACAGCCTTTGTGGCTGGATCACAAGGCATGAAAGCTTTCTGTGGGGATTCTCTCTGCAGGGCCATGCCAAAGGGAGCCTTTGGACCTTCAAGTACTTTTGGAGGGTGGGGGGAAAAGATAAATGGAATGGCAGCCAAGGCAGTGCAGAAATATCAGTGAGGACCAAGGCTGGTTTTCAGTAGACTGTTGTAATGTTATCAAGTCAGAAGCTGTCTTTCCTAACAGTTAAAGAGAGGCTGAGAAACAAACGCTGTTTTAAAAGCAGGTGAGGATTACCAAAAGTAATCTTGACAGAGCAATTGTCACTAACGTCTCAGTTAGGTACAATATTTTACCCAGTTTTTACCAAAAAACAAGATAGACAAGACATTCTTAGAGCAGCAAGTAACAACCAAAGCATTAAGTATTGACAGCCAATACCAACATTAGGAAGCAAGCCACTGGATTATAGATACCAGCACTAGGAATCAGTGTATGGCAGGCAACTGCTGAGATCTGAAACTGTTTAGCACACCAATTAGTCCAAATCACATAGCAAGAAACTGAAGATCAGCCAGACATTCTGCATGTCAGCTGCAAGGACTTCAAGGCTTCAAATTCAGATTAATGTACTTGTAGCATAGGTAAGCAGTCAAATCTGCAATTATTTTTCCAGCCCCCGGGAAAACATATGTTAAGCAGAGCTTTCAATGGAAGGTAAACATCATCCCCAACATCACTGATGATAAAGGAGTACCCAATATGGTGATCTGCATTTCTCTTGCACTTTCACCTTGTATTTCCTCCTGTCCCCCAAATGTCAGAGTGCTCCATGGACAAAGGGGGAACATCCCTCCCTGGTCACATCTGCAGAGGCCGAGCTGGCACCTGGGCTCCTGCTTCCTGCCCTGCAGAACACAAGTGCTCCCTTGCAGACACCCCCCGGCCCCTGCCACAAAGGAGAGGCTGGGAAAACAAACCCCCTCTGGTTGGCTGATAAAGAACACAAATGCATTCACAGCTAAACACGGAGTGGCAATCATGCCTGAAGAGTTTAGGCAGCACACCACGCAAATATTGCCCAGTCCGTGGGAAAGGAGGGGGACAAAAGGGAGCCAGATGCCTCAGACAACCTGAGGGACAACTGTCCCAAGACAGATGGCACCAAAATAAAAACCTTACAGCAACACCAGGCAAAGAGGCCACCTCTAGACTTCCTGAGGCTCAGCCTCCACTCCTTCCAAAATTCTGAATTAACAGTCTCAAAAGCCAATTAAGAATGATACAAGGGACAGCTTCTGCACATCTGTAACATCTTAGAAAAAATTCATACTCCACAGAATTTTCCCATAGAACAGTCAGTTATAAACCATCACTTTTTCAGAAAAATGAAGTGGCTTTGAAGAAATCACAGGCAATATTAGAAATGTAAACACGTCAGACATTCCTCTGAGGACCATCAAACAATCAAATAAATAAGGAGCAAAATTAATTTGAAAGAGCCGATACTGTTGAAGAACGGGACCTTTACTTAAGAGAGCTTGAGGAGGTAAAACAAGACCACTGTAAAAACTCAGATGTTATGAGTTCAAGCTAAAGAGAGTTTTTTCTAGGAATGGAGCTGTACAACATCTCAATTCCCAGCTAGCACAAATCCTGCAAGCCTTTACTTTCCAATATATTAAAGCTTTTTTAAAAAAAGGTATAAATATGGATGAACTTGGAATTATAATTTGCTTAGATTTTCCATGTGAGTTTCTCATATGAGCCTACTGAGGAAAATAACCCAGGAGACTGTCATTCTTTTCACACACACTCACAAATAAAAAGAAAAGCTATAATGAACAACTGCTCCCTAAAATGAAAAAAAAAAAAAGTAACTGCAGCCCAACTAAGGATCCCTATAAAATAGTAAGGGGAAACCCTATTTCACTGATTTTGTACTATATCTCATGGTCTAAGCCACATATAAATGAATTAAAAATAGGATTGAGTGGGAAGAGAGGCAGGAAAGAAGAACTATAGGAGATGGACACAAAGATAAATTCAGTGGAAAACAAAATGTGGCTAGGTAGGTGGCCACATGTTATAGGCACACTCTCAGGCTACCCTTGTGGAGACATTTCTAACTCTAACTCAGCATACAGGAACAGCACACCTTCGTTTTGGAGTTCAATCACTTTTAAGGTCAAGGAAAATAAAGGTAAACTAGCCTTGGGTTGGAATTATAGGACAAAAGTAAAGTCCTGAAAACAGCCCTTTGCTGTTCTGATAAACAATTCAAGTGATGCAGCTCAAGCTCCACAGGATTTGCCCATCCTTCCCATGGGACCATGGCCCAGGTAGGGTCAGCAGCAGGCTGCCCCCAGCTGCCAGTGGTGCCTGTGGTGAGGGGTCCCAGCAGGGATGGGGCAGAGCGGGGGCACCCCCGGCCCCGCCGGGGCAGAGGCTCCTCCACAGCAGGCTGCCACAGTCCCCGCGGGTCAGCCCTGTCTCCCTTTGCCCATCACACCCCAGAAGGCACAAATGAACAGAAGCAGACCCTGCCAGTGTCCTTTTTTCTGTGTTTTGACAAAGCCTGCAAACCCTGACCTGGCCAGCACTGTTAAAATGAGCCAGCCGCTATCTGGGCAGCTCTCACAGATCAGGTGCAGAATTAAACAGCTCTCATAACATCCTAGGGAGCAAATTACTAACACATTATCACAGCTTGATCAATGAAACCAACAAGTCAGATGCTCAGGTGCAGGAGGCATCGACCTGCAGAAGTTTTCATGCTTACACTGCTGCAGGTTTGCTCCATCACAATTCTTCTTTCCTCACAATTGTTCCCTGTGATTCTGTTCCCTCTGCCTGACAAGAAACACATATTTGTGTCATTTGTTCCACATGATGATGGAAATTAGGTAATGTCTATACCCAGACATATAGGTTCAGAGTGGCTTTTTGTTGAAGAGTGGAAGTGAAGAATTTATTTCAAGAGTTTCTATTCCCATTGAAAGCTTTGCCTACCATCAAGATAAATTCCTAGTGCTCAGCTGTTTTTTGTCTTCCCTGTGAATACTTAGCTCTACCTGAATTATTGACTGTATTTTCAGACTTCTTACTCAGGTTCAAAGAAGGACTCTCTGTTTATGGCTGTTTGTGCATTCCCCTCTGGGACAAAGGGGTTGGTGTGTTTATCACACACCTCGGGGCAGAAGGATTTTGTGCAATTATTTTGCACATACAAAGATTTTTCCCAATTCCAGGAGAGACAGATTTGTGTGTTTATGTTACAATATTTTGCTCAAAACAGCAGCTGGGTCATAGTCTTACAATGAGTAAAAAAGGTTTGCTTACACAGAATTTACTAGAAGATCACTGTCACAAAAAAGGGCCACTGCTGTACAGTGCAGTTTTAGCTATTGTATATTGTCAGAGAAAAAAGCTGCCTGAGATTTTTTTGGCATTAAAAAAGAAATATGCTCTTCATACTTTATTTTCTGTTTATGTGGAACAACGTAGGGAATTTTAAAATGAGTCCAAAGTTTTGATTGGCCTAAATTTGCATTTCTAAGCACAAAAGAAATTGGTGGAAAAGCATACATATCTCTAGTGAGAATATATTTTTCCTCCCTTCCAGTATTTTTCTCCCATTAATATCTGTCCTGCAGCTTCACCATGAAGAGGATGGATGCCTTTACTAGCAGCCCCAGAGAAAGGAAAGGGGTTTTGCACAACCTCCCTCGGGCTATTTAATTTAAAGCCTGCAATTAACAGAACTGCAGTAATTGGGGATGGAAAGGCCTAGTGGGTCAGGAGGAGCCCAAGCCAGGGCAGAGCTTTTCCAGCAGTGTATTTCCTGGGATTCTGCAGAGGAGCTGAGAGCTGTCCCAGCTTGTGTAAGGACAGGGAGAAGCCCCTGAGGAAGCTCCTGTGCAGCCAGAGAGGTCCCTGGAAGCCTCAGCACCAGGGCAGCGCTCCGTGGTGTCACATCTCAGACACAGGGAGGTGTCACCTGCAGACAGGACAGGCAGGGCAGTGACACAGCAGGGCTGAGGCACAGGAGCTGCTCTGCTGTGGTCTGGGACAAAGCAAAGCAGAACCAAGGCAGGTTCCTGCTCCAGAGGGGAGGGTGCCCCCATGAGATCCCCACACAGGGCTGTAGAGAAACAGAGCCTCAGACAGGTGCTGAGCAAGACTTCCCAGACTGAAATTTGAATAAGCTCCCTACTGAGGTCTGTCCCAAGGTATACAATCGGAATCTCATGAGCACAGTGAATGCTGAACTCTGTTGCATCACCCAGTGTTGTTTTCTCTAACAGCAAAAGATCCCCAACACAACAAACAAAGATCTTATACATCTTTCTGAGGAGAGAAGAACTCCTGCTGCTCCCAAGGTGGTATAGTCTGACAGGTTAAATGGTGGAGGAAACATTCAATAAATGGAGAACAGTTTGTGGGATACTTTTCACTCCCCAAGCTCTGCTGGCAGAGCAGCAGGAAGACAAGACAGGAACATGTCACCCCATCTTGCCTCTCCCCTCCTGCACAGGCCCAGGCCAGCAGCACAGAGCAGCAATTTTTCCAGTCTCCAAGCTGCAAAAAACTGCTTTAAAACCATTCAGCATCTCAAGAGGTGGAAAGGGGAAAAACCGATGGCCTGGCTGCTGCACTCAGGTTTTCCCCCAAGACTGCAATCCTTCCCCAACCCTTTTTGCCTCTAGTACACAAAGTGATCTGCTGAAGATCTTGGGAGGTGGTGAAGAGGGTAACACATGAAATCCTCCTGACTGCACCATTAATGAAGATGCTTTCCAGAGGTTCATTGCCCTGGAGAAAACCAGCCCCCAAGGAAGTTCTGCCTCATTGCAAAACCAGTGGATGACTCTGCTCTGGAAACCTCTGCTGTAACCTTGTTCATATCAAAGAGCTCCGAGCTCAGATGTTGGGTGGCGCTGAGAGGAAAGTGTTCAGCCCTAATTCTGACACCCTGTCTGCCCAATAGAGATAGGAAGAACATTGTTTTAAAGTCTGCCATTGGTGGGGGGGGGGAGAAAGAAAAACTAAAAGAGAAATCCTTTCCTTGGAGGAGAAAAGTCAACTCATCCCCACAATGACCCCCTCACCAGCAAAAATGAGAGTAACACTAGATTTGAGTTTTGGATGTAGACAGAGTTGTTACAAAAGCTCCATAAAAATGGTCTTACAAAACATGATGACTAAGAATCACATTGCTGAGGTGCTGTTTCTTCCAGCTCACAGTGAAATAAATAATTGCTGTTTCCCTGTAAAAACTACTTGTGACAGCTTCTGAGCCCAGGCAGCTCAGCCAGGCTCTGCTTTCAGAAGGGAACCTCCAGATGCTTTCCCTTCTTGCTCAGTCCCCAGGCACTAATAAAGAGACACATGAAAAACAAAAACACAACAAATGAAGTCCGTAGCTAGAAAACTACAGTTTTGCAGGGACACACATTCAGAAACGAATTGAGAAAAAGCAAAGGAGTAATGGTGGCCTCCCTTCCAGACTCTCATTTAGCATATGGACAGATTTAACCTGGCTCTGAGAGCTTTTCCCGTTAACACAGGGTCCTAAATGCACTTCCCATAAACACTGGGAAAGTGCTTTCAGGGAGCATGTTCAGCCTAAAGCTTTGATCATGCCTGCACTCATTTTGGCTTTTCTCCTCAAATCCTCCTCATCTTGCTGACCACACGTTCCTCTGCCTTGTTTGTTCACATAAGCACAAAACAAACACTTGCAAGAGGTCTTTCTGCATGAATGTTCTACAGTTACAGCAGCAAAATCCTCAAGTGACTCAGTTATTACACAGAGCCTGGCATACCCTGGGCATTCCCAGAACACTGATTTGATCCGAAAAGAAACTCAACAGGACATTTGCTCTATTCCAGTTTGTTTTGCCAGCAGACATGGCTACACCTCACATCTGGCCCCCACATCTAGAAAACCAAGTTTTTAGGACTGAAACCTCTCTATCACCTTATTTTTTCTGCAGACACACATATTCCAAAGTTACATTAAATCCCTAAATCAGCAAAGGAGCACATTTCCCACAGAAGTGAATCATTGCCGATTGCCTTGTCTCTTGCTTTTTTTTAATAAAAAAACAACTTTATCTCACGGATAGAGACAGTATCTATACATTTACTTGGCCCATGCAAAGAGCATAATGAAGCAGAAAGCATTTTTCATTGTTCCTGACTGTGCAAATTCAGAGGAGGGAGTTGCAGAGGTTTTTGGTTTGGGGGAGGGAGCTGCATTGTGAAGCAGGGTGGGTATTTTCTTGGTTAAGATATATGTACTAGAAATCCCTCAAGAGCATTTACAGCCAAGTGATAGCAATGGCCTTTTTTTCCTGGAAGAGTTTTCATTGAATCCCACTGCAATTAAAGGTTCAGTTCTAAACAAAGGCTGAAGGCTTAGGTTATGTTACTAGGGAGGAATAGCTTGCTCCTCACCTCAGAAGTGCTTCTGCACAGCCCAGCCTCCCATGACTGAGGCTGTTCCCACTATTGACCTGGATTCCTGGAGCTCTGGGGACACAAGGCACACATTTAGCCTGGGCAGAGCCCACAGAGAAAGCAGAAACCTTTCAGTGCTGCAGGGTCACACACAATAGTGAGATGCTTGTGAATTGGTGAGGGAGGATGAAAGTGAACACTTACACTTAAAGAACAACCTCTGTCACGCTGGCTCCTTGCCAGAAAAAATAACCCATTACAATCAAAACCCAGTTAAGTCAAACAGTCCATGCTTAATTAAGCCCACTCTAAGAGTTTTCTGTTCAAAGCAGCTGATACTTTCAGCAGGTGAGACTGAAGCTTGCCAGCTCAGAGTATCAAACCCTAACCCTGAACCGTGGGTGTCCACGCTCCGTGCACTGCTGGCATGGAAAGGGGATGCAGAGCCCAGAGCAGAACATTCAGAACACAAAGCTTTAGTTGAGACCATCAGTAGCTGTGCCTGTGCCACCCCACTCAGCAGGCTGGGCCTGTTCTCCTCAGGCTGAGTGAATGCACAGCCCAGCTCACACCTGGGATCCCTCTGAGGAGGATCCTCTTGTCCTCCCCAGGGGTGGCTCCTTCCTATTACCCACAGGGACCAGACCCCAGACACTCTCTATTCCCAAAAGATGGCCAGAGGTCACTTGGGTGATATTTGCTGAATATTACAAGTGTGCCAGGAGTTCTGCTCAGCTGTAGAACAATTAAACACTCTGAGGAACCAGCAGGAGCCCAGACAGACTCACACCCCAGCCTTTCTCAGTTTATTGGGATGGCAGGCAGCCCATCCATCCCGAGATCATTAACCAAAGCAAATAGTTTCTTCTAAGCCTGAAAGAAGGGTTTTGCCTTAGAGGTCATTAGAGAGAGCCCAAAGCCAGCTCCCAGCACCAGGCCCTGCCCAGTGGGTGATCTGCTATCTCATGGCAGACTGCAGCCTAAACGTAACCCCAGAGCACTAACACATCCTGATTTTCCTGGTGTAGAAGGCTCAGAAAGCCTAATTCTGAACTCACTTGAGGGGCATGGAAGAGAAAAGGGAAGGAGGCTGTCTGAACACAAGGAGTATCAGCTCATTTTAGCCATCAAAACCACAAAAATGTCTACAGTGCTGATCAGTCATCCAGGACAGACAGGGAGATAAGGAGGGCAGGAAACCACACACCTAAACACACACAGGAGCACGAAGCTGCACACATGCACCAGTTTGTCAGTGCTGCTTGTCTGTAAAGGCAAAATAAACAGCAATGCCACTGGAAAGGTTTCTCCTCTCCATTTCAGACAGAGGTGTGCAAGCCAAGCCTTGACTCGTTTGGGGAGAGGGCGTTTCACTGTGGTTTGGAGATGCATCCAGAGCTTTTTATTACTCAGGAACTTTGGTTCTGAGTGTATTTTTATAAGGAGTCTGAGAATGAAATATGATTCATATTTACATCTGTTAACATGTTGGGAACAGAGAAAAAATAAAAAAAAAAAGGATGAGCAAACTGCTGCTGAAAGAACCAAAATAAAGAGTTGGTTCAATTTCCCACAAGACTTTCTAGGCTTGGGCAGAACATGTTTGTGTTACCAGAAACCCTAAGGTGAAGGCAAAAGACAGTGGCAAAGTCAGCAGCGATTTGAGCTGTGCATCTGTTTTTTTGGTAAGGTTGATTGGGAAAGCACATAAGAAGTGTTGCAAATTAGTTATGTCAATTCCAGATTCTGATACAAAACGTTTAGTCCCATGATGTAATTTGGGCTGGCTGGCCAGAGCTCTTCCCCTGTAGAAAGAATACATTGTAATAGTTTTCTCTGTGTGAATGATGAGTGTACATATTCTTATAAATAAGATTTTTTGTGCAAGCTTGTCACACAGATCTGGGGCAGCTGAAGTATAATGGAAGGAAAATGTCACATATCACAGAGAATTTTTTCCCCAAATTAACCTCCATAAATGTCTTAAGAGCAGAGGGAGCATCTAATGAAAGGACCTTTATGCAGATGCAGATCATGACATTCCATTCATAAACCAGAGAAGTAACATGATGTAGCTGCAAGACTGGGGGGGGAGGAGAAAAAAAAAAAAAAAGCAGTTTCAGAGCATGGCAAAAGCTCCAAGAGATCTTGACTAAGACCACAAAAATTTGTATTGCCCAGGCTACTCATGAAGGCTTTCCAAAGCCTGATTCTGAAAGCCTAACCTTTTCTCAGGGCTGAAGTGTCTCGTATGGAGAGGCATTCCCCATAAAGATAATTTTTATAGGAGCAATTACCTCGATTATGTGCAGTGAGGGCCAGGCAGTGATTGGCAATGCACAACAAAGAAGCAGCAAGTCAAGGCAGAAGCGAGCAGCCACAGAGGGAGAGAAGAAAAACCATCATTCATCTCCAAAGAGGAGCAGTGAGAGCAGAGATTCTCCAGCAGGAGCAGACAGACAATGAACGAAAATGAGCCAAGAACTGAGAGCAGAAGTTCTGCAGAGCAGAGCCTCTCTCCTGGGGTCTGCCATCCTCTGTCGAGGGCCAGTCCAGGATTAGATCTGATTTACAAACATTCATCTGACGTCTTGCCACGTAATAAGAGGATAGAAGATACTTCCTAATCAATTAATATTTATTGAATATGTTGCTGACATTGGGTTAAGCATGGGTTTCTCCTCTGCACACACAGAAGGGAAGGAGGCAGAGACAAAAACAAAGTGAGTGATATTCTCAAGTTACCTATAGGGCAAAACCCTTGCCCAGTGAACCACATCACCTCAGAGAGGAAAAAATAAAAAGGAGGCTCAGCAATGTAGACGTTAAAGGGATGTCAGAGCAGCCTGGCAGTGCAAGAGCCCTCTCAGGAGACGCAGACCAGATGCTACAGACTGAAACTGCTCAGCAGGCACAGCTGAGAGCAGCATTCAAAAGGAGAATCAAATGCCCTACACCCCTTTTGGGAACATCCCTGGCAGGGTGCAGCCAGGCAAGGGGAGGGCTACCAAAGGCCCAGCACCTGAAAGAAAGAGGCTGCCCCTTCCCAAGTGTTCAGAGGGGCTGCAGTGGCTCTGTGAGAAGGCTTTGGGAGCCACGAGATGGAAACCACATGTGACACCCCCTGGGAAGAGCCCCATGTGCAAGGCAGACCACCAACTAACTCCATGTGTCAGGGGCTCAGGGGTGTCTGACTGCTTTGGGAACCAAGCAGGAGGGGGGCAGAGAGGTTCCCACCCTCTGGGAAGAGCCTGGCACGTGATGTGTGTGTGTTTGCTGTGAGGGAAGGATCCCACTCCAGAACAGGCTGGAGAAGGTGCCTGACGAGACAAAGGGGCTTCTCCTCGCTATGTGCCCCAGTTTATCTCACCTGATGGTGAGGCAAACCTGGCACAGGCTCCGGGGAATGGGAGAGTTGCTAGGGGGTCCCATTCCCATTATCCCACTAACACTGACATTCTCCTGTACCAGCAGCCACTCACTGCAAAGTAAAGGATGAATTAGGAGCAGCAACTCTGCTGCTGCCACAGGCTCTCCCACCACATTCTCTCCAGAGAGAGGCTTGAGGTCCTTTCCTTCTGTTGCCCCGTGCTCTGTCCATGAACACTTTTTTACAGATCCCTGCCCTCCATTCAGCTCCTTTCTGCCTTTGCACTCTCAGTCACCCTCCAGCAGCAGTTAAATGCCACCACCCTGGGACAGAACACGGTCCCCCACGTGTTCCCTCTCCAGCAGAGGTGGCAGGAGTCACCAGGACTGCCCAGCTCCTGTCCCCCTAGGGCCCCTCCAAGGTTGCTTACGACCTTAAGCTCTGTGACACACAGCAAAAAGTGCTCAAGGCAGGCAGGGACAGCTCTCAGGAATGGCCCAATAAAGACACTCAGAAATTTGGCCTCTGGCTGCAGTTTCAAGTCACAGTTTTGGGTCTTGCCACAGAGTTCCACAAAACTTGGGCCAGTCCTGGGATCTCACAGGCTCAGCTGCTTTTGGAAATCCAGCTTCTAACCCTCCCAGGTGCACAGAAGAACTGCTGCTCTGCTGCACAAGGCTTTCCACAGATACATTCCCAAACTCGAGAGAGAAATTCAGGAGGGAGAGGGCTAGTGGCCTTTTGGGTAGTCATGCTGACATGTTTGCCCCTTTGTTCCTGTCCCCCTTAAAATCCTGCAGCCAGACAAATACTGCAACATGATTTCTATCTCTTGTTTTTTAAACCATTGTTTTGGGGATATTTCAATGACCAAAATACTGCTTTTCTGCCTTTTTTCTTCTCTGTTGCTTTACTAGACTCAGATACATTTTTTGGAAAGGGTATATGAAACTCTCAAATTTTGCTACACTTATATTATGCCACAAAACTGCAAAATATTACAGGCAAAGAGGTTTTTTTACTACTGTAGAACACAGGTAAATAAGTAAAGGTAAATAAGTGTCCTATCACAGCCTACCTTACTGTCTGGTTTGAAACCTTCCCCCCTTTACAATTTTTTTCAAGGGATTGATGAGGAAATATTAAATTTTGTATGGTTTGGGGTTTTTGGGGGGGATTTTGTTTTCATAAAACCCTATTTAACTAAAGATTGAAGAATTCAACATTTAGAGCAGAGTGATGAAGGACAGAAAAGGTAAAAAGTGCAGGCTTAGCTTCCCTTCCTTTAAAGAAGTTTGTTTCTTTTGGTTTATCATCACACAGTCAGTAAAAAGCTGCAGAGTTGGAGGAACTGTGATGTCCCATGGATTCCATTCTCCATTTCCCCCCAAACTAACAATTTGCTTACACCTCCATCTGCAGTTCTTGATCCTCACATTTAGAAGTGACATTCCATTCAACCCCAAGCTGTCCCATAAAATTAAACATAAATTAGCAAATCAGTTTAAAGAAAATTTCCCAGAAACATTAAAAGAGCTCATTTGACCTTTCAAAAAAAATTATTTCACTTTTCAAACAGCAAATTTTGCTTTTAATCTCTATGCTTTATGGTAGCATAAAGAAGTTTCCATGACAGACTTACAAGTAGAAATGAAAAGCACTGGATGAAGGCTCATATGACCTAGTTTAATATTAAAGCACTCACATCCTTCCAACTCTGCCACTGTGTAATGAAGACCTAGACTAAAAAACTAATGTACAAAATGTTTCTTCTTCAAACTGCTAAGTCTGTGTTTTCCTCTCAAGGCTCCAGCTGAGCTCTGTTAACACCAAAGCAATGTAGAGCCACTGAGTTTCACTCCAAACTCCACCAGCTTTCATCTGGCTCCAGAAGAGCCACCAAAGCTGTGCCTATGTATTATTCTTTCAACAAGCAAAGGATTAGTGTTGACTGATTACTGGCTGCCCAGCAATGCAAGAAGCTCCTGAAGAGTGGTCTTTGGAACATCTTGTGTTTGAGAAAGACATTAAATATGAAACTTCATTTATGTTTACATTTTTACGGGAGCCCACGAGAAGAAGCTGACTGCCAGGCACAGTTTAATTCACTCTGATAACACACAGACTATAAATCTTAACCAACAGCTCACCATGCAAGGCATTTGATGTGTCTGGGAACCTGCTGCATGAAAGACGGGAGCTGGTAGAAAAGGCAGCAAATGCCTATTCCCATGGGAAGAGTCTGCAGGCCTGGCAATAGATCATTTGTTCATTTGGAAGACACTTGTTCCTCTAGTAAAACAGCAACTAATATTTCTGCTTTCCACTGCTCAGACAGGAAATATGGTGCTAAGGGCCAGCAGACAGAGCAAGTCCTCGTGCTAATTACACGGTCAGTAAACATTTGCTCTCCCGTGTTTCCTCAAGGCCTGAGTGATTCCTGGGTGGAATTCAGCACTGGGACCAGCCACCTCCTTCCTCTCTGACAAGTGCTGAGGAGATGTATCACATTTTAGAGGATATCCAGGTTAAACAGCCCTGTTTGCACAGGATGATCCTGCCACCTGGAAAAGGTTGAGTGTTACCACATTTGCAGGGGAAATGAGATTTTTGAACTATCTGAGGAGCAAGGTTCTGAAACTGCCCCTCAGTAGATGGCAAGCATCCAAATTTACACAGCCCAATAGATGTACAAATGGGATTGTAGAGCAGGTCACTTGCAGGGATTTTTTTGGGTTTTTTTTTTTTTTTGTGGGCAAATCCCTTCTAGTCCTGCTTTCAACCATATATAAGTCCTATTTCTCACATGCAAAATCATTCAAGGTGAAGCACCTGATTACACAAGAGGGTGTGATATGGAAAAGCCACTGCTGACCTATAAGAACACCGCAAAAGAAGCAGATTTTATTTTAAGGCAAAGGTCTACTTGCTCACTGTAATTTTGGGGGTTTATTAGACCAGGTCAGACTTCAAAGGTCTGACTAAGACAATATTTTTAACTGGCCCACATCATCTGGCTTTCTGCCCAGCAAAGATCCAGTGCAGGATCTTTGGCCAGGAGCTGGCCACAAACTGAACAACATTCCGGCTATCTGACCTCCTCCCAGAGTGGGCTTGTCTGGTCCATAGAGAGAGCCACTCACAGATTCCCAGTAAATGCCCTCCTTACATCCTCTCCGTGGAAGAAAGCTGCTTCCCATCCACCCAGCACTCAAATTCCTGACTGGTACTCACTGGATAAAGATGAGCAAGTCATAAGATGCAGTTGTGTAAACATCAAAGGAAAACAAACATTCAAGTGTTTTGAAAACACTTAAGAGTGAAGTCCTGTTTCTCACATGCCCTGAGTGCAGCTTCACCCCCACAAATTTTAAGTAAAACAGCTCCCTAATAACATCCTGATCTGTGTAATTGCAGGCAAAATGCTCGACTTCCACCCACTGCTTCCCATGCTCTCAACACGTGCCACCAATCATTTCCATTTTGATGTTCAGTTGCTTTTCATTCTAAAGGAGGGGTTTATTTTGTTGTTGTTTTGGAATTTAAAGAAAAAACAACTGAAGACTCAAAGTGCAGACAACATATCAGATCTTGCCCTGATACAGACTGGCAATCCACCGTGGATGATGTGAGGAATTATCAGCTCCATGAAATTTCCTCTTGCACACCCCTCCTCAGCTGTACCTCCCAAAGAGGGTACAAATACCCCCCAAATCCAACCACATGCTGGAGGTGTCCAAAGGTGAGCAGTGAAGCCCTGAACTAGAGGCTGCTTCTGAAAGCAGCCCTGAGCCAGTCCAAGGCACTGAATCCAATGCCATTTTCCACACCAGCCTTGAACAGAGGGGGCCGAAATGATTGACCATTTTTCCATGTGGAAAAAGTGCCCACTGCACTCTGACAACCTTTGCCCCCGCTCTTTGAAACACTGCTTAGCCAAGGTGCAGCAGGAATGTCATGAGAAAAAACAGGACATGTCTTCCTGGGCTTTTCCTTTCTAAGGGTTCAGCTGGATGTGACAGGAATTATTTGAGTGGTATTTTTAGCCATGTTTGTGACCCTTGGGATTTGATCAGCTTTTCCCACTGCAGCAGGTTGGCTTACTGCAAGCAGCACACTTGACTGGTTTTCCTGCCAGCTCCATTTCCATTGAAATCCCTCTGTGAGGCACTGCAGCCAGCTCCTCTGCACAGAAGGGAAGAGCAGCACAAGGGAGTGTGCATCATTAGGAGAGGCAGAGAGCCCCCAGCTCCCCCATCACTCTGTCATCAGAGATCTGCTCTAGGTTGTGCTGGGAGCATTAGCCCGTGCAGCCTGATATGAGTTCACGAGGCTGGAATTCAAAACACTACCCAGCTGTGGGAACCCGGGAAGGAGCCTGTCACACTGCATGGGATCCAGATTAGAGCTGTGAGAATTTGGGAAAGCCCGTCTAGCAAGCAGCATCTCTGGGGGGGAGGGAGGGAAACAGTTCCCAAGTTGTTAGACTCCTAAGCCTGAAGGAAACGAGGTCTGTCTCTTTAGATACTGACACTGCAAGGTTTGACTGGAACTACATTTGTATCAGAGGATATTTTCCCAGGGGAAGAAGTGCAGCAAGCTATTTTATTGAATTAAAACACAGATAACCACCTCAGAGATGGCTTTGTCTCTGCTGTGCAGTCTGGGGCTGGGTGCACACGACTCCCTGAAGGATCTCACTGTGGAGAACTGATGGGAATCATGGTCCAAGGATGGACCCTCTGTGTCACCCTGCACACGAGGGACTATGTGACACGTCTGACATGCAGGTACTCCATTTAAAATCCTCACTAACTAAGCAGCCAAATTCAAGAGAGGACTACACAGTCAGATGTGGAAGGAAGAGAGAGAATGCAAATAGTTTATTACTTTTCTACCCTACAACTGATATTCCACATGGATGCTGGAAAAGGGGGGCAGGAAATATTTGCCTGTTCCCAGCTGTGATGCCTCAGATGACATAACAGGGAGAAAATTCTTTACAACCAAGCACTTAACCTTTTAAAGGCTATTTCTTTTCCAAGCTTTGCTAAGGTACAGCAGACCTGAGGACCAAGTCCCAGACTGATGTTTGCTTGCCTCTTTATAAGAGTCCTCCAAAATTCTCTGAGAAAGCAGGACAAGTGAGAAGGCTCTGGGTAGGACCATGGGCATCCAGCTGGATTTCCTTGGGTGCTGCCACCCTAGCTCAGCCCTCCCAAGAGTGCCCACACTGCCAGGCAGCTCAGGAGAGAGGGGTGCTCCCTGACTGGGGCACATCCATCAGGCAGGGCTGAAAGGGATGCCCTGCAGGTGCTGGCAGTGGAGGAGCCCTCGGGGCTGGCAGGGAGGGCTCAGGCAGGGATGCTGCTCTGCAGAGCCAGGCAGTGACCCTGCACACAGGGGCCATGCAGATGGTGTCACAGCCCCTGGACCCCGGGCAGGGCACACAGCCTGATTGATGTCACACCTGCAGGGCTTGTGGCAGCCACTGCTGACACGAGTCTGCTGAAATCCCTGCTGCAGCTTCCCCTCCTGCACCACAGACAAGGCTATTCAGCTGCTCAACTTTGCTCCAGACTCAGAGGGGAAAAAAAATAAAATTCCACAAGTGGTTCTCTTCTGTCAGCATGTTAATTGGTCTGATTATGAAAATAAACAATCACAGGGACAACAGGAAAAAATAAAACAAACAAAAGGGGCGAGACACAGATTCTCTACTATGAGCAGCACTGAGGCAGCAAACCAAGTGAAGACAAGAGCAGAACTTCCTTCCTCTTTGTTAATTAAAGTGATTGGCAGCAGTCAGGAAAAAGTTGATGCTCTTTTGTCTTCCAATATATTTTGTTTCTTCAGCAGCAACATTAATGACAACAGCCACGATCTGACAAATTTCTGCTGTTGAAAGTTTGCTTTGGAATGAAAATGGGCACTACAGTCACATTTTCCTTCACATCAGACAGAACTCCAAACTCCCATTACTAGATGCTTTTTCTCCCTTTTCTGTAACAAGAGACTAGACCAGAAGAAATCAGGGAAGAGCGAATGGCTGTTCAGCCTTTTGAAAAATTCTAAGCATGTCTTTGCCAGCTCAGAAGAGCCTCTCTGCAGAAGTGACAGAAACCAAAGTAACACAGCTCACACATTCCCAACTCCCTCCTCCTAAATGGGGAAGCCCACACTCACCTGGATCAGCAAGTCCTGGCTGCCATGCCTGCTTTTACCTCGGCCCTATTGAAATCCTTGTTTGGGACACCCACCTCAGATGTGTTTTTAGCTGCTGTAACAGCAGGTCCAGAACACTTCCATACCTTGCACGTTCACACAACAGAACCCCTGACACCATGGGAATCCCCAGACCAACCCAGGGCACCTCCCCAGTCACCCAAGAGACAAAGATGCTGTTTTCTCCTGAAGTTTCTTTCCCCTCTAGGTAAAAACACCACGAGTTCCTGCAGAAACCCATCTGGCAGTCCTCACTCCTGCAGAGCCTTCCCCTTGTCCCAGCACAGACACAGACCACGGAAGGATGTGCAGGATTAGGCTGCAGGATTTAACCTGAGGGGAGCTAATGTGACTCATGAAACCCAACATCAATCACTGAGCATGGGAGACAGATTAAGGGAGAAGTGGAAACTGTTTCTTTTCAGTGACTCGTTTAAGCTGTGTTTGATTTAAGAGGTCCTTGACAAGAAATGCACTTAAGGGTTTTAATACTTCAGCCATTCCAAGCTGCAAGTGAATAAACCCAAAGGGCAAAGCACCTTGACCCCTAACCAGCAATCAGCCAAAACCCAGTCAAGATAGAAGATGTCCAGCCCAACATCCTTTCCCAGATTTCAGCTGGAGTACTACAGAGATTCAGGCTGTCATGATAAAAAATGGCCAAGCAGCTCTTCTGGCTTGCTCTGAGTGGGCTGCAATGATTAGTAGCAAAATAGCTCTTCCAGGGACTCCGTCAAGACAAGTTCACCTTTCAATCTGAAATCCTGATTTTAGACAGTTTTCAGCTGCCCATTATTTATTACAGCAGCCTGCAGAAGCTTCAGACATGCATGAGAGCCCCATAAACTTAATATTGAATTCAAGAAGTTTGCAGGAGTCTGTACAGAGCACACAGAGCCTTTCTGCCAGATTTGACAGACAGGAAGAGTCTCCAAACTGAACAGATCAGTGGATGGGAACCACTGTCATTTGAAAGGCTCCATCCTGCCTCTGTCCCTCAGCTCCAATATATCTAGGAAGATTCACTGGTTCTACACTTCCCCAGAGTGCTTCAAGTGAGGTCTAAAAAAAAATTAGCTCTGACAATACGAGGATGCCTCTGCCTGAAAATATTCACACACATCACAAAGAAGGGCCTGACCAGTGTTTAAAAAAGTCACTTGAATTTTTAGGCACTATTACACAGGGGGTTTTATTTGTACTGCTGCTTTTGATATTTATTTCCTTATTAGCAAATAATTTTCATCTGTTCAACATTTGCATCTTACATGAGAAACATCAAAAGCTTCAGAACTTTGATGACATTTATCCCCACCAGTGCACAGCAAATTACAGCGAGGAGAATGAAAAATCCAAACACAAGGCAAAGCAAACCAGCATGGAAGGCAGAAATGCATCTAGCTCCAAGCAATTCCATCTTGGTGAATAAACATTGTTCTCCACTGCTACCTCTTGCTAAGAGATGCCCACAAGGCAGCCAGCACAAGTTTAATTCTTTCCATTCCTCTTCCTTACAGCAGCCTTGTCACTTTTGTGACAGCCTGAGCTCTGCAGCCCTGATTTCAGCAGGGTGTACCCAACACTGATGGGAGCAGGGGAGAGTTTCACCCCAGAGCAAAATCCTACAAGGAGGGAAGGAGGAAACCTCAAGCACAAGATGTGCAAGTATGAGACACTCACTGTGCAGTTTGTAACATCCATCAAGCCAGCATTTCTGAAAGGCCCTACATGTAAAGAGGGACACTCACACCAGTGAGATGCTGTGAGGGGGCAGAGCGAGGCAACTGAAGTTTCCACTAAATATAAAATGAAAGATTTTGTACTTTAGCTCCAAAAGTTATGTTAACAGAAATTCAAATATTGACATTTAATGCCAGTGTGATACCCAAAAAAGAGAAATGCTCAACTGGCAATGAGCACAGCTTCTCTTTTCTAAACTGACCTTAAAAAAAATTAAAATCAATAAAATCACTTCTCTTGCACATACTGTTGCTGTTTATCAATTCAACAGACATGTTACTAGAAGCCTTTAGGAGCAGCTTGAAGCTTGTCTCTGGAGTTCCTCTGGTGACTCTGGCAGGTGGAATGCATTAGCTAAGTATTCACCTATGTTGGGCAGGGAAACAGGAATTATTTCAAGTAAACAAATGAGGCTTTCTCCTGTAAGAGCACCAGAAGCTCCAGAGTTCCCACCACCTGCCAGGGCAAACACAGCTTTTTATTGTGCAAAGCCAAGCCTTTATGTTATCAGTTGCACCATGGAAGCTGCTCTATGAGATGAGTAAGGAAATATTCTTTACTTTCCCAATTAAGGATTGGTAAGCATCACCTGGTGGCAATCCCCAGCAATATGTGGGTAGCTGTAATTAGGGAAATACACAGCACTCAATCCCAGGACTGAACACTGCAGAGTGTGGAAAGGGGCAGCCACTTGACTCTGAAGCAGAGGGACCACAGTGGAGAAAAGCTGAGTCTCCAGCCCAGGATTTCCTTTGTGCTCTGCCCAAGCAGCAGCTCCACACAGCACTCTCCAGCGAGGCCAAGAGCACAGCTACAGGCTCACCCCCAGTGAAATCAGTAGAACAAGAGGCTCAAAGTCTCCCAGGATGTTCAAATCCTTGGCACAGCCCATGCACAGTAGCACAGCAAGAGTCTGCAGTGGCAGGAAGGTGAGTTCTGTCCCTAGGTAAGTGACAGCAGTGGTTGTGTGCTCCAAACTGCCCTCTCACAGACCCTGACACTTCTTACCCAAATGCTCCATCACTGACATGCTCAACAATCAACAGGTTCAACAGGTGGAAGGTTAAAAACAAACAACCCACCATACAAACTCCAGGATAAGGTTGCTTTCAGCTCGCTCATGTTCATTAAATTCAGAGTCAATAAAAATGATTATGTAATTAATAAATATAGGAGGTTGTCTTTAGCATTGATCTAATAATTTGAGTGAAATGTTTCTAACTGCAGATTCAACAGAGCCTCCTGAAGCTGTGCTTTGCACAGGTTTATGCTAAATTAACAGTATGGTGAGTGTTTAGGAGCAGTATCCCTAAAACTACTCATGTTGAAGAAATTACCCTATGGATTGAATGTCTCTTTCAGTTCACAATTAATGCAATCATGGAAAGGAAGGGAGGAAGAGTGAGTGCCAAGGGATGGGAAATGGGAGGCCTGATTTCTTTTGCAAAATTAACTCTTGGACTGAAATAAAATTTAACCTGTTGGCTTAAATCTGGCTTTTTTCCTATTCAAATACCTTTCTAATCAGTTCAACATGCTAGATGTGTCCCAAACTGGACCTTGCACCTTGGGGGGAAGCATCACTGCGGAGGTCTTGTTCTGTAGGGCACTACCAACAATATTCCATTTATTATTAAATATTTCTGCTTTGGAACCAAAGGTATCACTAGCACACAGAAGCAATGCTAACAGATAGACATTGTTTGTCAGAACTTGGCACTAAAATGTTTTTCTGATTAGCAAGCAGTGAGGTGTCCAAAACTGAAGTCAGCAAGAAGCTCTTTCAGCAGGGGACAGGGCAGGAACGCAGAGGAGGTGGAAGCAATGTGCAGAACTGCAGCTTGGGGCAGACACCTTTGCAGGGGAATATAATCTCACAACAACATTCTTCTCTGGTGAAGCATTAGAGCACTTGCTTTTAAGCACATATTTAAATCCAATCAACATTTAAAAGCATTAAAGAGTGTGTTGAAATGCTTTGCTAAACTGGGCTTGAGAAATAACTCACTTCCATAGGTTACTCTGATGCTGGGTTGTGATACAAACTGGAGTTGTCCACACATCCCTGCCTCCAGAGGATGAGGAAAGGCTGAGAGAACTGGAATTCTGGGAAGCCTGGAAAAGAGAAGGCTTTGGGTGAAGGAATTGCAACTCTCCAGTACCTGAAGGGAGCCTACAAGAAAGATGGAGAGGGACTATTTACAAGGACAAGGGATGACGGCTTTAAATTGACAGAGGGTGGGTTTAGATTGGCTATCAGGAAGAAATGTTTTACTCAGAGTGGTGAGAAGGGTTCTGGAGAGCAGTTGTGGCTGCCCCATCCCTGGAAGGGACAGACGGAGCTTGGAGCAGCCTGGTCTAATAGAAGGTGTTCCTGCTCCAAGCCTTCTTCCTCCAATACCAGCTTGGGAGAGCTGCACCACTGCAGTCACTTGGTCTTTGGGGGAGACAAAAAAGAGAAAAACCCCAAAGCAAAGAGCAGAACCTCTCTGCTGTACAGCCTGAGGAGCAGAGGGAGAGCAGGGAGGGATTTGTGCCTGAGCAGCGTGGCAGTGAGTCACCCTGCCTCCCAGGGCTGCTCCCTGGGTGGTACAGTTTACACAGCAGCCCTTGCTCAGAGGATGGGCCTTGGGTCCCCATCCAGCTCCTTGGGAAGGAAACAAACAGATTTTACATCTGCTTGGTCATATGGCTGTGTGATGATATCCAGCGTGTAATTACCAAGAGGAAATTCTCTAAAGCTGAGCCTGTTTGCTTCCAAAGGGATCCCAGTGGAGAGCCTTTCTACTTCCACATTTCCCTACTTTGACTATCTCCTTGACTATTTTTCTTTTTTTTTTTCTTTGCTATGGTTTTCCAGGTCCTTTTGTAGTTTATCCAACCTACTCAGCGAGTTTCTTCCAAGGCAGCCAGTGCTGACTGCCCACAGCCACAGAGCAGCTCTCTGCTCACACCAATTATTCCCAACAATATATGGATTAGATTACACACACGCTGCCAGAAAAAACCATCTACCTCAGATTTAAATCATTAAGAATGGCCCTCTGGAGACAATAATCTCTCCTCAATGTGAAGGCTACAGACAAATGTCAGAATTCTGTCTGGCCCAGGAATGTTGCCTCGTAACAAGGCTGGTTTGTGCAATCAATGAGGCTGACAAAATCTCCAATATGCTCTCAGAGCCTGATCCAAGGCACAGGGAAGTTCATGGTAACACTCATTGACTACAGCTCTGTGGGAAACCATTTTTTCCCCTGACCCATGAGAATTTTTTAGATTTTGAAAGCTTTTTCCCATCCTGACCATGACAGAAAAATTGAAATCTCAAATTTTTGCAGCCTGAATATCTACTTGCATTGCTCCCACAAAAGATACAGGATTTAAAATAAAAATCTGATTAAAATATTTTGTTCAAAGTCAAGGGTAACAACTAAATTTTGAAATCAAAGATCATTTTCAAGTTCAAAGGCTCTGTATTAAGAAACTGGCATTTTTTCAATAAAAATGAGACATCAAAAACTTGTTGAACAATTCTAATTCCAGCAGCCTCTCCTGAACAGTAGAGCAGGTCTTTCCTGCATGAGCAAGCTCACCTGGGATATTGTGCTCTTTAAAAATAGAAACCCCTTGTACACAGGGACTCTATTCATCTTCCTAACAGGCACAATTTCTGTTCCAGCCACTGCAGAGGGACGGGCTCCCCTTGCTCACCAAGGGGTGGAAGCTGTTTGATTGCAAGGAGAATAAGAACTCCTCACAGGTAATTGTACAACGTAAACACCACATCTCTCATTTTAAATCAATTATGTTTCCTTCTGCGAGGTGGGAAGTGCCAAATCATCTGTCTCAGAGCTGCATTTTCCAGCCCCAAAGGTCTTGAACCCCTGCGAGGCAAGCCCCATATTCACATGATGGCCAAAGCCACTGGATGGAGCTGTTAGAAACATCTCACAAGCCCCAGCATGAGCAGTGCTCAGTCTCAGGAAACCTGCACTGATTATCTTTGAGGCATTTCCAATGGGAAAGGCCTTGTGAGCAGCAAGGAAGGTTTCCCTCTGCTCACAATATTTGCACAGAGTTCTTGCTCAGCAGGGAGCAGGCACAGGGACACCCTACAGAGGCCCTGAGAGATGACTGAGGTATTTTGCAGAATGTGAGCAAGCAACACTGAGAACACACAAACACACACCTGCATCCCCACACCAATTCCATTTCTTGTGAGCAGAACTGTCCTGGACCCTCTCTAAGGATTAGCATTCAAAGAGGTAACAGAACAGGACATGGTCCCCTCCAGGTGGAGAGGAAAAAGATACCTATTGACCTACTGCAGTGCTACAAAAACCTGGAATTGAAATTAAAAAATCCTGATAGCCAATGCTAAGGCGTTCTCCTGTGCATTAAGCAGTTCCTGCCAAGATTTGAGTCACTGCAATCCATAATTCTTAAGGACAGCAGTTTCCCAGAGAAAGCATCACTGGTAATAGTAATCTAGAGCTGGAGTTCATTATTCTTCCTCTACATGCATGTCTATAGCTCAAAAAAACCCAGTGACAATCCAATGGCTAATAATGAACCAGGTGACAGCACCTGAAAATACATGGCTCCTCCATGGGAGCTCTGAACTGACATTTTCCAGTCTCTGGCTCCCAGGGCCAGGTGAACTGTCTCAGTTCTTCAGAACCTGGAGCACACTTTTCCACAGGACACAAAGAGCAGAGCACCCAAGGCTTCAGCTGAGCATCCAAAGAGGGGCAGGCCACTTTCAGGGAGCCCTGGCTCGGTGACACCAGCCACTGGCTGTGGATGTGCCACTCCTGGGGCACACGTACAGGACTGCAAATCCCAGAGCTGCCCTGTGCTGCTGGCTGGGACAGCCAGCGTCATGATTTTCATAACAGCGTCAGAATACGTGCCTGTGGCAGCTCAGTGAGCCACCTGCCCAGGTATCTCTCTCTCCCCCTCAGTGAGCCACCTGCCCAGGTATCTCTCTCTGCCCCTCAGTGAGCCACCTGCCCAGGTATCTCTCTCTCTCTCCCCCTCAGTGAGCCACCTGCCCAGGTATCTCTCTCTCTCTCTCTCCCCCTCAGTGAGCCACCTGCCCAGGTATCTCTCTCTCTCTCTCCCCCTCAGTGAGCCACCTGCCCAGGTATCACCCCCCCATATCTGTGGCTCTGGAGGAGGTGTCATGAAATTCAGGACAGCAGTCAGGTCCCTCACTGCTATCAGAGCCCGAGGCTGGTTCACAGACACTCCTTTACCCTCCTGCTGAGTGGGCCATGTCTTCTGTCAGCAGCCACCTCTCCCTGGCCACCACCTCAGCTCGCAGAGCAGGCAGAGCCAGCAGCTTTCCCAGCAGAGGAGACCCGCTGCAATGCTTCCCCAGCCCCTTATCCCCACATCCCTGCACCTAGTCATCTTCATCAGGCCAGCTCACTGCCCCCTTGCCCCATCACCAGCCAAATGCAAAGCCTCATCTGCTGCCTGAAAGGTTTTCAGAGACAGGAAAAACACTTAATTTGTCTCCACTTTGCTATATTGGTGCTATACATTACATTTGCTGTTAAAATAAGAAACAGGGGAGTCAAAGCATGTGCTCATCTTGCTCCTTGGTGGGTTGTGGGGTCCTACAGGGCACAGGAAACTCAGTGCCTCTCCTGAGAATAATGGCATAGAGTCAGCTTGAAGAGTGCAGAGAGCAGGATGGGTCCAGCTGAAACTGTTAGACAGCAAGCTGGGAGCACAAAGAGCAGCTGGCAGACTGAGGAGAGGGAAGCTGCTACAGGAAAGGCATTTTACGAGAGCTTCACTTTGGGATGGTGTGGAAACCTCCACAGGGACTGCATGGAACCCTCAAGAGTCCCCAATACTGATACAGGCTGAAGGGCACAAAGCAAACTGCAATGCTGCAGAAGGGGAATAAGTGAGTTACACTGCATCCCTCTTGAGCTTCCTACACCACAGTGTTTTCTTGGCATTTTTTAACAGAGGCACAGCCTAAAAAATTGGAGTTTTTGGCATCTTCTGGCACATGTGTAAGGAAGAGGTGTCATAGTTCTGCTTCAAGAGTAATGCACCATGACATTACAGATTAGATTATCCACCTATGAAGACTGCAATAAACCAGAGTCAAAAAAGCCACCACCCAGAGGTCTGTCCCACAGAAGACAGAGCAAGTGAATGTATGTACCTTATACAGCAGGTTATCTGATGTTCAAAATAGTCCTGAAAGAAGCACTTCCACTAATGCATAATCTCATCTTCATCCTACACACCAGATGGGGTTTTACTCTCAGCCTGCACATTCCCATGCATATGTGATGGCAAATTTGAAAGACAATGGATAATAAGTCCATCCTCTTCTTAATTAAACTTGGAAATTAGATACCTATTCCATCACTGGAATTCCTGATTTTTTGGGTTTATTCTAGATTTTGGCAGGGCTAAGCTTGGGATTTTTGTTAAGGAAAGCAAACTGAAATAACTATATTGTTCTACTGCAGAGAGACTTTCCACACTGCCATCAGAGCTTTATGAATATGTACATACAGCTGCTCATGCCACCAAGAGCATGGAAAAACTCTGTATCCAACTTTGGAAAGCTTTTTTTTTTCTCTCGTGGAAGTGGGAAGTTAAAGTTCCAGACTTTGAAAGGCCCTTTTATTCTTTCTGTCTCCATGTTGGGACTAAGGAGAAAAGGATAAAGGGTGACAAGAGTAAAAAAATGGAAAGTAGAAAGAAAAAAAAAAAATCAGGAAGGGAACAAAATTTGAAATCAGGATTCGGAAGTTCTGTCAGCTATTTTTCCAGGTGTAAGAAAGTCTTTCCTGAGCTTCTGTAAAAAGGAGAAGTACTCTGACATCTCAATTTTGAAAGCTTTTCTAGTGTTAACGTGCACTATTAGTACTCCTATGGCTGTTACAATGCAACGCACCAAAGCTCAACAACTATTAAGTTATTGACATAAACCCATCCACATATAAAAACACATGCTATAATAAAAGGCACCTTCTTAGGATGAAAGTCCATCTGACACATGAGCACCGAGCCATTTGTAATGTGTGTTCTTGGTTTCCACCAATCCTGAGAGTGCAAGAGGCAGGAAGATCCCCCCAAAACACATCAGTTCAGTATGAAAAATGGAGAGTGCCACTGAGAGCATTCTTCATCCCTGGGATAAAAGGGCAATTTGTTTTCTCTGCTCTTTCCTCAGACTTGCCCTCCAGAGGACTGAGCAATGCAGGGAGTTTTGAAATCAAAGACACCAGAACCTCTTATAGTTTTTAAGGCTAAAATCACTTTTTTTTTCCTGGCAGGAATACGAGATAGCCCCATTCCTGATGATTAATGATCAAAAGAAAGTTAACTGAAGAAAAAATATTAAAGTGCAAAGTCTAAACTTCATGGACTTACAGAGTAACTTCTCCTGACATGCTGGAGGAAAAAGGAAGTCAGCTCAAGCCACTGAACTCTCTGGATTGCACAGGCCTGTGACAATGACCTGAACCTCCTCTCTGGCTTCAAATCCACACCAGAGTCATGAGGAAATAATGCATTCAACACTGACATTCTTGAGGGGGCACTCGAGGTTAAGGCCAAAATTCACAGGTATTGAGGATAAACAGAATTAACAAAGATTAAAAATATCCTGTGTTCTGTGTGTAAAACTGTTGCTCTGACATCCAAGCAGCAGACAGGCATGGATGCGTGCACTTGCTCCTGCCCTGCTGCTGGGAATTCTGGCAACACTCAGGATTAAACCACAGTTCCACATCATTCCCAGATGTGCAATCAGGAGAACATCCTGGAGCATCACCTCCACAGCTTGCCCCAGGAATCAAAGCTGTTCCCTTCCCACCCACCACTAACATCTTTTCATAACTCATCAGCTGGTGATAAACTGAAACACTGCACAAACTCAGCCCTGATTTATTTCATTTGCTGGGTTCTGTGGCTGCAGGACCTGCCTCTAATTGACCATATTTTAAACCAGCTCCCCCAAAGCAGCACGTGTTTTCCCAGGCTCCAGCCACACTGTCTGGGGCCACCCATTCCCCGCAGTAATTTCCAGGGGAGAAGGAAGGCAGAGGGATGCAGCTGGGAGGTGTCTGCCCGTGCCTGACCCTGGGTCAGCAGCCAGAGCCCAGGAGGTGCTGGAATCCCCCCCAGCCTTCTGGAGCCTTTCCACAGCTCTGCATTTCTGCAGGAGGACTTCTCCCCCCGCCCCTGGCAGCCCCATCCCCGGAGCATCCCTGGCATGGCCTGAGAACAATGCACCAATGTGATTTCAATTAGGGCAATAACAAATTCATGGAGGTTCAGCCCTCACCATCTGCCCAAAGGGAGCACGGCTCTGGTTTGGGGCTTTCCCCCCTCTTCCCATCCTCATTTCTTATGAATCATTTGACAAAGCCATCTACATAACAGAGATTTAACAGGGTTTATGGCAAAAAAACAAAAGAGAAAACGAAGGCAGTTCCACCATGAATTCCCACCACATTGGAGCATTAGTAGTTTATCACTTAACATGTACATAATTTAGCATAATTCAACATTCAGGCACATTAAACAAAGACAGGAAACAATAGTGAAAGCTTATTAAAAGACTGATTCTGCCTTTCCAGAGGAGCAGTGTCTGTCTGAAATCCCAATTCCACTCAAACTTCAGTTTCAGAAGCTTAGGTGCACTTTGCACCAGAAGACAAAAAGTGGTACACTCTATCTGAAGCAGAATAATGAACAGGAGGAATTTTATAGGTTGCCACAGGACTGTCTCAAAATCTTCACTTCCTGTACCCATACACAGCAGCAGTAAATTAAGACTTTAAAGCCATTTAAATCCTGAGGGAGCCTGCCAGACACTCGCCTTGTGCTGCCACTCTGCAGGGCAGAAGGTCAGGCCCAGGTCTGCCAGGACAAGGAGTGCCTAACTCCCTGGACATGTCACATGTGGCAGCTTCCAGAGCCCCATCCAGCTGAATTCACTGGGGTGGTGTGGGGCCCGGGGCCCTCTCCCAGGGAATGGCCTGTTCTGACCTCACTTCTGTCCCACCAAGGGAAGAACATGCAGTGCCCCTCACCAGGATGCAGCAGGGAGTCCCAGGGCACGCTGACAGTGAGGGATGCAGGGAAGTGCTGAGATAGGAGGGCACAGCCAAGGCAATCCCAAACACCTGGCTCCAGGTGTGCTGTGGGATGCTTTGCAGAGCCTGGCCCATTACAGAAACTGCCAGAAAAACACGTGGGAAAGGAGCGGGAGGAGAAAGATTTTACTTCCAACTTACTGAAACAATTAATTAGAGCAGATTTAATAATTTCACTCATGTTGAAGGGAGTAAATTCATGCTAAACTTGCCATGCTGAGGATAATGGACCAAGTCATGGGAAGGAAGATGTTACTGAGTGAAAGAATAACGAAGGAGAAAGCAGCAAAATTCTTTTCTTTGTTTTAAGACACTCTGTAAGGTTATGTCATCACACTGAAATGCAAGGATGAGCAATCTACTCAGAGCATGGCTTTCCCACCCAGATCTTTTCTAGCTTTGTCTCAGTCAATACAAAAAGCTGTATTTCAACATCATTTTTCAAAAATATGGTGATTTTCTATATTAAGAAACAGCTTTATTATTCTAAGAACTAATGCTTTTCTACCTGTCAGCCAAAATGCACAGTTTATTTCCCTTCATTGCCCAACATCTGCAGCTGGAAGGCACCTTTGCACACTGACACAGCTGTCTGGAAAGTGAGAATATACCAGGCAGCAGAGCTCGTATAAAGTATCTGCCATCTGCAGGAATGTAAATGGACATCACCTTTGCCCTTTCTTCACCCCAAATGATGGCTGCACACAATCACAAATGGAGACAGACTAAGAGGTGAGGAAGCAGAGGGGAGCAGAATCAGCTCTTCCACCTACAAATAATTAAGACACAGGAGGATTGACTCCAGCTTGTAGTGATATAATCCAGTGCAAATATAAGCAACAAAAACCAATTAGAAAACATTGAAAACATATTGAAAAGTACTCAACCGAAATGAGAATAAAGGAGCTTTAGGATGGTCTGCACATGAGCCACAACTGGGTGCAAACTGGTTTTGAAAACCTGTTTCTAGACCTGTATTTCAGCAATATTCAGCAAGTCAGGGAAATCCATTCAAACCCAGCTCCAAAATCCATCTCCCTAACAACACAGCACTGGTGACTCATCCTGCTCTGGATGACTGTGGGACCAAGCACCACAAGAGCTACACAGCCATGGCTTAAGAACATTCTGGCTGTGATAGTTCCTGGTCAGTGTGGAAGGAGAGGAGTGAAGGATGGAACCATAGCCCATCCAACCACATTTGTCCACAAGTCACTGAAATGGGCCAGACCTCCCCAGGAAAAGGCACCTTAAACTTAAATTAATCCTTCCTTCATGGGAATAGGAAGCTCTCCCCTCAAATATCTTCCACCAGTGCACTCATTCTTCTCTTATTCACCTTTATGACTTCTGAAGGTAACTTGGAATTTCAGAAAAGCCTGCAGCCATAGCAAAGAGAAAATATGTTCCTAGCAACCAAACTCAGAGTTCCACTTTAAAGCTTTCTAATAGAGTATCTCTGTACCACACTGAATTGTCACAGCACAGGCCACAGCTGCCCACAACACACAGAGTGTCACTGTACAGTTTCAGAAGGCTTCAGCCCCAAGAGAACAGCACCTTACCTCCTCAGAAGGCTTCAGCAGTCTGCCCCCACAGCAACAGCACAGCCCTCCAGGAGGCTGCAGCACCACCCTGGCTGTTCTGCACCCACCCTTCTCTGCCCTGCTGCTGATGCCCCGCACCTGTGTGCCCTCTGTGCCCTCTGGGGTTGGTCAGTGCCCCTGAGTGCTCCAGGGCTCGTTACCCCAACGCTGCTCACCTGTCCTGCACACCTGGGGCCAGTCAGGGGTGATTGGGCACAGCCCCACCCCAATCACCACTGACTCTGTGCCTGCACTGAATATTAAACAGGAGGGATTGACTTGAAAATGACAGAAAAAAAAATCTAATTTTTTAAAATAACTTTGTGTATTGAAGTCAATGCAAGTTTTATCACCAATTTAGAGAAAGCAGAATTCCACGTTTGGATTGTACCTAAAGATACAGATCAGAGTTCAGTGATATTTCATGTTTTTACTACTGACAACTTTTATCAGACATTTCTTACAATTCATTGCATCTACTGTCTACAAATACTTTTGCAATGAAAAAGCCTGTTTGCATAAATTTGAGGATGCTTTAGTCCATGGCACCACTTGAACAACAGCTGTTTATGAAAGCCTAAGAAAGAATTTGTTTCACTACAGTTTTTGTCAAATAATGAAATTCTGATGTACAAAAAAATCCCCCAATTTAAATTTGTGTCACATTTTTCAAAAGGGGCAGAAGTTTGACCACCTCCTGGAGTGCTCTTAAATACAGCAGGACATGATGAGAGGTCAGGTCTGATACACTGTGGGACAAGGACAATTTCGTGCCTTTCCAAAACATTATTTTAATTTCTTATGGGCAAAGTCAGCAGGGCTAAAACACACAGTCTATAGGACAAATGTGCAATTTTACTAAAGGAGCTTTAAAAGCTTCACAAATTCTTATGCAAAGAATTAAGCCTTCTGGACTTAAATACAGTGGCATTTGGATTGGTCTGACAAGTTACATGATGCATCTTCCTTCTGATGAGGCCAGAAATTAAAGTTCTTCAGCAAAACATTTTTGCACCAGTTTTAACCAGACAGAGCACACAGGTGTTTGAGGGCATGAAACAGAACTGCCTTCTTCTCAGAGCTTCTTCAAAATATTCCAAGAGTTCGGATAAGTTCACTGCAAGACATAAATGAAGTTTTAGGACAATTCTGATTTTCCTTAAGGCTATTCATACCACTGCCACCCTTCCCTTAACAATACTGTTGTTAAAAAAAAAATAAATCAGACTGCTTGCAAATGTGTAAAATGTGTTCTATGGGGACATGTTTTAAATGACATTCAAAGACTGGCTTTTAAGTGTGCCTGGCACTCAGAACTACTGGCATAAAATTGAAGGTAAGTTTTTCAAAGGAAGATGAGCACACAATACTCAGCAGTTGCTGAAAGACAAGCCAGTTTGAGCCCTTCTGGAAGTCTGTCCTTGGCTATGGATACTCAGTAAGATCAGTTCTGAGGAGGGAGGCTCATCCCCACTCACAAAACTCTGCTGCTGGACTGTATCAGGACTTGGCAAGAGAAGCCCACATTCCTCACAGTCAGCTTCAACCAGCACTAAATGCAGACAAGCCTTTCAGTCAAGGTAAATGCTGGATTTTTAATATTTAATGAAAACACCCCATTCCTACGAACCCATTAGCTAATAAAAACCAGCTCTGCTTTCAGAGGTAGAAGATAAGGAAGAGGAGTTTAAACTTTAAAGGGGATAAAGAGGTAAATCATTACATTCAGGAATTATATCCTTAACTGGTGCAAAGCGGCACAGCTTCAGCAGGGATTACCATCAGCTCAGGATCTGGCCTAACCTGTTCAGCACCCACCAACCCATGCACCCCTGTGCTGCTGGCCCCAGCACACCTAGGGTTTGCTTTCAGCAGGGGCTAGTCAAAGAGGGAGACAAGCCATACATTGTAAAGAACAATAAAGAAGTTTTTCTTCATTTTGTATGGACTCCAAAAATCTATTTTCCTTTTCTTGTGCTTTGGTTATTTTTGCTCGTGGAGGCCTTGGGACAGCAGCAGTGGAAACTGAAGCTGTCTGGTTAATCTGAGGTCAAATTTTGTGTAGGCAGCTGCAACCCAAGCTTCCCCACCCTGCCCCAGCTCTAGACTGAACTCTGACCTGCTGGGACCACCCCCTCACTCCTGTTTCTACCGAGTGAGCACAGCCAGTCAGCTGAAATGCCAGAAGATCCCTGTGTGAAAATAACATGTGCTCCCTGTCAGGTCTCTGTGACTCTCTCACTTGGAAAACACCCAGGACCACCAAATGCATTTGGCAGTCTGGAACCTACTGATGAACCAAGGCACTCAGTGCGTGTGCTCTGGCCTTGGCAGTGAGTTAGGGTTTGGAACTGAAGCAGTGGTTTAAGGGGACAAGAAAACACACAGGCACACAGAGCCACTGCCACCCCACAACCTCCAGCACCTACTGCAAGGCTCCCAATCCACCTAAATCTGTCACATCTGCCAAAATATTAAGTCTCCAAATTCACATCTGCCATATTCACAGCAGACTGCTGGGTGGTAAGCACTGATTCAGGGGCCTGAATGTGGATTTAAAATTTGAATTTCCTAGGCTAAGTGATCAGTCTGTTGTTCCCCCCATACAGAGACAGGGCCTTCAGGAACTTGGGAAATCCCACCCTAGAAACCTACAGTAAATTGTGGCTTCTGAACATTTACATTACATGCACATCTTTAACCCTTTAGCTCGTGACCAAGAACAACCTCATGGTTCCAGTGCTGCAGCACTGCACAGGGAACGTCAGCTGTGGAGAGCTGAGCCCCTGGACAGCCAAGCCAGAGGAAGGGCAGCAGGAGGCCTGACCGTCCTGATTTTACAGGTGGGAGACTGAAGCACGAGGAAGCCAAGGAGGGGCAGGAAAGATGTAAGTGATATGCTCAAGGCCACCCAGGAAGGCTGCTGCAGGGAGTGCACAAACCCCCGTTTCCCACTCCACCCTGCTCCCTCCTCTCTGCACACACAGCCCCCACCTCGGGGCTGCAGCTCAGCTTCTGTGGGGATGGTGGTCATCCAGAGGAGCCCACGGCTTCCCAGGGGCAGAAGGGTCCAAATCAGCCTGCAGCTCTTGAATCCACCCAGCAGAGAGAGGAGCAGTGTGGAAATGAGCGCTCACCTCCTGCCCCTGAGGCTCAAGGAGACAGAGCTGGCAACGGAGCCCAAAGTAAGGAGCACACTGGAAAACCACAGGGAAGGATGGTCCTGAGAGCTTCCTGATCAACACTGGCTGCTGCAGGCACGGGAGGAAAGGGGGCAGCCTAAAGAAGCACTTCAAAAGGCCAGTTCTGATGGTTTTACAGAAAGGAGAACAGCGTGGGCCAACATGAAGACGCTGCAGCTCAGAAACAGAGAATGAAGGGCGTAAGTGCAACTGGGCACATGATGCCTTGTGCTGCTTTGTGCAAGTCACCTCACCCCTCCTCCTTCACTGCTTTTAAACTATAAATGCCTTGAGGAGAGGACTGTGACCACATCTTCATTTCACACTCAGCTGTGGACAGTCACCACACTTGAGCTTGAACCCTGTTACCATTCAGATGAAAAGTTTATAATACAAGTCTGGAAGCTTTTTAGGCCCATAGCAGCTTTTGTAGCTAGAGGGTCGATTTGATCCCTGAACATATGTTAAAGAGTCACCACAAGAGCAGGCAGAATGGGAGGGAGAAGAGTCACTGAAAACTTGCCAGGTTGTGTTTCCTAAATCCCCCCAAAGAAGAAGGATGTTTGTCCCTGGGTGTCAGGGGAACCCAAGGATGAGATGTCCCCAGGCAGGCACAGAGGGCAGCTCCACGGGCTCTGCTGGGGCAGCACTCACTGCTGGCACACACAGACCCGAGTGCTGGCTGTGCAGGCTCACAGGAGACACCTGTGTGTCTGTACAGGGGAACCCCAGCAGCTGTGGCATCCAGGAGTCACCATTACAGGGGTTTCCAAAGCTCAGGAAAATGGCTGGCCTGGTTCTCTCAGCTAACTGGAAACGTGGCCCAGGATCCCGATTCAGAGACATCCAGCCAATCTTCAGGTACCATCTGCAGTGCCATGGACAGCCAGCTGTTTGACAGAGCTCCCTGTCTCTGGCAGGCAGGGAGGGATGTCCTTCTAGAACACACAGAGCAGTAAGCCAAGGTCAGCCCAGGCTGCTTCTGGAGAACACAGAGGTGACATCCTCCACCAGGCTGTGGTGTGCACAGCACAGGCTGCTCTGGGAAGAAGCAGGCACTGCACCCACCCCAGCCTTTGGGCTCAGAGCACACCAGTGGAGCTTTGAGGTTCTGAAGCAGAGCCACCAAGTGTCCCCATGGGTGATAAGGTGCTGTTAGGTCACAGGCTGCACTTATCTCCAAGCTCTTTTCCAGCCTGGCTGATTCTGTGATTTGGATCACATCCAGCCTTGCCTCAGTGTGGTTTGTGTGGCACCTTCTCTCACAGCCTTTGGAGCACAGGCAGTGGGAGACCTGCAGGGCAGAGCACATCTCCCCAGCAGCACACACAGCTACAGGGGCTCAGCTCTGATCCACTGAGGCTGCACCAGATTAACCACCAACAAAGTCAACACAGCCTGGGAATTACTGAGAATTAATTGCCCTGTTGATGGGAGCATTTTAATAAGAAATAATCACCACGAGCAAAGAGATAAAAGTGAAAAGCAAACTACAGAACAATTCCTGTGGTCAGAGAAGAATGGCAATATGTGTAAACTGAAAATGCAAAATCCAAATCAGAGCACTTAAGTCTTGCCTGAACAACTATGAATATAGTTTTCGCCAAGAGGTGGTCTTTGGGCAACAGCAGAGTTTTGTTCATAAAACAGAACCTAATTCTCCCTCTGAAAAACAGGTTCTAAGTAGATGCTTCCTCCAGAAACACAAATTTCAATTATTTTTGTATTTTTTTCTTCAAAAATAAAAGAACCACTGAAGTCATAAAGAGTTTGAAGTCAGAAGATGAACACCGAAACAGATTTTTCATTTTCTTTAGATCTAATGTCAGGCTGCTTGAATTTTGGCTTTACAAACATTTCAAGTTTTTGTTCCAACTTACTGGCAATGCAGCCTAAGAAAATGAACCTCTTACAGGAGGAAAGGTTATCACCTGCACTCACAGGTGAAACAGAGAGGAACTATCACTCCTTACAAAAGTGTCAGCTGGCTCAAAACCTGTCAATAAGCACAAGATCCCCACACACATCTTTGCCCCATGTAATTGACCCAAATTCTGAAAAGAAAACCAAACCCAAAATGAAATAAATTATTAGTTAGTTAATTAATAACGGCCTCAAAAATTCCCCAGCAGCAGTTTGTCAATATCAGCCTCCTAAATAACAGTTAGTCCCACAAAGAGCGAGGAGAAATTCTGACTTTCTACCGATGCCACAGTAATGAAGAAAGCAGAGTACAATTCAAGAAAACAAAAATTAAAAAATCTCAGCATCAAACTCCATGCTCACACTTCAGCCAAGGAGAAGGGAGGGTATATTGCTGCCCAGTAACCCCTGGTTTCACTGAATTCTGTAAACACAGACAGAAAAATCTCTATTTCAAAAATCCTTAGGTACATAGGTGCAGTGCCTATGTGCAGTAGGGCAGAACAGCACCCCTGAGCCTTTCAGTCCAAGCTTTCCACAGGCTGTAATGAAAACCAAAGGTTTCTTCCATTGCCCAGACCAAGAGACATTCCTTTAAGCCACTGGCAAGTCACAGACTGAGGAGACATTCTCAATGATTTAATTCTTTCTCCAGGCAGCTTGAAGGGATTGCAGGAGCGCCATGCCAGCCCCCAGAACACTGAGGTGCTTTTTGTGCCTGTTTACCAGTGGGAAGTTGTAAAGGTTTGAGGTAAAACCAGACACATGAGCAATTCTAACTCTGCTGAGCAGAAGAGTCACCTCTGCATTTTCAGGCTGGATGGAAGCTCCCACCAGGAAAGAAGCCCCAAATATTAGAACATGCCACCAAGTTGATCTGAGTTAACACAGCTGGCATGGCATTGTGTTGCTTTCTCTCAGGCCAGGGAAAGAGTTTTCCCTCATGTCCCATTAATCTTTGTGGAAAGCCCAGTCTGGAGGTGACAAGGAGCAAAATGAGTAACAGGCAGTTGCACGAAGCAGAGCCCCCGGCCAAAATCTGCTTGCTTAGAGACAGATGGCAAATACAGCCAGTGCTCAGAAACTCCAGCTGCATGCCTCAGCTCTCAGATCTATGTGTGTGATCATCAAAGATTTTCACATTATCTAATAGACCAGAGTCTCCTGGAGATTTGGGTTCCCAGTCTCCTGTTTTCTTTACACAGGACCACATTAAACTTACCCAGAACAAAGTCAAAAGAAAACAGTTCTCAGCCTTTTCCATTTAGAAGTGTTCTGCACACACCAGCACTCTGACTGGGCTTGATTTTGTCCTGTGAGTGCCATTTTGCTCCCACTCTGCATGAGCAGGAACAGTTGGAACAAATCACAGAGGAAGACTGAGGAGTTCTCCCTGCACCTCTCCGGCCTGGACATCGCAGGTGGGATCACTGTCCTCCTCCTCCTCTGGCTCTGGGGGACAGCTCCAGCCCTCCTGGGCTCAGCCCAGGAACACCGAGCTGCCTGCCCCTTTGGAGAGCTCCACAGAGCCCCTGGACTCGTTCCCACCCGCTGCACACACACAGGTCCTGCTCAGCCCAGGTTCTGACTGACCAGCACCTCATGGCCAAGCACGGGCAGGGCTCACAGAGCTCTCAGTACTGCCCTGGGACTGAGCAAACATTCATCTTGTGCTTCTCCAGTGCTGGAGAGGATCTCTCTCATGGGCTCTCTGAAATACCATAAAGATCCCTTCTTTTGCTCTAGGAACAGCTTTTCTTCCTCACACAAAGGCAAGCCCTCAGTGCCACAAGCCTGACCAGCACCCAGCTCCCAAGGCTCAGCACTCCCACCACAGCTCTCTGTTGCACCCAAGCTAGCAACAACCTGGCAGTACACCAGGATAAGGCTGAACATTTCCTGTTAAATCTCATCCAGCATCTTAGGAAGAAATATCTGGCTGGAACAAAGAGCTCTCCTCTCTCAGGGTGGGAAGTACCCATTCTGACAGTGTTTATTAACAAAATCCTTAATTTTTTCATTTCACTTGTATCTGCCTGACTTCCCATTTCAAGATATTCTTTCAATAAATCCTAGCAAATGCAGGGTTTGGCTGTTAGCTGCACTAAAGAAAGCAAAATTACTTTATTACTTTATGCAATAAAGAGCTTCAGCACTCCTGAATCAATATTTTTACTGAAATATATGTAGCAAGAGTTAAAAAATACTCATTTGGAGAAGGAAGGTTTTATTTTTAAAGTTCATATTACCCATGGTATGAAAATCACACTTCCATAGGTAGGGATACCTGTGCTTCCATTTCTTATTACTTGTTAGATCTAGGAGGGTTGTTTGTTTGTTTGTTTATCTTTAGGTGTATAAAATCCTCATGAGGCTGTTTCTAAAATGGCTTGTGACCCTAGCTTCCCTAAAAGACAGCACCAAAAGCTTGCTTCAAAACACGTTCCATATAAAATACTACAAATAAATGCAGATTATGGAGGGAGTTTCTCTTGTTACCTGATTTGTGACCATGACTGACTCTCTTAAATTACTGGTATCCAGGCTGTAGGCCAAATTTTCCAGGCAGAAACAAATCTGCAAACTAGGAGTGCAAAAAGAAATGGTTCAGCTTGATACCTGGACAAGCAGTTCAATCAGAAATGAGGGCTCAAACGCTGGTATTTGGCTGTGGGAAGGCCCTGCTGGCCTGACAAGGGAACAAACTCAGAGATATTTTTATATCCATGGCCACAAACAGAGAAGGTCAGCGTGTCCCACACAATGAAAGCCCCGGCGAGGAGTCCCCAGGAAGAGGCGTGCTCACTTCCCTGAAACAGAACAAGCAGGTGAGATTGCAGAGCAGCCTCTCTCTGGCTGATAAAAACTCATATGTATGCAAATGGAGGGAGGACAAGAAGAGGAGAAGCCCAGCCTTTGGCAGCTGCAGGAACCTGTTTACTGAGAAAGCTCCTGCTATGCAGAGCAGCTCCCATGCCGTAGCTTTGCTCTGCTGAGCCACGCCAGCTACAGACACCCTGCCAGAGTGGCTGGCAAAGTCAATCGCCTCCATGTACAGTTTATGCAAACAAGAAAACCAAAACAATCCACCTCATTATTTTCTTCAACCAATTAAGTCAAATACAAACAAACAAAGATATCACTTATGTGCAGAGAGCACAGCCCAATGCTGCTTTCACACAGGAGTGACCGACTCCAGTAAATTAAATGCCCAGGGCTTCAGAGGTTTCATCTGGTCCCAATTTTAATTGCTAGTAAAACAATATGCTTTTTTCACTTTCACTTAGCTTGTTTTCATCCAGTTTGAGTTCCACGATGTCCTGTCCTGCAGGCTCTGATTTGCTACATTAGAAAGAAGAGAGCTGGGTAAGGTGCCCTGAGCTGTGGGCTGCCCCCCCAGCTGGCTGGACAGTCTGGGCTCCTGAGGCCAGCAGAGGGTGGGAGCAGGGCTTTGCAGGTGGAGGAGAGGATGGGCCACGGTGGCAATGCAGGGGGCTCAGGCCCAGGAACACTGTCACCAGTGCCAGAGGGGGTGGAGGTGCACGCTGGCAGCACCACGCTGCACTGGGGCACAGAGGCATTCCAAGGATCCATTTGTTACCCATAAAACCAGAGCACAGCTTTGCTCTCCTGTCCACATGAAACTAGAGCATTTCTCAAAGTCGGCCTGGCAGAGGTGCCTATCTCTGAGCAGCAGGCCAGGCACAAGGACACTGATCCAGCCTTTCCCAGGAGACCTAAACTTCCTCTCCTGGACACCCAATTAATGAAATGGTCTTCACTGAAATAGCTGGACACAAACCACATGCACATATATTTCATATGAGAGATTCCACTAGAGCAAATAAACACTGTTACTCTTCAGCTTTCCCTGCCCCCCTTGAAATGAGGCAGTCCAATTTCACATCCTCTGGTCTGAATAAATAAATAAATAATTAAGAAAGCAGCTCACAGCCCTGCAGTCAGACAGATTTCCCAGGGTAGGACTGCTCAGTTCTCCCATCACAGCTCTGCCTCCCACCGTTTCTGACTTTAAATCCTGCTGCCAAAACATCTCTCACTGCTCTCCATACATCCCTAGCTTGCTTTCTTCACTCGCAGGATCACATATCTGCAGCTCTCTCAAGACCCTGCAGGACCTTTTTTGGCTGGCCTAAATCAGACAGAGCATTTTATCCAAGGAACAGCAACTGCAGCCTACAACAGCAGAGAGTTTGGCCTCTCCCTCAGCCCCTCTAGCCCCACGTTCATTTTGTGAGCCCATGCCTCTCTTTCCCTCTAGGAATTCAGGACTCAGATTTTCTTTATTCACCACAGACCCCAAACACACTGAAAATAACTGTTAAATCTGACTCTTAATCAGTTTCCAAGGGTCACATCTTAGGTTTTGTTTGGTTTTGTTTCATTTTTTAAATTCTGGCTGTCCTTACTCTGCCCATCATCAGTCTATGTGATGGACAAGACAAACTCCACAGGAAGCTGGTACCACTGTCCTTATTTGTAGCTCTTCCCAGGCACAGGGAGACTGGAAAGAAAACAAAAGCTGTAATATCTGTCAGTAAGTGTCTTTCTGCTGGCTCTAGAAGGATCCACACGTTTTAGGAAAGTTCTGTCTCATCTAAAGATACATCCTTCCACCTATCTACCTTAATGGCATTATAATACCACTTCATTTTTGAGGTAGCTGGGCATTTACCTCTTAAAATCCCAGTGGTTGCTGCAGGTTCACTTAATCCTGTTTTGTGTGAGCTCCCACTGCTAAGGCTTTGCTGCTCATTTTAATACTAGCCAAAAAAGGGCAAATAAAATCAAACAAACAAACTTACTGAAATTTCCCAAAGAATTCACAACTTAGAACTATAAGAGGGTTGTCTCATCTCTAGCAATGCTGTGCTTTAGTCATTTAAAAATATTTGCCTCAGTTATTTTTTACAAGGACTCCTCTGTACATTGGCAGGTACACCTACTTAGAGGTGCTAAGTTTTGTATTTTAAAAAGGAAAGGAATGTAAGAACAGCTGCTCCATTTGTACCATGCTCTTTCTCTCCTTGCGTACAATCAGAGGGGTGAAAGAGACAGGGGGTGGGGAAGAATTCCACAACATAATCATTTGGTAACTTATTTTCTTTCAAAGGGCATTACAATACAATTCTCTCACTTGGGGAACTTCAAGAGAAGATAATTATTCTTGTCTGCCTTGTAATATATATTAAAAATGTTCAAATGTGGCTTTCCAGGGAATTCTGCCAAATATTTTTAGGCACCAGACCCAGCTTTACTTAATTTCATGTTGCCTTCTTAGTCTATTATAAAATACCCTTCCATGCAGTTTAAATTTGGTAAAAAGGCTGAAGCCTACTCATTTATATTAGAAACATAAAATTCCCTCTTTCCTTGAAATAGAAATCTTTAACTCCTAATGTGACAGCCACTCAGATGTACAGTAAGCAAAGTGTCCCTGCAGAGCTTAACACACATCAGTGAGCTTTTACTGCCACAAAAACCAAGCAGAACCAGAGAGGGCTGGTGGGATTTTCTTAGGGGACATACACCTGGAACAGAAAGTAGCTTTCAATAGTTTTGTTTTGCGAGTACTTTGTTAGTAGTATGACAGCAGCACTTTGAGACTCCAAAAAAAGACCACAACCCTGCTGCACAAAGCATTAGGAAAGCTTCAAAGATGCAGATCCTAAACCTCTAGTGTTGTCATCAGCTACAGGAACGTATGGGGTAAAAAAGAAAAAAAAAAAAAAGCTGTTTAAGGTAATATGAGGTTATTGTTACCTCAAATATTAGCAATAATGTTTATTACAAAGGATAAAACAATGGCTGTGGGCAGAGCAATCTGCTCCAAGGGTTTTACAGCCAGGCCAACAAGAAAGCCAAGCACAGACAAACAGGCACAGCTCGTGATGCAAGAGCAGAGTGTGCAGAACTGGGGAAAGACAAGTCAAGTAACAGAGAGGGAGGGATAAAACAGAAGAACAAATAAATAGTACTGAGCTGCCAGTCTCAGGCCAGAGAGCAAATGGGAAACAGAGGCACAGAGACTTGCTCTGAGCCACGCAGAGCAGCTCGCAGGGAGAGAAGCCTGACACCCAGATCCTCACTTCAGCATCCACCCAGTGAATTCTGGCATCCCACTTTGTAAAACTTCAAGTCTAGCCTAATACAGCCGGGGGAGAAAGGCCAGGCAGCCCTCAGCCTGAACTTCTGAGGAGTCAGACATGATTTACACTGCTGATCAGGACAAAGTCTGCAGTATTTCCAACAACCTTCTGGATATGTCAGTGTCGTCCCCCACCCTTTCACAGACCAGCAGCAGAAACTGTAGATAATTAGCCCAAAAGTCCATGTGAAATGTTGTAGTTGCTTGAGTGTTTATTTTGGCTTTCTAAAGTGGGCTGGAATCCAGCTTTTGTGCTCAGCCCCACCTCAGTTATATTTGTCCTGTTACACACAACCAACTTGGAGCCACATTTAAATATGAAACACTTTAACTATATTAATGCTATCTCTTTATCATTATTACACACTTCAACTCCCCCCACAAGCGTCCCTAAGTTCACTGGTTGACCCAACTTGTTTTAAAGAGCTTGTTCCACAGAGTAGCAACACTGTTTTTACTTTTCTTAGCTGCCCTGATAACCAAAGGAAGCCAGCCCAGGCTGCAAACTGCAAACTGAAACAGCTGAGCGGGCTCCTCCTCCCTCCCCTCTCTGTGTTTTCATCTTTTATGGTGGCAGGCCAGTCTGTGCCAGACAAACTGGGATTTCTTCTCCTCTTCAGTCGCTTGGCTGCTCTTTCCCATAGATATTCCAACAGCAGATTAATGTCAGGCCCTGCTGAGCCAAACACATGAATCTCTGAAGATTTGTGCCCAGCAGGAATGCTGCTGGATAGGCTTTTTTTTTTCTTTTTCTGTTAAACCAAGAGATGCAGCTGAACATGGTCTGATGTGTGTGAGTAAAGAGGAACTCTCCCCAGTATCAACTAACTCAGGTGTTTGGGAGGTCAAAATAGGGACTCCATCCACAGCACACAAACTTGGAGGCTGGAGACAGCACACAAATGAAATATCCAAACTCAAAAGCCGGTGAGAAGCCTTCAGGATGCTCATTTAGGCCTTGCCTCAGCTGAAGCATTGTTTGGGCCAGTTTGCAACAAGCCTTGCCTCCCTTGGGGCAGGATCAGCAGCCTGGGACACAAGGGCCCCAACAGACACCACTATTTGCTGGCCCAAGGATACCAGAGAGGAATTAGTGGATCAGGACAATGCTCCCCCTCCCACCAGCTCCAAACCCAGTGGGATCTGCTGTGTCTTGCAGAAATACCACCTTGGCACCTTCTTACCTCTGGAAGGGGGGGAACTCCCACTGGGTTTCTTCCCTCGTGCTTAGTCTCTAATATGTGAAGGAAACTTTGAGACTTCCCTGACCCCTAAAAATGGTGATAATCCCTTGTTCTAACACCTCTAAGTCCATCACAGACACGGGTGGGAGAGGAATTTCCCCTCCTCACAGCAGTTCCAGAGGAATAACAGAAAGGGAGAAGAATGGAGAAGATGCAAAGATGGGCAGGGCAGACAAAGCCAGCAGAGCAGCACGCTCCTCCTAAGGCGGTTTCCGTCCTGGAGTGCCTGGGAATTAATCACCCCAGAGGCACCTGCTGCACCTTTGTGCAAGGAGACCCCAGCAGTCCCTTTAAGGAAAGCAGAGCCCTTGCTAAGGGCAGAGTTTCTGTCAGGCTGTTTGCCTGCAGTCCCCGAGCACAGCCTGGCAGCAGCACTGCCACCTCCCACCTGCGTGTGGAGTCCGGGCAGAACTGCTCCCAGTGCCCACCAGAGCACTCTGAAGAGCTACAGATCCCTCTGAGGAGTCAGGGACACTCCTCAGAGGGCCAGCACCTTTTCTGGCAGCATCCCAAGCTTTGGGGAAGGCGTTGAAGATCAGCTCCCGGCAGTTCCAGACCAGGCTGATCCCAGCCTGCCCACAGCCCCAGTCTGCCTCTTTGCAGCTGAGCCCGTCAGCCAGCACAGAACCCACAGCTGCAGTGTAAACCACACAGGGAAAACAAACAAACAAACAAACAAACAACACACAAAACCACAAAAGAACTGATCCTCAGCAATTCCATACAAAACACATACAGGCTGTCAGCTTCTCTCCCCCACAGGTCAGTGAAACTGCAAGACACGTCCCATCTACTCCAGCCATGGAAACTGTACCCTCACATCTTAAAAAAACTTAGTTGTGCATGAAACTACCAGGCTGAAGAGTACTAAATGGGACTAAATCCTGATTTTCTTCAGGAAATAAGGTCAGTCTATCAATAAAGTAAAGCAATGCTGAGAGGCAGTTGATGGAAGAGATCACAGGGGGTTTTTTTGACTAGAGACATTAGAACCCACTAGCAGCTAAACATGGTTGTCTGCATGATTGACAGAAAGACACGAATTGTTTGTGCCATCAGGGAGGGGGAAAACCTCCGAGCTCATTTAGCTGAAACTATGGAATGTGAGTGCTCGAGTAGGTCCCTAATCAGCCCACAAAAACGCATGAAAGAACAAAATCTGTAAATTCATTTCTATGCAGTTGTGCAGGGGGTCTGCAAGATGGATCAAAGGTTGACAGTGGTTTGCTCTCCAAAACGTTTGGAATCCAGGGCTCCAAGCAGTGCAGCTTATGTTCTTCATCTATCAGCAGCTTATGTTTCTAAAAAAAAGATCCAAAAATTTAAATGCCAAATAGCAAACTTCTGAAAAGGCATTCTTAAAGAGCTAAAGGAGAATTGGATACTAATGTTTTGCAGTTAAAAGTGCTGGCACTTTATAAAGAGAAGCCTTTTGTTAGAGACAGGAAGTTTAGTTTATTGCCTGGTGTATACAGTTCACCCACCACATTATTTTGGGCTATTTTCATTCCTCACACAGTAAAGAGGAAATTCTAAGAACGTTTCATTACTTTTCTTTGTTTGATGAACAGCAAAGATTTGCAGTTTGCTGACCACCGCATTGCTTTGCTACTTTGACACACAATTTCACTTCACACAGATCCTCGGGAGGAGAAAACATTTGTTCTTTGCAAAAATCAATTTTTCTGCCCCATTCACTTCAAGTCCATCTCTCACCCTCATCTTTCATTACTTCATAGGGAGAATTCCTGAATACAAAACTCAGGAAAAAAACCCCATAAGTTGCCTTTTTTTTTTTTTTTAATGTGAGTAAAACTTCAGGTTTAGAAACTACTTGGAGAAACTTTTCTCCTCCTTGCAGTTTCCACAGATCTTTTCCAGCACACAATCTGTAGCAGAGGAATAAAACCACAGCTATAGTACTATTATTTAGGAGTGAGGTTGCCCTTCTGAAGAGCATTGATTTTCACCCAGATAGTGCATCTTGTATACTGTTATGATTCTCTCTGCACAACATGGTTCTGTACAGATGAAATTATAGAGCAAAGAGCTAGAATACATCCTTGTCCATTTGTTCTCTCCCTTTTCATCAATTCACAAGGTTATCCCTAAATGTTTTTATACAATTCTGGCCTAAAAGAAAAAAAAAAGGATCCCTCATAAAAGGCTTGGTTTCTAAAAAATGCTAAGCATTTCAACATTTATTGGAAACAGTTTTAGTTCCTCATTAATCCGAATATGAAGTATTATTGATTTACAAAGAGCAATTCATCCACTATCCATCAGCAGTGTATAAAAACAGAGCCTGAGAATTAAAAAATGGGTGATGCCTGTTTGGCAGCAGTTTCCTGTGTCCTGCCAATGGCACAACCTGTCCAACTGGATGGAAAACAGCCCTGCTCTTTCTGTGTGTGTTCTGCAGGCTTGAACGTATGTGTCCCACGGATCATAGGCTAACCTACATTTATTTTTACATTACAGGATCAGCAAGTATACATTAGATCAAGGCTTTGGGGACTTTACATATTGCTTAACCCCAGTCACCCAGGCCCTTAGTCACAGCAGCAAGGAGCACGGTGAAAACAGATAAACAGCACGGAGAGATTGACACAGAGACGCACACATCTGTGCACACAGACATCCATATCCCCAGGGCCTGATGGAACAACTCCAGGGCAGCACAGGGAGCTTTGGATCAGGCCCAGCTCGACTATATGATAGGACTAACTGCCTCTGATCTTTGAAACCAGTTCTAGAAAGCTTTGACGGGGGTGAGCCTCCATTCCAGGACCCCGGCTTTCACCAGTGGAACTCTGTTGGCTTCAGTGACATCTAAAACCAATGTAAAGAAGTGAAGAATTGTGTTCACATTATGTTTTCTTTAAGTGGCTTATTAGCCTGCATGTTACACCCTGTTTAGTGAGTTGGCAGCTGTGCAAAGGACTCTAAGGACCTAATTCAGTGAAGCTGATGTGACTCTTCCCACTGGCTTTGGGTCAGGACCCTAAATCATCCTGAAAATTCTGGGGAGAGATATTACAGAGCAGTGCAGTAAAAGTAAAAAGGTGTTAATTAAAGTCCCTTGAGGAGGTCATGGACTTTATTAGTTTGGAGGAGCTTTCCACCAGCCAAAAGGAGTTTAAAAGAAAAAAAAAATCAGAGTGGGCCAAATGTCCCTGTACGTGACTTCTCCCTTGTTACCATTTTAAAAAATTAACAAAACCCATCCCCATCTCAGGATATGAAAAAAAAAAAAAAATCAGTCTAAATAGGTTTGTTTACACCTTGTTACATGCAGCGAGTGTACGGGGTGGGAGTGGAAGGTAGAGATAAACACGTCTGCAGTCCCTCGGGGTGAATTTCCTGCCAGGTTTGCTTGATCTTAACTCTTCCCTCTCGCTCCTCTCCAGGCTGCCTGCCTCTCAGGAGTGCCAGAGGCACATGTCTCAGCCTTTGGGGCTGCCCTGCTTTCCCCCTGTGCTGCCCCTGGCCGTGCAGGTCTCCCTGGCAGCCCCTGCCTGCCCGGCCCCCCGCGCACACTGAGCACGGACAGCAGTTCCTCCAGAGCATCCTTCCCACACCGACATCTCTGCGTTTGCCAGGCAAGAGGTAGTGCTGGGTGCCAGTTCCTGGAGCCCTGCCTCAGCCCAGGCTCCCTCGGCACTGCCAATAACTCCCCTGGAGACAGGGAGAGAGGGCTGGGCTGCCTCAGCCCGGAGAAGGGAAGGCTCTGGGGTGTCCCACCTTCCAGTACTAAAGGAGGACTCAAGAAACAGAGGGAGAGCAACTTTTTCCATTGCAGATACTGATAGGAAAAGGAGGGACAATATTAAAGTGAAAGTGTAGAGATTTAGATGAGATGTTGGGAAGAAATTCTTGCCTGTGAAGATGCTGAGACCCTGGCACAGGTAGCCCACAGCAGCTGTGGATGCCCCTGGATCCCTGAGAGTGTCCAAGGCCAGGCTGGATGGAGCTCTGAGCAACCAGGTCTAGCAGAAGGTGTCCCTGTACACAGCTGGGGGGTTGGAACAAGATGATCTTTAGGGTCCATCCCAAACCATTCCATGATTCTGTGGCTATTGACAAATCCCAGTGCTTTGTCCAAGGAAGCTGCTGGAACCTCAGCTATAAAGGCTTGGGAGCTGACAAAGTTTGGGTGCAAACCCCTGCTCCTGCACCATCTCCCACCCCCTCTCTGTCCCCCAGCTTTGCAGAATGGGAATTAACAACAGAACTTTACCCTGCAGAAGAAATATGGGAACAAGTGCATCAAAGACATGTGATGAGCCACATCTACCCAGGCCCCAAAACACAGCTAAAATATAAAAGAGTGTAACCAACAACTTCCTGAAATTATGTCAGTCCTCAGCCAGGACTCCAAAATAAATCTTTCAAAAGAAGATGGGCCAGGTTCCACCCAGCTGATGTGTAAGGATCAGCATGCAGACCAGGGGGAAACTATGGATTTCAGTCAGGAAAAAAATCCCTTTTTTTTCCCCTCAGATACTTCTAATTTTCCATTTTTCCTATTACATATTTTTAAATGACCCTACATATTTGTAGGGGGATACAGAATGGGTAAATAAGGTGGCATAGAAGGTAATCTTATCCCCCAATGAGTTGCAGCTGGGCCAATTACTAAAGATTTGAAGCAGGCCTGCTCTTAACAGGGCACAGCTGAAGCCAATAAGAACAAGTGGTATAAAAGAGTGGGTTGGTGGCATCTGGGGTCAGATGGCTGCTGCAGGGACCAGGAACGGTCAGTGCTGAGAGGAGCTGCCTGTGAGAAACATCCAGGAGCTATGAAGCTCTGGGGATGTGAAATCCTTGCACTAGAATGGTGTTAGAACTTGTGCTATCTGAGATGACACGTTATTTTCTTTTTGAATTACTGAGTATAAAGCTACTACTCCATTGTCATACCTCACTGACTCAGAATAGTTTGCAAATGTTTAAAATTTTGACTGCATGATTTTGAATAGAGATCAGTGTAAGGAACAGAACTATCCAAAATGGTTTGTTTCAGAATACTTATTGGATTGAAAATATTAAAAATAATTTCAAAACTGGAAGATTAGAAGATCTAGTCCAGAAATGCCAAGATATTTCATTTAGCCATACTTATGAAAATACAAAGTAACGAAATTTCAATGTATTTTCATTTCAAAACACTACCTTTTGTTTCAAAATATTCTTAGAACAAAAAGAATGTGCAGGGTAAAGTCATACTTTAATCCAAAATATATATTCCATTTCATGCCAAAATATGGATGTAATTTGGGAGGTTCACATATTCTTGAAAGACATGGAAAATGTCTGCTTCAGTTCCTGCTCAATCAAATTATTTTCTAATAGTTTGGTTCAGTTAGCAAAACACGAAGCAGAGAGGCGTCCATTCCTTCACCTCTAAAAAGAGATTTATGTCCTCAGAAAGTGATGGTGTGAAGCAGCAGCCCTGTGACTGCTGGAGCCCTGAGGGAGGGGCACACAACAGGCATGGTCTGGCAGCACATGCTGCAAGTGTGCTCTCTCTTCTGTGGAGCTGAAATGAGTAAATCAGTGCTGGTTTCATCACCACTGCCACCTACATCATTGACCTTATGCCCATTTCTTAAATGAAGATACAATTGGGGGCTGGAGAACTTTCTCTCCGTTGGACTAAAAAAGTGACTAAGCCCATGGAATAATATACCCATGTATCAATATCAAAATACTTAACAAAACCCCCCACACTTCTCAAACTGATGTGCTTGTTAAAAATCAGGAAAAAAAATTCCCTCAGAATAAACAAAGCCTCAGTTGATGTATTTTCTTGATGAAGCTCCAGGATTGCAAGACTCATGAGAGTTTTCTTGGGAAAAGAAAAATAAAATGTCCAAGAAGTATTTTTGATAGTATTTCTTGCATGTTTGCAACTTCAGGACTCTCTGCAACAGTTTTAGGTGAAATTTTATCTGAATGAAATTGCTTTATGCGATTATGCAGCAGGCCCAGAGGTCAGCTTAGGCTGTTTTCACAAAAAAAGAGGATTATGCATTTTTCTAGATCCAAGGTTTGGCATCCAATTATTACTACTGAAATTATTACGAAGCATGAACCTACAGGCCAAACACAAGACCCACTGTGGGCATCTCTACTGTTTATATCAGACTTTTCAAAGCTATTCAAAATTAAAAACTGGCTGAAAATCTGTGGCAGAGTTACAGACTGCATCCATCAGTTCAGGTCTGATGTTTGATTTCCATCTATTGAATCAGCCCAGATTTTTGTGTCAAGGTGCATTTCCCAGTGGCACTGCATTGCTTCAGGGGTGGCTTAGGGAGCGCAATGGTCTCTCTGCTCCTGAGGGCAGTGTCCTGTCCTTGGCCCTGCTAAGAACTGCTTTCCCTTCCTTAGGCTGTGAATTCTGGAGGGAAAAGCCTCCTTCTTTCTCTGCACACTGCTGCCGTCCTACTAACTCCATCCTCCATCACAGTAAGTAAAGATTCCATGACAAACTTGTCCTAAGACAAACATAAAACAGGCTTGAGTTATCATACCTAAGGCCTGCTCAATCCTTGAGCTCAGAAATACAGTCAGAAGCAGAAACAGAAATTATTTTTATATTGACCAGTATTGAAGCAAATGATGTCCTGTCCTATTTTGTTTTTATTTTGAACGAAATAAGCTGGAGACTTGTTAGCTCTTTTGCAATGTGCCAGCAGTGTACTGGGCACTGTGTAACCCATAATTTGCATTCCCCACTATTGGTCTTATCTAGCATCAACTTTGTTTCTGTTAGCTCATTCCTTTCTCACAGTGATCACCAAAGAAGTGGGATTGGAGCAGGATTCAGCAGCTGTGGAGTCTGGACTTGGGCACATATTCCCATTCACAAATTAATTACACCTTAAATTGAGAGCCTGAGTGACCCAGTTTGCTTTCAGTGTTCTCAGGGGTCTGCCAGAATATGAAACCCCAGAATGGCTCCCAAAGCTGGAGGCAGTGGCAGCAGTGGATGCCTGGCTGTCCACGCTGAGGGACAGGGCAGGCAGGGGCAGTGCAGGCCCTTTCCCCATGCCCCCTTTCCCCTCTGCTCTTTGAGAGGCTCCGGCTCCCCCTGACAACGCTGGGTTCATCCCACTGGGCCGTGCCGTGGGCAGTCAAGTGCTCTAGGTTGTCCTCCGTGAGAACCTCCAATGGTCTGATTCTCCCAGAACACTTCAAATTTTTTTGTTGCTATTTAGATGAACAGTTCCAGGTCTGTAACCCAAGCAGTTTACTCACTATTCTATGTCACTCTCTTATTTCCAGGCTAATATAATCCATGATTCTCCCAATACACTGATTTTGCACTGTCAGCCTTCTTTCCTTGTTTAGACTAATATTGAAGACATCATAAGGTTGACATAGTAAATAGTGCTTTACTTCCAATATTCTGGATAAAAGTGTGTCTCAGCAAGGCAGTTTTCTGCTCATAGGAAGAATATGAGAAACTTTTTTTTTTTTTTTGTGGCACTAATCATTAGATTTGAAAAATGGAACAGACTAAGCAGATTCCTGGTGGTGATTATCCTTCTCATGATCTGTGGTATTTTGCACCATCTATTCTTCCTCCCTGCTGAAAGCATCCTTTACTTGTAAGGCTTCCTAAGTGGTGCTGTTTCCCTCTCACACTAGCTGCTTGCCTTTTGGACAGTCAGGGCAAACAGTAAATATTTGCAGCTTTGAACAAGCATCTGGGGAGTAGTCACTACAACTGTCTGAATTACCTCAAACTGACTGGCAATCAATTTACCTGAGGGAAATTTATCCAGCGCAGAGTAGCTAAAGAGGAAGAGCTGAACTCCCTGATGGCCCCAAGTGGTTCAGCAGTCAACAATCACAACCACTCAGGAAAACCATGGGAGTTCGACCTGCTCTGTCTGTTAAAGCGGCTGTAAAGAACCAGGCCCCAGATGTGTTTGAGGTGCCTGTGCCCCCTTCAGCCCTTCTGACAGAGGCATCTGCTGGGGAGCGGCTGGTGGCACTGAGGGATGAGTCAGTGGCTCTGCTGGGGAGCTGCTGGTGGCTCTGAGATCACAGGTGCCTGAGCCAGGCACGTGCCCATGCCGTATCGCTCTTCGCCGTTAGCGCGGCACTGCCGGGTGCGGACAGAGCCAGAGAGAGATGCAGACAAACGTTGGCATGGGGTGGCACAAAGGCGTGGCTGACAAGGGCTTGGGAAAGCCACATTGCTCACAGCTAGTGAGTTATGCAAAATGTCCTCAAGGAGTGATGATGTTCTGTGTTTCAGAAAAATTGTTTATACGCTTACTTCAGACCTGTGCTCTTCCCGTACCTCTGCCTGTTAAGCCAAACACTTGGCAGATAAGCAATGAGGTTCAAACTCTTCCCACCATAATCTCAGGGCTTGCAATTCCAGAAAACCCCTCTTAAAACATCAGCAAATTGCTTATTTTATGGGATTTTTTAATTAAGAGCAAATTTTGGAATTAAAGGTACAATTTGGTGGCCAGCGTAGGAAGAGATCATCCCAGGAATAGGAAGTGCTCTTTGGAAGAAAAGGAATTGAAGAGTGCACAATTCTCTCCCAAGTCAGTTGCTGGAAATTCTAACGTGCTCAGTACCAGTGAAATTATCACAAACTAATTTCCAAAGCTGAAAAATCAAACGCTTGCCAAATTTTTTTATAGGCTTGCAGGGGTTTAAGAATAATTACAGCTGTATTGTTAAAGGGGCTCTACTTAAGTGCAATCAATTTGATTAGGTTATGTTTTAACCTCACCATCATTTTGCCATCAGTTTTTATGTCCTGCAGATTCTAGATGCTGATAGATCATCTCAGCTCCCCATTTTTTCCATTACCAAGGTTTCATTATGCACGTTAAGCATGTTTCCATTTGCCTGAGGTACACCAGGGGCAGGGAAGCATTTTTCAAAGATAACTCATTTAATATTAAATGTCAAAATATTACTCACTTCTTTAGCAAGATCATGCAGCTGCAACCTGGAGAATTAATTTGGGATGGTGTCTCTGTGGAGTTCAGGGCGTTGGTCTAAGCATACCTTTAGCTAAACAAAAAAATCATTGACTTACCCAGAATTTAAAGCTTGTATGGAACTGACTAAAGGGCAATAATGAACAGCTAAACATATGAAGGAAGTGGTTTATAAGCCAGAAATGCTGTGATTAATTATGGCTAAAACAGCCAGGGGAAACTTCTCATTACACAAAGTAATGAAATAAGTCCATTAGCATGATAACAAAAAAAAGTGGAAATGGCTGTAGGCTTTGTTTTGAAGATTATCACCATAGCATTTCCCTTCTGCACAAGCAATCAAGAACCCAATGAAGAAAAGAAACATGAATGCCCCCCACTTTACAGACAGAAAATTGATGTAGGGGAAAAAGACAGGCTGTTTATACAACACTTGCTTCCTGTGTTTCATTGGAGGCAATTCCTGATTTACCTTCATGCAAAGCAGCTTCCAGACAGCCCTTAAATGACATGTACAAGGATCATGTCAACAGAGGGAACTGTTGCCTGATCCTCCCCATCCCAGCTCTGAGAATATGCAGCAAAGGCTTCCTCTTCATGGGAAAACTGAAATGATTATCTGACTTCCAAGAAGCAGGGTTTCCCATGCCTGCACAGGTAATTGTTACTGGAGCAACAGACATCCATCCCTGAACTGTGCATTTGTCAAAAGAATAAACCAGAGATGATAACTGATCAGTCCTTATTGTGGGTGTCACTGTTTCTGTTGCTATTTGGGGTACAAAGCTTGAGTGTTGTAGGGTTTACCTCAAAGTCTTTCATTATGTGTTTAGCTAATTCCTTCCTTCTATACAGTATCAAACAAGGAAATAAAACCTGTCAGGGTGTCTGTTTGGGTTTTTTGACTCACAGCCTTTTAGGGACTTTCTGCACATACAAACTATTTCATAGGGAAGGTGGAGGGAATTTTAAACACACGTTGGTGAACAAAACCACTTACAGGTACTTTGATTTTGTATTGGAAGTGTCCAAACTGGATGTCAGTCAAAAGCAGTAACGCTTCTCCCGAACTACCCAAGCTCTCCACAGTGCAGTGTGTCAATGCAGTCTGTGGTAGTCAAAGCATGGTCAGTCTTTACTGGCTCACTCCAGCTCATTCACTGCAGAAGCCCTATGAAACTGGTTTTGTTAAATAAGCAGTGAGAAGGAGACAAATTGAGTTATTCCATGTTCCTTAAAAATAGCATTTGAATGTGACAACAGCCACTGTTTTGCTTATAAAACGAGACAGAGCCAAATCACTCTTTCAAATTATATGCCAGTCTGAAAGCCAAAAAATTTTAGTCCCTCTGTTTAGTCCTCTTACTTAGCAAAACTGCTAAAGTCAGCCAGGCTTATTCCCAGGACCTAAAGTTTCTCCCTGAAAGCCAAGACTTCCAGTATGGCTTTTTTAAACACTCTGTTCAGTCTTCCCTCCAAGTGTCATTTATCAGATCACCTTTCAGCATGGGACTAAAACCCCAGGATTTCCTCTCAGGATCTGTATTTTGAAAATTGCTGCCTTTGAGCCATCAGGTAATTTTTGGTGCCCCAAACCAGCCTTCAGCACATTCTTTGGGATCCTGTGTACTTATTTCTTTGACCCTCTGCCTGCAAAGGAAAAAAAAATCCCCTCAAGAAAGCTCCTGAGATTTTCTCTACAGCTCCCCTCTAGCACTGGCTACAGGCCAGACTTCTTAGGTGGGGCCTTATAACCCCAGGATGAACCAAGATAAATCTGTGGCACCAGCAACAATCTGAGAATGCAATACTAGCTTCCATTTCAGAAAATGGCAAACAAAAATAAAAATGGTTTTCTTGTGGCTATGTGCAAATCCAGGATCTGAAGCTGTCCTAGTAACTGCTGGGTCTCAGCTGCTGTGACTGCACAGTCCTACATGCTAAGGTCCTTAGACAGCACAGTCATGGCTACAATGGAAATATACTGCTTTTCCTACAGAAATCATAACCTTTGGGTTGGACATTGTGGACATCATACCTGTCAGCACAATCACTTGCATACAAGAGCTGAGTTTTCTGCTTTTGACAGGTCTCTGTATTGTCTTTCACCATGATTTGTCTCTTGTAAATATTGCCATTAGATGCTCCAAGCCATAAAAGTTTTTTAGCAAAAATGTTCAATTTCTGGAGAATCCTTTTCCCCAGTACACATTAATAGATGAAATACAGAGACTCCTCTAGTTCCTCTGTAAAGACTAGGAAAGGAAATGGAGCAGAGGAGAGCTGCTCTTAACACAGTAGAAATATTTCCCCACTCTTCTGTCCAATTGGCAATGTTCTCATTTATGTCCAGTCCACAGATGCCTCTATAGGAACTGACTGCAAAATGCCTTGAGACATACCTGGTTAACTTTAGTAATAAAATTAACATACTTTGGGGACAGGCACATAGAGAAAATGTTTGGTCTGAAGGGCTGGCTACAGAGATGTGGGTGTATAATCAGTCCAGCTTTCCAGGAAAAAAAAAAGGCTCATTTCCCAAAAGCCAACACAACCAAATCAGATTTTCCCTTTGAACTGGTTCAGTACTCCTTTATGCTGATCTTTCACACAGTTTTGCAGGTCATATAAGGAGTGGAGAAAACACAACTCTTTACTAGTTCCAGCAGTGTTGGGTGGCTGCTCATGCTGGCACTGCTCTTGTGGCTGACAAGGAATATCACCACACCCTAGAAAATGCATTACACAGTACAATGATTATGCACGTTAAAGAAAGAATCATTGCTTCAGGAAAAAGTAAGTCTTAATTAGAGACGAGCAAATAAACTCATAATAGTGTCTCTCCCTTTAAACTTTCACTTGGTGTTTGTTTCCAGTTTTTAATGCACCCTTCTCATTAGCATGTGGAATTTTGAAGTTTCTCTGACAAACACTTCTTTGCAGTACCTCACCTTACTTCACCAGTAGCTGGCAATGACCAGAATTACCTGGGACAGTGTTTGTTTCCAGAGGGAACTGTTCAAGAAAAGTTCCGCTGGTCCATAGGATTTGACCCAATCTGCTTGGCATCTCATGAGGTCTCTTAGATGGGGTGTGCATCAGATCTTCCTGAGGAACTGATAAGGCAGCAGCTGCTGCAACACGAAGCAGTTCAATTCCCACAGAGGGCTCATCCTTGTCTCTACAGTGAGATATTTCCTGTTAAGCCTGGAAGTTCAGCATTCCTTCTCTAATGTTGTCCTGATCCATTCTAATTCTAGAGATCCGTTTTGTCCATATAGGTAAGCAATATGCATTTAGGATTAAAACTTCACTTGTGGAATATTAAAATCAAATTGATGTGCTGGTTGCATTTTGGTTCAGATTTCTTAGTTTAAACATTTTAATTTAAAAAATAAAATTTTTACTTTTATTTCCTTCTGATAAATATTTTCCCTGGCAAACACTGGGCACTAAATATTGAAGAACCCAAATACAAATGAATTGTGTAAACAACTCAAACTCAGTTTTGCACATGTAGTTTTTAATAAATGTCTTTCCCTTTTCTACTGATTGTCCAATAGCACCATGTTTCTATTGTATATATTGGGCTTTTTGATTGATACTCTTCACCGTTTGACACGTCATGGCAAATCTGACTACCATATTTTGACAGGGTGGCCCCACTGAGAATTTAGAGCTTGAACAATAGGATTGTATTCCAGCCACCATGTTGTTTAATCTAGAATTAACACGACTTTCCAGCTTTCACCAATTCAGTGCTGTACACACCTTCCCAAAGAATTGAGCCAGATTAATGAACACGTGGTTTGGCCTGAAGTACTGTGATACTCTGATTGTTTTTTGACGTGCCTTTAGTTTTCTGTCAAGTGTTGCACAAGCCTCTTCTAATAAAAGGGCTCTGGCAGTCACAAAGATTGATAACTTAAAATGATAAGACAATTACTGTGATGCAAATACCAGGTTTAAATTTTCTGTATCTTAATAAAACTTGAGTATTTAAAACAGAAAATTACGTTGCAGAAGATAAACTCTCCTTCAGATTCCACTACCCAAATCACAGTTGTTTATTACCCACATAAGTGTAGCAGAGGGATCTTTCTTTTATAAAATATTTAAGAAATTTCTGACACTTCTAATCCTTTTAATTAAAACTGTTCTGATGACTCACTGAAGTCACTTTTAAAATGTAGACGTATATCAAACTAGGTTGTGGGAGTGCACTGATACTGTGATTTACTCTCAATTGCTGGCCAGACTTATCGGTTAAAACAATTTAAAACACATGGGAGTTTTCTTTTTCTCAGCCACAGACTAACAGGCAAAAAGCAAAATGGATTTAACCCCTCCAGTTTGAGATCTGCGTGGGATTTAGCCACACAGCTCTCATTAAATCAAGAGAGGTTCAGCTCCACGGGTGTGGCGTGGCACCCTTCCACCTAACTCCTGTAAAGCTGCAGGCTTCCTGTGTCTGTGGGGGCAGGATGGGGGGCAAAAATCCCTCATCTAGTGGGGTCACTGCCCTTATGCTGACTTGAGGGGAGCATCTGACCAGAAACCTCAGCCAGCTACAACCCAGAAGCTGGACAAGCTGGTGGGCCGATATCCAAGCAGTGATTTCTGACTGAAAATACGGAGCAAGCAGAGTTCATGCTACTTCAGAGTATTCCACTGCTTGTGCCTATCCTCAACACAGGCCACCTGTGACACGTGACACCTGTGAGGGGTCAATGTCACCCCCTTATAGCAGCAGCAAAGATTCAGATGAACTTCTTGAGGTCATTAGCAGAGTGCCAGCTAAACACAGGAATTGCTGAGACCATTTAGTTGGCCAGCTTGGCTGTAACAGCTGCTATATTTATGCTCTGTAACAGATCTGCTCCTTCTTCACATTTGAATGCAACTCAAGGTGTTGGGCTGTTCCTTAAAAGCCACAGATGGAATCCTGGGCTATGGAAGAACATGGGAATGCTGCCATGGAAGACTTCACCCCACATGTGGTGAAGATTCCTAAAACAAACTTTCCTAGAGGGCAAAGACATTTTGAACCATTTAAAAGGCTTGCAGCAATGTTTCAACTTGTCCCAAGCTCTATTGCCTTTTGCATGTTTTGTCAGTTTTGAAGAGAGCTTGGGAAAGACTTCCAGGAACTGATATGCAGGAACAGGCTCGGACTCCTGCATTTCAGCATCTCCAGCAGCTCTTGCTGAGTTATCGGAGCACAGTTCTGGGCTCTGCCTCAAATCCTCCCTGTGACCTGAGGTAAAGTTGCTTATTCTCTCTCTTCCTTGGTTTTCCAACCTTGAAGCCCAGCCGATAATGCTTCCTTTCTTCTGTGCCATGTTTTGTCCCCAGAGAGACTCGGCTCCCAGAGAGGGTCCCTGCTACGAGGGGCTGTTTGTTCTGTGCCTGCAGTGCAGGGCTGGGATCCACCGAGGGCTCTGGGGGTACCGGGCTCCGGGCCAAGACTGGATAAGCTTGGCTTTGGCTCAAACAAGGGTTCTCCCTCCTCACAGGCCATCACATTCATTTATTTTGCCCTGTGGTGAAGTTAATGCTCCATCTGTGATGTCACAGTTGTTCCCACGACAACAGGTTTATGACTTCAAGGTAAAGTCAAATGGAAGGAGAAGCTCAGGCACGTGAAGGAAAGCTCTTATTCAAATCAGAAACATCTGACACAATAACAGAGAAGAGAAATGGCCAAGAAGGTACATTTCTTTTATTGTTATACACGTCTGTGGTTTCTTCTTAAGTTTTCAGCAACGTGTACTTCTTCCATCACAAGTTTTAATAGCCACTCTTCCACTTATATTTCTCCAGTTAAAGATGTCTTCTTTCTTCTATTAAATAAAAAAGTAAATTTAATATCGTTTGTTTAACTAGTTAATGAATGTCTTTGCCTTTTTTCAATTAGGTTTAATTTAAGAAGAGTAAATTTGGACTTCAGTGTAGTCTTCCTTCTGATGCCAAATATGAATGATACTATTTCTGAACAAACAGGGGAACTGTTAAAACTGTGGCTTTCCATACTTAGCAAAATAGACTTTCAAAGAAGAAAATTTAAAAAAAACAAACCCACATCAAAGATTTTTGAAACATGGATTTAAAAAAAAAAAAAAAAAAAATGCAAGAAGGCAAAGCTATTATGGAATAAAAATAAGTATTGGTCAAGGTAAGTTGCAGACTCAGAAGCTTTTCATTCCATGTTTTTTTGTTTGCTGTTTGCTTTTTTCTTGAACACCAATCTGCTTAAACACAAAAGTGTCCCCATGGATTAAGGTGTCACCAAGGCACAGACCACGAAGTGCCACTGCTACAGCTCAGTGTTTGTCCAGCGTGGGAACTTTCTCAGGAGCTATCATCCCTGGAGTCTCAGGAAGAATTCCCAGGAGCATCAAAAGGTGGAGATGGTGCCTGAGGAAAGCCTGTGAAGTTACTGTCCACCCTTGCTAGCAAATCTAAACACAAAGCAGTCAACTTAAGGACCCTGAGGGCCACACTGAAAAGAGGATGGATAGTCATGCTAAAGTTACACATTGCAGTTTGTTTCACTGAAATTACTGGATCATGTTTGCCAACAAAGAAACCTTTCAAGTTTCAGTTGAAAAGTGTTCAGGTAGCTCCTGTGCAACCCATACTGACTGGATTTAGCATGTTATGTCTCCACTTGGTTCACAGATAGTTGATTGAATTAGTTAATTAAGGCTGGAATTTTCAAAGCAGCCACAGGAATTATGTAACCAAATTCAATGAGATTTGGGTACTTAACTCCCTTAGACTCCTTTGAAAAGGCCAGCTATAAATGTTCACCTCTTTAGTTGCAATTATTTGTACTTGCAGGATTATGAGTGCAGCTGTTTATAAATGCAGAACCAAGGTTGCAAAAGCAGACATGGCATGAGAACAGAGATCTGTCCATGCAGAGCACAGTACATAAATGTATACAAGCAGTGGCCGTACATTTAAACCATCCTTGAAGTGAAAATACCAGTAAAGCTAGTAATAACTCTGAAGCCAGTGAGAGCCTCTTAAGCCTACCTAATTAAAATCAGCTAGATATACATGTGCACAAACTTATAATATATATATGCACACATACATATGCACATAGAAAAGTATATGCCTGTCTATAAAGAGCCAGATGTGAACATGGGTGCAGACAGTTGTTTGTTTCTGTGTGCAACTTTTTCTTTGCAAAACAGTAAATTGTAATAGTGTTTGCTCCTGGGAAAAGGGGTGGCTCATCTGCTGTGGCCATGTCCATGATCTTATCCAAGTGTCTGAGGAAACGCCTTCCTTAACAGGTATAATCCAGGCACCATGGAGGCAACCCTTCTTTAAGCAGCACAGGAGGAAGCAGAAGTATCAGCTGGAACGGCAACCATCTGATTAAGAAGTAAAAACAACAACCTACAAATGGTATAACAAAACAACCCTTTAATCAGCAGGGGTGGTCACCCTGTCGTTGTACCCGACTGCAAGGCCAAAGGACAGAAGCAAGGGCTGTTTGACAAAGGCTCTGGCTGTAATAACCAAATATGGTTATTATGGTTATTATTTGGTTAATAACCAAAACATGGCACAGCCAGCCCATGCACCCTTGGTGCTGGCTCCCCCTAAAGCCATTGGAGGTGTTTTGAGGTGAGCAGATAGACCCTGACCTAGCTGAGGAGGATGACACAGGGTGGGGCTGCTTTCCCTGAACACAGCCCGGGGCTTTCACCCCACAGATGCAGCCACCGCCCGAGGCTGCTGCCCTCATCACTGCTGCCAAAGGGAAAGGCCATCTGGCCTAAAGGAGACAGGTGAGCTTCTCATCCAGCAAAGCACCCTCAGACAGGACTAACCCCAGGCCTACAAGTGATGCTGGGACTACTCACAGGCACAAAGATACACATGGGCTTTGTCATGAAGGGACTCTCAAAAAGGGGGATATATCCTGAGACCAAACGAGCGGGAATGAAGAGCATCCAGCCAGATCCTATTTGTTGGTGGACATCAATTGTTTTTCTACTAAAAGTTGCCAGGACTTTATTTCCATGTGTTCACAGCAAGAGTGTTGGCCCATAAACAAATTCAAAACATACAGAACATCAATTTTTTCATATAAGGAGGTTGGTGACTTTCCATAAGAGGAGCCACTGAGGTCTCCAGACACTGAAGGTGTAGTAGACCAAGTAAAACTGTGGTTAGCTGAGGAATGCAAACAGATATACAGCACATATAGAACTTTAACTTCACTCCAGCATCCATATGTGGCCATAAAATACAGCCTCTTAAATGTAAAATGTATAGATTTCCCTCTGCAACAAAGGCATAAAATATTTCACTCCCAAACAAGTATTTGAGCGTACGAACATGATCTTTCACTTCATCTAGGACTACCCACCCAGTAAACCAAGCTGTATTCTTTCTGGGTGGCTCAGAGAATAGCATATTACAGTGGAAACACCCATTTATTTCATTTACTGCCATTTATAATATTTTCCACTATTTGCAGATAATGAATTCATCCACTTTTTGCCAAGATTATGCAGCCTGTTTTATAGCCAAAATTATCCAGAATCCTTCTAAAAATGTGTTACCCTTCATTTTCCATGATTGCTTAGTGGTTCTCTTGGAGCAGGACCAAGATCAACCACATTAACAATGCACAGCAATAACTGAACTGTCATGCTCCCACTCTCCTGGCAGCAGGAAGAGTGCCATCGAGCTGGTCCCTGAAGTCCACAGGGCTCCAGAGCACAACTGTTCAGGTTAATTCAAGCCGTTGGATGAGAAATGAGGAATCACTTTTGGAGTCCTTTCCTCGGCATATCCTTCACTGCTCTTCTCATAAAGGTAGATCCATTTCAGATGATCTGGTGTCCTCTTGGCGCTGCTGCCTCTTCGGCTCTCGGGGATGAATTGTGCTCGTAGAGCAGAGCACAGCACAGACCTGCGGTGTGTAACAGCCCGGCACAGACCCTGGGAAGGTGGGCACACATCTGGAATATCACACACCACCTGGAGCATTTTCCAATCCAGCCGAGGACGGAACAGGCGCTCCAGGACTGAGCCCACGCGCAGGGCGCTGCACCAAGACACAAGCCAGGCAAGCAGGACAAGGTGGAAAGGGCCAGTTTCTTTGTGAAATGATGTGCACTGGGTCAGTGCTGATTTCTTAGCAGAGAGCTTCCCGCTCCCCTGGCGGGCTCGGCAGTGCTGGCATGCTGTGGAGGGTGGAGCTGCAGCAGCGCTCCCTCCCCGCTCCGCCAGGGAAGGGGAGAACAGGCCGGCCACATCTGCTCTTCCCTTGTGCAGCGTCTGGCAGCCGGCAAGGCCCATGCAGGGAGAGAGAGGGCTCCTTGCCATCACCAGGCTCAACAGCTGGGCCCAGCATGTAAGATGAAGCACATGCAAATCTTTGCAGGAATTCCTCGCTGCTCAGCCTCGGGGTTTGATCTTGGCGTCAAGGAAATTTAGCTCAGGACCTTGCAGGAAAGAAGCAGTGCCTGCCCAGAGGTTCCAGTGGTCAGTGTTAGCAGTGATAACAGAAGGAATCACACTAAAATTAGAAAAAAAGGGAAAGAAGCTAAACAAAACAAACTTGTGTTCGTTTTTTAGAATTTCACACACACAAAAAAGGAGTGTAGTAAATCTCCTAACAGCCAAACTGTCCTTGTTCCTTAGCATTATCACTATTTTCTTTGGCACCGCTGGGAATCTCTTAGTGGGAGCTATGAGGAAGGAGAAACTCTGTCTCAGCAAGAGGCTCTGTGGCAGCCAAAATCTGTTCTGCACCCAAATCAGCTGCAAGACTGAAGCTGAGCAGCCAGTGCTGAACAAGTTAACCAGCCACCATGTGTGACTTGGGAACCAGGCAGGCAGGGGAACCTCACAGCAGGTTGAATTACGGCCACTGGAACAAAAACAGGTTGTCATGGCATAAGTGAAGATTTCTCAGCACTGACAACTGACAGCACTGCAATAAATATTAATGCTCCAAACTCCTACTTGGATTCTCATAAATACTCCAGACTTTGCCAGGAACTCCTTTCCCTTTGGCCACTCCATTATTCAGTTTTACCACACATAGATGGTTGGGGCCTTTATAATTTCTCCTGCCTTCCACAGGCAGCACTACTTTACCTCTTCATCCAGAGCAGGCTCTGCCACATCACCCAATCTGGCCGAGGCTTCTCCAGCCAACCCAAAACACAGATTTTTTGGGCTCCCTCCCAGTAACATCTTGAGGCCCTAAATACTCATCCAGTTGATGTCAATGGAGCAGGATCTCAGCTGATTAGGTTTATCCAGATGGGTTTGTTTAATCTTCATCTCTCACTCTCTTTCTCTCACTTTCTTTTTTTTTTTTTTCTTTTTTTTTTTTCCCAGGCTCTTTGATTCCTTCTCTGGTTCTTTTCAGGGTCTCCAAGTTTCAGGCACTTCTCTAAACACCCTCTAATGTTTTGATTTTTGATGGTTAAATTTAAACAAAACTTAAAAGCTTTTTCCAGCTATTTTTACTCATTCTCGGAGTCATTTATCAATCCCACAGAGAGCCTAGATTCCCCCTATATGAATGGATCACCCTCTTTATGGGCAGCTAATGTGTAACCTCCTTTATTCCACGAAGATAAGAGTCTGGCCTCTTCCTTCTGGGTAAAGCAACTAGAGGCCACTGAATCCTTCCTGCTCCAGACATGACCTCTTGTAGGGCATGTCCTGCCAGGCCCAGCACTGAGGTTACAGCCAGCTCAGCTCCGGGCCGTCGAGGCAGCTGGGGTGCCCTCGAGGATGCTGCCATGCACTCTGGCTGCAGAGGTGCCCATCTGATGTGTCCTGGCCCCAAAGGCCCCGTGTGCTGACCCTCCAGGCAGCACAGCTGCACTCAGGCACTTCCCAGTCCGAGGTGTGCTTCCTTTCCAAGCCCAGCCCAAGCTCGTTGCTCCTCCTGTCAGCCCAGCTCCCCTGGCAGGGAATCTCACTTGCACTTCTTGCACTTACGGGAATCGCAGAGCCACATGAGAAGGAAATGTGTGGCCTCTCAAATCGTCTAAACATTGTCCAGCTGCCACTAAAAAGGTACCCTGACTTGAAATATTTTTTAAAAATTTTGTTTTTTAATAGGCAACTACTCTGTGCTTTTGTACAGAGCCATAGGAATTTTATTCTTGGACCAGTAGATAACCACAGCACATCTCTCCCAAGTTTCCAACCTCACAACCATTTCTCTTAATTTTGAAACTTTAAAGGAAGAATGCTGCTTTGGCTTCACAATTTTGCACAACTTGTTAGAACCACGGGAGAATGTTACAATACCAAGCCACATTAAATGGAAACATTTGAACAGACCTTTGGGCTGGATCTCTTGCTTCCACCAAGCTGCATTCAACCCATGACTGAAGAGTGTCTGGCTTGGGTGAAAGACAGTTTTCAGCCTCAAGTCCTGGTGGCCAGCAGGAATGGTTTGACCTCCCAGTGCAATAAAGAACTGCCCCACATCTACTCAGAATGGTGTCCCTGACCCAGGGGTGCTCCTGGGGACTTCCTGAGAGCTGGAGATAGCTGAAGGCCTGCATGCTGTGCCGTACTCAGGGACCTCGCTGCCATGAGCAGCTCTTTCCTGACACCTTTGGCAAGAGGCTCCATGGGATTCACTGCCAGCTTAGCAATGCAAGGAGACCACAACAGTTCCAGGGAACCATTTCCCCTAAGAGGAAATGAGAAGAGAGCTGAAGGCACTGGCAAGCCGTACATTAGAAATTTTGGTTAAAGCAGCTAGACTGCACTTTGGAACAGCTACTTTTTGCAGAGCTTTGTTCTCCTTCTGTACCCACTGTATCCCCATTATTCATTGCTCCAGCTGTAGACAGTGCTTTTAGTTTAATCCTCCAAATTGTACTTTTCTATCACAAATTTCCACACCACAACAGGGCTTGAAATACAAAAGAGGTATTTAAGTGATGTTCTTCTCCTGTAGACTAGCTGTCTCAGACACTGCATTTCAGAAGGACACAGCCCAGTTATGAATAAAGGAAGTGTATGGGGAAAATCATGGTTAGCAGGAATCAAAGCCAGATATTCAAGAGAGATGGGCTTCCACATGACAGAGCTGTACCGGCCCCTACACAGCTCAGATACTCGTAGAGTGGAGTTGCTGTTGTGGGCACAGCCCTTGGCCACCTGAGGTACCCCATCTCAGGCTGATCCTTCCTTAGGCTGGGCTGCTCTGCTTCCCAGAGCAAACCTAGCCATTCCCTGATGCCTCTTTCCTTGAGAGGAGTAGGCAGAAACAACCCAGCATTAGTTAGGCCAGGAGCCCATGCCATTGTGCTCATCCTCCAACATCACTTCAAATAAAGACCCCCAGGCCTGGATCCGGAAACACTTTACAACACAAATGCTATAAATACAGAGAGAAGCCAAGAGCAGGAGCAGAATGAACCAATGAAATGGAGGCAAGGAAAGAGAGATGTGATTTCAGCTGAGATGGAGAAATGGCTTTTCATGGCTCTTTTTTGTCAGACTCCTCACCTTCTTCTTCTTTCAATGCCTTTCATATTTCCTGTGAAAGACCCTAAGTTCCAAAGCCCCAGCATATCTGCCATCCCATTGCTATCAGGAAAGAGCTGATGAGAAGGTGATTGTCAGGGATGATTACAAGGACTTTACAAACACAGGAAAGCATGTTCTGCATTAATTGCTGATCTATGTCAGCCAATTTGGCACCATGACAAATGCAACTGGTAGTATCTGACAAGCTGGGGGATCGGGAATAATTCTGTATCAGTACAGTATGTCCAGGGAGAAGAATCAACCACTAATCCCAGGTGACCAGTTCCTTTATAAATATATTAGCAACATAATGGAGGGCTTTTTAATGGGATTATAACCACACAAGCAGACCCCAAGCAGCTGCTCTCCTACTCAAAAGGAACATGGCTGACAATAAGATTTAAGGAACTAAATGAGGGGAAAAGGAAAAACCTTTGGTGTGGCACTCTTAAATGACCTTGCTGCTTAAAAGGAATTGGAACGTATTGCATACATGAAAAGAAAATCAGATATGCTTAAAGCAATCTCTTTGGGCGTGCTCATCACTACTTTCTCCCACTGATCCTCTATCAAAAGCAGAGAAAATGGCCAAATCGAGGACAGCTCATCTTTTCATATACTAGGGACAGATTTTAAAGCCAAAGAGATTTTGCTCACACACTGACTAACCAAGAAGTCATTGTCAAGGATGGCAGGTCCCACATATTGTGGGACACCCTTTGTGTTACACCCTCTGCTGAGCTGAAATAACTCTTCATGCTGAGTGCAATTTATCAGCTCAGTGCTATGGCTCTAAGAGTGTGCAGGACAGTCTTTGGGTGTGTTGTGTGAGTGTGTGTACATGGGTTGGACTCCGTGATCTTCATGACTGGACGAGACAATCTTTAAAGGTACCTTCCAAGCCCACTCCTAGATATAAATATATACAAATGTGCATGCTAAAAAGGACAGCCATGAGGCAGCCACTGGGAATGACCCTGTTGTGGCAAGAGAAGACACAACGTCATTCAGAAATCCTTCCTGACATATTTTACAGGACAATCACAACTTGAGATTCAATTCATGATAACACCAGGATTATCTTTCTTACCATCACTTTAACAGAGAGGTAAAAAGATGGCATTGAAACTTACTAAAGAAATCTTTGTCTCTTTTAAAGTTGATGAAATGGTGAAAGACAACTGTGTCTGTAAAAATGGCACATGCACCACAAAATATTTGCCAGTTTTTTTGAGTCCTCACTTGTTTGCAGTTCCATGGCTCGAAGCTTAGGCTGGGATTTGGCTCTGTGGCTTTGAAAGGAACACAGTATGGTACAGAACACAACTGTTAGGGGATACAAACATTTGCAGCATGTAGCTGCTCCAGCAAGGACCATTAAGGCAGCTTAACCTTAGCGATCCACTTCTGAAGTCCAGATATAATTTGTGCAGCTCTGAAATTCTGTTACCAGGGGCCCCTAGCCAGGGGGCCAGAATGACCTGCAAGAGCATTTGAGCACTCATTTACTACCGAAGTACACCTTACATCCTTGTAAAATTCATTTGTTAGAAGCAGCTAAAACACGGGCCAGTGACACACCAAGGCTGACAGACCCACACTGCTTGTCTGCCATCCACTGGTGCCAGCAAAATATCCCCAGTGATTTCAGTGGCTTGGGATCAGACCCACACGTTATTCTTGAACACCTCTTTAACTTCCAGGGCTTGACCTCGGGATGCCCTGGCAGCAGTCCAGGTGACACCTCCTTCTGAAGAGCTGCACGGAGCACTGACCTCGATCTCCTGCTCCCAGCACTGCTGAGCCCATCGTAGTGGCACAGGAAGTGTTTAAGGTAGGTATTTCTGTCCATGTGCATCGTTAGCAGGGTACCAGGGCGTGTGAGGGTCCAGCTGGCCCCAGTTTTCACGGCTCGGATGGCAAGTTAACATGGTTCAGTGAATTCTGTCTGTGCTCTGTGCCTTCTTCGTGCAACACCAAATGCTGGCAAGTACCTAACTGTGTCTTCCAAAACAATTTCCAGCTGTGGGAGTGCATCACTTCCAGCCAAGTAACCTGAGTGTCTTCCTGCCTTTTCTGTAGGACATTAATCACAGTTACGAAAGCTCCTCATCTTGAGTCTAGCGGGTGACAATGCTCCTGTAGTGCCCATCCACGATCCCCTGACACATTTACATTTTGCTAATGATAAGCTCTGGGTGCCATGTGCTAAAAATACCGTGACTGTGGAGAGAATTAAGTGTATCTCTAGTGCCTGATTCAGGAGAGCAGTTAATGCTGTGATTAAGTCCATGGCTAGTCAGGACAAGACAGCTTATGTTAAAGAGAGCTAAGTATGTCCGGCAGTACCATCCTATAACACCAACTTCCAGAACTGGGACTGTACCAAGACTGTGGAAGGAGATCCTTTAGGAGCTAAACGACACCAAAAACCCAGCTGTCTGGTACTCAAAGGATAAGATGTGCTTTATCACAAGATGTAATTTTAAATTTAAATTCATATATTTTTTCAAAAAAAATCTAAAAAGGCTACACTGCACAGATTCCCTTCTCCTAAAGAAAGAATGAAAAAGTCTGCATGAGCTATTAGGCAAACTGAATAACACACTGCTGGCAGGACACTCAGAGAGGAGTTATAGGTGCCTATTAGAATCCCTACAAAACCGACTAACAAATGCTGGAATTAAAAATGCAGGCTTGCAGGGAGACAGGGGCTTTGAGCAGCACAGTATTTCAGATCATCTTACTGAAAGCTTCAAAATGTCATCGGCTTTCAGTCTGAAATGCATCAGCAATCGTTTCATTTTTATCAAAACACAATTAGGCTGTGGTGAATGACAGCATAAATCTTAAAGAGGAAAGATACAGGATGAAAGACCACCAGGGTGGAACATAACTGTAAACCTCTCCATAAAACTGCATTTGAGTTCTGATCATATACACAGGAACTCTTTAAATGATCCAGCAAGAATCCTAACTCGCTGACTTCCAAAGAAAGTGTTACCAATTAAGCGGGACAAACTTTAACAGTCAATTTTAATTACGCTTTGAGATTCACCAATCAATTCCCAGCTCGAGCTGAAGTTTTTACTAGCAGCGACTGGAACCAATTTACGTGCTTTTATGTTGCGTCTAGACTTTAATAAATGGTCTAAGCACAGAGCAATTCTCTGCCAGTATTGAACAGTTCTCATGTAGACTGAGAAATGCACCAGGTTCTCTAAAATTCTCCAGTCTTTATGCCTTGAAATGTTCCCCTGAGGAGCGGGTGCAGCGCCCACAGCACAGTACACAAACACCACCCTGGGCATTGCTGGCAATGCAGAGCAAGGTGGTGATGGCACACAGTGTCCTGCAGCTGGCTGCTCTTCTCTTCAGACTGAAATGCCAGAGCTTTGCCGGTTACAAGACATTGTTCCTGTTCGTGTTAACCCAAAGTCATTAGACTGAAAAAGATCTAAACAATATGGAGCCACCAGGACAGCTACAAATATTTACCTGATGGCCCAGAAAGGTACATCCAGGCAATCCTTCAAACACCTACAAACCTTATCTTTCTGTTCTGCCACCCCTTCTCTGGACCTCTCAGGGTCCTGATTAGGCTGTGGGCTGCTGTGCTGAGGGAGCTGAGCATGCAATCAGCCCAGCAGCTCTGATGCAGGAGAGTGAAGTACCTGGTTGAGAGATGCAACCTGGTTAAAACATGGCAGAGCCTGCTGCAGCACACTCAGCAGTGCTCTGGCTGTAGGAGACTCACCACTGCGGCACCACTTTGATCACTGCTGTAGGTCATGGAATCACTCTGAAGCCAAAACAGTCTTGTTAAAAAATTAAGTTGAATTACCATTTAGGGAGCTCTGTTGCATTTTTTTTCTCCCCTTCGCTCCCTTCCTCCTTTTTAAACATGCCTGTCAGGAGTGTGAAATTGTGTGCATTTATCACTACCCTGCTGATCAGAGCTCGTTAAATTAAGGAAGACTTATTAAATTAAATGGATTGGTAAATATTCCTATACTTGTATTCAGAAGCCACTGTATACAATTTTAATATTTAGAAACTGAGAGTTTGCTGTAGTTGAGCAGAGCCTCTTAGGTTGTTTCCTGCTGGGTGATGTCAGACTAATAAACCTCCAGGCAGTCCTGCATGCCAGAGGTCTGACAAAGTTGGGCACCCTGTCTTCAGGAAGCAACACAAAGATTTACCTGCCACTGTATTTTTGGAAGAAGCAGCAAACAGCTCTGGAAGTGCTGCACCAGCTTGGCTGCCACCAGAGGTAACAGCCATGACACCCAGGAAGGGCTGTTTCCATGGGGCAGCAGCACAGAGCTCATTGGGGCAGCAAGGGGCAGAGGGAGCTCCATCTCTGGTGACCCATGCCATTTACCAGCTGGGCCAGGAGGTTCAGGCTCTGGGGCCACGTGCACTGACACAGCAGGCACCTGCAGACAGGGCTGGGCATGCTCTGGAGGCCACTGCTTTGGCTAGCATGTCTTGAACATTGTCTCTGCAGCTGGTCTAAATCTGTGACATAAGTAGGACTCTTCTCTGAAGTACAGTAAGGATGTATAGAAAAAACTCTGCTTCAGGGATGGGGCAGTGTGGGCAAACAGGACTTAAGGAAGGAAGGGAAGGGAGAAGCAAATAGATGAGGTTACACATCTAGGATCAGTCAGCAGGCTGGTACCGAGCTCAGAGCAGCACCTGCCAGCCTGGTTCCCTGCTCTGTTCACAGCAGTGCTTTATCCAAGGTGTGTGTTGCTCATGACTGCTGCCAGAATGAGCAAAGCAGACTCGTACCGAAGCCTTCACTTGACAAAACACCCCTTGCTCTCAAGGATTAGTTTTGCTGAGCGGCAATAATAGCTTGTAAAAACCAAATAAACTCCAGTGCACGGCGTGTTGCGGGGTGCTGGGATTGGATGGGGAGCTGTAAGCAGTCTTTTTGCAAAGGCAGTGAGTGTTATTCATCGTGGTTGTCTGTGGTGGGCAATTTGGTCACCTTTCAGGGAACTCACTCTAGCACAGGATCCCTGCCAACATAAAGAGCTGGCCAAAGCATTGTGCTTTTCAAAGTGGAAGGATTTTCTTTCCTTCTGTCTCCTTCGGGAAACACACCAAACTCGGGGCAGTCATAGCGATCTCTGTTGCTGAGAATAAATTATTAGCAATTAAAAATCTTCTGTTTCTTGCACACTTCCATAACCCAGAATAATATACAAAGTGAAGATTCACAGCCTTCTGAGGAAGCACTGTGGTCCCCAGCCTGACCTTCCGAATTCCATAGGCCCGAGCGCTTCCCTGCGCGGTCGCTGCCTGCAGCCCAGCTCCTGCAGCAGGGCATTCAGAAAGACATTCATGGTGATTTATGGCCACCAGTCCTGATGGGAGAGCGCCACACAAAGCAGTTCCTGTCTTGAGCTGCGTGGAATGAATTGTAGAGCTGAACCGGCTCATGGGTTTGAAACGCCTGTAATCCAGAAAGATTCTCTCTCTGATTCCAGGCGGAAACAGTGCGTAGGTGGCTTATAAAACTTCCTTTCCACACTGACCCCAAATCCAAGAAAATGGTCAGGATCCCTTCTGTTGCTTCAAAGGCTCAATTGTTACTCAGGCCAGCTAGTTAGCCATGGAAACAACTATATTCAGTTCTTCAGTCTCTGACATAGCTAAAGATAAACATGGTGTAAGATTGTGATTGTTTACTCAAATCCTTCCTCTGCTGAGAGAAATTGTAATACTGCTTTTCAGTGCACTGGTTACTTATGGTTCTCATGGCACAGTTTTAAATCCCAGGTGCTAATTTTGCTGGCAGATACATACAAGGGTAACAGGTTTTCTTCACATGAGTTACAAAACAAATGGAGAATATCCTGGTCCCAGTGAAGTCATCAGGAGTTTTTCCAGCCTGTGTCCAGCAGGGCAGCCCATCCCATGTGGGAACAGTACCCATTCCCAGACCAGCACAGGTACCAATTCCAGCACTGACCAAGGAGAGGAAAGGAATCCTGTTGTTAGCAGCAGGAAGTTTTCTGTTTCATGACTGTAAATCCCTGGCAGGTACAATCTCTGAAAGTTTTATTTAAGAGAGGCTACCTAAGTCTGCAGGCCCACAGAGCCCCAGATGTGGCTGTTGCTGTATATGTGCACATGCCTGTGTCTAGTGACACATCTCCTCGCGCTGCTATTTTATACAAGATATAAAGTTTTAATTATTCAAATGCCAGAAGGTCATTAATTAAGTTACAAGGCCCTTCTGATTCTGTCAATAGCCAGTCCATTTCAGTACGGGGTGTACCTACCAAGCACACACATGTGCCCTGTGGAAGTGTTCTTTACAATGCAAAGCACTGGCTGCAGCTTTGTGTTTACCCTTTCAAGTGATGTCAACCTGAGAATAAATCCACCTGTCGCCCTATCTTCAATGAGGTCACCAAAAAACCTCCCTTCTATTTGCAAACACCTTAGTGGCTACCAAAGAGCAAAACAAAGATTAAATCCTGATTAATCACTGAGAAGACTTAAATCTAAGGAGAGTGCCAGGCACTGAAAGTCAGATTATTCTGTAGTAATTTATTGCAAACTTCCGTGCTGTGGCTAACTAGAATTGAACAAAAGAAGATTTTAAAAATATCTGAAAAACAAAGTGAAAGGCTATAAAACTGGAGAAAGAAAATAATAAAGAGCATCAAGATAGACAGGGAACCAGGAAAGATAACAATAATGACTTAATCAAGCAAAGTATACATTTAGGTGATAACCTTGGGATGGGAAAACAGGTCACATCTGAGTAAGGCTGTTGAACAGAGATGAACACTACTTTCCTGTGGGTTTTTTAAAAAATCAACAAGGTATCAAACTGCCAACTGTCCAGTTGGAGATTTGAGAGCACACAGCTTTCTCTGGGCTAAGGTCTTGTGGTTTCAGGGGATGAAAATGGCTCCAAGGAAGCAGACATTGCAAGAAGAAACACCTTGTTCCCAAATTCTTATGGGAAAGCCCAACTTCTTAGCAGGCAACATCCTGGATGTTTTTGACCTGGGCTAGCCCTTACCAGAGCTGGGTGTGAAGTTCCCTTCTCTGCCTACCCAAACTTCAGAAATGCCTCCTTAAATAAACTCTATGGAATATATGCTAGCACAGATTTTAAGGAAAAACCAAAACAACTCTTGCTCCAGTCCAACAGCCTTGAGCTAAACATTCTACATAAGTAACTCAATAGAATTACGCTTTTTGATCTTATTATTTGATCAGAATCAAAACTTTTAAAGTTAAAAGAAAAGCAAACACAAACTAAAGAAAGAGGGAAAAATATCCCAACAAAATATCCCAACACAAGTGATCTCTATGTTGATCAAGGACCATGAGCTGAGCTCTGGGTCTTTCTGGTACAAGCAGTTCCATGAGTAGCCCTGGGATCTTTCTCACTATGTTGCACCACTGTAAACTGAATTGCTGGTGAGCTAAATAATACAGCATGGTGTTTGCAAAACCACTGAGACTTGGCTTTACTCCACTCCTATTACATCACTAAGAGTTTGACAATTAAATTCAGTAGTAGAAAAGGTAAACGACAGAGTCCTGTAGTTTTTTTCAGTAGGGTTTCCTAAATAAGTCTGGCTAACACTGTAGGGATGTGTTTGGGATTTTGTTTGCTAGAGCAGCTACAGTAACAAACATTTTTATGATTTGTCCATAATGATAAACACATATGTCGTAGGCAGGGACTGTTTTTTAAGGACTGGAGAATGATGCTTTTTCTTGAAGCATTTGCTCAAATGATATGTTTTTCTTTGACTTTTTCTTTCTATTTTTGATAAGACAAGATCAGCAAGAGGAGAGAGAGAGGGAGGGAGAGAAAGAGAGAAGAGGAGGGAGGGGAAGAAAGAAAGGGAGGATGAAAGAGTAAGCAAGCAAGTGCTAAAGAGAAAAAGAAAGACAAAAAAAGGAAAAAAGAAAAAGGAAAGAAGACAAGCAAAGCAAGCAGCTGGTGCTGAAAGTGAGCAAGTCTCTTTCTCTCATTTTCTTCTGTCTTTTAATAAATCATTGTAGCAGCTTTGTGACAGGTCTCTGTTATCCATAATGCCCAAGCAAACAGCTTTTCTTTCAGCCTCTATTCAGTTGGCTGCCAGGGAAGCAGGACTGCAGGCTGGAAACTTCAGTGGCTCGGCCTGCTCCCCTGTAATTCAATTAGAAAAGCAAGCATGAAGTCAATATTCATTGGGCCCAGGCAGCACAATGAGATGGTAATGAGAAAGTTCACAAAGGAGACAGGCTTCATGATAAGTTCTTAAAGAGGAGCTGCAGCGGGTGACCCTCTGCACAACTGGCAAACACACACGGGCATATGGGCCTGTCCCCTCTGGGATTTACCCCCATCCCTCACCATCTGTATCCAGGGCAGACAGCCCACTGTGAATCCAAGGGAATCTCGTGATACACCCTCCTAGCTCACCCCATTCAGCTGCTCTGCATCCCTGAAGGGAAGGAAGATGTGTTTCTTAAACACCCGGGCCCCAGAGGAACACATCCAACCTGCTGGATCACAGGCAATGCTGTTTCAGTAACACAGAGCTGTGACTCCCAAGCCCAGCAGGGATGTTGGGCCTGTGGGGCACAGACCAAGGAAAGAGTGAGAGAGAGCTTCCAGCACTCCATGGAAGTGCAGAAGATGAAGAACTGCACCCTTATGCTTTTGGAAGCACTGGGTCCTACAACCATGAGAACTTGGAGCATTTGTGCTTTAAACTGATCAGGACTGGGTAAATAAATGCTGGACCTAATTCTGCAGCTCCCTCCGGAAGGGTTCTCCCACTGGAGAAGGTCTCCACAGGATTTCCTTTCTTCTCCTTTTAGCACTTTGCTGGTGACAATAAAATATGGAGTTATTTCATAAACATCAGTGTATTTAGTTTTTAAAATAATGAATGATTGAAGTAGTAATTAAAAAACAGCGTTGTGTGTACAAGCCCAGAGCTACCTTGTTCTAATTTTGCTTTGGGATTCAGCATTCCAGATATTACTGAATTTGTTCCTTTTCAAATTACTTCTGTGGTAAAGCCCAGGGCCCCTCACAAAGAGACTAGGGTCTCATTCTTTTCAGTGCTCTACAGAAAGAACCAGTGGCCCCAACTCTAAGCAGGCAAACATGAGAAACAGAAAGTTTTTTCTTTTCTTCTCCTTTAACAAAAGGCAAATAGGGCACACAGAGCTTATATAAGTTCCCTGAGGTCACACGGGGTGTCACTGACAGAGTCACAAATTGAATTCAGATTCTCAGGCTCTCGGTCCCAGTTCGTGTCATATTGCAGTTCAGGGCACTCCAAACTTTTAATGCAATTTTCACAAACATGTTGTAATTTCCCTAAATTAATCTTTCATCCTAATGTCTATTAACGTTCCACATATCCCCAACATCTGTAACAGCTGCTTAATATGCTGGTAAATAATTAATATAATTCAGGAACAGGATATTTTCTCAAAATCAGGAGGTATTTTTCAACATTGCAGATGACAACACCCCATTTTTTACTTTGGAGCCCAAAAAAAAGGAAGTAAATTTTGCCATTCTTCCTGATTCAAAGAGCCTCCAGCTGCTAATAATAGAAGTGAATTGCTTCATCTGCAGTCGGAAGCTCTTGGTGCCTTATTGGGCCAGTTCTTCAGCTGCTCCAAACCCACAGAGCTTCACTGGAGGCAGTTTGGCTTTGCCAGGTCACACGAGCTGAGGGCAGATGTGTTTGTGTTTCACTGCCCACTGAATCTTCCTCTGAGACTGATCCAATCTCTGCACCTCAAAGGGAGGATGGAGCACTCCCCACAAGTGGAGCTAGACCCAGGGATGGAACAGGTAGAACAGGTTGGCTGGATGCCTCTCACAGCCATCCCCCTTCTCCAGAAATCCCCATGGGGAAAGGCAGAGGTACATCCCAGAAGAGGAGAGCCTGTCCCAACAAGCCATAGACACCCAGCCCTCTGGAACGTCACACAGGACAGCAGCAAAGCACCTTGGAACAAGACTGCTTTCTTCTGACACTGACTGAGAGATGTGAACAGAGGGGAAGAGTTTCTTCTCTAAAGCTGCACACACTCAGAGCTGCTGCTGCTGCTGTTCACAGTTTACAACAATTTTCTTGCCCCAACAGCAATTTGTTGGTATTTGCCAGTATTTTGAAGGGTTAGAGACCCTTGGTGGACATGAGCCCCTTTTCCTGGCAGAAGAGATCTGATGCACAGAACAGATCAGAGGAGAACAGATGTACATTCAATGTCTGTAGGGAATTATGTCAACAAAGGGTCAGATCCCAGGACTTTTCCTTTTAGTTAATGTACAACTGTCTAATAGACTAGAGAAAAAGGGGTAGGATAGCCACATCTTCCCTAGGTATTTGTGTTCATTCTTATTATTATGTAGAAGGCCAGATAAGAAATGCTAGCCACTTCAGATATCTATATATAACATAATTATACTCTCCCAGTGCTTTACCAAGCACATAAACACCAATTTTCACAAGCAAATGCATTTTTGGGTACTCTCCAAAGGCCCAGTATGTAAGGTGTAGCCCTCATTCCTCTAAACAACTGGAAGTCAAATGTCCCTGTGTAAGTCCTGCATGTAGCTGGTAGAAGTAAACTCAAACTTCCCCTTTCCTATTTTAGAGGCAGCAGTCTCACGCTTATGTAACAAAGGCAAAATCTGTTGAGGTCAGGGATTCAAAGGCACCAGCTTCGTGCCCTGAACAGCCTTTGCCTGTCGGTGACAGCCCTGGGAAGCTCACAGGACCCTGCAGGAATCTCTCTCCCCTCAGTTATCACTCGTCCATGTCAGACCCCACAATCCTGTTTTATGCTCCGTGCTTTGACGGGAGGTGTTGTCTGCACAATATCCTCAGCTGAGAATTGGCTTTTGCTGGAGACATTAATGCATGTAATTGGCACATGCTTTTCTGGAGTATTTCTATCGCCTTTCAGAGATAGAGACAGCCAAATCTCTCCTCCACTCATCAAGGAGATGCTTAAAGCATCAAGTGGGGAATTCCAGGCCAGCTTAGAGATGTACTTACTTTACTTTTTCTCAGGCAGCAAGGTAATGTGGGACCCGGACTGTCATAGTGTTTATTTTGAGTTCCCTGGTGAGAAAAACATTTTACACTTGTCCTGTGTGGTTGAAGCCTCTCTCCCCTCCTGGGGAACTCAGGCTATCTCTGCCACTTGTGCAGCTGCTGATACTTGACTTGGGCCATCCCCAGTGAACACAAAACTGAAGTCAGTTATCCCAGGCCAGGCTCTAACTTCCATAAGGGTAAGGTAAGATCACACTCTTTTCTCCCCCTAGGTCATAGTGCTCATTAGAGATGAGCTCAAAACTCATAAGCTCAGCTCCAAGAAAAGTACATAGCTCTGCATCTCTCGAGTTCCTGACGTACTGATTTCAGCCCTGAACAAGATAATCTCAAACTGGAGGAAGTGAAAAAAATATAATCAAAAGGGGAAAGGTGACCCTGTAATTAAGTGATTAGCCCAACCCGGGTGTAATTTCAAACACTGACAGACATAAGACTGCTTTGTATGCGTGGGCAGGTGGAGCTGTGAGCTCCCTTACTGTGCCATTTTAAGCATAAATGAGAGTTGATAACACTTTTCTCCCATTCTTTGCTTTGACTGTCTGTGTTTAGAGGCAGATGGTTTTTATTTGATCAGCAAGTAGCTTGCACAACAGCCCTCCCATCTTCTGAGAGATCGCTGTGCTGTGATACACCTTTTATTAGAGCACTGCAGAACACGCCCAGATGAGAAGGAATGGAACACACCCCCAGGCTCCGTGCAACCTTCCAGCAGAAGGGGTGAAATTGAAGGTGGAGAAGAGATGATCAAGGTACAGGTTATAGTCAATGACCAACAAAATTGCTTGGTGAAGTCAGTCTAGCAGAGAACTGACAGAAACACAGAATGGAGAGAGTATTTCTGTTATTAATAATAAAGGTACTGCAAGCAGTGAGCCCAGAGCTATGCAATTACAAGGAGACATGCAGTGTACACAGTCAGGAATCCTTATCAGATTGTTTGGTCTATCTTTTCCATTTAAAAGTGATGTTTAAACTGTGTTTATAGACAAAAGGTCTGATCAATGAACCTGTCATTTGGTCGTGAGTAACATGGAAAAAAGTAATCAGGTGATGAAAATATTGCTAGTTCTCCATTTGAGGAACAAAATGAAGATACTTCAAAAAGACTTTGACAAAACTGTGCATCAGGAAAGTCAATTGTTACAGCTTTGAAAATTTCTCAAAAACAAACATCTCAAATTTATTTGGAAATGAGATTTTCTGAAGGTAAAATAACTGGGGGGAAAGCTAACCCAAAGATTTACTATTATTTAAGCTTTTTAGCTGCTCCCTAAGAAAATAAACTTGGAGTTAAACAAAAACTTTGCTGTTTTTCTACAAAATAAATAACAGTAACATTATACCTACTAAACAGGAATCAGCTGTATAAACAGTTTACCTGCCTCTGACAACATTAACAGTAGAAAGAATTTCTGGGCAACTGTATTCATAGGAGGAATAGCCCAAGTCATAGTAATCATTGTATCTCAATGTACAATAAATGTGATGGAGTAAGTGTAATGGAAAATGACTTTAAAAAGTCCATCTTGACTGAGCTTAATCCCATTTTATACTTGAAAATGATGATAATCGCCATGCTCTTCTCCTGCTTGCCACTTTAAACTTGCTCAGTAGCTGCCATCATAAGCATATGATTGAAAATGTTACCATCTTTAGCCAGCTGATCTCAGTTCATTCATTTCTGAAACTTGGGTGTCTGATTTTCCACATTCGTTCCCTTCACCCACAAATAGACAGATATTGCGTGCAATCTGAAAAACTTGCAGCTTGGAAACAAATCCCTATTTCTGTCATGTATTGCCCCTGGATTAATTTCCATAAACTAAATCTGAAAAGCTCATAGGCCTCACATCAACCAAGCAAGTGAAGAACACACACAAAAAAAATCAATCATATTCATTGTATCATTCGCTGCAAAGCTGAGCTCTAACAACTCCATGATCAAACAATTTGCAGTTGTGAACAGTAAGAAATGGGAGCCTTTGAAATATGTCACCATGGCAGAATTGTATCTCCCCCCTACTCTCATCCTTCCCACCAGCTCAGCATATGTAAAGTTTTAGGTAGGGCATGTTCAAGTTGTTCCCACAATACAGAACTGAAGAAATGCATGCTGCTGCGGAACAGAGGCATGTGGAATAGATATTTTATGTGCTTAGGAATGGCCTGTAGGCTGCACATGTATTACAGACTCGTGCCAGCATAGCTAGATCCATCAGATGCACAAGGAGAAATGACCCTGATGGACAGAGAAGGCTTTCAGGAGCCGCCTCTACAGCCTTATTTGTATCAGCAGCCCGTTGGTGTTCTGGTTCAGCTCCTGACAAAAGATCTCTGACCATCTCTGCTAACAGGGCTGCAGCTGCAGCAGGAGCACATCAGCTGTACAGCATACGGTACTTGCAACTGAGAGAGAAATCACCCAGCACCAATCTGGCATGAGATTTGGGACAGAGGCTGCATGTGCAGGGATTACTTCCATTACTCTCTAAGGCAGTACTCTATGAAGAATGAAAAGGGCTTGACTTCTACCTTGTCCCAGATTTTCTGCTGTCATCCTCATCAAAGCAACCACAATGAAAAACCTTCTCCTTTCAGCCTTGGATACTGATAGGTTTCACACTACTTTGAGAACAGCTTTGTTTAGTAAACAAGTCCCTTGAAATAACAAACTTGCTTCCTCTCATACAATTTCACCTTTATCACACCAGTAGTCACTTGTCCTTTAGAGGATTTGCAGCAGCACCTGAATGCTGAATTCCTCCTCATGCTTCTTTGGACCAGATCCCCAGCCTATACAAACCAACTTAACACCCATGTCACAAAATATTCTCACACCCAAGACAGCTGAAGATCCAGGATTTGTTTGCCAGTGTGGGAGTTGCTCTACAGTAACACTGTTTCTGGTCCAAGTAATTCCCAACATAATGGTCATTTATCACACTACTGGGCACAAAAGAGAGAGAGTAACCATGGGGAGCAACTCTTCTTTTGTGATTCTATAGAACACTAATATATGGTCAACAGAAAAAAAAAAAAAACCAAAAAAAAAAAAAACCAGGGATATGGCCATAAATAAATCATATAATTATCTCAACCTGCTACTTTGGGGCAGACTTCACTGCTCACTTCTCTCGGATGCTCTCCTGCCTCCCTCCTCACACCCTGAGCGCTGTCAGTTTGCTGTCAGCTTTACAGTATCAGGAGTGGGATCTCTCCGTGGGTACCCTGCTCAGTGTCATTTAAACTACCCAATCTGCAAGGCCACCAAGGTCAAGGAACTATCAGGAGTAAGGTTTCTTAAGTGCAATGTGTGAGACACCATCTGACACTGTTTATAGATAGACTTAGCCTCTTATTGACCACAAGATAGAAGTTAAAAGCATTGCTTTGGGAGTTCAAATGTGTTAACCTCTGAAGTGATGTTTGAATTAGGGTTATAAAGGGCCTAAAGTTTTGATCAGAGGCTTGGAGAATAAAAAGGATTTGGAAAAATGATAGAGCAGGATCGGAGTAGCTACACTGAGTGTGCCAACTACTATATTATTGTTGATTTAATTGAGTCCATCTATCAGGTCTGTGCATTATGTGATCCAGTTCCAAAGATGTTTCCCTGCCACAGCTGACAAAATACAGACTATACACTTCAAATGCAGTTGTCGGTCTCTAAAACAGGCAGTTAGAAAACATGCTGGCTGCTCCAGCAATCAATAATGGGAAGGGCAGTGTATGTTGGACTGACTCCCAAACAATTAAATACTTGCCAGTGTAAAGTAAAAAACGACGTGAGGCCAGGCCAAGAGCTTGTTCACTGTTTGGCATCACAGCATTACAAACACTGATGGTTTAATAATCGGGAAAATTAACAAAGCTGGAGCAGCAAAGGCATTTTCTGAGAGGTTTTCTGATGAGCACACTGAAGAGGTAACAAATACACCTTCCCTTGAATTGTGTCCACATGACCCCTGGAATTCCTGATGCAGTTTTCCTGGAAGGTGACTCACAAAGGAGGAGGCTAGATATTTGTCACGGATTGCATATACAGACTATGAAGACACCTCACCACCTTCAGCAAAAGAAATGCCTCTTACCCAGAGAGGAGGCACTTAACAGCTTAAATATTTTGGAACACTGGCATTGAATTGTGAGTGAACAATCCAGCCCAGCCCTGAGAAGCAGGGAGGGAGGGAGACTGTAATGTCAGAGTGCAGCAAGGGCCAGTTGCTCCCTCAGGGACTGAGCCTGATGACACAGCCAGGGACAGGCCAGAGAGCTGAGCAGGGCAGATCCAGGGTGACAGCCCAGACCACCAGCCCAGCACATGCAGAGCTGAGCAGCAGACTGCGGGTAAGGCCTGGCACAGCAAGGCCAGTGAGGGCACAGCTGTGACAAAACTGAGGAGCAGCATCCTATAGCATCATGGGGGCGACAAGTGACAGCCCCAGCTGGGCTGAGCTGCAGGACCCACAAGGATCATTGAGGCCAGCTCTCAGCCCTGTGCAGGACACCCCAAGAGCCACACCATGTGCCTGAGAGCATTTTTCAAATGCTTCTTGAACTCTCTCAGGCTGGTGCTGTGACCATTTCCCTGGGGAGACTGTTCCAGTGCCCAAACACCCTCTGGGTGAATAATCTTTCCCTCATATTCAGCCTCAACTTCCCCGGCACACCCTCAGGCCAGCCCCACAGGGCCTGTCACTGGTCACCACAGAGCAGAGATCAGTGTCTGCCCCTGTGAATCCTTCTACTTGTGATCTGTCCTATACATATAGAAAAGAGACAGAAAAAGTATGAAAACTGCAGAGAAGCCCTGGGAGAAAGCTCCAAGCTGGATGCTGCTTCACTTGTTACCATGGAACATGCAGGCGCTGGCTGTTTCCCTCAACCTCCCTGCTCAGACCAGGGCTGGGCATATCCCTGCTCTGTTCCAGGAGGGATAACCAAAGTGGGTGGCTGAAGCCTCAGAGGTGTCATGGAGTGGCCATGGTTCCCACAAAGAGAGACTCTGACTGGCATTGCAGAATAGTCCTGAGAGAAACAGGCCCTGTGGCTCATGGCCCTGACTCGTGCTAACAGCTGCAGCCTTGCTGTAAATCAGCTCACTGTTTCACAGTGTGCAAAATACAGGTGATTTCAGTATTATTTCTCTGAAACATGACAGGAAATGCTCTGTACTCAAGTTTTCCTGCTGCTTTCGACTGTTGTGTACCCTGCCTGCAGGGATATGAGATCCATGCTCATCTTTTCTATATCCATCAATTATCTGGGATAATATTCCCCTCATGCTTTAAAGTTTCTCCACTGCATAGCCGAGGAAATGACAAAGTAGAGGTAGCTATTGCCCTTGCCTTAAAGGTCATTTGGAATGCTCCTGTTACACATAAGCACACACAAACCTCTGAGCTGGATTTATCTTCAAAGACGCTTCTCTTTCCAAAGATGGCGCATGTCTGAGACAATAAACATTATCAGAAATCAAATACTCCAGTGCCTAAATTAACACGGAACAGCTTGGCTTCTCTACCTCTCCTCCTCTGCCATACCACTCTTTGGCCCATTCTTTTTTTGTTTCCCTTTGTCTCTTTGTGTCTTGCTTTTTTGACTGTGGAACTGACATGAGAGTAACTGGATATAGAAATACCTATTATACTGATTAGCTTTCATGCCTCTGGTCAAACATGGTACTGTGTGATTTCTAGGCATGTACAGAGAAAGAGAAAACAAAGCAAAGCATCATTTCAGAGTGCCACAGAACACAGTTCCCTTTCTGTAACCCTGCAACAGAATGCGTGTCAAGTCTCTGTAGACCAAACCCCAAATAGTTCAAGTTCAAGGCTGTGCAATCTTTCCATCTCCCACTCAGCTATCAGCCATAGAACTGCCCCAGGCATGATGTGCAAACAGACTGTCAAAGCACAGTCATCTGGAGCACCAAAGTCTCTGACTGATGAAAGAGACAAGTGATGTCAGTCATACCAGGGAGTCCTAGACCTGGAGAGGACACCACAGGTATATCCAATAAAATCCCAGTCAACAGTGAAGAAGGAAGACAGTGGCAGGGCAGTGAGTGCTTCAGAAGTGAAGAAGGTGGATTTTTAAGCTTAGTCCTACAGTTGTTCAGGTGGGGCGTGCGAGGAGCTCGGCCTGCCTAAGGAACTTTGACCACCTCACTTGGACATAAAACTAGTGTTACCTTCCTTTTTCACCCTTAATTTTCACTCAGGGTCAGAGGAAATGCTGTTAGAAAATGGTTAGGACGTAACATTTTGCAGCAGAAGGTACAAAATTGTGCTTAGTGCTTTATAAGGTAATGCACTGATTTGCAGTGCAGTCTAACTCAAACTGCCTGCTGGCAAAGTGTCTCACTAAAACCCTGGGAAAACCAGACCAATGCTCCATGCCCTGTATAGAAAATCAAAATATACTTCCAGAGGCTAATTCTGACCCCAAAAGCTTTTTTGAGCTCTCTCATAAAGCTGATTTTTTTTTTTTAGGTCAGGATCATTTTAAATGGGTGTACAACCTGATCTGCAATTTGCAGTTATTTAGAGGACTTTCAATATCCCATTGACATTAATATGGACACTTTGAGTATTCCATCCCATCAGGAAACAGCAAATATTCAGAAGAGAAATCTCAGATCCTGATCATTACCAATTTGCAGAAGCTATGTTAAATATCACACAGAAAAATTTGGTCTTGAAAATTTTTAAAAGTGCAGTCTTGACTTTGCATCTTTTAAGGGCAGACTAAAACATTAGTTGGTTGACTTAAGGTAACATTTTCACCAGAAACCACAAGAAAAGAAACATCCTAATTGACTAAAAATCCAGCTGTGGACTTAAAATAGAAATTTAAAAAGTCACATTTTTCATGTTACTAAGTTCAGCACTGTCTAGTCTTTGAAGAAATGGATTGGCTCGGCAGAGTGAGCTGGAGCACTCAGCATTCACACGGGAACTCTCCTCTGCTGTCAAGTGGCCCAAAAGCAGGGCTGTGAGACTGTCCATGTCCTGGCTGCTCAATATTGAATGGATCTGCTCGGGCCACCTTCGTGCTTGAAGGAGTGGCTTAAGAGATGAAGCTTTTTGAGCTCTTTGTGGATGCTTTGTGCTGTTTAAAAACATCTTTGCCTTTACTGGAGAGATTTTCAAAGCTGAGGAAAGAATTTGTAGGCTGGACCCATTCTGTTTGAGTGGTAATTACACTCTCTCTCCCTAAAGGCCCAGTGTCTTAATGAAATAAGACTGTGTGCTAGAGAGGCAGGATCCAGTTCCATCTGCTCAGGGATCTTCACAGGAATGCTCCTAACTGAACAAGACAGCAGCAGATAGAAATCAAAGTGGAGCAAAGTGTTTGAAATGATTACCTCTAGCACAGTGATTAGTCTGTGTCACATTTTCCACTATCATGGAGGCTCCAAAAGGCGTACCCGCTGTGCGCTGCCTCGGCATTCTGCACTCACACCATGCCCACCCTGGCTGATCCCCACCTAACACCCAGCTGGGGGCCACATGCCCTAACCCTGCAGTGCCCAGTGCTGCGGGGATCCTGGAGGGAGCCCCTGCTAGCACTGATGTTCTGTCCTGCAGGCCTTTCCCCTACCCACTGAGCACTGAACTCTGCCCTGTTTCCCTGCTGCCCCGTGACTCACCGCAGAGCCATGCTGCCTGTGCAATGCAAGGAGCCAATCTGCAGCTCCCCAAACCCTCCTCACTCCAAAGAAGTACAGTAGCAGAGCTCTAAAATTCAGCTGGACTCTTCTGCCTTCTCTTAGAACCAATACTCGTTGGGAAAAAAATGCTGATTTGGTGAAATCAAGGCATTCCACCGAATTATTTTTACTTCTTGTTTCTTTAAGAAAGAAAAAACTTAGAAACGTTTCAACTTGAAACCTCTTTCGTTTCCCGACAGCTCATCCATCCAGCACATTGACAGCTCATCAGGTGGAGAGAGGCATCCAGCATCTGCACTCTATTACCCAGATGGAGCCAGGGGACCTCAGGCTTCCAGCTGATCACTGGAAAGCTCTGTAGTAAGACAGCATTTATCTCAATTTAGAAGCTTCAGGGACAAGGTTCTTCAGAGAGTGAAAAATCAATGCAGCCCAGCGGAAATTGGCAAGTGCCAGGGCATTTGTGGGAGCTGGAGATTTGGGCCTTGTTTTGTAATATTTGATTAAAAGGGACAAACACAACACTGCCAAAGTTGAACATCAACTGTGTGAGCGGCCATGAGGCAGGATGTGGAAAACTACTTTGTGTTAATGATTCTGTGCTCTGATCAATATTCTACTGCATCCCCATGAAGAAGTTAGTGTTTCACAGAAGACAACACAGTGGAAGCAGCAGGTGTGGAATCTCTAGGTCACTGCCACGTTTCACGCTGCTACAATCCCCTCCTGCAAGTATTTGGAAGGCTGGCTGAAGAAAAAAACTAAAATAATTGCACAAAATATAGCCTCAGGAATCACATTGCTCCACAAAATGGAGCATCTGAGCACATGGGGTGTGGCTGTTTGGAAGATGAGAGAGGCAAAGAACCCCAACAAATCTCTTCAATTACTTTATAGCAGCTTCTATCACAATTAGGACACGATCACAATATGTCTGACTCTCATTTGGTATTTTTAAAAGATGCAACGGTGTATAAATCCTATCATTAAAGTCACTGCAGGGTGTTTGGTAGTTGTAGGCTCTCTTAATAACTTGTAGGTTTATTATGTGACCTCAATCTGACTGTTTAACAATCATGTTTTTATTCAGTTGCCAAGAAGATCAACAGGCAATGCTTGCCTAATTGTCTGCCTTTGCAACTGGAAGGTTCTAAGGATTTCTCTTGGTTAAAGTTTTCTGCCTGCCTTCCTTGGAATTCTGTGATGCTCTGCTGATAAGCCAGACAGCCTCCACCTTGAAGAGCCTCTCCCACCCATGATTACAAACCTGTGTTGCTCTCTCCACTGGGGCTTCACCAAGGCAGCACCTCGTGGGCTGCAAGTGCCAAACCTGAGCCCACAGTGGCCACAGATCTGTACAGACACCCTCTACTTGCCCACCAATCACATCTGATTTTCCCCATTCATTCAAACCCTACAAGTCTGTTCTGGGTGTCTGAACAGTTAATCTGTATCTCCTTAGTTTAGGAGGTCTGGAAGAGAATTAAGAATAACAGAGACATAATTCACTAACATGAGTGTGGAGAATATCTTTGGCACTGTCAAAAACACCTGTTAAAAGGAATACACTTAACAAAACTTTATCTCTCCTAAAGGCATGAAACACTAAGCATTTTATCCCAAAGGTTTTCTCTGGTTTCCTCTTTTTTTTTTTCTGGATCAATTTACAATTCTACTATTTGAGCATGGTTTCAAACCGTTTCTGTCTATAAAGTACCACCTGATTTTTCTTCCCAAAGACAGGGAGTATTCCTCTCCAGAAACTTCTTCATCTTATGTGTTGTTGGAAATTGAAAAGGGTTAAATATCTGGGTAGGAAGGATTGTCCAGCCCAGGCCCAAGAAGTCAGCAGAGCCCAGCCTTTCCTTATTTTTTTTTTAAATTAGATGGGCAATACAGGAAGAGACCGATAATCTGAAGAAAAACAATGAACTTACTCTCACAGTGCAGGGACTGGGAAGCTAATGAAGGCAATCATGAATTAGAAGTTCAGAGCCCAAGTTCTTAATTCTGAAACTAGAAGACAGTTGGGGAGAAGGGACATCTGTTCCTAGAACAAAAGGCCAAGAGGGACAGGATGGGGTGAGTTCAGCTTCTTGCTGCAGCTCCCCCTGAGCAGCCACATAACTCTGGTTCAGCCTGATATGATTTTTAGCTCTCTCTGGAAGATGCATTTGACACTGTGCTTGTTCTACTTACTGTAACTACTAAACCCTTTTTATTCTTCTGCAGGGAGAGCTCAGGCACCAAATCTGTCTACTCCTTCTTCCATCTCCTTCCTTCCCTCTGACCCTCAAATCTAAGACATGAAGTTACATTTCTCTATTTCTTCCATCAGCTATTGTGGTATGAGAGTTCCACTAAGACATGGGCATGTTCCAAAAATAACATTCGAATAAGGACTTCTGTGTTTTTAAGACCTGACCCAAAATATTTATTTATCCAGAAGTTGAAATTCTCACGAGCAATGAGTAAAATTCTGAAGAGAGGAGATCTGCAGCAAGCCAGGACATAACTCTGAATCCCAGCACAACAAGTGCTATAAGAGAGGCAATGAAAGATAAGCCATAAACAAGGAGTCAGCAGAAATCCGTATATTAATGCAATTTCATAACTTGCATCAGTTACTTTTATTTGAGAAGTGAGAATGAAAGCATAGATACACTCAAAAAACAATAGAGATTCCTACAAATCCTTGACTGACTTGCTACTGGCAGGGAAGTAATGGATGGCTTATGGCAAATAGGAGATCCACAGTTTCCCAGGAGGTTATTCCCCCCCCCACTGCAGGATACAAATAATTCCCATTGACTTTAGTGTCTTTCCTGCCGTGAAGGACTAGGAATTTATTGGCTTCAGTGGGAGTTATTAATAACTTGCATAAGGAAAATGAAGCTCTAAAGAAACAAATTAAGAATTACTCTGTCTACTTCTGAAATCTATCTTAAATATTTCTCTCTATGTCAGCTGGAAAAAAACCACAGTCAGCTCAAACATCCTCATCTATAGAAACTAAAAAATTCTAGCAACACTGATAAACAACTGTGCATAGGCAGGGTAGAGCAGAAGCAGCAACAAAAGCCGGAGGAGCTGAAATGTTTCTCATGGAAGAAGTTCTCTGTGAAGCATTTGTCTCCTGGGGAGATCTGGCCAGCCAACAGCCAAGATGCCTTCACCCTGCAGATGTGACAGGATTCCCTCACTAGCACGGTGTAGTTATCTCGCTGTGCCTGTGTGCTTTGTTTCATTCACCACCGAAGAGCAATTACATTTAAAAATCAACACAAATAACAGGCCCTGCTTTTTGGCAGTTCTGTGCTTTGAATTCCCCTGCTGCTCATCTGTATTGCTTATCTCATGGAATATCTGGTGCAGAAGAAGAGAAGCAAGAAAAGCTCTTCTTTGAGAACTGCACTTGGAGAAAATTCATGGCTTTGGAGGAGACACGAGGGCTAATATTTAATGTGGAGAAGCAGCAGATGGACAATCACACAGCTGTTGGCCTACCTAGTCAGGCATATCACATTTCCACAGCAGGAAAGTGCTCTCAAGAAAGCAGTGAAATGTGCATGTTTGGCAGCCAAGTGAATGAGCACAGGACTGCTGTGCATTTCTTCCCACCTCCTCGCAGCCAGCCAGCCAGGACAACTCCCAGGGACAGGAAGCAGTGCCAGGGGATCTGCTCCAGTGTAGGCACTGGTGGGAAGGAGACCCTGCCGCAGTCTCCACTGGCGTGGCAGCACTGAAGGAATCACTCCTGGAAACGGGGGTTAATCAATTACTCTCAGACATCCCAGGAAGGCTTCCACTGCTGTCAGTGAAACATTGGGTATAGGCTGGGGGTAAAACAACACTGAATGGCAGGGCTTTCCAGCAAAAGGAACACGAGACTGCAAGCAATGTATTTGCTAGAACTGATTTGCCTTTCTTGTTGAAGAAGGTGTGGACAGCCTGCATGACCAAGTAATACAGGTTCTGTTGGTAGAGAATGAAGTAAAGATGTAGTTTAGTAAAGGACTTGGGAGGAAGAAGAGAAGAAAAGGAGGCTTCATTCTCTATTTTCCTTTTTTTTTTAAACCACCTGCCACGCAGTCATTCCCTAAAGCTCAAACAAAGTATTCTTCCAGAGTATTTTCATGGGCCCTGGGGCCAGGCAGTTGCTAATCTGGATGAGACAAGAGCATCCACTAAGGAGGAAACAACAGCAGGAAGCGTGGAAATCACCTCAGACTTTCCTTGGCTTTACTGACTTACCAGGGAGACCCCACCTACACATTTTATGGGGCCAGAGCCATAACCCAAGGCTATAGGGTACAGATTCCTGATCATTCCCCTACAGTAAGGAGGTACATTTCCAGCTAAACTCACAAACAATGCTGAATAGCTACAGAAGATTAAGAGGACCTCCCACTTCATGGAAACAGTGACTGTTTACATAATATGTAATGACAGTAAATCATAAATCCTAGGAGAAAACTCCAGTGAGAGATAAAACAACATGACCTTCTGATTTTTCTTCTTTTCTCAGTCTTACAATCCATGCCTTTATTCCCTCAGCCCATAAGGAGTTTTGAAAATGCTTAATTTTCTGTACATCATTAGGCCCACAGGTTTTAGCCTAATTAGGTAAAAAAAAAAAAAGTGCATGCATAAGAGAACACCCTTATAGCCTTTGCTTTTTTGAGCTCCCTACCACTGTAGTATCAAAAATGCAATTGTTCCACTTGGCAAGGTTAAACAATTAGCATTCCAAATTCAGGGCTGCTATTGAGTGGCTCCACTATTGATCCCATTACTGTGCTGAGCCAGGCCAGCTGAGGAGTTTGCAATTTGCAAAGGAACTAAACAAACTGCTGGGGGGGGTGGGGGGGAATTAGCAAATTAGCAACAGGACAACTGGTTTCTGAAACTCATCTGTTGGTTGAATTTTATTCCTGGAGAATGTCCTACCTGAGAAGATCTCATGCTATCATTTGCTGTATTATAATACAACATAGCTTTTGCAAGACAAACAGGCTTCATTACTTTTCCCCTGAGAACTCCTCCACTTTTCTTTTTTTTGGTGCGTGTTCATGTGAGCAGATCCATAATTACACAACCAGAACTCAGACTTGCTTAAAATGAACCAGCCTAGCCTTTTATGCCCTGACAGGACACTCTTATGTTAAAAAAAAAAAAAAAAAAAATTCTACAAAGACAACAGTGTCAAGGCAAAAAAAAAAAAAAAAAAAAAAAAAAACTAGAAAGAAAATGTGTTTCTCTTCATATCTAGTATTTACCTGTGCTCCAGTTGCATTGGGAAGCTCAACATATCAGGCCTAAAAGCCACTCTGATAGGTGAGATACCAACACGTGGAAAACCAAACAGAATCTACTCCTGGGGCTTTCCATCACCATGTGTCTGCATTACATTACAGCATAGGACTGGAATGTATAAGCAAAGGAATTCATGGAATCATAGAGTCACTGAGTGGCTTGGAAGGGACTTTAGAGATCATCTGGTTCCAACCCCACTGTCATGGACAGGGACACCTCCCACTAGGCCAGGTTGCTCAGAGCTCCATCCAGCCTGGCCTTCAACACTTCCAGGGATGGAGCAGCCACAGCTGCTGTGGGCAACACCAGTGCCAGGCCCTCAGCACCCTCACAGAGAAGAATTTCTAATATCTAATCCAAACCCACTCTCAGTCAGTTTGAAGCCATTGCCCCTTGTCCTGTCACCACATACTCTTGTACTTTCTACAGGCTGTTGAATTGCCTGTAACACATGAGCAAGGCTTGGTACAAAAGCTCAGCCTGCCTTCCAGGGCCTGCAGGACTGCAAACCCTGTGCTGGAGGAGCTGGTGCCCAGCATGGGAGCACCACCTGCAGCCTTCTCCCAGCCCAGGGTGTCCAACAGGGACAGGCTGGGAGTCCTCCTACAGTGTCCCCACCTGGGCAGGGGTGGGGAGAGGCTTCTGGCTACTCTGTTCATGTACTCAGTGATTTAATCATCCAACAAGGAAATAAAATTCAAAACAAGGACCCTCACATGTGAATTCCCTACATTTCAGGGCTTGCCCAGCTCCCATTCATGAGGCAGCTAAAAGACCTCGTGGAAAAGAACAGCCTCTAATGATCATCCGTCCTTGTGCTCTGGAGTGTGGGCTACAGCAACTAATAATAGATGAAGGTTTACATGTTTTTCTTGTGTTTCTGCTGGGGCTGCTGTGTCATTAATTCAGCTTGTGCCTGGCTACTTGTGTTAAACATTCCCTTTGTGGCTCTCTCTAAATCTTAAATTCTGCATGTGACCACACGTAAATGTAAATGTGTATTTTTATGGTGCTGTAATCTCAGTGCTTTTAAATCCCGGTTGCCTGAAGGCACACAGGGAGCTGAAGCAGAAAAGCTTGGCCAGTTTGTGATCATTTAGAACTAGTTTATTTGCTCTTTCTGAGTGGATTCAGTTCCTGCAGAGGTTTTTGCCTTTAGTGTAATAGAGTAAAGATAAGATCGAGAAACCTAATTAACCCTGCAGGGCCTGTGAACAAGGCTCATTAGAAAACAGTCAAACACATTTATGCTTAAATACCTTATTTACAGGAATTCATATCGTATTTCTGAACAGCAGATGTACGTGCCATGTTCTCGTACCTTTAGCCACTGCAAACCACTTCCTTCAGTGCAGCTGAAAAATGTACCAAGCCTGAGCTCAGTCACCTGGACTGTACATGCAAATAGCCTGTACTTGGAATGAAAAGAAAAAAAGGAAACCCTGTCTGCAGGACCCTGTAAGAGAGAGTGTCCTTTCACCTGCACCCCAAAGCCAGTGCAAGTGTTCCCCAAAACCCGTGTCATTGCAGCCCACATCCTGATCAAAAAACATCACTCTGAAGCAATCTCTCCAGGGACTTTCCCATCTGTCCAAGGCAGTGACAATGAGACACATGTGATCACAGGCACCTCTGGGGACCTCTGGAAAGACTTCATAAGGACTCAGAATGAGTTTATTACAAACCCCATCCTAAAGCTGCTTCACATCTCTGTAAATACCCTGGGTCAGACTGGATTGAAGTGTGGATTCTAGTACTCAGTGCCCATGAATATACATGGACTTGTCATACAAGTTCCAGTTATCTGAGAACAAAAGTAGCCTTAGCAACTCTGAATTCTCTCCCTTTCCTAACCCTTCACTCCTTCTACTCCTGCCCCTCACCACAGAGAGACCAGAAAAGCTAAGCCAATAGACTTCTCTGGAAATAGCTGATATGTTGGTGCATTAGTGGGTGAAGCTATGTGTCGTGCACATAGTGACTTAAAAGCCAGGAGAATTAGTTATTCTTGCTTCTCATGACATCTTGAAGGACAGCCTGGATTCAGAATTAGGTCTGCTCAGTACTTAACTTTGTTGTAACTGACTGCCTGACCAGTGAGTAGGATAAATGATGCCACTGGGACTGAAATGTATCTTAAAATGAATCATTTGCTTAATGGTTGTCGTGGAAAAGGATGGGTCTAAATACAAATTTACGGGCATTTTGCTGCTTCAAGGCTTGTGGGATTGAAGATCCCATCAAAGAGTCTAAGCAAGACAGACCTACATTGTGTCACCAATGTTTTAAAATCACATGCATTATAAATTTAATTTATTTTCTATCCTATGTCCTGTATCCAAGCACAACTGGTAAACACAAGCAAACCTGCAAGCTATAAATTTTTCAGGGAAGGGATGACTTTTGTTTGGCACTAACTGGCATTTAATACAAGAACAAGTCTAGAACTGGGGTAACTGTGCTCTAACGTTATTTGAATGAAAATAATTGCAGTTTTAAAGAAACCCTTAGCTTGAAGTTCTGCTTCATAGGCCTGAAATAATTATTTTATTGGCCCTTTTAAAAGCATGCCTTTTCAAAAAAGGGAAAAACCTCTACCACTTCTATAAGGGGATTCATCATTTATATTGTCAATCTCTTTGATAAGAGGAAAATCCCAAATCAAGTTACTCCTCAACCTGAACTAATAAATCCTACCTTGACATGAGTTCTTTTTCAGTGCTTCATTTTCAAAGAGTCATGTGGTTTTTTTAATAATCAGTCTCCTTGATTCCTCCTCATCCTATTCATCAAGGCAGCGATAACTGCAAAAGCATCTCAGGCAACTGACAGCAGCTCGGATGCAGCACTGAGAAATATCTCTGTGAAATCAGCTTTAATGAGGTATCAAAATCTTACATCTGCAAGTCTTGGCGGCTGGACAGTGCTTTGGAAAGCAAAGCCAGTTTCCCTAGCCCAGACTAGTCAACATCAGGTTCCCTGGTCTAACATTTCACTATTTTCCCACAAATGTCCGGCTGCATTTTGAAGGCATAGCTGACAACATAAACGTGCCCTAAGGTGAAAATCCCAAAACATTTCCCTGGGTGATCTTTTTGTCTGGACATTACCAATGCAGATGTCTGCAATCAAGAGATCTCTGTGGACCCACTAATTATTCCCTGGGCTTTTCCACTGGCAGGAAAAATCCCATTTGTCGAAGCTTGTTTGCAGAACTGCTTCCATTTCCACTGTGGTGGCATTAATTAGCAAAAACCTCTGAAAATTGTTGGAGTTTATAGGTTCAAAACAGCCCCACTAAGCATTGCTCCTAAATATTCCTATAAATTCAGCCATGGCAACAAGTCCTGAAGGTCCAGCTTTCTCAGTTGGAGCAATTTTTCATGCTTGTAGCAATAAGTGGGAAATAATGGGGGTCTCAGATTCCCATTAGGAAAGTTGCTTCTGTGACCTCTTCATGCAGATGGATGGTGAATTTCTCAGATAATAAATCAAAGTTTCCTGATGGGGCAGTGGCATCTCTTGCTGAGGCCTGTAGAGCTGCTGGCTACCTTCTATTCAAAGGCAGCAGGCCTCTGCCCAGCAGGAAGCTTTCCCTACAAATCCTTCCCTCACCATCAGGAGATATTGGGGCCTCTATAAACTGCCCAGGCATTTTGGGGAACAGCCAGCATCCTGCTGGGAAATGGACACTTTTCAATTTCATTGACATCTGTCACACATACAAAGAATAGAAAGCCTTCAAGAAAAAAGCCACATTATGACTTTCCCATCAGCAGAGCCAGTTAAGTCTTTGTCCTTAAAAGGTATTTAAAAGGTTCATCAGAGCTACCTTGCTTAATTGTATATTTAGGAAGAGAATCTTACCTTTGGGTTTTAAGGACCATGGAATGCTCCTCTTGATACTTTTTGCATTAGGCTAACTTTCCTGTAGGAATTTTGAACAAAAAAAAAAAAACCCCAAAACAACACCCAAAAAAACCCACCACAAAACCACCCCCCAACCAACTGTGATGCTGGTTTTTCCATGCAGTTTTTATTAACTTTCTCCTGAATAAGTTCCTGCAAGGAAAATGACACCAATTTTGACTATCAGAAATATATTTATTAAGTGACAGTCTAATTCCCAGAATAGCAATGCATACTTTTTTGAGTTACAGCTTTTTTCCCAAATGACCCTAAAATAAGCATGGGAAAGCAGCACTGTAAATACAGTAATGAATTTCAAGTGAATATACTTTTGCCCCTCAATGTATTACTTATATTAAACACTGTGAGGGGGATAGTGCTGTCAATTATTAAAATAAGGATAAAACTTAAAGGTGATGCTCTCTTGCTAATTGAAATAATTTTGAAGTTTCTTGAACGTGGGTGGCAAAACTTCAATTTTTCTCCCACTTTGTGATGGATATAGATAACTAATTTTTCCTTCTTTATGGAAGTATTTCCCACACAAAACAATAGAATCCAGTAGGTAAATGCACCTTTAAGGAAAGAGGAATTTCCAGCTGTAGCTTTGACATGTTACAGGAGTATGGACATACTTTAGGCACTTGGTTTCTTCAAAAGCTGATGATGCCTACCGTAAGTGTTTTTATATGGCATTATAATAACTAATGATAAAAATAATTTTTAATTGCTTTTGCACTTATCCCAGAAGTCAATATAAATGATTCATTGTGGGTTTTCTCTACTGACACAACAGAAGTATGGGACACAGTGTACTTACCCAAATGAAGACTGGGAGACAAACTCACTGGTCAGGCAGTCACACACATCTGCTCAGCAACGATGGCCAAGGCCTGGCACTGCACAGGCTCCAGGGGAAAGGGATTGAGCTGCTGGTGGCTGGACAAGAGGAGCAGTGATGGGCTGGGATCATCACTCACTGCATGGTGACTGTGCTGTAATGGATGCAATTGGAGATGAGTAAAGGATGAGGTGGGCTGAGAAACAGGTCCTGTAGAGGCCCAAGCTGAGCACTAAGCTCAAAGGCAGCTGGTTCCCCAAAGCAGCGTGAGAGCCAAAGTCATACAAATGAGTCACACCTGCTTAAAGCCATTGCAGCAGAGCCATGAGGGGCAGCCCTGTAATGGAAAGCAGCCAGGATCCTTCCTTTGGGTGATAGATTTTTAACAGCCTTTTTTCTACAGGCTGAGACTGACTGAGCAAACCTAGCAGCAATGGCAAACTTAGCAGTCTTCAAAATTTGGATGGAAAACACTATCAGATTCTGTTGGGCAGAAAATGTGCTTTTCATGAAGAAAACCTCTTTGTTAAAAATTATTCTGCTGCAAGTGTTTAAAAGTCTAGTTCATTCTGACCACCTTAAAACAGAAGTGACTACAACATTCCAGAATTGGATCTCCATGGAGTCAGGAGTTCAACAGTTAAATACCTTTAAAGGTCCAAAGTTTAATGACGCGGACTCTAGAACAACTCTTTTAAACTGCCTAACTCCTCTAAAGCATGTAATTTTTTATGGCAAATGGACTTTTCTGAAATAAAGCTGCAGATTTCCTTTTCCTATTATGATTTCATGATGTGCTCAGAGGATGCAGCTGAGTGCAGATTCCCGTTCTGGGTGTCTGTGAACAGGCAGGAGGCTGATGGAGCCCAGTTTGCCACCATCAGTCTCACCTGTGCTCAGAGCTCGGGTGGGGAGCACAGCACAGCCCGGTGAAGTGTTTCAGTGCACACTTCATGCTCTAAGATTCAAACAGTGAAATCAAAGCCAAAGAGACTCTTTGGATACTTAAAAATACCCACGGCCGTAAGCATGTTGATGGAAGAGCCTGAAGTACTCCCTGGTTTCCTGGTGTAAGGACAAAGACAAAATTACAGAATTAAGCCAAAGGCAACACTGAAGGCAGTCAGTGAACTCCCCAGTTCATCCTAAAGATATTCCATAAAAAGCATTAAAAATTTCAATGCTTTTTACAGACTCTACTATCAAAAAGGCAAATGGTCTGAAACAATATGAAAAATATATTTCTACTTTTGAACAAGTTTAAATGGTGCAAAACAGATTTTTCAAAGTACTTTTTCATTTTCTATTCAATTTCTAGAAATGTCAAATAAACTATTGTCCTTCTTTTCTCAGGCTGTATCTTTCTCTGAGCAGCTGCACATATATAATTCTATGTAGAGGGAATTTTATTACTGAGACTTGAAACAATTGAGATATTCTGGAATATAAATACTCTAGAAGTGTCCTTAACAATCTGCAAGTACTTATACATAGCAGAGAAACACATTTAATACTGACAATCAGTGCACAGCCAAAGGCAAGCACCAGAAATTCTGAAACATGGGCACTTTTGGTTTTTACTCTTACATCATCAGGTTCTCTTCTGAGCAGTATAATACAGTTCCAGAAAAAATCTGACTCTGTTGCTCCCCTGTGACCTGAATATAAAAAGCTACTGTCCTTCTCTTGCCTATTGTCTTATTTCATGGAGGGTCTTCTGGGCTCCTGTTTCCTCTAGGAAAATGCTGGAGTGTGGGACATGCCTGACTGTCATTCAAGCACATTTAAAATCTAAGGGATGTCTCACCTCTCTCTGGATCAAATAATTTCTCCCATGTAAACACGTTTAACATTTTAATACTCCAGTTGCACAATAAAAAAAATTTGGCAATCTTTTCCCAAGGATTTTCTGAGGAGCATGTGAATAGTCCAGTGCTGTAAAGAGGTTGATTCCCTCAGCCTCTGACACTGGTCCATGGCAGTTACTGCAGAAGATAAGCTAATGACCCAAGATTTGCAAGGGGACTGCTCCACGCTGTGACTTTCAGCTTTGCAAAGGGCCACACCGAAGGTTTCATTTGTCTCATTAACTTTCCCACTGTACCAATCAGAAGTTTATAATAGAGTATTTTTCTCTTAACTTTTACAGTCCATATACCTCAGCAGGAGCCTGGGCACACTGACCCAGGACGCCCCTTCCAGTCCTGGCTTCCTATGAGATGCAGGAAAACAAATCACGAAGGTCCAGAGCAGTATTTTTACAAACTGTAAATGAGATTAAGCACAACAACAGAACATATGATTGCACCAACAACCTTCAAGGTAATATGACAGACGCAAAGCACATTGTGCTGTATTTAAACTATACAAACATTTCCACTTGATTTCCTAAGGAAATGAGGCTTATGCAGTCATGGCTCCTGTCTGTTCATGTCTGCCCCTAATAACATTCAGACCCACTGCCACATGTCAATGCAAGTTGTCAGAGGAGAAGCAAAAGACTTGGAGATAATTATGTTTCCCCAGTTCTTGTCATTGCACAGAGGAAAGAGACCTAAATTAGTGCCCCCAGCTGAGGAGAATCTCCTTGAAGGAGTGGGATCAATGGTTCCTTGTCCAGTCAGTACAAACAGCTTATTTCCAGCCTTCCAATCTGCCCACACGGGGCTCCACAGCAGATGCAGCAGGAGCTGCCTTTTGCCCTGCTGCTTGCGAGTGGTCCTGGGATCTGGGGGTCTCTTGAAGGTCCCTGCAAAACCTTGTGCATGGGAGACCCAGGACATGGTTCCATAGCAAACTGAGTTTGGTTGCTCATGGAACAGTTTCCCACCAAATGAACACAATAGTTTTGTATTTTAATTCCTTGGCTGGACAATTTCTGCTCTGTTTGTTCTTCCAGTGGCCCCAAAGGGCAGGACTCCAGCACACAGGCACTCAAGAACACTTGGTCATACTAGTGGCTACATTTTTCATTTGAGATGGAGAAATGTTTTACTGGGCTCAGGATCCCCTCAGACCTCCCAGAGACTCTTCTAGAGAGGCCATGTCTCACTGTCCTAACCTTCCAGTAATTTATTAAACCATAGGAGTCCCTGCTTACATGCAAGGGACTTTTTTCACACTCAAGTTGAATCTACCTAATGTGGGTCTTTGCTTGAGGGTATCCTTTGGAACCAGTTCATCTTCCACAGTTCCCTTCCTTGCCCCCACACCCCCTCACCTTTTCTTTTTATTCCCAGATCACAGACACTAATCCTGCCCGGCTCAGAGGCATTCTAAGACACCCGTTAAAGTCATGCTAAGTGGAAAGCAGCATGAGAAGACACTCCTTGAAGCTGTTCTGTTGACATGCATCATACGGAAAAGCTTCCTGAAAGTGGCTGACTTCAGCTCCTGTGGAACATTCAAAATCCTGTCACTGTACTTTGGGGAAAAACAAAAACAAACCCTAAATATTTTAAATTAATACATCTGGATGCAAGAAAAATCACCCTGAAAAAAAGAACTAACTCTCTGAAAAACATTTGACACGGTTTCCAAGCCACTGAGCATGTCAAGTAGAGCAGGTAGTGCAGCAACCAGAGATCTGAGCAGAAGAAAAAGAAAACTTCAATCCAAATGTACCTTGAAGGACAATACTTATGGATCCAGCAAGGTCTGACCTTTAAAGTTAACAGCTATTAAGTATTTACACACAGGGAGGAAGAGGAGATTCATTGCTTGTGAGACAAACACAATACTGATGCCAAGGCAGGGAGTCTTTTAAAAGTCAGATCAATTCAGTCAATAAATTAATGACTGCAATGCTTTACACACTTGGGACGGAAAGCTTCCTCCCCTGCCAAGTTATCTGACACTTTTTTTGAGGAATTATTATGTGCATATAGCATTTCTAGAGATTGTGATTTTGAAAAAGATTTACACTTTTATTCTTTGCTGAAAGAGTTATTTCCTGGGGACATAGTCCTATTTTTGAAGGATTCACCAGTAGACCTTATTTTTAGCAACTAGTTAACCATTCTGCCAACAGAGCATTATTCTTAAGAATTAATGAATGAATGCTGTTGTTAAAATATTTTTTCCAAGAAGAATCCAGCAAAACTGAAACTGCAATCAGGGCAACTGAACAAACAACATCCTCCAAACCCACTATTCAGCTGGGCACTGCTGCTGAAGTCAGCCTGTTTATTTGCATGCCTATGAACTGTGAGAATTGAGCTTTTTTTCTTTTTAATGAGTTATTGATTTTAGAAAATCACTCAAGACAGAAAATCCATACATTAACAGGCTGGCTTCACTGGCCAAGACGTGTTATTTTATAGCACTTCTGAGAAAATTCAATGCATAAAGTCCTCTCAGCCACTGCAGACAGGACAGATCAATGTGATCTGAGACACAGATCAACGCTTTAGGGACTGATCCATACAGAAACACCTGGGAGACTCCTCCCTTGGAAGGATTAAGTCATTCTTCAAGATGACAAGGGCCTGAGATCCACAACTGGAGGGTGAAGTAGGTCTCCTATTTATTGTGCGCGGGGTTTTATGCATTTCCAGCAGATTTTTTTGAATAAGAAATTCCAGGTTTCACAAACTGAGAGCTTGTGAGACTGTAAAGGAATATACTCTTAAACTCAACAGAAGTGCTTTTGAAGGGAAAAAAGGAGAAAACAAACAAGATGCCATAAAAGAGATCCCTTAAAACTATTGAAGCACACAAGCTGTATTCCCAGTTCAGGAAAGCATCTCTAAACAGAACCGGAGTTTATGTCCACAGTTACAGGTTGTCCATAAAAAGGATGAATTTCAGTATGTGTTTAAGTGTGGTCAGAGTCTACATAGACAGCCTTCTACAAAATAAATGTGTCCAAGTATGTTTAGAGACTATTCCTGAATTTAGGAAGTCCAATGGTAATAAAGCTCAAAAGAACTTTTTTTTTTTTTGGTGTTCACTTTTTTAAAATACACTCCCAACTCAAAAAAGGAGTATTAAATAAGCATAAAATAAAGTCCTAATAGGTGCTAGAGGTACTCACTTCCTTGTGACTTGTTAACTGACAAATATTTCCAAGTTAAACATTGATTTTCCTTTGCTTTGTTTCGCTCCTGTCTTGAGCAGTCCCTCGGGTTGTGGGATTACAGAAGTAGCACATGCATACAGCCCTCATTTCACGTTTCATGGACTTCAGAACCATTAGGCCTTCCACAGAAAAGCTGCAACAGCCCACTCAGAGAGCATCTCCAGAGAGAGCTTGAGCACTGAAGTGGTTAAAGTTGGCAGAGGTGAGATCTGGCCTGCTATCTGGCAGGAAATAGTTCTGCAGAGATAACTAAGTGGAATTCTATGGCATGCAAAATACATATGCTCATATTAGATAGTCTAAAGTTTCTTTCTCCTCTAAAATCCATTAATTCAGTGAAGTTTCCTTAGTAAGTGAAGGAGTAACTTTTGACAGGACCCAGATCCATTTGCATCTTCACTAAATTTCTGCTGTACCTCTTGAACTCAATACTGTCCCAACTTCAGACTAACTTTGCTGTGATTTACTTATTTCCATTTATGAAAGCAATCACAGAAATGAATAACATAAGTACCATGTCTTATGGAAAACATTTAAAAAGTAATATGTCAGTGCAGTAGACAAAGTCCAGAACAAAAATCTTCTGAATTTTGGGTCTGCTTTGCTACTTGCTCCCAGGAGCTGAGATACTTGCTTCATTTTTCTGCCTCGTTTTTTTTTCTTAGCAGTAGGAAAAGAGCTGTTTGCTTGCTTTTCTCTCAAGCATATTATAAAAACTGGTTATTCTGTAGTTGTTTTGTTTATTTAGTTTAATCAAATTTAACCAGGCCCCATCCAGCAAAGTTCCTAAGCATATATTCCCCAAACATGGCTGCAACTTTCAGTAGGAACAGAACATCTTGAACCTGACCTTCACAACTATGATTTTTGTCTTGCTTTCTGTGCACTCCCTGAGGTTTCCCAGGACATTTAGGGTTTTTTGGAAAAATGGATTTCCTCTTCTACACTTGCAATGAAACCACCTCTAAGACCAAACCTGCCCTTCAGCTTGGCTCCTCTGGGTAGAGAGAAAACTGCACCAGTGAACGCAGGGAGAGAAAAGCTTGTTGGGAGAGACATAAGAGATGTGAGCAGGGTTTTGTGATTCTTCTTCACTGAGAAGAGTAAGAGAGCAGCAGAAGCGTAGAATAATTTGGTTGGAGGGACCTTAAAGACGACCCAGCTTGAACCCCCTTGCCATGAGCAGGGACACCTTCCACGAGAGCAGGCTGCTCAAAGCCCCCTCCAACCTGGCCTAGAACACATCCAGGGACAGGGCAGCCACAACAGTAACAAAAACAATATTCTGTGTGGAAGAAAGAAGAAGTTCAAAAATCCCACCAAAGTCAAAGCGCTTCAGTGTTGTCTTAGCTAGCACAAGTTCTAACACCATTCTAGTGCAAGGATTTCACATCCCCAGAGCTTCATACCTCCTGGATGTTTCTCACAGGCAGCTCCTCTCAGCGCTGACTGTTCCTGATCCCTGTAGCAGCCATCTGACCCCAGAGCCCACCAACCCACTCTTTTATACCTCTTGTTCTTATTGGCTTCAGGTGTGCCCTGTTAACATCAGGCCTGCTTCTAATCTTTAGTAATTGGTCCAGCTGCAACTCATTGGGGGATAAGATTACCTTCTATGCCACCTTATTTACCCATTCTGTATCCCCCTACACTTTGGAGAGACAGAAGAGTGATAAGAGAAGCCAAAGCAGCAACTCTCCTTCCCAGCTAACAGGATCATGTTATCCTTCCAGGGAATGTCTGATTCTGAAGCCAAAAATGATTTATATAGTTTGGTTAACTGAGGCAGGGGAGGCAGACTGGTAAATGTGCAGGAGTACTATACTGAACCAGGAGAGAGAAGAAAAGATGGAAATATTCTGTTATTGATTGGTAGCTGAAAACACAAGCTGGTATGAGGGTTAAGCTGATACCGTAGTGTAGGGGTGGAGGAAGAGACAAAGAAATAAAATTAGAAGATTTAGGAATAACCCAACTAGGACTTGCCAAGAAAAGGAAGCCATTTTATCCAAAGGGAAACTTAGGGTGCAGGGACAGTTCTGACGGATATAAGCGACAACATACTGATTAAGAGAGACCTGCAACAAAAACATCAAAGTATGCAAAAACAAGACATAGTTTGGGAACAAGAGAAGCCAAGACAACATCTGGTATTTGGGAAAAGATACCAGAACTGCAATGGCTCACATCATTTTGGCATTTGCAAGCTCTTGAAGGGAGGTACTGGAGAAAGTCCAGTACAAAGTCAATGGCCACTGCACAACAAGACTGGAGAGGTCATAGGACATGAGAAAAGGCTGCCAAGGACCTGCTGGTGGCTGAGAAAATTGTGATTTCTGCATGGCAGAAGACTGGAGATAGCTTTGCTTTTTACAGGTTCTCAGGGATGATATTCCTCTGCCAAAACCTGCAAGGTTGTATCTATCTCAGGTTCATGGTGGATGAGGTAAGGCCCTGCTCACTCTGATGTAATCTGAAATAAATGGGATGGACAAGGGATCAGATTAAAGAAGTGGGTCAGATCTGCTGCTGGCGCTGCTCCACTGACGTCAATGAACTAAGCTGATTTACACCAGCTGAGTATCTGTCCTGGAGGTTTCCATACATTTAGACAAAATAAATAAAAATGCACATTAAAAGCTCCCCTTGGTAGATCCCAAGTCCAAACGCCTCATCCCTAAATAGATTACAAGTATGCAGTTACTGTAGACATCACTTGTTACAAGTCAGCAATGAGCAGAATAAAGGTCAGGCCACCTGAAATCTTTAATTGCTCCTTTTACCACTGAGTGAGAGAGAAACTGATAATTCAGCACAAAATCACCTTAATTCTCACCCAAAACAAATATCTTAGCAGTAGCTGTTCCTGGAATGAACAGGTGCCCTCCTTTGCCTCATAAAACATTAACTTCCATCCCCATCAGGCAACTGAGGCTACAAAACAAAATTTAGCTTCAGTGCAGAACTGGGTGATACCTTTATTGCTGAAGAAAATCAGTGTTCGTGCTCTACAGACAGGAACGCAAACACTTTCTGAAAACTGCACAGATAAACTTCCAGGTGTTCCTCAGGCTTATGTTCACACCCCCATGTCCTTATCCTAACTCAAATATAATTTCCTTTGGAAAATGTCTTTATAATTGCTGTTCTTCTAAATAATACTTTGGAAATGTTACAGGCAGACAACATGTGTGCATTGGCAACACTTTGTAACTTAGTCCCCAAGGAGGAAATATTTAGCTGTTGGTAGTGTAAAACCACCCTGAGAAATGGAAAATCAGCTGTATTATAATGAAATTATAAATCATACAAGTTTTTGCATCCAGGAAAAATAGGCTATATCCTCAGATTGTTGGACATCATCAGTGTTGTCCTGGAAATTAGATAGCTTTGCCATTCACTGCAAGTGAGTATTTGCTTTGGTGCATTTATCATACCAAAAAATAAACCATACCTCAGTTATTCAGGGAGAGTGACCTAGACAGATGGGATCTCAGACAAGTTTAGAAATACTTGTGTTCATGAATGACCCCAAGCTGTGTGTATTGCACACAGAAGCACTCTAATCTGCGTTTCCAGTTTACTTCAACCTCAGCAGCTCTGAGGTTCTTCTGGTCACACTGTGTTGACTTCCAGCACAGATGTTTCTGCCGAGGTCTGAAAGAGAGCTGAAGAGTTTTGTCACATTTTAAAAGTCCATCAGAAATCCTACATTTAAGTAGCAGCCAAATTGACTTGCTGGACATACAAATTCAGTCTGGCATCTTCCAGGCTTCTATTGCTTGTGTTTCCCACAACAAACTTAGGTGTGATTTACAGATGCAATCTCAAAAAAAAATATAAATTTGCTAAGTAGATAGATTTATTTGTTGCTTTTTTTCTCATGGTAAAGTAACTTTTCTCCACTTCTACCCTCCAGGCTCAGTTTTGAGGTCTTACTGACTCCAGCTCCAGCTTTCTGCTGCCTTGGGGTTCAATCCATACCTGCTTTGTGCTGCACAGAGCAGGAGTGAGGATGCAAAACTGGCTAGGCTGACTTGCTGGTCTAATCCTTCCTCCTCTACCTGCAGTTATCAAAGCCTTCTATGTCTTTGTGGACTAGAAATCCCTCCTCTCCAAACATCCACCCTGGGAAGTTGTATGCAAATAAGCCTTGTGCTGAATCCATGCTGGCAGCATTCCTAAAATGCTACAGCTAAGCACAGAATTCAACCTATACCACAGTGGAGGAAAAGTTCAAACACAAGATGACATATCCCCTCCACAATCTGAGTTCCAATAGGTAATTTCCTTTTCCCAGTGCAGCACAGATTCTCAACAGATAAGGAACAGCAGACAGAAACTCTGCCCATTTTTATTTTTATTTTTTTATAACCCGTAAAATTTCTTAAAGCAATTGTACACATTGCAGGCTTCCCTTTGATCACTCTTTGCAACAATGACTCCAGGCCTTTGCCTAGGTATGATTCCTCAATCCCAACACACACAATGGAAGTGCCCTGGCTCACAGAAAGCCTTCTCATTAAAGCTCTAATCTGTTCCACTACATTCTTGCGAGACAGAATTATCCAGCTTTAAAGCATGCCTCAATAGTGAGCCGTAATAAGACTGATAGAAACAGCTTAAGTAATTGGATTGCTATATGGTATTGAATGTCTGACAACAAAAGATATCAATCTCTATTCTGCTACTGAATCTTTGTTCCAGCAATGAATTCATTTAGTAATGCACTTGGAGCCTTGCAGTCCCTGCAGGAGAAATAACAGACTGCGGACACAAAGGCAGGGCCATCTGATGAGCACAGAGAAAGCCACCGTGCCATTCCAAGAAGTTAATTACAGTGAACAAAAGCACAAGACTATGACTTGTTGACCATTACCATAATCACATTACTACAGTCTTCTTCTATTCCCAGCAGCAGAGGGTCTATTCTTTCCTTCCATTTGGCACCGTGCATCATATTTGTGTTTTGTCACCTGAAATGTATTGTTGAACAGACCTCCCTCTAAAGATAGCTGGAAGTGTCTTGCTGTTTCTTTCACAATTTATTTTTTGGAGGCTGATTTATAAGTGCTCTAAGTTGATTCCTTTTTTTTTTTTTTTTTTTAACTTGGAACAAAGACTCCCAAGATTTTCTGCAAATGAAAATTTCTAAGAATGTTTTTGCCTATGAAACCTTGTGCTTGTGACACACGACACTTGTGTGATTTGTGCAAGAAACACAGCAAAGACAGTAGAACAATTCATGACATACTGTCTACAACCTCACCACTTCTGGAGTTAAACATATCCCATGCTCACCTATAAAGTAAAAGAGCTGGATAAAAAATAGGACATTTTTTACAGTGAGGGAGGTGAAATACTGGGACATTTTGTCCTGAGGAGCTGTGCCTGCCCCTCCCTGGGAACATTCAAGGTGAGGCTGGAGGGGGCTATGAGCAACCTGATAGGGTTGAAGATGTCCCTGCTCCTTGCAAGGGGGTTTGACTGTGAGACCTTTAGGATTCTCCCCCCAACCCAAACCATGCTATGATATTTAACAATTTAACAAACCCTGATTTACCCCAAAGTAAGGTCCTCTCTGGTAACATCTAACATATACTTTGCTTCAGACAAAACCAAGTTCTAAGGCTTGATGACTTGATAGAAATGGCACTGGGACCCAGTGTTTTCATATCTCTTACACACACTAACAAACCCAGCAGCTGGAGTACCTTCAATTGAAGGGGCTTGGTGGAACCTGTGCCTGAGAAAACCCTCAGCTTTCAATTCCATGTGCCAGAGGGCACATTTTAAACTGGTGTACATCAGCCTAACACAAAACTAATATACCTGGTTCCAGTAAGACACACATTTCATACAAAATACAATCAAAATAAAATGTAGCTAGAGCTCTTGTCTTCAAAGAAGCTTAAATGGCACAGTGAATTAATTTCCAACCACTTAAAACCATTCTAATGCTGCTGTATGAATTTCTTTTTTAGCACTACAATCAGCTTCAAAAGAGCAGTAAGTACTTCCCAGTTTGGAAGACAGGGAGAAATGGGATTATTTGCAACGGAAAAGACCAGAGCAGTGTCCATTCCTCCTAGATTTTCTCCCAGAGACAAAATCTTCAAGTGAACTCCAAGAAAAGGGAAAAAAACCCAACAGAAATATGGGAGAATATCAGGATCACCAACTTACTCTGGCATTCAGCTACTGGAAAGGGAAAAAATGGTTAAGTAGCAGGAACCTGCCTGCAATCCATAATGAATTAATGCACAAATGGCCCAAATTCTCTGTTATTTAACTTAAGTACCATAAATTAGCAGGACACCTTTTAACTAGCCAGCCAGGGAATGGAGAGTGCAGTCATAGGAGCCACTAAATTGCCAAGAGCTAATTGAACCCTCAAGCCTCGAAAGAAGCTGTAGTGTATCCAAATCCTACCTCACCCGTGGTTGGAACACCTTAGCTGGCCATTCCAGCCCACATCCTGCCTCTGCAGGGAACCACCTCTGTCCAGCACAGCTCCCAGACGCAGGACAGGGAGGTTTAGTGAAGCAACACTCTGCAGACTTCAGCTGACCAGGGTAATTCCTGCTTTGCTAGAATGCGTCTCACCCAAACCAATCCTTTTCACACCCTCAAAAAAAAAAAAAAAAATCCCCTTGGACCAGCCAAACCCTGAAAAACTTCAACCAAAGCAGTACATGGTATAGAGGAGCAGCTGCCCAGCAGAGCCCCAGGGAGCCCACGGGGTGCCCACAGGGCGGTCTGATAACAATCACCCACCACTGACTGGAACTGCTGTCTGTGGCACAGCCTGACACACCACAGCACATTTCCTGTCATACCCAGCGCGTATTCCAGCAACATCCCAGCAACATCAGAAAACCCCAAATACCCATCTTTCCTGGAGCACTCCTCCCCTCCAGAATGCCAGTGCACTGCAGAGTGCTGGCCACAGAACCCCACCTTTGGACACCCTAACTGAGGCACCAATGGCAGTGCATCTCAGTAGTGAGGTAAATCCACAGATTTACCAGTGGGGCAGTGGGGTGTCTGCTCACCAGGCCTCTTCTCTTTCAGCTGTGAATCCAGGGATCCCCAAAAATGCTTCGTTTGAGTTGTGACAGCTTCTAAATCCAAGCATGGCTTTTTAATAGCAGCACTGCTGGTCTGGAAACACAAAGCAGTATAGACACTTCCCTGTGCAGAGTAATGATTAAAATCAGCCGTGCTGTAGGCTCTCTTGAAATTTGCTGAAGATTTATTCTTTAAACAAGAGAATGATTTATTTCAACAATTATCTTCAGGCGGATTAAATTATGTGCTTTCAGGGCTCTTATTCACCACAAAATTAAGGACGCTGGGTGCCAGCCATGGAAGCCCTGCGAGTCTTTGGGACTCGGCACTGACGGAGACTCATCCCGACCCAGGAGAAAGATCTGTCTCTTTCCCATGGCCACAAAATGCCATCCCTGACCTTCTGCTTGGCTCCACCATTTGCACAAATCCTCTGGCTTCCCCCTACTTGACCTCCTGCAAGTTGCAATGGACATATAAGGCACATGGCTCCCCAGGACCACACCAGGCATGCTCTGGGTCGGTGTCATGACGGCAGAGTTAGACTGAAAGGATTGACTGATTACAAGCCAGATGCCCCACAGCAATACAGCATTTCCTACGAGTATGTTTTAAAATACTCTAAAGGACCAAAGGTTTCTAATAAAGCAGTAGCTCCCAATAAGTGGGAAATCTCCACTAGGAATGTTGAGTGCATTTTTTTTTAAAGAATAAAATCTAAGAAAGCTCATCGTGCAATGAAGCTTTTCTCTCTTACAACAGAGGACCCTGGCAGTCTGAGTGAAAATTTATCACCATGTAAAGCCACTTTTTGGCTTTGATGAACCAGGCTAAATGTTGAGAGGGAGGGAAGGTGTTGAGGAGTACTTGCTGATGAATAATGTTTTCCACTCCAAGAGCCTCAAATCCAAACTTAAAACAAGGGGCTCCTTGCATCAAAAAGCTTTGGAAGAATGATTTGCATCTTTCCCCAGATCTCTGGAAACCAGATCTCTGCTTCATACAGAAGAACCCTCACATGTTGATTCTCCTTTCCACTCCCACTCCATTATTTCTGTATCCCTTGATTTCAGCTTTTGGTCCCTTTACGGTTTTGCAGCTTTGACTCAGTAAACAAAAGCCAGTTGTTTTGTGTGTACTGGCCTTGTTCCTGTTCTTTCACCACAGACCAAGATCCCCTGACGTGAGCCATTCTCACTGCTCAGTGTTCAGTGTCAGCAGCAAGACACGCTGAAATATGGAGAGTGAAAGCCTTCCTGAAACACGTACTCCAGAATTAAAGATACCCAAATGTACAGGAAACTTTTACATTGTAATGTGATCATCCTGTAGAAGACCACAGGCCTGAACCAACTGATTTTCAGTACCACCATGCTATGACTCATTGTGAATTTACCTCCAGCAGCAATATGAAAGATTGTGCTCAGGCTGAAAGTCACGCTCAGTGCTGCAGCTCTTCTGTCATTTCAATACCTTTATTTTTCACTCAGACATAATTATTAAGTAGTAGAAGCGTAAAACACCTACCTGGCTCAGCCAAGCCATCCCTTTCTTTGTAACAGGATTCACTATACTTGTTCTTTAAAAGTCTAAAACCTAAGAGCCATAAGGTAAGTGTTGTAAAGTCGTGCCTAGACAGTTGTTTGTAACACGTGGGCATTTAGTATACATTTTATTACTCTCCTAGGACAGTAGTGTCCATACAAAAGTTCCTTGTCTGAAATCCTGAATCCACAGGAAGGGGACAAGAGCAGGAACAAGAGGGGTCCAGAGACTGGCAAGTGAAGTGCCCAGGAAGCTTAAAGAAATGTGTGGGAAAAAAAGGCTGAGAACACCAGAATTATGATTATTAAAGAAAATTATGTGAGTGTTACACAACAGATCAAACATACAGAGAGTTGTGTCCTCTTCAGCCTTCTCTCCTAACAAAAGACAAAGATTCTGTCAATGGAGTAGAAAGATTATATTTTTAAGTGATTTAAGAAAAGTCTTGATATGAATAAATTATCCATGGAACTCTCTGCCAGAAAAACAAGCAGGAAACCACAAATGCTGCACTTCAAAACAAATTAGTGTTATTTATGACAAGGTACAACCACAGGGTTATCCTGTGATTCTCATTCAAATGACTAACAAAAGCCTTGGCATCCTTTTTAATTTAGGAAAATAATTGATTGTTTTCTAATTTCTTTTTTCCTTATACTGACCAATACCAACAAATGTTATCACACTGGATATCTTATCTGGTAGGGCAGAGTTTGTTTCCCTATTGCTTTCCTCCTTATGTCACTGACTTCTCTATAGAATGGTGATATTAACAGCATTTTCCTTGTTTAAAAACTGTCCCTTTCAAGCTAAGAGTTGTCAGAAATCTCTCAAAAGCAGGACTTGAATTGCGAAAATGCTGCTTATACAAATTTTTTTTATGATTATAGCTTTTTGTTGCCAAAACGCCAGTGACTATTTTGAGTGAGAATATGACTCTTGTGCTAACATATGTAAGCACCAGAGACACTGTGAAGGAACCACACTGTAATAAAAGCAATAGCTATACTAACACTTATGTAAAAGCAGCTGTTCCTAATTCTTTGGGATCTTTATGGACTTCTGAGTCTCTGGAAGTTTGGGAGAAATTGTTTACTTACTTTATAAAAAAGTTGAGTTAAAGACTAATCAGTATTAATTGTGGTCAAAGTTATCAAATACTTAATCATGTGTTTTAGAAAGCAGGGTCCTGATGAAAAGTGTGCAAAATAAAGACCCCACAGGTCCATTTGGATCAGTTTTCAAGCTATGTTTATCAACAACGTTTGAGTCACCAGAGTGAAAGACCAGCCTTGAAAGCCTTGCACACAGCAAGGTATTTCAGCAAAAGACCCTCAGACAATTGATGTCTTCAGTTTCATGTTGAAGTATGTATTTCATTTCCTGCCTGGATTGTTTTTGTGTAAGGTCCAGGCTAAGTGCTTATTCCTAAGCAGGTTTTCTTACTCACTTTGATTTACTTTATCTCTCTATGCCACATTTCTGCCTCAACTGCTTAAATTCAGTTTTATGGACTAAGGATTATTTTCTGATTAATGTAGTTGATTTCTGATCCCAGTTATCAGTGCAAAACACAACCATCATAGTTGTACTGGAAGCTGTTTGTTTGTGTCCTTAAAAAAATTCCAAGGTGATAAATTCCAAGGTGATATATTCCCATATATCTGAGGCCAGCTAAACACTGGGACATACAAAACCTCTAGGACTCAGTGAGAGATTTCCTAGGAACTTTGAAATACTCCGTATAAAAATACCCAGAAACTGTCCAGTCTGCTTCAGAGCTGGTCTACCCCATGCCTTTCATCAAGGTCTCTTCAACTTTCTCCCACCAATGAACTTCCTCCCAAGACTGGGCAAGGCCAGCATTTCCTCCTCTGGTGACCAGGATCACCCAGTTAGCCACTGAAAGCAGAGTTCTGACCACATTTCAGATCTGCTGTCCATATATCTACCAGGAATTAAGTGGGCCATACATTCTGTATTTGGAAGGCATCTCCTTGGGAATAAATCTGGCAAGCCTAACTTAGGCTTGGGCTTAATCCTCTTTCAACAAAACATCCCACATTTTTTGTTACCTGAAGTCACAAACATAAAGACCACATTTGAGTGGGAAAACAGAAGTCACAGAATGGACATACTCTTTTTGGAATGCCAGCTCCATTTTGCCAGGTCAGGTCTGACAGCTTTGCATTTTGTCACTTGATGTGGATAGGTTTAAACAACCTAAAACCAACACATGTACAAACTTCTGGGCAGCAAAAAATCTTCCCAATCCATTGCCATCAGTGGCTGCAGAGCACTCACAGCAGCACAGGCACTCTTTCTCAGGGAAATATCATGCTTAGAATCACAGCACAGTGAACTGTCAAGTCTTATTTCCCTTCTTAATGGGTTAGCAAATGGGCTGGTGGTTTTTCACAAGCATCTGACTTGTGAATTGATAGTGTTTACCTTGGCTATTATTTTTAAGGAAGCCTACTCTGGCCACAGTACAAACATCCCTTTTGCTGCAGGCTGTCCCTTTGTCTGGCACTCCTAGGCTTGGAGCCTATTGACTGGTCCAGTGCTCACGCAGAGAGGAGCTTCCCTGGATACAGAGATCAAACTTTCACTGGTCTCCATCCAGGCTAAAAGTGGCCACTTAAAAAAAAAAAAAAAAAAAAAACAGTTCAAAGAATGGGCAAACAATTCCGGAGGCCTGGAGAAATAAAACATTGCTAGAGGAAATCTCTGGTGCAAACAAGCCTCAATAGGTACAGTGGGAAAACATTGTTTTCCAGCCACCCCTGAGCTATCCCAGTAAGAGTCTTCAGAAGAGCAGCATTCCTCCAGTCCCCTGCCCTCTCCACAAGGAGCAGGCATCATTTGTGCACCGCCCAGGGGAAGATGGGAGGGTGAAATGTGGCTCCAGTGATCTGCACAGGATGGGTGCAGTGGGCCTGTCCTTCCTGATGAAAGGCTGCTCCGCAAAGCAGAGAGAAAAGGGGCTGTCTATCTAAAAAAAAGGGAAATCAAATCTTTCCAACTACCAGGCAGTGTAAATACAGCTCATGCCCTGTCCTTGAATCTACAGAGCCCTGGGAACCCATTCAACTCCAGCAATATGCACCAGTGTGCTTTCAAAATGTGTGTAGCTGCAGAGGAAAGAGAGGGGGAATGAGAGATAAGAGGCATTCACTGTGTAAAGAAATGAGGCTGATGAAGAAATGCTGCCTCTCCACTTTCTGGCCTAGATGAAATAAATGACCTCCCACACGAGGAAAGAGCTGCTCTCTACCAAAGGTGAGGTAGGTGCCACACTTTCAGCTTCTCCAGCTGGAAAGGCACATGGAAGAGCTGCCAACACAAAAGGGAAATGGAGACGTCCGCAGGATCCACAGGAGGGAGCACAGCTATTCCCAAAATCCCAGCTCCTCTTGGCTGTTGGACAAAAAACCATTCTCCCTTCTGCAAGGTCCTTCCTCTTGTGTGGAGAATTCTGTGAAAGAAAACCCTGAGAAGTTCAGGCATTACATGCCAATCATTTCATGAAGATGCATCCAAGAATGGACTGGACAAGTCATTCAGCTGAAGAATGACTTCATTGCAACAACTGCCACATCCCTATCAATTCTGTTTTTAAAATTGGTTATTGCACCAACATAGTCACACATAAGTGAAATGAGGAGTTTAAAACTATTTAGCAAAATTATTTTTTCTATTAAAACAGCTCTGAGGTAGATTTGCACTCTCATACATAAAATCCTAAACAAATGCAATGTAAACAGCTAATAGTAGCTACATTCAGAATTGTTCTGTTCTGCAAGTATGAAAGTTAAACTACCTAAATATTGTAAGTTTATTGACCCAATGATGTGCTTTAGGACAGTTGTGGGTGAGCAGTGAAACAAACATGTTTTGCCACAGACTTTGGCAGAGGGAGGCTCAGGGAAAACAAAAGAAAGAAGGAAAGTAAGAGATAAGATAGGGTGGTGAAAGGCAAAAGTTGGTATCAGTGAGATCTGCTGCTGAGTATGCCCCTTATTTGTTACTTTGCAAATACAATGGAGATGCAAAAACAGGCTGGAAAATTCCTCCGAGGAGAAAAATCTATACCCCTATATACCCCTCTCCGGTATCTTCCTTAGCAATCTTGCCTTTGGTTTCAGTGTAACATGAACAGACCTATCTACTTACAAAAGCTTCCCTCTTCCCACCAGCCTTGTTTGTTATTTTATGTGTTTCTGCATCATTTGCAGAGTTTGCTTTGATCTACATTCCTCCTGGATGTGCAGTTTCCTTTTCAGCTACCAAAAGGAAAACTGTTTGGTTTGAGAATTTTGAAGCTTATTTTGAAGCTTCACTGGCCCAAAACACACATTTTAATCCAAATGAACACAACTCAGTGCTTTCAGCTCTTTAGCCCTGGTTGCCTTCCTTTCAGGAAAAATCTCTTTGAACAATAAGTGACCACTTCATACTATTAATAAAATGCCCAAACTCTAGTTCCAGCTGGCATAAATGAGAGCATTCTGTTTGCTACAGCTGGGTTTGAATATTGACACTCATACATAATTTGATCCTTGAATTGCTTTCATTTTAGCATCATCCTGAAATGTCCAATGTTTTGTGTCACATCTGATACCCACTAACACATACCATACTGCTCTAAAACATTATCAGAGCAGGTAATTAGGAATTCCCCCAACATTTCTTTATTACAGGCTCAATCTGTCCCCACCAATGGCAGAATTCCTGCAGCCTCCAAGGGCTGACTGGACTTTGGTGCAGTTGCAAAATGGCTGTAAATCCTTCTGCATGGAATATGTGATATTGAATGTAAAGTTTGTGCCATTTTAATCCTTCCTCCTTCTCTAGTAAGCATCACAATGCGACCGCACTAGGAATAGTTCATAGACAAAACACAGTTCACAAATAACAGGTAAACAATCTTCAAATGAGAAGAGAAGCCAGGACACATCCTTGGATTGACTCTTTGACTGGGAAACAGGATACATTCTTCAAGGACCTTGCAGGGATGGTCCCAGAGGACAATTAGAGATTAGATCTTCTCTTCTTTGGGGTTAGGCCACAGGAGTTAACTTGGGAAACAATTCACATAAACAAAGTGCTAGCAAGAGGAAGGGCACTGTCAGATTTTGCTTCTGTGTCTTTACTAGACATGGGCCTTCATGTCAAGCTCCACATTAAGAACTTGCTTTCAAATGGTAACACAGCATTAATTGACATCACCAGTACTAGAAAGGAGCAACCCCCTGAGATTCTGGAGATTAATTAACTATTTTGGGAAGATTCTAATGAGATAGCCTAGAATTAGAGTATCCTGATCCACTGACTAAAAGTAAGTAAGTAAAATGTGCTTAGTATCACTCAGGGGATACTGAGCTCCTTCAGAAGAGCAAGTGCACAACCTAAGAGATTCATGCTTTTCTCATCTGCAGCCTGTTCTATTATATGCAGTGAGAGGCAGAGTTGCTCTCTATTAATACTTTTTATTTTAAGAAAAAATTGGGAAGGGAAATTTGTACTCAAGTGCCTGTGTGCACATAAGCAGTGGGGGAAAGCGTTCCTACTTTGTAAGAAGAAAAAGATTCCTCATAAAAACACAGCCATGCCCATTTTACCAGGGTAAATTAGGAAAACTGTTACCAGGGATAAGTAACTGAAATATCTGACAATAATTTCCCTTTTTCACACACACGTACATACACACACACACACACACACACACATGAATATAAGGAGAAAAAAGCATATACATGGAGCAATGTGTATGTCCACCATTATATGAATTATGAATATGAATTATATGAATTACATTAGTTATGAAGTCTCAACACAAAGTCTAAAAATTATGAGGAAGCTTTGCTGGAAGAGGAGGCACATATATGGGACTTGTAAACTGCTCTGTGTTCAATCTAAAGTTAAGCAAATGGAAGCTGTTTCCTGCTAGGTGTATGTGGAGGAGGCTATTGCTGATTCTAATGTGGTTTTCTGTACACGCTCTCTTGAAACACATTTCTCTGTATCTCTAAGATATAAGACTTTAATAATAAAGATACATTAAACACAGTGATGGTGTTCCACGTGGTTCTTTCCGCAAAGCCTAATTCTCCATCCAGGAAAGTGAGGAGAATAAAATATCACAGAAGAAAATCATTACTTGCACCCCAAAAGCAATGCCAATGGACAATCTAGGAAAACACATGGTTTCTTTTCTTTTTTAATTAAAAGTGTCTAGAAGCACACCTAAATTGTAAATCTCAGATAAATAAGCAAAAGGCAGGAAACCCCCTGTATCCCAGCTGGTTACCCTAAAGCCGAGCCCCCAGAGCAGAGCCTGCCTCAGCTGCGCTGCCTGCCATCTTCTGCATTGTCAGGACCACAGCTTGCATCATTAAGACTTGAAACTGATCCACTTCAGTGATTAGGCTGATCCAAGGACACGGACAGAAGAGCAGGATTTAATGGGCAGGCAGGCAGGAAAAGTCTTTTAACACTTTAGAAAACATTGACTTGGTGGAAGGAATTGGCTAGCTCAAGGGATTAGTAATGAGATACTGAGCCCCTTAGCTCTAGGTCACCACACTGAATCTGGTCCAGTTCAGTAGAAATCAAAAGCTGTTGCTGTTCAGTGGCCTTCAGGAATCAGTTGGTGGTCCCACCCCAGCCACCTCTGACAAAATATCTGTACCAACACTAATGATAACAGTTGGCAGCGCTTACAGGAAAGTTTGAGGGCTGGCACAGTACAGGAAAAGTCTGAGCAGAGAAAGATGTTCCTGCGAACACACTAGGCTGTGACTCAAGAAAAATGAGAAAACAAGCTCCCTCATCTTCTACAGATTTCCAGTGTGACTTGGGGCATGAAATTGAGGATCCTGTTCAAGAAAACTCTATTTCCTCACTGCAATGGTCTTCACAAGGCATTTAAGACCTAAACATTTCTGAAACTCAGACCCCCACCTTAAAATGAGAATAATTAGCTTAAAGTTCTTCTGCATGGAGATCCTGAGTAAAGGGGAGATACAGCAGCTAAACAAGAAACCAAGACAGGGAGGCAAGCCCTTTCCAAGTAAAATCAGCTCCCCTACCTCCAAAGAAGGCATTTGCTGCATATGCATCCATTCACAAAGCTCTGTGCTTCAGGTGCTTTCAAAAAAGGAAAAAAACCAAATTCCCCTTACAGCAAAGAGTACCCCCAGAAAACACCAAATTTCCACTGCTGCCCAGCAGAGCCACATGAAAGAATCCAGCTGCTCCCAGCTTTTATCCCACCTAGGATGAAATTCTAATGTGTTGTGCAGGAGGTCAAATAGATTATCATAATAGCCCCTCTGGCCTTAAAAACTATGAAATTGGAGAGTGAATCACAAGACATCAGTCACCATTGAAGGCAGGATGGTAGGCGGCAGAGCTCAGGGATAGGGTGTGATATGGCAGAGTAAATCCAATGTTCTTAGGCCCTGTGAAGCTGGGAAACTGACATTTTGCCTTCTTTGTTGCCCCTTTGGGACACAGCGAGAGATGCAGGTTATTATAATAATAAGCCCAGTCCCCTGTCAATGCAGCCTAAGAACTCTTACGGGAGTGAGTGCGTGAAGGATTGAGAAACACTAGTTATTTTCAAACTGGATTAAGTCTTTCAAAAGCTAATAGGTTTCCAATGAGCTGTGGTGTTGCTGCTGCAGCTGCTCTAATTTGAGAATAAAAGAATGCAGGCTTTGTGCCTAGGGACCTGTTATTGATCCGAGCAAGAAGGATGGGAAGGAAGGGGGTAGAGGAGGGTTATCCTCCTTTCAGCTGGGGCAGGGGCGTTCCTTTCAAAGTCACATTATCTGCTAGTAACAACAAAACCTAACCCCATGACATGCTGCTCTATACAGGATTGCACTTGTTGAGAACTGAAAGCATCAGAGAAAAAAAACCTCCACTGGCAACCTCGGGCAGCAAACTGCATTGAGGGCCCACGAGAGTCAACAGATGGGTCTCGAGACTCCCTCATTAGGAAACGTGCCTGTCCCTTTGCATCTGCTGCCCGCTCCATGCCACGCACTCATTAGCATTGCAGGCTCACAGATTCCTTAGCACGTGCTTCCAATAAATATTGGAGAGAAAGGAGGGGATGGAAGCCACTGCTTGGAGCAGCAAGATGAGGGGTCACCCACTAGACTGGGAAATCCTTACACACACACACACACACACACATGCTGCCCTGCAGCCCCACAGGGGGGAGGACAATAAAAGGCAGCCAAACACAAATGGGCAGTTAAAGGGACAGGTGTGGAATTGCTTCTATTCAAGTTGCGGCAGATCCTCATTTGTTCCTCTCTGCCACAGTAAATAAAAATCACCATTATATATAGGAAAAATCCCCACAATTCAGGGCAACACACAGATTGTGGACCTACAAGAGTCTGTGCCCCCTTTCAGACAGAAAGCTGAAGCACACTTCAAAGAAGTTAATTGGTTTTAAGGGTCCAATTCTACAGCCAGGCTCTTTTCCTTTCAGGTCTTCACCAAGCTGTCCTGCTGCCACAGTGCCACAAATAAGGGATGTCCTTCACCCCACCTGGAGTGGTCCAGCCTCAGGGCTGAGATCAGGAGCAACTGAAGAGAAGAATCATCTCCCCTGTGCTTGAAGACCTTGTGAGACAAAACAGCTGTCAGGGAGGCAGGAATGGAAAACCTTCCAGGTATTGTGGCAAGAGCAAAGACAAACCTTTAACCAGAGAGGCAGGGTGACGAGGAGCTGTACTTGCTCAGAGCTCAGACTCCCAAAAATAAGTCCCTTTCTTTGCTACCTCTCCCTGACACCCCTAGACTGTTCTTATTCCAGTCCTTCTCATTTGCTCCATTTTCCACTATCCTGCTGGAAGCTGCAGGCATTTTGACCACAGCTAACTCCAGAACGGGACTGGAAGAGTCTCAAGGGATAAACTGTATTGATACAAATCTCGTCCAAAATGCAGAATTTTTAACGCCAAAACTCCCAAATCAGTGCAGACTCCGATTCTTCCAAATGCTGCCGGCTCTAACATCCAGTCCTGTCAGATCTCTCGCTGCATGATCAGGGACAAAAAAGTCCTCAGTGCACATCTGCAGATAGTTGCACCAGCCACCTGCTATGGCCTGTGCTTTATCTAAAAACATTTAGCTGATGAAAAAAGGTTCCTTCCACCAGGGAGTCAGCAGTGCCAAAGGACCATGTAAAAACAGGCCACTGTGCACATCCCTAGTCCCTGAAGAAAGGTTTCCCCTGTAGATCAGCAGCATCACTCCCATGCAATGAACTCTGTGGTCCAACACACTGGCTACTCCAGCAAGTTACTTAACACATCCCTTACCTAAAGTTTTTATTTCTTGATTTAGGCACATATCTATTTTGGGCTGAAATTGGCTTTTAGAAATCCTAACGTCTTTAAAAGTTTCTTCAGGCAAAATGAAGCAACTCCCTTTATACCCTCCACACAGGAATAAGTAAAATCAAGGCCCAGAATATTAGATCAGCCAGGGAATGATTGCAGGCAAAGGCAAGAAGTCACTTACTGTACACTCAAATTTAAATCTGCTAATCACAGCTCTGTTCTCTTTAGACATTTCCTTAGCTAAATGACACCTCTGTGTACTTCAGTCTTGCACCTGCAGGCTAATTTGTGATTGAGAACATTGAACACACACTTTCACATGCAATTAACAATGAAAACAATCTGCATGAGAAGAGAAATTCGGGCATTTTGACGCTGTCATGACAAGAAAATGAAACTTAGTCTGAGCACTTCCTCAACAAAAATGGCTCAAAGAAGCACCTTTGCAGAAAGCTGTGAGGAAAACCCTACTTGAAACTTGGAGCTCTTTAAAAGCATCCCATTGTTTACTGGAGATGGGGCTCAGCCCAGGCTTCAGTGCAGCCTCTTTGACAAGAATAGCCGAGGTTGCTGCTTATCAAATGAAAGTGTGATCTTGTCTGTGACAGACGTGCCAGCACTGCTCAGTGTCACAGTCTTTTCACCTACTGGGAGCTACTCCACCTTGATAAGCTGCACCCCTACCCAGATCTAAAACTGTAGTCTCAGCTCTTCCCTGCTTTTAGAAAGCGGGGATTTGAGATCACATCACTGCTGCACAGGAAGCCCACCCCTGGGGAGGATAAGTGAAGGACAAAGCAGTTGGGTCCACAGGTTAATGTGGAGGCATCTGATCCTTGAAGGGTTAACAGAGAAACAACCAGAGAGCAGGTTTTATGTGCATATAAATAAAGGAAACTAAAGGAAAAACAGCACTATTCTCTGGAATGGAGTAAGGTCTCAATTTTAAGCTGTGACAGAAAGCAATAATGTTATGGATTCACTTAATTACAGCTGGATAAAACATAAAGGCTCTAGAACAGACGTATTTTTTGGTACTACAGCTTTAACTCTTTTGGGGACTTTACTGGTTCTCACTCCAGTAATTTCTGAGTACCCCAGAATCTTTTTTTTTTTTTTTTTAATTGTTCTCAGAGTATCCTCTGAAACAGATTTAGTGCCTCACTTTCATTCTGGGGAATGAAACATTTCTAACATACAGAAAAACTAAGGTGGGAATTTCACAGTGACAAAATGCAGATGCACAATTAACGCAGCACAGTTTGTAAATTTTAGCTGTCTGAAGCAACATGCTCCAGGGAAAGGGGAAAGTAAGGGCTTGTGGCAGCAAACTGGATTTGGGGCTCTGGTTACTAGAGCATCTTCTCCAAAAGCTTTTGTCACATTGGGAAAGCTTGTCTGAAGACACGGCTTTAAGAAATTGCCTGACTGGGAAGAACTGATGCTTTTGTGGAAGTGGGAATGCACTCTTCAGCGCTGGGTAAACTGCGCTCTTTCTCTAACCTCTGCCACTTGCTCAACTTTCTCATCAGTGGTAGTTTTCTCCCCTGCTCCATTTGTGAAATAGTCTAACACCGGGTGTGGCTTCCCCACAAAACGCTTCCTAATTAGTTTCTAAGCATTAAATGATTATGGAAGCGCAGTTCCCATTCCACTCAGGTGATGAAAAGCTTTACAGGAGTTCAGTCTCACTTTGTAATTAGAGAAATTAGCTTTCTAAGTTTAGATCACTCAACTGTGCAAATGGGTTCATCTGCTGGAATGTGTTGCTCCGAAATGCGTGTCAGCCGAGCAGCACGGTGCGGTCCCTATCTCTGCTCCGCGACACTCGCCCAAGTGGGCAGGTCACTTCCAGAACAGCCAGAGGAAAATGAAGTGTTGTGGGTGTATTATAGGAATGGCCTTATCTAAAAGCTCACTCATCCGTGATTGACTGTGGCGATATGTCCTTCTCCCTGCAACAGGGAAGCTTAACTCCTAGATAAAGGATTAGCCGACTGGATGAAATTTCACTCTTCCACTCAGCTTGTCCAGGCTTACATCTAAAACTGAAGCAAATTTATTTTATTGGCTAATTTCAAGGAGCAAAAGTACTTTTATAAAAATCTGGAGGAACAAAGGGCCCCTTTAGCCTCTTCGTTGGCTGTGAAAAGAGGTCATTGAGCTTTATGTATTCTTTATGACCACAGATTCCACATGTCAACAGATCCTTTTCTGGTAGTCCTTTAACTGGTTTATTGAAGGCTGATGCAGTGTCAGTCCCCTATGATTATGCAACTGTCTTGATCTGCATTACAGTAGTAAACAAAAGTTTAGTCACCAACTCGAAAATGAGATGCATCAGGTCCCTGAAGAAAGAACTTTTCCAGGGGCGCCATTCCAAGTTTACCTTCAGGTATCACAAATCTAAGGAAATCCTGTGGGATTGTTCACAGCCACGGCTCAATGAGTCACTGAGCTTTAAAAGGAAATTACAACTTTCCTCACACAAAGAATTGACTTCACGACACCTGACCCTCGTAAGCCAGACACTCCCTCTAAAGGCTGTGATCCTGGTCCCACCGAAGTCCTGGGCAATCTCCCAGAGGCCTCAATGAACAGCTCTATATTAGGGAGCTGATTCAGGCCCAAAGCCTGAACTGAAGCACTGCCTGTAACACCAGGCTTTGGCACACTCCATGTCTGTAACGACTTCTAATGTGGATGTGATCTAATTATGTCGGAATAGGAAGATTAGCAGGAAGTAACTTTACGCAATGTAAAAAGCCCAGTGCCAGACGCTGAAAAGTTCTTCAGCAGCCACAGAGGAAGACACGTCGGCTCCACGCCTCGTGAGACGTGCAGGCAGAGCCTTGCAGCAGGGATTTTATGTGCACCAGTCTCAGACTGCTCCAAGCAACTACAGCTCAGGGCCCTGTGCACGCACAGCAGTTTGCACGTGTCTGTGGCCGTAGTGAAGGGAGCATCTTGAAAAGATGCTCAGGCTGCAGGCAACTGTGCAGTGGCTCAAGGGGGCCACTGGCCACTGGGTCTCTGGGCTCTTGACAGCCCAGAGGAAAAAAGCAAGAGATGGGACTCCAAGGGGGAAATTCTAGACTAAATAAGTTTAGGGGGATTTTACTGCTGATTTCCATGAGGTCCATGTTTCTTTCAGGGCTTCAAGGGAGAGGGTTTGCAATGCACTTCTACACATGATTCACGCTCTGCCTTGCTTTACCTATCACTAATACCCTCCATCTCAAGACACTGGGAGACTTAATTAATTAATGCTTGCAAAGCATTTTAAGTTGTTGGACAAGTAATTCTGTTTGAGGGCAGCTACACTGCTGAGTCACAAGCACTGTGGGAAAGAGAACTCTGGATTTCCTAAGCACTGGAGTCAAACAGGTGGAGTAACCTTTTACAGAAAGGCCAACTCCAGACCTGCCCTAAAGGTACAGAGCATACCAGCAGCAGAAGGATATTTAAAGGCCCAGAGGAGCAGATGTGTGGCACTTGGGAATGAATAACATTTAACCAGGCTGTGGAAGCTAACCAACACCCACTGGGAAAAAAGAAGAGAGGCACTGGTATCACCAAACTGCAGCCATGTTGCAGATTAAACACCATGATGTTTAACCAGCCTTTGAAAGTTAATGAATCCGGCGAGGTATGGCCAACACTGCTGGAACCTGGGGGCTAAGCGAGGCTGGAAGGAGAATTCAGCTCACTGTGAATACACACTCACAGGTGTGCCAGAATCGCCAGAGTGTGATCTAAGCCATGAACTCACCAATGGGAACAGGATCTGCAGGAGTCAGGTGGAAGTCTGAGTTCTAAGGTCAGGGGCACAAATACCACCAGCTTTCCAGCCTGGGGCACCCTGTAACGGGACAGACCTCACCACAGCCAAGAACAGGCACTTTGCTTTTGCCATAGGAAATGAAAACAAAGGATATAAAATTAGGTCAGAAATCTTGTTTTCCTCTGTGCCACTGACTCTGGTGTATAAAACAGGCATTCACACATCTACTGTGTTAGATCAGGGTGGAATAGATCGGGACATAAGAATAGCTGTTCTGGGTCAGACCGAACGTCATGGAGGCCAAGTTCCTGTCGCCAGTGCCTCAGGAAGAAAGGGACAGTGATGCAGCGAGTTCCCAGCACAGTCACCCAACTTCTAGACCCACAGCCCAGGGACTTCCCAAACCAGAGACAAAGTTAGGGGTGGGTTTTTTTGGGTTTTCTTTTTTTGTTCAATGCCCTTTGAGGTGTGGCTCTTCCTCTGGGAAGCAGTCTGAACTCTTTTTGCTACTGTGCAAACTTTTGGGCTTCTCAGTAACCTGTGGCAGGGAGTCCTTTAAGTAAATCACCTGGCTGTGTGTCTCTGGACCTTGCCCCTCAAACGATGTGTGGCGGAACATCCCCAGCACCCACCTGAAAACTGGGATGAGCCTCTGCAGCGCGGGCACAGGGTCCCTGATGGTCTCGGCACTCTGGCAGCACTGCGCTACCGGCACTGATCAGCTGAGGGATCTTTCCTCCCACTTGGGGTGCGGGAGGCCCTCGGCGCCGCGGCCTCGTGTTGAGGCGGGCACGAGTCGCACGGTGGCGACTGCCACCTCCGCCTCCCTCAGGACAGCGGCCGGCCGGGACTACCTGAGAGTCGTGGGCCGGCCGCACCTCCCGTCCTCTCAGGGCGCGCCGGCCCGCTCCGGCAGCGCCCCCAGCCCGCCCCGCCTCAGCTACCGAGGGCCGGGAAGAGCGGGCGGCCGCCGCCGGCCAGTGCCAGGGGAAAGGTTTCACACCGCAAAAAGTGCCCCCCAAAATGCTTCGTGCTTTATTCTTCCTTCCACCAGCGCCGAGGAGGCGAGGAGGAACGGGCTGCGGCTCCCGTGCGGGCAGGACCCGCGCGTCCCCTCAGCGAGCGGCGGGGCGGGAAAAGCCCTCAGCCGCGAGCGCCGCTGAGGGAGCGTCGGGGACGCCTCAGCGCGGCTCCTCCTGCTCCAGGTCGCGCTGGAAGCACCTGCGGAGCGGCGTGGACACTCGGGGCGGTCGAGGACGCTCCGCCTCGCTCGCAGCTCCCTCCATCCCCGCCGCTCCCGCCGGTACCTGCCTTCCCCTGCCCGTGCCATTCCCCTCCTCCGCTCCCTCCTCCTGCTGTCCCCCTCATGCATATGGATGAGCGCATGCGCCTGCCGCCCTGAGCTAGATGAAGCGGAGCGGCGGCGGCGCTCCCAGACGGGCGGGCGGCTGCGGGGCGGTGCGTGTGCTGCATGTGCGTGCGTGCGTGTGTGTGTGTGTGAGTGTGTGAGTGTGTGTGCGTGTGTCTCGGGGGGGCGAGAGGCTCCGCCGCAAGAAATAAAAGGACTGGGATAATAATCGCCATAATAAAACAAAAAGGAAAAAAAAAAAAAAAAAGGGAGAGAGAGAGAAAAGAAAAGGGAAAGAAAAGAGGGGAGGCGAGAGAATAAGGCGGATAAAAGGAGGCCGGGCTGCTTTGCATTGAAGAGCGGGCGCTATTGAAAGCGCTTGAAAAGCGGCGTTGTCCGGCGCGGGTGCGCCGCGGTATATTAGAGCGGGGCGGCGGCGGCAGCAGCAGCGACGCCTCCTCCTCCTCCACCAGCTCCTCCGCCTCCTTCTTCTCCTCCTCCTCCCTCCTGGCCCTCCCCGTCCCGTCCCGTCCCGACCCGGAGCGAGCGGCGGCGGCGGCCCTGCAGGCGGGCGGGCGGGCAGCGCGGCGGCGGCGGCGGCATGCGTGCGCCCCGGCGGGCAGCCGCGGCGGCGTGCTCCATCCTCACCCTGCTCCTGGCGCTGCGGGCCCAGGTACGTACCGGGCACGGCTTCCGCGCTCCTCCGCCCAGCTTGGGGACATGGGTCCGGGAGATCCCGCACGGGCGCTTCTGCACGGCTGCTCCGGCCGGAGCGGAGCTGCTGCCCTGACTTCTCTCTGGAGATGGCAAACGCGGGACTCCTCCTTGCAGCGAGGCTTAATTCCTGGGAAAGAGAAACGCAATTACTGCAAATGCTTTTATTTTCCCCAAAAAAATCACTTTCCTCCCTTTTTTTTTAAATACTTTTTTTTCTCTTTTTTTTAAATCAACCTAATAGCAGCGCTGCTGGGGTGATTCATGAGTGGGGTCTGAGTCTCAGTCCAGCCGTCCCCGGTTCAGCTGCACCCCGGAGGAGGCAGAGGGGTAGTTGGGTGTCTTTCCAAGCAGTGCATTATGAGCTACATCCTTTTGCTGGGTTTGCTCCTTGCATATTGCACTCTTGGTTTAGTTTAGTTTTATTTCCTAACCATTTGGAAGCCTTCCTCGCGCTGTTTTTTTCGGAGCTGGCACTTAAGGTTGTTTTTTGGCATTGATGGCGTTATTTAGTTGGGCTGATTTATGAGCCCTTCTCATGGATGTCTGATAGGGGAAAGCTTGGAGTGGTTAGCTTTGTGTTATTTTTTTTTTTTTTAACATTATGCATGTGCTTCTTGAAAGCGCACTTAAAATTACTTTTTCCTGTCTTCAGAGTTGTTGTAGATTGTGTTTGGGGCAAAAAGTTAGGTAACAGTCTGTCTCTTGGTTTCTTTCTTTTTTTTTTTTTTTTTTTTTTTTTTTTTTTTGTTCGTTTGTTTTGGTTTTTTTTTTTCCTTCGGTTCTTTCTTGGGATTAACAGGTGACTTTAGCGTCGGGACAGTTCGAGTTGGAGATCTTATCCATGCAAAATGTGAATGGTGAACTGCAAAATGGAAATTGCTGCGATGGCACCCGAAACCCAGGAGATAAAAAATGCACCAGAGACGAGTGTGACACCTATTTTAAAGTTTGCCTGAAGGAGTATCAATCGCGGGTCACTGCTGGCGGTCCTTGCAGCTTCGGATCCAAATCCACTCCTGTCATCGGAGGAAATACCTTCAATTTAAAGTACAACCGGAATAATGAAAAGAACCGGATCGTTATCCCCTTCAGCTTCGCCTGGCCGGTGAGTTTCTTGAGCTGCTCTGGCTCTCTTGGACGGTGCTTGAGATGTCCTTAGTGAGCTGAGCTCTACCTTCTTGTGCCAAGGGAAGAGGGATCAGGATTTGGGAAGGAAGCGGGCATCTTGGCAAGAGCGTCAGGAATCTGCAGGACAGAAATGAGTAAAATGTGGTGGTGTTTTTGTTTTTGTTCCCTGGGGCTCACAATACACAGCCTGTTAAATTTGAAAGTCAGATGTGCAGTGAGGGGGATCTAAATGGGTCAGGGAAGTAAACCCAGTATCTCTGCACTTTACAGCATGAATAAGTCTCTTGAGACTTAGAAGGTCAGAAGTTCATTTTTTTTTCTATTTTTTTCTTAACCAGTGTAGTCTTGGGCTTAAGCCAGAAGAGCAGTGGGTTAGGGGCTGTAGAGGGATCCCGTGTGAAAAGTGTGTGTCATAGCTGGCCTCCTTCCCCGGAGCGTGTTTGGGAAGGCTTCCTGCCTCTCCCAAGGGGAAATCTCACTGCTCTGCTCGGTGTGGATGGGAGCTGCTGTTGCTGTTCTGGGTGAAGTAGTTGCCAGCTTCCCTGAGAAGCTGGCTGTGTTTGGAGGTGCTTGTGGACTCCAGAAGCTGAAGACTGAGAAAAGCCTGGCTTTAGCTTTTGGTGCACTTCACCCACTCCTCCCCACAGCACACCTTTTCCTGGCTACCTGCCTCTGGTGGTCCAGAGATTCTGGCTTCCCCCTAGTTGTGTGCAAAACTCGGTGGCTCAAGGAGGTGGGGCTTTTTCCCAGGCGCTTTTCCAGCCTTGTCCACTCTAGTAAATACTGGTCAGCCCCGTAGAGCAAAGAGATGGAGGATGGGTGACCCCTTCCTTCATCAGTGATGCTGCTTTGTCGTCGGCTTGAAAAAGTACTCAGACATTGCTGCTGCATATTTCTTCTGGGGTGCTCAGGAGGGTTGAGGCTTTGATGGCCAGCTCTGCAGAGCAGCCCTCTGATCCCTGCAGAGAAAGTGAGGAGCATCTTTCCAAAACAACCATCACGCAGGCCAGACCCAGAGAGGCAGGCTCAGGGCCCCAGGATGTGTGGACATGGATGAGTGCCGTGGCCTCGGGTGGCAGGAGATGCACAGTTTTTGTGCCTGGCAGTGCTGTGTGCACTGGGGGGCTCCTGTCTGGCTCTTGAGGTGCCCCTCTGGGGTGCTGTGGTACGAACGCTGAACGCTCCCAAATTTCTGCTCCGAAAACTTGTATTTTGGGATCACCTAGGAAACAAAACTGTTTCCCCCTGCCACACACACCCCTTCTCCAAAGGCGCTGAGCAGACAATTTCCTGCCAACTGCCTTAGGGTATGTTGATGCTCAGCAGTTTTGTAAATCCAGTCATCCTAACCTAGATGCCTAAGGTCATTTTTGGGAGGGGAGGAGGGCGCTGAATGTGCATGCAGGGGAGGGGTGAATCTCATTTCCTATCCTCTGCCACTGTCGCCGCTGGCGAGGTGGAAGCATGCCTGGACCCTCCAAAGCTTGGCACTTCATGGTCAGATAAGGACTGGTTGCTGGGAGGGCCTGGACTTCTTCTGGGGGGAGGACAGCCCGCCCCAAAAGCATTCCTTCTGCAGTTGAGGTGTAGACACCCACTTTGTGGTCCTGCCGCCAAGTGCTGCAGGCAGCCGTGCGTTCTTCAAGTGTCCTGTGCTGCCTCCTACCTGCCTCCGCTGTCAGCCGGGACTTGAGGAATATCGAGGGCTCAAGAGGCAAAAGGCAGAAATTAAGTCTCCGTTTTTAAGGAGATAGTATTACAGAGTACAATAGCAGAGTTAACAAAAGTATTCTCTGTTGGAAGTACAAGTCTGTCCTTTGTTTCTTTCCCTTTTCTTTCTCTTTTTTTTTTCCCTAACATGAAATGAGATAAAACTGTTATCAAATATGCCATCAAAGGGATAAAGGGCTTTGTAAAAATCTGAAGTATTTGAAGCTCTGCCAATGGCTGTAGTGCTTGTGTTGCAGATTTTGACTTTTGTCAGACAAGTCAGGTACATTGAGGATTTTTTTTAAACTAGCTCCCAGTAACCTGACTGTCTTGAATCTATAGGTATGCATATAGAAATGGCATGAAAACTAAACATGTTCCTTCTAGCAGCCTTTCTCTTCATGGGGTTGGGAAGGGAAATCTGTGTGTAGAGGGTGGGTTTGGGGGGTGGGGACCCTGGGAGAAGTCTCTTAAGCTTGCCTGCATCTTAGTAAAAGAAATGCTTCTATTGTCCTGCTGAATCTCATTCAGCACTGGAATCCTGGAGCAGCAGCAGCAAAACTCCAGTGCAACCTTTGAAATGGGTAAAACTCAACAACTTGAGATGCTTGGTTCATAAGCCTGGAATTTTGGAATAAACTCTTGCATTTTCCCAGGCAGAAATGTACTTTTTGAGATGCTGATGATAGTCCGTGTGCAATTACCAAGCCTGCTTCCCAGCTTTAGCTTCCACAGGACACAGCTTTTATGCTAGCCATTGTGACTTCCAAATGGCATTTGAACAAAAGAATATCTAATGTGGCAAAGCTCTTATTTGTACTAAAATTGTGTACACAAATCATTGCAGGCATTTTCAAAGCTCTACGGATAAAGTGGGAAACTTAATTTAGTCAGCTCTAATCTGATGCTGAAATTTCAGAACTTAAAAAACCTCTTTAGGTGGCTGAATACTGTTGACTTCAGTAACAGCTTGAGATTAGCATTGCATTTACTCATGTGGCTGATCATGAGAGGTATCTTTGCATATATTCGGCTGGAAATTATAGTAGAGGTTATAAGAGCTAGACCAAAATGTTAATCATATGGCACTTGAAAATTCATGCCCGTCTCTGGATTGTGTTTTACTCTGAGGGAGGCTTTTCTTGGACGTTCCAGCTTGAGTCAGTAGTAACATTCAGAAGTCTTGTTGCCTTGACTACTTAAAAAAAAATTAAAAAGAAAAAGCCTCTTCCCATGTCAAGCTGCCCCCTTATGCCATTTGTGAAAAATAGTTGCATTGCATTAGAGGCCTTTATTCATCATGCAGGAGAGGAAGGAGAGAGAATGGGGTGCTTTAAAAGTATTGTTAGAGGGAGCTTGCAGTTGTAATGTAGATTCGAAGTGTCAGAGTCTTACTAATAACTTATGGGGTTTGCTCTTGTCAGTTTTGATACGTTCCCCTGTGAGTAATGGGTGTGGAGACGGTGGGCCATAAATTAATTTAAGTGATGGGAGGTTTGAGTAAGTTGCTAGGAAACGGGGCAGCAGCCCAGTATAAAGGAACTGGAGTGGATCAGAAAGCTGCCCCTGCAGTAGCTGGTAATTCTTCAGTGCATTGAAACAATAGTGATGATGATTAAAAAAAGTAAAATGCACCAAGGCTTGCTTCTTACATTCATTTTGAGACTTCATTGACTTTCTTGACAGGCAAGCTTGGCTTTATGAAGCCGTATAAAAAAGTATGGAACAAAAGCATTTCCATGTTCCACTTGTCAGAGTGCTCTGTCTGAACAAGTCTGGTTCCAAGGCAGACACATGCTCTTCTCTCACATGAATCAAACCTCTGGCCTTCTGAAAGAGCCCCAAGTGTGATGGGTGCTGCACTTTCAGGGAGCTGAGCATCAATTAACTAAGCAAAACTTAACACCACACTTGGCTTTTATGTAAAGAAAGATCTTTTGGGGGTTTGGTGAGACTGAGTAAGAAGGTCAAACTTGGCAATTCCTTTGGTATGCATAGCTCCAATTTCAAACTGCTTGTTTATCCCAAAATTGTGCTCCTTGCAATTATTTAATATTGGGGCCAACTGCACCAACACACCAGGAAACTACTGAGGTGGAAAAAAACCCTCTAGCATCTCAGTGAGTTTAGCATAAAATACAATTTAAAAGAGTTTTGAACATCTTATTTCAACTTTAAAATAAAAACAGTCAACTTAAAAAAATAAAATAGCCCCTTTTTCATGGCAAATCTTAGTGGTCCTGATTCCTGAAGAGGTAAAATATGTTTTCTGGGTAGGCATTGTTTTCTGTGGCTACAGAGACACAGTAAAAGAGCTTTAGTGTTTTTTAAGCTTTATGAACTTATTCCCTCTCTCTTGACACGAGGTGTCCAAAATACTAATCTGCAGCTGATATTAAAAATAACAGGCTTTTGAATCTGAGAAAAAATATTAGTACACTCATCTGATTTTTTTTTTTCCTTTTAAGCCCAGTATGTCACAGTCATAGGACTAAAATTTGGCTTTTGATTTTGTTTCTTCACTCCCTCCAGTTAACTTCTTGAAAACCTATAGAAGCAAATGCTAGATTATTGTTCACACTTTTCTTGAACAATGCATGATAAGTCATGTTGGAGCATGGGCAGATCAGAAGAAATTTTTATAATAGCAAGAAGCATATTAATCAAATCCATGCTCTGTCATTTATTGTTGATTAATAATATAAGAATAAATCTTAGCACTCAAAGTGTAATGTTTTGCCTAGGATTACTATTCAAAACAGAGCTGGGAGTATTAAGTGACATCTGAAGCATAATTAGCATCACAAGGCTGTTTTTTTCCCAGGACTGGAGAGAAGTGATGCAGCCAGTCAGAGGTTTTGGACTTCTTACATATTTAAAGAATTTTTTTTAATGTTCCAGCCAGTTCAGAGCTTCATCTTCATGGTAAAACCATGAAGATGACTATATTAACATAATATGTCTAAAAATAAATCCTCATCTTGCCTGCTCCTAGAATTTTTGTTCTTGTTATAATAAAGGCCTGCTCCAGTTTAGCTTCAGTGGCAGCTGGATTGGGCTTGACACTGAAGCTTATTCCTAAACTTTCTCAGGCTACACACATCCAGCACTGTCAGCTTGTTTATGCAGCTGGAAGTCAGCATGGCTGAAAATGAATTGCATAAAATCGATGCTTTATACTTCAAGTTGCAGTTCCCTCAAGGAAACACCGCTTCCCAGTGGGCTGGAGGCTGGAGTAGGAGTCAGCTGGTTCCAAAGCTGGTGAACTTGGCTCTGAGCTGTTTGTTCCAGCTTCACTCCTAATGCAGTTGTGATGCCCTGCGAAGCAGAAGCCTTAAGCTACAGTTCTTAAAAGTACTTCTCTGTAGATAAGGAGAGGTATCTCTGTAGATAACACAAATGACAGGATTGGTTTTGAAAACTGAAACTAAGCTTGCCTTTGAATTTCTCTAGATGCACAGAAGTTTTATATGTTAATTGACTCAGTTCTAATAATTTAACTCGTAACCCCTGTCTTAACACAAGGAAAGATGTCAAAACTAGAAGCTGTTGCATTTGTTTCTTGTTAGTCTGTGGAGCTCATGGTTCTGTGGTCACTATTCTGCAGCGTAAATTACCCTCATTATTCTTGTAGTGTTCAGAAGAAACTGCAAAAAGTGGATAGAAGTGGTTAAAGTGGTTTGTAAATAGTCAAACATCCAGAGTCCTTTACCAGCTCAACCCAGTTCTTAGGCACTTAGGTAAATAAGTAGAAAGGCTTCTTGTTCAGGCTTGCTCCATGTGAACCTGACTGTTTTGCTTGGCTGGCTACTAGGTATTCTGTCTATTAACCTTGCCACCCTTTTGTAACTGGTGCATTTAATTATCAGTGGGATGCTTTAAACAGGTAGGGGGACTGATAAGGGCAGGTAATCTGCTTGTTGGGGAAGGTTGAAAGCAACCATTGACATTTTGGCCTATCTGCTGCTATTTGACAAGTGGGGCTCTGTGAGAAAATAACTCCGTAACTAGATAAGGTGCTGATTAAAATGCTGCTGCTGTATGAAGCACCCTGGTAGCTGAGATCACTTGAAATCATTAGGGAAAATCATTTTCCCTCTTTTTATGCAGAGGGAAATCATTATTCCCCTCTGCATAAAAAGAGAGGGGAAAAAAGCGGGGGGAAAAAGGCTGCTATACTTTTTACCTTTTTTTTTTTTTTTTTTTTAGAAGGGGCGGAGGGAAGACCCCAAGTCTCCCCCCTGAGCCCAGTACATTGTCCCGTTAATGCATGCTAGTTTTATGATTGGAATACATTGTAGTCCGGCCACCCAGACAGAGGCATTGACTGCTAATATTAACCAAGAACAATAGCGTGGCCATACTGACTGCAGTGAGGATTACAGAACATAATGGGGCCTATCCAAAAATAATGCTAATACAGGACAAGCAACAGGAAGCAGCAGTAGACTCAGCATTGCTCGGCTCCCAGACAAACCATGGACTTACTTCACACAATGGCAACTTCAGCACATTATGTATTCACAGGATACTCATTATTCCAGCAGGCTTGCCAGATCAGAGATCAGCCTGGTTTACTGGATGCTTAAGCGTATGCATAGTTTGGATAGCGGTACTTTTGTGTCCTCCATCATTTGGCAGCAGGGTGGCCGTGCTGGTGCACGAAGGTCTTGACTTGGGCTGCTGCCTTCCCTTGCCAAGGCAGGATGGGAGAGCAGGTCTCTCCTGGGGCTGCTGATATGGTTCAGTTTGTTTCCATGTCTCCTTTCTGTGGCACTGCAGGGTTTACTGGCACTTAGAGCAGCAAAGGAGCTGCTCAGGATGCAGCAAAGGAGCAGCATGCTGTGTTTTTTGGTGTGGGCTTATTCTGATGAGGCTCTTGGCTGGGCTGCCTGCTCGGGGTTCAGCCGAGCTCTGGGCCACAGGCTTTGAGGTGTGACAGAGATTGCGACGGCTTGGGCTTTGTTTATATTCACCGGGTTGAGGGAGTAACAGCTTTGTAGGGTGTTGCCTTGTCCTTATGTAGGCTGTCCCAAAGAGGAGCTTCCTGATGATGTTCCATTTCACAAAAGGTTAAGAGGGTTAGGTGGCTTTCCTCCTTTTCTGGAGTACGTTTGCATATCCTCTGGGTGAGAAGCCAGTTGCCTTTAGCTCCTTTGAAGGATGTTCAGTTGTCAAAGTTGACCGACCATGGCACAGTGTGGTGATGCATCTGCGCAGTGCCATCGTGGAGTGACAGGGTGGTACCCAAGAGACAGTCCTGGTGCTGCTCAGAGGAAATGGGTTTCTGGCTACCTTCAAGCCTACTCAGAGGTGCCCTCCTGCCTGGCCCCTGGGCACGCTGGACACCTGTGGGCTGCTGTGCGGGTGTCCTCAGTGTGTGCCCCGGGTGCAGACGGGTGTGTGAGCTCTGTTCTCAAGCTGGCACTCACAGCTGTGCAGAGCGTGAGGAGAAGGCGGCTGGGCTCAACCTGCTCTCCTTGTTTGGCAGAGGAGGAGCAGGCGCAGCGCTCTGAATGCAAAACTTCCCACTGCATTTGTCTAGTCATGGTTTCACATGCTCAGCAAAGCTCTTGCACGCTCTAACCACAGGGCTAGGAGGGAAAGGAGTTAGACAAGTTGCAAGCCCTTTGAAAACCTTTGAAAACAGAGGCTGTGCTTCAGTGAGGAGCCGGATGTTTTCATCTTGCTCTGGCCCACTGACTCGCAGAGTGCCTTTAGAAGCCAGAGTACAAAAGCACCTCCTTTGGGTGGATGTCTGGGTGAAGGGAGGGAAGAGGGTAATCAGGCAGAGAGCTTTAAACACCTGTTTACCTGCAGCTGCCAGGATTCATTTAAATAACCAGAAAGGAGGTTGCATTGCCCTTTGAGATTCTTAAAACGGACAATTTCTGATGGGTTTCAGGTCTGCACAGTCTCTTGAGCTGTGCTATCAGTGGATCAAGACGCAGTGTCCTGTCATTGAGGAAGACAGCTCCTGCACGCTGATGCTTGCTTTGTTTCCTGGAGTGTGAACTTGACCATTTCTATCCTCTCCTAGCTCCACTCACAGAAGTTCTGCTTAAATTTGGCCTTGCTGCCTTTCAGCCTCTGGACTGATCTGCAAAGGACTTGCTGTTCCTTTCAAGCTGCCTTTCCTCTCAAGCCAGAATCCCTGCCTTCTGGTCAAACTCAGGTTTACAGTGGCTAATTGGGTGTGACTCTGGAGAGTTCACTGCTGCCTCGTTGCCTAGGACATCGCTTTGATGCAATAAGGTGCATGATGTGGAATTCTTGGGTCTGGATATATATATTTATTCAAAGATGGGCAGAGGTCATCTATGGGCATGGGAAAACTTAAACCTCCAAACTGTAAGCAGTCATTCCTGAGATATCTGAATCCTTGATCTATAGAGTGGGGATGATATGCACTTCTAAAAAATCTCAACAGTGCAGCATTGCACAGAGCTCCTTTTCAGGGAGGGGGGGCTGAGGGAATTAGCTAGAGGTATGTGATAGCTGGACTGTTGAAGGGGGTTTGCTACTGGTGTGAGGCTCTGGGTGTCTGTGTGGCTTTTGTTTAGAAGTGTCCAATTCTGAACACAAAGTCTTGAGTTTTTTTGGTCTTTTCCCCATGCTGAGAGAGACAGAGCCAAGGGATCAAATGCCATTCTTTGTATCACCCCTTTTCAGGACAGGGACTCTTCATTTAATACATTCAAACAAAATGAGAGGGGGCAGTTAGAAACAAGGGAATTGCCAGGGTAGGTCTGTTCATCCCGCATTTTGTTTCCATCCAGGTCAGCTGAAGCCATCTCCTCTGTTTTAACCAAGCTCCTGTGTGGTAGTGGAAAGTGGTCACACAAGTATCTAGCAACAGTAGCACTCACAGCTAGGATTCAGCCTTTCCTTTCCTCAAGGGCTAGGTGTGTTGGTAAACAGTCCTGAGAACCAGCAGGGAACTGTTGCTATGAGTTTAGACAAAATATCTTCCAAAACAATTATGCAAGGTTGAAAGGAAAACATCCTTAACTTTATTGGAAGTAGTGCTCGTTGTCATAATTCATTCTCTATATCATAATATTTTTTGTCAAGCTTGCAGTAACATGTTGAGCTTGTGCTGCTTAATGTTGGTAATTAAACCACTGAGGAAGCACCCAAGATAGTGCAATCTGCATCTGTAATATGGCTCGGGAGTTCTATTCTGGTTTTGTTTGTTTGTTTTGGTTCTTTCTTTTTTTTTCACTGCCAACTTGTGCAAGGACTATTTAAATCTGTTTTAAACGGTGTTAGATGATAGAGTTGCATTTTGGTTTATTTGATTTTCAGAGTTTCTTTCAGGTTGTCAGACTTGGTCTAGAATAGAAACAAGTAACATATGACTTTTCATGAAATATTAACCAAAAATGGTTCAGGCCAATGGAGCCTCTGTGTAGAAGTCTGGGCTTGAAGCATGTCTTGGCTTGCCCAGCTTTGCTTACTTTTGGAAGCATTTTCCCACAGTTATCAGTGAAGGGAATGGAATCCTGGTCTGCTTTGAATATGAAACATATTTAGGCTATACAGCAAGCCGGTGTCCATCACAAACTGGGTTTTCATTCAGAGCCTCATGCTGTGTCCAGTCGTGAGAAAGCAGTCTGCTCCAACTCTTGTTCTCTTTTTTTTTTTTTTTTTTTCCCTCCTTTTTTGTTTCCCCTCCTCTTCAGAAGTCTGAGTTCTACCTTACCCCGTGCACCTTGTAGCAGCTCACTCTCGGAACTGTATTTTGGCCTCTGTTCCAGAGAGGCACTGCAGACCACAAATGAGCAGCCTGAGACTGAACGTGGACACAGTTAAGGAGAAATATGCCTTGCAATGCACAGTTGCCATGGCAAAGCATCAAAACACTTCACACAGTTTTTATTTGTTAGTGTTATTGTTCTGCTCTCCAGAAAGATGTTACATTTATTGCCTTATCTGTAGTTATTATATTTTTTACTTTTCAAGTCATATTTTTTGCTTATTTTTCCTCGGGTCGTTCCCCCCCCCCCCCCCTTTCTGGAGAGGAGGTGTTTTGTTTTGGTTTTTAATCATTGTGTAAGTTTGGCTGGCTAAATGGCAACTTTGAAAGATACAGCCTGGATAATAATATCTCGGGGTAGAGCTGGAGGAGGAGGAGATGTATTAATGTGTCTTGTTCTCAAGTTAGGATTGAAGATAAAGGTGGCTTAGATGTAATAGCTGGCATCTTTCCAGCCCACGGAGTCACTTCAGTCAGTTTATGCTTATGATTATTATTGCTGGAGTGCTACAGAGCTCATTGGCAGCTTGGAGCATCTGTAAAAGGGACACGGGTGGAGAGCGGGCTTCCCTTTCCCTGCTCGTCCAAGGAGGCTTTCTTAGCCTTTGTTTTACAGTGCTTCTCTCTCACCCCACCCCCTTCCACATCCATCAGTCCTTCCCTCCGTTACCTGATACTTGTGGGAGCTGCGATGGCCCTCGCGCAGACAAAGCTTTCAAAGGGGGTGCTGAAAAGCAAAGTCCCTGGAGATTGCGCTCTCGAGGCAGGGCACGGTAATCTTAGCAACACTCCTTGCTTTCAGGATGGCTGGGGGAAGGGACTTCGAGACTATTTTTCTGTGACTAACTTTGAAGCAGTTTTTGAGAGTGGGGGTTTGCTTTGGGGTTTTTTGGTGCTGCTGTGCTATCCCGGTGCTTTCCGTCTCCCATGTGCCGTTGTCCCACATGCTTTATTTCGGCTGGAGTGCAGTGTCAAAGGCTGCACTTCCTGGTTAAGTACATAAGATGCTTTAATGATGACAAAGATGAGCTATCTAAGGTGAAAGGTCTTCTAAGTCAGACTGGATAAGGTAGCTTATGGGGTTTCAAGAAGATCATGTTTGTCTCAAGCATAATCTTTTACCTATTTCTGTGTTCAAGTATCTGCTTTGGGGTAGAGACCAGAATTTTTAATTAAAATTGTTGGCAGGTTTTTTTTCTTTCCCTTAGTCATGTGTGGCTTTGAAACTAACTTTTATTTCTCTTTTGCAGAGATCCTACACATTGCTTGTTGAGGCGTGGGATTACAATGATAACTCCACAAGTAAGTATTCCTTCCTCTGGCTTATTTAGTTCTGTCACCTCTGTGTCCTGGGCACTGAAAGGCCTCTGGGAGCCTCACCAGCTTGCTGTGAGTTAGAGCACAAGGAGAGGGAAAAGCTCTCCCCCAAACAGCTTGGAGCAGTTCCTCCAGGCTCTGTAGCAGCCTGTCTCAATCATGTTGCCTGCAGAGGATGAGTGGCTTGCTCACCTAGGCACCAACAGTGTGATGCCTAAAAACAGATGCTGTTAATTCCTTCTTTCTCCTCTGGGAGAGTAAAAGCCAAGGGATTTCTTTGTTTGGTTTCATTGTTTCATTTTTTTGGTCTTTTTGTTCTTTTAAATTAGGACCAATATTCAGAAGCCTAAGTCTTGTTCACCTGAGACCTCTCTATAAACTCTATAAGCACTTCTCAAAACTGAATGTACTGCTTTAAAAAAAGAAAACAACTTCAAATCTGTGTAAGACTTGATATCCATATCCATCTAATGACTGTTGATGAGAAAGAGGAGTTACTACAAGCTCTTCCTTGGATGTCTGGGGGTTTGTATGAGGGGGCTGAAAAAACATTTCCCAGACACCACCTGGTAGGGCTGGCTGGAAATCACGGGTGGGGATCTTTCTCCTGGAATGCGACTGGGTGGTTTCAGAACCATTCTGCTCAGCTTTTCCTGTGGCTAGAGGAAGCTGCACAGGGTCTCTTGGCCCATGAGTTGTTCTGCTTTTTGCCTGCTGTTACCAAAGGAGGTGGGCAAAATCAGCTCTATTTCAACCTAGGGCTTTCACACAGTGTGTGTGTGGTAAAAGCCACAGGAGAGAGTGTGAATCTCAACTCATAAAGCTTTTGTTGACACAACAGGCCTTTTCCTTCAGCAAGGAGGCAGCAGCACTGTGGTCTGTCTTACAGAAGTCCTACAGCAGCTTCTTGCAGTCTGCTTTGGAGTGCCAAGGTGGCAGCCATGCAGGAATGAAATGGGCTTCATGCCTCATGAGAGGAAGGCCTTGGAGAAGTGTGCACAGTGCTGTGCTTTAATGTTTTAATTGGTGAGGAGAGCATAGCTTGGGAACTTCTCTGTGCAGATCTGCTCCTTATTTTTTTTAAATGTACATGGGGTGTCCTATTATTCTTCATTCCAGAAAAGCAGTTGTTGCTTGAGACAAATCACGGGGCCTGTCAGGGGTAGCCACAACCAGCCTCATTCAGCACTGCTGCAGTACCTGTGATTTCAGACTCTACCCCAGCACAGTCATGGAGCAGTGGCTGGGGGATTTCTTGGACATAGAATGTTATATGGAGAAGAAAGTAGATGCTGTAGCAGTAGTGAAATATTAAAAATGGAAGATGCTTGAATTCAAAATGAAAGTCTTGTTTATAGTAGGATCTGGGAGTTGTTTCAGACTGGGTTTCTGCCACTTTTACTATTATTAGAGCTCATGTTTTTTCATGAAACAACTTCATTTCCAAAGCTACACAATGAACCCTTTCTTTGCTTTCATGTTCTGGAAGTACAATTGTCTTCAGACAAAATTGCCTCATTTCTCAGCAGTGCATTTGACCAAGTGCAGACATGCTCTTGCATATGTTCCTGATCTGCATTCCTGCTCCAGCTTTGCTGTCACTTACCCATCTGTAGGTCACTCCAGTCGCTGCACTGCACAAAACTTCTCCTTTGTGCTGCACGGCTTGACTTAGTCAGCTCTCCCAGAGCTGCAGAGGAAGGCTTGTAGAACTAGTTAAGAAAACGATTAGAACAAAACAATTGTCATCATATAATGAGAAGAGTGGGGTTTTTTGATGTCCAGGGTTTTCTTTTGCCCTAATTGCCACTGAATCGTAAAGACCTCGTGAGTGCTCTCAACAATAAAAGTGGGTTTAGTAGGCCTTGTGTGACTTTTCAATAGCTCTGAAAGCATCCTTGGATCAATGCAGTTGTTAGAAGATCCTCAAGTGGATGCTTCCTTCCCCCCTCTACATTCCACTCCTCCTACGTTCGCTTTACCACATACTCTCTCTTGTCTCACTTCCAAGAGTGGCTTGCAGTTAAATTCTGGCCCTGTTGAAGTTGATGAGAATCATGCTTTGTTGGAGCCAAGATTCAACTCAAATGGTTTTCTTACTCTGGTTCTTGTCTGGTTGCCATCTTGCTACTGTTGCTTCATACATAAAGCTAATGGGCTGACATTGCATCTCAAACTATGTCAAAGAGCTATTGTAAATTACTGGTATCAGTTGCATGTGAATTCCAGGAGGGCATAAGAGACTTCACAATGTAAACCAAGCCGTGGCTGGAAGTTGTCTGAAACAAAGACTTTGAAAAATAACTGTGCTGTCCTTGGCCACCCAAACTGCTCAGAGAAGTCTGGGCTCTTTCTGTTGTTGTTTTTGCTTCCTGATGCTGCATAGTTATAATTTCCAGACATTGGAGCACTGAAAGGCAAAGGTGGGCAGTCAAAATAGCTCATTTCCTTGTGTCTAAAACCTTTGATACAGTTGCCCTCTGAATAAAAAGAGGGATTTATAGCTTTGAAGTGTATCCACAAGAAGTGAATTAAACCAACAGAGTCTCTGACAGTGAAGAGTGGAGCGGAAGCCGGAGATGTACAGAAAGCCTCTCTCTTCCACTTCATCAATTTCTAATGGGTTAATGCTTCCTCTAACCTTTCTATCAAAGCATGGGGTTCTGAGTCAGATGAAGGCAGTGGAGTTCAGAAGATCCCTTTGTCTCAAGCCTGGCTGACTGCTGCTTTTTATTTACTTAACCATTCTGCTGTGTTGGGATTGCTTCCTATAAAACTGAAACGGTGGCTGGTGCGGGCTAAGAATGGCAGGGTTGTTGCAATGCCTCCCCTGGAGTCTGGGTCAGCACCCTTGTGTAAGTGCACTCTGACAGGTGGGAATAGGCAAGGGTGGAGGAGCTCTTGTACAAGAAGGAACATGCCAGCGCTTCGTTGTGAAAACTGTGGGTGATGGCTAATGGAAAGGGAGCTTAAACCTGTGAGACTATGTTTGAATTCAGCTGGATGGGGGTAGCTTTAACGTGAGTATCCAATGGGAGACATTTTATCTGTGATCCAGAGGGAAACTGCAGCTGGGTTTCATCTGAGCACTGCGAAAAAAAATGAAGTCCAGTGGGCTTAAAAGGGTGTTTCCATTTGAGTTCAGGCTGTGGTTAAGGTCTCCAAAGAGCTGATGGCTGGAGTGAGAGGTCATGGACATACAGCAAGGACAAGCTTCCTGATGAGCTGGCAGATAGGAGAAGAATGGAAGAGCAGAGGCAGAAGGAAAGATCCCTTTTTCAAGGCAACTCCCTTTCTGGTGCCAGGGACTGAAATAGTTGTCAGTGGTATGTTCCCAAGGGGGAAAAGGAAAAGACTGGAAAAGCAAGAATGAGTGTGGGGGTGGGGGTGGGTGGGGGGGCTGGTTTGCAAAATTAAATTGAGTGTCGTTCTCCTTTTCTTCTGCCACTTACAGGAGAGGATAAAGTTGTCCTACTTACAAGGAGCAGGATGTCTTTATGCACACTCGGTGTTTGGGGAAGTGCCTTTGCTTTCCAGCTGTGCTGTGGATGGAGTGTAATCTTGGCAAGTGCAGCAGAGCCATCTCCAGCACGCATGAGTGGAACTGTAATTGCCAGACTAGCCCCATTCAAGACAAGCAGATATGCATCTGCTTAAGTACCTCTTAGAATGAGTCAATAATCTTGCTGATGAGATCTAAGAGCCTTACACCTGCACAGCACAGAGCGTGATATTGCTCTGGATGTACCAGTATGGAAAGGTCCTTAGGCATCCACATTACCGTGAATGGGATTTAAATTAATAAAGGCCTGCCTGCATTTGAAAGTCTGACACATAGTTGTGCAGTTGGGGGCTTAGTGCCAATGAATAATAAAAACTCATTTAAATGGAAAAATATTATAGAACCAGAAATACCAGAAGGTGAATAAGAAGTTGTTGCCCTTAATTTCACACTGTAAACACCTAATGAATGCTGTAGTCTCAAGTCACAAATACCCCCAAAAATGGGCAGATGCTCACAACGTCTGAGTCTTGACACTCTTCTGTGGCTGTGCAGCAAGAGCTTTGACTTCAAACTGCAGACAAGCAGGCACGACCTGGTGGTGGATCCATAATGGGTATATCTGAGGCTTGAGAAGCCTGTCAGGAAGTTCTTTTTTTTTTTGAAAGCTGCAAATCAAAGGTCCTTAGCAATACATTTAAAAGTATCTTAGATTAAAAACTGCCCCTCCCATCTTATGGCTTTAGGAGAGACTTCATTAGTCTTCAGCTCTGCCTTATGTAAAATCCCAGAGGGTTCTTTTGTAGTTGTTGGAAGAACAAGCAGCACATCAGTACATTTTAATTCTTAACACTCAGAGGTGCCAGTACTTCACATGCTGCTAACACATCACTGGCAAACTGCCTTCCTACCTCAGATTCTCCTGTTGCTGGATTATGCTCCCGTGTACACACTGTTTTTTTGAGCTCAGTCTGTGAGGATATTTTGGCTGTTTTACGATAAACTTTCACTCAGCAGTCAAGTGCTGGGTAGCCGCAGGTCGTGAGGCAGCGTCAGATCGTTTAAGTCACAAGACCTGGACTACAAAGTGAAATACCACAGATATATACAATGTTCCAAGCAAATGTGAAATATTATTATCTCAAGCCATAATTCAGGCAGTTGTATGGCTCTGAAAGCCAGAAGACTTTTGCCAGAACTAAATGTCAAGTGCAAACCTAAACTTTGAAATGCTCTGTAGAGAGGAAGGGGATCTGTAGCACATATATGCAGTAGTTCGAGTCTTCTGCTTTGAGCTCTGGTCATCTTGACTTGGTACTCTCAGGTGTTATCTGAAGACAGGACTTTTGTGTTATTTCTCAGCTAAAATCTGGTGAGATTGCCCATGTCATCTGAATGCTGGAGTTGGTAGTTTTCAAGCCAGTGTCTGCACATAAGGAAAAGGCTGCAAACCTTTTGCAGTGCCTGTGTTCAGCCTGTAGATGTGGCTTTATTAGCTATTGTAGTACGTTGTTTTTGTAAATGTTCCAGTTGAAAACAAAACTAGTGCCATTCATGGAGGAGCAGGGGAAAACACATTTTGTACCAGTCTGTTGGAGATGAATTTTCTTTAGTCCTGAACTGTATGAATTCTTAGTGGATGCCCTTACAGTGCAGAAGGGGTAAGCGATTGGCAGTAACTGAACAGTGCCTTTTGATTTCCAGCTTGGTTCAGTTTGATAATGCTGCTTGTGTGGTTCAGTTAATGGTTTGTAGCTCCAGGGCAGCCTTATCTGAGTGTCTGAAACAGAAAGTTAATAAAACCAACTGGCTGCCTCAGAGTGTCTTGCCTGTGAAGCTGGAGAGCTGTGATGTGGGAGTCAGTGAGGAGACCTGCAGGGAGGTTTCAGGCTGCCGTGTCTTGTGCCTGCAGACCCCGACCGCATTATCGAGAAGGCCTCGCACTCGGGCATGATCAACCCCAGCCGGCAGTGGCAGACGCTCAAGCACAACGCGGGGGTCGCGCACTTCGAGTACCAGATCCGCGTGACCTGCACCGAGCACTACTACGGCTTCGGCTGCAACAAGTTCTGCCGGCCCAGAGACGACTTCTTCACCCACCACACCTGTGACCAGAACGGCAACAAGACCTGCCTGGAAGGCTGGATGGGACCGGAGTGCAACAAAGGTTTGTGACCAAGGCTCCAGCTGCAGACCAGTGGCACTGGGAGGGATTTGAGGGCGGCCTATCCAGGTTGCATTTGGGGGCCAGATCGTGCAGACAGGGGGCTAAGGACTGATGGGACAGTGACCAGCTCTTTACACAGAGAGCTGGGGGCAGGAGAAGAGTGGTTTCTGCCTTGCCTTGAAGTCTCAGAGAGGTCTTGGAGAGAGAACTGGGCGCTTAGCAGATGTGTTCTTTCTCTGATTATCCGCATCTTTGCCCTTGGGAAGAAAACCCAGCCCACTGACTTCAATGGGAGTTCTGCTGTTGACTTCAAAAAGGATTTCCCCTTTGGTGCAGAACTGCAAGACAAGCAGGAAGGAGAGACTTGTTTTAGAGCTGACCTGGCAAGTGTTAAGCTTTGGTGTTTGAAAAGTCCCAGGCTTGTTTGTTCCACCTGAGATGTGTTCAACATGTTTACTAGGGAATGGCTGCTACCTAGCTAATTGGGGAAGGAGAAAGCAGGACTTAGGAACAGACTATCAGCTTCTCTTAAGGACTGAGTTTACCTGCAATTTGAATTGTTCCTCATCTTGCTATCCCATCTGTTCAGAGATATAGCCAGAACTTAATCCGGAGTAGTTAAAAGCTGCTTTGAATTAGGTGTAAAGCCAGGGAGAGTGGCTCAGATCACCTGCAAAAGACAGAGAAAGGAAACCTGAAGACTCCCAGTGACCTGAGCTCTGCAAGACACGATGGTTTCTCCCACGTGAAAACAGCTCTTTGAACAGCTCCTCTGCAAAGTCAGAGGAACAGATTTCCTATAGAAAGGAAAAGCTGATAGATTTCCTATCCCAGGGAGACAGCTACCTTGGTTTTCCTTCCAGTAGACTTGATAGGAGATACTGGTTAAAAGCTTGGATTCAGCAGGATTACAGTGCTGGTTAGAGATTAAAACGTTCCCACGAGTGTGAAGGCGCCGGAAGCGGGCAGTGTGCTGATACTCTTCTTTTTTGTTGTTTTAACAGCTATTTGTCGTCAGGGATGTAGCCCCAAGCATGGTTCTTGCACAATTCCAGGAGAATGCAGGTAAATGCTTCCTATCCCTCCTTGCTTCCCCCCCACCCCTCCCCAACTCATTAAACAAGTGATGCTAAACACAGTAGGACTGGGGAGGGAGGGCGTTTTGGAAGTTGTGGTTTTGAGCAAGACACATTATTCATGCTGACTTGCCCAGAATAAGGCAGGGGGAGCAGGCTTTTAATGCACTGATAATTTTAAGAAGCTTTTGGTTTGTGAAGTGGTGGCACTGAGGGAGAGGGGGCTATGGGATAAACCGCGTGAATGCTGCCTAATGAGCACTAACTAATTGTTTCTGCATAAATAGTGCAAATGTTTGGTGGCTGTGTTTTTTCCAGCAGCCTGGTTAGTAGGTTTTTTTAGTTCCAAGCTTGAAGTACAGTGTGGCCTTTCTCTCTTCTTCTCCCTTTCAGTGTTTCCCCCTTCTTCCCTCCACCCCCTGGTTTCTTCCATCGGTAGGCAAAAGTCAAGCATTCTTTAGAATGGGATTAGTTAAATCTCTGGGTTCCTTTCCCATTGTGAGCCTGGCTCCGAGTGCTGAGAGGTTAATGGCTGGGATGAAATCTTGTCAGTGGGCTCTGATGAATGCCGAATTTTGTTGCCGAGCTTTGAAGTCCCTTCTGTCCTGGCATGGAGACAATGGAAAGCAGATTTTATCCATAACCCAACAATTAAATATCTGGAATGCCTTAAAATATGCAGCGCATATTTACAGCACAGGGAAGTCTTGTCCCTTACCCTTAGAGGGGTAGTGGATATTAAATGTGGCTATTCTTTATCAACAGGCAGGTTCCAAGTTGCTGCATGTAACCCTTTTATCATTTCTGTTTACAACTGAGAGCTTCTGAGGTTACAAAAATGTTCATACTGATCCTGTGTAGGAAGGGTTAAAAGGGAAGTTTGGGTGTTCCTGAAGAAGACTCAGAAGTTTGAAGGAATAGAAGGTAAATTGGTGAATCCTCTGTTGCTGGAAACCTTTGCATAAAGTGGACTAGAGTTCCAACAGGAACTGGATCTGGAGTGTCTGACAGGCTATTCTATAAGAATTCAGCCTAAACAGCCGTAGTAGCTCATTCATTTTCTCTGCTTCTGTAATTCATGCTTCAAAACAAAACAAAACAAAAATTACCAAGGAACCATCTGAAAGTGAGGTGGGAAGTATCCTCTCATCTTCACAGAGCCGTGGCAAAGTGAAAGTCCAGCCAGGGGACAGACTGCTGTCACTTGTCCTGCGATTTTAATGTTCAGCAGCACTGATATAAGCTGGTTAACCCCCAGAACACCAAATCTAAATCTTTTTTAATTAAGAAAAAGCCTGACAAGTAGTAGGAAGTATGGGGGGGCAGATGGTGAGAGGAGCGTATCAGTCAGGGCTACCAGTGATTTGTGCTGCTGTCATCAGAATAAACATGCCTTGTAGGGGTTGCTGTCTCCTAGTCAGAACAACAGGCTTTGTTTCCAGATTTTTTTTCTTCCCTTTCTCTTTCTAAGTCTGTTGCCTCCCACTCACTGCCCAGACATGCACTAGTGCTCTTATTTACTTAAGGTGCAACTTTCCCACACTTGATTTGCATAGTCTTGAAACAATGCTGTCCTTCTGGTGCTTTCAGATAACTTCTGCTTGCCAAGTTAGACCACTATCTTTAAAGTGAACACAGAAACAAGATTTTATTTTCTTTTAAGTTTTGATGAGTCATATAGCCTGTATGCTACAAATGCAGCAGGGTTTAAAAATAACATCCGAGCAGAAACTGCTCTGTGTTCTGGTACAACAGACAACTTGCAAACGTTCTTAAAATATCCTTTTCCCTTTCGCTGCCAGTCACTTTCTTCAATGCAGGCCGGCCAACTAAACCATTTTTTACTCATGAATCACTACACAAGGAAAGTTAACTTGAAATTTCTCATGAGAAACTGCTGCATACATATTATTAAATGTGAGTTAGTGCTGTGAATCTTTCTCTGGAATTGATATGCCACTTTTTTTTTTTCCTAAATGCCCATAGCCTTATCTAATTTTGTTTGTTATGTTTTGAAGCTGATGTTTGAAGTAGTACCTTTGGCTCTAAAGTTCATGATTTTTTTTTTCCTGTGTGGTGGGGGGGTTTTAAAATTATTTTGCTTTCTTTACACTTGTTTTAAAGAAAACAAAACCCACCACCACTTTGATTTGATGGGAGTAAAATCAATTTTCAGTTTGGATACCTGCTTTTGCAGGTGAGGTCCCTTAGTTTGGCTTGTGTGCAAGCTCACAAGGCAAGTTGCTTTGAATGCAACACAAATTAAAAGGTTCTGGTCCTAAATTTTGATCTTTGTGCATTCTTATTATATGCCCTGCACAGAAGGATTTTCCAAGAGGTACTTGAGGGAGGCTGTTTTGCCTTATCTGGGTTTTTTTCACGTTCTTTGCATTGACTGAGTTTTTTTAACACACAAACTAATAAGAATTTCCCATTGACTTTGAAAAGGCTATTGTGATAGCTATTAAAGAAAAAAAGTTAATTAGGATGAAGTTTGTCACCTGAGATTTTTAGAAGGGAAGTCAGACTTACCACTGGCTGTGTGTGATTATCCATTGGATAGATCCTTCTGGCTTTTTCCCATGAGAAGAAATTGCCAGCAGAAGAATGGTGGGGGGTTTTACAAATAGAAAGCTTAGCTGACTTCTGTAGAGCTGAGGTTTGTTTTCATAATTTAGTGACAGCTTAGTGCATAATTGCTGCTGATCAATTACTCTCAGGACCTGTTAATGAAATACAGTACCTCAAAAAGCCCTTGCTTTTCATTTTCAACTTGTTTTGCTTGTTCCTATCTATAGATTCACTTAAATATGAAGGATCCTTGGTCTTGCTAGTGAGAGCTAAATGATAAACCAAAAGAAGCTTTCCCTTAAGGGGGCTTTATTTTAAAAGAACGTCTTCCTTTTAAGTAGAGAATTCAGGTAGCTCATTGATGGTGACAATAAAGAATTCAAATAGTAGTAAATTCTCCAGACATCAGTGTTTCTCAGAATTGGCCATGATTTAGTTGTTCCCTGCACAGAGGTTATTAGCACAAATCAAACTCAGAAGCACGCCGACAGCTGATCTCTGAGCACGTGTAAAACCCTGCCGTGCTGCTTTCTTCATTCCTGACTGTGGCTCAGCCCCTGCTGGCCCTGTGTGTGTGTCTCTCCGTTCAGAGTAAGGGTGCCTTCTGATAGAGCAGGGAACTCCTCATGTTTTGCTACTGCCTTGCCAAGGGCTCAGAGTTGCTGGTTATGGTTTTGTTTGTCTTCCTGCAAAAACCCAGCGTGGCTGAAATGCCTGGAACCTTGTATTCATGAGGATCTCTGGATAACTATTGTTTCCACTGACTTTTTCTTCCCCCCTCAATTTATAAAGCACCCTGTCAAAGTCCAGAGATTGATTTGTAGTGCACACCCACCCTCTCTGCCACATTTATATGAGGCTCCAAAAGAGTGTTATTGTGCTGAATGGCCTCATGCTGGTTTTCTCAGAACAGTTATTCTTTTGTCAGGAGGCCGGCTACAGAGACCTTGGCAAAACTACCAAAATGTTTGTTTACAAGAAACCATCAAACAATCCTTGAATAGCTTCTCCCCTCCCCTCATCCTGCCCCTCTCCCCCACTTCCCAGCCTTCAAGCTCTGGAGTTGCACACTCATATCTACACACAGCAGTTATGATGGGTTTGGGTTTCTTTCCCTGTTCTGATTTTTTTTCCCTTTTTTTGTGCTCTTTTACTGAAGGTGTCAGTATGGATGGCAAGGCCAGTACTGTGATAAGTGCATTCCACACCCGGGATGTGTCCATGGCACTTGCATTGAACCATGGCAGTGCCTCTGTGAAACCAACTGGGGTGGTCAGCTCTGTGACAAAGGTATGCTAATGGCAGAGGGCCGTGTCACACTGGGATGTCACCGCTGGCAGATTTAGCGCGCGGGGCTCAGCGAGCTGCCGCAACGTGCTGGCCCTCAGCTCCTGCCCTTGTCCCCGCTGCTGTTCCAGCATGGTTAGCATCTGTCCTTAGCTTGTCCCCGTCCTGTCCCGCTCCTCTGTGGGCATGCATTCTGTAAAGGCTCCGGGAGAGCAGAACAAAGCCCGTGGTGATGTTCCTGTAACCTTCCAGCCTGGCTTTAACGCTCCTCCCCTCCCGCAGATCTGAACTACTGTGGAACCCACCCGCCCTGCTTGAATGGTGGCACCTGCAGCAACACTGGCCCTGACAAATACCAATGTTCCTGCCCTGAGGGCTACTCAGGACAGAACTGTGAAATTGGTAAGTGTTGGATGGAGCTGCTGAGATTAACTGCCACCTGACAGTTAATTCTTGCCAGCTTTTGGTGACTGGTTTTGGATGCACTGTATGAGATGGAGAAAAACTCAATTTCTAGCGTACCCAGCCAGGGCTGGGTACAAAGATGCAGCCTTTCCTATTCTCATGCTTTCTCATGACTGTTTGGTGTCTCTGCACATCAGCCTTCTGCTGGCTGGGGAGGTCACTGCGAGCCACCCTGTGTGGCCGTGGCCCCAGCAGGTGCCGGTCGGTGTGCTGGTGAGCTTAGCTGGAACGAGGCTTTCTGCGAGCCAGGAAATTCCTGGTTCTTGCAGGAGCACGGTGCAGCAAGAGTGCTGATGGTGTGTCCAGAGCAGAAGCACGGGGAGGGAGCAGGGGTGGCTTGTAGTGGCATTGCTGTAGCCTCTGCCCTAATGTCCTTCTGTCCCTGTGCAGCGGAGCACGCCTGCCTCTCCGACCCTTGTCACAACGGGGGAAGCTGCCTCGAGACATCCACGGGATTTGAATGTGTGTGTGCTCCTGGCTGGGCTGGACCAACTTGCACTGACAGTGAGTCCTTTTCAGTGTTTAGTAAAAATGTGCCAGTTTGCTGGTTTTGATCAGTCTTTCTAATCCCTCATAACCTTACAGAGCAGACTACTTTACCTTTCCCAGCCTGAGCATTGCTTCCCAGCAGCCATTTACACCCCTGTGCACTCTCTTCCCCTTTGTTTCTACCAAGGGTTCTGTCAGCCGCTGGGGAAGGAATAGCCCAAAGCTTCTTGAAAGAAATAGATTGCTGAATTTTTGTGGCATTCTGGCATGTTGTTAAAAATGCTGCTTTGAGGGACTTGCTGGATCCAAATAGGACTTCCATTTGCAAAAAGGCCACAGGGGTAAACTTTTCCCCCAGTGCTTTGAACCCCCATTTCCTCTCTTTAAATGAGGCTTTTGCTGAAATCAAAGATAACCTGTAAATTCCAAGTAGAAGTCGTGATGTTCTTCTGTTCCTCAGGGAAAACCTGAGTAGCAGCAACCATTTGTCAGACTTGTCAATACTGCCATTGCTAGTCTGGCAGTGGAGCTAAGCCTCTCCTTATTTTGCATTACAGATATTGATGATTGTTCTCCAAATCCCTGTGGTCATGGAGGAACTTGCCAAGATCTAGTTGATGGATTTAAGTGTATCTGCCCACCTCAATGGACTGGCAAAACGTGCCAGCTGGGTAAGAACTGCTTTGTCTTCATCCAGTGTTGTTCCAGAGCTGGAAAAGATAAATGCAAAAGGGATCATAGTCCTGCATTACTCACGGTCATGTTTCTGAAGCCTGTGGATGCATTTTGGCACATTGAGGACATTCGGTGTCTGTTTGCAGGACTGAGGTCTAGGTCAGTGTCCAAGAGCAGTGTGGCTTCTATCGCCTTGCTTCTGCACGCTGGCACTTGAGGGAAATAGTTAACCAGAGCCATCCTTCAAACCAGAACTGCCCTGAAGTGGGGAGGCTGTGTGTTGTGCCTCCCAGTCCCGCCCCCACTTGTGCTTCTCTCCCTTAGCCCTGTGAGAAAGTTGCTGTGTCTCCTCAACCATGTCAACTCCTCCAGACCCAGGAGCTCCCAGCTGGGTTCCAAAATGGGGATGATCTCACGGAGAGTGAGCTGGCTGCATTCTTTACACAACACACTCATCCCAATGACCAGGCTGCAGCATTCCTCCTTCAGAATGCTCAGCTGAGATGCGTGTGTGGGGGCAAGTTGCTCTTAATGAGTGGCTGGGTAATTGTGAAATAATTAGCGTAGCCTGTATGTTCTAATTGCAGAGAAACTGAAAGAGCCTTCAGAGGTTGATGATGATTGACTTTGTTCCTTCAAGTCACGCTAATCCCAGTTGTACACTGCAAGTTCCTCTTAGCTCTGGAGGAACTGCTGGTTATTGCTGGGGCGTGGGCTTCTCCCTTCCCCTCTCAATGTTCCCCTTGGTTTTCCAGATGCCAATGAATGTGAGGGCAAGCCCTGTGTCAATGCCAACTCCTGCAGGAACCTGATTGGCAGCTACTACTGTGACTGCATTACTGGCTGGTCTGGCCACAACTGTGATATAAGTAAGTGCCCATACCCTTGGGTTTATTAACGGCCGGTTCTTTGGGCATATGTGTGTGTGCCCGTGAGTTCTGAGCTCACTTTAAACACTGGGCAGAGCCCCAGCAGTTGATGTTTTTAGAAAGGGAGTAGTTGGTGCCGAATGAAAATACACAATTTTATCAAAGTCATTAGCCTGTACCATAGCTATATTCTGATAAAGGTACTAAAACAATGATGTGAAGTTTTACTGCCTCTCCTAGAAGAATCGCGAAAGGTTTCCCACCCATTATAATAACCTTATCTCAAGGAAGGCATGCAGGAAACTTGACAAAAAGTTTATCTAGCTGCAGTTTTAGAGAGACCTGAACTCTCTATCTAGTGTAAATATATTTTTGCCTTCTAACCGTGCTAATTTTATTGCAGATATTAACGACTGTCGTGGACAATGTCAGAATGGAGGATCCTGTCGGGTAAGCTGTTCTTGTTTTACCTTGGTTTCCCCAAGACTTGCAATGGTAACTAAAATATTAGAGCCTAAGCACAAAAAGTTTGGGAAATAGCAAATAGCTGGTACAAATGGTCATGTCTTGAAGTTGGGGGAGGGCCTATGTCATGCTACAGCATGTTGAGATATGTCTGTGGAACAGTAAGGGCAAAAAAATAAAACTTCAATAAATGACTCATTTTCACTGTCAGTGTCACCAGTGAACAAGCTGGTGGTTGTGCAAACTACCTACTGGAAATGTAGGCACTTCCCTTCAACCTGTGGATTAAGGTATCCTGCTTGGAAATTAGGAGTGTAAACTGGGACAGGGTGGTTTCTCTGTGTGTTTGGTTTTTTTTCCCCTCTAAATATTTTGGACATCAATGTTCTTTTTTTAACTTTTTAAATTTTTTTTCTTAATAAGAATATATCAAGGGAGGAACAACATTAACTCTGAAACTTTTTTTTTGTTCTTTCCCAGGACTTGGTTAATGGTTATCGGTGTATCTGTTCACCTGGCTATGCAGGAGATCACTGTGAGAAAGACATCAATGAATGTGCAAGTAACCCTTGCATGAATGGGGGTCACTGCCAGGATGAAATCAATGGATTCCAATGTCTGTGTCCCGCTGGTTTCTCAGGAAACCTCTGTCAGGTAAGAAGGCTGGGTGAAAGGCAGGCCCTCGGCCAGTGCCGTTTGTTCCGACGCTCCGGATCTGAGCACGGAATGCCTTGCATCCAGTGAAGCATAGTATAAAGTTGTACTTGATATCGCTGTCAGTCTGCCAAGAAACTGCTTGATTAATATATATTCGGGCGGGGGAAGAAACCAACAGACCCCTGACAGGCTGTGGAGGATTCTCTTTGTTAAGCAAACTGCAGAGTTTGCACGTCAGGCTTTGTGGAGCTCTCACTATTAACTTTGGCAGTTTAATATCGAGAGTTGCCTGCCGGAATAGTGGCGAGCGGGACTAAACTCTGTGTGCTATGAATGATTCTTTGAGGCAGCAGATAAAAAGGTCAGATTCCACAATGTCAGCCTGTCGTGATGAGGGAAAGCCATGATAAACCTCTTTCACTCAGCTTTCCCTTGCTCCCTTCCCCCCCTTCCCATTTCCCTTCCCTCTCTGTGCACTACTTACAGCTGGACATAGATTACTGCGAGCCAAATCCGTGCCAGAACGGCGCCCAGTGCTTCAATCTTGCCATGGACTATTTCTGTAACTGCCCCGAGGATTACGAAGGGAAGAACTGCTCCCACCTGAAGGATCACTGCCGCACCACTCCGTGTGAAGGTTCGTGTTGCCTTGCCGGTGAAGGGCCACGGCTGGCAATGGTTCCTGCCCTGCCCTCGCTGAAGCCCTTGTGCAGCTCCAGCGGGGAAGTCACTGGAGTAGCTCTGCTGTAAAGAGGCTGAATTTTGCCCTCTGCCTTAGGCCTGTCTCCCTGTGAAAAGATGAGCGATATTTGTAAGTTTCAGCTAGTGAAAGACAGCATTATGTCAATGTGGACAGAAAGCACAGGTAGCAAATAGCCTGATGCATTTATTCCAAGCCATGGATGTGTTCCAGCAATCAGCAGATAAGATGCTGTGATTATTTTATGCACAGTTGGCAGAGTCCAATGTTATTTTAAAGCAGCAAACATATTTGTAGTCATATGTTTATGATTTCACTCAATGATCTTAAAGGTCTTTTCCAACCTAAATGACTCAATGGCACGAGTGTCTTGCAAACATCCGCGGCGGAAGTGAAAATGTTGCTCTTGAGGAATTGGGTTGCATGGGTAATTCTCATGCTGGTCTCTGCTTTTCTGCAGTAATTGACAGCTGCACTGTGGCAGTGGCTTCCAACAGCACACCCGAAGGGGTTCGCTACATCTCTTCCAACGTTTGTGGTCCTCATGGGAAGTGCAAGAGCCAAGCCGGTGGAAAATTCACCTGTGAATGCAACAAAGGATTCACCGGCACCTACTGTCATGAGAGTAAGAGCAAAAAAGAAAATTGTGTTTTACTGTCCCCCACTCTTACTGGGAAAGGATTCTATCCTTCCCTCCCAGACCCCTTTTCTTCATTGTAACTCAGTGAACCTTGGAACTGCTGTAAGTTTTCGTATCCCTCTTGGGCGAGGCAGAGTGGAATTTGCTAGGCCTTGGGGAAGGTTCAGAGCCGTGACCCCTCTGGCCTTGAATTGAATGTTGTTGAAAACCTTATGTATACAAGGTCTGAGGGAGTTAGTAGTGGGGTTTAACGTGGATCTTGAGGACTCCTGAATTTTTTGTTTTTAATAGTGACAGGTTCATCACCTTGTGCAGTTTTTAACTCATTTGTCATCTTGCTAATAACCCTTCCTTTCCAAAGGGTATTATTAGAAATGGAAGTAGCACCCAAGAGTCTGCAGTAAGATAATGACTCCTTGTAACTGTACTTCTAGTTTGACTTTTTTTCCCCCTCTTTTTTAATCCTCTTCTTTCTTCCCAACTGTTGCAGATATCAATGACTGTGAAAGCAACCCCTGTAAAAATGGTGGCACTTGCATTGATGGCATCAACTCCTACAAATGCATTTGTAGTGATGGATGGGAAGGAACATATTGTGAAACGAGTAAGTTATCCATGCTTCAGCACACAGAAAGATCTCTTGGGAAAACATTGGGAAGGAATGGCTGGTACTGTCAAGATGACAGTGACCTATGTCAATAAACTCTGCTTCAAAGGCCACAGAGGACCAGGTCCTCCCACCAAGTCCCAGTCTTTTGAATGGGAACTAAGGCCAAGTTACAAAGCTGGACTGGGATTGGAGCCTGGCTCTCTCACTCTTGAGTTTCCTGCTCTATCCTTTGGATAATTTCCAGGAAGAAACCCTTTGCATTAGTAGATGCCTGTTGATGGCCTGTCTGCATATCATAGTTGCATTTTGTCAATCTCAGGAACAGGAGAGAAGTGCTCTGCTCCCTTCCCCTGACTAACAGGGTAGTTTATGTAATAGACCTTTTCACTGAAACAAGATTACAAACAAAATCAAAACAAACTAGAGGACTGGGGTGAAACACTCTTCATCTATGTGACAGTGCTTAAAACTTGAAAATACTGACTTAGGCATTTAATCCACAATTGAAACACAGGCCAAAGTTAGGGGTGGGTTATGCTCCTTTCAAGCATTGTGTTTGTCAGTTCTGTAAACACCACTGAGCCTGTTTTCTCTCCTTAACATATCCAGATATTAATGACTGCAGTAAAAACCCTTGCCACAATGGAGGAACTTGCCGAGACTTGGTCAATGACTTCTTCTGTGAATGCAAAAATGGGTGGAAAGGAAAAACTTGCCACTCCCGTAAGTTCAGCATTTCCAAAACATAACAGACGTGCTCTGATAGGCTGCTTGCACTCGTTGCCCTAAGGGAGCAGCAGCACTGAGGACGGTTTGGGTTTTCCATAGGGGACAGCCAGTGCGATGAGGCGACGTGCAACAACGGGGGGACGTGCTACGACGAGGGGGACACTTTCAAGTGCATGTGTCCTGCGGGATGGGAAGGAGCCACTTGTAACATAGGTAAATAGCCTGCACAATCGCCAGGAAGCAGATGCAGCGCTGCAGCTCTGACCTCAGCTGTTCCTCTTGGCTCAGGCTTGACAGCTTTCTAACAACTGAGCGGCAAATGTTTGTGTTACAGCGAGGAACAGCAGCTGCCTGCCAAACCCCTGTCACAACGGTGGTACCTGTGTAGTCAGTGGGGACTCCTTCACTTGTGTCTGCAAGGAGGGCTGGGAAGGACCCACGTGCACCCAGAGTAAGTCAGCTCTGCTTGAACTCTTCCAGAGTGTTGCATGATGAGAAAATGAGCTCATCCTGTCGCCCCTGGAGTCAAGATTGAATCCAGAAGGGAAAGCTTGTTTGATGTAGGCTTTAGCATCACCTGAATCTTTGTTTTTAATGACTTTATGTGATACAGCCTTGACCTGGGCATGAGAAAGTTGCAAATGAGCTAAGTGGAGACAGATGTTGTCTTGTTTTCTCCTGCATTCTTTTTCTACGAGCAGCTCTGTCGGCTTCCACTTCCCCCCCCCCCCACCTCCACCCCGTTAGATTCTTTACAAGGATCTCTTCCTGCGTACATGTGTTCCACAATGTAGTTAACAAATTTTGTGGTATGGGCCTGGAATCAATTTAGTAGAGAATTTCAGCATATTTTTGTAAAGTTAAGCTAAGTGTAACTTGGGCATTAAGAGGAAGTTTGATCATTCCTTACTGCCAGTAGAGCTGGATTAGCCAAAGTCTACATGTTTAATGCTGTCTGTCTTTGCTTTGCAGACACAAACGACTGCAGTCCTCATCCTTGGTAAGTTTGTTATGTTTATTCTTTGCTCTTTTGGCTGCTTTAGAATTCTGGGTTCCTTTTATCTGTGGCAGTTTTTAATGTCTTTGATAATTGTCCACAGTTACAACAGTGGCACTTGTGTGGATGGAGAGAACTGGTACCGCTGTGAGTGTGCTCCAGGCTTCGCCGGGCCCGACTGCAGGATCAGTGAGTGTTCCCATGGCTCTCTGCCTCAGTTTTTGTCTCGCTTGAATCTTGTTGCAAGACAATCATCTTAATTGACTTAAGTAGTAGATCAGATGAGTGATAGGTGTCTTGTGTCGTCTCTATCCATACCTGGATCTGTGGCAGATTTGGAGAAGGCAGGAATCACACTGAAAATGAAAGAAATTTAAAGTCTTTCAGCTGGAGCTGAAACCTCTTGGTTCAGCAGAGTGGGCAAAATGCCCCTTGGGACAGCCTTCCCTTGTGTTTGTGTGGCCCGGGCTTCTGCTTGAGATGAAAGTGTGCCAGCCAAAAACCTTGTCAATTAATAATCCACCTCCAAGCCCTGAGGTGATGGATGCGCTTCCCTGTAATTTAATAATAATTACAGGTAGGAGGACACTTTTTTTAATAACAGCCATGGAATAGAAGTCTCACAGCAGCAATAGAGCTGGGAAAGGTTTAACACTGCCATCAGTTGAAGAATCTAGTGGGGGACAAAACTGAAGCACATCAGAGGAGAGGAGAGGAAGTGTGTCTGTGTAGGAAGGAATGTGTCCTTGCCCTGGAAAGCTCGAGTAGCCACAGGGGTCAGGTTTTGATCTTTGTTAGTGCCACATAGCAGAAACGTCAAAGGACTTTTCTGAGGTTATACTGGTGCTGCAAGCAGGAATCCATGTCCCGGTAGACACTAGAAAATGAACATAAAGCTCCAGTAGGCAATTCTGTCCCATGTTGGCTTTTTTCCTGACAAAACAAAAGCATTCTATGGAGTAACTGTTCTGTTTCCTCTCCTTCCCATCACAGACATCAACGAGTGCCAGTCCTCGCCCTGTGCCTTTGGAGCCACATGTGTGGATGAAATTAATGGCTACCGTTGCATTTGCCCCCCGGGTCGCAGTGGTCCAGCATGCCAAGAAGGTATTCCAGATGCCAGAGCCGATCCTAGCACTTGTAGCAAGAGCTGTATAATTGCACACGGATGGGTTTGTGGTTGTAGGGGGTTGGTTTTGGGGCACACTATCTGTTATTTTTTAAAGCAAGCATCCTTCCTGAAGAAGCAACTCAGTGGGAAGTTTAGATGAACTTTGAAAAGGCGTTTGTTTTCTGTTTTTGGCTTATAATTCTGTTCAATCTCTCTTCAGTTACAGGAAGGCCTTGCATTACCAGTGTTCGAGTCATGCCAGATGGGACTAAGTGGGATGACGACTGCAATACCTGTCAGTGTCTGAATGGAAAAGTCACCTGTTCTAAGGTACAGCTGTGCTGTGGTTTGGCTTACACCACCTTCTGTCCCCTAGCCAGTGGATTCTCACCAGTATTCTTCCTCTCCTAGGTTTGGTGTGGCCCTCAGCCTTGTGTGCTGCATGGCAAGGGCCCCAGCGAGTGCCCCGCTGGCCACGCCTGTGTCCCTGTGCGGGACGACCACTGCTTCACCCGCCCGTGTGCCGCCGTGGGGGAGTGCTGGCCCTCCAACCAGCAGCCCGTGAGGACCAAGTGCAACTCAGACTCCTACTACCAGGACAACTGTGCCAACATCACCTTCACCTTTAACAAGGAAATGATGGCCCCGGTGAGTAACAGCAGCTCGCTGGGCTGTGGCACACACAGACTCATTCCCAGAGCATGGAATGATGTTTTCCATAGGGAAAACTTCAGCAAAAGCTGACTCTGCCTCATTAACAAAGAAAACAAAAAGCTGAGAAGGATTAATATAGCCTTGCAGCCTAAATGCTTTTGTGACTAGAGAAGAAAAAAAAAAGCTAGGTTGGAGGGAATTCCACCTCCTTTTCCCCTGAGAACTCTTACTTCAGGGCAACAAAAAAAAAATCCCAAACAAATCTTATATCTGTGTGTTCATGTGCATATGTATTTTAAAAAAGCCAACATCTTTTTTGTATCCTCCAGGGCCTTACCACAGAGCACGTTTGCAGTGAATTGAGGAATCTGAATATTCTGAAGAATGTTTCTGTTGAATATTCCCTCTATATTACCTGTGAGCCTTCCCACTTGGCAAATAATGAAATCCATGTTGCTATTGTAAGTATTCCTGGAATATTTTTAAATGTCTTAGTAGTTAATTGCTTGGATATGTGTGCAACATGTGGATTTCATAAAAATATTAATTCCTGGCTTTGTCAGCACTTCTTGTGGTTTAGTTTCTATCCTGATACCCTTTAAGAACAGGAAAGGAATTCTGGTTACACGTGTGTACCTGAAAGCTGCCGTCTGGGGGCAGCTGTAACAGGGGGAGTAAAACATTTCTGTGTTACACTTTTGCTTTTGGGGGGCTTTTGGTCTTTATAAGGAGGAGGACAAGAACTCAGAGTTGTTAGTTTTTGCCCACAGCAGGCCATTTTGCTTTGATTCTGTTTTGTTATAGATGAACGGTAGCAATGCCTTCACTGCCTGTGAAGGTTTATAAATAGCAAGTTCCCCCGTGCATCTGATGTGGTGCTTGGTGTTAACTCTGTGCCTCTTCCTGCAGTCTGCAGAAGACATCGGGGAGGATGAAAACCCCATCAAAGACATCACAGATAAGATCATCGACCTCGTCAGTAAGCGTGACGGGAACAACACGCTCATCGCCGCTGTGGCCGAAGTCAGGGTGCAGCGGCGGCCGGCCAAGAGCAAAACAGGTGAGCTGCTCCTTGGCCCCAGCTCCTGCAGCACCCCTGCCCAGGGCAGAGCCTTTCCTCCCTTTGGAGACTTCTAGCAAGTCCCTGTGCATCAGGAACAATGGGGAGGCTTTGCACACAAGGTCCTCTCGTTGCTAAAAACCCTAAAAAAACTTGCCAGAAGTTTGCTAAACTTGACAAAAGGGCTGCTACCCTTCCATGCTCCAGGTGGAGAAATGCGGGAAGTAACAAGGCGTAAGAACTGAGATTTGTTTTCTCTGAGACATCCCAAAGTGTCCCCTGTGGTCTGCACAGGACTAACTGTCTCCTGTTTCTTCCAGATTTCCTGGTGCCCTTGCTGAGCTCGGTGCTGACAGTAGCCTGGATCTGTTGCCTGGTCACCGTGTTTTACTGGTGCATCCGAAAGCGCCGAAAGCAGAGCAGCCACACCCACACGGCCTCTGACGACAACACCACCAACAACGTCAGGGAGCAGCTGAACCAGATCAAAAACCCCATTGAGAAACACGGAGCAAATACTGTCCCCATTAAAGACTACGAAAACAAAAACTCTAAAATCGCCAAAATAAGGACACACAACTCCGAGGTGGAGGAGGATGACATGGACAAGCACCAGCAGAAGGCCCGATTTGCCAAGCAGCCAGCCTACACTTTGGTAGACAGAGATGAAAAGCCCCCCAACAGCACCCCTACAAAACACCCAAACTGGACAAATAAACAGGACAACAGAGACTTGGAAAGTGCACAAAGCCTAAATCGGATGGAGTACATCGTATAGCAGACGGTGGGGTGCTGCCATGCAGGGCCTTTGAGTATCGTTATAAAGGCACTCAAGAGCTTGTAGTTCTTAAACTGTTGTGTAATATTTGAGTCTAAGGCTATTATTTACTTAGAATCCCTGTGTTAATTTAAGTTTGGACAAGCTGGCTTACACTGGCAATGATAGTTGCTGTGGTTGGCTGGAATACCAAGTGCTGCATTTCACATCTATGCAAAACTAGTCAAAAGTGCCCTCCTGTAAATTCAGCTGCAGCTGATCCATCACAGAAACGTTCCATAAGGTATTACATAGCCTTTTTACTCTTCCTTAGTGTTCATTTTTTTTTTCTGCCAGATGTTCCGATTTATACAGTTTCTTTAGAATAATGCATTTTATTTATATTTATTGAATTTGAGTTTTTTGTATATTGGTTTTATGGTGACGTACAACTAGTTCTGTATTTGAAAGTGCCTTTGCAGCTCGGAACCACAGCAACTATCAAAAATAAGTTTATTATTTATTTTTTTATTGTATTTTTGTTGGGGGCGGGTGGGGGGAAGTTGTCAGCAGTTGCTGGTAAATGAAGAATTTAAAGAGGAAAATGTGTCAAAAATAGAAGTTTGTATAGATATGTAAATAATTCTTTTTTTATTAATCACTGTGTATATTTGATTTATTAACTTAATAATCAAGAGCCTTAAAATATCATTCCTTTTTATTTATATGTATGTGTTTAGAGTTGAAGGTTTTTGATAGCATTGTAAGCTCGTGGCTTCTCTATTTTGAATTTATTTTCTTGTTACGTGTTGCCTATATGCCAAAACTAAGGTGTTCTAAAATAGTTTATTTTTAATAGGATGGGCTTTCATGCCTTGATGCTGGTTTTTGTACAATGTCAAACGTTTGAAACACCTTCCATAGTATCACTTTAAGACTATTTGTAAGTACTGACTGAGGCAGTTTAGAGAATTAGACTAGAGAATTTTTTTTGCTGCTTTAGACTTGAAAACCGAGTGACAGGCAGATAATCTGCTAAGAAGCAGTTTAAGGGAACAAAACGGAGCTATTACTTTATGTAGATGAAATGTGAGTGGTTGCATGTAATTAAAAATATCAAATTAGCGTGTGAAGTTGGAAACACAGCAATCTTATTTTGTAAATTCTAATTATTTTTTTCTCACCATGAATATGTAATACTGAACCACTTGTAGATTTGACTTTTTTTGTAATCTACTGCATTTAGGGAGTATTCTAATAAGCTAGTTGTTGAATACTTGAACAGTAGAATGTCCAGTAAGATCACTGTGTAGGTTTGCCATAGATTACACTGCCCGCCTTAACAAGTGAGGAAATCAAAGTGCTATTACGATGTTTAAGATCAAAAGGCTTATAAACATAGTCATCTCAGTGGTTAACCATTGAGATCATGAAGATACCTTGTATTGTGATATTAGTGTTATATGAAAATGCATCTTTGATGTGTTGTTCCTGGCAATAAATCTTGAAAAGTAATATTTATTAAATTTTTTGTATGAAAACATAAAAGAGCGTGGAGATTATTGAGCTTGGAGGCGCTCCCGGCCAGTCAGTTGTGCAAAAGCAGGGGCAGGTGCTGCTGCAGGTTTCCAGGACCTGCCCCTGCCTTTGGTGGAGTCAGTTTTTTGTTAGATGATTACACGTTCCCCTCTGGCTCCCGGTGGCACTGAGGAGGTTTGAAAGCAGCATGTCCCTTGTTCTCACTGCCTCTTGGCCAATGTCCCTCGGTACTCTGAGAGAGGGTGGTGTGGCTGCACCTGTGCAGCGAGTTTACCCTGCACGGGCCAATGAGCTGCCCCCAGATAGGAGCCAAATCTAAGTAGCTAGGCAAGATCCAAAGTGCTGACCTGGATGGGAAGGGATCCATAGATGATGCTGATTTCTAATGGGCAAAAAGCGCTTTGTAAAGCATAAAATAAACTCGGAAAGTATTCAACACGATGGCTTTGAATGCTGAACTAATGCTGCCCCTCCCACCTGTGGGCAGGGGCTGGCTGGCTCAGGGTCTGCTCTGGTTTTACCATGTTCTGATGAAGCTGCAAAACTGTTCTGCTAAGGGGCTACTGCAAAGCTGAAGGAATAATTACTGTGTAACAAGTTCATTGAAAAATAGTTAAACCAACCTGCTGCAAGGCTAGGCCTTTGCATCTGTATGTGTTTGTAATAATAAACAGGTATTTTATATACAGATTGCTGCGATATGAATACACTGAACGCTAACAAAACCTGAGAGTGAGAAATACTTTCTTCTGTACTTTTTTTACAGCTGTCAAAAAAAATTTGATAAAATCTAATTAGTCTTACTTTTTATTTTAAACTCACTTTAGAAGATTTCCGTCGTGGCTACTGTACTTTGGCTGGATGCTGCTTTTACTCTTCACACTCACACACCACACAGGGCAGGTACTGGAGCCTGTTTAGCTTACTGCCTCCTGAAGGAGAAGTCAACACCATTAGCTGCAGCTGACCACTTCAATAATTCCTCATCAAACAAATCCCACGAGTATTTGTTTCCCTTTGTTCCCTGACTTCTAAATCTGCAATAAAGCAAACACGTCATGTCCAAAAAAGCTACTTAAAGATAATGGAATCTTCCACCTGCCTCCAAAGGGCAAAGCTGGGCTATTCCCTGACTGCTTTCCTGTACTTTTAATGTTGAATTAACCATCTCCCTGCTGTCTACTGTTCACATGGGTCTCAAATTCAAGGATACAGAAACTTGAGCCCCTCTTCCAAAGGGCTCAAACATACCTGAATTTATAGGGATTTCTAAGAGTCTGCCTTCTATCAAGCAAAAAATAATTAAAATAGGGCATTTGCTATTTCTGGGAACAGTAGTTGTCAGGCTTCTTGAAAACCTACTGAGGCCATTTCTATTTACAGACTTAATCATTTAACCATGTGTACACGTAGTCACAAAGCTGTTTAGGTCTCTGAAGACTCAGTGAAAGCAAACCCTGGGTTCTTCAAGCTTCAAAACATGTCAAAGCCCTGAGCTCAGGGTTCATTTATTTACTTCCAGCCTTTCCTGTGCTCCATGCAGAGGTTTTGCTACTGAAGAGCTCCTCCACACACACCCTGCTTCTCCCCATGGATTTTCCTCACTTCATCACTATCCCACGGTGTTAGAAAATCAGAATCATGTAAGTTGTAGAGGGAGCAGTCAGAAAGTTCTACACAATTGCCATAATGGTATTTTTAATTAATCCTTCTATCTCTGTGCTAACTCCAAACTTACACTAGTGACTGTAACACAAGAACAGTCCCCCAAAGCCCAGATCCACCACTAGGCTGGGGCTGGTCCATGAAGTAGTTTCCGTTGCCACAAAAATAAATAGAAATGTGAACTTTAGGGCTTCCCTCAATACCAAGGCACATTTATTTTTGTGGAAATCATACTTTGCCAGGTCACACTTCTAGTACTCAGGGAAGATACATTCTGTTTTGTCAGGAGAAGTCTCCCACTGCTAGTGTAAGTTTGTTCTTTGTATCCTTCTTCATCTAAGCATTGACAAACGTGTGCTTCCTGAGCTGCCATTTAAGCATACAAGAAATGAAACTGAAATGAATTGAAATGGCTTCCCTTAGCACTCTGAGCTTTGCTCTACCTACAGCTAATTGAACCTGCTGAATCTAGGTTTGGTTCAGCCTGGCTGAACACGGCCACATCAAAGCCCTGCACCTCCGCATGGAAAGGGCCCATCTTACGTAGAGGTACCTGGGAAAGGTGCTGATGGTGCAGGTTACATCAGCCTTCACACAATACATTCATGTACTGGGAATGCCAGCCTTGGGAACGGCTCCCTCTGCAGTGCTGGCAGGAGCCAAGGGCAGCTGGGAGCACTGGGACCTGAAGCCCCTCAGGCCAGGGGAACGTGACCCAAGCTGGGGCCCAAACGTGGGACTGCATGTCCAGCCGTGCCCTGGTGAAACCATTCTGCCTTGCACAGGCACACTTCCTGTTCTCACACCAGCTGACACCTGCACAGCAAGAGTTAATGTTATTAATCAGCTTCCTGCCAAGCTGAGATGTACAGGGTTATGCTCCCTGCTGCTCCTTGAAGACTGCCTGCTTCTGCTCCTTATCTGCCAGCCTTCGGGCTGGATCCAGCCCTGCCTCCCAGCTATCCCAGGTCCAGGGTGCTGCCCTGCCATCTGGGGAGTCACAAGGCAGAGCCTTCATGCTTTTTAGGAGTGCCTGCCAAGATGAGAAGCTCTGACAAGGGAAGTACCAAATTCAGCCTTTTCCTCCCCAGAAGGTGGAAGTGATTGCGTAACCTCCCCATCCCCTCCTAACGGAAGCAAGACTATTTGAGCCTATTGAGGAATTTTTGGCTTCCTCTTTTTTCGGCATTGACAGCAATGGCCATGGTGGTTAGTTTGCTAGAGCCCACTGAGCTGGCTTGCCAAGTGATTTCTCCCAAGAGAGGGAAAACCCAGTGAAAAAGCTGTGCAAACTGAACTGCAGTTTCTGGGGCAGAGGAGGAGTGGGGTGCAGGCTCTGGATGGTTCAGTGGTGCTTCCCTGGCACCAGGCAGCAGCAGAGCCACGTGGGATCAGACGGCGTCAGACTGGAGTCCCAGCCCAGATCTGCCAGCGAGCACCTTCTGTGATGTGCAAATTGTTTCAGCCAGTTTCCCTACAGGGTGGAGAAATAAATCTCTATTCCTTTCATTCTAGCACTATGAGATCATATTAATATTAAAAAGGGGCATGCCCAGCTCTAGAATTAGAGCTCCAGATAGTTTTCTTTAAAGATCTGATGCATAAACAAAAAAGATAATTATTATGCCAGCAAGTAAGGCAATTATGGAGCTAGAGTACCAATTCCTACTGCTGTACTAAAAGATTTAACTTGGACAGAATGGGAGCAAATCACTAATCACTGAATTGTCCTTTACAAAAGGTACACTGTCAGCTCTCACAGGAGTAGATTCCCAGCTCTGGAATAATTTAAGTGGATAGTAAGGAAGGTAGGACAGCTGTGGCTAATTTTCTGACCGAATTCCAGGTTATGGCTGAAATGCCTCGTCACACTCCATCACTTCCACAACTATTAGGATTTCCCAGCATAAGGCAACACCAAACAACCAAAAAAGTCCCTACCTAAAAATGTCACCTTACTGCCACCTTGGAAAGGACGAGGTCATGCACTACCAGGCCAGATTTTAAACAATCTGGGGGAAACAGGTGGACAAAAGGACTCGTGTGAGCTGAGGAAAGAATTTGCTGCTCTGTAACCAGTTTGCTTTACCTTGGAAGCAGCTCTTCCCTCAGTGCTGCCCCAGCTATCAGAATAAGCACTTCCAGCTCCCTCCAGGTTCAGCTGGAGTGCTTTGATATCCTCTGATGAAAGGCTCCGTGTGTGGCTGTTCCCTCAGCCCACATCTTCTCCTTCACCCGGGTTACTGCCTGAGAGTTTATGTTTATTAAAGGAGAAAAAAGCACAAAGCAAAGAAGTGAGGAGTGCCTTTTATTAAAGCTAATTTCTGAGGCCAACCCACACTTCCCACTGCTGGCAAAAAGATTTAGAGTTACTGCCTCTGTTTGCCACAGCCTGTTTGAATAGAGAAGCTTTCCCTGGGTACTGATAAAGCCAAGTACTCCTAGCGTGCAATCTGGGAGAGTCTATACTTCACATCTTTCTTATTCCAAGTGCAAAGAGAAAAATATTTCCCCCTTTTTTTTTTCTTTAGGAAGAAAGCATTTTCTAGTCAATAGCCAATGAGATGATGATGTAAATGCCAATTACAACTCATCCAATGAAATCCACATGCTGAGCAGTGAGAGGGAAGGAAGTTCACACTGACCAAAGAAATGCCTTCAGAAGCTACTTAACAGCTCACTTGGTCAAAAACTTTTGTAGGAAGGGAGGTCTAGGTGCTTACCTGGCAGGTAAGCTTAGTACCCACAAGGTCTCGGGATACTTAAAACCTTCCTACCGACCACTACTGGGCAAGGGAGTTTTCACATGAGCTGCCTCCTCTTTATAAATGATTATGTAAAAGGCTGGTCTAGCTTTCGATATGTGTTTAACCATAGAAGTCCACTGAACAAATATTTTTAACTGCTTTGATGTAAAGAATAATGGAAACGATCATCTGCACACATTAGAAAGTATTTCACTAGGAAACAACTGCTTCATTATCAGCAAAAGCATAGACCAAATGAACCAGATGATTCATTAAAAATAATAACCCACCAAAGGTGGCTGGTTTAGGATAAAAAATGAACCAAAGGAATTGTTTCTGCGCTTCAATGGCAGCTTCAGAAGAGAACAGATAGTAAGTATTTTTCCCATTTACTGAAAGGTATGCTAGTGCTGCTCAGAAACAATTAGGTTCAAAGAAAGCCAAGACTTGCAAACTGCTAATTTTACTACAGCTCAGCATCTAGTTCCCTTTTTTCCCTCTAAACCTGATTTAGGAAATCAGATTTGTGGTTCTAGAGCATGTCAGATCACACCTTTGCCAGTCCTCTGGGTGCAGGTGGATGGGTGATAAAGAAAAAAGCAAAGTCTGAGAAGATGACCCTGGTCTTGAAGCAGAGAGAGGAGAGAGACATGGTCACAGCCTGTCCCAACAGCCCCAAAGCACCACCAGGTTTGCAAAAGACCAGCTGGTATAAAAGTCCTGCTGCACAGACAAAAGAAAGCACAGGTCTGAGCAGCAACACCTTCTAAACCCCAGACAAGACTGTGAATTCAAAGCCTTTTCCCTAAATAGCTGCATTTCTGAGAGGATCCAAGACATGACTTTTGATAGTAACGAAGCTCAAGAACACACAGCTCCAAAGAGCCTAGAACTTATCAAGACAGTAAAGGACAAAAGGAATGATGCCACTGTGGAGCTGAGAGAAAGCCCAGCTTTGTTCTGACTCTCCAGCCTCTAACACCCTCAATCACCTTTCATCTCTCACTGTTGCATGACCACTGCTTTGAAAGGGAGATGTTCCCAGGCATCAGAGAAGAGATAAAAACAGCATTTTAAGTAACATAACAAAATATCCTAAAGGAAAAATCAAGCGTTGTTACCTACACAGAGAACTGTTTAACCTACCTAAGCCCCCTCTAAATGCATGGCCTTCATTTGAAAGGGTGCAGGCAGGTGTGTTATTCAGTCAAGATTAAAACTAAATTGTAATTATAAGGTTAATACCAACATATATATATATATATATATATACACACACACACACACACATACTAACAGTGGTGATAAAAACTGGTGTGATAAAAACTGTGTGGTTGCCCTCTGGTTTCTGATACTTGAATTATCTATGCTAAGACGTTAATATAAACTATCAAATTATTCTAACTACTCTCATTTTTCTGATAAATGCTTAATTAAATATCCCTATACCTCTTTCAAGTCCATCAAAAAAGGGGCTTTTTACTCCCCTCCTGGCCCAGTATCTCCAGTGCATAAAAAAGCCAACAGCAAACATACCTCAGGCTCTTCTTCCTCCAAACCAGGTTCTTTGCAGCCTTGGTTTTGCTGGTACTGGGAAAGAGCTTTTAGCAGAGCCTGGAGCAGGGTAAGGATTTGCAACCTGACTGCAAAGTACTGAGAAACATCAACCAAAGAGCTGAAAAAAAAAAAAAAGAGAACATGTCCTCCAGACACATGCAGAATCTTCTTCATTCGCAGCAAAAGCAGAAATCACTTCCAGCAGGAGGAAGCTGTACAACCAGCAGTGTCCTGCTGGCAGCTGCAAAGCAGCTAACTCTCATCAGGACCTGGGTTTCACCACCAACTCTAATGCTCCTGGATGTGAATCATCTCCTTAACCTCAATGAGGAGGTCCACAGTCATAAGTAAATATCACTGAGATTTTTCTGAATTACTTCACACAAAATCATAGAGCACAGAATACGCTGAGCTGGAAGGGACTCACAAGGACCATCAAAGTCCAGCTCTTGGCCCTGCACAGGACACCCCAACAATCCCATCTGTTCATGGGAGCGTTGTACAAATGCTTCCTGAGCTCTGCCAGGCTTGGTGCAGTGACCACTTCTCTGGGGAGCTTGCTTAGTGCCCAACCAGGTTCTGGGTGGAAAACCTCTTCCTGATATCCAAGCTAAACCTGCCCTGACACAACTTCAGGCCATTCCCTCAGGTGCTGTCACTGTCACCACACAGAAGAGATCAGTGCCTGCCCCTCCTGCTCCCCTCACCAGGAAGCTGTAGCTGCAGGGAGGACTCCCCTCAGCCTCCTCTTCTCCAGGCTGAACAGACCCAGTGCTGCTCCTCACAGGGCTTCCCCTCAAGGCCTTCACCATCCTCGTGCACTCCTTTGGAAGTTCTCAAGCACATTTATATCTTTTTTCCATTCCAGTGCCCACAGCTGTGCCCAGCCCTCGAGGTCAGGGCCGAGTGGGACAGTCCCCTCCTGGGCCTGCTGCATGCCAGGGACATGGCTGACCCTCCTGCTGCCAGGGCACGGCTGCCTCGGGGGCTGTGCTCACACTGAGCTTGAGAACGATGAAAGAAAACAGCTTATACATTTATTCTACTCATTTTAAAAAGATAAGCATGAAATAAAACAGGTACATTTCCTTAGCCCATTAGCATTTCAATTTAAGAAGCAGTATGAACAAGCAATGTGAAATTAAAATTTATCTGAAAATAAGATTTAACTCTGGTATAACTTCCATGTGAAAATCAGCGTGTTGTCCTTGCGCACAAGCAAGGCCTCATTTTGAAACATGCATCCATAAAGATGTGTATACATCAAGTTTATATATGAACTTCACCCAAGAACAATGTTTGCACATCCAGGTGTAAATATCTAAGTCTAAATATATAAAAGTAACCTTTATCTTTCCCCAACACTGAATGCATGATGACTTTTTTCCACAACATGGGCTAGAATTAAATGTTCATATCAAAACTACACAAGCAGAAAATACAGTTATTTTGAAACCTCTCTGAAAAAGTGGGCCTCAAATCATCAGCTATTAATCCTGGTTAAAGACTTATTTGAAATAAACTTAATTTGCGTTATTGCTGTAAAGATCATGTGAGTAAACCACAAACTTTCTAATATAGAGAAAGGGTTAATTTTTTACTAAAATAAACTACATGCTCAGAAACAAGCAAGATACCAAATAACTGCAGCTGCTAACAGATCACACAAGGAGTTTTAACTTTTGCTATCAGCAGCTGATATGACTTTTTAATAGGACTGAATATGTATAAATCGAAAATTTTGCTTAGTAAATATTATATGAGATTTTTCTTTCTATAAATATGATGCTGACTTGTGCAATAATCATGACTAATTCCTAAAGACTTAAAATGATTACCTGTATTACAGTGCCAAATGACTAAGATCCTTAGTTAACTACATTTTCTTAATGTGTTCTCTAATTTTGATTTTGTATTTCTATTGTTTTCCATCCTTTTGAGTTGCTTCCTGCTCTTTGCTTAGGCACAGCCTTGGCTGAGTACCCATGCTATCAAGGCAGTAATTCATATTTTGACTTGTTAAGCCTTCGCAGTTTTAACTTCCCAAGACCGTTTTCCACCTCTTTTTTTCTTTTTTGGGAAAGCTTCTCTGAAGACATGGGGTGCAGCTCTGATGTTGGCACTGCAGGCAGCTCTTCAGGGGCTGTCCTTATCTCATTTTGGCTCGCCTGCACTCCACTGCTGCTCACAAGAAGAGACCAGGAGGGGTTTTTTCTCAAAGTCAACGACTTCTTGTCAACCAGAGTCTCTGTCACATCTTGCCTTGCAAACAACCTGTAATTAAGAGGTGTCTTCTCCTCCAGGAATGGACCCAAACAATTATCTTCACACTCACTCATTTCTGTATTGATGGAAGTTAAAGGAGTCCCTTCAGAGGACACTTTTGTGAAATGCTCCAACTTTTCCTGTGAAGCACAGGTCTCGAGCTGAGCCTGTGCTCTGGTCAGTCTCTGACTTTGTTTAGGAGCTGGCAGCGCTGACTCAGAGCAGCAAGGAGGGCTCTCACTGAGCAGCCTCGCCTCTGGCCACTGCAGAGAGTGAGCTTGGTGCTGGCTGCGAACCTCTTCTGGCTCTCTCTGACCAACATCCCTTCTCTGCTCCAGCACTGGAAGCGCCAGGCTGCTCTCAGCTGTGTTTGTGCAGTCCTTCAGCAGGCCTGGGCTCCTACGTTTCACAGCAGCCCGAGCACTGGGAGAAGTCTCACAGTCGCTCTTTCTGTTCTCTGTCTGCGAGTCTGCCCAGCCAAGATACACTTTCTTGGAGTCCTTGCTGATTTGAGGTTTGCTTGCACTACTTCTCCTTGGTTTTGTCCTCTTCACACTGCAATAAGAAGGAATTTTCGTTTTTAAATTAAAAAAGAACCTTTCCTGACTCCATTTACTGTTTTTCCAACTCTGAAACATCACTTGGGCCACCCTCTTTCTGAACATGGAAAAAATCCCTGTGTATCATCTTGACAAGCAGCAATGTTTGTCTAGTGTGGATAATATCAAGCGTTATCCATCTGATTTTCCACTGTGCTAGGGGAGAGCCCTATTTATTAATGACTAAGCTATGAAGGAGTGAGTTCACACTCTTTTCCAAGAGGCAGAACTGAATTCATTACAGATGTTAAAGGTCAACAGAGCAGAAGTATATTGAATTCCTTTCTGAACTGGCTAGATAAAATAGCGTTTCCTAAGTGCCTAAATGATTGCAAACCATTCCCATATATCCACATGCATAATGCATATCTACAAGAAGAGGGGGCAGGCAGGGAGAGCAGTGAGTGCGCCTCTGTGTGAGAGCTCCTAATCTCTATTTTAGAATGTTCCTCTGGAATTTTTCCCAGGACATTTCAAAGCATTGCTTTAAAGTTAACCACTACTCATCGAGTATCAAGCCCATTCATCTGGCAAGGACTTGGGTAATGCAAGTAGATGATATTCTGAAAGGAATTACACAGGAAAACGGGATCACAAGGGCCCTGACGGAGTGTCAGTACACAAACACTCCTCAGCAGCATGCTACCTATGGATCTGGATTTCACACAGCCCATAAGATGAGCTTTATGCCCAAGTGCTGAAGCTGCATTTAGAGTCTAAACACACAGTTGCCAGAGATGGCCCCAAGCTGAGACCACATTTTGCTGCCCCACTGCTGCCCAGCAGGTCCCAGGACAGCGCATCTAACTCCGCTCAAAGAGGGCTCATCCAAAACAGGTAGAGCTGGCATGCCTCCAAAGTTAATCTCACTGCTAAAGACAACACAGATGAGACAACAGTGGCAAAAAGAAAAGTTGCCAGGGTTCACAGCAAATCCCTGATTTCACAGGTGATTTGGGGCTGCTGGCATCTCCCACAGCTTGGGATGGAGTCCTGGTACCACATGGAGCAGTGACAAGTTCAGCTGATCAGCTCATTCTCCCCATCCACTCCACCAGGGATACTCTTTATTTGTGACTATTGATCCAGAGTTTCAAAATTAACAACAAAAAAAATTTGTGAAGTGTTTTTCACCCAATTCAAGCATCACATATTTATTTTGGCTCAGAGCTTCATTCAAGCAAAAACAGCCTGTTTTGACTCTGCCTAGTGCTATGTGTGACATCTACGTGGGTTGTAATAGCTTTTTCCATGCTGTAAAACACAACAATCATTTTATGTGCTTATCCACACTACAGTAGTAATCTATCAGTAATTTAAAACGTTCTTTTGTAAGACAGTTTATATTACTTAAAATTTTATATTATTTAAAATTTTATTTCATAAGCTAGATTTTACCAAACCAAATTTTACCAATTAGAAATTCAAAAGCTTATAAAGAATAGTGGCATACATTTTTCTCAGGATGTCTTGCTTTATTTGTTCACTCAGACTAATCTTAAGCTTCTTGTTCTCAGCAGATTCAGTAAAATATTCAGACGTCCCATTGGAAAGTTGTTCTTTCTGCTCCAAAAGAAAACACAGGTTTAAAGCATGACACATCAAACTATGATTATTCAACAGAAAGCTCAGAAATCTTCTAATACTAAGATTTACAGCTGTTCTTTATTATTTTGATCTGAGCAGTCTAAAAGAAACAATTATTGTTAATCTTTTAATATTTGGGAGTCTAGTCAGTTCCCCCCCCCTTGACTCCCAAGCAACATATTTCATATGCTAAAATACACCACAAACAAACAAGGCTGCAATGTAAAGGACGGAGCTTTCCAAACCATCTGAGGAAACTGTTGGCAAATATTTGACATCTTTGTGGCTTAAACTGTGACAAATGCCAGCAATCTCTCTTGCAGACAGGAGCATGCTTGTCAGTTTTTTTTCTGAAGAGACTGACTGGCGCAGTGGTCTATACACTTATTCTCAGAGGAATTCCCATATTTTCCATACTCACAAAAAACCGTACGCAGCGTTATTTGCTCACTAAACAAGGCAAGGGTTAAAACTTTTCATTCTAACATTTAAGCTCGCGGCTTGTAGTGGTTGGCTACTACAGGACACCAGGGGAATTCTTTCTGGTCTCAGCTAACAGCAGCACCATCCTTTTATATAATACGAGGTTGGGGCGAGCGGGAGGGAAGGAAAACGCTCTTTTTGTTCAGGCTGTGAGCACTTCCCTTCGCAATCCAACAATCTCAACCAGAGAAGGGCCCTTTGCTGATTTCACCATTAACTACCGCACACTCCAAAAAAGTATTATCGCTGAGGCTACAGAGGAGAGGGAAAAGAAGTGGTGAAGTCAAGGGGAGGAGAGGCTTTGTGCATCTCCTTGTCTTTGAGAGCACTTTTCTCCATCAGCCCCAACGATGCAGCCTCTGACAGGGCTCCCCAAATGCAGGGCAGCTCCAGCCCATTCCTTGGTGAGGCACTGGAGCCAGGTGGTGTGGAAGAACTGAGGGACACGGAGACGGCCAGCAGAGGCACAAGGCCACAGCCTGTACAGACCCCTGCCTGGAACACCCCTCAGGAACCTGGCGCTTAGGGGAGATTAAGCCCTGCTCATTTTTATTTCTGTTTTAGAGGAGAGGGCGGGGGGACCTCCATGCTTTTCCAGAAGAAATAGCCAGTGAAAACAGCTTTCTATTTTGCAAGCAGATGGAGGGTAGTCAGGCAAAGAAGTAAAGCCATTTTGGCACTTAAAAAAGCTACAGCTGTTCTAAGCCTTCCCTTCAGAGACAAGTTACACAAATGTGCACATTGAGCCATGCATGAAGGTCTGTCCACTCGTGGTGCAACGAGTGTGCTTACAGCAGGCAGAAAACACACAGAGCATACATGCAATGTGATCCCAGCCTCAGAAATCAAGCTTAACTAGTTCAATCTGAGGGATTAATTGCTGCTTCTATTCTTGCTGGAGGTAGATTCCCCTAATTTGACTAAATATATTTTCATACTTTGTAAGCTATTAAAGAAAGAAATACTACTAAGATACTCAAACCCTATGCTAATTTTAAGAGAAGGCAGAGACTGCAAAGTGTATAGAAACTGTTTTGATTTCCAGTAACACAACTTGGAGGCTGAAGGGTCTTGCACAATCACCCTGCATCAAAGCAGCTGGAGAGCACTCATTCTTGGCCAGAGAGCTGGAGCCCAGCTGAGTTCCTGCTGGGTGGAAACAGGTAAGGTTAATTCTGTTAAATCTTCTTCAGTCCCCAGTGTGCCAACCAGGCCAGGATCAGCAGCACACTCAGGCAACTCTTGTCACTGTGGTAAGCAAGGCATGGAAAGGAGCCCTTGGTACAAAATCCAGGGGAGGACTGGGGATAGTTCCTGTCCCCACGTACTCCCTACTGCAGATAAGCAATAAGCCCCAGCTCTGACTTGCCTCGGACTCCGGACTGGCAGGACTGGGATGGTCCTGCCAGGCTGAGAGGAGCAGACCCTGCAGAGAGGCCAGGATAACAACATCACAGCACTTGTGAGTTGTCAGGCTGGAGCTAATGGCCCCATGTTGCAGGGCTAGCACATTCCCTCACTGCGCTGCCATCGACCTTTTGTTTTGCTTTCAAATAACTTATCACACAAAGCAGTGACAGAAAGGGTTAAGGCATCAAAAAAAGTAAAAATCAAAATGATTTATATGTGAAACACTTCTGAACATGCCCTCTAAGTACAGTAGATTTTCCCCTCGGAACCACACCCTGTAAGTGCTGTATTTTGAGAGCTGAACAATTAACATAAGGCATATGAGTCAGGCTCTGAAAGACTCTGTGGGAACCAGAGAGCCTTTTGCTATTAGTAGTGATGTAAACTCCCTAAGGCTGGAGTAAGTCCACAAGAGAAGGCAGAGGGAGTCATAAATAACAACAGTGGGCACTCCATATACTACTAAGACACACAGCCATTATTGGTGATACTTCCTTTATTTTCTTTATTAGACTTAATAATTTTAGTTAATTAAAAAAAAAAAAAACCCACACCGTCTGTTTTGGGAATACTATTTATTTCCTATGGGAACTTCAGGACTTGCTAAAGAAAGAAAAAAAGCTAATCTGCTCTCATCCTGTCTAGTAATCCCAGATTCCTTTTAGGCAGTGAAATAATTAAAGAAAAATATTCCAGGCATAAAAGGGAGGACAGCAGAAGCAGACATCATATAAACAATGACACCATGACAGAGAAAAACGTCAAAGCACCGCCAGACTTGCGACTCGACTCTGAAAGAGCTGCAGGGAGTGGGATTGCTGCTAACAAATTAAAACCACATTTCTTGGCAAATTGTTAAAGACAGACATATTTACATTTGTATAGAGACTGGGTGGGCACAAAAGATTAAAATGCTTCTCTAGCCCTTGAACTGCCAAGTTGTATTAGAAATATGTGCTCTTAAAATCCCAGGGTAAGCTCAGTCCTCTTTGTCACTGAAACTGCAGAGAAGGGCCCACAGAAGTGAAGCTTGAAAAGTCTTACCAGCCTACCTGGCTCATGACACTGGCCTCCCCAAAACTGATTTCAAGGTCCTTAATACTTAGCCAAAGAGATGTCTGGGTGAAGAAAAATCTCTATCAAAACCTACAGAGAACTATCAGGCACACTGCTAGGCACAGAACATACTTCCTGTAAGGTTTAGCAAATTGAAGATTCCCTTTTTCTTTTTTCTGGCTATTTTACTCCACTTACTACACACTCAAGCTGAAGAAGAAACCCTGAGAACTGTAAAAATGGCATTCACTGCTGTCTCCATCTCTCTCCAGGACAGCTGAATTCAGCAGTACAGCACTAAATATCTGTTCAAGAACTACCCACGGATGGGCACTTGTGAGGAACCCTTACCCTGAAGAGGAACTCATTACCCTGAAGTGGAGTGAAAGCTCTGGCCTTTCCAGCATGACAATATACTCACACAAATACTCTTTTCTTCCAGCCTAATACTGGGTTGAAAGAAAATCTTCAAAGTGATCACTGCTGCCCCCCTTTCCTGCCTCTCTGGTGTCACGCTTGCTAGTTGTCTCTCCCTCTTCTCAGTGCCACCAGCTTATAAAGTAAGACTAAGAGATAATTATATTTCATGTCTGGTCCAGACCCCATGATACAAAACACAGTTTATAAAATGCATTTATCAATGTGGCTCATCAAAAATACTTAATAGAATACATCAGCGGGTTCAAGAAATCAATTTTTATATCATGGTGGCAAATGGGAAGGGACCATAAAGATAATAAAATAGGCAAAGCTATGAACCAACGTATTACCCCAGGTGCATACAACAAAACTAAAATTAGTGAAGTGAATAAGACAGAAACACTTCTTGAGGGGAGCTTTATGTAAGCTTGCAATTGGGTGATTTCTCTCAGTGCCATTCCAAGCTGTATCGTGAGCTCAACCATTAAAGATAACCTTTAGGTTTCAGAGGTGTCCTAACAGATGATGGGCAGATCAGAGAGGTCAGACAGGACTTCTGCCAATCTGATAAACAAAAAGGGCTCCTTAAAGCAAGTGAGGAGGCTTCTGAGGGAAGGATGAATCAGACATTACAATCTAACTGATAAAAAAGTGACAGAGACAGGACTTTGGGTCTCGTCTCCTGCCCTCTCCCAACCCACATGAAGGAAAAACTTCCCACAGTTTCAAGATGCAAATTTTTTTGCATTTCCAATGTAGTGATGCATCAGTCCTGGCAGTTCTACTTATGAACTCCAACCACATCATAAAACACTTGCAGAAGTTTTCCAAGTACAGAAATTGATATTATTCTCAACCTGAAATACAGTTCCTTGATCAGATTCGTGGAATATTGTTCTACATTTTAAAGCTGACTGTCCTGCTGTAAAAGTCAGTAAATTCCAGTAAAAACCATTAAGGTTACATTGGAATACTGGTGTTGCCTTTGAAATAAGTATTCTTAAGGAATGCTGGTGGTTTTCAATAACACTCCAATTTCAATCTTGAAAAGAATGTAACAAACAACCAGAGCAAACTGCATCTGTCCAGGAGGAGCAGCCTTCCCATGACCTAGCAGAGAAGGCAAAATCAAACTCCTGGATCAGCACAGTCTTCATCATCTACAACCAAAATTCCTTTGAATGTGACACCACAGATTTTCAGTTCTGCTCCTCAGGAGCCCCTATGGTCTGTACTATTTAGTCCAAACATTGCCCAATCCGTTACAAGCCCCTGTGATGCACATTCCACTTTCTCAAAACACAAGGTGTGAACCCAAGTTTCTCACTCAATACATAAGTCCTGGCAATTCCAAACATTCCAAAGGTCCCCCAGGCATCACCAGATTAGCTTAAAGCATATGACTTTTATCAGGAAAATGCCTTCTTCCTTTTGAAGTATTTGGTTCAGATTTTAACTGTATTTCATATACAGGAGGAATCCCAGACTCTTCTGAGTATAAGAAATTCAGAGCTCTCTAGATTTGCATTTGAACACCCAGTAAAGAAGAGAAAATAGAATAATTTCTGCTGTAAATGGCAGAGAACAAATGAAATGTGATTCTTCCTAAAACTTGGAGCTGCCTTTATAAAAAGGGGAGCCTTTTTAAAAATCAGACCTATGTGTAACACAGGCAGCCAATACCCCATCACTCTTTGTAAAGGCACAGAAGTGCTCCCAGAATAACTGATTTATTTACCTACTGAGCAGCACGTGACACAGGCTGTGTGCATTTGCTTGAAGGCAAGAACTGCTAAAATTAATGTTAAGTAATTGAGCTATTAATCATTCTGATTTTATAGACTGATGCTACAAGACTCAGATTCTATCTTCAGAGAAAGTGTCCACTGATAAGAAATGGAGGAGTAGACAACAGCTTTTCAAGCAAAATAACTTCTCTCAATGACACTAAAGAAAAACCTAGAGCATATTGACAGTGAATTTTTACCTTTTTAAAGGAAACCAATGTCTTTTAAGCATGCATCTTCAGCCAGCCATTTCCATCAATTTTTAGGTTCCCGACTCCAGTAATTATGAAAGAGCACATGCATGCAAGACACACATTTCATACTTGAAAGAGATTTTTATAAAATAAGGGAATAGCAATTTTCTGTGGTGCTTGACCCCTTTCTCCAGCTCACAAATCAAGAGAGAATAACTGAAGCAGGCCCTGCTGTAATCCTGTACTACAGCTTTTCACAGGCTGGCATGAGGATCCTCTATGTGCCTACCAAACCTCACAGGGTATGGGGTCAGCCACTGCAGATGTCCCTCAGCATCACCCAGCAGCAACACTGAAGCAAACTTTGCATTTGCCCAGACATGGCATGGGTTATATGACATAAGAGAATACTCCTTGGAGCACATGATGTGTACAGTGTGATTCAGATGTCCAACACTTGGATACGTACAGGAAAAAAATAAATCAATTTTAGGCTCTTTTGTTGTTTTTTTATACAATTGCAACATGCAGTAACATTCAGAGGAGATGTTGTAAAGAATAACTAATACTCTTGATCTCACTGGTTACACAAACCCAAAATACGCAAAACAATAGAATAGCACAGCTCAGGAAATAATTACTGTGCAACAGTTTAATGTTTTAGCTTGGCTTCCAAAACCAACACCAGTACCACCACCCTGAAAACCCCTGAGACCTCTGAGCCCACACTGGGGATCTGTCCCTCCAAATAATTTCAAATAATTACAAATTGTTCAAAAATCCAGCTATGAACTTTACCATCATATATTTCACTTTCCTGTTCAGTCAAGTTATGAACTTCCTATTAGTTCTAAGAGATTCCTGCTGAAGACTGAGGAACAGATTGCTCCTAAAAACAAGTTTTAAAAATCCTGTCAAATATGCTTTGCGCAACAGGAATATCAAGAATTATTATCAAAACCTTAAGTAAGTTAAACCTTTTCAAATCCTAGAGCCATCAAAATCTCACAGATGCAACACAGCTAAATAAAATCTTTGGCTCCCTGCACCTTTAATATGAGCCCTGCCAGCCTTCCCCTGCCCCTCTGCCAGGGGTGCCTGTCCTCTCCAAGCCTGCAGAGAGGAAAGAGCAGAGAATCAGGTGAAATCCACATGAAGCACCAGCACAGGCTGTGACAGCAACAGAGAGATGGGAGAGGAAAATGAGGGAGGTGAAAGGATGATGACAGATGATAATATCTTAAATAACCACAAGGCTTTGACAAATGGGATCTTGTGAACACTGCTAAATTGTGAGATTTAAATCAACTGGAGCACTCATAAAAAGCATCTACCAAAATGAGTAAAAGATTACTCAATTTGTCCCTACTTTTTGAGGATTGCTTCATATGGAAATCATTTTACAACCTTAATAATTTATACTGCTGCTATAGGACCATCTATATTTCTGCTCTGCTTCACCTGATTTTGCATAATGACACACACTTTTATTGAGGATGCATTACACTTACTTGTTGGCTTTAAGGCAATAAATATTACTTTTTATTTAATTCCATACATACTCTAATATTCTGTCTGCTTTTCAGATAAATAATGCCACAGACCAAATTTTTCCAATCAATTCCTTGCAGCAATATCTTGGCATTTTTCCAGCCATCACACAGTTAATTCACTCTGCAGTTTGCCTGAGCACAGCAATTGCTCTTTTCAGTAAAAATACTGTGCATTTATCAACAGATGATTCTCATTTACAGCCCTAGTGCCTCTCTGCCCAGCTCTGGGAGGTTTCTCTGAAATTCTCCAAAGCCTTCTCTGGTCTTGACTAATTGAAATAATTGTGTCAGTTTTCATTTCATCATTTGTCCACTTCTCTGGATAGTTAATGCAGCAGACAGCTGTGAGACATTTGCCATGCAGAAAATAAATCAGTTTGTAAGCTAAGAGAAGAAACTGCAACAAGTTTGGACAAATCTCACTGAGGCAATTCTCCCAGCATCACCGCTCTCAGGCCTCCTCCCTCCCCGTCTGCAGGAGCTCCTGCCCCACTCAGAGCTGGCAGAAGGGAGCATGCACACACACCCCCCAGCTGCTCCCACCCAGGGAAGCTCGGGGTGCACGAATCCACAGGACTGTGATGGCCAGGAAGATGAGATGCAGGCAGGCAGCCCTTCTGGCGAGCTGCTGCAGGAGCAGGGATCTCCAAGGAGAAGAGGCAGACAGCTGGCACAAGAGGGAAAACTGCAAAGCTGCTGCAGCTTTCTTTTTATGACTGAGTCAAAGACTTCAGGATCGTTCCTCTGAGATGCACTTTCTCAGGGACAGCAGCCTAATGACTGAAGCTAATTGAAAGCTACAGCAGCACTGAAAGGGAAGTCTCAGCCTTACCCAACGTCTGGTCCTGCCAAGGATCAACCCCGAAGGGATCTGGCTGAAAGTGAGCCACACAAACAACAAAAACACAAACCAAAACCACCCCTGGTTTTCAGAGGGGTCACTGAATGACCCTAGCACTGACAAACACTCAAAACAAGAATGCCAAGGGAAGTGAAGGCAGGAGGAGCACAGAACAGGAAGGATGAGTGAAAAATAGTGACAGAAGTTTGAGGCGTCCAAAGTGAAAACTCACCCAAGCAATTCTTTGCCTGTTCTGCTAATGTGGTTTTTGGATAAAGTTCACTAGTCTGCAGTTTCACCTCTCTACCTTTTTAAAAGAAGTAGTGAACCTGTCATATTTACCAACTACAGCATAATGTTTTTCTTTTGTTTACTATAATATCTGAAAATTCAGCACATTATTTAAAATCCCAGAAAACTAGATGTTATAAAATTCAAAAGGGACAGCGACATAAAAAAGCCAGCAACAAGACGAATATGACAAGAAATGTAACATTAACATGATGTGGATGTTACTTTCAAACTGAGGTAGCTTCAGCTGCTACCTCAAGGTTGCTTGAGCTCCATTCATCCAAATCCTGGCTGCATGCTCCTGCAACATTTTTTTTCCATGACAATTGGCAAGTGTGTGGGTACAGGATGAGTTGGTTCAGTGAACTGACTTGATGGAAAACTAATGCTCCAACAGAAAACAGAAAAACTCCACAAATAAATAAATTTTCTGCTAGATCAAGTCAATGAACTAATTCATTCTCAGCTGAAGAATCACTTGGTCCATTGTACCCAGAAAGGAAAGGAATATGTGGCTGGATGTAGAGGGGATGTGGAGTGACCTTTTCAGGAGCAGCCCACCATCACAGCAGCTTCACTGTAATATTTTATACGCATATATATATATATATATATATACACACACACACGCCAAAATTTGTGCTTAAAGTGTGAATTTTGCAATTCTATTTCACAGCATTTCCTTCTTCCCCTACCCAATTCCACATAAAGTCCTGTACTAATCTTTACAAATTGCTGCTATCTGAAGTTTTCATCCAACATTCCAATAGACACACTATTCCAGCAGCATACACTCCAGCAGGACAGCTCTGTTATTACAGCTAAGTTTCACCTTTGCACGAAAGAACCAGAAGCCTCTTCCCAGTACAAAACCCAAAGCAAGCCCTGTCACCAAGGCTCTTAGGAGTTTTAAGAATGAGAATTCTCTAATGCTCCTAAGAAGTATTACAATGACACAATTTATAAATCAGACATACATGAAGAAGATGAAATAGTTTTTTTCCCTGCTGGGGATTTAAAAAAGCACTGGGCACATCTCTTTTCTCCATGTGTAACTGTGAATGGGTTTTTTGGTTGGTTTGGTTTTTAAAGCACAATATTCTGCTGGAATAGAATCCTTATTTTGTCTAATATTCTCTAACTTAAAAAGGCTCAGTGGAAAACCCAAGACCTTTTTCATAAAGACGGGATCTTCTACTCCTCACTTTCTTTTCTGATTTACTCAAAAAGTAATTTCAAATTTCCACTTTAATACCATCTTTAGCTTAACCTCCTTCATGCTTTCCCTAGGAGTGCTTCCTCTCATAGATTCTGGTATAAAGCCAATGTGGTTATCAATGAATACTCCATTGTTTGCACATTTTCAAATGCCCATAAGCCTTCCACCCATTTCCATTTCCACTGTTTCCCCAGATAACCCATTTCCAATTTTCCATTTTAGCTCCCTACATAATAATAATCAAGAAAATGTCATCACTGACAATTGATGACTAATGTCTCCAGAGCTCTTATATATTTCCTTGGGTTTCCTCTTTCCTCAGTTCCCAAAACTGTCTTCTTTTTCAAGATAAAACGATTCAAGATTACAAACACAGTTTGGTAAAATAGGAAACAATGGTTTTATGTTTAAACTCAGCATTAATCACTCTGCCTATTCTTCCATCTTTTCCTTAAGACTTCCAATTTGCTTATGTAATTTCAATAACTTGCTGTATTGTTTCTCTACTAGAAATTTCCCTTCTTCCAAAATGCTATTACTGCCTGCAGCCTGAGTTTTAAACATAACCATGAACACACCCATTTATAAATACATCCTAGAAAATTACATATCGATAGATTTTCTCTGTTTTATTTCATCCCTGCTCCTTTGAGGCGCTCCCAAATATTTTATTAGTTTATGCTTAAAGCTAATTTGACAGAGACTGTCTAATCCACCCTAACCTTAGTCTTACATGAGGCATCACAGAAGGATTAAAATTGGTTCTCCCAGCAATGGATGCTGAGGTTTGTGCTTGTGAATATCTCAAAACCAATCTAATTATGATCTTTCCTAAGGTGCAGGACAAAGATTTCATTTCATAGCTACATCCCTTGAAATTGGTCGTTTAAGCACAGCCTATTTCAGAGATACACGAGCAGCCTAAAAGGCAGAGAAGAGGCAAAGAATGAAAGGCTGAAGACAGATGAAGAACCGGAGTTGTGGTCAGTGAAGGAAACATGCACCAGGCTGACATAAAGCTGGTTCCAAGTAGTGGGAAAGAGGAGCACTGAGCCTGATTTGTATTGACAGAGCTCAGGAATGAAAGCTTGATCCAGACCATAAACCAGCATAAAAACACAGTTTTAAAAAAACCATAATCACTAAGTCTTGACTAGGTCAATGACTGTCACAGCAACCCAGGAAAGTGACAAAGTCTCCATTAACGTATAGTTAACTGCATTTGTAAAACACAAACAGGCCCTCAAATCCAAGGGTGTAAGCTGATTAAAGGTTTGAAAGAGCTTGTATCCAGCCCTGTGGCATTATTCAAACCCAAACAACACAGAGAAGAAAACAAAACACAGCCTCGTTTTCAGCCCATGACAGAATCTGCAAAGTGTATCCACAGAAAGGTCTTCTGGGTGGTCTTTTGTAGGGCAGAGTTTAGAATTCCAGCCTTCTCACGGCTCAACTGCATGGAGAAAAGCAGGCACACACAAAGTGCAGATTCTCTGTCTTTCTTTTGGCCTGCCAAGAACTTGAAAAACTCTCAGTGGCAATCAAACACTCCCCCAGTTTGGCAAACTACTCAGCTGGAGTATATGACAAATCTGGTCCTAATGCGCATTAGGAGCCCTGGAACAACAAAACAGTCTGGAGTGGACCCTTGAAGTGGGAGTGGTAAGAATTAAACAGATGCTCCAGAACATTTGCTGAGGGTCTGCTCCCATCTTGCCAAGTTCTTCAAACCAGGGAAGATGCTGAGGGCTATCTTTCTCTTACTCCCTCCTACCAGCACACCACACTGCCCATCCCAGCCAGGGCTGTGCACACACATTTCACCTGTAAGCAAAGCAAACTCCTAAGACTTGATTGCTGATTAGGTTATTGGCTCACTAAGAGATGTTTTCTTTTTAAATATAAAAGTGTTTTTTAACTTACCTTTTAAACAACAAGGAGTTTCCACAGATCAAGACCCCATCTTGAAAATGCAAAGCTAAAGTCCCTAGCGTTGAATTTTTAAATTTGCCTTCTCCTTCCCACACAAAATCACAACAAAAACTATAGAAAACTTCTCAACTCACCAAATGAGGGAACTGGATATTTCATAAGAGTTACTTAAGCAATAAGAAACCCCATAATTATTTCTCAGTCAAAACGCAGAGATAGAATTTTCTCCTTCAAGCATTAAGTAGTTTTCAAGACAATACTGAAAAAGTAATAACTTTCCAAAGAGCAAAGTACTTCTAGAGCAGGGAGATCATTTTTTTCTGAGTGCCAAAAACATTTGCTTGATTCTTTGACACCTGAGGGAATGTACCAAGCTAGGAATCGAAACAAGAAAATCTGCATTTAGCATTACAAATACGAACACTCTGGCTGGTATTGGGAAAAAAAAGGAGTTGAATGAGTGAAAGAAAACACGTTTTTTCAAGGGTCAAATACACTTTAATACATGTAAGATCAACTCGTAAAATCCACCCAGACCTCGGGGTGTAATTGTGACCCTCAGTGAGAGCCACAGAGCGGCACCTGGGCCCGTGTGAGCACTCCTGAGACAGTCAGCACTTAACTCCAGGATAAAATCCAGAAGCCCTTGACCCTGAGGAAGCCTTCAGGATGAAATATTTAAGGAGAATTGCTTATGGTATTTAACCATACACCAGGGCCTTTTCCTCCACAAATGTCAGGGGATTTTTTCCCAGCAGGGCCAGCACTGATCCGCTTGAGTTGCTGTGCAGAACAAGTGCTAAGGAAACATACAAGAAACCCGTGGACATTACAAACAGCTACATTAGAATTTTAGAAAGCAAAATGCTACGAGGACAAAATATAAAGGGAAAAAAGATCCTTACATCAAGGTGCTAAAATTATACCCAGCTTTCTAAACACCTGGTCTCCAAGACTTATAAGGCTCAGAAAATGCTGAGCTTTCAAAATTCCCATTTCTGCCTGCTTTAGGCTCATTTCAGGATGCCCTTTTGAATACTTGGCCCAACTATTCATGTGACTTTCTGGTGCCAAGATGACAGTAACAAACACTTGAATAACTACATCAATATATATAAATCTTTGCTTCATTTCTATTAAAAATCCCCCAAAAATTTATAGAACAGTTTTGTACCTACCAATCCACCATTGTCACATGTCACATCACTTGGATCAAAGTCAAGTTTACTGACACAAACGATAAATTTCTCTGGAAACACACGGAGCTCTACACAAAAAGAATTGAAAAGAGGATTACAAAAATCATAAGCACTTTCAAAACCACTCATAACAACAACATATATGTTATTTTAGTACACAAAATGACTTATTTTTTTAATTGCACACTAACTCATTTAATGCACCTCTCTAGCTTCTCACCATCTCTCTTCTACATGCCACCCCTCCTTTTGTTTTGTTTTTATAAAGCATTCAATAAAATCAATAAGGAGACTAAATGGAGTTCCCAAGAGGACAGTCATGGCTGCACATTAGTCCACCTGCACCCCTGGACAGGAGGAGCAGACAGAGCCAACAGACAAACCCCTTAACAAGGATTTCTCTTGTGCTGTTCTGGTGATGAGTCTTTTCATCCCAAAAGCTGTACATCAGGTTTGTAGCCCAGAACAACATTCAGCCAGGGCTGGGCACCGAACCTCAGCGTAAGGCCAGGGCACAGAGTTTCACACTCTGCCTACAGAGATTTTTGAAGTCATTAAACCAAGTGGTTAACTACTACTGAATTACACATTTTACTCACAATCACGTGGCTTGGTATGAACACAACAAAGTTTCTGTATACAAAGGATTAAAAATTGAAGGTTCTCAGATTAGAACAGATGAGACAAAGCTTTATTCAGTACCTGGCAATGCTGTGGGAAGACCACAGCTGGATATTTTCTTGTTTACATATGGAATTATCTGCAGATCAGTATCCTCATATTTTCAGCTCTTTTTTGTTCTTGCTGAGTTTTGTTTTGTTTTTATAAAAAGAGAATTAAATTTTTTTGGTTATATTTCAGAATGAAGCCATAACATTCTGATTTTGTGGGACAAGAAGGAGACAAGGCTTGCAGAAATAAACCTTTGAGACTGATCTCACAGATCTTTTTTTTTGTAGAACTGAAGAGTAGCTCAAGTTGCTTCCAGAAATATGCTTTTATTGTTACATTTTATAACAATCTCATCTGCTGGCTAGCAAAATGCAGGTATCTTTAGGTATTCATGGATGCTTTAGAACAGTTCAGATTTAATAGACAGCAAACAATGTTGAGATTCCAATGCAGACACTCTGAAATTCTATTCTAACAAGACAAGTTTGATGAAATATTTAAAGTCAACACTGATCTCTTCAGCCAAAAGAGACTTAGAATGCAACCAGTTGGCATTTGAAGACAGATTTAAACACTTATGAATATCATGAATCCCTATAAAAACACTAAATTATTTTAAAATATCTATTCAATTATTCAGTATTGTTAAGGACTTTGCTTTTTTTGTTTAATGCCAAGAGATCAGAGCAGAGGGCAGTGATCATTACAGCTCCTTTGCATTGGTGTTGGCAGGAGAGGATTGATCTCCCTTCCTTCCAGAGCATCCTGGCTTGAGAGAACATGAAGAGAAGCCCCAGTGCAATGACATCACCCATGTCAGGGCTGTAGGGGTGTGTGGGGAGCGAAAGCCTTTCCTGCATCCACTTGTACTGCGCCTTGATGTCACAAGACACTCCAGCAATAATGGAGTGATTCATGCTGCAACCTCTGCTTGATTCACCCTGCAGAGACTCAGGAAAATGCTGAGTCTCGTCATACTTACAGAATTTCGTGAGGCTTAGCTGATTACCCTGGGGCAAGGCATGCACAAATTTAAAATTAAGTTTAAAAAAAAAAATCTTATCTCATGAAACACTTCTCTTTTTATTTTTTGATGTTTTCAGGAAATCTTCTTTTTAAAATGCAAACCAAAAAAACCCCACCAAAAAACCCAAGCTCTGAAAACAATTTTGATTTAAGTAGATGAAAATCTGACAGTGTCTTAGTTATGTTCCCTTTCTTTCTCCTCTAAGTAACTCTGTAGGAAACTGATTTCTTACCACGATAACGTTTCCCTAGAGCACAACGGAGATTAACCCATCTCTTCATAAAGTAGGCAGTAATGTGCAAACTGTTGGCTGCAACATAAAACAAAGGGATAATATTAAGTGAAAGAGTATCTTGGGCATTCTGGTCTCAAAGCGCTGCACATCTGCTAAGACTGGATTGAGAGAAAGCAGCAGCTCAATGATAAAAAGGAAAAAGTAACTTTAATGGAATATTTTTCAAAAGAAACTGTCGAATTCTCATACTGAAGTCTCAAGAAATTAGTGCGTGAAACAGAGCAAAAATCTAGACAAATTAACAACCACCAAGTTCTGGAAGCCAACCACAGAAATTAAATTATTTAATTGATCCGAGGTGTCATGGTCACTTAATAGCGCGGTGTCATGCTTTCAGACACATACTACAGGAACACTGCAGAGATCCACTTCCTTAACCACCCTCTAGGGGAAGCTGACAGACCTGGTAGGGAAAATAAAAAGGTTAACTACAGAGAAAGCCAAGCATGAAAGGGCTCAATTCTACAGTTCCATTGAATGAGGTGAGCAATGGCCACGTTTGAACTCTCCAGTAGGCACAGCAGCCCGAGCTGGCCCGGCTGACTCAGCCCGTACCTGTAACCTCCAGAGGCTTCTTCACTTTCTATTCCCGAGCAGGACAGAAATGCTTGCACATCAGCGGTGTAGGAAACGGACAGAACAGATTCTATTATGGCTGAGAGAGTATTAGGACATCAGCTTGTACTTTTGTTCTACTTAAATTCCCAAATGACCCTGGTAAATCAGTTAGCACTTCATTCATGAAGGTATTTAGCAACCTGACTCCCACTGAAAGTGCAAAACCTGACACCTGTGACTCATCCTCCCCAGTCTCCCTGCGCACCTCACTGAAATCAAACTGGGAAAGAGGCCTGGTGATACTTCCCCTGACTTGGATGGGCTTTGCAAGACTTCAACTCTTGATGCTTTGAAGACAGTCAGGCACCCTAGATGCAATTAGCACAGATAAATTAGAATATGAAGTGCTACTGCTGTTTTTATAATCTAATCATTTAAAAAGAAGGAAAGCTTGCTTGTTCCAGTCTCAATCCCTACAGAGCAAGTGCCAAGGGCTCTCTTATTTCTAAGTATAGATGCACATCCTCCTGAAGGGTCCCCCTCTCTCCTACTTCTACAAGATCTTCTGGAGCTCACCATCGAGTGCCCTTGAGCCTCAGCTCTCATTAACAACTACAGTTATCAATCACAATCAATCCCTTTGAAATTTATCAGCCATCTTTTTTCCTTCCCCTCAGGAAGACACCCAAAATTTGACTTCCTTTTAGAGATCCAGTCAAGATGTGACAAGTTGAACCATCCCTTAAAAATGATGAGCACCAGAGAAAAATCTGGATGCAATCCACCACCTTTATTAACTGTTTACTTAAAAGAACAATTAAGGAAAATTACTTTTAGCTATTTCCAGTTTGGCATCCACAATTCTTTATCACTGCTAGTAGGCTTAGTCAAATCAAAGAATTTGCCCTGTATATAAATAAGTTATTAGTGTAATAACAACATATGCCACTGTGACCTTGGAAAGCTGAGAAAGTAGCATTCCTAAAAGTACAGCTAAGTACAGCTTGCAAAAAAAAAATCTTCAGACAGTAAATATCAAAAGTTTTTCTTTCCACCTCCATTTGTTGGCAATATTCCACATGTTTTGGGTTTTTTTGTGAAAGGAATCTAAAGTGAAAAAGTATGAATGTTTGTTTTTCACAGGAAAAGCAGGATGCTTTCTTGAAATTCTTTTATAGATCAGTGACATCTATATCTGTTTATTTTTCTTACTGTCCTGGTATTCTCTGAGAGGTTAAGTGTTTAATCACATGTGATTGACTGAACAAAGTTTCAAATTCTCCTTAGAGGCCCTTGATTCAGCCAGCTACTGTTCTGTGGAAGACACCTACCTCAGATCTGACTAAATAAATAATTATGTAAGAGATCAAGACACCTCTACAAACTATTTTTGCAGCATCAGCTCAAGTCTGAAAGTCTTATAAAACCTTCACAGGGAATTGCACCTGAGCTGATAAGCTCAGCCCAGAGGGACTAAGACTAAAAAATCATTTTAGTTTCCATGATTATTTAATACTTTGCTGAAAAGGCCTAAACAGATATTTGCTGTTACTTGTTGCTAAGCCTGAGAAAATGTTAAGATGCACTACATTTAAGATACCTGCACTTTGAAAGTATCACACAGCTACACCCATTAAACGTTCTGAAACCCTCTTGCATGTGATATATGATCTACTCTGTAGTCAGCTGGAGTTTCAAAAACTTCCCGAGTTCTAAAGCTGTCAGAGTTACTGCAGAACTATAAAATTGTGATATCCTCTCTCAGCTTCCCTCTGGGGAAATATATTATCCAATTAACTATTCTGCTTCATGAAGAAAGAAACTTAAAATTAAGACCCACAAGAAAACTTTCTTCTCCAAGAAGCCCATGCGACTCAGAGCTTTTTAAGCTTTCTGCACAGTTACCCAGCATGAGTTTAAATCTGTTTGTGATCTTGTGGAAGAAGAGACCAACTGATATGTACCAAATGCTCCATCACTTACTTCTTTTGAGCACAACACAGAAGTCTGAACCTTAAGCTACAGACAATTTTTCTTCCAGTAATGTGGAAAGTTCACACATCCTGGGCTCAGCCAACCTAGCTGATCGCATCTTCAATTTCCTCTTCACCGTGCAACACAGACAAAGCTCCCTCTGTGGATTACCAGCACACAGGCAGAAACAGAATTGCATTTAGTGACTTGAAGTTTCGTTTTTGTTTCAAAACTGGGCACTCTAAGTCATCAGATCCAGGGTCCAAAAACAAAACAGAAAAACAAAACCAAACAAACAAACCAAGCCCAAGGAAATAAACGGACCCTGGAACACAAAAGGAGACTGCTAGAAGTGGTTCTAGAAAAAGCACAGTTCAGTTTCAGGTGAAATAGGCACAAGTGAGCACTGCCTTTTAAGGGAACAGTAATTTGCCCTGCTTGCTGTACCTCAGAGTCCCACGGAAGCAAGAGCCACCAACCCTGCGGTAGGAGTACCCAGCAAGGCGTGCTTTGCAGAGGAGAGCCAGGCAGGCTGCCCTGCGCTTCCAGAGGGCTGCCAAAGGCGCCTGGGCTGCGGTGGGGAGCGGTGGGAAGCCCTCTCCCACGGCTCTGACAGACCATTCAGCTGGGAGGGAGCCTGGGAAAATGCCTCTGAGCTGCTGAGTTATCTGGAGCAGCCAGGCAGGTGTTCACTCCCCAGCACCACCTGGCACCTGCCTTGCTCCCCGCTTCACTCCAGGCTTGTCCAAAGCCACGGCACAAGCCTAAGGCCAAGTGCCCCCAAAACATTGCCCCGGCTGACAGGCACCCTTTTCTCATCACACAGTATTTTTATATCATACCTATTTTTTTTCTCCCAGCCTAGACACTTCACATTTCTGAAAGATTGTTGTGGATTAGGACTCTGCTTTTGGAAAGTAACAACAAAGTAAATCATTGCAACACATGTGTTAAAAATATAAGAGGATAAATTTCTAATGTTACAATGTGAAAGCAAATACACGGGCGCATTAGGCTTTCTGAAACACTAAACTGCACATTAAAAAAAAAAAAAACTACACTTAGCTCATGCTTGATTAATTTTTCCACACAGATTAGGCTATACCTAATGTTTACCGTATATAGAGCTTTTCATCTTCAAAGTGCTCTACAGACATATTATTACACTGCCTTTTAGCACTCATATTTCTCCACTTAAAATTATTCACCACAGAATCAAAAGTCCTGATTGTTTGTAAACAAAACAAAGAACATTTCATTCTAAACCTACTGTTAATTGTAAAGCTTTCCTTCCCAAAAATGTCCAACTCCATACCATGTGCTGCAGAGTAAGCTGGCATTTCTAATTTAGAAGAGACTGAAATCAAATATTGGCATTTAAGTTTAAAGCCAAGTCTAAGACAGGGACAGCAGATGCACAACATCACATACAAAAAGCTGCTGAGATTTCCAAAGCCTTTTCTGGAATTTACTTGATATTTTTTAAACAAGTAGCATCTTCTCCAAGTTCAAAATTTTATACAGCAAAGAACAGGCTTCAAAACAACTGAAACATGTCAGGATGACACCCATTCTTTCCATATAGTCTGCCTTCAGCTCAGAGAAGGTGGAGGAATCCTCCCTGCTATCAGAACCTGGATAGCCTAGAAACAGCCCACTGTCTAAACCATTTAGAGTATGAGCCACAAACTGCAAAACTGGCCTGAACTGTTTTGAGAAATCCTACAGCTGGGTTGTAGGGCTCTTCTCTAGCAGGAGAGATGTGGAATTCACTGCAAAATGAGAACTATCCTGGCCAAACTGGATCCAGGGTAAGGCATTTCTCAGGCTGGCTGTCAGTGCTGTTCTGGAGGAAAGAAGAAGGAAAAGCACATCTGAGACCATCTGGCTGCAAGATGAGTAATGCCTCTGATGGAGGTCCTGGGAACACACCAGCTCTGAAGGAAAAAGACCATCTTCCCTCACTAATACTTAAGGATGGAGAGGAAGGCTGCTCCATTCCTGGAAAATCCATACCCATCCATAATGTATGAGCAGTAACAGCCAGCAGCACCTGCCAAGGCATTCAAGCAGAGAGATGTAGAGCAATAGATTCGATGGTCAGTGTACCTTTATCACAGACAACAGTTTTCTAACAGGACACAAGATTTCACTTTGCCCTTTTGTTGATCTCAGACTCAATAACCACATTATTAATTGCACATGATGGGCACAAACTGAAAGCTATTTAGGAATGCTCCCTGTTTTGAACATCTAAACTGTATTCCAGAGAAAGCCACGTGCCTGGACTTCTTTAACCGCTGGAATGAGCACAACAACCGAGAGAAAGGCTGAGAAAGGCATCTGGTGCTACCAGCCAAAAGGCAGAGGGAGCTGGAACACAATGCCTGTGGTAAACACTGTCTGACAAGTCAGCAGCCCAGGAGAAGCCCAAGTCTCTTCCAAGTGCCTGGACTGAGATGGGGTTCAGTTCCACTGGCTGGTGCCACTTCTGCACATCAGGATGAGTCTGTCCCACAGACTGGCCAGACACAGCTTTACCCAAATGGCCCAACCCCTCCCATCACTGAACTCCTCACAGCGATAAAAGAAGGCAGATTCTGGCTCCGATGAGACACAGACACTGGGATGGACCCAAGTTTGACTCACAGCACGCTAGGGAATGCATAATACAGCACATGGGCCTCTTTCACAAAGTATGTCCTTTCAGCCTGGCTCTGTGGTTTTTCCTTGAAGAAATCCATGAGCTGCAGGAAACTTTCTGATGCCATGAAGTACTTGAAATGGAGGATTTTGTATTTTAAGGGTGAGGAATCTCTACAAAACAAAGTCTCTTCAAGCACAAAAACTCAACCAAAATGTGGAAATGAGCCTCTTGCAATTTATCAGACATGACTGGCTCCCCTTAGTGTTCATTAGAACAGCAAAATCACTGGTGCCAATATTAGGATGCTGAAGGATCTTCAAATAAAGTCCATCAGACCTTTCATAGGTCTCCAGGCACCATTTTTTTTCCCCTGGCAAGAGGAAATAACTTCTGCAAAACTTTTACCCCCAGGAGGAAAGGGTTTTAACCCTAAAGCTCCCACAGCTGCCAAGACTTTCATCTTCCATCAATAACAAGGTCTCTAGGCAAGGGTCACTAGAAATGTCAGGAATATATTGTATCACAGGGCTACACCACCTCTGGGCTTGGTGAAAAAGCCCAACACTGCCACTGGAGACATGATGAGAGAATGAGAGGGAAAGACCAACCTGGAGCAGGTATATTCAGCAGAACTTTAAAAAAGTAGCTTAAACATGAAAACATAGTTTCTTCAAAGGTCTTGATATATAGCCAAAAATATTATTTTTCTTTCTTCTTTTTTTTTCTATTTTTCCTTAGGATTCCTGTAAGGATACCCCAGTGGAGCTAAGAGGTAGATGTTGATGGTCATAACTCCTTTCCTACCCTAACATCTAGAGGACACTTCAAAAGAACGTGAGTTCTAAGAGACATGTGTGGACTTGAACCTGCAGTTTCATGCTGTTGTCTGAATAAAGCAAGCTGTTCCAGAGGTTCACAGGTTTTTGTCTTTTCACACAACAGACTCTTGTTAGATTGCAAGAACTTCAGAACAGAAGGAAATTCTGGGGCATAGCAAATAGGTGGAAAGTACCACAATAGAGCCTTCTGTATTTTCTCTTTTTAAATGCTGGCAAACAGACCCTGACTAAGGGTCTGCTGAAAGGCTCTATTTCCAAAAAAATCTGGATGTCCTTCAGCTCTCACAAGCTCTGATGCAAAGAGGACACCACTAAAAGAGACCAAGAACAACCTTGATTGGGAGCATCTGCCCACTGCCACCAGCTCAGCTCCGGTTCTGGTGCCAGAGAGAGCTGGAGACTGACTGCAAAATGCTTTGGGTAAAGGCCACTCATTGTAGCTCACTCAAGAGCATGGTGTTATAAGGGACCACCTGAAGGCACAGCTCAGCAGCCTCTATTTCTGACATCACCATAACAAATGCCAAGTGCAAAAAACAGAAGTACACAGAACACCCTCTTCCTCAAAACAAAATAGCAAATTGAAGGTCTTTTATGCAAAAGACAAACTCCACAATCCTCTCTTTTGCCATGGCAAGAAAACAGCAGACAAAAGACAGGCCTTGCCCGTATCCTATGACCCACATATGTGCACATATAAAACCCCACAAAACTAAATACCTTCATTAAAGGAATAAGAGAAGGATACTCAGTAAACAAATACAGAACTGTCATCTACTGTTCTCTCTAAAGTAAGTTTTGGCATTTAAACATGGATTTGTACAGTGAATATGGAATGTTTCTCCCTGAATATGTGTAATTTGCTGTGCATAGAACATCTCTGATCTGTCTGAAGTTGATGGATACATCAAGTTTTAAGTCCACAACACATTCAAGATTACACTGAACTTTTTTCCTTCCATTTTCACGTAGAAGTCTTTATTATTTGCTACACTACTAAATTCTTATTTAATTATCTCCTTTTTGTACTAAATTAAGGCATGGGCCCTGCAAAGCTTTGTGGGGTTAGTTTTGTTTGTGGTCTGCCACTGTGCCTTTGTAGTCCACAGAAACACTTTGTGTGTAGTAACCACAACATACCTGGTACTCAGCGGTGAATCAAACACCCAGAATTGCTCTCACTAAACTACTAACACAGAGAAGAGAGGCATAATTTTTCTCAGGAACTGGCCCTCCATCTGTATCTGGAGAGATTCCCATAAAGACTTATAAAAATTTTCCAAATATGAATAAACCCACAAAAATGTTTGCAATTTTAAAAGCTGTAATTTCTACCTTGGTCATATGATAATGAAACTTCAGAACAAAGGAGAGTATTATTGTGTAATATGGTAGCATGGAAAGTTTAAAAGAAATTCCTACTCATATTTAACAGTGAAATCATACCCCCAATTACTTCCAGTTGAAATGAAAATAAAAAGGACTTCAATGCTCAATACATACCTGCAACCATTTTTTTTTCTTAAAATATCATGATGATTTTTCTTTTGCTGGTGTTTGCTTGCAGACTTTTAGGTAAGGCAAGGGTTAAGGATGTATCAAAGAGATTTTCTCACAGTTTAGAGAGAGCAAAACAACACATTTAGGAAGCCAGACAGCTAAAAGGTCAAAGCATTACACTTCCAGGTCAAACTTCTGGTTGCAATTAAGTAAATTCCTCTGAACGTTTCTAGGGAATTCACATTTCTTTCAGGTTTTATTTCAAATCCCTATTCTTTCTTGCTTACATTTTAACCAAAACAGTATTCTCTTTAGAAACATTTAATAAAGAGCACTTTTTTAAAAAAAGGAACCCAAAAGCTAATTTCAAGGTAAGAATCAATCCTTTTTTTTCCACCTCATTTAATGTACAGTTGAACTAAAGGCAAAAGAGGCTATTAAACCTAGTTAATTTTCAGAATCACAACATTTCAACCAAAACAGTGAGCACTGAAAAAACCCCAAACCTATGTAGGGCTAGTGCCTAGTGCTAAAGCAGGTCCCTGAGCTGGACGCTGAGAATCCATCCTCTGCATTCCTGATTCCAAGGGATGGGAGCAGCTGAAAAACCCAAAGAGAGCACACACACTAAGAGCACCTCCAAGAGGGAAAAATGCGGCAAAGAGGAGTAAGGCAGTCAAGTAAGAAATAGTGCTTAGGGACAGATTTTCAAATTGGCTTGATGTGCCCTCCAAAAATGCTGAATTCCCACTTGGAACAAGCATGCCAAGGGCTCTTTCCAAGGGTATGTTCCCTGGCCTAGATGAGAGTCACTTTGATATTCTCAGGTGAGTATCAAATCAGAAATTAAAGGTGGGGTTCATCTTGCCTAACTTGAAACACCTGCATCAAACTAGTACCCTAAACTTCATTTTTAACTGATAGAGATAAATTACCTATTAACTTCCAGCCAACTCTGAGAAGCTGAGACACACCACTCCACTTTGTATAGACACATGATTAATGGATGCTGATTTTTTGCCTAACTATAGAAAGAAAACTCCAAAGATAAACTTTAAATTTGCATATATATCTATATGTGTCATTGCATAAACTGTAGTACTAGCAGCAAAAATCACTCTGCAGAAATATTTGGATGATAAAGGAAGACCTTTATAGCTCATACAGATATGTAAGAGAGTAGCTGTTTGTGCATGCACTTTTCTTTTGCACACACACATAACTAGGACTTATTTTCATACTATTTTTTCTTCTCATAAAATGAAAAAAAAACCATATGGAAAGAAGAGACAAACAAGTGGAAATAAGATGAAAGCAGGAGAAAGTGATACAATGCATTGAGGCAGAGAGTATTTTAAGGCTAGAGATCAAGACTGTTTTCAAAACCAACACCAAATTCTTCCTTTTCACAAGAATACACCAAATTAAACAACTGTCCTGAAATTTTTTTTTTCAATCCAATACTACCTATATTAAACATTTTATTAAGGACATCTTTAAAATAAGTGCAACATTTCATTTCTTACCCAAGACCATAAATAATTTCATGAGGAGCTGCCACCAAATATGGAGAACCCATTCAAGCCAGCAGGTGCTGCAGCTGCAAATACCCCACGTAAAACAGGGACAGCCACTGCTGAGGCCTCTGCCAGTCTCAGTGTCAGCACAGAAGATCCCTCCAAAGGCAGATGCTTCAGTCCAGGCAGTGCAGGAGTTCCTCACAGCCTCTGACCCCCACTGACTCTGACTGAATGAGGGCTCAGTTTCAGAGGGGCACAGTGGCAAGGAAGGCCTCGCAGGGGAAGACCAAAGGTCCCTACAGCCAAACACCTCCAAGGGGACCCTAAAATACAAGGGCCAAGTGCACGTAGTTACCTCCCTGACTCTGCCAGGCTCCAAGCCCCCTCAGCTCAGGCCTTTAGTGCGCCACAGGAGATTCTGTCCCCTCCCTGGAATACCCTCCCATGTTGCTGTGGATGCAGCACAAGCCTTTATCATATCTGTTATCCTTTGGCAAAGAGCTCCAGAGCTCTCCTAACTACCACAGCATTTCCATTCATTTGATACGCCCTTGTTCTCAAACTGGAAGAGAACGAGACAAATGATTTCATAGATCTTGGTTGTATTCCCCATAACTGATCTATTTTCCAGGCTGAAGAGCCCAGGCACATGTAACTGTTCCCTGTATTGCATTTCCTCTTAGATCGTCTCTGTTGCCGCTCCTGGCATTTTTCCCGATTCTATTGTATGACAATCTAAAGTAAGTTAGGAAAAAAATCACAAAAAAAGAAAACACCCAAAGAGTGTGTAAGTATGGACATTTCTTCTGCTCTTTTCAAATAGCCATTACCCTGAGAAAAGAACAAAATGACAAAAAAAGAGTTCAGATATATAACCTTTATCTTCTAGAAGAAGAATGCTTTGATGAAAAAAAGATACCCTTATTCCCCATTATCTGGTTGTAAAAAATGGGGGATGGGGGCGAGGGAAGTAATCTAAAGCAAAACCAGGAAATATTAAGTAGAAGATACGAATCAAAACATTTTTCATAAGTTATTGCATAAGTTACTGCATACTTCAGGGAGCTCTGTTGTCACAGAAAGATGAATGTAAGTTTAAAGTTCACACAGATCTGCAGGACTTGGCCACAAATCATAAATGAGTCCATTGCAGAGAAGTTGCAATGTAATTCTTTTGAGAGACAGATATTACAATGTGCAACTCCAAATCTCAAAGTTCATAGGAAAGACTCCTCTCCAGACCCCTATGGCACCCACTGAAATGCTGTAAAGCTGCTGTTCAAGCAAGGCCAGTGAAAAGATTTTAGTTCAGACCAAACCAAACAGTTTCACAGCAGAGGAGTGAGTTAACAGCTGGGAGGGTGGGAATAAATCAGTTTTGCTGTTACAGGATTACCATGTGGGAGATACCCTACAAGCATTTCCCACAATTCATGTCCTACAGCAATAGTGAACACTCCTAAAGCAAACTGGGGCAGTCTGAAAAGGGTGTTTCCCTTAAAAACATCATAATGGTCAAATTAAAATGCAAGGCCAAAAGAGTTTGGAATATTTACCATCATGATTTATTGTATATTTTTGTGTGCTTGCAGGAGCCAAAAAAATCGTTTCATAAGCAGGATAAATGTATTTTCTTATGAAATTGCATCTTATGCATTTTTCTTTATACTAAATAAGATATGAACTTTGACTCCAGATCTTTGTAAGGCTGAACTACTCATGACAGCTCTTGTACCTCTTCCAGTTTCTCATTTTAGTAAGCTTGTCACAAGTTAACGTCTGAGAATTTCAAGTCTGAGACTTCTACCTGTTAATCAAGTACAGTCACATTTGTAATAAGCAACTGGGTGTAAAGATGGACTCAGAAAACATGACCACACAGTAAGCCCCATTTCATGAGAGAAGAAAGCTAAAAATATATAAAAAAGTACACAGAGTCCCAGGGAAAGCAGATAAAATCAAGATGGGAGCTCACTGTGCCATGTGACAGCATGCTCTCTAATTATTTTCACTGTAGAAGAGACTGTACAATAAAAAGATCTGAAATCAGAGCAAAAATGTCCCACCCTCAAGCCAAGAAAAACAGCAAGGATGCTAGGGAAGGAATGAGAGTAGGTCTGAAAATTACTTGGAGGAAAACCATAGTTAACTTTTTCTCCCTCAAGAGGGGGAAGAAGGTCACTTTACAATATACCTTCTTCCTTCCTTCCATTTCTAACACTGACATTTCTATCAGCCTCATTTTTTTCACTTATTCTTATTGTTTCTCCTGTGCCCATGTAAACCTCACCTTCTTCCTTATTGTGTTCAGTTCTCCCTTTGCCATTTCTCCTGTATTTAATACCTCTACTCAGACCTCTGTAGTCTCCTCTTAACTCTCACTGCTCTTGATCAAAACCAGACACTTTCTGAGGAACACGAAACTTCGAATAATGCAATCCAAAGCCATACCTGGCCCATGCCCTTCTTGCATGATTTTGGCCATGCAGATTAAATGCAGGCAAAATTCAGCCTCTGAAAGTCCACCCCATTTTAAATTTCTCTTTAAAAAAATAAAACAAAGCAAAGTCAAACACATTTGGACCTTAATTAAACACAAGAACCAGAGAATTTATACCAAAGCCTATGTCCAAATACTAAATTAAAGCTTACTTTGGCAAATTGTTTGTACTGGCCATTTGGGAAGGGTGTGGAAATTTTCAGACAGAAGGAAGAATAGGAAGAACTTGCTTGTCTTGGCTACTTTCTCTCATTTTTCCATTCTTTCCTTCTTTCTTTCTTCTCCTGTGTGTAACACCCACAGCTTTCCTAATGAGCTGGTATGCGACCCCCCACACACTGCAGTGTGAGTGTAACTCAAATGAAAAAGAAATGTAAATTAACAAGTGACTTGCATGGATATTTACATTAAGTGTCACAAAAAATGAAAGGTAGTGTCAAGTAATACTAATATTAAACATAATATAATGTTAATACTAAAAAGAAGCTGTGATAGGTGAAAATTTTCTCTTCAAGGTAGTCTAAAATCTTATTAGTACAGGTTAAATAATTCTCTTTTCAAGAAATGTTTAATACATCCTGCAGTGTGTACAGCACTTCTACAGTATTGACTTGAAAAGATGCAGTTACAGCCAGGGGTGGAATGCTGACTTGGGACACTGGAAAGAGCAAGCAAGCAGTTAATAATCATGTGAAGGATCCCTCTATGGATACACACCTCCTTACAAGAACAGGGGGCTCACAGCAGTGCCACTCCACACAGACTTGAATGACTTGGAGCAGAAGAAACCACACAGAGCTTGAAGAACTCAGAAACTCTTCCTGAGCTCCAAAGGCAACAAGGTGCAGCTGAAGCCTTTTCCCAGCAGCACCTCCACGGAGCACAGCCGGCTCCTGCATTCCTCTGTGTGCTACAGAACCCTGCCAGCCTGCAGTGGCCTGCAATGTGGCACTTCATCTGTGGGAACAACACAAAGGCACCTCCCTGCAGCCCCCAGGCAGAGATCCATCCCTCCTGTGATCCCAGGGAGGAGGCACTGCGCAAGAGGCAGCTGCTGCAGCCCCTCGCCCCGTGGCTCACCTCCAAGGGTCAGTCCTTAGAGGCAGGGCCCCTTGCCCCAGTGAACACCCACCTATTCTGTTAGTGCCTTCCCAGGTAAGAACAGACTCCAAGGGAACTTGAAGAAACTTGATTCTTGGGCTTGAACAAAGCACTCCTTTCTTACAAATTACAGCCTTGAGCAAAGCGGGCTGAGAGAAAGAGTTGGCTTTGGAAGTGAAGCTGAACATGAATGTTCGTTATCACAGCCTGTTTTCTTCCTTTAGTTCTTTATTGTTAATTAATGACGGTGAGATTATCTGCAGAAAACTGACGGAACAGTCATTCTGCCTCATCCAAAGTAAATATCCTTTAATCTAACACTGTCACTGATATTACTGATGACCTCCTCCAATGCAGATCCCTAAGTTTTTAGTTTTCAGGAAACAAGGGGAAGAGTCAAGCAGAAGATCAGCTCCCAATCCTAGGACAGCCCACCAGTATTTTTACTGACAAGTTCATGATAGGAAAGAAAATAGACGACCCTAATTCAAACAAACACACTTAAATTACTATTGTATCTACCCACATATATAAAAAACAACTATTATGTCTGGCAGTTTTACCTTATAAAATCATCATTTTTTCAAAACTTACTTTTTACTAAGGCAGGAAACTTTAAAAAATAAATAATAAAAAAACATGCCTTCATAAAAGAAAACACATAAAATCCTCAACAGATCTTAGAAATTCTGATCCCACCATCTATAATGTTCACTCACAACCAGAAGAGTAGAGGGGTCTGAAGGTTCATGTGCTTGACAAACAATAACAATAGACTAAAAGGATAAAATGTAGTTATAACTTGCAAGGAAGAAAAGGGTTTGGAAATCCTTTAGTAGCCTGAAGCACCTCTTGCTCATGTGGTATTGTGCTCTTGGGGGGTGGGAAAAAGCCCCCGTCATGCCAGAAGAACCTGGCTCACACATATGCCTCCAATGCTGCAATATTAAGCCAACCATACAGTATATAACCTGTGTTTTATCATTATTATTGACAATAGCATGTAAAGCTGCAACCACCAGCCAGCACTTTACAGGAATACACCTTTTTCAACAATGGAAAGCATTTTAAGAGGCAAAGAACTTGTTCCCAATTGACACTGTTCACATAATACATGTTGAATTGTAAAATTTATGAGCACAGTGATGATCTAAGTATGTAACCACATGCATTGCAGAAGCCATATTCCAGTAGAGATCTCTCCTGTATTTAAGGAAATGTGACAAAGCATGGCCAGCACAGAGCTTTACTACTCCAGCTTTTCTGAGACAAGCGTATTAGCTGCTCCAGGCTAGTAACAAACACCAGTAATTTTTTGCCTAAGAACTATTTAAAGATAAATTGCTGGTATAAAACCAACAGATGAGCCTATGAACTGTAAACCCTGCATTGTGCTAACAGTGAAATGGTGTTAAACAAAAACTGGCAGCCATTTAGCCCCAAAGCTGATCTAACAGTAAGGCCCAAGCTACAGAGATCAGGATCTTTAGTTCAAAATGTGGATGTACTGAAATAGCACCTGCTGCCTCAACACCCTCACACACACAAAAAAATGAGTTGAAGGCTCTTAATCCCTGCACTCCCAAGGACATGGGTGCTGCTGCCAGGCCTGCAGTAGCACTGGTGAAGTGACAGATGTCACTTATCACATCACACCAACTTTTTAGGACTGAACAGATTGCCAAAAGTAAAAGGAGAAGTAAAGATATTATTTCTGTATTTAAAAATTCTACACTAAATGGGTGAGTGGAAAAGAGATTTAACTAACCATCAAGATTTCAACCAATTTTGCAGGACCAAGGGTTGTAATTTTTTTAGTTCTAATGATAGGCTCTCAGACTAATAGTACCAGCATTATGTTCACTTTTAAGCAACACAGAAAATTAAAATCCACTTAACTTTTTCATTAACTGAATAGCCTAGTTTCAGACCAAAATATCAACTATTTCAGGCCTTGCTGATGGCAAATTTCTCACAGAAAAAATAAAGAACAGTTAAGTTAAATAATTTCTTTTACCAGTAAGAAACAAGGGCCCAGATGATCCCTGTTCCGTGGGCTTCTGACCACGCTGTTTAGGTGCCTCCAAGTAGTGTTTGACCCTTGAAGCAACAACTTCTTCCAGCAGCTTGCAGACCTCCTGAAAGAGAAACCACTGGCCTGGTTCAATCTAAATTTACAGAACTGCCCAGAGGCACACAGCAGAAACCAATACAAAATTATTCCCTCTCCCATTAAAAGGAAAACCATGGAGAGGAGAAGCAGATGAATTGGGAAATGGATGGGAACAAGGAGGGGAATCAAACTATTTTTCTAAAGATCAAAAGAGGAAGGCAGATGAAATACAGTAAATTACAATACTAACTTTTTAAACCAGAAATTAGTTGCATATGCATGCAAAGTAGGAAAAAATACATCTTAAAAATGTATCACAACATTAGGTATTCAAGCAAAATTTTAGTAAAAATCCTCTCAGGAACTGTCACCACACTATTTCTGTGTAAGAATCCTCAGAAACCACAACAGATATTTTGCTCCAATTCTGAGTAATTTGGGGGGAGGGGAGAGTGGATAAGACTGAGCAAATTAGGTCACAGCAACTTAATTGCTCTAATTATTTTAGATTTTTCTGCTCCTAAACATAACTGTCCATATCTTTCATACTTTCTTCAACAAAGCACAATAAAATCACATACAACTCAGGAAGAACAAAACCTTCTGCCAGAATGAGCCAGAAAAAAAACATACTTGGAGTAAAAACCAAAAATTCATCTCTTGAATACCAGAATAAGTTTTAAGCTTAATACACACACATGTATTTGAGACTTTTCCTTCCGTATTCTCATTTTTCATTGTTCATAACTATGTGCTCACAGCAATGATACTTTACAGCACACAAAAATATAACTTTACCTCTAAAATGTGTTAGGGTAATATAGAAAAAAATAAATTAGTAGTATCAAAACCATCTTGCCTTGAAATTTCCTTTTGATTAATGTAGAAAGTACACAGAACAACAATTTCTTATTGCATTGCTCTAAATGAAAGCAGGGATATACATTAGTCAATCACAACCAGTATTTTCTCCTTACAGTAAGAAATCCATTTTCCTTTCTGCTTGTAGAGCACAATTATAAATTTCTGTACTTGCTTGTCCTTCTGTTTAACTCATTAAAGTGCTCCTGTTACACATCCTTCATGGGCCTGTGCTGGGGTTACAACAAGAAGTTCTCAGAAGCAGCAGAACCATGGTGTGTCTTTGGTTCCTTCCACAGCAATAAACATTACCTTGCACTTCCTTCATTTACATGGAACATATTTTCCTTGTTAGCCTTATGGAAATGTTATTTAAATGGCTCCCCACAAAGAACCACACAGACCTCAGAGAGCAAAGATAAAACTTTGACTTTGCCATTCCAGGGGAAAAGGGGTAATAAAGAAAGGGCAGGGAAATTGGAGGGCAGAAAGAGGGGCAAACACTGCAGCATCTCACAGCAATCCCAGGAGTCCTCCACACCCAGCTGGTCACAGCAGTGTGCCACAGTGGTGATTCCAACCCCCAGCTGTATTTCCTCACACCAGGGCCATGATTTGGGCACTGGGGTAGTTCCATCCTGCCTTCCACAGCACGTGCTCTGAGGAGCCTGCGGCCAAAGGACTGCTGGGACAGCATCACCAGGATCCTTGAGCTCAAGATGATGACTGCCAGCCAGGATAAGCAGGGGACCAGCAGGAATTGTGTTTGTTACAGAGGCATCCCCATTTCCCACAGACAGGCAGAGAGGGCTGCACCACCACGAGCATTTTTCAGAGTTTGGAAACAACAAAAATGTAGAAAACCACTTGGGATGAACATGTAAAAGCTCTCATAAAAAATATGTTGGAATAATCTTTCTTTAGGACCTTTTCTCCCCTCACTTACTCAGAGATTCTGCATAGGACTTTCAGGAAGTGAACCGCAAAGCTATTTGACTCACACTTCTCAGTCGCTGAAAATATGCAACCTTTGTACTTCTCTTGAAACATGCAGTCACAGAAATGCACTGAATGCTGTCCTGTCATGCCTCTTTATTAAATCAATCATGAGCTAATTTCCTGAAATTCATCTCTTTTGTTTTGGCAATCTTACAAAATACATTTTGAAACGTTTAAAACTCAGATAACCAGGAGAGTAAAACTGGTTATAAACAGAAAAGGTAATGAGCATTCATTTAGTCATAAAGAAGAAATTAGAGAGATTTTGCCTATTTTTTAATACCTATGTTTAATAAAGCACAAATCAGATGAAGCACATTCTGCTCCATCCACTGCGTTTGCTCCCTCGGGATTCGAATGCATCGTTCTTTCAATTCCATTGAAATGTCTGAGTCGGAGCTGTCTGGGGCCGCTGCAGTGACAAGTTAATGATGGCATTATTGGGGAAGCTATCTGCTGAAAATGCCGTAAGGGAGACTTGCGGGAAAGTCCGCAGGCATCCCAAACACGTCCTGCCTTCCTTTTCAACAGGGAGCTTCTCACGTTCCCACACAGGGAAAGCTCCTGCCAGCAATGCAGCACAAGCTCCTCTGTGACTCCTCCACAGGCTGATCAAAGCTACAGGCAGAATTTTGCTGCTCACTGATTTTCCACTATTTCATCAGGATATACACATGACACACTTAAAAATAATGGAAGTTTCTTTTCATAAAAGGCAAGAGTTCTACCATGGTTTATCTTGCATATTTATATTTTCTTGCACCCTCTAAATGCAACATCTTTTACATTTCTCAGAATGAGGAAAAAAATTAATAGGAAGATATTTCACCAACAAAATGATACCTGCCACAATCTGATTTGTATCACTCAGGTTAACCTACAAGCATTCATGAGAAACATATTTTTAAGTTAAAAGTTAAGTCACAAGAATCCCCACAGCATTACATGCATGCGTGAATGTGCACACACACAGAGTTTAAAAATTAAAAAGCAAATTTAAAGTGGTCATTGGTGACCCAAAATGCACATATGGTTGATTTAGGTGTCCCTTGGCAACCACTGATGGTTAGGTATAACTAACAATATTCTAACACTGAAAAATCCTAAACAGTTCAAGGCAATCCAACTTTTTCCCTGCAGCCATACACTTTTGAAGCAGAATTGATATTTGTTGTACCTCTTTCTCATGATCTGAAAACCAGCTGGTGTCTTTACTGGAGCCTTGAGGCAAAATATGAACATCCACCAAGACAGCAAAGTTCCCACACTGAAAAAAAAAAAAAAAAGAAGAAAAACCATGTTGAACTGTAGCTGCTAGGAAGCACATGTGAAGCAGACAGGGAGATAAACAATCAGGTAAGCACATGCATCTGATTCAGAGTTACAGCAGGCAGAACATTAAATCCTGGAAGTTTATGAAGTATGGAATTACAAATTTATCATTGTTCGTGGACTGAACAAGGAACAAGAGCATCAGACCTATCCTGGATAGCTCACTGAAATGTTCATATGACTAGCACAAGTATGTGGAATTTTCTTCTGCTACCTAAATGCCTCTTTTAAATCTGAGTTCGAGCAAATTTTAATGGGTGAAAAATAAGCTATTCCTTCACCAAACTCAAGTAATTCTAGTTCTGAAAATTTGGTACCACAATAATTATCTGCTTGGGGCATTAAATTTATTAAGTACTTAAAAATTTGGCATCTTAGAAGTCTTTTCCTTTCTCCAAGCTACCTAATGCAAAGAACAGCAAGTTTGAAGGACTCTTCAGTGGATATCTGGTACTTACCACATCTGTCACCTGTACTTTGATTGGTTAAATAATAAGGCTCACCTGTTACTAAAGACTATATCCAGTTGTTAGGATGATACAGGCTACATGCCAAGACACATCAGCTATTTCTGAAATTCCTTGACCTTGATAGGTGCACCCATATCTCAGGCTTATGGTGTAGCACAAGTACAGTTGCTGAGAGTGCCCTTACCTATATCCATTAGCACTAAGAGCAAAAAGATTTAGCTTCAATTTTATTAATCATAACAGCATATTTGTTAAATTTAAAATCTCTTGGTTAATAAACACTCGGATCTGTAAATCAACTGCAAACAGAAGTTTCTAAATAATGATTCAAATATAATTAAAATGTAATTCATGGCCAATATTGTAGCTACAATACAAAAGTTTGGCAAACGAGACAGGCATTGTGAAATAACTTTGAGAAACTTCTAAGTTACTTATAGGTATCAGTCACTGAAAGAGCAGAATGCTTTGATCTATTGTATCAAAAGGCTTCTCTTTCCTCCAGAGAACCAAGAATTGCCAGATGGCTGCCACAGCAGACTTTTCCAAGCTTTAAGTGGATGACAAAATATCTCACAAAAATCTCTGGTGAATCATTAGTCAGCTCCAGCAAACTTTAAATTGACTACTGAACTTCAAAGTTAGCAGAAGCTGCAGATTATAAAGTGAAAGCCAGTAAATTATTCATGGTTCAGCACTAATAACAACAAACAAGGAGTAGATACATCAAGAAAATTCAAATTATCAAATGCTCCATGTTAACTGCTATCATTTTCTACTGGCTACAAAACTTTATATGTACATAGAGATACAAAGTATAGACCTGTTTTTCAAGGAGACAGAATGTTTGTAATTACTTTCTTCTGAGTGGCACTGTTTGTCTCAGTTGCCAATCTTGAAACAATTGGGAAAAAAAAGAAAAAAACAAACCACATTCAAAACTATACAATGGAACAGTTAAAATTATCTTGAGTTAAATTTTACAAACACACCAAACATTTGTAGTGCTTCAAAGAAAAAAACAGATATAAATCACACATGAATCCTTGTAATAGTCAAGGTTTCCCAATGGAAGATTTCTATCCCTCTGAGCTTTGGAGCACTCTTCTTTGTAGACAGCACACCTGGCAATATTTCACTAGCCACAAGCCGAGTTTTGCCCCACAATCAGAACAGCTTTGGGACAGGACACAGGGAAGCATAACTGGCACAGGCAAGGAGGAAAAGGGGGAGTCAGAGAACATGAGCACAGCACCTGCCGAGCCTCTCTACCTCCTATTTTTGTTGAGTCCTGGACTGATCTGAGCAACAGCTCCCATGCAGGCTCCCCTGTATTGCTGAGCTACACCTGCATTTCTGCTTCCTGAGCCTTCACAGGGTACAGCTCTGAGCATGAGGCTTACACTGAGCAGCTCAATACAACTTGGGCTGCTCCAGCAGCGAAGGACAAGTACAGAATAAACACCAATACAAATAATGGCAGGGAACAGAGGCAAGGGGAGGGAAAATGTACACAGTTTATATCAGCAGACCTGATGCTCTTATAGAAGTTTCCATTTTTACTTTTATTCTGATGAACATGCAACTCCATGAAAATACTTGCTTTTGTTTTAACGGAAATGAAGTGTTTCCAGTCAGTGTGGCTGCAAGATGCAACTCGTGACTCCTCAGTACCACAACTGAGAGGCAAACAAAAAGAACAGCAACTTTTAATTTCATGCTTTCAACATCCATCTCAAAATTTGCACTGAAAATTGTTTTTTGAGGTGTGATTGTCCAAACTGAAACTTGAATGCCTGATTTGATGGGAAACACATTTGTCAAGAATCAATAGGAAAACATTTCACTTAAAAATTAAAGACAGAAGCAGATGCTTCAAGTTGATATCCCCCATAATCCTAGGTTTCAAAAACTCTTCATTTTTACAAGCTGTTTTTAATGTTCACATTCTTACTGTAACAGTCTAATGACATTCATTGTGTTACTAAACAAAGGGCTTTAAATGATCTCAGAATGTTGTTAGTGTATTGTTGAACGGCAATGGCATTTAATTCAGAACATCTTTTCAGAATTCAAGTTGTTTATACAAATACATCAAACACTTCATAGACTCTGCAAATTGAAAATATAACCAGACATGTAACGTAAACAGAACAAAACTCAACACACAGTGGTCATTCAAGCAAAGTCATCTGCCCATAACCTGCTGAAACCTTGAAAGCAACACATGCCAGATGGTGAACTATTGTTGCAAATCCCCCAATGAGTAAATAAACCCAAAGAAATCCTTTTTATTGCTACACCCATTTTTACAATCAGTGGGCTCCTACATGGGTACTCGTGTTTCTTTGAAGTGCATCACATGAACAGCATGGAGCAGTCCCTATGCCCAGCGAGTCCTTGGGCTGCTGGGGATGAGCACAGTGCGTTTGTACTCCAACCTACACACTCTGCTGCCTCGCTACAGCAGACTGGAGTGCAGAGCCAGCCTCCCAAAACACATTCGAGGGCTCCCCACTGCTGTGATTATGGACATGGACTGGAGGGTCAGAACTCACTGCAGCTCAGTTGGAACAAACGTCTGAGAGCTTGGCTGGGCTTTGGGATGGGCAGGAAGGGGCTGAGTGCAACCCTCACACACTCAAAACTCCAAAACTGCTCCATAATGAACAGACAGGAACTGGTTACTTCTACTCTTCCCTCTTCCCTGAGCACTGTGCTACTCTGTGGTTTCAGAGAGAATTTTACTGCAGTCTTAGACGATGTCTATAGTTTAAAAAAAAATAAGAAAGACAGACTTGATCCCAATGACCATTCAAAAATGTCATTGGAAACCCTTTCTGGCATTGTGACAAAATTGATAGGACATATCATCACCCTCCAGAATGCAAAAGTACAGCCAAGAGATTTTGTGGGAAAAAAATAAACCACACATAAGCCTATGTGAAATATCTTGTCTTAAAATAAACAGGAAAATTTGAATATTTTCCATCCTAAGTTCTTTCTGAAAATCACTAAGTGTTCTGCAGAGAGTCAAGCAAGTTCTAATATCTACAGCATTGAGTATAATTATGACCAATTAATCATTGGTCTATACACTGTGCCAACTGCATTATAAAAAATTTACATTTTCCAAGCTTATTAGAAGTTTATTCTCCTCCTTTATCTTTCTGATCCCAAAGAAAATTATGTGTTTTCCTATTGTTATTATTTCTATTAGCACCAATGATTTGCAATATTTTGACTTTTTCTTCTTACACAGCAATAGCAAGAGGAAAAAAATCACTTAAGCAAGTGAGCATACAGCACAAAAGACATATTTGTCATTATACAACATTAATTTAACTTTCATTTACAAGCATGTCTAGGAGCACAATGATATGAGGTAATACACAGTTTACCAAACTATAGAGACACTGTTCCAACACTTAAATGCCTCAACCTGTATAAACACAGGACTTAGGATAAGTATTTATGCCACCACCACTGCTGGCAGCTATCAGAGGATAAAGGAATTTTGGGGACAGATAACACATTTCTCATTCTTTTAAGCAGATAAAGTTACAATTTGATATGTGTATGACTTTTCCACATATTTTTCTAGAGAATCTCTGGGTTGTTTTTGTTGTTGTATTTTTTTTTTTGGGGGGGGGGGCGCGCTGGTGTCATCCTTCTAAGGGGAAAAAAAAATCAGAGGGGGGAGAGGGGGGATAAAAGTAATACAATTTTCTTTTTACCAGGCAGCAAAGTTGCACAAAAATAGTGTTTCCCTGGTTAATGCTCAAAGCAAGATGTTTCTCTCTCTGTTTCAGGGGGAGGGGAGTTTAGGCATCAACAGGTCACCAGTGAATAGTTTTGCTGTCATGAGATTAATCAGGAGCTCACCTAACAAGAGCAATGGACAATTATAGAAAAATTTCTCAACAGCTGATACAAAAGCAGAGCAGAACATATAAGAGAAGCCTCCAGAAGAAGCCAAAAGCAGAATCCCTCTAGGAAATCATGTAACAAGTCCACTCTTCAAAATGCTCAAGTAATATGATGCAAATGTCAGAGGGTAAAAGGGGCATATTCCACTTTTGACCTTTTTTCTGGATAAGAGCTGCTTGGTTCTGGAAATTGTACAAAGCTTGTACTTTGTCATAAATTTATATCCTGAAGTTGTAGAACAGTTTCAGCAAATAAATCCTTCTTACTAAAGGAGGATTATAGCCATCAGCTAACATCACCTACATCTTTTAAATTCCCTGCTTTCAAAGATCTATGGGGTCACTGCAACAATAAAAAGGGAGCAGCAGATCAAGGGCAATGCTACAACAGGTTCTAAATAGAAGATCAATCCTCAAAGATAGCTGCACTAAATTATACACAGATTCAGCAGGAATTGGACAATCTAAAATGCAGTCAGACTTTCCAATAGCAGAGAGGAAATTTCCCTTTTACAGCCTGCATAGAAATTATATCTAAGTAATCTTTCACAAGTGGTTGGCTTGCTTTTTTTAGAAGAACAGTTTATATGTGAGGAATTCCTGAAAGGAGGAGTGTTTAATTTTCTGGTGTTTTAGTGGAAGAGAAGAAGCAGTTATCTGAAAATTCAATCAATAAGCTATAGGCACATTAAGATCCCATTGAGAGGTTCCCATGCCAAGCAAAGAGGTGTAAGCAGAGAACAAGCCCTTACAACAATCCTCTGATAAATGTGGCCTGACAACTCATGAAACTAGGATGCAACATCAAGGCAGCATTTTAGACTCTTAACAGATGCAGATGGACAGGATATTAAATTTAAGAAATGATGGGAAAAAGAAAACAAGAAATACTTGCGAGTGATTCAACCCTTAGGAAAACAGAAAAAACAGTAAGGAGATTCAGATCTGATGGAGCTGGCTATGATGCTGGAGACTTTTGAACTGAGGACTAACACACTGTTGTTAAAGCCTGTGACAGTGAGCGATCCACCCAAATTAAAATAAGTTAATGAAGACAACTCCTTCAGAAAACCAAATACCTGCCGAGGTAATGCATGTTTTTAGCAACGTTGGAATGCTGCAGTGCAAACAGAGCCTTCAGTTCATCACCCACAGCTAGGCTAAGCAGTAATTACTTAATCTAAACATCTGAACTGGTCCCGGAGAACTGCTCTATCAGGTACAATGTTGAAAAAGAGGCCTAAATTGCATGAGAGAATTAAGCTTAATTTAGGTTGTCAATCTGTGCTGGTCTGATCCCAATTCCGTAGGAGGTTTTGTAGCCCACATATTGAAAAGAGTCATATAGTTGGAGCTCAAACAATTGCAAAAAGCAAGTTTTTCCTTGGGGCTAAGTCTCCAAGTAACACTGCAATCTCACCATCGTTTTGAAAGGATATACCATGTCCCTGCCTGTGTCAGGACTGATCCAGAAAAACAGAAATAGCAGCACAGTATTTGCTCAAGATAATAAAAAGATAATTTGAGATTCCAACAAGCTGCTTTCACCCTCTTGTTGTAAAGTATTATTCTAAAAACAATGGTATTTTTTGAATCATTGTGAACAAGTGATGATGAAATACCCCTGTCTGCAACAACCTGCTTTCATCCCACTTTATGCTGGGGAATGTGAGTGGCCATATTACCTGAGGAGGTGAAAATATTCACAATCTACCTAAATATAATTAATTCTTAATTGCAAATTTTTAAAGACACTTCCTAGGGCTTGGCCACACCATCAGAGTGCCACAGGATACCATATTATTGTGTATCCCTTGATCATTGGCAAGTGGGTGCAGATAAAGATTATTACCTTACTGAGCTCTTACCCTGAGCTATCAATAATAATAATAATAAAAATTTGCTATTATGAATTTGGCAGCTCATGAGAAGAATTGCCTTGCCATTGCTGTACTAAACTGGAGGTGGGAACATTCTTTTAGGTTCTACAAAGTCAGTGCTGGGATTTTGTTTCTTCCCCAGGTGGAAAGAACAAGGAACTTTTACACACCTTATACAAAACACTCTGCATGGCTGAATTATTCAGTTTGTAATTATTAGGTCCTACAGCAATAGGTATCAAAACAACTGCAATGACTACTAAAGCTTCCAGAACTCCTTAAGATTGCCAACTGTAACATGACAATTCATATTTTTTTAAGAAATTAGAGCCAGTAATAAAAAGGTTGGAGGGCATTTTTCAGATGTTTAACTTGTTAAATGATTTTTACAGGTTTTCCCATACATGCTTTACAGGCTTTATTTTAATATTAATTTCCCAGACTTGAAAGCATGAAAAAAAGATCACCAGGTATGTAATGGCAAGCTACTGATGGATTTGTTCAGCATGAAAAGAGCCACCATACAAGAGGGCTGAGGAAATTAGCAATGCACCACCTGATTTTATGACTTTCTGCATATACCAGAAAATGAAGTGCAATAAAAATTAGGTGGAGACATCACCCTCAGTATCTTCTGATGTAAATTCTGTCGGAGGAAATAAAACCAGGTGTCAGATAGCATAAAAACACAGTTTACAAGCTTCCTGTAAGGTGAAGCAGAGGCAAACCACAGTGTTTGTTTCACAAGGTAACGTGCCCATTGCTAGGATGAAGGAGCAGCAGTTCTCCAGCACATGATGCACCCACGAATATATTTCTGAGTTATTTGTCCAACAGCTGCAGGGATGGGCTGACTTCCCTCTCACAAAAACAGAACGGGGAAGTGAGGGCAGGTCCCAGGCAGGAAACTGTTCCACGTGTCCAACTTTGCAATTTTTTCAGATTCCTTTTTATTCTAGGAGATGAGGTCTCACCTGCTCTGGAATTCTGGAATTCCCTTCCTTCCCTGCCTCTCCTGACAACCTTACCTACCGCAGCACACAGCTACTGAATGGGGAAGCAGGAGGCAACACAAAACCAAACCCAACATCTGCAGCCCATGTCTCAATGTAAAATATCTGCAGATGCTAAATTTTTATGCCAAAATAATTTAACAGATTCAAGATAAATTAATTGCACATGGTCAGATTGTAAGACAAATACATTAAGCAGAAGTATTTTTATTTGCTAAAAAGTGTAGCAAGCCAAACTTCTTAATATTGTTAAATTTATTGAAATGGTTGAAATGTTGCATTTTCCAAGAACGTAAAATAAGTACTTTTAACTCTGTGTTTTAACTAATTTGTCTAAACTCAGCCAGGAAAATTTCAGAAGAGCAAGAAAGCTTTTTCAGAAACAGCATAAGAAAAAAGTGACTCATGCTGAAAAAGGCGTATTACACAAGTGACACCCTTTGGACAAAATCCTTCTATTAAGTGGGAGCATATTAAGTCAACACAGGGCAGTTCAACAAAATATTTGATGCTTTATCTACAGAGGTACAAGGGAAGAAACAGATGAGTCTTCCAAAAGAACCAAGTGATGTGCTAAATCTTACTGCTGAAAAAGCAGAATCAGATGATAGAGAATCCATCATATTTCAAAATGGAAACAGATCACCAAAAACCTCAAGGAATTACCAGCTGGCAAGCAAAGGGATATAACTTTTTTTAAAGTCTAAGGAAAAAAAAAATCATTTCATCTGGCATTGAACAGAGTATATAATAAATAGATTTCATGCTTAAATAAAAAGAAAAAAGAATAGGAGCAACAAGAAATTTATAAAAATTTGTAAAATATGAACACAGGTGAACACTGAGGAGTTGGTGAAAGGCAAGGATTGTGGAAAGTACCTGCTGGAGTGTTTGTCACCAGAAAGGCTCCTGGGACTAAAACACGACCTGCTAAGGAAGCTCCTTTCCCATTTGTCTGTCCTTGCTCCAGACTGCCTCTATCTTACATCTCCCACAGGTCAGCACCAAGCAGAGCTGAGCAGGTACAACTGTCCCCTACTTGAAACATCTTTGATTCACCATCTGTTTTAAAAGGCATCCCACCATCCACCGAGTCTGACAGCAATAAACAGGCAGTGACTATTGATATATCTCTCCTAACAAACTTAGCTGGTAACCCCTGGGAGGACAGCAGGGCAATGAGAAGCAGGTGGTGGATGACAAGACCTTAACTTAAATCAGATGCAGCTCAAAAATGCACCTGACTCTGCTCCAACTGTAGGCCTTCAGCAACCCCAGGAACCCATCCCTGACCTCTAAGGGAGGCAGGTGAGTACAGCACTACATTGCACAGGTTAATCCATATTTATTTACATGCTCCCAGCAGCCACAACAAAGACTTCTAATTCATAAAAGTGAATCCTTCTGCAAATATTCCTCTTCCCACAACTCAGTTTCTGAGGTTGGGAACTTCTGACCATTTTTCTTCTAAACATTTATTAAAATCAGTTAATTGACTCCAGTCTCTTCCAATAGGGCAAAGAAAGATCCAAACAAAGTGTGAGGTTTCTAACATGAAAACAAACATTTAAAGAAACAAATTCAGTACTTTACATAAGTAGAGCATAATCTCTAACTGGCTTTGTTAGTTTCTATAAATCTTTTTCACACTAAGTGCACTGATAGGTTTTATAGTCACATGTGGTCAATCACATCATGAAACCCAAGGAAAAACACTTGTGAAAAACACAATATACAGACATCATAGGTAACACATTGCTCATTTTCATCTATTATGAAGAGTAATACAAACAACATGCTCCCAAGATTTCAGAGAAGCCCCATTTTACTGAGGGAGGGGGGTGGAATGGCAAGGAGGACTGATTTACTCTCAAAAAATCATTTCTCTCTTTCACTGGGATCAAAAAAGCTGTTGCCTTAAAGAAAAAAGGATGTAATTTTAGTACAGTCAAGAAGGACAACCAGTACCTAGGATTTCAACTGCTATTTGGGAATGCCTTTTAAAAAAATTTAGGTTTTACATTTTGAAGTCTTTGTATTATTTTTTCCCAAGTTTCCCGTGGATTAAGTTACTAATTGGAAATATGTGGGAAATATTTCCCACAATTATGTTTAGAAAAATTCCAGTGATAATTAGCACCAATCCTCATACATGTGGTAAGCATTAAAATCACTGAAAATGATAAATAGTGTTGATTTTATGCAACACATTGTAGACACTAAATATATAAAACATTATATTGGGTCCATACTGACCTGTATATGCTCTAGCAGCAACAAGAAGCCTAGAAGAAGAGGTAAAACCATAAGCAAATAATGACACTTTCCTCAGCAGATGTATTAGACTCTTGTCAACATGAGACCCTGGGTTTTCTATCTCATAGGCTGCATCTGTATTTGGAAGTCATCAGTGATTGTTTTCTCCCAGAATTTGTGAACTGGTTTATAAAGCTGCTTGAATATTTGCAAATCCTGTGGCAAATCCAATTGCAGCACACCAAGAATCACACATTTCTAGTTCATCATCATGTCATTCAATGCTTGAAGACTTTCTGCACAGCTGCATTCTAACCTTTCATACCTCAGCTCCCTGCTCAGGTCTGGTACAAATCCAGCAACTGCCCAGAGCTCCCTGTTCAGCTCCAGTACTGCCTCCATCCTTCAGCCAGGCAATCTGTGCATGGACCTTCTTCTTCAGCTCACCTATCAGCGTTTGGTGAAGGGCCTTGTCCATCCCTTCTGGAGGATCTGAAAGGGTTATGGCAACAGAGTCCGTGTCCTTACACTGCCTCCCTCCTGCAAAGATGCCAGGGGGCAGTGATGCACATGGCTTCTGTTACAATGGCTGTTTTGACTCTTTCCCCATGTGTTCCACTGACCCCGATACCCATTCATTCTGCCCCACTGGAGTCTGTGCTAATTTGTCCAACGCAGATGTCAGATATTGAAGTGACAAATTTCTGTTCCTATCCCTCAAGGCACTCTCACGTACATGGAGCAAGGATAGTTTTAACATAAGCAACATCTGCCAAAGTTTATTCTTCACACATATTCTAAATGGTGGCTTTCAGTGTCCTTATTCCAGTGCAGAGTACAAATTAACTAAAACTAAATAAATTCATAAACTATATTAATTCCTGTTGTTTCTTTTGCAGCTGAGAACATGATGATACTGGAAAATTAGTTTCTGGAGTTAATGCATTATGTTTCAAAAGGTCAGCTTTTTAACATACCAATAAATAGCAAAACTCTACAAATGCATCGTAGCATCCTGTCCTGTTGTGTGCAAATACAGAGAATTAGGCTTAAGCTAATGCCTTGTCCTTCAGGAGGCTAATTCAGCTTCACTTATCTTTCAGACTCCTCCTATAATTAACTAAACTGCTGAAAAAAACCCACTTTCTGTCAAACAGTCCCTTAAAATTCCTATTTTTATCATTTTCTATCAAAAATTACATATATTTGTACATTCACCACGTTCTTTTTCTCCCTGCTCCATCTGTAACCCTATTGCACAAAACTTGCATATGTTGCCTAATTCCTCCATTAAAATTTTCCTGAATTTAAATTCGACTTTTTCCATACCTGCCAAGGTCAAAACTCCTCCTTAATGCATCTTCTAAACAGGCAAGGGCTACAGTAAAGCTGACAGCACAAAGCAGCTCAATAAATTCAGCTATACCATCTATTATCAGGTATCTAAGATGTCACCTGGCTGAATTAAATCTTGCTTAATTGCAATGTTTATGTCTACCCAGCAAGATGTTAAAATGGAAAATTCAAACTGAATTACTTAACATGTCTGCAGCACACCTAATTTCCCATAACCTGTATCCACCTGCTTAGCTCTCCAAGAGTGAACGAAATAGAGTTCCAAGGCAACAAACATCCCTGCTTTCTGTACTGAAACTTAATGCTGATAATCAATAAAAATGAGAGAACCAGCACTGTCAACTGCTTCATCTCTCCTGAGCAAGCAAATCATTATCATCAGTTCCAATACTGCTCCTCTGAAAAATAAACATTTGAGACTGATGCAGCATTTGCATTAATAAAACCAGGGCAACAATCAGTTTTTACATCACTGAGATGTAAAAATTAGGCCCAGATTACACTCCATGCCACCACAAACAACTGCTCCTTAGCTTGCTAGTCCTTTCAATTTATTGTCATAGCATGGAGATAAAACTCCTATCTGTAATTAAAAAAAAATTTAAAAAATAAAAATAAAAAATGGTGCATCAGCCTGAGAGAAGACTTTTTTCCCTGCTTGCTCAAGTTCTGGTCTATATCACTCTCAGTTCCCAAGGCTCTTTCCACTTCTCCTTATCTCAGTCCTCATTTTCCCACTGTCAAAGCCTGGTTTTCCAGGAAGGAAAGTTATGGTAAAGATGAGGAATATTGTTCAGCACCTCTTTGCCCTTTGGCACTGCTATCAAACACTGGGATTTTATCTGCCACATTAGCAGAGATCTCACAAAAAACACATTCCTTTTTGTATAATGTACATGGTGGTCACTCAAACAATAACCAGTAACAGATGTCTGAAGTGAGGAGAATGGACTATTTAAATAGAACTTTATAAATTCTGATGATCCCTTCCCAGATTTGAGACCTTGACACTTAATTTATAACTATCAGTATGGCCCTATCCTTCCCTTTGTGTGTTTATTCCTAGTTCCTACCTCGTAAGGATCCTTTGCCCACCATGCCTTAAGTTTCTCTGTGACCTTGCAGATAATCTTACCCTTAACTTGGCTTCATTTAACAGTGTAGAGATAAAAATGAACCAAAAAAAAAAAAAAAAAAAAAAAAAAAAAACAAAACCCGTCTGCAAAGAATCCAGCACCCAAACATGGAATTCTGTCAGGGCTATGAACTTACATGCTTACATAAAATTACAGGCTTCATTCAGCACCCTGCAATGACCATCTGGGAAAGTTTTTCTTTCAAAGGAAACAGAGAAGTATGAAAGAAATGAGAAATGTAACCTGCCAGAGTCCACTGAAATTTTGATGGTACAATATTTGTATGTAGGTCTGCTTTCCAGGGGTTTTCAAACAGTGCTCTCACTCAATATCCACGGGAAATTAAGTAGTAACTGCTTCAAATATTCTTACAGTTCAATATTACAAGAAAGAATGTTAGAATTGGAATTTTAGAAGAAAATGCTCCACAAATCTATAGCTGTAAACCTTATCTGACAACAGCACTTTCATTCATATAGAAACAGCAGAACTAAAGATCCATTTGGCATAGTACAGAAGCAGATTTTAAGACTACAGTCTTTATAATGCTGCATTATATTTAATTACCTTGTTTTCAGAATTCCTTTTAAGATAATAAAGATTTCTGTATGTACTTCTGCATATAGATGCTTAAGAAAAAACTATTTATAAAAATGTCATTAATCATCCATCTCACTAAAACAGAGGATATCACCAATAGCAGAAGCAATGGAAAAGAATAGATTTTTAAATACATGGTCAGATTCTGTCATTGTAACAGCTCTGCATAGATGCAGAACAAATTTACAGACACGCACAGAGACTGTCAATTGTTGTACTTGTGGACAAAACTTATCCTTCTTTAGGCTTGTAGGTCCAGTCGAAGTTTTACATTCCTGATTAAATTTTTCAAACAGTCAAATAAAATTAACAATAATCCCAGAAAACGAGCAACTTTCAACATTTCAAAACTTTGCAATCAGCTTCAACAGCAAAAGTCCACAGGCATTTTGCTGAAGAGTTTCAGACAGGAATTTCATGACGATTTGTAGGAAATAGACTTTCCCCTCTCCTCTAAAGGCAGTGCAGCAGTAGGGTTTGCCCTGCGCAGGCAGCAGATGAACAGACCTGTGAAGCATTTCTCCAACTGACAGATCATATTACAGGGCAAAAAGTTTCCTTCCTTTCTGGTACAGTGCTGACCTGTACCAGCTCTACTGGAAACCCACTGGAAATCCAAGAGACCAGGCTGACAAGGAGAAAGGCCTCTCTGTACACAGCAGTAACATTCCTGATAGAACCTAAGCAATGCCTACCAGCAGTCAGGAATTTCATATTAAAATACATGGCAGCAGATGATACAAACATCATTTGATTTCACTGGTTACAAAACCAACCCTGTCATACAATTGTAAGTGTGAAAACCACAGGAGCGAATCCAAAGGATAAAGCCTCACATGCTGCAAAAATCACCTACCAAAGCCAGGACCGTGCCAACTAACTAAGGAACTTGAACTATATCTGCAGAGCTAGAACAGATATGGCTGAGATTTCACATCTTGCAAGTCTGCATCTTTTTTAAGAGCCACATAGAAAAGTGTACTCTGGATAAATTAGGTTTAAAAACCTACTTTTTTCCCCCGCCATGAATTTCAACAGAAAAAAAAACAAAACAACCACATCTACTTTACAGATTGAGAGGGAATTACCCTTTGGAAAGCAACTGCTCATTTTTTAATTTAAAAAATTGATAGTATGCTAGGTGCACAACTATCTTTGGTAAAAGGAATGAAAGAACAGCGATGACAGCACGTGACAGATTACAGCTCCTGGATGTCAGGAACCACAGAGACAGGAACAAGCGATCACACCATCCATTTCATCTGATTCACATTAATAAGAGCAAGACAAAAAGAAGACAAAAGAAAAAGACTTAGCTTTAACATGTCCAAAAACACTATTAAGCTTCATTATAGTCATATATGGCCATATATTTATCTCTTTGTATTATTTTTTGCTTGAATTTAGTAACCAACTTCCACTCAGGGCTTTTTAAAAAGATGGAAAGACAAGCATTTGTATATAGCAAAGGCAGCAAAACCACATGTTATTCAACAATGCATAAGACCTACTGTGTTGCTGTGAGACACAGATAAATGAAGAGGAAATATTTCCTTATTTGCCTGATATGAAGAATGAACTCGTGATCTGCTGTAATGTAATTAACATCAAAGAGAACAATAGAGATTAGGGTGTGTAAACATTTTAATACATTATTATTAATGATTACAACATGGTAGGAGTGCTAGATGCTCCAAATCTTGCTGTCTTTAAAGTTTTTCAATATGCCCTTCAAGCTCCCTTCATTAGGTTTTCAGAGAAATACTGAAGAATAACAACAACCCACAACAAAACTTCAATTTTATCAACCAAGTATTTCTCCAAAAATTCAGGTACATGTACAAGTGTTTAAAAGCTGTCCAGAGAAATTCACCCTTTTTGTATGAAATATTTGATATAACTGTGTGAAAATGGACAGAGTGAAGCAGTGCTGTAATAAAACACAATCACAGTATCCTACAGAATGGTTTGCAAAAAGGCCAAGGACACCACACGTGGTCCTTGATGACTGCAAGCACATTTATGAAGTTAAACCGTCTCTGAATACGACCCTAGAAAGGGCAGGTGGAAAACTGATTATGGAAAACCTGCCATCTGGTAACACATTGATTCCCACAGGGAAGTGGGCAGGACTGGAAGCCCCACAGACATCTCCCCTGACTGGATCAATACAATTAACGTGCAGTAAACCATCAGCCTTTCTTTGGATTAGTACTGGGCAAGGATAAAACATCTTGCCACCCTGTGACGCCTCAGGGGCCTTAGATTCTCCTTCTGGGGTGCAAAGGGGAACATGAAACATAAAACAGACAACTGTGCCCACCATCCCTCAGAATTTACACCTTCCGACATCTGGATATTCCTGCTCTCCTCCCTGCTCCAAGTGGCTGAAAACAGCTTTTCAACCAATTATTCTTGCCACTCGAGGTTTTTTACCAGTTTGAGTATCATTTACTACTCCTAATCCTTATCTCATTATCAAGCCACTACGAATTCCTGTTTTACTCCCACTGCTCCATACCTTGGTCTTGTTCCTAACCTTCTCTGCACCTTTTAGTCCAGTTCTCAGCTTGACACAGCCTGCAATCCCTGTTCCAGCACTGACATCACCATCCATTTTCACCTCGTTCCTGCTTCACTTCTCTCCTATCACCAGTCTGTTCCTCCTACAAACTACTGAATATCCCTGGAGCCCATTCCATGCCAGCTACCCCCAGGCTCTGCTCCATAATTAACAAAGATCCTCAGCAGTTTTTTTGCTTTTTGTTGTTTTAATTTTATTTTGTCTAAATAAATCATCCCACCTTTTCTCTTACTGAAGAGGCTCAATCTCCCCCCTTCTCATCACCAGGGCAGCAGAGGCCACCAAGATCACTGGAGATTCCCTGTCAGTAGAGGGTTTTTCTAAATGAAAAGTGAATCTAAAAACTGATTTTCCCAGAGGTGTATAACTTGGTGGGGAGATATCCGAACCAAGGGCAAAGGGCTCATCACAAAATTCCATTTAGAATTACTGCTGTTTCTTAAAGCTTGGGATTTGTTACCATACAAAAGACTTGGACACATAGCTGGTAGATATGACCGAAATAACACCTTTGTAGGGAAAAAAATAAGTCAAAAATCCAACTATTTAACTGAACAAATTCTTAGCAGGAAAATCATCATTTAAGCTAAATGCTTAAAATCTTGGAAAACAAAACTGGTATCAAGAATTTAGTTTTAACTAACTGATAGAGATCATTTCGCTGCCTCACTTTGTAAGTTATATTTATAATTTTTTCATCAAAATGAAACTGGACCAGACAGCAGAACAGGAATGATGAAACACATAGATACTCTTTGTTCATATCTGTTTAGGAGAACAGCATCTTAGGGTTTTACTGGGCAAAAGATTATTCAAATTTTAACAAAACATCTGGTTTGAGCGGTGCTTAGAAATGGCAATAGAATTTAAGGATTTAAGAGAGCATTTAAGTCTTAAAAAAAAAAAAAAAAAGATAGTGATCCACAAATTGAAAGCTTTCCTAATCTCCTGCAGTAATATTGACACATTTATTAAATAGTTTATAATAGTGACTAAAAATGCAGTTTGCATTTTAAGAGTTTCATATAAAAGCTTATTCTGTCAGGTGACCATCCCTAAAACTGAACTCCCCCAACAATTTCCCTTATCCATATTACAGTATCTGCATTTTGACATTTTTAAAGTCAGTCTTATGGATTGATTTGCCATTATTTATATCTCTTAAGTAAAATACTCTTAGAAAAACAAATACTTCAGAACTGTGCAAGGTCATAGAAAAAGCTCAGGTGAAGTATTTTAACCAAGTGCCCCTGAGATTACAGAATTAATTAATGGCAATTTTCTGAGCAGCACTAGTAAGTTTAACTGATTTCATAGCTTACTTCTAACTAAACAAAAAATTCCTACCAAAGTTCTGCATATTTGTCTGGTAAGTTTGGGAGTTTGTTCTTTTTGTTACTTGAAAAACCACAAAAATACATTGAAACGAAATTCATAGACATGTTAATAAATTATCTCTGAGAACAGAGATAAAGGCACTATATAAACCCAAATATTTGTTACTTGAACAGATACATTGCCCACTAAAATGCTTTTATGCCATCTTACTCTTAATTAACTCCATACAGACATATCCATAAGAAGAACTTGTCTATCAGAACGTGCAATGCTCAGTTCTTTGTGATGAAAATGATATGGCACTTAGATAATACTGCATATGACCACTGCACTTGCAGTTCCTGATGGTAAGAAGAATGCTGAAGACATGCATTAATTACATAAAAATAAGCAAAACAAAAAATCCCAGCTATGTTGAAGCCATGCCAGGTCTCACAATAACTGAGGCTGAAAGAGATGTACATTCCTGCCCCTATAGCTAAATTCCTGTCAAAGAGTAGCTGCAGAAGGTTAATTAATGTATTGTACCTGTGCCTACCAATATCAAACAGGTATAAGTACAATATTTATGAAAATTATTGCTCCAATGGCCCTTTGAAGGTCTCAAAGGCAGCTGGGAAAAAAAAAATCCTTTGTTTTACTAAAACCACAGTGATGATGCAAAGTAACTCTTTGATCTATTATATATTTGAAAGCACTAAGCTAAGTGCAGACAGTAATTGCTGACAAATCCCAGTAGTAAACAAACCAGTCTCACATTTTACATATTATCAAGAGGCTACAGAATTAATGGTTACAGCCAAAGAAATGTTGACACAGTTGCAGATTAAGCCTTAACATGCTGATCATGTTAAAAATACTGCAGGAGAAATATTTTTCCACTTTGTAAAAAGCCAGACTGTTTACATGCATAAGTGGCTGGAGATCTTGTTGTCTGTGTGTGGTCTTAACATTTCAGTATCATAACCATGAACATAAAGAGAAACAGCATGAAATAACCTATTATACTTACAATCAATGCCAGACTGCAAATATTAGAAGCACTGAGATCTGACTTTCTGAAAACGAGTATTACAACATACATGTACCTACATACAAAGTTTTTACTTCCTTTTCTACAATATAATAAAAAAAAACGGAAACAAAGCTTTTCTAAAAGCAAACAGAGGACTCATATTTCACAAAAATTAAGTTTTCTTTCCTTTACATTGCTTAGAAAGGAAAATAAAATAAAAAAAATTTAAAATAACAAACATCTTCTTTGCTAAAAGCTGAGACATTCTGAAACTATGGTAATCTCACTTGTATTGTTTTATCACATGAAATGTATTAAATTTCTCTAGCTGTTACTTGTATACAACTACACATATCACAGCTCTAGTTCCTAATTGTCTTAAATGTCTAATCTGCTGTCTCTTAGCTGATTTTTGCTACAAATTGCTGTTACTTATTTATTCAGGAATCACTGGAAAAATCTCCTGCAACAATTTTTTTTTCTCTTTTTAATAAAAAGCAAAGCCTTTCAGAGGAAAGAGAGCACTGTGAAATCATTAAGGAGATGCAAGCTCCCTTTACTACAGGGAGACCAATTTGTAGCTTAACCATTCACACACAGCTAAGGACTGCTAATAGGTAAAGGGCACCAAACTCCCCCACCTTCCCACTCCCTAGGTCTAGCAATCCAACATGCAACTTTAAAAGGCAAGTATGCAGAATAAACAAAGTATTTTTACTTCAATCACTCAATGCAAGAACTCTCAGTATTTTTCACACCAATTGACACTTCCTGCCACAGCCAGCAACAGAAAACAGAGGCCCTCATCCTTTCAGCATCTATCTGTGAACCTCACTACCCATGGCTGAAATTCCTAAGATTTCAGTAAAAAAAAAAAAAAAAAAAAATTGAAAGTACAAGGTTGTACCAAGAACGCATCTGTCCAAAGGTTTGAGACAGATTTCTGGTCCTGTTGTTCATTTGCATATGTGGGAAGGTGAAGGGGGAAGGAGAAGTAACTTATTAAGTTTTCCCCATGCTTACAGCCTATTGATCATTTAATACATGCACAGAAAGCAAAGTTCTTCAAAACGGTTTCTTCTCTAAAATTACAGGATTAATGTAAGAAGAGGAAAAATATCAGGGGCATAATTGATGAATAGAATTAACACTGTGGGATCATTCTAATTCCATTTGGGACACACATCCCTCATGAGGCTGAGTTTTCTGTTCCATAAGCTTTTAAGAAAAATAAACACGTCACCACAAGTCTTTCAAAGTACACTTCCCAAATTAGAGAAGTGATTGAGGAGCCAATAGAAAAGCAATATGTATGAAGGGTAATTCCCTGCAAACACAAACTGTAAATGACCCTTAAAAGGGTCCCTTCTGAGCTTCCTGGAGGAAGCAGCATGGCTCTGAAACCAGGCAGAAGGGCAGGGCACTATCCCCACTGCCCACTCCTCAAAGGGGGTGCTCCTTGGCACAAGTGTCCCAGGGAGGGAGAGCCAAGCAGCACTACAGGATTACCAGGGCTCTCCTGGCCTGTCAGCCTGCCTCCTGGAGCCTGGCTGCTGGAACCCATAGTTTTTGGTAAATAAATCATTACACTGCACATTTCTTCAGTGTGGAATTATTTGTAAACATCCAGCTTTTGCTCCAGTCCAGAAATATTAATAGACTGGCTGAAGACAGCAGCAAACAACAAAGGAAGGCCTAAGAATTTATTTTGTTCAGTGCCAGACTGCAAAAGCTTCTGTGGAAATCACAGAGGGGAAACTCCAGAACATACAAGCATTCCGTGGCAGATTGCCTTTTTCTTCAGGTAGCGGAGTGCTCATTCCAATCCCAGCACCTGTTACGTGCAATCTTTTCCTCAGGAACTTCATGGCAATTTTTTGCATTTTTATGCTTATGATCTGCAATCTAAAATGCCAAAGAGACTCCCCTGCAATTCAGCATCAGTCATACAGGTGACAGCTGATGCTACAGTTACTCCCAGCCCATAGGACAGACCTTCCACAGCCTGTTCCACGACCCTGCCACTTTTCAATTAACACCTTCCCCTAGGTCTGGATTTTTAAGGATTTTTAAGCCTCTTTACAGTGCTGCTGTAAACATGACAACAACAACAAGGGAGATCTTTGCTGCTGAGAATGAGCCCTCACAGAAGGGAATTTTCACAGTTTTCACTTTGTGGAAAAACCTGGAATGCTCACCCTAAACACACAGGAACCTCCATCACACAGCCCAGAAGAAAACTGCAAAGCCTCACTGGTTTTCACCACACCGGTAATGTTATAGGTAACACAGCATTTAAACTGAATTCTATTCTCACAGATTTGGACTAATGTTTAACTATTTTAACATTTAAACAAGTAGCATATGGACACTTTGAGGAGACCCAAAGCATTACTGAGAACACAAGGGAACTAATCCAAACATCTTGAGGGTCACTGAACTGACTTGCAGATGGTCAAATGAGAGAAATGAGCAAGCCACTTGTTGATCAGGGCCTAAGCACCAAATCTATGTGGCAGTCCAAAGAGAAAGAAGGGGTATTTCAAAACCAATGATGGCACCAATATGATGGCAGCCAGCAGCAGCAGATATAATTTGGATTTGGGCAGTACTACAGAGTAGATGCTCTTGGTGAATGAGATTACCTTTTTAAGTACCATTATCCTGCCTTTTCTGAAATTACCCCTTGTATCAAGTTAAAGTCACCAGTATCTCTGTGGATAAGATTTTTGAAGTATTCTCTCCTTCTAATCTAGTTTTATATTTGGAGTCCACAGTGAAGATCAAATATTCTATTAGGTTTTAGGAGTCTGTGATCATCACTGGTACTCCTACCACTTTGTAACAGCTCAAATACCCTAGCCTACTTAGAAACATGGAAATTATCTTTTGCCAACTTCATTTTCCCTGCTTGGAGTGTGAACGCTGCCTCATAATGGTAGATAAAGTTACCTCCTCTTGTCACAGCACTGGCTACCAACAAGAGAGCTTTAAGTGACTTTCTAGGTGTACAGCTTGAAACACTGTGAGATTCCTTGATGCTTGCTTAAAGAAAGGCAGGTTCTAATGATAGCCAAGTATCATTTCACTTCTGAACTTACAATGTTTTTTAATTGTATTCTTCATCACTGTATTTTTCCTTCCCAAAATCTATATCATGGCTCAAAACCATATATCATAGGAATTTAGAAAATCAGATTAAATCCCAACAGTTCCTACATGCTTAATAATGTAGGCCTCTCCAAATAGCAACAACAAATGAACCATCTCTAATAACCCTACAGAAAATGGCTTCAAATTAGCAAAGAGTTTTCTGAACTATGTAGAATATGCTGAGCATCTGTAATTAAATCTCTTTCCAGTTCATAATCAAAAACTACCCCTAGCTGTATCCTCCAAATATTCTACAAATCAAAATTCCTGCCAATTATCAGGGTGAAGGGATATAGACAAAGACACATTTTCCTTAACATTTTTCTGTCCTTTGAGGTCATCTCTACACACCACCCCATTTCCACCAAACAATAAAAGCAAAATTAAACATTCTGTTCAATTTAATGAACTACACATAAATTGACATATAAATATTTAAAACTAGTGACAAATTCAATCAATTTTCTGAAGAAATCTATAAACCAATGTTGTTTTTTTATTCTACACATGGTAGCCAATGATTTAATCACTGCTCTCTGCTATTCAACTATTTTATGTTATGCTTCAAACTCTCTGTAGTCATTGTTTGAGATGAGAATATGTTGTTGTTTGATTGCTTTTTTAAATTATGGGAATAATTTTCAACTTTTGATGTGTCAGGCTTAATCCTATCATCCAAGTTGTTTGTAAATTCCCTGAACCATGGATTGTGACTGTGTCAGTTTAACACCCAGGCAAATGAGAACCAGAGACTTGCAGACAATACCACAGAGGGAATGAATAACTCTTTGTACATTTGTTTTCCACCGCTGAAGATTACCTTATTATGGCAGGGCAGCACACTCTGGTCCAGCTCAATGATTCTCCTTCCTATTTTTATGCAATAGGAATATCAAAATAAAGAAGGGAAAGTTATATTCTGCGTGACCCTACTAGCTGTCATATCCTAGGATCTTGGCATTGAACAGATCCTACAGATCCTCTTTAATGGCCCAAGAGTTAGCTCTTTCCCAACTCTTAAGTTCAGCAAATATTTTCTCTTCAGATCTGTACGTTGCTCTTCTCTCAGACTTGATCTTTATGATACAAAGCAGGATAAACCACAGCCCTGCGGTTTATATTTGGTCCATTATGAGTGCTATTAAATCACTGGGCTATTCAATGAACAAAGACACTCTTCAGAGTTTACAACAGGAGAATATTGGCTCAAGCTTGAAAGGCTGTATTTAACTATACCTTATATAAACTACCGTTTCACCAGCTGAGCAGTGTCAGATGTGCCAGGCATCGTACTAATCCTGGAAACTAAGCAGGGACGTGCAAAGAGGACCTTGCACACAGAACAGAACTTAGTTTGGCTTACTTACCACATAACTTTTTAGAGTAAAATGAGGATAAAATTATTGAAGTAACTTTACAAACCTCAGTCATCAACGATATGAAAATGCTGAGAAAATGTTCTGTGGCTATGACACATTTTCTTGGGAGGAAACCACTGTGTCATTCTTCCTTATCTCTGTTCCCACTCTCCCTCGAGACTAACAACTGACTATTCTGCAAAAAGCTTTGATGCAACATTTTTACAGTGATTCTCCACTTGAATGCTATCACGCAGTACACATCAAACTACACAGAAAAAGGAATAAAATCTCAGCTTTGCCAAATCCAGGACTTCCTGCAAGAGGATCTGTCTGTAAAACACACCTACAGCAAAAATAGCAAAGGGCCCTCAGTGACGGTCAAAGACAAAAAAGTACAAACCCAAGAAAGATGGCACTTGCCCTTAAGGCTTCATAAATGGACCCTACTTCCCTAGCAAAGTGTACACAGCCAAGAGGAAAACACAGCAGTGAAGATTTTGGTTCAAAACGTCAGCACACAATCTAGATCACAAACTATTTTTTCCCACTTTCACAAGTGAAAAGCTTTCAGTTATTTTCAAACACTGTTGTGTAGTAAGAAGGCAGAGTTGCCTCTCACGTAGGCTTCGTTCAAAGCACTGCACTCCTTGAAGCAGGGAAATAAACAACAGATGAGCTTCACATGCCAAGGGCCAGACACCACGGCCTGGCAAGAGCCACCTTCACTCACCCAACTCTGAGTAAATGAACACACACAGCTGAGCTGACTCCTATGCCTTATGGAAAGGTGTTTATTCTTTCTGTCCTTTGGCCAAGCAACATCACACAAAGGCAGAAGTAGATGGACTCTGTAAAAAACAGCACCGCACGCCAGCAGAAGGGCCCCAGTGCAGACACACTGTACAGGAGTTGTGTTCTGCAGTGAGAGTTCTCCTCTGTCAATCGCTCCTTTTTGGGGCTTGAATTTCTAACGGGTTTTTAATGTCATTACCTAATTTCTTTATTAGATCTGCAACACTTTGCCTTTCCATTACAACATTGCTTGTGGTAATGAAAATGATGGGGACGTATTCAGGGAAAAAACAAACACCACCATGCAAACAAGCCATGACTTTTCCATTCGTAATTTGCTGACAAAGTTTGTATGACTGATATTAAAACAGCTAAGAAATCTATCTTACTTCTACCTTTTTTTTTATATCTGAAGCTAATTTTAAATTCTGATGAGGCAAGTTTTTAGCACAAAATAAACACATGTTCATTTTCTAAGTTTAAAATTAATCATTTGGAAAATAAATGGGAAAAAAACCCAAGCAGAAGTGAAGATGTAACAAAAAAAAATTAGGGGTTTGCATATTAAATTTTAAAGGATTAATTACTTAGCAACATCTGTTTATATTAGTCATTATTGTAGCAAGTTTCAATCATACATGTTAGGAGTAATTTAATATAGAGACTTTCTCAAGCATTGTATGTCAGAAATATTTCCAGTCAAAAGAGGGAAACTAAGGACAAAAATCACCCGTCAAACTCCTCATCATGTAAGAGTCAGTGACCCATCCCACACTTCCCTACATTCAAATCCTCATTGAGAACCTTTTTTTACCTTATAACATAAAAATCATCCACATGCAAGTCTAATGCAACAGGTTTTTTTCATATTTCTATTTTAAGTCACCCATCCTTTTGCAGTCCCTGGGGAATCACAAGTCAGCAATGCAGAGGATTTAATTTTACTTGTTTCATACTGGAATTAAAATCCATTTATATTTTATTATTTGGCTATATTACTTTTCCATATTTTTCCAACCTAACTTCCTTACACACTGACATCATAGACAAACAATACATTAAAAACACAGATAAACTGAACTGAGAAAGACCATTTATGGAATAAATTAGCATGTCCTTAGTTAAGCTACAGCATGCTAGCAATGTACTTCTACAGGCTCTGATCCAAAACACATTGACTCCAGTGAGGTTTGGGTCAGATCCACTGCAAGAAGAACTTAATTCAGTAGTGGTAAATTAAATCCAAAACATATAATTTGATTAGAAATCACTTCAAGTAACACTGTGAAGAATGTTGGTGACTGCTTCACAGCTCATACAGATTTTAGTTCCTTAAACTATTATTAAAAGAAGTCTGGAATTTCAATTTTTTCCAACCACACTGTCGCACTTAATTGGGCAGCTGTCAACTGTTAGAAAATAACTGCAGCATCATCTCTTTTAGAAGAACTAGTGTGGGAAGTGAAACACTTCATGAGAGCTAAACTTTCTGGAGTCATGGTAATGAATCTGTTTTCATCAGGTGACCATGAGTCATCATTTTATCAGCAGTTTAAAGGGTTTTCACAACAGCTGAGCGTCATAGGTGCCCGTGCACAGCCATGACTGCAGCACAACAATGAAACAGGGGCCATGTGCTCTGGTACCATTATTTAAGGAAAAGTCTGGCTACTGACTCAAGAAAAAATACTGCAAAGTCACAGCTGAATAAGCTCTGCAGGGAGCACAAAATGTCTAGAAACAAAGCTTTTCTTTGAGAATTGAAACTAAGAAATAATTTTGATATTAAAAATAGATGCCTTTTAAGGAAGTTGTGAACTACATGGATGAACCATCGGGAAAGAATGAAAACGTGTTGTCAGTCATTTCCCATTTACTCCACAGTCCTGTCAGAATACACTCTTACACCAAATATTCAGCTAGCTCCCACATACTAGAATCCATCTACATTGTCCAAAGAAAGGAGAGGCTACATGAAAAATTACCAAAAATCATTATAATAAATTTTCATTATCATACCACCAAGAGCAAAATCTGAATTTCTCCATCATGAAACTGTTATCAGGTAGTGCATGAAACATGGATCTCTCTCCCTCCCAGCCTACTAACCCCCATCTGAACCCACTGGAAAGAATTGAAGAATGTCACCTACAGCGTGAGCTGAAGCCTCTCCCAGGACCTAAAGACACTCAGTGACCCCATGCAGCATCGCTGCTAAGCCCTCATGTTTTGCTGGACTCAGGGAGATTCAAGTCTGCTTCTAAGTTTCCCATCCTTTCTTCCTTCAGGGCTGGACTGTGTGGTCAAGCAGGCAGCACCACCAGGATCTCCACGAAGCTGAACTGTGGAGGTGTAAAACCTGGCAGTACTGGTCAGAAATAAAGCGCATGGCAAGTATCATGGAACTTACATCTTTGAATTAATTAGATTTTTAAAATAACCCCACATTACTTAGTATGTTGGGTATTTAGAATCCCATATCACGGCCCCAGCAGTATAGTGCTCACAGTTAGCAAAAAAACTGTATTTCATGCACAAGTGGTACTTTAAAAACTAATCAGATTTGAATTACCAAAAGAAGTAATTCAAGTTGAATGATCCTTTTATTCCTTATTTGATGTGATCCCATGAAAGCAGTGTTTCCACTATTGTTGTTTATCCCTCTGGCTTCCTATTCCTTTCTCCTTCTGCTAACACTTTAATCTCTCAACTCTTCATCCAGTCATCATTTCCCTAGGCTTGAAAATTAATCCTCTGAGGTCAGTGAGGAAACTTCCATTGACTCCAGGAGATTTAGAATTATATTGTACACTTAATTTTCCTCCCCCTTCTACCTCCCAACTTCCTCTTTTGTTTCTTCTGGAACTGATTTACTCATCACTTTAGCCGTTCCATATCTGGTCCCATGAAATTGGGAATTTAATGGAGCATTAAGAAAGAGAACTAAATAGGTGTCCCTCCAGCCATTACTATTGTTTGCAGTTCCTATTTTAAATCACATTCCCTCCTGCCCCTTTTTGATCATCTTCTTTAAGACTTCTAAGCCCTTTTAGAAAAGTGTCCTATTTTATCTGTTTGTACAGAAACAAATATGACAGCTGAGTGAAGTGTGATGCTACTTGACAATACCAATTTCAACCACCTGTATTTCCAGCTGTTCTAAGCAATACCACTTCAGGAAAGTTCCATCTCCAGAAAACCACTATTTAATGGTTAACATAACCATTTCTAAATTTTTAAAGACCCAAACAGCAAATATAAGAACACACAATACATGTAAAACTCAATAACCCTTAATCTGTTTGGAGAACACCAGCACCTCGGTTTTAGATTTAGAATACTTTAGAAAATTCTATTTAAATCACAGAAACCTAATCTTAGCATTTCTTTATTGAAACATTTGAGTACTCCAACCACAGGAATTTCGCATACAAAATATCTTCATTTTGCAGTGAAGGGGAAAAGAAATGAACATCAGAAATACTGTATCTATTGGGTAATTTACCTGAGTACTCTTTAAAAAAAGACTAATTCTCAAACCAAAACTCAGAATGCTACCATGCTCACAACTATGTACACAAAAAAGCAGCTGTAGAATCAGACTCATAACTCTGAGCAGTCATATTATATAAAAATTTACTTTAAATAAATTGCTCTCCACTTGAGAGCACTGCACTCATGTATCTGTGGACTTAATATAGCAGTACACATATCTGTTATCCTTAATCACTCACTGTATGGATCAGAGATAAATAAAAAACCAGGTAACAAAACCTACTCATCTCCATAGTTGTTTTCTCTCCAAACAACTCCCAAGAAGAAGAAAACACATCAATTTCTCACAAAAATATTATGGCTTAACCATATATTTACAGGAATATTGATCAGCTAACTCAATGGGCACTTTCACAGAAACGTGCCCTTGAATCTGTCAAGCCCTCTGAGGCTACACCAAGAATCATCCAAGTGGGCACAACTGGTGGAGAAATCTTTGCCAATGTACTGTCCCTGTATGGCATTTCAGCTGGTAGCTAAAAAAAGAAATCATTGCAAATATCAAAACAGATTCTCGTCTTGTTACTCCACACCCAAGACAACCCACAGGTGTGTGAGCAGACCTCAGAATGGCCCAGCCAGGGCTGTCAGTCCATACTGGGACACTGTCTGACAGGAACATGGCTTTCCACTTCCTTCTACCTGCTGTTCCAGCCTATAATCAATGCTCTTGCTACACACACTTTCTTTCATGGAGCACTCCCAAGTTCAAGAGATGTTAGGATGCCTTTGGTTTTAAGTCAGTATCTTAATGATTACATTAAGACACATCAATGTAAGAAACAAAGTACACAAACTGATCGTATTACAATCCCACTGTAATTTTCCTGTCCAATCATAGCCAGTATTTCCATCTTTGTTCCCAATATAAAACAAAAAGCTGTGCTTGCTGTTTCAAATAAACTTGCCACTAAAAGCAAGCAAAAAATTAGTAGGACGGATCAAAAAAGTTACATAAATGTCCAGCATGCAATAATTTAAATTGGTAACAAGGAGCAACAATGCTGAAAAATCAATTGCTGGATTGATCCAGAGTGAGCTGGATGACCAGAGGGAACACTAAAACTACAATTATCTTAATCCAAGGCCTACAAATCGGAGACAGAACAGTGCTCCAAGTAGGAAACAAAGCAAAAAAAAAAGCTTCCCTTTGAGCTGAGCTATTGAAATGTAGTAACAAGTTACTCTTCTGTCTTTGGCAAATGAACAAATTGCAGAAAACCGTAAATGAAATTTTTCTATTGAAGCCATAAAAATTACTATATTTGGTTCTGCAGCTTGGCATGAATAAAGTCAATTTACACAATTCTGGAAGAGGAATTCTTTCTACTTTGTCCAAAGTTTTAAACAGGGCCCTAGTGATATTATTTTTGAAATCCATATAGAGTTCAAGATTTTGCTTTGAGCCTCACTAATTAAAGTTAAGATTTATTTCTCAGAACAGCAGTAAAATATTTTAGCAACACACAGAGAAAGATTAATTAAATTCATATGGTGGGGGTATTTTACCATGCAATGCTTATGAAATATCAATATAAAATAGAAAACTGATACTCAAATTAACTTGCATAAAAGATTATCTATTGCAAATCACAAGACTGTATCATGCAGCTGCTTGGTAGGTGAAGAATGCGTGTTTAGGACCTAATGTAGTTTCTGTATTAAGGTTTAAAGCTATTTTACTGCATCAATTAGTTTATTTCAATCTCTCTTAATGGCCCGTAAAGCCGAGCTTAGGCTCGACTCTCAAAACCAGACCAATTGCTCCCTCCTCTGGAAGTCACCGACCATTACACCGGGGTGCCGAGATGCGCAGATAAAACGCGCACCAATAAGAAGCTAAGTTAGACAAATTAGAGGGGGTTTCCACCTAATTTCTTGATAGTCGGCTAGCGTTTGACAGACTGATAACCTGCACTTTTCATTCTCTTACCAGAAAGATTTACATACACAGGTTTACAAAATCTAAAAGCTTAAAAATAGAGAATGTAGAAGATGAGGCGAGGCCCCTAAAACATGGAATCATGGAGTGGGTTAAAAGGGACCTTAGAAACCATCCCTCCTCAGTTCTATCATCCCACCATGGCCAGGGACACCCTCCACTAGACTCCAGTTCAGACTGGATGGGGCTCTGAGTGGCCTTGGACACTTCAAGGGATGGGGCATCCACAAACTTCTCTTGGCTACCTGTTCCAGTGTATCACCACCCTCATAAGGAAGATTTTCTTCCTAATACCCAATGCAAACCTGCTCTCCTTCAGTTTAAACCCATTCCCCTTTTTCCTGTTACTACATGCTCTAGGGAATTGCCCCTTCACACCTTTCTTGTAGACTCCTTTCAGGTACTGGAAGGCCACAATTAGGTCACCCTGAAGCCCTCTCCAGGCTGAACAATCCCAATTCTCTCAGCCTTTCCTCACAGGAGAGGGGCTCCATCTTCATGTCGCTCCTGTGGACTTGCTCCAACACATCTGTCCTGAACATTTTCAGACTCAGTAAAATACTCCCATCAGCTTTAAACACAAGGAATCCAAAATAGAGAATAGAGTGTTTTCTGTACTCTGCCTGCAGTGATAAGTAGGAATAGTTTTTAATGGAGAATCTATTGCATGGGGATCTTCTGTGCAAAACCTACATGAAAGCTGAAAACTTTTAGAAAATATTCACGTGAAATACAAATCCAGTGTATTTAAAGAAGCAAAACTTGACATACAATATCCCTGAGCTAACAAGGTAAAAAAAGTTAATCTCTTCACCAAGTGAATTTCAATCAGGTCAAGGTAAAGCTAATTTTCAGCATTTGGTACATGCAAAAACTTACTTTCATTTCTCACACACTGTAAGAGAGAAAAAAGTTGTATTCCATTAGCATTTTCAAAAGCTTTGAGACTGCTTACCTATAGACATGCTCAATGAGAACCTAGCCCTTGCTCAGGCAGTCAGGGATGCTAAACTTGGTGACTGCAAGGTCCGTGCTGAATACCAGCTACACATCCTTGCTGAATAATGAAGCTGTAATGATGCAGGTCAGAAACCAAGAGTCTGCAGGCTTTATATTGAGTAAAGACATGCCAACTCACACCACATTTTTTATTGGACACTTACATGAATATTGATGATATCAAGTGTTCTCAGCTGAGAAAAAGCAATGCCTTCAGCCTCATCTCCTGTTGTTAGCCACATCAGTGGTGCACAGACTCAGAGTATCAGCTAAAATGTGCTCAAAATCAAATATATTTCTCCTTTAAGTCCCTCTGTCACCTCAGCAGCACTGAATAATATGTTACTGTTAACCTTCTGGAGGTTTACAGTCCCGTTAGTAAAAATATAAAGCAAACATGCCACTAAATGACAGCGGTTTTCCTTGGAAAAGAACACATAGCACACAAAAATTAAGTGCTTGGTCTTCTCATTAAACAGGTTGGTTACCCACAAAACCGAGCTTTGACAGCTTCCACAGCCTGATCACTCAGGAAGGATTTTGTAGCTGCCCTCCAAAAAAATCCAAGCATAACCACAGAAGAAAAATCTGTTGTGTTATGAAAATTCCTGGAAAAACACTTCCAAGAGAATAATATGTTGTGCTAATCACAACTAGGTTTATTTATTGATTAGCTGGTATAGTCACAGTAGTAGAATTATGAAGTGTTATGTTTATTACAGAATGCTTTGAAAAGTTTTGCTCTTCAGCTCATAACTAAAAGTCTGGGACTGTTTGCAAAATGAACTTCAATAGCATTTTATTGCACAGGAAATGGCCAATCCCTGAAAATGGAAAAAGCAGCAAAAAAAAAAAGAGAGAAATAAATGAATACTTTAAGAACATTGCTACAACTTAAACCAGGAACCCTCAGAACTGGGAATTACATAAATAGCATTACAAGATTACAGTAAGAAAAGAATCCACCCAAAATTTTACTTCAGGTAGCAAATAGTGTTTTATTGAGAATTCATGCAGTTTCTAATTCTTGCTGCACAACTAATCACTTTTAGGTACAGCCTTTTAATCCTCAGCTGACCCCAGGCACACTCTGCCATGATACAGCAGCAACTCCAAGTTTGCTTCCCGAGGGAGAGAAAAGCTCATATAAAGTATGCTACCATGACCAGAAACCTGAAGGATGCACTCTTAGTATCAGCAGACACATTCTAAGCAGTATTACAGATTCACTTTTTTTAAAACTATGACATTCTACTTACCTTAATGACAAATTTGTTGGATGCCATGATAGGTCAGTGTAAGCCGGTCCTATAAAAAAACCAATTAAAAGTGATCTCTACAGCGACCGAGAATGAATTTTATATCTGGCCCATTCCTTCACGACTACTGTTCTTCAAACCCAATGCTCTGCTTAAAAAAAAACAAAAAAACCCTCTTGTTTAAGGGACAATTACTTAGCTACCTGTGTTGGTTTCTTTAATTGAACCTCATAACTTTAGAGGCACTTTGCATCCAACACAGGAAACACAAACTTAGAACTCTTTCAACTAAGAAACTACAGCTGTTGGCTCACCTGGTATCCATCCATCCATACACTGTATGTATACTGAAAATTTTATATTACACACATAAGCAGCATAACCCAAATCCTATGGTGGTTGCACAAAAGCAAAGTGAACATCCTTGGGACATCCTCCTCCCTTGCTTATCCCAAACAGGACCTAAATCACTTAATTTGGGATCCTAAGTGAAAACATTAAAAATTGAACAATGTGTACACATTTCTCATTGCATACTTCAAATTATCAAGTACTGTGATAGAGCTGCCAAATTTCAGGACACAAGTCAGGTTGGGGATACATGTTTCTGTCAGCTACTACCACTTACGTGTTTCAAAATGCAGTTGTTATCACTGTTTGACTTCAAAAAAGTGCAAAACAAGATAAACACCCCTTTAAAACTACATGGCATAGCACAGATGATTTTCATCTTAAGATTCCCAACAGTCCTGCACACAGAAGCTGGAATACCATCATGCCTTGTGCCATGCTGCTATCATTCTCCTTTGCACCAAACAGCCCTGGAAAGTGCTCCATTTTATCAGATTAAGTCCTGACAACTCTACTGATGGCAATTTTGAGAAACACAATGGAAAGAACAGAGCTCCGGACCACTTGAAACATCCTAGTTCGGGTCAGTCATGTAGTAAACTCAGCTGAATTTACCCGAGCACCCCTTGATTTCTTTCTGGTAACAATCTACTTTCCAGAATACTACTGTTGCAACATGTCTGCGGCTACTGATGTGAGAACTGCTGGCAGGCAGCAATCCCCTCCAAATACAACTTACAAAATAATAGAAGAAAAATATAAAAAGGAAAAGGACGCACAAGAAAAGTTAGCTTAGGTTCAGTTTGCTTTTCCTGGGAGTAAGCTGACTTTGGGAGTTTGCCAACTACCCAATTCTTTGCACTGACCACACAGATAAGACAAAGGAAATAGAACAGACAGACGAAATGTAAGCAAATCCACAGAAAACAAAAAGGAAAATATTTTATGTGTGAGCCATCAGGAAAATCACTGAAGGGACACAGGTGAAAAAATACTCAATACTAAGACATCAGAAGATGAGGAAAACCACTGATCAACTGTTCAAGAAAAAAAAAACAACTAGCCCCAAAACAACTTACCCCAAAACACTTTGCCATTTCCTGTCTTTAAAAAAAACACCAAACACCAAAAACACAGATCTGTTACAACTGCTACTGTTTGACAGCAAGATTCTGTCTCACAGAATGCTTTTTGTATTGCAAACCTCCAAAGTAAATGCCACATAAGGATATATGAAGATAAGCAAATATGGCAGAAAAACTCCTCACAAGACTATATATGCATATATATATATATATGTATACAAAAAACAAGTCCTGATGTGGATGTGTAGTATTCCAAGACCTAAAATGTTGATACAACCTGTGCACAAAGTCATGATTTAGAATCAAACACACAGGCTGCCTGTAGCTAGAGTGAGACACACTTAAAAAATAACGTAGCAGAATATCTTTCCTTCCTAAATTTGAGTCAAAAGGAGCGGTGAGTAGAAGAAGCCAGAAAACACGGTGACCCAGAGAGCAAGCTCAAGTGTCCTCTGCCAGCTGATGAACAGCATCTTACCTTAGCAAAGCAGCTTCCTGTGGTGAGGAAATGCAGAGCTCAAAGGGAGGACGAACTGAAAACTCCTGGCACACACATGGAGATACAGCAGCAAGCTTCACCCACTGCCCATCTCTGGGTGGGGAGAGGGGACACCTGAGAACAGCAGAAACAAACAAACCCTCACTAAGGAACTCCGTAGGGTAAGTTGATATTAACTATTTTTGTAGTATGAAATGAACTATCACAACATAAAAGAGGAGTTTTCTGAACTTTCCCATCCAGCACTGGTCAGTTTCTGGGAGCGGATCCTAAACTTGGGATGAGCATGGCAATGCACAGCTACTCACACATCCAGTAAAGCATCCCCAGTTCTGAAAAGACACGCCACGATCTTCCCATTTGCCATTCAGGATTTCTATGCCCACTGCTGCCAATTACTCCACTTAACTCTTGAAAAATAATCTTCCAGCTACTCAGCACCTTTTGTCCTCATTGTTATTCACATTCCTTGACATAAACTGCCCATTCACCTTTAAGGCTCAATAAGTCAATTTCCAAAACATGACCCAGTCAACACAGAACTGCCTAGAACTAAAGGGAGAGGAGGTTCTGAGGAGCACCAGAGGGCCACAAACAGGTACTATTACCTTTTTGAACTTTTCTGGAACAGCTCAATACAATTAACAATGAGAAATTACTATAGAATTAAAAAAAATACTCCTTTCTGCATGAAAATCAGGCATTAAATACTTGTCTTTTGGCTACAGTCAAAAACTCTGTAACTATAAACGAAACTGAAAACAAACCCATTCAATATCAAATGAATATAAAACGAGATATTCTTTAGAGTGACTGCAGGAGTAGAGAGAAGAGTGAACACAGGAGTAGTATAACTGTATTCACAGAAGTATTTCTTGTACTTACAGGAGTGAATACAGGAAAAGTGAATACAGGAAAGCAGAAGAACTAAGGAAAAGCAAAGGTCAGGGAACAAAGTTATTTGAATTTGTTTTGGCCGGGGCACTTCTGCCCGCCCACAGGAAGCCTCAGACAGCTGGGCGAAGGTGTAAGGCGGAGTGGCTGCATTAGCAGGTATGCAAAGAAGAAAAATCAGAAATATATACACATTATTTTTATGCCTGGCCAGGCTGGGCGGGGGGTGAGGAACAGGACAGAGCGCCTGAGGCGGCGGCTGAGGGAAGCTCGGTAGGAGCCGGCCGGCACCACCGATGGAGTCCCGGCTGTCCGAGCCTCCCTTCAGAGGATTAACCGAGAAGAACAGCGGGGCCGGAGCCCCAGACGCCGCCGCAAGAGCCAGGCGGCACAAGGCGGCCGTGGCCGGGACCCTGCCCACGCCGCACCCGCCTCCCGCCGCTTCTCTGCCCTACCCAAAATGGCCGCGCCCGCCGCCGCCGCCCGCCCCGCGCTGCCCGCACGCAAAATGGCCGCCCGCGACTGAGGCGGGCCGCACCGCGAGTGACGCTGCGCGCGGCTAATGGCGGGCGGCGGGGGGCGGTGCGGCACGTCCGGGGCCGTGCTGCTTGCAGCGCTTCTTCTTCCTGCTGGGGCGCGTTCGAGCGTGTGGGGGGTGGGCGATTGCTCGCCTTCCTCGCCCGCTCCCGGAGCGGGGCAAGCCTCAGGTGCGCCGTGCCCGCGGTCTGTGCCCGAGGGCGCCGCTGCTCCCTCAGCTGCCCGCGCCTCAAGGTCGCTGGGTGGCGGGGAAGGAGGGTTAGGAGTTAGCTTGAGGGCTCCGGGGCGCGATGGAGGGGTGGTTGGCAGGGAGGGTCACACCTCTTAGGGCCGTGGGGTTGGGCCGGGGGTAGGAGCGTTTGCTCTCCGAGGTCCGCCTTTGTAGCCGCTCAAACAAGTGAGGCATTTTGGTATAAAACACGAATGTAGGTGTGAAATCCCATGGAAAGTAGTTTTTTTTCTAGTTACTCATTACATAACTGTTAATTTATTGCTCTCTTTATAATGGTGCCGCTTCTGAATACATTAGGTGGTCAGGCAAAGCTGCACAAAGGTAAGGTGGTGTCAGAAGCTTCACACCTTGCTTTGCCTGCAATTTCAAAGTTCTGCATTGCCTTAGAAGCCCAGCTACTCATTGAATTTTATTAACTATATGGGGGGAAGGTGTATTTTGAACCTGCTTTTGGGCTTCAGATGCTTACCATCTGGACAGTAGTGCTTGTAATTAGATAAAGCTGTGTTGCTTTGTTGTGTTTAAGATTTAGCATGCCAAAGCTCGAAGCAAATGCAGCAATTAACATTTCAAAATGTCTGAATTGAGGTTATTTTTTTTGGTCCACAAAGTAAGGCTTTTTGTTTAGTGTTTTAGTCATCTGCCGCCCTACAATTAAAGGTATTAACATTCAGCTTCATCTGTTCAGTAATGTTATTGTAGAGTAAGACAAAAAGGATTTCTAGAATATGTTTAAAATAATACATTATCTTTACCTAGGTAGATGCCAGTTTGCAATGGGTCTTAAAACCTTCTGGAAGGACAACAAAGTTCTGATTGTTATGGGAGCTAGCCTGGGGCTAGTGCACTGGGGCTGGTTTTACTTGAAGTCCAGTCCTATTTTCCAAGTGAAGACAGAGGATTTTTCTCCAGACCGTGACATTCTGGTATTCATGATGCAAACCGCTCGCAAAAGTAAAGAAAAATAGCATTAGTACTTTGATTTTTGGGTAAGTTGCCTGATTAGTTGTATCTGTCTTTGAGGGAGAAGATGAATTAATTGAGAATTTTCAAATATACAGCCTTGGTGTTCTAATTTTAGTCTTTTGGAGTTTTATTCTTCTTTGCAACAGAGTTAATTTTTTGTACCTACATGGACCCAAAAATTGTGTCATAAATCTCAAAAACTACTGCTAAATCCCATGTGATGAGATCAGTTAAGTGAGGGTATTATATGTCTTAAAGATATTTTAAAACAAGCTCCAGTAACTTGAGGACAGCAATCACACTCGTGACTGGATCTATAGCAGTGTCCTTTCAGGCTTAAAACTGCCCAGAAATAATTGTGACTGTACGTAGTAAGATATTTTGTGTTAGTAGGGATGGTGATTACAGCAGAGAATGAAACAAAATGAATTACAAGTGTAAACACTGTAGAGTTTGCATAGAAACATAAATAAGCATTGATTTAAGTTTTACTTTTTTAAGAACTGAAAAACTTTACTTGTCGGCCTCTTGAAGTAAGAAACCTTTGTTTGAGCCAGAATTCTTGAAGTTATTTGAACACCAAAAGCTGTTGTTTCTGTTGCCTGGCAAGCACTGCTGACTAGGTGAGTTATTTTGTTCTTGAGTAAAATCAGGTGGAAATTGCTGTACTTTTTGGTACTTCAGTGAAGTTGATGGTAGCCTGCTACTGACAGACCTGCTGCTAAGAGTACAGACCAGTGGTCAGAATTGAAGTGACTGATCAACAGGTATAATTGTTGCACGCTCTGTGTTTGTAGTAAAATCATATTAGCAGATTTTCTCAGTTAAAAAGCATTACAGAATGCATAGGCCAGTGGAGGTTCAACAGGCCCAGTGCTGTGTCCTGCACTGGGGTCACAGCCCCGTGCTGAGTTACAGGGAAGAGTGGCTGGAGAGATTCCTGGGCATGCTGTGACAGCAGCTGAACATGAGCCAGCATGTGCTGACAGTGACTGTCCCCTGTGCTCGGCACTGCTGAGGGACACCAGCCTTCAGAGAGCACACTGAGGTGCTGAATGGGCCCCGAGAAGGGCACTGCTCCAGTGAGCACTGCTGAGGGACACCAGCCTTCAGAGAGCACACTGAGGTGCTGAAGGAGCCCCGAGAAGGGCACTGCTCCAGTGAGCACTGCTGAGGGACACCAGCCTTCAGAGAGCACACTGAGGTGCTGAATGGGCCCCGAGAAGGGCACTGCTCCAGTGAGCACTGCTGAGGGACACCAGCCTTGAGAGAGCACACTGAGGTGCTGAATGGGCCCCGAGAAGGGCACTGCTCCAGTGAGCACTGCTGAGGGAGCTGGGGGTCTTCAGCCTGGGGAAAAGAAGGCTCAGGGCAGCCTTGTTGTTTTCTACAACCACCTGGAAGGAGGCTGCAGGCAGGTGAGGGTTGGTCTCTTCTCCCAAGTAACAAGTGCTAGTACAAGAGAAAACTGCTTCAGGTTGCACTGGGGGAGGATTAGATTGGATATTAGGAAAACTTGTCTTGACAGGAAGGGTTGTCAAGCCCTGGCATAGGCTACCCAGGGAGGTGGGCACGTCACCATTCCTGGAGGTGTTTAATGGATGCATAGATGTGGCATTTGGGGATGTGGTTCAGTGGTGGCTTGGCACCGCTGGGGTAACAGCAGGACTCTACTTCAAAGGTTTTTTCCAACCTAAATGATTTTTTGATGCAGCATTGTCCTTCTGTGACTTTTTCTGGTGAAAACTAAAATATAGGTCAAGCTATACAATACTTTAATAAGATTATTTGTTGGAACTCTGACTCAGTATTCCAGCAATTATTCTAATATCTTTCTGGTTTTTATTGCAGGTGTAATTAAGCTTGAACGTTTTCATCTGTGACTGTTGCCAGAAAAGATGAAGAAAACTACCTGGAGTAGAAAGAACTTTCTGCTTGTAGCAGGACTGTCACTTATAGGTGTCCATATAGGAAGCTTGCTTGTTAACTTTGTTGCAAAAAAGTCTGCTCAGTCTCATTCAGAAGCCAAAAGAGATCGTCCATGATGAAATACCTTCCTGCTGTCACTATTTATCCGTTTTGCAATATGATGTAAGCCTCGTTTTAAGAGAGCTGTGATGAGTAGTTTCAGGAATGCTACATATACCGTTTCACACTGAAAATAATAATCCTTACCTGCAAAGAATTAAAATGTACTTCTCTTAAATTTTAAAAGTGCAATGAATTATAGATCCAAGTGAAACTGAAATGTTTTTTTGGCTAGAATTAAAATCTTACCTTCAAAATGTCTCGCCTTGAAGCTAAAAAGCCTCCGTTATTTATTAGCAAGCCACTGACTAGAGATGCAGTGAGTCAGTCACTGTCTCTGCTGAGTGGGATATTAAAATCTTCCTACGGTCCTGCTGGTCGACTCAAGCAGCTCCACAATGGTGTGGGGGGCTGTGTTTGTACCACTTCCCAGTCCTCAGCCCTCCTGGGGCGCCTTTCCCTCAGCCAGCCCGTGCTGCGTGTCCTGGCAGCCTCTGTACGGAACCACGTGTCACGCTTCAGTGACTGTGGCTTATTCACTGCCATCCTTTGCTGTGGCTTCATCGAAAATTTCAGGAGCCTGAATGTTGCACCTTTTACTGTCATTAAAATAAGCAAGCATCTTCTGAGTTTGTGCATGAACCACCTGAAGTCGGAGGCCTGTGGTTGCCGGGTGTCTGTGGATTTTAGCAGTGTTGAGACCCTTGTTTGTTTGGTTCGGAGCATTTTAACAAGCAAACCTGCTTGCATGCTTAATAAAACTGAAGTTGATCATCTCACCTCACTGGTTTTAAAAGCTTTTATATTTACTGTTCCATGTCACGTTGAGACTAATGCTGTTTTAGGGAAGTGTGTGGTAATACCTGTGAAAGGTAGAAGAGTTATGGATTCTACAGTTCTTCCTGGACTGCTGATAGAAGCGCCAGAAATCCAGCTGGGAAAACCGCTTGCTGTCAGAAGGACTAGTTCAAACGTGATCAAGATTGCCCTTTTCAGTGTGTCCATGTCAGGTGACGGCTCTAACCATGAGGAAGGAACTATAGCGGTCCATCCTGGAGTTTCTCTGGAAGTGTCAGAGCTGAATCAGCTGCTGAATGTGGGGAAGCAGCTGGTTAAGGATGAGGTGGGCCTCGTGGTGTGCCAGAAGGTGATGCATCCCTCCTTGAAGCAGTACCTGAAGGAGCACGGTGTCGTGGCTGTGGACAGGGCTGGGCTGTCTCTGATGGAGCCCCTGGGCCGTGTGACAGGTAACAGGCCAGTTCTCTGCCTGAGCCATTGTCCTGCCCTTGTCCCTGTGAGGAGAGCGTCACCTGGGCTGGTGTCATTGCAGAGGGAGGTCTCTTATTTCCCTCTACCTTAGCCGCCGAGCAGGAGTTGCTCTTTTCTAGTCCAAAAACCATTTATTTTTCCAGGTGACTAGGTCTTCTGTGCAGGCCCTGATGGTGGCATACCACAGGTGGTACTTCTGCTTGCTGCATGAGGGATATCCAATTCCAGTTTGTTTTCAAACTTTGATTCAAGACAAATGAAACAATTGCTTTCTTTAATCTCAAATTGCCACCAAGTCTTGCACTCTAAATGTGTTGCTTTCTGTGATTTCCTGTGTGAATTGAAATGACAGGTATTGAACAAGGTGTATAAAAAGCCAAGAGGATTAAAGTTTATGCTTTATGAAATGCATTAGCTAGCTGTTCTGATGGTGCCACATACTGTTATCCTTTTTTAATTGACAGGTTCACAGCCTATAGCTTCCATACATTCGTTGCCTCCTGGCTGTTACGGCAGTTTGAAAGATTTGTGCCTGGAGAGTTTTGCTTCAAAGCATTTTCTACATCTGATTCCTGGGGACACAGTTATCTGCAGCCTGATACTCTGTAACAGAAGTGAAACAGCATGGGATGAGTTGAAGGTAGGCAAATTTTCTTCAAATATTTTCTTGGAAAGTTATGGTTTTAATGGAAAAATACTGAGAAACATGAAACACATTGAGTTTAGAAACAGTTTTTTCAGTACATAAATTAAGTTTGTTTCCAGAATTTCAAAATCCTTGAAGTGCTCATGTTAATTTAATACCTCTGGTAAAATACAGGAAGTTGTTTAGGGACAGGTACATCTTTTACCTGTTCTTGAGACCAGTGCTGGATAAATATTTTCATTTTCATTACTTGGTCTTTGAGAACATAAAAATCAAAACTGCCTAGTAAAAAGCCAGCAGCAACACATACAATGATAGTCAGGCATTGTTTTGCATTGTACAGTTGGTCTGGAAATGTCATTGATACTGATTGACTTTTTATATATAGCCCTGTTTTGAAAAAAGAGGGATTAAAATGCAGCTTTTTATTTCTGCCTTTCCATAGTGTGGACAAATAAAGACAATTTCTCATTAAGTGAACAAGGTCTTGGAAATCTCTCAGCAGCTTTATATCCACATGTAATTCAACTTTATGGAATCTGTAGCAGAAACTACTGAAACTTTTATTCCAGTGTTTTTTTTCCAATGGGGACAAATCCTTGTGGTATGTCTAACAAGAATTTAATGTGATTTTCAGCGTGTCTGTGAAACTGCAGAACACGTGTTGCAGTTAACAGTGAAGGAACCTTGGGCATTATTAGGAGGCGGCTGTACAGAAACTCACCTGGCTTCATACATAAGACACAAGGTACGTAAGATGTAGGGGTTTTAAAGATGCTTAATGTACTTAAAGAGACAAGAATTTGTGTCGAATCACTGTGACAGTAAAACACTTGTCTCTTTCTAGATTAATGTGGAATTTTTGCTTACTACTAATATAAAATAAGGGTCTATTTGAAGCATTCAGTTATAATTACATCTTTTAAACTTAACACTATATTTGTACTTGTTGATCTTTCTTTAGGTATCTGTTGTAGTAACTGCATGTTTTTAAGTGCTGAAAATATGTAGAGTTTTATATTGAAAGATGATCATGCAGAACTCTGCTTCGACTGTTTCTTATCATGGGGTAATAATTAAACATTTTTTAGTTAGAACTGAACCATCTGTTTTGGGGGAAAAAAAAGCAGCAATATGATACATGCTTAAAATTACTTCTGTGAAACAGTGTTCTAACTTTGCTTTCCCGGTTCTGTTTTTTTTTTTTTAGAGTTCTAGCCTGCCTGCCAGCACTTTCCAAGACCTAGGTTGTTCTCAGACACAGTACCAATTGGTGGCTGACGGGTTTTGCCGTTCCCTGGAGTCTGTAGCTCGCTCTCTGAGTCACGATGGTGAAGAAGTCCTGACAGATGTGGTGTATGGGCACTGCTGGCTTGTTCCCTCAGGTTCTCCCTGTGTCTCCAGGTGGTCAGATTTAGTTTCAAGATGTGGCTGTGGGGTGAGTGGTAACACAGAGGACCTCAGCTGGAGCTTTTTGCAAGGCCACTCTGGCACTCCTGTTTTACAGGGCTGCCCTAAAGAGCCCTCAGTAAAGGTTGCTGACCTCCGGACTCTGGATTGCTTTGCTGCCAAGTGCAGTGGCCTGCAAGTAGCTCTGGAGACAGCCAACCTGATTTTGGATCTCTCATACATAATTGAAGATCAAAATTAGCTCTGATCTTACGTGATTTGAGTTGTATAGCAAGACAACACCGAATTGAAGGCAGGCTAATGTATAATGTGTTAAAATATTTGAATGGGTTAGAAGGCGGACAGAAATTTTAAATTTAACAGCTGGCCATTGAATACTCTTCCTCAGTGTTAATCTCCTGTGCTCTCAAGCATTTTCACATGTTCAACCTGTTCCCTCTGCATTAAAGAAAGTTTTGGATGTTGGTTAGCTCTGTGGCATCTTCAAAGGAATGGGAAAAATGGATTCACTTGCTGAGAAAACATGTTATGTATTAGGATTAATACAGTCTCAGCAAAAGCTTTACACATCTAAAGAGATTTTTATATTGCAGTAGAATTGAATCACTATTTTTAATTTTGTAGGGAAAAAAGGCTTAGCAGATACCTTGGGCCACTTGTTTTTAATTTTGTCCTGAAGTTTTTGTCACCATATATTATATGTATATACAGTTTCTATTTCTAAATGGGTGAAAGATTTAAATTCATATATGTAATTTATTTAGCAAGTTTAAAAAACTCAACCTGGAGCTCTTAAGGTAGCAGGTAGGTAATAGAAGATTTGGAAGGAAATGGAAGACTGGGTGAAAAAACTTTTGTCAAGTGGACCTTGATTATCTTCTGTGGAATACAGGGCAGCATATAATGAAGTTTCTATCATTCAAGCAAAGCTGCAAGAATGTCCCACTTACCATTCAATTAACTCTTTGACTGTGGCTTCTTTTAACGAAGTAAGGCTTTAAGCTGCTCAGACTTGTTTTGATCTTTAAATAAGACTGTAGACTGAATGATCAAAACTTTTTCTCATTCTCAGCTTGCATGCAAGATCAAAAAGGGTGCTACATTTTCTTACTTAAGCTCATTTTCTTTGCCACTTTTCTTCTCCCTCTTTGTTTTCAGTCACAGGGGACAAATCATGCATGGTGCATTTCCAGAAAACATCTGAGTCAGTTGCCATCTAGTCTGCTTATTTTTTTCCTGGTCTGTTAAGATTTTAATATATTTATTTACTGCATATAAGCAGTAGAATTGTTATATATAACTCAGTTTTGAAATATGTAATTAAAACCTGATCTTTCCAGGCCTTTTGTACAAAGTTCTTTTAATTTTGAGAACATAAGTAATCATTTTCTCACTGGGGAAAAAAAAAAAGAAGAGATACTTAGAGTTCTTTATCTTTTTATGACCTGAAATGATTGCTCCTGTGCTGTAAGGCATACTTTGGGGACTTGTGCAAGAATGTTACAAGGGTTGAGAATGGAGGCTGCTGAAAGCTGGTTTGAAAGCTAATAAGGCTGCTTTCATGTCTTGATCCTCCCATATGCCATGAACTATATGAAAACATCAGGAATAATGAAGCCAAATGATGGTGCATATCTTAAGGCACAGAAGAATCTTGGTAATACTTCATCTAATTATGACTCTGCAGCTCAGAGTGCTGAATTATACTATTTTACTTCCTATAATAGCAGCTTGTTATGCAGTGTGGAAAATGTTGAGTTTAGTGACTACAGCTGTGAAGTGAAAATTAAAACAATATTCAAGTAGAAGCAGTTGTGAGTGTTCTTTTGTCTTGGTATCTGAAGGTCGAATCACAGGTCTTGAAATAGAGCTGACAATGGTATTTATTCTCCCCCAAAAAGAAAGTCACAGATAAAAAAAAATGAAAAAATTAAATTTAATTTTTGGTAAGTAGCTAAGAATCATTTATACCTGAACTAAAGATTTTTTCATATATGGATAATTTTAATGACAATGAATTTTTTCCTTCTACTGTGACTAGAAAGGATAAATAAGCAGCTTGCTCTGCTGTTTATGGACAGTATAGGTTCAGTTCTCAGTTGTACTATAGTAGGCTTGAACCTTTAGTGTTTAGTGTTGCCTCATCTTTGAGGGGTAACGTAGGAGGAGTACAGCTTTGGATAGTTTTTAAAAACCAAGTAAAAAGAGTTTTGACTCAATCTAACAGCAACATAAAGTAACCTTTTTGAACTTGGTGTTTTCTAATAAAATTTGGGTGCAAAAATGGCTGGGTTTCCCCCTGTGTTTCAAAGCTGACAGAATGAAATATCAGCTGTAATGCCTCTGAGAAGCCACTATGGTTTTATTCCTGTTCCCCTTAGCATTTGAAGTGCAGTGGGAAAAATTAGCACTACGTAAGTATTAGGAGACAAGTGTTTTCTGATCATGACCTCGGTCATGTCTGATTTCCACAGATTGCTCAGATCAAATTAAACTTTAATAATTCTACTGATAATGTACAGGAAATAGCAACATTAATTTCCATGCTTCTCAGGTATGTTTGTGCTCCCGGCCTAGAAGGAGAAATAAAGAAGTGCTGATATTAGAATCACTCAGGTCAGCATATTTAGGTAAAATGCCAGTGTGATATAACTGCTCCTCAGTTCAGTATTTGTTTGGTATTTCTGTTCCCATTTGATACTTGAAGCTTCAAAGTGAAGACCTGAAAAGGCAGATTAATTAAGGGATTTTTATTTCTATTTATTGTGATCCATTTCAAGCAGATGCACCAGTAAATATTATTTGGCATTGGTTAAGAATGCATAGTACCTGTTTTTTATTGATTCTGCTTCTTATCTGTGAATTTGTAGAGTCTGAGCCATATCTGAGATCTTTTTCTGTCTATTCTCCTATAAAATGGGAACAAAGATCTTTTGGGTGAGGGGTTCAAAGATCCAGATGTAAAGTGAAAAACAGAAAAAAGTGAAAAAAGAAAGAGATATTTTAAAATTACTGAAATCCTTGCTAAAACATTAGAGTAATTTCATTATGGGAACTTTGATCAGAATTTACGTGGACTCCTTTAATTATTTTTCTGGGTAAAACACCACATCTTTTTATATTGAACCTGGATGCCTTTTCTTGCTCTCTGAAGTCCCAGCAACAGAACATCACTGTTGCTGCCAGTAATCTGAATTATTGCTTTACATCTTCAGTACACACACACAGAGAAATGTGACCTTAAAGCTGTGTGCAGGAATGGTTGGAATTCAAGATCAGCAGTGTCAGATGTGTCAGCCATCCTTACTGTGTCATGTCTTCAGAGTCTGTGCTCTGCTGTTCACAGTGGATGTCTGTGTGATGCTAATCCTTGAAGACAGGCTAGAACAGGTTTGTGACTTTGGGAAACTTTTTCTTACTATATTGGTGGTGTGCTGCCATTTTGTTGGTTTAAAATTTTTGATTTTTTTCTTTTTTAATTCAAGTGTTTGGGGTTTTTTAAGCTGAGCAGCCACTACAGTGTTAGATCTGTCTCAGTAAGAAGAGTATTGATTGCTGTTAAAGCTTGCAAGGCAAATAGTGCCTGGAATATCATAAGCACAGTAGAGCTTGTACAAAACAATTCACACCCTACCCAAAAAATTCACCCCTACTCTTGAGTTTTACTTATGCCCTTATTTTGCTGTGCTGGTTAGCAAAATGTGGTATTTATCAGCAGTGCCATGGGAACTGAGTCATGTAAGTATTACACTCTTCAGTCTCAGAAAAATCAATATATTTGAGTCAGTCAATGTTGTAGGAAGAACTTTAACTGGATCTGCATTTACTGCTGTTCAGAGGATGCAGAAATAGACTGACTTTATTGCAAAGGGCCTGCCTCCAGCATGCTTGCAATCTGCCAGCCAGACTTTTTGAGAAACTATATTACAATGGGTAGTTCCAGAATATTAGTAGCTTTTACCCATTATTGTAAATACGAGTAATTTTATGTTTGTCAGCAGGGACAAGTTGCACAGTACTAATAAATAACTTTTTGACAAGTAATGCTGTGATCTTAAATTCTCAGTTAAGAAATACCTTTGCTTTTTGTCTGTATGCATAGCCTGATTTAAATTAGTCTTGCACATCATAAGCTCAAAAGCATATACAAATTTATTCTCTATGCTGGAAGCAGAAATGTAGTTACAGTGTTTGTAAGTAGAGCCACCATGTCATTATTCCAGGCACCAGTAAAATTAATTGCAGAACAGGTTCCAGGATTGGGATGCTTGACCTAATCATGAAACACGTTTTATTTTCACACCTTACTGCAAACATCTTTATAAACTTGAGCTTTTAAATCTGCTTGCACATGAAAAGCTTTTATTCAAGCTTTTATCATGTGCCTGGAAGGCCCCAGCTGTTTGTGTCTGCCTTCTGGAAACTGATTACTAGTGTCCTTGTTATTTTCTGTCTGGACAACATCAGCTCTCTTCAGGTGCACATTAAATACACATTAAATACTAGCTGCCTTTTTTTTAATACTATTATGTGATGTCTGCTAAGCATTTGTGTTGCAGCACTGTGATGTCAACAGCTAGTCCTGATTGGTAACCCTCTTTTTATAAACCATTAAATCTAGTCTCTTTAAGGCTTTGTGACATTGGTAGACTGATAGGTTACCCCTCATAAAAAACATGTGAGGTTTGGGGAAAACTGAGTTCTCTAATCTGTGGCAGTGACTCCAAAGGACCCTGAGTCACCCTTTGCGTGTGGGCTGTGCAGGGGCTGCTGATGGATGCTGCACTTGGGCAATGGCTGAATGTTTTTTTCAGGGAATTGTAAGGACTGTGGTACCTTCAGTTCTTGGAAGACTTTGTGACTTATTTAAGAGCCAGAAGCAAAACTATTTCACCCTCATTTATTACTTTGTAACTAATATTCCTCCTGCCACGCACCTGCCCAGTCGCTTGCACATACCTCAGCTCAACAGAGGGAGAAAATGGGATGAATAACCTCCTGGGTCCAGATGAGCCTCTTGTGCTGTGTTTCCCACTCTTCTCCCCTAAATTCCTCGCTGCCAAGCGGCATTTTGCCCTTTTTTAGATGTGTTTAAGGAGAGCGGCCACAGGCGCGGGGCGGGAGCCCCCTGCTCCCCACAGGGCTCCTGAGGTACCTCACAGGGCGCCATTTTGAGAGCCCTCACGACGGCCGCGGCAGCGTGCGGAAAATCGCTGCGTTTAATGGCACTGGGGCTGCCAACAAAGCCTGGTCCTGGGAAAGGTGCTGGGAAAATGGGTTTTTCCTTGTGCAGTGAGTGCTTCAGGAGGGACAGGCACCCTGGAGATCAGCCAGCCCGAGAGCTGACCTCAGAAAAGGTACGGACAAAGAAAAACCCGGCTCCTCTTTGCCAAGGGTGGTTTAAAGCTGATGGTTCCTGATGGCGGTCATGCAGGGCAGCTGTGATAGACTGCCCTCTCCCCTCAGACATAGGTCCCACCTGTGGAGAAGCAAGGGTGGATGGTGTGCTGAAGGACTGGAGAGCTTTGGGCACTTTCTGGGAAGGCGAGATCGCTTCCCAGTAGCTTTGAAAAGGAGAAAGGCCCAGCAGCTCTTCATGAGGGAGCTCCCACTGTATGACCACCTGCCCACACCTGCGAAGTCTCCTCAGGAGCGGTCTGAGGACATGAGCATGGGAGAAAGACAGAGGATTGACCCACAGCCCCTCCATCATCACATGAGCTACAGCCCACAGGATGACTCCAAAAAGTGAGTTTTAATTTACTTGCATTTACATTTCCTTTGCACCAGCACCGTACCTGCTAAGCAGGTAGTTGTGTGACATGGCTGTCTGTTAATGCCAGCCCTTTTCCTCTCTTTCTGCTTTCCATTGCTTCATTTTTAAGCAATGAATGTTTCTTCTCTAACTAATGAAGGTGGTACAAATTCTTCACTTGGCTTTGCATAATTTAACCCTGGTATGTCATATGTGTTTCTTCTTTGAGATTGCCAGCAGAGGTGAGGAAAAGAAAATTAGATTTTTTGGTTTTACTTGAGTTCTTTTTGGATATTTAAAATAATGATCCTAGGAAGCATGTCCTGAATCTGCCTGCCCTGCATCACTGAAGTGTCATGGAGTTGTGATCAGCATTGCACTGACTTCCATGGTTTGTGTTTGAGCCAGATATCTTTGCTGAATCAGGTTTTGAACTGTCCTATCATGATACTTTACTTGTAATTGTGAATTTGTCCATAAATTAGTCTCTTTTGTTCCATAAATTTTTTGGTCTGGCCAGTCAGATGTGTCAATGTCCTACAGCTGGGAACATTCCTAATTGAAAGTTGTTTTCAGCTGAAACAAGGTTATTTGGGTAATAACTAAGACAGCTGAAGATGCCCTTGCTGTTTCTTACCTTTGAAATTAACTAGTAAGAACAATATAATACAAAATGCTAAGAAAGTGGAATACTTGAACCCTATATTGAATAATCCAGTCTCCTCTTTTTTTTTTTTTCCAAATAAAGAACTCATCCCCAAAGCAAAGCAGCAGAGAAATTAGTTTAGATTTCTAATAACAAAAACTGCTGTGCAAAACCCTCCTTTGGGTACTGAAATATAGCATCAAATAAAATTTATAAAAGCAGTATGCAGTTGATATCTTTGTGACTGTAAAACCCATTCAACTCATAGGGTGAGTTCTTCATATGAGTGTGTCACAGAATTCTGAGGGGAGTGTGAGTGCACATGTCCTGGTTTTAGGTGTCAAGAAGATCTGTTGCATCTGTTTAATCAAAATAGCTGCTAAATGAAAAATCTTTCTAAAAACTGCATGCACAACAGCAGATGTCACTCCAGTTTTTAGTTGGGCCCAGGGAAGGATTTGCTTGCTGCAAGAATAACTCATGCATGGCATTATTGCTTAGGTTTAATATCATTGTTAAGGAATCGATGGAATACATCACAGAATTTCTGAGATTAACTGGTGGTTGCTGGGGTAAATACCAGGGAAATGCTGTGTTTCTGGACTGTGTTGGCATGGGGTGGAGCCAGTTTGTGAAGAACTGTGGGCAGTGAGCAGCAATGCACACCTTATGCATGGTGTATGTTTAAGGCAGTGGGGTTCTCTGTTAACTGAGAAGAATATGCAGTTGCATGGCTGAACTGATCTAAGAGTTTTAAGATTGTGTTATAATTAAGTATATTTTCAGCAAACTACAGCAAATACTATGAAGGAGCACTTTGTTTCAGTATTCATACTTTGGTCATACCAATTGCTAAATTTATACAAAATTCATATAGGAGCCCAGAATGAAAGTTTCAATTTTCTGGAAGTAGTGCTGATTGAAGCAGGCACATCTTGTATGACTTATGTATATATGTGTTACAAAGTTTAGGCCAAAAATCTCATGGCAAGGTGGCAAAATAGGTTTCCTGAACACAAAATGAAACATAAACATCCACAATCTTAAAAATGTGGTTTTGGTTGGGTTTGCACACTGAAAGGGGATTGAAAACCTCCCCTGCTACTGGCCCTAAAGACACTTGAGTAGAAAGCAAGATTATTTCTATATCATAAGTTACTTCTAGTTGCTTAGAAGTATGACTTGTGGACATAAAGTCATCCAGAACTACATCTGTCTGAATCTAGTGCCTGTAGAGAAAGGAAGATAGTTGCTTTTGCATCAGAGGAAGAAAAGAAAAAAAAAGTTTTATGATATTAAAATGCATTTTAGGGGAAAAAGGAATATTGTACCTCTGCAAAAAAGTAGAGGTGAGTTTCTGTTTTGCTGGCAGACATTTTGCTTGAAGCTTTGGGTAGTGGAAAGTGTTGCAGGTAGTTATCTTTACAACAGGTTAATATGAAATGTCTCTTGAATGTGCGTACCACATACAATACAAGGATGACTTGCAATATTGGGAAATAGAGCTTTATTTGCCATGGTGCTTTGGTCATACCTAGCATTGCTGCAGAGTGCTAGGCAGGTGATATTAAAGGGCTCAAAATAAAACACTTATCTATATTTGCAGCTTCAGATAGAGAATATTTGCCAGCCTAAGTGGTGACTCTATGTAGTGACTGGCAAAGCCAGCAGTAATTGTGAGGCACAAAATCAATTCCATAGCTGTAACAAATGCAGTTTAAAAAACAGCCATGAAATACAGAGGAGAGTGGATTTGGAGCCACAGGCCAAGAGATTATTTCTCTATGGGTGGAAAGAAAACACTCAATTTTATCATAATTGTGTAGTAAGGCTCCCTGAATACAGAATTAGATTAATGTTTTCAAGTAGTAAAACCAGAGTTGTTTGGCAAGGACACCATGGTCTTAACTGTGTGTGTAGTAGGAAGAATAACTGTACAAAAAATCAGTTTCTTGAATATATAAGCTTGAGCTTTATTGGGTAAAGATGGGCAAACTCTGTCCCATATGCTTGTCACTTGTGATCATTAATGTTTAATCAAGAATTTATCCAAATTCCTAGCCAGACATAGTCTCAATAGTTGTCACAGGAACAAAAGATTGGCCCTGCCTGGGGCTCTGCCTATCAGGGAAGTTCCAGGTGAACAAGGTGTTTATCTCTGTTAGGGGCAAATCACGTAACTGAGAACTTGTGCCATAATGAAACACCCAGGAGCAGAAATGCTGTGCTTCAGCCTCTTCCTGGAGAATCCTCCAGGACACATTGGTAATGAATAGAGTTGATGTCATGTCCTCAGCAGCAGGTTCTTGGTGTGATGCATTTGAAGGTCTGCGTGGTTCCGGGGGTTGTCAGGGCGAGGCAGGCCGTGCTCTGCCTGCCCACCTCCAATGGAGAGCCTGGAGATGCTGTATGGGAAGTGCCTGTCTTGCAAAGAGCTCCAGCCAGATGGTGAGAGTGGGATCTGCTGCCTTCCCAGAGACCGCACAGGCACTCACTGGTTTCTTTTGGCCTTGAACAGTGTGACAGGAGGTTGTTGTCATAGCGCCGAGTACTCAGCTAAGCTTGGAGGAGCTGGAATTGATGAAATTCTGTCCTTTTCAAAGAATAGTGTGCTTGTTTTTATTGTGATTGTTTGTGTTAAGCTATTTTTGCCTCCTTTTCTTGAAATGGTGGGATTGCAGTGACTCATAAGGTAAGAAAACATGAGAATCTGATTTTATTCCAGTTTTTAAAAAATGGAATATTCAAAATTTTGGCCAGATCCTTGAAATGTCTGTTTCTTTTTGGTTCTGGGATATGAAAAGGTGTCATTTCCCCATCACCATGTTGAAAATTTGGTCTGTTTCTTGACACTGTTTGAATACAGGAAGAACTAAGTAAGATACAGACCAAGAAGACCATTTTCTCTGCCCTCAAAAGATGATGAGACACAAAGTAAGCACGCTCTCAGCTGAGATACAATTATCTTCATTCTCTACAGTGGCCTTTTAAGTGCTGAGGGAAGAACAGCGAGAACTCTCCTGGACAGCTCTTTTAGCTTCCAGCAATCAGCAATTTAGGGACTTCTGGGTCAGGCTGCATCTGGATTGTCAGTTTTAATGGGCACTCATAGGGTGATTTCTCAGTAATGCTGAAATGTAGGTTTCTTTAGCTTTGTTTTTATTTGGAGGAACTAAACTCTGGCTCAGAAGAAGAGGACAAAAAAAATGTGCTGAACTGAGATTTCAGATCATGAAGGAGCATGTCTTGGGCAGAGCATTTTTTGTGTGAGTTTTAGGAGCAGTGCCTAAAAGCCATGGTGAAATACTGGCGTGGCAGGATGAGATCCAAAAGTGTTTATATGGAGTGTCTGTGAGCCCCTTGGTCACACTTCAGTGGCAGAGTGTTAGTCTCTGTTTTTGTCAGAACAATATGAGATCATGGAGGTCACTTTTATCTGTGTTGGGGACAGAGCAGAGGACTGAGCTAGAGAGCCAGAGAGATTTATTGCATGAAAGCAGGGAAAGAAAAATGTGCCTGTCCTGTTCTTGATTTCTGTAGGTGTCTGTGTTTTGCCCACCCAGGCTCAATGCCATCTCTTCTAGAGCCCCCAGTATCAGTTGGTAAGTTATAATACAAATTATTTAAGAATAAAAAAGAGATTCACAGTTGAAGTTACCCAGGGCACTTACTTAGTGGTGGATGTGCTCCACACTGGGGTAATTCTGCAAGAGCAAATATTTAAAGTGTTTTATGTTCCTGATGTGTAGATGGTCCCATTGCTCTGAGTGAACCAATGCAGTGAGTTGTTACAAGCATGCAAAACACAGATTAAAAAATACAATTGCCGAGTGCAGCACAGGCTGGGCAAATGACCCATGATGGAGTAGTGACCCCTGTGGCAGGAGCAGCCTTGAATCATTCTTAATGGGAGTGCCAGGGATAAGAGACCACAAGCTGAACCTGAGCCTTGTGAGAGGAAGACATAGGTGTTTATTTCTGGGTTTTATTAAAAAAAAGGAAACAAAAAAACTTCTTCAGTCAGAACTGTCTGCATATAAAAGAAAAGGGGCCCAGTGAGGCTCACTTAGATAATCCCTACAACAGAGCAAGGGTAGGGAGATGTGGCTTCCCAATGGGTTGGAAGAGGAAGCCTAATTTAGGATGCTGTACGTCACACCTTAGGTAGGAAGAGGTGGTATTTGATCTTTTGTCTCTTGAGTCCTAAACTCACATCATGCCTACAGAGGGCCTGAATTTTTCTACTTTACATCCATGTCCTTATGAATTAAAGAGTGTTTGTTTGATCTGGGTGTTTGGGATTTGGCAGCTTTATATCATAGCTCTCCCATACCTGTGTGTGAATACTGAAGTCCATGCTTCACTGAAGGTTGAAACCTTTGAGATGCCCTTGATATCGAGGATGAGAGATTCCATTCTTCTAGACTTAGCTGCATTTGCAAATTGTTAGACTAGGGAAACCATTAGAGAGAAAATCTGTGCCTTTTGCTGAATTTATGCCTGGAGAAACTATGCAAATTAAAGAAAAGATTTGCTGCTCTGCTTTTCTTCCCTCTGCTATTTGTATCCTTTAACACTTCTGTCAGCTGCAGATGGGCAATAACTGAAGGACAGAGAAAGTGGCAGGTGTTCTATCCTTCCAAACCCTATCTGGTTTTAGTAGAATAAAAAAAAAAAAAAAAAAAAAGTAGTATTTGGTTGCTATGATAAAGCTAAATCATCAATTACTCTGCCTTGCTGCAATGCTGTCATGGGACTGCAGGCAGACTGCTGCGGTAAGGCAAGCACCTCAGTCCCAATCCTTCGGTTTAATTAGCAAAAAGTGCTTGTAAAATTTGGAATGTTGGAAGAGTTGGGTTGCAAATGTACGTTTGACATTTCTCGTGCTACTGCACATACCTATTTCCAGAGCAGCTTAGGGCTTAGCAGTGTTTCTCTCTTAATCCCAATGCACCAGTGAAACACTTCAGTATTGCTTATATTGGTAATATTAAATGAACAGAACACGGCTGTTGAACTTGGGTTCTCTAAATATTTTAGTTCTAGCTGGTGGGTGGGAATAGTGAGACCAAAGAGGTCAGCACCCCCAGTGCTCTGGCCTGTCCCTGTGCTTTGATTGCTGAGCTCAAACAGTTTAACCCACAGCCCTTTAATGCACTAAAACAATACTGAGCAATAAACTGGGGGTTTCAGTAGCTAATTTATAGATGCTTCAGTCCGTTGTGTAGTGGGTGTGGGTCAGCTGTTCAACAGATGTCTTTGAGCCATTTTCCATGCCAGCAGTCAATCTTTCTAGTTATCTTCTTTGGAATAAACAATTCTGTTCTCTGAGCTTTTTCACTTTGCTGGTTTGTTTTGGCCAAGGACTGTTTTTGGAAAAGAAGAGCCAGAGCAGTATAAAGTTGGTTTTAAGCAAACCATAATGACACTGTAATATGTTGCACTAATATTCAGCTGTTGGCTGTCTGTGTGGCACACAGTACTCCAAGGAAGATCAAGCCTGGATAAACAAGGGGCGGTAAAGCTGGAGAGCTTGTCTTACTGAAAACTGTTTATTTGGAGCTCTATTTATAATTGTTTTCTTTAATAAATACCTCTGTTTAGGAGGTACTGTTATGCCATGTGTTTCAACAAATCTCATCTCAAGCAAGTCCTGATGGATGAAAAACGTTTTATGAAGTGTCTAGTCTGTTGGGTTTTCTGCCTGAAAAGGTAGAAATAATATAAGAAGTCATGCACAGTGTATCCAGATGTTCTTCTGAGATCTATCCAAAAAGCATGGATTTCTGATGATTTTAAAAGCAGAGAAGATAGAAACCCACTGCATTGGTCTGTCCAGTATGAATGCAAATAGTTCTTTCCATAATGACAGTGTGACATCCATAATGACATCTTTTTTTCCTAAGGTCAGGTGAATCTACTGCTTTTGGATGGCAGGTGCTATTTTTTTCACTCAAAGTTTTGTATCGAGGACAGGTTGGATGGGACTCTGAGCAACCTGGTTTAGTGGGAGATGGCTCTACCCATGGCAGGGGAGATGGAATCAGATGGTCTTTGAGGTCCCTTCCAACCCAAACCATTCTGTGAATGTTGAATGCCTCTATCATATGCAGGACAGTAACTCAGCCTTGGAGCAGTGCCATATAACATGCAGCACCTGACTACTCCTTGCTCAGACAAATCAGAAAATAGAATCATGGAATGGTTTGGGTTGGAGGGTCCTTAAAGCTCATCTGGTTCTGAACCCCCTGCTGTGGGCAGGCAGAGATGCCACCCACTAGATCAGGTTGCTCAAGAACCCCTTCCGACTTGGTCTTGAATGTTTTCAGGGATGGGGTACATCCACAACTTTTTCTAGGCAGCCTGTTCCTGTGTCTCACCACCCTCACAGAAAAGAATTTCTTCCTAACATCCAATCTAAACCTATTCTCTGTCATTTGGAAGTTATTCCTCCTTGTCCTATCTCTCCATGTCCTTGTCAAAAGTCCTTCTCCAGCTGTGCCCTATAGGTACTCAAATGAAACTATAAAGGTCTGCTTGGAGCTTTCTCCAGTCTGGACAGCAACCCTCCTCATGTAACTCATTGTTAGTTCTCTGTTTTAAAATGTGTGTTTCCATAATTCCTCTCTTCAATAGGTGCTTATTACCGTGTTTCAACACTTTTATATTTGCATGCTGATTACAAAGGCAGTAGTTGGTCATGGACTCTTAAGTCATCTCATAATGAGTCATTTTGACCTCTTGTATTTCACAGGTAAAGTGACTGTGACTTTACAGCCAAAGGGACACAGTCTCCAGAAGGCTCCAACCATTATCTTTGTAAAAGAAACAGCAGCATTCAGATATCTGCACTTCTCACAGACTGGTTCAAAGCAAAAACCACCAGTCATCTCTGACATTCATCCCGTGGTAGGCTTGTGGTTTTCTAACTGCTTCACTCCCACTCACAGCTCCCTGGTGCTGTGACTCAGCTGCAGGAATGCTTCTGTGCCTGGCCTAGAGCTACATGTGTCACTGTGCTGTTGTCAATCCACATCCAGGCAGTGCTCTTGCTTCTGATAGATTTTGGTTCCTTGGAGTGACCTCTGAGCAGGGCGAGCCAGGAAAGCTTTGCACAGGCTCCTGCTTGTCCTGAGCCTTCTGTGAAAGGGAAGGTGTTGGCTCTTTTGACCTTGCTGAGCTTCCTGTGTGCTCCAGCCTCTCTGCTGCCGGACAGGCTGTCCCTACTGGTTTTTCTCAGTTCGCTTGCGCCTAGCAGAGCCAGAAACACATAGTTTCCTCTGGAAAAAATAAGCACTCTGACTCTATAATTTCTTGTATGTTTTCTCTGTGTGCACTTCTCCTCTGCCAGTGGTGCTGGGATGTCTTATCACTGAATCTGATCCTGTGCTTGGGTGTCTTTGGTGTTTTCTGTATCAGTGTCTTGTGTATTGTGTCAGCAGAATTTTATTGGAAAAAGAAGAAAAGTGTCTTTATATTTTTCCTCGATAGTTTGTTCCATCAGCTTTGTTAGTTGAATGTGGGAATCTTGAGGGCAGAATTGACAAAAGTCAACTATTCAATATGCTCTCAGAATTCAATGTTATAGTCAATAACCTGCTTGCTAAAAGAAAAAACTCTGGGGAAAAAACATATTTTGTGGCTGAAGTGTTCTTGTAATAAAAACATGGGAGTTTTGCACAAAGAGGAAAATAAAGTAAAAAAAAATAGCAAAGTCCTTTTTGTTGCTGCTGTTTTAGTAGCACAGAGCAAATGAATGTTTAACATGAAAGAAAATACAGATAAGATTCAAGTAATCATTAACTAAATCAGCTTCACTGCAGGAACTTGATTGGATCCATTTGAGACTACTGCATTGTGATATCTGCCTCCTCAGCCTGTGTGCCTGGTTAAAATACAGTGGAGCACTACTCCATCACCCGAGGATATGAAGAAAGGAGGGTTACTGCAGGGCTTTTGAGGAAAAGATCTGGTGCTCTGTAATTTGAGTGTTTAGACACTTTGAGTGGGCTCATTACATTAAAGGTTGCTTAATAAGAAAGAGCATTAAGTGACTGCATAAAATTACTATATGGCAGTTACAAGGGTTTTTAAAGTATATATTCAATAGGTGTATTTGAAGGTAGTGGAAAATTTTGGTATAATTCTGTTTTAAATTCAGGTAAGAAACTTGTGGACAACAGAACTGTATGGAACTAGAAGGAATATCAGATATTGCAGGACACAGAATTGCTTTTACCTTTCACACGACTCCATAATGTGCTTGATTTCAAGGAGTTGATCAAGGGAGTTACAGGCTTAGCCAGCCAAAACAAGGATGGGTTTGTTTGCTGAATACCAAAAATACCAAAGTAACCACTGCTACAGTCTATGCTATTGACTTTTGTTGCATTATTCTATCTTAAACTATTAAATATTTTAATACAGATATGTTATAAACTCAGGGGGAATTCTCTGTTCAGACTGCTGTGCACAAAAACACAAAATTCCTTGGCTTGCATCCTCAGGAATACAAAAACATATGGGCAATCACAGAACAAATTACCAGAACTTCTGGCCCAGTGATTTGCTGGAGGAATGAGTGTTGAGCATTCTTCAATCTTTTACTTCTTACAAGTGGTTGCCAATGTTGCTTCTGCTTCCTATCCAGACTAATCTAACCTTTTGAAGTAAAATTTTCAAAAATACTCCTTGTCAGTGATCTTCTGAATTTAGACATATTTTAAAATGCTGCCATTTCTTGTCTAAAATAACTAAGGTGTTTTGTCTGTATTTTGGGACTTTGGTAGTTCCCATCTTGAACCCAAATCAGTGCCCTCCTTTTTTTCTCTCCTTACATTCCTCTGACCTTGTGAAAGACATCCAGAAGTATAGAAAGCTGACAACATTCTTAGAGCTCTCTGAAGATCTGATTCCCTTCATCCCAGTGGTAGATTGACTATTATTAGTTGTACTGATCTTTGTCCCTTGATGTTTTCAGGGAGCTGCTTCAAGTGGTGTTCGGTCTCTCTGGATTCTCAGATGCCTGTTGTACATTGTTGTTCCTAGGAAGGCCTCTGAACCATTGTGGTGGCAAACACAGCAGAAAGGTCCTGGAAAAATCTGATTAAAAGGGCAGTAATGTGCAGGCGGCTTTTGTTTAATGCACAGCAACATCTGAGGCAGTAAAGGACCCTCTTTGGCTGTGATTGTACAATATGAACCACTGCTGAACATTAGACTGCTCTGAGAGTTAGGACAAAAGATGAACACTGAGTCTCTGTGTCAGGAAACTGGGAAATCTGTGAGTTTGGCTGAGATACTTCTCTATTCTTTAAGAAAATTCCATTTTGGAATCAAACCACAATAAAAAAATCATAGCTGCTGTACTCTGGTAAAATATAAAAAAAGAAAGCCCAATTGCTTAAGTTGTAGAAACTAATAGTAAAGATTAAACTCAACCACAACGGTGTAACAAGTTGAATTAATTTTGATTCTTTCTTCTCAGTTAGGAGAGGTCCCTCCTTTTTAGTTGGACTGCTTTACTTTACCTGTGTTTACCATCTTGTCCTGTCAGTCTTCACAACATCAGACAAATGCATTCTGGGAAGTCGTCCGCTGCAGTGACCTTCCTAATTGTTTGTTTTATTTTGCTTTTGTATATGTGCATGTATAAAAATGTACATAAATGTTTTGGTTGGTTGGTTTGGTTTTTGGTTTTTTTTTTTGACATGGAGCTCTAGTCAAGAGAAGCAGTGATCAGGAAATGTTAATCTTTGGTTGAGTACAAATCATGTCTACTGCAGAGAATCGAATTTGTAAATCTGCTCAAAAATGTCATGGTTTTGACATAGTTGGATCATAAATAAGGTCTTCCTTTAATTGTGTGCTTGTTCAACTAATAGGATTGTAGAAAGGATATTGTATGTGCAACAGAAAAAATGCAGGCATCGCACAGCAAGAAACCTATCCCAAATTACTGGTTTTCAGATAATCTGTAACCTTAGTTGCTAAAATACTCATACATTCATGCCTGTTTGCTGATCTTGAGTGTCATCTGGGTTATTAGAGTGTACATCAAGACCCACAAGCCGTTGCACCTTTTGATGGCAGTTTTATTGTTTATCTTTTTTGTGTATTCCTTATAAACCATGGTGCAAGTTTCCATTCTTTTTGTCTAGAAAGTCTGGAGTACACATCTACTGCAGTGTTAAATAATCAGGTGTAATAATATAACTTGGCAGATGCACAGAATTTAAGGTTTCTGTTTTGAAGCAATAGAAAAAGGCATACCTTCACTCCTGCAAAAAATTCCATGAGCTTGGCTTCTTCCTGCAGTTACAAACACGCAGAGTCCCAGTTTTCAGTTTAAAAATTAAAAAAAAAACCAAACAAGTGTACTGATTGCAATGCAGAGAAACTTGAAAATATCAATCTGACAGTTTCCAAGCAGGCAAAAACCTGTAACTATAAAAACAGTGGTTTGGTCTGCCTTATTATGAAGTGGGTGCACTGGCGTGGGGTTTTGAAGGTCTGGTGTGACTGTGATTGATTCTAAAGCTGTGGGTTAGATTCGTGCGTGCTGGGAGACTCAAGCAGGGAAATCACAATGAGTTTTGTCCTAACGAGGCATGAGAAGTACATCTTCTTTCCCTGACGTGTGAAGTGAGACCCAGCACTGCTGTGTCTATTTGTGCTCCAGCTGCTGTGGGGTTTTCAATTATTTTTTCTTTTTTTCCATTTCACACTTTCCAACTTGCCATGTCTGTTGCAGCTTGAGGAATTGGACAAACTGCTTTCTTCCTCCCCGTGTGCAGTGAGTCCAGTTCTTCCTGGAAGTGTGAGCCATAGGAATCCTGAGGAACAGGCCGTTCTCCTCCACTCTAGTGTTACATAAATAAAAACTGGGTTCCTGAGACCTCTGCCATCTCTGCAATGAGGGGACCAGCTGACTGACACGCAGCCAGGGCAGGAACTGGATTGTGTATGGGGGCGGCTGTGGACCCTTCTGCTCTGGAGGGGATGGCACATGCCATTGTTACCCTGATGCTGTCAGACAAGATCCCTGGTTTTGTTAGGGCCTCAGCAAAAACAGGCACATAGTCTTTCACGTTTTCTTCTGGACATGAGGAGATTAAAAACAGAACGAGGAAGAAAAGGAGCCAGATCTCAGTAGCTATCCACTGTTAATCCTTGCAGCTTTTTCATATCGTCTCTGTGGGAGAAAGCAAAACACAGGTACTCAAATCTGCATTGGGTTTTATGTCTCCTTTTGAGGGAGAAGTTGATAGCTGTTGAAGGCAAAAATGGGTCATGTAGCTGCTGCATCTTAAAAATAAAATCTTTGGCAGACTTCCCTGCCTGCAACGTAGTGCACTGAATTTCAATGAAAATCACCCAAATGTACAGAGCTCATAGGCAGCTCTGAATTCTGCAATAGAAAACGCTGCAGCGCACATTTCCAGGCAGCTTCCGTGCCATTTGATTTGCTTGTTCATAAATCTTTTCTCAATCAAAGCACTATTATTTTTTTCAGACAAATATCTAGGTTGTGAACTAAGCAGCATTCATAATACTGTTTCCTCTTCCATGCTCATACAGGGGATGCTGGTTTCTTTGAAAACATAAAATACATTTTTTCTGAAAGCTGTCTATTTGAAAGGCAAAAACCAAATCTAAAACCTATGGTTCAGAAGGAGCAGAAAATCTTTATTGTCACAATTTATTGATACAGGCGGTTATGAAGTCTTTGTCTTGCTCAGACCGTTGAACATTTTCCTTTGGACTTTTTTTTCTTTTTTTGCAGTGCTACTGTCAAAATTGTCAAAGAAGTGTGGTAGCAATATAATATTGGATTATTGCTGTTAACCAGGAGGCTGTTAAGCAGTTGCTGTGTTGATGCTGGCATTCTTTCCCATGCTAGTTGGAAGCATTAGTTTATTACTGCCACATTACACTTCTAACATAGCCTGGTGCAAAGTAGTGGGTATAAACTCACTGCAAAGCTTGTTGTGATCATGTCTAAACCATCAGCTGGACTGGAATGAAATCTCCAGAGCTTCCCTTAGATATCTCTATTAACGTGAAGTGCAATGGCACAAAGAAAGCATTTGTTTAAACTTTATATTCTTCTGAACTGCTCAGGTTTTTTGGCTCTTTTCCCTTCACAAACTGATCTTATCCAGAAGATGTGCAGTAACAGTGAATAATTATAATTTATAGTATAATCCCAAAGAATAGAATGTGTGCACATGGCTGGCAGTGGAGTCTCTGTACCTCTTCTAGTGACTGAATATAAGTGCTGAAAGGGCAGGTAGAAGTTGAGTTCTGGTGTGATTAGTAAGTGAATTTCCTAGTGGAGGGTGCATATCCTTTCACAGGGAGGAATCTCTCCAGAAAGGCTAAAACTGTTTCAGTATGTTCCCCTAAAGCCCTGCCACTTGTGTCTGGCAAACACACAGCAAGTTCTCACTTTCCCTGTCACTGGATAGTGTAGGAGCCTCACAGAAGTTGGGGATGGAGGTGGGTGTGTGTCTTCTTTCCTCTTACAGTCCATTAACATATGATCAGTTCTGTACCCTAGCCTAAACCTAGGGGCAGGCCTAAAGAGTAAAGCTTTACAAGAACTGGCAGCTGTGCTTTGACAGGATCATTTATGAGATTGCTCAGGAATGAAAGTCTTGGTAGTGGTCAGCAATTGGGGAGGTCCCTGTGACTAGTCCATCTACCAAAACTGGCAGTAGAAGGAAAAAGGTCTTCTCGGAATGCTCAAATCACATGATTTTACCTGTCTGCATGGAGCATCCATCTGCGCTTGCCATTTTACCAAGTCACTGCAGACAAATTATTATATTGTGTATTTTTACATCAATTAGCACTTGCTCGAGTGAAGTTTGCCTGTGGAAAGAAATATCTGATATCACTGGGCTGCAGGTTGTATTATCCAAAATTAGCAATTTCATGTGTATTATCTAAAGGGGATGTTGACCACATTTCAATCTAAATTAATCTCATTTGTATTTGTTTTGAGAATGTTAGATGTCCTATCTTTCCTCCTTCCCAGTGGTTAATTTTCCCATATTTATCCTTGCTGGCTTGCGACTGTCTCTGTGCTAGTTGTTTAATTGGCAGCTGGGTTCATTTAAGTTGATAGAAAACTGAACTCTGAAGGGAAGCATGTTATCAAAATGCAGAGGCTAATCCTATTAGGTGAAAGCAATTTTGTTTTAATGGAAAATGATTAGACTGTATCTCTTCAGGAGTGGCTGTAGCTGATTGCTGTTCCTGGAGGCTCCTATGGTGTTTCCTGAGTTGTGTGACTGTGAATGGAGAGGCAGAGGAAAAATGGGTTGCCCTAATTGTAAGTGAGGAACCCGGTCTTGCTTCCCATGCTGGAATCACTGTGTTTGGTTGTTTTAAAATATCACTGCAAAAGCAGTAGGACACAATGCATGTTGGGAAATATATAAAATCCCCATTTTTTTATCCTTCCCTAACTGAATCCACTCTGTTTTATTCCTGGCTGTGCCTGCAGCTGAAGTCATGTGGCCGTACATCTGCTTTACACTAACAGGCCCATTTTACATAATTCATTATGTGCAACCACAATGCCCGCTGCTAATCCAGGCTAATCCAGCACTTTCCTGAGGAGCTGCATTGCCAAGTGTTTCTTCAGCCTTTCCAGCTCAGCCCTGGACAGCTCTGGGTCTGCTGGACACAGCTCGGAGCTCGCAGGAGGTCAGGCTGGGGAGTGCAGAGCCACCAGTGCCCATCCCTCCCTGGTGTCTGTGGAAGCTCTGGGCATGCTCCTCATCCCTCTGTCAGGGCAGGCTGCAGCAGCTCAAGGAGATGAGGTGCCTGGGAGAGCCAGCACTGACAGCCAAGAGCTGATATGCCAAGACAGGCAGAGCTCCTGGTCTGCATCGGTGCCTTCTAAGAAAAATCCTGACGAGCACGTGTCTGGGGGAGTGCAGGCTGAGGTGCCTGCTGCATCCTTGTGTCCCTGCACAGCCAAATCCAAGGCCTAACCAGAGCTTCCGCTTGTTTCCCTGATTGCAGTAATTCCTGCAAATTGGAAATGCATAGTTTAGGGGCAGGGGGTGAGAAGTGGGGGGATTTTTGTTTGCTGTTTGAGGTTTCTTCATACCTGTACTGTCAGGAGATGCCTCCTGGCATCTAGACCAAGGGTGCACTCCTGAGAGGCAGTGCACACCTGAACACTGCTCCTGAAGCTAAGGGCTCAGCTGTACTCCCACAGTAACTCTTGAATTTCCAGCTGCAGCTTCAGAGACTCTTCCTTCACTGTTACAGACGGGTCTTGAAACCTCTTCCTTGAAAATTACAGACTTGACTTCTCTCCTAATTTACCCAAGTCCTTATTCCTGACTGGATTTTTTTCTTCCTGTCCCTACTTTCCTGATATAGACTATGTCCTTGCCCTGCCTGACAAAAAAAAAAAAAGAAAAAAATACTTCTAATTTTTCGGTTTTGGCAAGTACAGATAATTCAGATGTTTAGGTCTGACTTTTGTCTTGAGACTGCTCTGATGGAGATGGTGGTGCTGTGAGGGCTATGAGGCACTGGAACATTTTGCCTAGATGCCCTGTCCCTGGAAGTATTGAAGGCTGCATGGGGCTCTCAGCACTTTGGAAGGTGTCCCTGCCCATGGCAGGGAAGGTGGAATGAGATGGTTTTAAGGCCCCTTCCAACCCAAACCAATCTGTGATCTTATGTCTCCAGAGTCAAGAGAGCACAGCCTGGCTTAAAGCCATGCCATGCCATGGATAAGGATGTACATAAGCAATCCCTGCCCTACACTGTCTGCTGTCAGGAGCAGCTCCAGGTCAGTTTAGGGCATTTTGGAATAGGATTTGGTTCAGAGCCGTATAGACCTCCAGAAGGTGTTCCTTGTCTAGGCACCAAACTTCCTTGGAGCAAAACTAGATGGAATATCCCTCAGTAATTTCTCAGTGTTGCTGTTAGTTACCCTTACATCCATCTGGTTGGGATGTGCTGCAGCATGTGGAGCTCAACATCAGGAGCACATTGGCAGCCAGAGAGTCTGGGCTGCATTCAAACACTTTCTGCCACTTAAAATACACCGGTTTTATTTGGGACGCTTGAGACGGGGAGGAATATCTTTCCCTCTTCTGAAGTATTTGTTCAAAGAGCAGCAGCAACAAACAACCCAAGCCACAAGCTGTGGAATCATGACTTCATCACCTTGGCGCTCTCCACGCTGTGCTGGGCAGAGGAGCAGCGGAGGCATTTGCAGATGCACAAATACACTTTTGGGACTTCTCCCTGCGGGAAACCATCGCTTTGCAGAGGAATGATTTAAACAGCTGTAGTTTGTCTTGACAGCATATTTTCTTTACTCTGAGCTGCAAAACAACCTCTTTGCTAAAGTTACTTTCAGCTGTGCAAATCAGATTCTGCAGTATATGCCTTTGCAGGTGCTGGCTGTTTCTTGAAAGAGATGGAGATTGTTAAAAAATGGAGGGATGCTGTGAAAAATTAAATTTTTTTCCGCCCGAAATTCCAAAATTTGAAAGTAAAAAAAAAAATTTAGTTCACCTAAAAACTGAGATAGAATTTACAGGGGCAAAAACTCCACGACAGTATTTGAGCCAGAAATGCTGCTTTTTTGTTGCATAGAAGCTGCTATCCAGGCCTTTTTGGCACATATACTGGATTTGGGAATTTGTTGGGCTCCTGGTTTTGAAAGGATTTTGGTTAATATTGGTGGGTTTTTGCTCAATTGGTTGTTTGCTTTTATTCCCCATTCCTTCACCACCACTACATTCCCACACTCTGTTTTCCCCCTTTTCTCCCTGAGGATAAGTTGTTTTTTTTATCCCACAGTACTTCCTATTACTTATGACTACACCCAGACAGCATTAAATCCCCTGTCAGTACTGAAATTCAGCTCAGACAAAAGAACAAGAACCAAGGATGGTACTTTCAAGTTTTGGAATTACTCTACTTTGTTGCAGGCTGGTCTAAATAAACTGTTGGTTTGGGTTTTCTTTTTTTTTTTTTTTTTTATTGTTTGTTTTAATAGAACAATGAAAATTCTTCATGGGGAAATACTTCTTTCAAGCAGAAAAATAGCTCAAAGGAATCAATTCCTTTAATGTAAAAATAGAGTTAATGTGGCTGATCATTCAAGTAAGTAGAAAGAGACTTCATAGAAAGTACCACCCATGGCAGTGGAATATAAATATCTACGAGGATATCACAGATATTCTGTAACAGATACCAAGAATATTCTGTAAGAGATGGGCCAAACTCAAAGACTGTACCAAACCCAAGAGATTTGGAGTTATTGTGTTGTCACTTCAGTATTCAACTCAGGCTGAAGTTCTGCCAGCAACATCTTTGTGAAAAGATGGACAGGGCCTGGGTTAGAGAGCTGTCCCTTCCTCACCTGGCCTTCTGCCTTGTATTTTTTGCCTTGCCTCAATTACCATTCCCAAGTTTGTGTAACTCACTGGCAGCAAGTCACTGTCCTTGCATATCCCTCAACCTCTTGTACATTTCCATCATATTTAATTCTTGTAACCTGCATGATGTGCTGCCTTTGTGTGCTTTAGGAATCACAACTTCATAAAAAGCTGATTGTATCACAGTGTTATACAACACTCTAAGTAGATTCCTAATCCTAGAGAGTTTTCCCAGGACAGTTATTCAGATTTTTTTTTTTTTAAAGATGCTGGTGTAGACCTCCACCTTCTTTGCTTTTCAGATTAATTTTGCTGTTACCTGGACACTGCATTGACTGAAGTCATGTGTCCTAGTTAGTGATTGAGTAATCCAATTTCTGCTTCAAAACTGGAATTTCAGATTTAATATTGAAACTATTAGTTTGCTGTGCTGGCTCAGTTTTGAATACTTGCCCAGCAGTCCCTGTGAGAAGACTCGGGAAGCAGAGAACACATATTCTGCTTAGCCCTCTGTCACAATTTCACAAAACCTGCAAAATCTCTATTAGCATCACCCTCATCTTACACTTTGTGTACATTAAAAAGATTCTCTGTGTTTCAAAATACTTACGGAAATAATTTTGCAATTGTGTTCAGGTGGTTCCTACCCCTCATGGTATTCACAGCTTCAGTTTATCTCAGGCAAGAACTATAGAACTGAGTATTTCTAGGAAGTGCTTTACAGGGACCAGCAAGAGACAGAGTGCACTTCAAATATTTTACAGTGGCTGAAATCTCACTCATCATCTCTCAGGTTTTCCTTACTGTTTTATCAGAGTGGAACTCCAAATGACTAACAACAACCTTGCTTGTTTTGGACTGTTAAATAAGGGATGAAAATCAAAGCTGGGACGCAGCAATGATATAGTGTTATGTACTTCACTCCTTCAATAATGAGCTCAGTTCTCAGCAGCCATTCTCACTTCTAAAGCTTTGCAGAAACCCTGTGTGTGTGTTTGACCATAAATAGCAGGTGGGTTTTGTTTGGCGTAGGATGACTTGTATCACTGCAAAGTCTCGAGGCAGCCATGAAAAAAGAACTGTGTTCACTCAGGCTTCTGCCCTGTCAACACGTTCGCCAGCCAGACTCAACTAAGATGAACCTTTATGGTTAAGAGATGGCTGAAAGAAGATATTCCTGTGCACTTCTAGTTCTCCCTCTGATGCAGGGATATTGACTTGTGAGCAGACTTGCCCCCACACAGTTCTTTGGCCGTCTGCCCCTTTGCCCCTTCCTGCTCGGTCTGAAGCTCATGGGGCAGCAAGGGGCTGTATGTGCCCATAGCAGGGGGTGCTGGCCCCAGGAGCAGCCTGGGGGCACTGCTGGGACACAGGCACTGCTGTGCACAGCATTTGATGGGCAGGGAGAACATCTGGCTGGCACCTTGTGCTTAACAAGTCAGGCCCTTCCCTGCAATAAACTTCTGCTGACTGAAGTTGAATTTAGGCCTTTTAGTTCTCCTGTTTCTCTTTAAGCAGGAATATTTTAAAGGAAGTTAGAAGCAAATATTTCGAATCGGTTACTGAGACACTTGGTAGAGTCCCCCCTCCAGATTGCTTTTCTTGGTGTATTTTTTACTATTGAGCATAATCAGAAGTAATTAGAGAGTTATGTCATAAAACAGTAATCTGCAATCTATAGGTTTCCCACTCAGTATCAGCTGAGACCCTGGTCTTACTCAAGTCTTTGCTCACTAACAGAACTGTCCATGACTTTGTAGTGGGTGGTGTCCCTGTCCATGGCAGGGGATTGGAGCTAGGTGATATTTAAGGCCCCTTTCAACCCAAAGCGTTCTGTGATTCCGTGTTTACAGGTCTCTGCTATGCAGTCCCTGCTGTTTGCTCCCTGTGCCTTTAAACGAGGTCACTGTGGAGCAGAAGGCTGTCACAGGGCTGTGCCTTGTGCTCCCTCTGCATCCTCGCAGCCACAGCAGCCACTCTGCTTTGCACCGTGGGTTTTGCTGAGTCCATTTTCAGCTTGGATTGCTCGTCCTCTGCAGCCTTCTCTGGCCCCAGTCCCTTCCTCTTCTCCAGCTGTCTGAATTATCAGTGCTTCTGGTGGGTGTTTAGGGCTTTAAAAAGTAATTATACATCAGTTGGACGGCAAATAGACTTTCTTTTTAACTTCAAGGCCAAGAAAGTCAATGAATATGGGTTGACTTCTGAGGGTAAGGCTGTAGGGACTGCCTGTAAAAAATGGCAGTTCATTAAATTTTATGTTCCTGATTAATTTCTCCTCATATTCTAATTTAGTCCAAGAAACAGAAATGTGAGGTAGGCACTGAAAATACGGCTTAGGATAAAGGCTTAAGGCTAAATGTCAGAATTACAGCTTCTGTTTCTTCAAAATTAACTTATCAGCATGTATTTTCATGAAGTTTATAAACTGGCTCTAAAGCAACCCAGGCTTTTGGGGTCCTGTCATCAGTGGATTTATTATTGCTGATGTGGTGAAGTCTGGAAATCCAGTACAGGGAAGTTAGAATAGGTAATGTTTCCTACAAGCATTTTGCTCAAGTTTGTGTCCTGTTGGTTTTGATGCCCGAAGATCCCCTTAGCACAGTGGGATTTGTGCATGGTCATGCTTTGGAAGCCTCATCAACCCCTCATGAAAGTGGAAACAAACTATTTCGTTCCTTTTTAATGAAATTTTGATCAGGATTTGGATAGAAGACCTACTGTGTTGTAAGTAGGACTTACAGTTCCTGTATTAAGGTAACATCTAGCAAATTCATTTAGGACTGCCTATAGCAAAGTTTACCAAATAATTTCTGATATAGTGGGGTGCTTTAATGCCATCTTGAGGTGTTCTGGGTTTAGATTAAATAAATAAACACAGAACTGGATAGTTATCCTAGGTGAGAGTGAGGGAAATCTACTTCCTCTACCTGCTTTTTAAAAACACAGGTTTTAGCAGCTGAAGGGGCTCTCATTTCTTGAACTTCTGTGAAATATCTTCCCAGCGCTTGCCGGTCTGTCCTCAGCTATCCAAACATCTTTGTTTGCATCAGCCTGTGGAAACTTTTTAGACATTTTTGGATAGAGTATCTAAAAAATTCCCCTGGCAGCACTCATTTTCTGGCTTCTGGGACTGTCAGGGCTGAGCCAAGTCTGCCTGGCAGGTGTCCTCCAGCGTGACACTGGTGTGGTGTTCAGCAGTGGAGTGAAAAGCCAGAGGCTGTTTGTTTCTCTGGAGCTTCTCCTGCTGAAATCATGGAGGAGAGAGCCTGACTGAACGCCCAGAGTAAAAAACATGAAGGCGGAGGGATGAGAGGCGAGCGGAATGAGGAACAACAGTGGAGGCAGGTGGATTCAGCACCAGAAGAACAGGAAGGGAACAAGCAGCTGGATGGGAGCTGGGGGGGCAGGAGGGGCTTGGGAGAGCCAAAAGAAGCCAGGGAGAAGAACAGAGGTGTGGGGAGCACTGGAGCAGGAGCAGTGTGGAGGGAGCAGTGGTCTGGAAGGCGTGGAGCAAAGGCAGCGCAAGGCTGAGAGCCAGCTAAGGACGACTGCCCACAGCACTGCTTTGGCAAGGCAGGAGGGAGCCCTGATCCCACAGCCACCACTTCTCCCATTCAGCAAGGAACTGGGAAGCACACCAGGAGAATCAGCCCCCTCCATCTGCTACCCGCCGCTTGACCAAATTGGTTACCCATTATGAGCAGCATTTGCATGGGCAGCAGTGAACTTGGAATAGATCCCAATTGTGTGGGAAACAGCATGGTCCCACATAATGGTTAATTTTGATTTCCCTCACCACCATCTTCTTAGATTTGGTTTGATGGGGGTTTTTAGTGATTTTTTTTTTTTTTTTTGAAGGGGGAGAGGGTATTTTGTATTTACGAAATAACATTCAAAACTGTTTGGTATTTTACAACACAAACATAATCTCTCTTAATACTGTTACAGAGGGATCCAACAGTGGCAAAGTAAATTATTTGGGACCTGCCCCCCGACCCCATCCAACCAGCCCAACGCCCTAACTTCTCAGCAGGGTTTCTCTCCTCTGTCTGCATTTACTGTAACTGTTTGCAGGTTTAAAAATACTCTGGGTTCCACTAACTTCCAAATAAAATGGCTCAACAGACAGCAGTCACATCCTACACACCTACGCCCACAGGAGCACACAGCAGCCGTGCGGATCCTTAAGCTGTCTCTAACACACATAATTTTCCTTATTACCAAGTACTCATTTCTTCCCTTTCTAATGCCTTTAAAGTAAAAAAGTTATATGTGCACATGTACACAGGAGAAGGAGGAAGGAAGGGGAAGAAAGTGTGTGGATTAGTTTTTCTGCGTTCAGATCCCTTAAACAAAAGTCTTTGGTGATCTCTGCATGTTCAGGTCCAGATCCAAAGCCTGTGGACGTTAGCAGCTAGTGTGGCACACAGAATATTCTGGAGAATAATTATCATGTCTATTTCTAGATTAAAAGTATATTCATAAGAAGTGTGTCACAAGGCACAGGCGTTTCTCTCAGGGTGCACTTTACAGTTTGCTGTGCTAACTCTGGCATATTTAGTTTTCTTCAGAAATGAAGGATGTATTTTGTCCATGTAAGCTAATATAATTTACATTTCCCAAAAACAAATCAAAATCAAGTAACCTTGATTTTTATTATTTTTTTAAATATACAGTAGTATCACCAAATTTTCAAGAATAATAGTTATTTTTCACTTTACCTTTGCATCAAATCCATTCATTTTTCATAACATGTGCTCTGTTAAACCACAAGACGCTGAGTATCATCCATAGTTCCTTTTCTTGCATTGGTGTCACTCCAAGAAACTCTAACACTCTTGAGTTCAAAATCATTAACATCCTAAAAGTTTTAAGATTTCTTAGAGGCAACCCGCTTTGATTTTTACTTACCTTTTTCAATTTTCTTTCTTAATTTCTCCCTGCTGAAATCAGGTCAGATATTTGATGTACATTTTTTTTTTTTCATGATTTATTACAGTACTTATGAATTTTGTTCTGTTGAGGAATAATGTTCAAGTATCCTTCCTTGGTGTTGTTTTTATATTGCCATTTCTCACCTAGGCTAGGAAAGGAGGAGAATGCATGAAGTGAAAGAAGTTTTTTATTGTGGATTTTTAGAGCTCAACAGACATTGTTTCTTTGTTTGACTTATCCAGCTGAGTGGTTTATTCAGCTATGCCAGTTGAGAATAGTGAAAACCCTTTTCCCTATGACCACCTCAAACCAACACCAACACGAGGACCTTGCCATTCTAGAAACATTAAACGTCTAGAAATAAGAGATAGTTTATCAAGTTTTGTGCCTTTCAGTATTGCCATTTGATCTGGGGAGGGCTGTAATTCCAGCCCCTTGCTGTGTCCCTTCCTCAAGCAGGTAACTCTGCCCTGTGCTTGTTCAGCCTCAGCAAGAGGCTGCAGTGTATCAGGGGCCAGTCAGAGGGAGAAAGGGGACAAAAAGGGAAATGCCACATTCCAGGCAGTGTTCTGCTTACAACATCTGGGGTTTCCCCCCTGTTGAGTCAGCCACTGCACCAGGGATTTGGGATGCACAAAACTCAACAAACAAAAGCAGATTGTTGTAGTGATGAACTACATGAGTTCCAGCCTTTCCTTGCATTCTTTCAAGAACAATTAATCCTAGAAGAGTCAATTTCCAAAAATATCAGAGAAATTCAATAAACATATTAACTGAAGTAATTTTCAGCCAGCTCATAGAAGACCCTGCATGCAGTGGAGGAGGTTACAAAGACAGCTGCAATGAAACATTTCAAAGTTTCCTTTAAGCCTCCCATTTGGCAAAAAAGTTATGGTAGTTTGGGTTTTGATCTTTGTTCCACATGAAAACAGATGTCAAAACATGTTCCTTCACAGCAACAATTATATTTTTGACCAACTTTAATGGCTTTTGGAAGTATGAGTTTCTTCTGATAGGGTACAGTCTTGTCAAATACAAAAAACAATACCTCCATTAACATCTTCATTACTTTTTTATCTATTTCTCACCCTTTGCAAATATCCTTGTATTTGCATGTTCCCATTGTGAGGCATTTTCCAATATGATTATTGCCCTCCCCCAGTTGGCTTTGACGTGTCAGAATGATTGTGCTGTCACAAATACTGGAATGCCCCGACAGACAGGATTAGAAATGGTCAGCAGATTTAAAGTGTTTGCTTGAAGTTCATTCTTTGGTTTGAAGTAGTGGGGGAAAACATTTGCATAAATGAATTTTTAATAGATACCAAAAATAAAAAGCTGCTAAAGAAAATGTAGCTTGTTTGCATTATCATGCAATTTTAATTATGCAAGCAATTATGTTCTTTGTGTATTTTGACTTATGGCCATGTGAGACACATGAGTGAACTGTCACTCATGCAGAATTAATTCTAATTTGTCCATATAGGGGAAAAAACCCTGGGAAATATGATAAGGCTTTTCATTGGCAGCAAACCCTAGTTGTTGTTAGTCATTTTAGAAAATTATTGTTAGCAGACTATCCAAATCCTGTAGGTCAAAGCCTTCCTTGAAAAAAGGTGTATTAGCACACGACTAAATCCACTACAGGAATGGATTTTATCTACCAAGGAACTGTATCCTTCTGTACCATAACATGTGTGTCATTTTTTTCTTTCCCTTGAACAAGAGAAAAATATTTTGATTCAGTGTTTGGCAATCCAAGCCAGGTTATTTAAAATAACAGTCACTCGGAATGTACCAAGTGTAATTTTTAGTGTAGTTACTTTTCTGCAGTTTTGCAAACCAAAATCTTTAGTTTCCCACGAAAGACAATACAAAAGCAGTTTGTAAAGAGTCTTTAGACTTTGCACTTCTTCTCCCAGGTGATTTGCAAGTAAGGAGCTGTCACTGACACGTAGGGCAACAAATGGATAAAGCAAGCATAGATTCTGAGATCTATAATTTTTAATAATCTTTAAACTAGCTACAAAATGTCAATCACTTCACAAACTGACAGGAGACATAAGGAATTTTCATATTACATGCTGTAAATGATATTTATCTCACAGTTTAGCTAGAGTTCATTCATTTAGGTTTTTTAATTATTTTTTAATTGTCAGCTACTAAACATCTCAGCGATTTGGTGTGCATAGCTCTAGGTAAGCAACAGAGAACTGTACCGATAACAAACCACATGGGGATAGCGACTAGTAAGAGAGAGCCTTATAAAAATTACATTTCTTTGCACCATTTCATATGGTAGTTGTTTCCTCCAAAAGATAGTCTTCAAAAGCAGCAGACAAACCCAATATATTACACTTATTTCTTTTGTCTTTGACATATTTTCAGCCAAGCTTTTATTTTGCTGGCAATGGCTAAATGGTGAGTGCCAAATCCCTCTTTTTTTTCATAATTAAAAAAATGATCATGATTAATAACTATATATATATATCAACAAGAAAAAAGTGGCACAACTGCAAACTTGCTGGTATAACATAGTCCCAAAAGAGTCCGAATACTGAGCATGCTTTTGTTGTCATTGTTGGTGTGCTACTGCCATGGGAAAATTCTTGTTTAAGTAGGAGTCTAAAAGTCTATTTATTCCTCATGCATAACTGCATAAATCACATCACTTTTTAGTGCAATGCTTGTTATAGTAATATAATTCCACATTGTCTAATCATGAAATCATAACAACAGATAATGGCAATGAAGAACTGAAGACAGCAGGTTTAAGTGCTTAAACATCATGATACCCAAAGACAGGAGCATGGCAGTAGCTCTGTGGAATGTCACAGTTTTACAAGAACAATACTGGATATTTAAAGGTTAACAGCACGTTTAGCATTCCAACAGTGTTGTCATTCAGCAAACATCATTAAAAAAAAAGAAAAATGAGAAGGGAAAAAAAAGAAAAGGAACCCAAAACAGAAACAAGGAAAGGAAAGGAAGAACCCCAAAAAACATCATAGTGAGCTATAGCCATCAAATCAGCACTATGTACAACCTTTGGAAAGAAAGATATCTAGAAAAAAATAATTACAAGTATCATTTTTGGAAAGCTGACAAACTACACAGGACAACATTTACAATGGGGCTGATATGTGCATGTGTGCAAACCTAGTAAGATAAATACCATGATAAAAGCATGAAGGTGCTGCCCTGCTGGACAGCATTAAAAGGAAATGCACTTCTCTGCACTTAACCGCTGCCCAGCATCTTTGTTGCACGCTGGTTGGCTTCATCAATCCTGGTTTTGTTGGAATCAGCCTGGGGAAACACAGAGGAAAGAGAGGGATGAGTACAGGGAAGAAAGAGAATATGAGAGAAAAAAAGAGTACAGGGAAGAAAGACAGTGCTTTGTGGGTAGTTCCATAATTTTGGCTAGGTCACAGGAAAATGAAACTTGAAAATACTGGAGAGCTGCTCTTTATAGTGGTATTAGGGACCCAAAAGGAGATTACAAATTTTCTGGTTTTACTTCATGTAGCCTTCAAGCAGAACTTTTCTGTTTGTGGTCAGCTCCAGAGAACTCCTGTAAATGCTGTGCCAGATCTATACTGATGCTGTCAACAGCACTGGTGGTACTGGATGACAGCATGACAGCTGGTTGTGTGCATCTGTGTTTTGCTGGGGAAAACCTTCAGAGCCCTCTAAGATTCAGTGGGCCCAGACTGTGGTCTAACTTAGATCATCAGGTACTAGCCAAAACTAAAATTTTGGTCAGTGTAGAGATTCCCAGAGCAGAGAAGCTAGATCATCTGATGTAGGGAATGCTAGTAAAGATAAATTTCTTTGAAAAAATCAGCCTGGATATCTTTGCTCTGCATGTGAAAGGAAGGGAATAGGTGGGAGGAATGCCAGTACTCCAAAATTCACCAATGTAGTTGCAAGAGAGAGTAGCCTCTTTCATGGGGCCGCAGCATAAACAGGTGTTAAGGAAAGGCAGGGATTCTACTGTGCTTTGAAGCGATCAAACTGCAATTTAGTCCAGCATAGACTGAGCCATTAACTGCACTGTTTTCCCTGGGGTAACACCTACCATGATTATAAAATGCCATTAATAAAATGGCACCACCTGGGAGGTTGGGGAGTTCTCTCTGAGTGGGAAGACACTTGGACCATGACTTCCTGTAGCTCTGCAGAAGTTACTTTTGGAGACTAAAGATACTGTTTTAGCTGAGAAAAACTGGCAAAACTCCACTCAACCCCATGTTGCCATGCCGACTTATTCTAGCAGAGGAACTAGATAGAAAATGGTTTCAATTTTTAAAACCAGACCTGTGGGAAAGGTGAGAATTGTGTTGCTGCTTTAAAAGCATGGGTTCCAATAGCAAGCTCCTTCTGTGGTTTGATGGCTGCATTTTGTTAGCTTTGATGATGGTTCCCACATCTCTGGGGTGTATCCAAATTGTACAGATTTATTTTAAATCTCCAGTTTGCAAAGACAGAATGGTGAAGCAACTTTCCCACATGCATTTAAGAATCCTTTAAGAATGTTTATGCTGATGTGCAATAAATCTTTCTGAAATATCTTGGGCTTTTCTCCGTAATTGTTTTGGAAAATGCTATGTGTATTCTTAGTGCAGTAGCATGTGCCAGCTCCTCAACAAGCATAAATCAGCAAAATTACTCATTACAAGCCACACTCCTTTATTTTAGCCATGAATTTGACCTTGTCTACCACAGTACAATTTTGTGTGTTTTTGCCAAAAGGCTACCTAAAAAGTTAATGGGTTTGGAAACAGTTACCTTTGTCAGGAAATGCATGAATAGTCATTGAACAGTGATGAAACATCGTGTTCCTAATGATGTTTAGACATTAGTATCTGGTGGATGATGTTGTGCTGGAGGCAGCGGGATTCTTTGTGCTGACCTTCCAGCTTAGGTCAAGACAGAGTGATTTGAGCCCCTTCTACTTTCCTCCCAGCCTCCTATTTATAGTAGATTTTAGGGGCAGGCCCTTCTGGTGATGGTGCCATTGACCTACTCTTCACACTGTCATTTTGGTTTTTGTCCTTTTCTCTCAGACCTGAGGAAAGGATAAAGAAAGCCTTTTATTCATCGCTGTCCTGATTACTGTGGATAGATCAGATTACATCGCTGCATTATGAGATTGCTCTGGTTTGGGTGCATGCATCCAGTATAACATTGCCCCTGTAGGAGCATTTATGATGCATCCCAGGGTACTTTGGCTTAGCTTTGTGATGCACCCCAACTTTTGCAAACTGTGCCAGCCAAGGGTCTTTCTAATGTTCATAATTGACCCAAAGCACAGTGCTCCAGCTGGTCAGGAAAAAAACCCTGGCAATGCTGTGAGGGGGACGAGGGTCTGTTGCCGTATTTCATTGCAGATTGGATGTGTGTGCAGCTGAGGTTTCACTGTTATCCACCTAACTATTATTTCTGTCATTTATAGAGGGTTTTACTAATACATTGTGTTCCTTTTTTGAGTAGCTCATTACTGTATGTCCTTACTCTGAGAAATTTGGCTTATTTTTCACTAAGACTGAAGACTGTCTTATTTTTGTGCCGCTCTCATGACAGCTCCTCTGTGTACGATGCAAATCCATCTTTCACAAATGTGTCTGTTCCTTAACCAAGGGCCCTGGGTGATTTTATGAATGCGTTAGCTGCCAGTGTTATTTTGCCATTGCTGTACAAAACTCCAAAGTCTGTGAGAAGCTATGGATGGCTGATCCTCCACCTCACTGCTCTCAGCATGCACTGTTAGAGGTTTGGCCCATGTGCTTTATGGGCACAGAGGGCCTAGTCAATGTTTTCAAAATCCAGATGTTTGCAAGCCTGAGCTGGTAGGAGAAGAGTCACTTGTTGGGCTTGCTGTATTTTGCGATAGGATCCTGCAGGCATGGGTAGGATGACGCTGATTTCCATCCACAGGGCACGTCTCCCGCCACTGTGACATGAGCAGGGGAGGGGGGAACACAATAGTGCACATCCTCATTGCTTTGAGAAAATTATACACATCATAGGCTTCCTATTTAAAGGTACTAACACAATAGTGCACATCCTCATTGATTTGAGAAAATTATGTACATCATAGGCTTCCTATTTAAAGGTACTCATGGTGCAGACTGTATAAACTCCCTGTCCCTTCTCAAAGTATAGAGAGATGTGCTGCTTTCTAGTTCTTTGCATATGAATAGCAGCAGTAAATCCTTCCCCCGATGCTCCTCCTTTTCCCAGAAATATGAAATGGTGCATAATGGCATCCCAGTAGTACTGTGCATTTTCCAGTACAGTCAAACACATGCAGCTTTATAAAGCAAACTTTTGACCAACGCCAAGCCACATGCTCTATGGTGCCAGGTGGCTGCCTCTCTGTCAGGGATGATCTTCTCATGCTTCAGACAAGGTGTACTTCACCCAGTTCTCTCCAGAATCTGCCTCTAATAAGGAAAGCTCTTGGAGTGAATCCCTCAGTGCAGTATTTTCCTTAATTTTTATTACTAGGCTCTGATATAGATAACTGATTCAAAAAACAGGCATGGGCATCCTGCTTGTTTGAGGAGGCGTGCATGTGTAAGAAGGCTCAAGGGCACCAGCTCTACCACTTGAGGTCAGAATTAACTCTAAGCACCACATTTAAGTCATTGGGTTAGATCCTCAGGTTGTGTAAATCTCTACGGAAGCGGAGCGTTGTTCGTTTTACACCAGCTGAAGATCTAGCCTCTTATGTCACTTCAGCCTGCCTGTGCCGGTGCCTGGAGCTCTGCCAGTACCAATGCAGATGGCCTGCAGATCTTGGGATCTCAGGATGGCAGTGAGCTCCCAGCCAGGCTTGGAGAGGGCTGCTCTCTGCTTCAGAAATCTGCAGTGCAGGTCTGGCACTGGAATGGTGCCCTTTGCCTTTTTACATGGTGATTTTGCTGAACTAGTGCTGAGCTTTTGTATTCCACTGGGGCTGTGTGGGGCCCAATTATGTATAAATATATATATGTATATATACACACACACACACCCTCCCCCAAGAGAGCAGGTAGATCTCTGTCCTAATGTTGTTGTAAGCAGCACAACAAAAGTGGCTGCACTGTTACCATTTGGCAAAGATTTGGTATTTTAATAAATCCCCATCCTTCTTAGAGGACTGGTCCTCCAAGCAGGTGATCTAATCCTGAGCTGCTCATGGAGTTTACAAGGGAGGAAAAGCTCAGGAGGGTTTAAAACTTTCCAGGAAGTGCCAGGGCAGTCAGATCCAGGCCCCACAGTTCAGCATAGCTCAGGACACTTGTCCTTTTTCAGAGCTATTGAAGAAGGAGCCTTGATGTCTGCTAAGGGGTCCCCTTGCAGGTGTGTGGCAAACTCAACAGCAAGGGTTCAACCCAGCCTGCACTGGAGGTGCAGATTCACAGCAGCGAGCTCTGCTTTGCTCCAAGGGTTTGGAGGGAGAAGAGAGGAGCTATTTCTGTCCCTTGTCCTTTCCAGGCCCATGCTTGGAGAAGGGAAAACAGAGCCCCTTTTGGGGTCCTCACCGAAAAGGCAGCTCTTACCTTCTCCATGATCCTGTCAATCTGGCGGTTCTGTGTGTCGATCTCGTTGCCCATGTCCAAGGCCATGTGACGTAAGTTGCCAATGATGCCGCTGACCTGCTCCAGGTTCTCATCCATTTCATTTTCCCGGGCATCGTTTGTTACCCTGGGAACAAAAACCCAATTCTTTAAAGCAGAGACAGGAGATTCCCCCTGAAACTGGGATTCACCCAAAACCTCCACTGCATCCTCCATCGCTTGTCACCTGAGGAGCAGGCTGCTGTGCTCAGCTTTGAACAAAAGGGATTAATGAGTAGATAACCTGAAAAATGTTACATGCTTATTTTTTGGATGTTGGGCTCAATTGTCTGGGTTATCAGTGCTCTGTTTATACTGCTCATGTCTGCTGTTGGTATAGATGTTGCTGTCTGAGCTTGTCTGTACCACATGCTGCACCCCTCTGCAGTGATCATCCTTCCCAAAGAATGGGTGCTCCATTTGGATGTGTGTGTGCTTAGCGTTCATGGGAAGTGCTGGAAGGTGGTGGAATTACAGCGATAGCAGCTTCCCTCCTTGGGCTGCAGATAGCTAATGAATACTGCCCAGTCCTTGTATGCTTGGGGTCACAGAGATATTGGGGAAGAGATGCTTCAGCTGTGAAAATCCTGACCTAGCATCCTATTTAATTGACTGTATTGCTGGTGAAAGACAGATGCAGCTTCTCTCAGATTTATTTGCTTTAGTAAAGGTCATTTATCTCTCATTCTTAGCACCATCTTGTGCAGTTGCTTTTTGGAAGGAAAAGCTTGTGCTCGAGCCAAGGCCCAGTTCAACTCTTCAGTGACTGAAGAGGCAGGTGGTGACTGATGCTGGGAAAATAAAGGTCCATGGGTGCCGCTCAGAAAATTCCTACTTTGAGCCTTTTATGCAGCTTGTGTTCATGTAGGTGCCCAAAGGGTGCTCCAGGCTATTTGCAGAGCAATCATGGTGCAGCATTAACTTCCTTCACTGCTATTCTATTACCATGCCCCAGCCTTCATTTTGGTGGGGCTGCCATCCAGAAATTTAAAAAAAGAGTGAATGGCAGACCCATCAAACTTACATGGCAACTCTATCCCATGCTCCAGATTGCATGACAGCATTGTTTCTCTCACACTGATTTCCCTTTATCACAGCAGCCAAACAAAAAGTGGATGATAGTTTTTGGAAAGATAATTGCTTATTAAACTAGTGTCCTTAATCTTCAGAGATCAAAGCTTTTCCTGCTGGTATGCTGATAGCATTGTCTGCTAAATACATGCCCCATATGCTCTGTAATCAGTCTGTACTTTGTGCTGGAAGTTTGCAGTGGTGTTGCCTTTAATATAGATTGTGTGCATCAAACTGGCTTTGATTTGAGAGCTCAGGTATTCCCACTCTGTTCCTCCATAGCTGTGGCTTCCCAGCAGCTGAGGAATGGGGCACCATGCCCCATGCAGTGAGGTTTTGAGGACACTCATGAGCAGGGGAGGGCTGCACCTAGTTTAAAGAGCTCTTCAGGTTCTGGGCTTGGCCTGGTGCTTTGGCAGGAAGCCTGAGGCTTTTTCGTTGTTGGAAAGAAAGGGAGGGCTGCTGGATGCTTTGGCACATCTTCTGGCAAGGGTGGATAATGGACACTACATGCCTCGAGACATAATAGCAATAAACTAGTGTTTATCTGACACTTCATTTCTGAGGCGTTTGACAAGTGTCATTAGTGAGACCTGTGATAAGGCCCCCAGGACAAGTGTTCACACAGGGAGCTGGGGTGCTGAGGGCAGTGCTGGCTGGCCATGGCTGTCTGCACCCTCACAGTGCTGCTGTGAAATAAATAAATAGACTTTATTTCTATTTTATTATCGCCCAGATCTGGGCAGTCTCAAAAACGTTTGGGCTTGTGTTTTCAAGCATCTTCTGGTTCTCAGGACCAAGATCCTTCCTTCCAGGATTTCCAGCGAGGTCACCATCCTTTGCACTAGAGCTCAGGTGACCCTCAAGCCCAGGAGAAGAGGAGAAGTCCCTGGCTGCAGTAAACTTTAGGACATGCCTTAGTCACCATCAACCTGAATCTGAGCACCACTTGGTGGAAAACCCTGGCTCTATCACATTGCCCAACACCTCTGAAGGAGTTAATGAGCACCACAGAACTCATGACCATATGGAAGCAATCTAAATATATCAGTGACAAGGAGAACAGAGAGAAAACAGTGGATAAAAAGGCTCACCTGCGGATAAAGCCACCACTGATGGCCATCTGCTCCCGTTCATCTACGACACGTGCAGGCTGGCTGGCTACAACACCATCCTGATTATTGCCCCAGGCCTTTTTGTAAGCATCGCTTGATTTAAGCCTATGCGAGAAAGATGATGAGTAACAAAGCACACAGTGCACAAGGACAAACGCAAAACTCTTTACCTCTCCAAGCTAAAAGCTGAATCAAGCAAATGAGTTTTCAGATAGAGGGTCATTGTTTGTATACCGATATATCATAACCCTGAATAAAAGAAGGGGCTGGGTTTTTTGCTTATTTTTTACTTTACTGCCACAACAGTGATGGTCAGAGCTATAGTTTCCAATAGGGTGAATTGCAGTTGTCAGGTCTACAACATTGCACACAGGTTTTTGGATGTTGACTTAGTTTCCAGAATGAAGGAAAATTAAAAAAAAAAAGAAAGAAAAAAGAATAAAAAAGGAAAAAGAAGAGAAGAAATACAGATAAGTAGAAAACATTGTTTCATTTCAGTGACACATATGTTTTGACATCAAACACAGAGGACGTACTGGCAGACAGACATAAAAACAGAACTGCCAAGTATAGTGTGTACATCACATCACAGCAAAACACCCTCTTAGAGAAAAACAGATTTTGCAACAATTTAACCTTTTACTATGCAGAATATTTGTCTTCTGATGATATTTTTTCAATATCTATGTGGCATAATAGGCATTAAAAGCCACTGACCTTTCCCAAGGTGATTTGGGGATGATTTTATCATGGGGTTCATTAGATTTTTCAAATAATATATCGGTACTTGAAAATAGTAATCATACATCGACAGTTGATGTACAAACCTTTGTCCACAGAGACAAAAAGTAAAATAGGCAGAAGTGAAATGAGTGCAGGAGAAAATAAAAGATACGAGCAGTCTAGCATCAGAAAGGGAAATTTTTCTAAGTTTTTCTTCATGCACCAGCTACAGGCATGAATAAGAAGTAAAGCATTCTCACTAAGCACAGTTGCCCCAATAGTTCATCATACCCTCAATGCATCAGCAGTAACAGCCTTCACAATAAGCAAGACACAGGCAAAAAAGGATCATCACTTCCTTCAGGAGTTTTAAACCACAGGACTTCAAAAATAGCCTGGCAACTTGTTATATTTGTATTTTGTGGCAGTTACATTAACCTGCAGAGAGCCATTTTTGACGGAGCTTCTGTGGATAGAAAATTAAAATCCAGGCACCCCTAGAGTGGAAAATTGACATGGGCAGCCTATTTAGGGCTGCTGTCATTGGGGTCACCAGACAAGATTAAGCATTTTAACAAGGGAATGTAAGGATTTGGGGTCCACAGGTATATGTTTGTGATTTTATTCTGGAAATGGGTCTGTTTCCAACAAAACCACTGGGAGCTGCAAATCTCTGTGGTTTCCCTGTTCCTTGGTCAGCTCCAATCAGTCCTATAAACAGCCCTGTGGCTTTGATTTTGGGGAAGGAACTGAACGTGCTTCTGGGAGATTTGGGAAAGGACATGACAAACCCATCTCTGGTGTCATGTTCTCTCCATGCCCCCTGAAGCAGCTCAGTTTTAAATGAGCCTGAAGATGTGTTGTATGATCCAATAAAGAATTAAAACATAGACTAAAAGAGGATCTTTCCTACTCATCTGTTCTGTTGCTTATTTCCTACTGAAGTTTGTGAAGACTTAATAATATGATGGTTGGCTTCTTTAATTTTAGTTCTCTGAAACTATACATCAGCTTTGGCACTTCTAAAATGCCTGAAAGTAGTTCTCTTGCTGCAGATACATTTACAGGGTTTTGCCTGTTCTTTGGACCTGTGCAACTTTGTCAGTGAGACAGTTTCTGTGTTTGAGGTAAATGATGTTATACACCCAGAATCTGATCTCTTGTTGTCTTGTGGACTTCCAATTAAAGTCAGCCAGTGGAGCTTACATCTGCTCATGGTCAATAGGAATTGTCCTTTGGAACGCAACCTGGTAAAAGTTCCATGCTGTGGGCATTTTCGGTCTCCTAAGAATGTAGGATCAAGCTTTACATATTTTTAAGGCACAGAGAACTGTACTTTCACTGTATATCAGGGTAGAGTTACACGTGAAGTGGATAATCTTTTTATAAATATATGCCATTAATCTCCCACCAGCCACAAGAGCTTTAGAGGATCATGGTGATTCTGATGCCCAGAACTGTATGGATTTCTCTCTCTCCCGCATTCACTCCGCAGAACATCATCTCATCTGTACCAGTGGGGTCCTGGCTTAGTGACTCAGGGAACACGATCTAAAACCATTCTTCATCCATCCTCTGTGCATTGGTTAGCAATGCTGCTCTCTGAAATATGGCTGCAGAGTGATAGGGTCAGAATGCCTTAGTGAAGGGAAGAGGCCCCTTTACAAATTCATTCTCCCTACATCCCCTGTAGAATCATTGTGCTCTTGCAGCATGACACTGCAGCTGTATCAAAGTGCCAAATGTTTTAGTGCCACGTGCCAGGTGCTAATCCCATCGCTGTCACGTGTCTGGCTGTCCGTTCTGAGCTTTTACAGCTCAAACAGTGTGGGAGATGTGAAGTTTCTGCTGCATTTGTACCTGCAGCTCTTGTGCACCAGCTCCTCTGGTGCAGGACAGCAAGGGCTATGGCCTGTCAGAGGTCATACCCCTTGCAAAAGGGGTGTGTGCAGCCCTTCCCATTACTCCTGCCCCCCTCCCATTGCACATCAAGGCTATAATAATTCTGGGCAAAATGTTTACCCCAAAAGAGTATTCAGGGCTTGGTTCAAAGAAGTAAAATACTTCTTTGTACCAAGCGGTACAAAGGCAGTATCTGCATTGTGTCCCAAGGGAATTAACTTCAAAATAAATGTGACTGATAAGGCAAAACCCTAGTCCTGCTCTTCTAATTATTGGCAAAATACCCATGAACTCTATGACAGCTCTCTTTCCTTTTGGTCTTGATAATCGGGGTGAGATCAGGCTTTGGCTATGAACAAAGTTCACATAGAACAGGAATTTAATACTACAGCAACATTTCTCTACTTTGTTTCCCACACAATCTCTGGCCAACCATTCAGGAATGTTTTCACTGCAACCTAGTTTCATGCCTACTCACTGCATGCTGGATTTGCCATTCCTCAAGGACTTTGGGTTGGTCCCCAATTTCCTACACCCACATAACCGCACATCACATTTTCATTTGGCATTTAAAACAAGCTTGGCATTACTTGGAGGACGGTTTTGTTCAAGTGTGACGGCATGCAAGCAAATTCAATGCATTTCAACATTTCTGCTTAGTGTACGTGCTACCCAAACAAAAGAAATTTGGCATGTTGAGGTTTTGTCAAATTTTTTGCCTGTGGCAGGATGAAAACCATTTCAAGTTGGGTTCCAATTATGAAACATCACATCTCTTTCAAGATCTCATCAAGGACTATTTCTGCTGAACAACAAAAAAAGCTGTGATTTTCATTCACAATTTGGAGCATGGTTTAGTAAGACTTCTGCATTTTTTCAGCTCTTTTGGTTATGAAACTTGTTTGTGAAAATATGTTTCAAAATTTAGAGTGTCCAGAAATAAGGTAGCCCCAAGTGTTTTTGTCCGCTGGAACATGGACTCAGTACCACTCAGTACACTTTGTGTAAAATGTTGAAATTTTTACCATTAAAAGGTGTCAACAGTGAAGCTTTCACTGCAGTATGCCTGATTTTAATGCATCTACAGTAATTCCCAGTCAGTTGTCTATGCTATGAAATGAATGCATTTGAACCAGAGTCGTTCTTTCTGCATGCCACATGCTCATCCTGTCCATGTGCCTAGCAAGGATGAGCTTCACAAGGCCTTTGGGATCAGCCTTAAGTGCTCAAAGAGATGAGGCAGGCAGCACCTACTTGTTACATGGACAGACACAAAGACCACAGAATTTTCCTAGGTCCGTCAAATTCTTTTCTGCTTCTTTCATGTCCTTATTGATTTGGTCCATTCCCTCTTCGATGCGTTCCAGTTGTTCTGATTAAACACAAGTATTTTATCCCCACAGAATGAAGCAGATGGAAAAGGACAAAGAAAAAAAAGACAAAAACTTCAGACATTCACTGTGACAAAAAACTGGACACCACATAGCAGAGCCGGTACCCAGTACCTACTTGTTACAAGGACATATGAAAAGGCCACAGCATTTCCCTAAATCTTTTAAATTTTTCTCGGCCTCCTTCATGTCTTGGTTGATATGGTTCATGCCTTCTTCAACACGATCGAGTTGTTCTGGTCAGGACAAAGGGATGACAGTGTGGAATGAATTGTATTTTTGTTTGTTTGATTTTGTCTTCAACAGAACATGAAAAATGACCATGTAGAACTGAGTTAATAATGACATTACAATGCATTAATCTGAGCTGATGCATTGCTGAACGGATGTATGCTGCATTGGATGCTGAAGATTTTTTTATTAGTATGGGAAGAGTAAAGCAAAGGAGAAATTTATTTGATATATATTAATATAAACAAGATGTAATGATGTAGAAAGGAAGGGTTATAAAGTTCAAGGTCCAGAAACATAATACAATACATCAACTTGCTAAGACACAGTGACATCCAGGAGAAAGAAAGATAGTGTTATTATTTTGCAATTATGTATGTTAATATTAGAGAAAATAAGCCCTTCCATGGAAAACGCTTCCGTTACTTACATTTACAAATGCTTCAGAATTAGGTGGGTTTGGGCAGCACAACTGCTGTGGCTAGTGAGTGAGAGAACTGGTAGTTAATGGTAGTGGTAATGGAGTGAGCTCTTAAGGGCTTGTGTCGAGGTACCCTTCCTTCCAGAGGCTGAGGAAACAGACCTGCCACTTCGACTGGTGCTGGATGCTGATCTCTAGCCTGAGTGTGGCCTCGGGGCTGGTTTTCTTCCCTGTGTGGGTGCAAATCAGGAGTAACCTCAGTGAGCACGGAACAACTGAAACCACTCCAGGAGCCCGATGCGCTCTGCAAGAGGGTCACCAGCTGTGGCGTTCCTTGGCTCTGGCCCCAAGGGACCTTATGCCCAAGGGACCTTATGGGAACCGGCATTGGGTGAAGACTCATGTTTTCAGTGGGGTCACTTCTGCTTTGCTCCAGGAAAAGTTAAGAAGCACCAGGCCCAGAAACCAGACACATATAGACCTTATCTCTCTGCTGGCATTAAAACAAAATTTGGCATATTTCCACCTAAGGCTGATGAGTTTTCTTAGTGGCTTCATTTTCTAAGTGACTTGGTGGCTCAAAATAATTTAATGTGTTAATTTCTTTCACTTTTAAAGCTGGGGAATATGTCCTAGAGGAACAGAATGCCATGACGTAAAGGTGTAGGAACAGGATTCTCTGCTGAGGTAAACAGATATGGATCCAATCAGATCAAGTGCCTTGTGTGGAGTCTGCAGTAGGGACAGCATTTTACATGGGATTTACATTTTATACCATTTGTTCCTAAAGGATAGACTCAGATGCTACCCAAGATCAGAAAGGTACTTGGAGTGACATTTCAATCCATTAAAATTGTAACTGTACCTAACTAGGAAAAGTAAAGCAGTCCCAGTAAAATACAAATACATTCCTAGTCCCCATTTGGAATAGAAAAACACTGAATTAGACTGTAGAGGAAGGAACTAAGAGCGCTGGTTATAGGAGGAATTTAATGTCATCTCTGATGTTAACTGAGTCCTATCCAGAAAAAAAAAAGAAAGAAGAAAATTTTAGAAGAAAAATCATATGCATACTGACGTCAGTAAAAAGCTCCTCTTAACTTCTTTGAGAACATGAAGATGCCTAATTTCTTACTTGGGTTTTTAATAACAATTGAGGTTTAGCTTTTCAAAGCTTTCTGGGGGGTTTAGATGCCCAGTTCCCATTAAAATTAATTTTATTTAATTAATTTTAATAGGAAACAGGAACCTCACCCCTTGAGGGCCTAGAAAATCCTGGGCTAAATTATTCAAGCTGGAATAGTTCAAGTATTGAACTTGTGCTCTTTGTTTAATTCTTTCATGACACTGGGCTTTGAGAAGGAGAGGTACCATGTCAGTATGGTGAGATTCATCTGCCTTTCTGCTGTCAGTTCTCATTCTCCTCAGCTGGATGGGCCTCTCTCCTGGTACCATGGGAGTTATTGATCTCAAATCCAAGGATATATTTAGAGGATCAGAGTTACCTGGCACTGCCCTCTAAAGGGGCACACACTGTGTAAGCAAAGGATTGGGAAACCAAGAAGGAACTGTACAAGTTCAGCCAGGTAAACTGCTGAGCTGAGAACCAGAAAAGCAAGGTTGGAATGTCTTAATGCATGTTATCATGTAGGCTTCAGCAGAAGCTTTGGTTGGTGTCCTTAGGCACAGACTGTCACTCTCATCAGAAATGTGAGTCTGTGGTAGAAGGGGACGCCCCTCCCTGTGCTCCTGCTCCTCAGCTGGGCAACGCTTGCTCTCGCTCTGGGGAGCAGCTGTGGGAGTGTGAGCTGCCTGTGATGCTGCTTCATGCAGCGTGATGGGATTTGCTGCACTTCTGTCTCAGGCTCCCAGCTCCTGCTTCTGAGCGCTGCAGAGCCCCATGCCAGTTAGGGAACAGCTGGACCCACAGGTGCATTTTGACACTGGGGATATGACAGGTGTCTGATCTTTCTTCCATTGGTTTTCCTGCTAGTGCTTCTCTCACCTGGTCTGTCCAGTAGCAAAAGCCAGGTTCACACTGCATGGGTCAGTCCTAGATCTGGTGCCACCGGCAGCTCTCAGTGGAAGCAATTCTCCTTGCCCAGATGCACATTCTCTAAAGCCATGTATGTAACAGGTCCTTTTGAACTGTCTTTACCTGGTTTCTGTTCTGCCTGAATAAATGAGTGCTTATTGAAGAGAATATTTGACACAACTCAAAAACTTCCATTTAAACTACAGCCCTCTCTAGAATCCTGACTTTATTTATCCTACTTCAGGATTTGTGTTTGATGCCTGGGCTATTGCTGAATAGGAAAGGGAGCCACAGCTCATTTATCTTTCATAAAAGGAAACATCATGTAAAAAACCCCCTGTCATATTTGTAGCCCAGAAGTCAAGACAGCTGGCTGCTGGTCCTAAAACCACTTGCTAGTTGTTAATGTCGTGGGCTGGATTGTTAACTGGTTTGAATCAGCATAGTTAGGCTGGCTTTGCAGAGCAATGCCAATTTATACCTGTCAAAGATCTGGTCCTGCAAGCAAGGAAATAGATTCATGAGTCTAACCACAATTATTGAGGCATAAATATTATAGTGGAATTAACTTAATGGGGTCACGCGGGATTTGTTTTGGTATAACTGCTATTAAAATGTGGCCCAGAATGAACCACTGCTGGTAGGAAATAGGATGGCAGTCGAGAGGTTAATTTAGTGTCTGTTACCATAGATCTTCCCTATTCCAACGTTCTGTGCTTTATTAAAGGTTTTAGGGAAGACAGTTTGTTGGCATATACTGCCATGAACCTACACAAATTCACACCTACTAGAGATAATGTCTTTTGTCTTCCATTTAGAGAAGCCCTTCAAGGTCAGAGGTTGAACACCTTTTGACAGTTTGTTGCAATATTATTTGAATAAACTGCACCTATATGTTTATGTATGACACATGATATATACCTAAGAGAACTGGTGCTGTCTGGAGGCAAAATATACATCAGAAATACATTTCATTGTGATTTCCTTCATTTTTTTTCCCCTCTGGTAAACACTGCAACTTTTTTTTGGTATCTTGATGTCTAAGAACATCACTTTCAAGGTAGTGACCATAGATCTTCTTCCAGATTTTACAGCAAACAAATGGCCTATTTTAAGGCACAAACAAGAATAGATTTTTACCTGTATCATTATACTTGTGAATTACTCCTGTAAGGTAACTGAGGGAACCTAAGCTAGTCCTGTAAGTTTTATCATTGCATTGTGGCCATTTGCCAGTGGGTCTTTGCCAGGATCTCCTGTAATATCCTGGCAATTTCCCATCCTGTGACTGATCTGGGGAAGTGGCTGGGGCAGGGAAGCTGTAGCAAGGGTATCCCTCAGTTGCTCCTGTGGTGTCTTGAGCAAAAAAAGCTGCAAAAGTATCTTACAAGGCATTGGTAGCAAGACCAGCACAGAGCAAGTGTGGTGTTGCTTCACCTTTGCATCCTCATCTGTAATTTATAACAGATATTCCTTCACTGATGTCCAGGATCTGAGGCCTGTGCTTTAATGCCTGTGGAGGCTGGAACTTGCTCCTTTGCCTGGAGAATTGTGCAGCAAGCGATTTCCTCAAAGGCAATTTTAATTAGGAAAAAAAGGAAGAAAACACTAAGGACATCTTAAGAACACATAGCAATCATAATTGCATTCAAGAGGGTTTAATTTGAGACTCAGCAGAGGAGCTATTTCCAATGCTAGGCCGTCATCACATTTTCCATGAAGGAGAATCGTACTGGAGTGTAGGCTGTGGGGCAGCCTTTTCAGAGATCTGGGCTCTGACCTAGCTGTGCTCTGAAAGGCACTGCTGGGCTCAGGTCCCTGTGGAAGAAAGCTGGAGGGGAGAGCTGTGAGCCCACGTGGAGCTGTGCTAAAAATAACAGGAGACAAAGGCACAACCTGCTTTGTGTGGGTTCATCTGTCTTTTGTTCTGTGCTACAACTTCAGCATAATTAATACCATCTTCCCTGTGAAAACTGGAGTAGTTGTTAGTCCCCTTTTATTTTGCTAATTAGCCATAACATACAAAACTGCCAAACCCACAACTCCTGCAAAAGCAGTGGAGGTCAGCTCGCCTGTGTGCCAGTGCTTTTGTTTGTGGGATTGCCCAGTTATTTCCACGTTTTATCTCTATAAGCTTGATCCGGAGTAAGATCTGCTGGGTAAATTAATCTGCTCCCCATGTTCCCCGGCATTGCTGTTTGTGCATTCGTGGTGCAATGAGAAAATTCCAATTGCACTGATATTTTCTTTGTCTCTTATCAAAGTTGTGGCTATTCCTGTCTTGTCTTGGATGAAAAATTACTGTGCTGCTACTGCTGTTATTGGAAAAGTTTCTCCCCTCCGCCTCATTTGGAATACAAGAACAAAATTCTTCTGTAATAAACTGCATGAAGACATCATCACACAAAAAATATCCTTGAAGGCCCAAATCTTTAACCCTGCTACTATGTCCAGGCGATGGGAGTTTCCTATGGATGAATAGAGTTACCAGCCTGGGACCTTTTCTGTGTTAGCACTTCAGATTTACCTTCATATCTTCACTTTGTACTACTAGTTTCATTTCTACTGTTTGCTTTTAACCAAAATGCATCCAGATATTAAGTCAGCATGTTTTAAAGAAGCAGAGAGATTGCCATTGCTCAATAATCCTTTGCAGCATTTATTTTTTCATGTAAAATACAAATATTTTAGTTTAAGGGTTATATTTATATAACATATTTATATTTAAATCATTAATTAAGGGAGCTTGACTCAAGGCCAGATTAAAAAAATGTAAGCATTATGGATGCACATTTGGTCTGGGAAGGACTTTCTTAGTGATGGAAAAAAATCCAGCAAGGAAAATCTAAACTCCTGCCTCCTTCCTGTGGGCTCCCCAGTGGAAGAGCTGTGTTCAACTGGTTTGGGTGACAAGACCTGACCCAAAAAATGATAACTCTTGATGTTGCAGAGGGGCTTCTCAGGTTCCCATTGTTCAGAGGACACTGGAGGAGTCTCTAGCTTTCATGGAAGTGCATTCTCTGTGAGACAGGGAGCTCTTGTGAAGCTCCAGGTCTCTGCAGGTTATGACAGACTCTGTAACCTGCTGTGCAGCCAGCTGTGCTAAACCTTTGGGCAAGAGCAGCTATCCAGGCTGGCTTTGTTGTACAAATACCTGGCATTGGGAAATTACCTTGGCTTACTGCCTTTATGATCCTGGAGACTTCTGCTCACTGAGACCAGAAAATCAGTTCTGCTTTGCACTACTTGGGTTTTATTGGCTCAGAAAGGTTTTTCCATGTAAGGTCTGTTTAACTTCAAAACAAGCAATTTTGTAAGGAAACCTAGAAATAGAGCTTCAAGCAAGTGCAGAGATTAGATCTTCTGCCTGCCGCCCACTGGAAAGATCAATGTCATGTTTTCTGTATATTTAACACCTAATAATCTTAAGTGACTTGTGCAGTCAGCTGCAAAGAGATCACATGGCAGTGTTAGCAAATGATTTCCTTAATCTGATAATCTGCTGAGACATGCGTGAGCTGCACGCACTGCACTAATTACAGAGGGTTCAAAGTCATCATTAGGGTACTTTGCCCAGTAGTGTAAGTCCTTTATCGCTAAAAGGAAATAAAAAAATTAGCAATTATTACACCTACATATGGTTAAATGGAGAAAACTTAATTAAACATTTAGCATAGTACAAGGTTACAATATTTTCAGGGTTGGTAACATTATTTGTCTGTTTTCCTTGAGAAACCCACACTGTATAGTCATAAGCTAAATGTACTGAACCACTTCAGGCATGACCATACCAATTTAAAGAGGCTTCAAGACCTTCCGAGTCTTTCCTGGAGGTATTGACTAACTGCATCTGTGACTGTTCAACAAGCATTTCAGGTTTCACTCTCAATAAGGGTTTAATACTGAGCTCCCTGGACTCCAGAGAGGTGAGTGTGTCCAGTCTCAGCTCCTTGGCTCACTCAGATTGTCCTTCCTGTCATGGTTACAGAGTGAATCACTCAGAAAACTTCTGAATACAGGGGTTTAACAATAGTAGAATTCCAAAATAATAATTTAAAAACCCAACAAAATTCAAGATTAAAATAAAAAAACCTCCCTAGCAATCTGTGAAAATAGAGCAGTTAAGGAACAGAAACATACATAGGAGCCACTAAAGTCTCTAGAACTCTGCCTGTGAATTACATTGCAAGACACACCTGGGTATTAACATACTTTCTTTGACAATATTTGTGATTTTTTACAACCATATAATACTTTGCTGAAACAAAACACATTATTTAGACAGGTGCCATATCTGTTTCAACATAAGTAATTTCTGCTTTTCTGTATTTGGTGATAGTTTTTCTACTGCCATTATTTTTTGAAGACAACAAAATGTTCTCTGTGATATTTTTCTTGTCAAGACAAATCGATGTGACAAAATTTGGTTTAATTTTTTTGCCTGAATGGGGGATATGGAGGGAAAGCAATGAGACATACATTAAAAAAGCAATGAAAATACTTTCCATTTAGGTCCTGTTATTACTTTTCATTCATTATAGAATCAGAGAGGCAGGGACATTAAAACTGGAAAGGTCCTTTTGGGTTCTGTGGTCCATTTCCCAAGAATTCCATACCCTGGCTTATTATCATTGTCCAGGTTTGATGAGTAACACAGCATTACCTCTGCAGAAAACATTTCCTAATAATAATTTTGTGTCCTGCCACATAGTAAATAATAACAAGGGCCTTTGGGGGGCTGGTCTGATAGAGAGTAGCAGAAATTTCTGCTCTGTTGATTTATTGGAGACACCATTTTCCTGGGGCTGTGGGTCTATGGCAAATGAAGATTTATTAGATTTATTGAGAGGGAGAGAAGGCTACCTTTTCTTTGCAATATTATGAAGGGCAAAAATGTAATTTCTTGGAATGTATTGAATATATCAGGCTCTGTCTTTGTCATTGTCATCTGCAGACAGGTAGAGTAAGTCTGAAACCTCCTATATGGACAGTTGTAATGAGCTGATTGTGGAATACCTTTTAAGGTTTAAATTCTGTCATTCTCACTGTCTCACTACTGTGCAAAAAGCAACTGAATCTTACACAAACTAAACCCATTTACCTTCTCTTGGGATGCATTTGTTGCATGTCTTTCACTTGTGATTTAAGCAGGAAAATTACTTAGCACCTGCATAAATAATGCTGGATTTTACACTTATGGAGGCAAATTTCTTGTCATGTAGCTGGATCTTGACGCAAAGCTTGCTGAAATCAAATGGTGATTTGGTTGAGTTCAGCCTGCAGCTCTCTTTGACATTAATGGGAAGCAGATCAAAAGAAGTACAGACTCTTAGGCAGCTGTTGTACATTTTTCTCTGCTGGAGCACAAAGCTAGAGGCAAAGAGGTTTTGGGGTTCTCATGCACAGCCACATGTATTTTCTGTCCCTCATTTCCAGGGTTGCACACAGTCAGTACAGCACTTTGAGAAGGGTTATACTTCCTTACTGAAGCAATCTGAACTTACCTCCTTGCTCATCCAACATAACCAAAGTCCTGATACCAGCATCTTTACTCTACATCCCAATAGTGGTAGCAAGGTAAGGAGAGAGAGGGGGAGAAGAGAGAGAGAGAGAAAGAGAGATCAGTGAGGGAACACTCAGCCCTTTGTATGGGGCATAGGAAGACACAAGAAAACAGTGAAAGGAATGACAAGGGGCTGATGGCACAGTCCAAAGGCCTTATGTGCCTGGACACTGTGTGAGGAGCTAGGTGCTCTCCATTGTACCATCAGTCCTTCTGGATTCACTGGGATACCGAACTTCTGCAGAAAGCACAAAGCCATGGACCTTGAGATTAAAGTAATCACTTTACACGAGAGTAATCTCTAAAAGAGAAGGTTCATCTCCAAGTCCAGTGAAGCAGGAGAAGGGAGGATGGGAGTGTTGATATTGTCGGTGGATGTGAATCTCACAGGAGAAATTCCCAGGGAAAACAAGTATGACACAAACATGTTTGGGAAGGTGGCACAATGGTTTGTGCAAAGCTCTTGCTGCTGACAAAAGTCAGAAAGCTTACCTACTTAGGAAATCCAGTTTAAAGCAGGCTAATATTTAATAGGATTAAGCCATATTTTTTGGCTCAGTGATCTAATAGATATGGGTTTGAGCCAAGTTTTAATACAGTCAACAGACACCTTTAGCATTAATGGACTTTGAATTAAGCTTGAAGGTAGGATTTGCAAAACACCTACACACTGCATCTGCCTCTGCTACCACAGCTTAGTGGGAATCTTACCACAGCCTTTACTGGATATGGGGCTGGAGCAGAGCTGAGCCATTCACAGCTCCCACTTGCCTAAGCCAGGGGCAGGGCACCTCTCACAAGTACAATTTTTATTATGCGTTGTCATCACTCTAGGATGTGATCAGGTGTCTCTGGTTCCTGGGTGCTGTGGTACTCAACTATATCACACATCAAATTATCTCCTTTTTAATTTCAAAGGGGAAACCAGCTCCATTGTGCTTGCAGCAGAGATAACATCTGTGAATAACATCTGTGAATAATGGTCTGAATGATCTCCTGACTGTTGCATGTCAGTAACAGATGAAGTAAGTCCTCTGTGGCCTGACAGCTTGACAGCAGAGCTACCTGGACATGTGCAGCAGTAATTTACTTGTTGCCATGAACAGAAAGCAATCCATGCTCCTGTGAAACAGATAAAGGTGGTGGTGGTATCAATTTTGCAGAGGGCAGGGAGATGCCCACAGCTACATCAGGAACAGAAAACTAAACTCCTGACCAACCCTCTTGCTTTTCACCTTTCCTGGAGGCAAATCAAGGACCTCATGTTATCCTTCCTGCCAGCTGCCCTTCTCACTGCTCATCAGTTTTTGCGGGTGCAGTGAAGTGTCTCTGGCCATGAGCTGCCCTGTCCACACTCACAGGGCACTCCCAGGTTCCCCCAGCTCACGCTGGCTCAGCCATGAGCCCAACCCTGCCACGCTCAGGGCTGTTTGCTTGGTGCAGCTGGTGCTTCTCTGCTGTGCTTCCAGAGGATCAGCTCAAGAGAGACATGAGATACCTCTTGTGCTCTGCCTCTCCCTGCCCTCCCGTTCATGTCTGTAATGTCTACATCACTGCAGAAACTGGGAAAAACATCAGATGTGTGCAGGCTGGTTTGCTGTCTCTTTGTAAAAAGTTCCTGTGTGAGTTGCCAGATGGACAGAAAAGGCCTCCTGCCTCCCCCCGGGTCTGCTGCACCCTGCTGCCCTCGGGTCAGCCATCCACCAGGAACCCTCTGCTGCTCTCTCTCCCTTCAAGTTCACTCTGCATTTACTTGAATCCCAGCCAGCTTTTATTTTTGCAGCCTTTAGAAACTTGGGGTCCAAGGGTTATCTTAGGTTTGTCAGTTTAGAACAAAGAAACACCTTTAATTAGCTTATGTTTTCTGTGGGGCGTTGAGCACCCTGTGTCTGCTAAGCACCACCTGTACTATAGTTTTTTATTGGATATTTTTATACTCTTGGTAACCAGGGAATTTCCCCCCCCCCCTCCAAGATTTGTAGGTATTTTAACAAACATGGTAACTTATGCAAACACAAGAAGGCTGCTTGGGTCCTGAGTCACTTTGTGTTTCAGTAAATAGGGTGCAGCCTGACATGGGGCCCTTCCAAATATTGAGCTCCAAAACCTTTTGCTGAATCAAACATAATTGGGCTGAGAAATATTTACTGCTCTTTAACCCTCTGACCTTATTTTCCTGCTGTGTTTAACATCTAAGCAAACCACCTTTATAGAGCTAAGATGTCCAGTGACCTGAACAAGACATGTGCTCGGAGATGAGCTCAGGAACTAGACCCTATGGTTTATATTTCATATCAAATCCTTCTACAGAGCAAAAGAGGTGAAATTTTCTGTTCTTTACCTCATCATCAGTGCCATTTAATTTTATCAGGCAATTCTGTATCTCTTACAAACAGCCTGCCACAGCATTAACACAAATGTGAAAATATTAAAGGGTGTGCAATGAATAAACTTGTCTGCATCTGTGGTCTAATCCAAAGCATATTGAAGCTAATAAAGAGGTGGTGACTGAACAGGATGAGATGTGATTCAGACATCAAGTGACAATCTCCTTCTGTTCCAAATTTCTATTAAGCATTAATTTACAACTTTTCCCCAAAAAGAAATAAATGTGTAAAATCAATCAAAAAATAAATCATGTTTGTGCATTTAAAATAGGTCCAGACTTTTCTAAAAGCTCAGTATTTCCAATATGACTGATATCTTAGATAACACAAACCCAAACCTCTCTGTAAGACAGAACTGTTCCAAAAATGTGTTCATGGTCCAGATGTCTGAGCAGGAGTGAAACACTTGGTGTCTGATCCCCAGTGACAACAGACTGAGGCATCTCTGGAAAGTACAAAACCTCAGTTAAAGAAATATAGGGGAAGAAATGTGCCCAACAAGAGTGGTTGGGGGGCAAACACAGGCACGTTGGCATTTCCTGCACTGGCAGTGTCTCAGAACCTCCCCTGGGTCTCAGTGGAGCAGGTGCCACTCGAGCTGGCGGCGGGGACAGTGTGGAACAGGTGATGAAAGCTCTGCTGTGAAGTGCCAGTCCAGAAGGACAGCTTTCACAGCCTCTGCCCCTGAGTCCTTGGTTACAGACTCACATCACCATGGGCCCAGTGACTGTGCTTGGCTCTGTCTGCTCCTGAGGGCTTAGCAAGGATTCCCACACACATCCAGTGCTCCCCAATATCAGTGATAGCCTGTGTGGGAAGCCATGAATTCACAGAACTAGCAGGGTCTATTGTGTTATGAAACTGTGTGCTAAATTCCCACCTTGGCCAGGATTAGAGTATTTCTCCCCTCCTGTGCAATGGAGGAATCTCTTCAGACCTTCCAGTCCTTGTAGAGGCAATCCTGCATTATTTTAGCAAAACAAGGGTTCTCAAAAAAGTGAAATGCTTAAGGTATTTCAGGCCAGAGAGATGAAAAATGCGTCTTTCACAGGACCCTAGAGAGTTCAGAGAGCACGTGCCATTTTCATCCAGCTCTTTAATCTGTAGCACCCATCTCTTTTGAGAACATCTTCTGACTCTTCTTGTCTTCTCATTGCACTTGAGAGGAGAATTTGGACTTCTGGATTTTGCCATGGCACAGCCAACCTCTCACATTCTTGTCTTTTATAAAAAAATGGGACAGCAAGAATTGCTTATGTTGAGCCATTAAACTGGAAGCCCTAGAGTTCCTCTGTTTATCCATAATGCAGGTATTCTGCAGATGGTAAAATATGTAATATATAAAATAATTTTGCACATGAGATGACCCTTCAGGGCAGGAGGACAACACTTCCAACTTAAAAATGTATCACATTCGGTGAAACAGACCCCATCCACTTCAGGAAAGTTTATGTCCTTCAATCTTTCAGCCAGGCTCTAATGCTCAAATAAAATGAACAAGAAGTACTGGTTTGGGTTCTGCATCATTTATATGAAGCACATGCCCAGGTTCTTCATTTGGCCACTGGCAAAGCTACTAATCAAAGAACCAGAATATATGATTTTAAACCTTTGGGCTTAATACAACTCATAGATACTTTAGTTTGTCAGTGCTTCAGTGAAGCCTGTTTAACAGCATTACTGGGAACCCTTTTGGAGGCTTTAATAGACAATTTCCTTAGTCTTCTGTAATAGCTTATAAAACTTTTTGGTTGTTTTTGTTTTGGGTTTTTTGTTTGTGTGTTTGTTTGGGTTTTTTTGTGAGGGTTTCACTCAAAGCAAGCCAGCAACAAAACGTTCACTAAAATTTGCCCAGCACTTTGGAGGGGAATTGCATTGCTGTATCATTTCTCGTTACTGCCGTTACAGAACCTAATTTCCCAAGATGGAAATAAAAGAGGGAAGACAGTTTGAATGATTTCTCAAAGGGCTCATCAGTCCCTCCAGGAACAGCATGTTGGGTCCTAAACTACCAAAGGCAGCTACTCAAATTTTGGTTTAGCCTGAGTGAAGATTTTTCTAACACTATAAGGGGATGATGTATCAGATAGGGAATCCAGATTCTGGAAATCACTTGCCCTGCATTTCAGGAGGTATCCTGAAAAACACATATACACTCTCAGTTATGTAAAGAACACATAAAGTTCCACTTCGATGAAGAATTTTGCTTTAATCCAGAATTAGAGAGGTTTTTTTTGAATAAATTAATGCAGACAATTATGTACCAGGACAGGCTGACATTGCTAGCAGTTCCCACAGACACTAAAGAGAACTGTCAACACCCTAAAGACAAAAATGTGGTCAAAGAAACATTTTCTAGTCATCTGTAGCAATGAATTTGCTCAGCTCCTGCTCCAGGTTCCCTGTCACGCTGTTAACGCTCCAATGTCTCCCTGACTGAAGAGCCACACACTGCGGCTCTGCCTGGCAAAGCACATCCCAGCCCACGTGATCTGCTATTTCCCTGGCTAACCCGCACAAAGGGGTCCCATCCTGCACTGGAGGAAGAGAGGCCAGAGTTATGGATCACATTCCTTTGTGCCAGATATGTGGAATTACACTGGTTAAGACACTTTTCTGAGGAGAACGCTTCCAAGAGCTCAGTACTTCCAATAGGTCTAATGATATCAAAGGTGAATTTCAAATCAGCTTTGACAAGGTTTGGGTCAAACTCTAAATTAATAGAGCACTTTTTCTTCTGTTTTTTCAGACTAAGAAGCATTTGGCTGTGATGATAAATGTCAGGGTACACTCACAGCTGGTAAATTGGCATTTGGTGTGTTCAGTATCCTGTGTAGAGCAGCACCAGTTATCAGACATTTATAGCTCAGCATTTCACCTTCGATACCTCACTCTCATCTCACATAAGAGAAGATAGTCCTGTCTGGATTTAAATGTACAAAACAGCCCTTTGTCTGTACATTCCTAAGTGCTTTCTTCTGAGCTTTTACACTACTGATCTTGTTATTTTTTCCTTGCTGCTTCATAGCTACAAAACATCTTTTTTTCCCTATACTACCACAACTGATTTTCCTTAAAGGCCATGGTAGTGGTACTGGGATATGGGAGCAAAATCCCAGCTTTTTTCCCTGCGTGTGATATTCTGCATTGCATAATATTGCCTCAGAGAAAAAAAGCTTGAACATAAAAAGAAGGTCAGCTACAAACTGTATTTAGTCTCACTTGTTCTGCCTCACTTCATTTTTATTTTATGTTTTGGCCCAAACATTGCACAGCATCATCATAAAATATTGGTATTTATAGCACTGAGTGGCTCAAAAGAGCACTGGTCAGTGCAGATTAACTGCAGTGCCTGGGCACGATGGGCACCATGGAGCAAACTGGGTTTCGGAATCTGCCATTCCAGTACGGAGCTGCCTTGGGGCAAAGCGGTGGCTGCTTTTGTAACACTTCTTGCCTCCCTTGTTGTGCCAGGACTAGAAAAATCAGCTTCTTGCAAAGCTGGTTTATAAGGCCAAGAAGCAACGACATCCTTGGTTTTCCTTGCCCATGTTCCCTGGGAACAGCACCGGGGCTTAGTCTCCAAACTCTGAATAGTCTTCTGGGGCAAGCAGGGCGTGTCCTCTGGGCACATGTCCCCAGGCTATGACTTGCACCTAGGTCTTACATGTCTTTGGGGCTTTTTTGGATGGACAGCACTCTCCTGTCTGTAGGATGGAATCCAGTCACTCTGTTTATGCTGTATTTCCCCAATATTAATCCATACAAAAGTAATAATGCTTAAACATGGAGGCATCCTTTTCCTAAGAAAGGATGAACAGATCTGCTGTATCAAGTGAACAGAGTAAAAAGCATTCTTTCTAGTATTTCCTATCTCTGTCTACTAGACAGGTTCTGCTAAGTGAGGAAGTCTAATTGGATTTTGGGGGATTATTAAATCAGAGCAGTGCAAGCTCAATTTCAAATACTCTCACCATTTGTCTTTTTGGTATAAAATGTCTCACTCCCTAAATGCTGCAATTTTTTTTAAGTACCTAGGAAAAGGGATTGGAATAATCAACCAGCTGTTTAGGCCACAGAAGAATTTTAAAGGTCTTCTGTAGCCACATTAGTGAAAATAATATTCAGCTCATTTTAGAAGAACTCCCTTGACTACTCAGAGCTAGTTTTAGCAGCTTCTCTATTTGGACAGGAAGATATTGTGGCATCTGAATAAACGCCAGGTCCAGAGATGCTGAGCTCTTCCAAAGAGTGCTAAAAATTCATTGGTAAATTCAGCAGGCCCAGTTCTCCTCCCACTTTGCCATTTGCTGTGATTTAGTACTGAAATTGCAGTGGCATTCACAATATGCTGGTTCAATATGTTAGGAAGACTCAGGCAGCGCATAGGCCGCACAAATACGGCTCAGGAGAGGCAGGGCTGATATTTACTGATGGCTTGGCCCCGAGCAAATCACTTCCCTTTCCTGCGCCTCTCCTTCCCACTCATCATATGCCCTGTCTATTTAGATCCCAGGCATTCTGGGGCAGCAGGCTCTCCTGCCTTGTGCTGTGGGGGTACTCATATGAGGCTCTCTTCCTTGTTGTTGAATAGATTTCAGCAGGAGCTGCATCCAGCACAGAGCTGACGTCAAGTGGTGGTTAGGAATGGCATGTCCAGGGAACTGAGCAGCAAAAAGGGACAGATTGCTCGTGAGACAAAAGAGTGTTTTGGCTGCAAGGGGCCCTGATCTAAAGTGTTTGTGGAGGAGAAGCGATGCTGGCTATGCTCAGTGCCCCATCTGTCTGTCTGTATGTGGAAATTTAATTTTGTCTCCAATTGGACTCCATTGATCTTCACAGTGGTGATTGATTTCAAGGCCATAAAGCCTACGGCTGGGGTTGTTCTTGTTCCTGAACAAGACCTGATGTAATTTTCTTCCCGTTGTCTCTGCTGGAGACTCCTCTGGTTGTCAGGAGTACTGGGACTGTCAGTGCTGATGACCCTGATTAAAAATGTCACCAGCTCCTGCACCAAGGCTTGCATGGTGTCTGAAAATAATACGTCCTGTCAGGCAGCAGAAAAGTTTTCCATCACCTGATGGCTGAACACTCTAAACTAAACTGAGTTGAGATTTCCCAACTTTTAAACCCCTCTTTTGTGGAGAGGGTGAAATATGGCCAGAGTGAATTGTTTTTTTCCCTCCAGGCAGATATTAGCTGTGAGGATCAAGCCAGAGCCCCCTTCCTTAGCACCATGGGAAATCAGAGAACTCCAAAGTGGTCAGTCTAGGACATCTTGTGAGCCTTGACATCCTGATAAATATTTCAGAGATACATAAAGAAATAGCGTTTAAATGCTGTGCTGGCCAATGTTCTATAAAAAGCTGCAAGTGTTTATGGTGAGGGAAGTATTTAAAGCAGACTGGGAAAATGGATCAAGGGCCCTTCTCACCTTCCCCTCTTGCAGTGTTATGCCAAAGACATGAGAGTGGTCCTCTCACAAGGCTCCCAAAGCTCTGCAGCAAACTCAGCCACTTGTCCCTGATTCCAGGTCACCTTCAAAGGCTGTCTCCTTCATTTATCTCCAGAATCCTGTCTCAGTGCATCCTCAGGTATGACCAAACCAGTGCCTTGGCGTCCAGTGAACAGTGTCGTGCGTGGCCCTAGTGAGGGGTAGGGATGAGCAGGGACAGTGGCACATAAAGCCATGGCCAGGCCCTAGCAATGTGAATTTAAACAAAGCCACTTCCAGTGTCAGGCTCTCCATCACTTCTGCTCTCAACAGAAGTGCAAATAAAATGCAAGTCCTTACCTCTTCAACAAGCTGCAGCATTCGACGGGTGCTCTCAAGGGACTGAAAAATAATAGGAAAAAACACTGAGATTTGGCAAGTGATGCTTTCCAACACTAATGTGCAGGCTCATGCTGACAGGATCTTTTTCCTGCATTCTCTCCCTCCCCTCCAAATCAGGCCATCAGCAGGGCACTGGTGATCTCTCCAGCTCCACGGATGGCTAATGCAGCACACCTCGAGGCAGCTGCAGTCTCCAAGGCTTGTGCTCCCCTTGCTGACATGCTGTGGCAGTGCTGCTCGGAACCGCAGGTGTTCCACTTTAAAAATAAAGCCTGCGGTTTTCAGCTATGACTCTTCAGAAACATAACTGGTGACTTCTAACATTTAATAAGTTTGACAAATCGAAGGAATCCTCAGAAAATATTAAATTGCTGCCTTTTGCTCTGAGGCCAGTCAAATTGATGCACAATCTAATACCTAAACCAAACTCATGATCAATAAATTCCCTAATCTGGACTGAGCACAACATTAAATTTTACCCCAGCTGATTTAATTTCCAATTCCACTTTCAGTGTAAAGCTGATGGAAAAGAGCTCTAGAAATCCTTTGTGGGATCAGCTCCTATTTCTGGCTGTGCGTTTCACACCAAGCCCAGCCCCAAGTTCCCAGTTTAGCTACTGGTCTCACTTCATCAGCAAGCTGGTCGGCACGCCGCTGCATTTCTTCCAACTCATTGCGCATATCCGCGTCTTCCGCCATTTTAGCTGTGGGGGTGTTAGGGGACGCTGCAGATCAGGATTTGCACTCAGCTGCTTGGTGAGCCTGCTGTGAGAGAAACAGTGCAGTTAGGAGCTCTGCTTAACCATCAGTCCCACAAAAGCACTTTTATTACATCCTTCTCCTCACCCAAAGTCTCATTCGGGATAGTAATTCCTATGTAGTAGAGAGCAAATACTTCCTTTTTTCTTAACTTTTCAAATGCAACTCATACAGAAGCTGGACACTCAGGAGATCCTATTTGCTGCCAGAAACAATCTTGAAACCCATTCATTCTTCTCTAGAATTGAAAGGCTTAATGTGAAGAAGGTCAAGGTCAAGCCTCCACCACTCATGTCCTATGTTTCAGCTGCATTGCTTGGAAGGCTGGATGCTCAGCTAACACATTTGTAATTAAATTAAAGACTATAAAACTTTGCGTATTTTCATTGGCTAATGACTTATCTACCATGCTGTCGCTCAGACTATGAAATAATATTTACAGCTAGACTGGGAGAAGTCTACATGGGAGAACCCTTCACTCTGGGGGGAGTGGTGGTAGGACCTAACTGGCATTTTCAACTTCTCCACAAAGCAGGTCAGATTCTGATCTTCATTATCCCTCTTGATGCAGAAGGACCCCCCTGAGCTGGTCCTAATCAGAGGTCAGGATGCAGCCCATTAATCTTCAATTTGGTAGGGTTTCTTTTTTGTCACAAATTCAAGCTAGCTCTGATTAGTGAGCATGACTTGATTAAGAAAGGCGGGCCCTCCTACCATCTGTCAGGTCTTTATAACAACAACACTGGCTTATTTCTTTGCTTGATTCAAGCATGGCACATTGCAAATTACTGCTCACTGAATGCTAGATTTGTTCATTGCAGGAAAACCTAATTGCAGGTGCAGAGGAGGTGGGGAAGTTGTGGGAGACTACAAGTAAACAGCCATAAAGTAGATGCCATCATGCTCAATTACAGAAAGAGGACAAAAGCAGCCCCTTTCAGCAAAGCTGCTCTAAGGAAGGCAGGATCCTGGGGGCTGTTTTCTGTCCTGTCTTCGCAATATGTGTGGCCTTTATGAAACAAGATAAGTCAGGGCAGAAAAATTTTGGCTCTAAAATTTTAGCAATAACAGCTCTGTTAAAGTAGAAATTGCTACATATTGGAGATTAAACCTCTCTTCGATGGTGCTCTGCATAAGGACATCAGGAGTATGGGCTGAGCAGGTAGAGCTCAGTGGCAGGGCTATTTCCTGGATCACACCTGGTTTGCTTAGAAAGGTGTAAGGAAAGCAGACAGCTCCTTGCATTTTCTCTGCAGCTGCAGCAAGAGATCTGCTGTTTTTCTTATCTGAGAGGGAATATGTGACCTTCATGCCTTCACATTAGCTGTGCCCTCACTCGTGGTTGCTTTTCCTCTTTGAAGCTACAGCAGGAAGAAATCCATCTTGAGGAGTCAGCCCTGCAGCTATTGGCACGATATTCTACTTTCATCACTGCACACATCGCCACATCCTCGTCAGAGGGAGGCTGGCATTTTGTGATGGGTCACACCATGTGTAGGAGCCTAAATGTCTGCTGGAAAAGGAGGCCACCTGGTCCTGCCAGCTGCATGGTCACAGCAGTGTGAAGGACCAAGCTTAGGCAACTCATCTGCAAGCCCAGCGGATGTAAAGGCAGAGCTTAATTTCATGGCTAATACTCAGGCTGGTATCAGACACTTCAAGGATGCTCACAAACAGCAGGAAATGAGCTTTACAAAAACATGGTGCATTTGGATATTTAGGAGGGAAAGATAAACCGGGAACTGGTCTCTTCCAGAAGGGCATGTGAAGGTGTGGGGATACTCTCAAGGCCACCCCAACCTTCCCACCCTGCTGCTATGCTGGTGGTGCCCTTCGTAGCACTCAGCTCCAGAAAAACACTGCTGCTGGTCAGCAAATGGAACATGCTCAGGAGGGATAAGAAGAAGTCATTTTGGTAAAGAACCATGCTCCAAACTCCTGTCCTACTGAGTACAGGCTGGCTCTAGCACTGGTCACTGCTTCACAAATTGTGTTTTTTCCCCAGATTGCGGCATAACCCAGAGGTGAAATATTTCTAGCATGGCCTCTGTACCATAATACCAAGACTAAATCTGTGGACCTAGTTTTGAGCATCTGATTAAAATATTCTCCTCTGCCTGGACCCCTCGCTACACTTGTGCTGGCGGAGTAGTAGCACTGAGCTTGAGCCAAAATCAGGACAATTTGTTTAGGGCTTTGGGACTGTCTAATTGGTAAATACATGTAGATGTTGATGAGCAGGAAAGTGGTTCTGCTCTGTGCCTGTTGGTATCATCTCACTAGCTGTAAAGTGGGAGGTGATGCATCAGTGAGAGGGTGGGATGCTAGCAGGGAATTTGGTTCATTTTCTAAGCATATCCAGTGTGAGCTGAATAATTACAGACCTGTAAGTGAGTGGAGGTGACATGAGGGCTTCTACTGACAACAGCAATTTATCTATTGACTGTTCGTCAGTCTCTTCAGATAAAAAAAAAAAAAAAAATCACAGAAAATGCCATTTTCAGGTAGATTCCAGACTGACTTTTGATATTTTCCTTAGAATATTTTCTTGATCATGAGCCAGTGGTGGTAATGGGTGGTGCAAAAAAAGAAAACAAAAGGAAACAAACGTGGAGAGACTTTTAGAGAAGCATGGAATGGTTTGGGTTGGAAAGTTCCTTAAAGATCATTTCATTCCAATCCCCTTCCATGGACAAGGACACCTTTCACCAGGCCAGGTTGCTCAGAGTTCCATCCAACCAGGCCTTGAATGTTTGCAGGGACAGGGGATCTGCAGCTTCTCTGGACAACCTGTTCCAGTGACTCACATCCTCAGAGCCAAGAATTTCTTCCTAACATTTAATCTAAACCTACTACCTGTCAGTTTGAGGCCATTGTACCTTGTCCTGTCACTCCATGCTCTTGTGGGGTTTTTTTAGGTACCCTTCTTGGTTTGTTAGAACCATCAGTTGGCATCTTAGTGACAGACGTGTCTTATTTTGCATCAAGCTAAAAAAGTGTCAGAGCGTGTAAGCGGAGAGATGTTGTGCAGCAAGTGATGGAACTTGACAGGTTTATTGAGATTGTTTGGTATTTGTAAAGCACTTAGCATGGATTGAGAAATAGCAAAAAGCATTCTTCCAGACAAGTCATTTTACATCAAGTTTTAGTCATAAACAGAAGTGCCCCGCAGCTGTGCTGATTCAACTTTATTTAATAGAAAACCATGCCCAAGAATCAATAAAGGTTACTGATTTGCACACAGTGTGATAAACTACATATATTTTGTAGATGGCAGGGAATGAGTTTAATTTTTTTTTCAGATTTTGCAATTTATAACATGGAATAAAACAGATTAGAGATAGGATTTTCCTTGAAAAGTCCTGTTTAGGCTGAATTGCCATTCCAGTGTCATGAATTTCCAACAACAAACCCTGTTATCAATAAAAATCCTGGTGAGAGAAGAATTATGTTTTAAAGGGAATTATTGCTCTGAAGTACAAAGTAACAGTTCTCCCTCTATAGTGTTTCTTAGGAACACCTATAAAAAGCTTTCATTTAAAACTCCTGATGTTTTAAAGCATTGAAAATTAACAATTTCAGGAATGGTCAAGGAAAGTTAATCCATGATGAAATTTGCTCTTACTGATACTAGACAGACTTTCAAAAGCATAAGGTCTGGCTCAGGCCCACTGAAACCTGCACTTGTTTAAGTAGAACAGAAACAGGCCTCAGATAATATCAAGGACTTAGGGTACTAAATTCCCTGCAGAACTTATATTTTTGTTACTAGTTGATATTTTGCACTCTATTCTCATTGAAGTTAATTTGAACCAAGTATCGAAATCCTAGAATTGCCTTAGGAGTCTCTAATATAACTGGAATAAACTCTCCAAAGTGTACTCTGTACTTTTAACTTAAACTGCATTTTATTTTATCTACAGTCCCTGCAGAGATGACAAATCAGAAAACCAAAGTAGGGATGTAATATGTTAAGCCCTTTCAATCTAAAAATTTGATTAAAAAAAAGAAAGGTTACTACAGAAGTTACAGACCCTACATTGACTCAATTTGTGTTTATACTTTTGGTAATTGCCTATACAAATTCAGCCTCAAAATTTCATGTGGACCTTGGTTCTTCCATTTCAGAAAAGGAAATCCTCTGGGTTCACACACAAACATCCCCGGTGCTCTTTGAAAAGGAGAAAAAAGCCCAAACACTCCTACAAATACCATGTACAGCATGCTCCAGGCTGTGCTCCCTGTCTCCTACACAATGCAGCAACTCCAGGCACTTGGGTCATTTCCATCAAACTCCCTGCAGACAGTCTCATCCCTTGTGCCAGTGCTCATACAGAAGCACCACAGACAATGGTAGAGAGAAATACAGAGACTGGCTAATGGAAAGGCACTGCCTATTATACTTTGAATTCTGCATCTGCTATTTCAGTAGTGCCAAGATGCAGTGAAGAATCCCATAGCAAGAACATTATATAATCTCTATGGAGTAATACTGAAGGCTCAGAGAGACCTACATCTGTCCCCAGAGGAAGAGAGATACAGCAACTGACCTTTGAAAGCAAATATTTGCTTCACAGTGATATAAACACTTCAATGCAATAAATACAGGAAAATGAAAATGCTGCAATTTACTGGGGTGAAGGCAACACAGCAATATAATGTTCTTTTTTTAAGCACTCTCCCTGTTATTAAAGGACACATCTATTCTTCCCATAGATATTTGTAGACAGAAAATGACTGCATTGGCTATTTTACTAAAAAAATCAGGGTTGGTCAATCCCACTCTTTGTGCCTCCTCCTTGTAGAATTGAAAGCATTACCACAGTGGTGTGGTGTTTGTAGAACCACAGAAAACCTGAGGAGAGACTTTGAATCAAGTGTCTCAGGATGGATGTTGGGCCATCTAAAGGTGGAATTTGGGTTGCTGCTATTGTCTGGCTGTTGGTAGAAGAAGAAGAAACACTGTCAAAGGAGGAGATGAAGGGGGTCATCCTTGCTCTCCACCGTTGCCCCTCATTTGGCTTCCCATGTGGCATCCAAGGGGTGTTCAGCCTCTATGGGATCAGGCACAAGACAGCTCTGGGGATATGTAGGACCCTCCTGTCACAGGACACATCCTTTATCCTGCTGGACCTCCTCAACAGCTACCACTGCCCAGTAGGAGTTCTCTGCAGCTCACCTGTCCAGCACGTTGGCCGTGTCTTCCACCACCTTCACAAGCCTTCCCTAGAGGGGCTTCTGGCAGCTGTGTTATAGGAAATGCTCTGGCATTAACCCCAAAGCCCAGGAACAGCCTGATAACACCAGCGGGGAATGAAATGACATGAAAAGTGTGAACCTGCTGCCAGGGTGCTTAGAAACCATTACACGTGTGTGTTGCTGACACCAGCAGGCTCCCCCTGAAGCTGTGCTGAGGATGGAGTGTTGGAAGGCAGATCCCCACAGAAAGCCAGGAAAGTCACATGTGTGCTGCCCACAGTCAGTGTGACAGGCAACAGCTGGTGAGAAACTGAAGGGAGTTGGCAATGGAGTTTTTATAGGTTGTGGGCTCTCAGCAACGGCCCTCACAAGCTCCAACTCCTCTGACTTCTGTCATCTCCATCTTCTTTGACACATAGCTTAACACAAATAATTCTGTCTATAACTAAACTTGCCCTGCTTTTGCTCTTTCTGTATTTTAACTGACCTGAAAGCACTTGGAGAGGAAATGAGATAATTTTGAAACAAAAATTCCTATTTAAACATTTTACACTGTGGCACAAAATGTAACATGAAAAATTAGTCAGAATTTTAATTTAGATTTAATTTCTAAATAGATTTGAAAGAAAATCTTGAAGGAAGTCTTCTGTTCAGTTCTCCAGCACCTATTGCATGGATCTAATTTATCCACAAGATTTTCAGCAAAGTTCTCATTTCCAAAGAAACACCTTTTTAGCATTTGTGGTAGGGATTAAACCAAAAAGCTCGAGCTGTGTTTCTGTTGGGTCTGTCAGCCTTAACCCAAGGCACAGACACTTCATCTCTCTCCTGCACTTTGCTTCAAGCCTTTGGGCCCACTTCCACAGCCCAAGCTGACAGAGTAAAGGGATAATAACCAATTTCACTCTAAATTCTTGCTTGATATTCAGTAAAGAGTAATGCCTGCCAGTGAGGTCTCGTCAGACAGTGACTTTGGACAAGATAGGCACTGAGATCTTGGAAATCTGAATTTAGGAGAGGCAGGTAATTCCCAGTTTGTACCCATCTTCCTGCATCACCTTCGGCAACTCATTTTACTCTCAGGGCTTGCTTGCCTTGCCTGAAGGCAGATCTCTGGAGCTGTGTGAGGTGCTGCAGGGGTTGGGTTTCCTGCTGCTGGCTCTATCCATCAGCACCGTGCAGGTGTCCTGGATACCCTCTGATGGGACTGCTTCTCCACATCTAACTGAATCTGTCTCCCATCTCCACAACACAGATAAAATCCTTCTCTTCCTTACTGTCTTGCCCTTGTTTTGTCCTACTTAAATTGCAGGTGTTCCAGGGCATGGACCAGCACCTTCCCTGGGCTCCAGGACACCTGGGACTTTGGGATAAATGCTGGTGACTGTGCTGCCATGCTGGCACCCCTGTCAGCTGGCAGGCAACACGGCTGCTCCACGAGGCTCCTCCAACACGAGCCTGCTGCTTCACCAGGCTCCCGACCACAAAAATACAAGCACTGTGCCGTAGACCAGCCATTTTGTAACAATGTCACCTCAGAGTAATAGAAACTTGACTTTCTATCCATTTTACTTTGCTGCTAGAAGAAAACAAACCTCTCAATGTGTTATCTCTTCGCAGTCATTTTGATTTTTGCACCTATATACCCACACATTTTTCCTTTTGGTGTTTTTTTTTTTTTTTTTTTTTTGTTTTTTTTTTTTTTTTTTTTTTTTTTTTTTTTTTTTTTTTTTTTTTTTTTTTTTTTTTTTTTTTTTTTTTTTTTTTTTTTGCTTTCCCACAGAAACAGAAAAATATCTAAGGCAAAAATGTTTGTTCTGTTCATCTGGGAGAGCAACCAGGAAGAGAGGTGCAGGGTGAAGAAAGAAACCTTAGGGGGAGTGGGCACCACCACATCTACTGGCAGCACAGAGCAGAAACCTGAACAGAACAGGAACAGCCTGCTGTGAATCAAATTCCCTGTTATTGCCGCTCCCTGTCTCATGTAGCGTCATTTATAATTTAACAAGCTATGTCCTATGAATCACTAAGCTTATTGTGCTCCCACTAGTTCTGAGTCCACACCCTCACTTCTCCAATACCTGGAAAACGTTTTACTTCTGGCACAAATTGATTCCCAGCTAGGAAACAGCGGCCTGTTCCTGTGCTGGTGTTGTCCTGTGGCTTAAATATTTTCTCTTCTTCCCTGCTCTCTCCTTCTCTCTCTCTGAGGTACAGAAACAGGACTTGTAACGTTTCCCAGAATTTCTTATGATATGAAAGATGAGATCTGTTAGTCCTTTCCTGGGAGACAGATTGTTTGGTAGGCAGCTCTTGATTTTGCCAGTTCCATTTGAGTTAGTCTTCTCTGGGAAAGGGTGGCTGGCATTTCACAGGGTATTTTAAATGAGGGTATGGGCTTTGCTGAAAGGGCTTAGTGCTTCCCTGTCTTTCCAGGAGATACCTACTCCAAAATATCCTACAACCTCACTTGCCATTGGCATAGCTGGATCTTGATGGCTCAGAACAAGAAATCCAGGTATTAGTAGAGAGGATTAAAGAAAACATCTTGACTTGTGAAAAGCTGTTTGCATTCTGAGGCCAGAATCTCGGAGAAAAAACTAAAGGCAGCTGACTAGCTGGAGGATGAGATTTCTGACTGTGTAATGATTTCCAGTAGAATTCAAACCCTAAATCCATTCAGGTCTTCAGAATATTCACTGGCCATCACTGCAGCAACAATGAGCAGTCAGCCTCTCTTCAATTTGATTCCAACCTGGCTTTCTTTATACTGCTCCTAAGCCACTAAATCTGATTAATGGCCAATTTTAGAAGCTGGTGGTGAAAGTCACGCCCCGTTTCAAGCTGGAGGAAGTGTCACCACTGCCATTAGTGGGGTCAGAATTGCAGGTGGAGCTATGAGCCAGTGACAATGGTTCTCAGAGAGGCCAGCAGTGTGTGGAGGGGCAGCTTTGAGTGTGGAAACACCAAACAGAAGTGCCTGGCATCTCAAATACTTTTCTGCCAGATTTTCCTGGGGCTCTAACTTGCTCCCTTCTGTTTCTCTGAGATGGAATAGAAATATAAAATGGAAGTATTGCAAAACATTTATTGAGGAATTCAAGGCACAGCAAGGAATAAGAAGGCTGCATGGCTAATTTTCCTGGGGCATTCCCACCAGGCTCCATGAGGCCTGCTGCATTTGCTGTTCCTAGGTTTGTCAAAAGAAACTGCTCCCTCTGCACAGTCTTCTCAAGAGTGCCAGAGCTCCTGGTCCAGCCTCCATTCCATATACACATCCAAACCTCTTCCAGATCTCCTGGCTTAGGTTAACCATCACCCCTCAGCATTCCAAACCATAACAAGCCATGGGTGAGGAGCCTCCTTCTGTGCCTTCACAAACCAAGAGGAGCAGCCCCAGTGGCAACAGAGGAAGGGAGCTGAGCTTCTGCAAGAGAGCATTAAATAGCAGTTGTTCAAAAGACCTTGCTCCACATTGCCTCAACCTTTCCTATGTCTTCTCTGCCTCTGCAAAGTCAGCGCAAAATGTCAGAAGAGTTCCACCCTCTTGTATTACACACAGATCAAATCAATGGCAACAAATGCAAAACCAGCAGAGCTAATCCTCAAATTTCTCATAATGATCTAAGAAGGCAGCCTGACAACTGAGGAAAGACATTTTTAGGCTACATGCATGATGAAAAGGAAACCCACAAATTGAAGAAGGATTTTTTTAGGCTAAATGGATGATAGAAAGGAAACTTGCAAACTGGAGAATTATTTTTATGCTAAATGGATGATGAAAAGGAAACCCACAAACTGCAAAAAGGTATTTTTAGGCTAAATGGATGATAGAAAGGAAACCCACGAGTATTACAGTAAGAAAAGGGAGCACATTTGCATTGGCCTGACACAAAGCAGAGCTCATTTCTCCCGCAGTCTTTGTAAGTCTGCAAGTCAGGAGAAAATTTTGTGATAACTTTGTTTAATTTGAAAGTGATTTTTTAAAAGTTAAATTGAACATAATAATGAATAACTTCACACCTAAAACAGATGTGAAGTTCTTCATTTGTATGTTAAAAATTGGTGCTATCCCACCTTCACTAGTCCTAATACTCCTAGGACTGGATGAAACAAGCTGTGAGTTTAAGTAGCACGTTTACAGGCTTAGTGTGGAATGGCTGCTGATTGTGACAGGAGGGAAAAATGTGGAAAAGATTGGCAGTGACACAGTTAACCTTGTCAGCACTGATGTTGCCAAAGCTTTGATTTCAAAGTGATAGACAGGAATAAGGTGTTCCCCTGATGGTTTGTTTGTTACGGGCTGTCAGCACACTCAGCTGGCATTTCACTGCTTTCTGCATGGCTTGCAGTTTGCAAGACTTCTCTGCAGCCCAGGACTCACACCTACCCCTGCCCCTGAGCTGTGTAACACCAGTAAGAACCTTAACAGAAATGAAAAAAATTCAATTAATGCAGCTCTTACTAAATATAAACATTTTAATAGGCGAGTAAAACACACTGTGACTGTGAGAGCACCAGGAAAGTAAATAGACAACATTTCCCCTCTTGACATGTATTTGTGGTAAACAAAGCTATTCATTATGTTTATAATACTCATCCTTCCATTTCTGCCTGGTGGTAAAAGCATTTCAAGCAGTGGGCTGATATATTTTTAGCAGAAATCTTCTTTAACTAAGTCGTCAGAGTCAAATCAGCAGCTGACAAAATATAAGCATTATGAAACTGGGCTGGTGATGTTATTCGTAGAATTGGATTTTTAACGGAAGGACGATCTTTTTCACTATGAGGGACAGCAAAAAGAGATATTTAAGAAATTATCTCATTGTCTTTGAGATTCTTGGTTCTCAGTGATTATTCATGTTCCATCTACCTAGCCTTCTGCTTGTTCTGTCATACAGCATCTGAAGCAGGTAGCAAGAAGGAAGGGAACTTCCCAGCTTGGGCTGTTTTCCTTGTGCATGCAGCCATCTGTGGTGAGGGTACTGCCACATCAAGATGCAGCACCATCAGAAAATAGCAAAGGCACAAGAGGTTGCAAGCCTGAGTCAAAGCCCATCACCTCGAGGAACTGCTTTCCAAAAGGAGTCTCCTGCACCTCCCCACTATGGCCAGTGGGTTTTCTCTGGGGCAAAGGAGCTTTAAAAACAAACAAGCAAAACAAAAAGGAAAAGACTGACCTTTCTGAGGGTGCCCTGAGTATCCCCCAAGGATGGCTCGTGCTTTGCCATGGTCTTGGCTCAGGGCTCACTTTCTGCCACTTCCTACCCTTGGCTCCTCTCTCCTCTACTTTGTGTCATGGTCTCTGCTAGGAACTTAAACTATGGATGCAGGATTTAAAGCTGAAGGAGAGTTCATGAACTTTAAAAGCTTACTTCCTTTCAAGAAAAAAAGAAATAGCTACAACCATGTTATAAAAAGAAAGAACCCTATTTAGTTTGTAACTCCCCTCCTCTGTTTGTACACAGGTGACACACAGATAGACGTGTGAGTACATAAAATGCAGCAGGCATAATTTAAGGACACAGCAGAGTATCTTTTTTTGAAGGCAGCTTATGTAACAGAAAGGGCTGGAAACCCAATTTTAAATCACTAAACCTTTTACAAGTTTAAATTTTATTATTTCAAGGCTCTTTTACAGACTCATGATAACAAAAATTCCTGCTGCTATTAAACAGCTCATCTCCCTGAAGGGAAGCTGGACCCTTGACCAGTCCAGACCCATTCCCAAAATCCTGCAGTGCTGCAATTGCTGTTCAGAGAAGGGAGAAGATCTGGCAGCTTCCTACACTGGGCACAACTGTAAGATTAAATGGGAAGGTCCTTGGGTCATACCCACCATTCTCTACTGGTGGATACCTGTATCAAAACCAATAAATTAGGAACAAAGAGGTAAGGTGGATGCAGTGGATGCTTACATTGCACTTAGAGTTGTGCAAGTCAGATATTGAAAGCATTGACATTTCTGGGCTAAGCAACAAGCTGTATTAGCCACAGGAATGCATAATAGCAGCCCACAGGTATGCAAAACTTATTCACCTGTTTTCAAAGGCCACTGCTGCTTTCTGATTCACACCTACAACTAATTCCTGGCTGCTACTCCTTTTCCAGGAATCAGTAATACATATTCGAAGAAGGCTGATTAGAAACCTCTTTTTTCAGAAGTCCATTTCAGCCTTCACAGTGCACTCCTCCAGGGAAGATTGCCCAGACTTGCAGGTGAGGATTTAGCTCTACTAATACAAGAGCACAACTTCTATTCTTTTTTTCTTTCTCCTTTCTTTTTTTATTGACCAATCAATTCAACAACAGGCTGGATAGTGCCTCAAGGGCATTGCTTTCAACCACGTGATCGGCAGATTAACAGAGAGGCTGCAAAATCCTTTCCGCTCAAACTGTTTTAACAGAGGATCAACATCTTTCTCTCTGCGTGGGGATTTTTATTTAGCTGGTTCTTTTTATTGAGTTTGCTCATGTTTGTGAAGAAATTAAGGCCTGCAAGGGCATGCAAGATGGTCTGGTTTGGCTGCTAACCTTTTCCTTTCAGTTTGTGTTTGGGAGTAGAAAGTTTTCCGGTTCCTTATGGGATTGTTGTCCCTTCCCCAGGTTCTACTTGCATCATTAACCCTCATCAACCCACAGATGCTGGCACTGAAAGGATGGAATTGAAAACATTTTGAAAGAGCCCCCCATTTTCCCTGCTGCAGTTCTTGTTCTCACTAAGGGGAATGGATATGTTGAAACGGGCTGTGATACAATCTGCAGGGGAAAGGTTTGGGAAATTCGGGAGCTGGGTAAGTCCTGTGAGGTCACATGAGATTTGTAGAGCTCTGCTGAACAGTAAAAGAAGAGATTAAATTTGATCATGTAAATAAAATAAACAACAATTAACTGTTTCTTAGCCACAGCAGTCTGGCTCTTGGGAAGCAGCTGTTTGCACCATAGAGGTACATGGGGGCTCCAGCTGAAATCCTTAATATTCAGTGCCCAGATCCCTGAGCTGTGAAGGTACAACTACTGCTGGTGGCAAGAGGGTGCATCCATTGCTGTAGACACGAGGAAAACAGAACACAAAATACCTGAAACAGAGCAGAAAACCAGGCTGCCTTATATCCCTCTAAGACATAATGCACACCTGGAGCTGCAGAGATGGAGGATCAAATGTGAAGGTCTACACATAACACAGCCAAGAGGTTTTTTGGCTCTAGCACAAATCAGCCCTCTCACTCAGCTGCTGAGTGAGAAGATGAACCACAGCAGTGAGCTGGGACAAGAGCAGTTCACATACTAACAACAGAAACAGCAAGAATAAAATCAGCAAAAACAAACTAATGGCTAACATTCGACAGTAACCACAGTCTGGTCACAAACAAGTCACAGAATTCAGCAGATAGAGGATTTTCCCAGAACTGTGCCTGGATATTCCCACACTTCTGCTGTCAATATCCTACAGCTCCAGATTTCAAGCAGAGTGGGCACACAGCTGAGGGCAGAGGGATTTTGCCTCACTGCCTGGCAAAGAAAGCTCCAATTCTATTTTCATTTAAATCCTTAAACCTTTTCCTGCCTTTGCTGGGACCCACATGAGGTGACTTTGGATCTTTAAGACCAGAGGCTTTATAAAAATCCATGCCAAAATAAAGGAATAAATTATTCCTTGAAGAGGATGAATAGTGACAGCCAATCTGATTCTTCTAAACATTTAAACAGCGCTTGGTTTGCATCAGAAAAACAGGATTTGCCTTCCAACCTCCCCACCTTCATAAGATTCTCGTTTATTTAGGCACATCTGCTCTCATTCATGTGAGCATCAACCCAGAGTTTCTGGGTGTCGCTGCTTGTCCAGCCCTCGGTAGGAGAGCACAGCTTGGCCTGAGAGCCTTCAGCAGTGCTGCCCCCAGAGCATGGTGGGGATAGCTCACCCAGGCTGGGAGAGAGGCACCACGGCTCACAGAGCTGTGCCAAGGACAAGCGTGTGACAAGGACACGGAGCACAGCCAATGCTGGCACCAAGCGGGCCCTGCACCCTGAGCACACCTGGCCCTGCACAGCCCGTGCACAGAGGAAATGTCTGAGCAGCAGGGACACCTTCCCCAGAGCTGTGCTCAGCAGCCCTAGGTGCCTTCTGGAGATGCCCCATTGGGAGTTAGGGCTGGCATGCTGTGAAGAGATCAGGCACTAGAAAATGCTCTGCCTCACAAGGTGCTTTTACATTCCGGAGTGGCCAAGCAGGCAGTGTTCAAGGGGAGGTGTCTCAAGTGCATGCTGCAGCCAAGAGCTTTGCTGCAGCTACTCAGGGAACAGTAAATGTGTCTCGCCTCTGAGACCCACCAGGAGAGAGCTATCTTTTCAGGTTTGGGTAGAAGAACTCTGGTCTTTCAGTATCAGCCAAATTCCCTTGATTTTTTCAGCTGGTTTTAGTTTTGGAAAGCTTTCCCATCACTTCTACCGCTCCTGCAAATGAGGATTTTTAGAAATGGAAACATTTTAAAGACAAGAACAATACTTGCTAATGAAGTAATTTGTAAGTAAAATAAGTTCCAATCAAGAATATTGACGTGCTTTACTATATATTTATAAATACTACTCCTGTAAGTAAAGACAGCAGGATAGGGCATGAACTTCATTTGAATGTAATCCAATTTAAATCTAAAGCAATCATTGTTTACTTGTGTATTTTATGTAATTTAAATTCCTGAAAACCCCATGGTTCTTCACTCTTGACCTAACAATAATGTGGGAACAATTCTGTGTCTAAAACAGAATTTGTTTTCTACAAGCAACATTGCCCATTTCAGATATTTCAGACTGAACTGCTTTCACTATGCTGACAATATATTTCAGTAAGTGAATAAAGAGAGGGGGATGATGCCTTCCTTCCTGAAGCCCCAGTGGCACATACAACAGAAAATCCGTGTGGTGTAAGAGATCTTGGAGTGCAGCTGCTGTCTTCACACTTCACCCAAGGGTAGATTGGAGGCCACAGATTTAAATGAAGTTAATCTTGTAAGCTTTAAAAATTCATCTAAGGAGCAGATCTCGAGGACATGCAGCCTGGACCCATCTGGTAGACTACAAGCCCCTTGTTCAAGCAAATAAGAAACCCCCACCCATTGTAGAGGGAAAGGGGGAACATTTATGTCACTTACATCAGTTAATGGCTTAAGAAAGCTTTGTGACTGTACTTCAGCTCCTGTAAGCTCGGGGCCCTGTGACTGACAGCCCAGCTGTTGTCCAACAACTCCCAAGGCTTAGCCCAGATGCAGAGTGCATTGGGCAAAGTCAGGCAGCACATCTGTGGCCACAGCCCTGGGGCTCACTGCTCTCCTGCTGAAACACCAGTGCTGGACTGAAAGGGCTGTGCTTCCAGCTGACCTTGAGCTAGAGAAAACAGGGCCAAGAGATTTATTTAAGGAGCCCGTGGGGGAACATGGTCTATTTTTAAAGAAAAAGAATCCATTTTGTGGGTTTATTACATTTTGGGCCTGGTTGGCTGCCAGAGAGAAAGGAGTGCTCCCCTCCTCAGAGGGACGCTGTGAGCCCTGATGTTTTCTGCCCGTCCTCATTGGCTTCCCCTGCTCCCGCAGCAGTGGGATGACTTTCCTCCTCTCCCCCCATAAATCCTTCTTTCCCAGGGTGTTGCCTCCTTGCAGCACCCCAGCTCCTGCAGAGCAGAGGGCACTGCAGTGTCTGCGGTGAGCCCTGCTCGAGCTCCCTGCGAGGCTGCCGCGGGGCTGCCGAGGGGGAGCTTTGCTGCGCTGCCCCTTCAATCCGGCAGCAGTGAGTGGGGACGGGCGCTGCAGGGGCCGCCCTGCTGCTGGATGCACTGCAGGGGCCGCCCTGCTGCTGGGTGCGCTGCAGGGGCCGCCCTGCTGCTGGATGCACTGCAGGGGCCGCCCTGCTGGATGCGCTGCAGGGGCCGCCCTGCTGCTGGATGCGCTGCAGGGGCCGCCCTGCTGCTGGATGCGCTGCAGGGGCTGCCCTGCTGCTGGATGCACTGCAGGGGCCGCCCTGCTGCTGGGTGCGCTGCAGGGGCCGCCCTGCTGCTGGATGCGCTGCAGGGGCCGCCCTGCTGGATGCGCTGCAGGGGCTGCCCTGCTGCTGGATGCACTGCAGGGGCCGCCCTGCTGCTGGGTGCGCTGCAGGGGCCCCTGCCCGGGGACTTGCAGCTGCTGCAGCGTGTGCAGCCTGCTGCAGGACCCAGCGCCGAGCCATGCCAAACCAGGGGGCAGTTTGGCAGCCTCAGGACAAGGGAGAAGTGCAGTTTTTGGTGAGGCTCCGTGCTCTGCCCTGCATTTGTGCAAGCCCGGGCGAAGGGATGCACCACAACAAGCTGACAGATTATTTATTTCTGCCCCTTTGCCCTGCATTCCCCATTCCAACCCATGAGGCTGCCTTGAATCCAGGTTAAGTAATTCAGGATAGCAGAGTCACAAAAAAGACTAATTAATTCCTCAGGTTTCATTAGACATTCAGGGTAATCACGGTTTGAAACTTCAGATAGGCTCTGGATGAACACAAACCGTCATCAGTGCCCAGCAGACAGCTGCCAGCAGTCTGGGAAGCAAATTTAGCTCCCTTCTGAATTTCAGGAACCCCAAAATACAGATCCTGATTTAAAACTTTGTCCTGGCATATGGAAATAACTGTAGCAGTAGCTGAAACTGACAAATTAATGGTAAAGTAATTTTAGATTAATTCTGTATTTAAGGAAGAAAACCACCAGCTTGTGAGGGAGGGCTCTGAATGCCTCTTTTTCTTCACCGCTGAAAAGTTAGTGAAGTGTCTTGGGCTGGGCGAGCTAAACTAATGCTGAGTTCTTTGAGGGAAGGATTTAAAATCTGTCTTTCCTGAGGACTTGCCCTAAGAGCCTGGAACAGGTCACTCTCTTTAATGAACTATTGAAAATCCTTCTTCCCATCAGGCAAAGGTGAGAAAGGAAACTTCTGCTCAGATTTTCTCAGGGGCATTAATCTCTCTCATACTGAAGCAATGGAATCTTCCTTATGAACCCAGGACAAGCAAAGTTTAACTTATAAGGCTAATTTCAAAGTAGCTCATATTGACTAACTTGTCAGATTGTAGATATTTATTCATAACAAAAAAATCAATATTTATCCATGTTTAAGAATTGTTCTCTGAAAGCAGAGCTTTCCCCTGTGGGTCATTATCAAGTAGAAGAAATTTCTCTGCTACTGAAACGTGGCACTTCCTCTTCTGCACCCCAAAATGAGTCCTCTCTGTCCAGGCACCTGTTTCCCTAATAACCTGTGCCATCTTCTTCTGAGGAATGTGTTAAATTCCCTGAGATGAAAAACAATATACCAACCCATGAATCCTGTTAGAAGTTGATGAATGTCAGGAGTGATTATCCACTGGGAAATTTCTCCCAGTAGTTTTCTGTGTCTGAGCCAGGTTCGTGAAACTTTTCATGACATAGGGATCCTACTTCTTTGGCAAGCCTTGCTGCTTCAACCTCCTCTGACTTGAAAAATGAACAAGAATTTAAAAATCTACCCCAAAGCTTAATGATGCTATTTTATTTCAAGGACATTTCAATAGGCCTTAAGCTAAGCACTAATACTAGCTCACAAATAATACAGGTGGCCCAAATGCAACGTTTTATGGCATAGATATGGAAAATGGAATAGAACCCACATATCTTCACCTCGTTGTGTCTCAGTCCAACAATAAAATTCATCTGCAAGCTCATTCCTAGAATTAATAAACATGCTGGGAGCGTTAGGTCAGGAGCAAATTAATGTCGTGGAGGCAGTGAAGCCTGACTAGGTAAGGCAAGTGCCACATTTGGGCTGCTGAGAAGGCTCCTTCCTTCCTTGCACTGCTGATTAACTGCTGCCTGTGGTTAGAGGGCAGCAATGTGCCTGTCAGGACAGTCTGGCTCCTGAAATTGTCAACAGAGACCTTACGGGCCCCTGCCCCAAAAGCTGCCAAATTCAAAGACTCAAGCCCAGTGTGTGTGCTTATCCCCATTTAAGGAGAGAAATGATGAGTTGTTAGGTGCCCTCCCTTCCCTTGCCTGTCCCTCTGGACATGAAGGCCATAACCACTGAGGAGCAGAGGGAGTCCCACACTGAAGGTGTGTGGGCAGAGCACCACAGGTTCATGGCATCAGCAACTGCTCACGGAGACCCAGGAATGAGAGAGGACCTGCCCTCTGCCCCTCAGTGGTCTTCCACCCCCAGGGACAGGGCAGCCCCTAAACATGACCAAATCAAGTTAGACAGAAGGCAGTCACAGAATGTCAGCCTTCCATGTGTCCCCAAAGTCACCTCCCAGCAGGTGCCTTGGCCATCTTCCCAGGATAACAGGTAGCCTCAGGCCCTTGGTGGCCCCATCCAAGGCCACTGAGGAACAGCAGCTCCTATCAGTTTGATTTCCTTTAAGACTCTCCAAGGCCCACAAGAAGAAGAGGCATGGAGTGTGGGCAAAGCCAGGGAAAGGAGAATTGTGTTCAGCTTTTCCAGCTGTTCTGGAGGGCGATTTTGTAGAGCCTGAGACTTGAGAAGGTGCCAGAGGATACCAGAGGGTACCCTTGACTTGAGAAGGTGCCAGAGGATACCAGAGGGTACCCTTGACTTGAGAAGGTGCCAGAGGGTACCACAGGGTACCCTTGACTTGAGAAGGTGCCAGAGGGTACCACAAGGCATCCATCACAAGTGTATGCTGTGGTAAAAATACAGAATTTAGTAGGACAACAGTGCTAAAATATTATTTCTGCAGCCATTTGTTGATTTAGAAGAGATCCTTCTTCCTGACCCATGGCACAGCACCTGCTATTCCAAATAATACAAGTTTCAAGGCCATGTGTTTTGTTCGATGCTATTTCTAGAAGAGACAGGAACCTGCATCACAGGCTGCCAGCCACAGCTTCCATATTATCCCAGACATCTGATGCAACATCTCCAGAAATGGCTGGGCCATGAGAAGCCCAAACTTCTCTTCATATGCCATATCTCAGAATGAGATGTAAACATTTCCCACTTCCATTACATTTCTGTCACCAAAGTTATGAGGCTGGGAAGGCTTTTTTAGCATCTTCAAACACTAACAAAAAATCTTTGTCCCCTTCTCTCCTCAGTTCCGATTGTATGTCAGTATTTCTTGGCTCTGAAGTCTATAATCAGTGTAAGTGTGTTAGGGGGTTTGGGACTAAACAATAGAACAAATGTCATTCATTAGCAGAGACTCTTTGGCAGGAACTGAACGAGGCTCATGCCAGACAGAGACTGACACAAGTAAGCAAAGTCTTAACAGTAAAAAGTTTCCCATTTTGTTGGAAATGTGCAATATACAGATTTTATAAACTAATCAAATAATGATCAAAATGCTTACTAAGAAGATTAAAACTCTTCATTTCTTACGTAAATGGAAGTTTGCAGAAAATGAAAAAAAAAGTACGTGCTTATTTCTAAAAATTACTGTCATCCTTTTCAAAGCTTGGACAGAAATTATTCCTTTTCTTTCCTCCAGCAAATCAAAGTTCTGTTTTCACTGCCTGGGGATCTGACTGCCTTGTCACACATTCTGCACGCACACTTAGTCAGCCAGCTACTAAATCAGAGGCAATAGGTTATGCTACTTCTGGAGGGAAGGACTGTTCTCTCAGGGGTTGGAATAGGTACAAAATGCAAAACATTTCGAATCTAAAATACTAAATTTCCCTCCATATTTTGCATTTTGAGCTTTCATATTTTACCGTATAATTGAAATGTCTTCATGTGAGAAATACTAATTAGTTAAAGCAGTAATGGAGGCATTTATCCAGAGTGAGGTGGTTATATTCTGAAACAAATTCATTTCAACAGCATTGATTAAAGAGTCTTTCCATGTTCTTTGCTGGTCTGATTTATTAAAGAAACAATCTCTCAGTGACCCATATTTCTCAACTAGACCAGGACATCATTCAACAGGACACTACAGCACAGTAGATGAATAAACTTTACTGGTAGTTTAGTGAAAAACCTAATTGATCACAAACAATAGTATTTGTGTTTACCAGAACAAATATTTACATTTTTACAGATGCAAAACTGGCAATATTGGCTTTCACAGTGACAACAAATATTCGCAGCTCATTTTGTCAATGTACGTTTTTTTATTGAGTACTAAAGAACCTCATCCTTTAGCAACCAGCTGAGTTCCTTAGTTCATTGTTAACCTTCGTAAAGGGAATTCCTCACATGGCCTTACAATGTGCTTCCCATGGAAATGGCACTTGCCCTTTGCTTTTTTATGGGTTCTAGGCAGAAAACTTCAAGAAAAGTCAGAGATGTTTGCAGTAATGGCCAACTAAGCTGTCATCTGACCTAGAAATGGAACTTCTTGAATCACAAGCACAAGTGAGCGGCTTAATTTCCTATGACATCTGCAGTTACATCTGGACATTTCCCTTTAGTCCATCTGTATCTGGCAGTCCTGCAGCATGCATCATTTGCCCAAAGAATGCCAGATTGCTGCTGACCCTCACAAGTCCACATGCATTCGTCTTCCTTTGAAGAGAAACAGGTCTTCGCAGTTCTGTTAGGAATTTTTAAATAGTCACTTGTCTCTATCTCAGCTCATAATAATCCACTCCTGTCCTAAGATGGACACTTATTTTGAGCCCCTGCACCTTGTTTGCTGTGTCACATCTCCCACAGAGTGACCACGAGTTTGTGAAAATGAGGCTGTCACCCAGAACAAAACCTTTTTATACCTCACTAGTTCAAAGCCAGTTTCATGTATTTTCCCTATAGTCCAACATATGATAGTACAGAAAGGGATTTTCTGAAATTCAGGTTGAATGTTCTTGTTCCAGCATTCCAAGGAAGTTGCTTAGAATTTTCCATGCATAATACTGTATTAGCCTTCCTGCAGTAACTATTTGTTCCTCTGTGTTACTCGTGGCAGGCCTGAACAGCCTGTCATCTTCCTTTAGGATGACTTTCAACAACGCTAAAGCATCTGTGAGGAACATTTTAATCCAGACAAGCCAAATCACTGTCCTAGATATTTTTCTTTGCTCAGTGTGACTCTCTGAGGGCTGCATCTCGTGTGACTGTTGCTGTGACAGTTGCTATTTCTGCAGAGGTGAATGTGATAGCTCAGCTGGGGAAATGGGACCAGCATACATCCAGCTGCAATTCTGCATTTTAATAGCCTCAAAACAAAGTTATTTCACATATCTCTGTTAAGATTTCTGTCAAAAATCTTGTGAATAATGTTACAGGAAAAATGCTTGCCAAAATAGCATTTTTGGAAATACTTAATTAGGAATATTCAGAGAGAGCAAATTCTGGACTTGAACCACAAGATTTTCACTGTTCCCACACCTTCTCACTCTGCACCCCTTACATTCAGTAAGAGAGCAGGAAGCCCTTGGGACTACATGGAAGGAATGCAGTACAGGTCGAGCCTTGAGTGTGTGCAGTGAGCTGTCTGAGGATCCAGAGATTTTTTTCTGAACAAAGACTCATCAAATCATTTCAGATTAAGAGGAAGCCAAGGAAATCAAAATTTCCAGAACACAGAAACTGATGGGGATTTCACTATATAATTAGTTTGCTGCAAATTGCTCTCTGATTTCTTCAGGTGCGTCATACCTTGAGTGTATCTCAGCCAGGTGATTGCTGAGGTGCTGATGAGCCACTTTCCTCAGCCCTGCCTCTGCACTGGACTTGAAGAACAGATCCAGCAGAGCTGAGTCAGTTCTGCTCTGCAGTGCTGGAGAGAGGACCTGACCACGTTCTGCTGGAGACTGATGGTGACTCATAACAAAATAGCTCTTATGCTCAACTGATTCAGGCTTTGATGGAATACAATAGATCCCTGCCTTGTTCAAACCAGGGTGTTTGTGTGTGTGTAACTTTCTGCAGTGTCTCAGCCAGAATTAAGTCACTGCTAGCTCTGAGATTCAGGGAGGGGTGGTGCTGTTGGTTTCTGTGTAGTGTAAAGGAGCACAGCTGCAGCCCTGTTTCCTTGGGGGTGTAAAGAATGGTGCTCAAGGCTTCCAGAGCCTCTGTTGTGCACTGAGTGCTCCAGTTGCACACTGCACTTCCATGGAAAGGAGGAGCAGCTCCACAGCTTGTCCTCTGGATAATGCAGCTGTTTGTTACTGAAGTTTTTGAACTCCAGACGTTGGCTTTGTGAACAGGCTCCTTCGTTACTGTGTCCAGAGTTAAAAAGGACCAAATTATAGCCAAACAGATCTTCCTCTTCCACTGAAATGTTTTGAGAAGTGCCTATTTTAAGAGCTGCTCTCTTAGGGTAAGAACTGCCATTCTTTCAGTAACAACACCCTTAAACCTGGACTATTCCTGACAAAGCTCCTTGTTGCTCTGGAAGTTAGTGCTGTCCCAGCTCAACAGCCTGTGATGGGTCAGCCCTGATTATGCCAAGTGCTCATCAAAGCCACAACTCCACAGGACAGGGAAGAGAAAATATAACAAAAGACTTGTGGGTCGAGATAGGGACAGGGAAGTGATGCAGCAATTTCTCTCATAGGCAAAACAACCCCAACTTGGGAAACGTTACTGAATTTATTACCAATCAAGTCAGAGTAGGACAATGAGAAAGAACCCAAGTCTCAGAACACCTTCCCCCCACCCCTTCCTCCTTCCTCAGCTCAACTTTACTCCGGATTCACTACCTTCTCCCTCCAGCAGGGAATGGGGACTGCTGTCAGTTCAGTGCACATTGACCCTGCTGCTCCTTCCATCTCAGGGGAAGAATCTTCACACTCTTCCTGTGCTCCAGCGTGGGGCTCCTCCCATGGGAGACAGTCCTCCATTAAATTCTGCAGCTGGGTCCTTCCCATGGACTGCAGTTCTTCTTGATCTACTCCAGCATGGTCCCCTTCCCCAGGGCGTGATCCTTCAGGAACAGGCTGCTCCAGCCTGGGGCCATTCCATGGGCTGCAGTCCTTCAGGAACAGGCTGCTCCAGCCTGGGGCCATTCCATGGGTGTGATCCTTCAGGAGCAGGCTGCTCCAGCCTGGGGCCATTCCATGGGCTGCAGTCCTTCAGGAACAGGCTGCTCCAGCATGAGTTCCCTACAGGATCAGAAGTCCTGCCAGCAAAGCTTCAGCATGGGATCTTCTCTCCATGGTCCACAGGTCCTGCCAGAAGCCTGCTCCAGTTGAGCTTCCCATGAGGTTACAGCCTATAAGGGCATCCCCCTGCTCTCGCATGGGTCTCCTCCATGAGCTGCAGGTGGATCTCTGCTTCTCTGTGCACCTCCATGGGCTGCAGGGGCACAGCTGCCTCACCACGGCTGTGGGGGAATGAATCTCTGTTCCAGGACCTGGAGCACCTCCTCTCCCTCCTTCACTGGCCTTGGTGTCTGCAGAGCTGTTCCTCCTACGTTTTCTCACTCCTCTCTCTGGCTGCAGTCACTCTTGTGCAGGCTTTCTCCCCTTCTTAAATCTGTTATCCCAGAGGTGCTGCCACCATTGCTCACAGGCTCAGCCCTGGCCAGTGGCAGGTCCATCTTGGAGCCAGCTGGTACTGGCTCCTCTGAACCCTGGGGAAGTTTCTGGCAGCTTCTCACAGAATTTGCCCCTCGTATCCCCCCCAAAACCTTGCCACACAATCCCAGTGCACAGCCAGATTTCTGTGATTGCTCTGGTGAGCTCCCTGTCTCCATGTGCCAGCTCAGGAGACCAGGCCCCACCATACTCCATGGCAGTTTGTCCTGCTGGAGCAAAGCAGTACAACCCTCACCATGAGACAGGATCTCCAAAATGGCTGTGACTTTGTTCCCTTCTCGCCCTCGCTCCGGCCCATAAAACCACTCATCTGAGCACCTGCTTACAAGCACAGGCAGGGGGTTCACAAATCCCAGCTCGCAGTGGGATCTCCTCCCTTCTGATGATCCCTTTCTAAGAGTCTACCACTTCCATCCCCTTGCATGTTTTCAGCTGGGAGGCAGCAATTTGACCCCTCATCTGGCACTGTTAATTTGCACTGATAACTTCATGTCTCTCCTGGAGCAGGCTTCTATTTCTAACACACTTGAAAAGAGGGCCTTTTTTAGGCTTTCTAGCAAAAGGAGAAATGTCTGGGCTCTGCCTTGTGATATCACAAACACTGGTTTGCTTTTATTTTCAATATAAGTGCTGCAGAGCAAGTGCACATCTCCAGCACTGCAGTGAGTGGGTAGCAGTTGTTATCCTTCTGCTCTGCTGTTTGTCTCTGAGACACCAACTACAGGGGACACTGCTCACAAATCCTGCCATCCTGCTGTCTGTATGTGCCTATAAAAGTGAGATTAGGAGTAAGGATGCACCTCTGCCCCCCCTCTGCACTGTGAAATGCAAAGATGGAACACAAGGTTGTGGCTGCCAAGGGGAGTGAGACTGTTTTATAACCTAACACTTCAGGACACCTTTAAAATTACTCTATCAAAAACTTGAGGATTGACATTTACTTTTTAAGTCTAGGTAATTTTTAATGGTGTGCTTATAGGGAAAGAACAGCAAGAAAGAGAACTAAACAAAAAGCCCATCTTGTCCTTTCTCTTATTTGAATCTGCTGGCCTTTGTCCTTTTTTTTTTTTTTTTTTTTTTTTTGTATTTGGGTTTGTGCTTTGTTGGGGTATTTTTCATTCCCCTATTTATTCATTCTGTTCCTTGTCATCTTGTCCTATTCTTCATCCACACTGGTACAGTGAATCAGTTTTTGGTTAAGATAAAGGAAGTCTTCTAAGCCCAGGAACTGGCCTACTGTGTTTGACAATACTGGAGAGCCTGGTTAAATATTGAAAGGTCTCTGACATCCCTGCTACAGGAAGGTGGCTGTTTTGAGAAATAGGTTCTGACTGCAGGCATGAATGGAAGAGCTCTGTCTGGAGAACAGCTGAGTGTACAACACATTTCTTGGAAATGTCACCACAAAAACAGGATACAAAAAAAACGCAAAGAAATTGAAATCTTTAAACTGTGTTGGAGCCTCACATTCTGTGCTTGAACATCTAATTTCCAGCATCACGGAATCTGTTCTGGCCTTTGGATCACTGTCCTATCTCTTTACCTGCCAGGCTGGGGGTTCTTTTAAAAGTTTTGTGAGTAAAGTTCTAGGTGCAAGTAAAGGCTTTCTGCAGGCAAGGAGACGACAGAAATATGGGATTCTTACTGGGAAAGAGTGGAGCTCTTAAGAATATGAACTCTAACGAGGAAAGCAAGTGTTACTCCATAAAAGAACACAGGTAACCATAGTAAAATCACAGTATGGCAGCAGCAGAGCTGCTCATCAATCTAAATAGCAGTTTAATAACTTTGCAGATAAATGCTTGCATCCACAATAAAGAATTTATTGGATTTCACTGTTCAATTAAATACCACATATTGTCACATTCTTCACTGTGGGCAATTTCTGAAAGCAAAGCTGGAATATTGTACTGCTGGAGAAGCAGTTAAAACAGAGAAGCCCTGCAACCTGTGGGATGTCCTGTTTTAGAGGGGGCTCAGTTCACTGATGGGTAACTTCTGACCTCTCACTCAATGGCCCAGTCAAAGGAGAGGGAAGCACTGGGGTCCTTGTTGCTGAAAGAGAGTGAACTCTTCATTTCCACCTGCACTGTGTTCCTGTCTTACTCTTTCCCTGTTGTCCCTCTGTGATCTGGGTGGCCCACTGCCTGTAAAGCCTTGTCTGTCCATACCAAGCCCCTGTCCCAAATGGAGCTGAAAAGGCTCTTTCTCTGCATCTCCTCCTCTTGAGAGGGTGGTTTCCCTCAGACCATTTGGGGAACATGATGAGAGCAGAGAGCTGAGGCTGCAGAAGTTGAATTGGACTGGGAGGAGACCCCAAACACCAAGAAAAATAAAAAGGCAGCACAGCTATTGAGGCCTCCAGAGGATGAGACTTGCTGCTCGGCTCTGCTGTCACATGCTACCCTCTATCAGCCTGCTTAATACTGCAACCTTAAGTGTCCCAGGCATTAATCTGGAAATTGGGGACCTTTTGTGTGACGTTGGCAGCTCTCTAGTGTTCTTATTTGTCAGCCTGTTAGAAGTACACACCTGTTCTTGTTTACCTGACTTAGAAAATGATCCTCAGAGCCTGCAAGTTGCTTCAGGAGCAGCCTATTTTGTACTATTTAAAACAGTTAATTAAGAAAAAGAGAATGAGACAACACAATGCTTTAAAAATGCCTTGCCAATATTGAAAATCTAAAGCCTGCAGATGGCCCTGCTGTTGCATTACAAAGGCGGTCTAGAGCATTTTCAATTATACTTAGTGCATTCCTGGCGCCTCGAGGGGCTTTTCCACTGTCTCTTGACGTGCTCATCTCTAAAATGAACTAAACCGACAGCAAAGAACCATCCAGGCCTTTTTTCCCTCCTCTCTTTTCTTCTGTTAAATAAGCAAACCTCTTAGGAACATCAGACTTGAGGAGACTCGCTGCCTTATCAAGTCCAGTCTCTTGTGACCACCACCAGCCACGCCACGCCATCCCTTCCTGCACTCATCCAACACCATCTTAAACCTCTCTGCTGCTCTTGGCCTTTCTGCCTCTTGCCTCTGCCATTGGTATAATAAAAGAGCTACATTTTCAGGAATTGCAAATTCCATATCCCAAGAACAGGATTTTAATGGCAGAAAAGCAGCAGGAAATCCTTAGTAAGCTCTGCAACCCGTACCTGTCTCCATACAGCTGAGCAAATAAAACAAGCGCTTCCCTGGGGAGAAGCCAGCAGTGAATTCCAGTTTAATTGGGTTTGCATACCTGGGTTTGTTTCCTGAGGACTGTTCACATCCTTGAGTGTCACTTAGGTGAATGCTCTCTGGAAAAGCAAATGTTTGGCTGAAATACTCAATTATTCATAGAACAGAGCTGGGCTGTATGTTCAGCTGTCGTGTTACTGGTTTGGATTCGGTGCTGCTGAAGGGAGAGGGCTCAGCCCCACTCTCCCCTGCAGCTCAGTGCAGCTCTGGAGGAACACAGAGCTCTGGCAAAGTCCTGGTCTCGTGTAGTGCACGAGCAAACGCATCAGTGTTTCATCCACCTTCTGGTCTGAGAGCGCGTTCTTCTCTTGCTATCGTGAATGCAATAGCAATAATCTGGATTTATATGGCACCTTCCAGCCAAGCCTTTTACTAACCTGAAGAGAACAATCATGGGTAACACTCAGGCAAATTCTAGGTAAATGACAACCACCCTTGTTGGGAGAACATTGCATTTTGAGTTTAGGTCACCCCCCTCAGGCACTGGAAACTACTATACCCTAATATTAATAAAAATATCTTTTCAAAGGTAAGGGGTACTTGTCCTACATCTGAAGCTAAGGGATGTAAACTGGAAGTTATTTTAATCTCAGCTTTTTCTTTTATGGGTGGAGGCAATTGAGGCACTTGGCAAAGGTTACATTTATTTAATGTGTGATGCTTGCACCTGAATCCAGAGATTCCACGTGCAGTCCCGGTGTTTTAATCCCCAACTCCCCCAGCTGAAGTTCAGACGTTACCGAACATCTCCAGTCCAATGAATCACCTTCCTGCCGCTTTCTGCAGGAGCCAGCCGTCCCTGTGAGCTGTGTGTGCCCAGCAAACAGGGAACAGGAATTCCTCCCTCGCCATGGCAGTCGCTGCCAGGGGCACAGGCAGCCCTGAGCCCGCACAGGTGCGTGCCCAGGCTTTGCCCTGGCTGCACAGGCTGCAGGCAGCAGCAGCAGCGCTGGGCTGCACCGAGCAGCAGCTCCCTGATGCCTGCAGAAATGCAAGCTTGGCTAAATCCTTGCGAGGTGAATGCTGAGGAGCCTGAGGATGTGAATGGGACCAGACTGAACAAGAAATACTAGTGCAGGGAGGAGAAAGAAAACTTTAATTTCCATCTCAAGCATTGTGAAGCTAATTCTAGTACCTTTTATTTTAAAAAATGCTTAAATATGCATGGGAGACTTCTGTTCCTGTTTAAAAAAGGAATCAGTGAATGGTAACACAATTTTGACAGATGAGCTCTTCTGAAGAAGTATACTTTTGTTTCGTGAAGTTTTTAGAGTAGCTGGAGGAAATATATTTACCCCTGTAAGACAGATCAAGGAACTGGCATCTGCAGAGTTCCACTGGGAGCTATAATTTCCAGGAGTGGGGAAAGGAACCAAAGGAGAGGTTGGTACATCTTCCAAATAACTGTTTGATACAAAAGGAAAAATACAATTACTACTTCTTCTATGACTGTGTTACAATTCAGGAACAGAATTCCTCTCCTTCGGGTGGAGAGTAAGTATAGCAAACAAACACAGTATGATAAACACTGAGCTGGGAAATGATCAGAGCTTTAGTTTTCAATCTAAACTTCTAGTCTCCTTGACAGACAAGTGACAGTAAAAGTCTCTGGAGATTTACTGGGATTTTTAGCAAGGGAATGCTACTGAGAAAATGTGGGAGATGGAAGAGATCAATGCAGAATGACAAACATGCTCTACCAAGGATTCTGCAGTACCTTGGATGCACAATTTCCTGATAATTTGTAGGTTTTGAGGAAGAAATAGCAAATCTTGCCTTAATTTCGCAAATCACCTACATGAGGCATCCTTTTGTAATGTCTAAGATACAAATTTGAGTTGTAAGCACTGCCATAGTCTATAATAACTCTCATTTTGCTCATGGATTCTACCAGTAAATGCTGGCACGAAAACTTGGTCATATCAAAAGCACATGGAAAACTATAATTATTGTGAAGACATATAAGAACAGTTCCTCTTGGTCAGTTTTAGACACTTGTACAGGGAGACTTGGCTTTGCCTCTGTTCTTTCATATTTCAACTCTACAAACACAACATCTCAGCCATTAAGAATACTGCCTTTTAAAAACTTGAGGGAAGAAGCCTAATTTTCCTGTGCACTTAGAGGAAAGCAGGAAAACTTCACCCTCCTCCCCAGCCTGAAAGAAAAATTACTGGCTACAGCTAGGAGCTTCTGACTATTTCTGCACACAACTGTGCCTTTAGGGAAAACTCAGCTGTGTCCTGGGTTTTACACCAAATTCAAGTTCTGCTGGTGTTATGTACCAGCAGAGTGCAGCAGAACCCAACCTGAAACAGAGGCATAACAGGCAGGATTCCTCCTCTGCTGCTCAATCCCTGCTCCCTGGCACCACTTCTGAGGCAACCTGGCCATCAGGGTCTGTGACAGTGAGATCAGGCTGGGAAAAAACAGGGATGGGCTTTGGGAGGGCAGCATCTGAAACGAGTTCTTTCTTTAGAAGAGCTGCTCCTTCAGCAAAGAGACCCATTTCTGCTTTAAAACAAACAAGGAGTCCCAGCTTGAAAGATTATTGGCCTGTAGAGTAGCACAGCACTCAGTTATGCCACTTCACACTAATTGACAATGGGGCCAAATAATAAGTTAATTCCCATTCAAAAAGTGAAGCAGAGCACTGTTAGCTCTAAAGAAAAAATAAAAAATCTCCTAAATAGTCAGACAGAGCACAGATTGGTCAGCATTAACATTCAGCTCTAAAAGGCCTGGAACAGCCATGATTAATTACTTGGTGTTTCCCTCTTCTCCTCCCTGTGCCTGTAGTAGAATTCAGGTTTCTCTGGTGGGAGACACCATGTCTGTTATAATTAAAAAAAAAAAAAAAAAAAGAAAAGAAGAGAAGGAAAAAAAAAGGAAAAGGTTAAAAAGGTTATAATGCAATATTATATTATCTTTAGAATCACTAGGACTAGTATATTTCAGAGGGAATATGCACACAGAATTTGTTTCCCTTTGAAAAACCTAAACTGCTAAGTATTCTTTTACAAGTCTCACAAAATGATATAGGGAAGTATTTTCCTTAATTCCAACTGACTTTGGATTAGACCTCCTGGAATAATCAAAATCAGAAGGTGACACTCATCACCCTTCACATCAGAGTCCTAATGCCCTTGATGTTTTTCTTTCATCCTGGTGATCTTTAGCAGGATTTAAAAGAGGATGGTAAGTGAGCACGAGGTGATGAGCAAAAAGAAAGTGAACAAGATGAAAGATGCAAGAGCAAAGCTAAATTTCCTCCTAAAACAGCAGGGCAAGTAGTTCAAACACTTCCTCAAGGCCACTCAGATCCACTTTTGGGTCTTGCAATATCAGTCTTGGGGCCATCACAAAGCAGGAAAGAACAATTTTGAACCTGTGCAGTTGACTTGTCTTTGTGCTTGATGGAAAGTCCTAGAAAATGTAGTGGGATGTGGGACAGCATTTTGAAAATCATTATCAGATAAGAGGCAGATTTTGCTGGTGGGAGTTTGTGTGCGTCTAAGCATTTGTGGAGGGAGTAACAAAAGGGTGACAGACAAGAACTAGGAATATAACTTGTGTGTTTTGGAAAAAGTGCTTGTTGCAATACAATGCAGCAAGCTGAATCTGCAAGGTCAATAGGCAAGAAAGCCAGAGTTTATTGAAACTAAGAAAAACCACAACGTTGGAGGCTCAAAAATAATAAGCTAAAAAACTAAACTATTCCTTGAAAACTTACAGCCTTGAAAAACTATATCCAGCATTCCCAGGAGTAGCTAGACGAGCCCTGTGCCCACTCCAAAGTCCGGCTTCCTAGAGGTAATCACGATTTGCCTGAGAAGTGCATCCTGCAGCAGCTCTCCAGCAAATTTCCTCTAAAGCTCTGAAATGCTTGAACAAGGCTGTTGGTACAGATTGCCTGGCACGGGCCCAGCCCAAAGGTGGCTGCATTGGTAGCAGGGCATGAAACTCCACAGACAGAAAAATGCGCTCTGCCCAATGAATGCTGCAAAGTCAGCCTACATCTGTTGTGGTTTTACCCAGCCTAGAACCCTGGAAACCTCTGAAATAAGTGTGTGTGTGCATATAAATATGTGCAGATGAAAGTACTCTCCTTATGTTATAAAATGTTATGACAGAGATTTGGGGGGGAAAAATGCAAGAGAAAGAGTAACTGTGTGACAACAAGCCAAGGTAAAGGGAAAACAGTTTCTGTTCTTTGTTCCTGAGAGAAGAAATCATTAGCAAACTGAGCCCTATACCATTCCATATACTTTCTATTTTTCCCTGAGGGTTGCTACAAATGCAGCAGCTGTAGCCCTGTGACACACAGACACGAAAATCGCTGAAGTTGTTCCCACTGACAGGAAAAGTGTTTTGTTTCGTTACCTCGCACAGTTAAAGCAGCGCAAGCACTCGGCAGAGACTGTGCTTTATTTGCCTTAGCACTTTCATCTTGCCATTTGTTGCCATACCTGAAGCATAGGGAGAAAAATGAAAAGCTTTCCCTTGACCCGAAAAGCATCTCCCACCTCCAGTGCAATAAATCTGGGAAGTGGAGCCGTATCTCATTAGATGTATTTTGAGGGTTCATGCTGGCTGGATTCTGCTGTTCTCTCTTTCACTGCCCCCATGAGTTCAATGGACACACAGCCTGGTCCCGAGAGCTCTCGGAAATGCCACTCTCATTTTCTAGTTAGCTGTGGAAAGAAAGTTAAGCTGCATTCATTTGGGGGTTGCTATCTAGCTGCATTTGGTACTGTAATGTGCTGAGTTTCTGCAACTCTTCTTGACTTTAGAGGCAGCCTCAAGCTTTTGCTTTTGTCAATCAGGCCTGCCTGCATCTTTGGTTTGGTCACCTCTGTTATCTTTTTGGCACCCATCCTAGGAACCAAACTCTTCAGCAGTCACCCCCTGGCTGACCCGTTCTGCGCGATGCAGCAGCAATGGAGAACCACTGCTGCTTCTTCCTAGACTGGCTTCTTTGCAGGGATGTGCAGGTGGCTGGGGGCCCAGAAGAGAGTCACTTCCCCAGCCATTCCCACCGCAGCACTCATCTCCCAGATGGCTCCATCCCTCCCCTTGCCACCCGCAGGGGTGGCTGCCCCACACCATCCTCGTGCTGATCAGTGGCGGAGCTGCTCCATGCCCAGAGCGGGGACGAGGTGGGGGTGTGGGACAGGCATGTCCTTGCAGATGCGTCAGCCGGGGCTGGAAGCAAACGGGTCTGGGTTCAGGGGCTGCTCTGCCACCCCCGGGAAGCACCGCAGACCAGCCCCCCATTTCTCCCACCTCCCGCTCTTCAGCTGGGAACGAAACCAGCAGCAATTATTCAAGCCAAGCACGTAAATCTGGCAGATCCCACCGCTCCGGTTTGACGCAGCTACGCAGCGCAGTGTCTGGACACGCAGCCCAATCCCCCTGTCTCCCCTTGTTTATTCGCCCCGCAGGAAAAAAACCCAGCGAAGTTATCAACTTGGGACCGCACCGAGACGTTTGGGCGGCTGGGGTGCCGGGGAGCGGAAAGGACGGGCGGAGGGAACGCCGGCGGCGCCGGGGGAGCCGGGGCCAGCAGCCGTGACGGGGCAGCCCGCGTTACATAAGGCGGCGGCTCCGCACCGCTCCGCAGCGCGGGGACGGGGCGGGGGGGGCGGCGCGGGCTGATGTCCCCCGTGTCACGGCGCAGCGGCGCCCGAGCCGCGGCACGCAGCGCCCGCGGGCAGCGGGGCCGGGCACGGAGCGCGGCTGCGGGAACACCGGGGGGCTGCCGGTGCTCTCTGCGGGCAGGGCCCGGCCCGGGGGGACCCCGCGGGCTGGCCGTTATGTAACCCCCGCCTTCCCCGCACAAACGCCTCTCAAGGGAGAGGAGCCGAAGTGCCAAGCGCCGAATAATTGCAGGAACTGATGTTATTTGCTGTTGTTGTTGTTTGTTTGCTTTTTGTTTTTTTAAATTTTATTTCTCCCTCTTCTCACTCTGAGCTACAGAACCACAACTGCGCTTGCCCGCGGTCTTGTCCTGGAATGAGGGAGCACCGCCGCTCGCCAGTCGGGAATCGCTTCCCAGTCCCGTGTCCGGGGGGGCAGCCCCGGGGCGGGGGACGCGGAGCCGCAGGGCGCTGCAGCACGGCCGCCTCCGCTGCCGCGGTGCTGAACATGCACAGACACACAGACACACAAGTACAGGCACAGGCACAGGCACAGTCAGCTCGCACTCCCCGTTCCTGGCGCGGGCCCCGCGCTGTCCGCGGTGCTGAGCACACACACGGACACGCAGACAGACACAGACACACGTCCCTCCCCGTCTCGCTCGGGCCTGGCGCTGTCCACGGTGCTGAGCACACACACGGACACACGGTCAGACACACCGACAGACACAGACAGACACTCGGACGGACACAGGCAGGCGCACGTCCCCTCCCGGCGCCGCTCGGGCCCCGCGCTGTCCGCGGTGCTGATGCTCCGCCGCAGCCCGGCGCGCTGCGGGCTCTGCAGTGCCCCGGGCGGCACAGCCCGGGCCGGCCTACCAGCTCAGAGCGCCCGCGCACCCTTCTCCCCGCTCGGAGCTGGGAATGGCGCTGCTTCCCCTTCTCCTCCGACATTGCCTTCTCCGCCGGCCTCCTGCCGCCCGCACGGCCGAGAGGCACAGCCCGGCTGCCTTCCTGGCTCCAGCCGGCGATGAGGCTGGCGGCGAAATCACCCCCTTCTCCCTGCCTTTCTCTGTGCCCGAAGCAGCCCAGAGGCTGGAGACAAAAAGCCGAACGGGTCCCACTTTAAATATATCCTTTTTCTTCATTTCATTATCATCAATACGGCCCCCTCCCCTCGCTGAGCCGGTGCCCGCGGCAGTGTCCCACCTTTACCTGGGCTGGCGGAGCGCGGCGCGGCGGGGTCGGTGGGTCGGTGCCGCAGCTGGATGGGAGGCAAGGACAGGAGGCTGCTGACCTCCGCGGGTCTCCTTCTTCAATGGATCGGGAGCCGTGCCCTCATCAAAGATGGCCGTCCGCTCCTACGTCAGCAGCTTTTAATAGCCCTCCCCGGCGGGGGGAGCGGGAGGGGGCAGAGCGGGCCGGGCGGGTTTGAGTCATCGCCGCCGCACCGCTCCCGCAGCCGGCCCCGCCGCCTCCCGCAGCCGCCCCGCCGCCGCCTCCCCGGGGCCGGGGTCGGGGCAGGGGGCTGGGGGCGGCTGCGGGCCAACCGCCCGGGCAGGGGGGCAGGGGCCCTCCCGCAGCAGCGATTTCCTCCGCCAAAGGGGTGGTCCGAAGAGGGTATCCCTCTGAAGTCCCCGGTACTCCATATATGGCCAACCTACGTGGGCTTCTATTTTTATGTGTGAATTCTTCCTTTTCTCCCCTCTTTTTATTTCTCAGAACATCCTGCCAGGGGTCTGGGTGTGTAAATCTGTTTATTCTCCTTCTCCTCCCTCCCCTCTCCCACGTCGGAGCAGCCAAACACGAGGAAATCCATAGCTAAAGACATGTGTTGCAACTGATCATTTGAGGGACAGGTTCAAAAATGAGAGCGAGAAATCAAAACCAAAGCCTGGACAAGTACATGAACATACACACAGCACAGCGAGCACATCTCACTGCTGCTGGGGAAGGAAACGGTAACTCTGTTCAAGGAAAGTGCTTGGCTTATTTATCATGAATTAATTAAAATATTCATTCCGAGTGTACCTAATTTGGAGCAAATGGAGCTGTCTCCAGCGTGATTTCTAATGGGGAGGAAATCCTTTCATTTCATGCAAAACTTTGTATGTTTCTAAAATTTATCTCTTAATGGAGATCTTAATGAACATTGGGGATTGCAGTCGAAGTGCGATGCTCTCTTTCGTAACCTCAGTCAACCTTTCCCTCTCACCCCACAAGCCTTGGCTTTCATTTATGGAACCATCCAGACCAGGAGATGAGCAGCAATGCCTCCCTGTTCCCTGCCTGAGCCTCTCCTGTGAGCAGTGAGTGAGCCCTGGCTGGGTTTGACTCTGACACCGTGCGTGCAGGCTTTTCTGAACAGTGTGCGGATGGCAGAGTCAAAACATCAGTTCCATATTAGGGTAATTCCATCCTCATCCTCTTTTCTCACCCCCCCTCTTGCCAAGGCGAAGGAGACCGGAAGAGAGGGAAGGCTTTGCAGCTGTATTTTGGAGCGCGTTCATCTCGTGTTATGGTTGTATGGGCGTGGGGGAGGGACGGGGAGGGGAGGGGAGGGAGGCGCGGGGGAGAAGGAGAGAGAATTGCGGGTGATTCCTCCTCCCCTGCTCTGTAGTTCCCCACAGAAAAACGTGACTGTAGATCGTGCTTTGTGAGTCTCACCCTCTTCCTACGAAAATATGTCCTTCAGTCTCTTTTGAAAGGAAGCAGTCAAAAGTTTGCTAAATATACGAGAAGGAATTCTCAGTCGAGAGGGGCTTCCTGCTGCATTAGAGTATCTAATGAGCTGTGCACGCGGAAACCGCAGGGAAGGAGAGAACCTGTCATGTTCCCGGGCTGTAAACACAGCCTGAGATGAACACTGTGCAGACACCCCCTCCAGGTGAGGGATCTGGAGCAGCAGTCTGATTGGGAAACGCATTTAGCGTCAGAAACGGCAGTTTGGGAAAACAAAGCTTTGCAGGCCGGCTCCCGCAGGGGTTAATCGTGCCCAGCACTCGGGTGAGATGTGCACTGCGGATGGCAAGAGGAATCCCAGAGCGAGCTCTGCTCTGGAATCCAGGCTGCCCGTGTGCAGGCATCGTGCAACTTCCTGGCACACATGGAAAGTTAAAAAGGAATTCTCAGCCAGACAGCTCGGCTGATAGGTGCTTCAGAAACAAGTATGATTTTCGAGACAGCAATACTAGTACTTATTAATAATTCATATTAACGGTAGATAAGGGAAGGAAAAGTGAGATTATAAACCATTGTTTTGGCTAAGCCACCAGCACTGCAAAATGCTGGCTGGGTTTGGATTCAGCCCAATAACGCCTAGGAGAAGAATTTCAGTCCATCGGATACCAGCAGGGATGAATTTGGCTCCGTGCATCAAAAGTCAGGGACGAAAATGCAGTGAAGGCAAAATAAAATGCAGCATAACTTGGGGAAAGAGATGTAAGGAATGGTAAAAGGAAGAGAAAGCAGAGAGGGAGTGGGAGGAGGATAAGAGGTAGTTTTCCAGTGAGAAAGCTGGGTTCAATTTAAGATTCATTTTCCAGCTCTGCTGCAGCAGAAATCACGGAGTTTAATAAAAAAACAAAGGGCAGAACCAATAAATAGATCACAAACTTTGCCCAATAAGCTTAGAAGGAGCAGCTACCTTTCATTCTGAAAACGAGTGAGGGAAGGGATGGACCCTGTGCTGTTCAGGAATGTGGCTGCCTCTATCCTGGGAGATGCAGAGGGGGGCAGGCTTTTGCACCGCAGCGCCGGGATTTCTGTCGCAATAAGTGCCACTAAGCAATTTTAAATGATTCTTTAGCATCTTTAAGGATAATTTTAAAAAAGAGAGAAGAAAAAGCACATGGGGAGTTTATTGACTCTGTCTGGTACTATTTGAACAGTCATTTCACACTGTGTACAGGGGATATGTGAGAAGAGAAGCCTATAAATGAAGTAGGAGGAGAGAGAAAACCGGAATTTGGTCTAAGAATGATTCAGCTCCTTCTTAATTATTCAGGCAAATATTCAGCAGGCTTAACAAGCAGTACCTGTGGGCACAACCCATGAATAATGAGGCAGGAACATGCTCTCCTGCATGAGAGCAGCAGGATGTGTGCTCCACGTTACCGGCCAGGAGCTAGAGAAGGGCAGGAGAGGCAGAGCCTGCAGCAGGTTAAAGGGGGAAAGAACAGCCCCTGTTTATCCATGGTTTGAGAGCTGTGGGCAGTGGGAGCTTCCTGGCTGCTCACAGCATCACCTCCAGCCTCCAACTCACACCCCTATGTGCTGCAAAGCTGGGCTGTGAGGCAGCCAAGTGAGTGGAACACCAAAATGCTGACAGTGCCACCAGATCCTGGATGTTATTTCCTGGGCTCTCTTAGAGTCAGTTGTAACACAGAGACTGCCTTGATTATCTCCACCTTCCTCAGACTTTTCCTTTTCAGACAGGGAAATATCTTGCTTATCCAAATGCTGCTCATCCTGGCCTCAAGTATGTGTCTGGGCAAAGAAATTGAACTAAGCATAGAGCAAACAAGAGAGGGAAAATATACCTGTTTTGGCACTGAACATTTCCCAGCCTCTCCAATTTCTTCCTGCTCCCAGGCTGAGGTGCCGAGGCATACTCCAGTCTGATATCTGCAATAAGAACAGTCTGAGGATGGAGCCCTTTATGCAGAACTCCTAATTGCCTTCTGTCATTCACTGCTCTTTATGTAACACTGAATTTTGACCATCAACAGCACTTGCATCTATGTGCCCCAGGCTGCTTCTGATTAAATTTGTGGGAATGGCTGGGCCTAATTTTTCCCTGCATGCTCAGGATCTCCAGATACACAGTTAGGCTGTGGGCTTTTTTAAGGAGCTGTCTGTGATCGGGTGCTCCAGTTTAGGCCAAGCCAAGATTTCTCTGAGGCTTATGTTCAAAAATAGAGAGATTTAAAGTGCAATTGTAACATAAACCCTTGGAGATGAGTCCCCACCGATTTCCTGATCACGCTTTTAGATGTGCAGAGCCAGATCTCCAGAGGTACCTGACTCCTGACTAGCTGCTTAAAGAGCAACCAGGACTTAAACATTTGGGGAGTCTGGGTCCTACTGCTGCCCCCAGCTCCCCTGCCTTGGCTGGGTCCTTCTCTCAGCTGTGCTATAACTGTGTCATTTCCTGCAATGCCAGACTTCAGCATCTATTATCCCTATGCAAAGGAGAAGTAGTCACAACACAGCCACATCTCCGAGGGTTGTCATCTGCTATGGAGGTAGGACTGGCCTGAGGCCTCCAGAAACCTTGCCAATGGGAATTTTAGGCCCAGCTCAGCTTTCATGAGAGGAAAGTTCTGCCCAAGAAAGTCACAAAGGTATTGGACACAGAGGAAGGAGGACTACAGCCATTTGATCTATATTATACAGAGGAAAGAAGACATAGAAACAGCTTACTCTATGTTCCTAGGACACAGACAGCAAGTGAGGATTAAACTCCAATTTTTAATTTAAAACAATCCTGATTTAGTAAAATAAACTATAATTGGACTTAAATTCTCCTTCTGTGCATGTGACCTGAATTTGGGAACCATTTCCAAAACCTGCCTGAAAGCTCAGTTAAGAAAGGACAGAGGTCCCACAAAGCAGGACACAGGCTTAACTGAGGGATGTGAACAGTCCCGTTTCTTTGGCCTAACTTTTCTGTAAGCACAAAAACACAGTAGCAGACACCAATATATTAGCACACAAGGTCATTTACTTGCACTTCCCCATATGACTTTAGCCATATACTCTGCCAACTAATCTTTAGGTGAGTGCAAATTAAAGTCCTGCTTTAATCCATGCTTTTAACGAGGTTATGATTTTAGGGGCAATTGCTTGTCTACAGGAAACACAGGCTATTTAAAACTGGGACTTTTGGAACTGAGAAGTGCAATTCTCTTTGTGTGCAGGCTTTGAAACCAGTGGAGCTGTGATGAGTTCAACAAGCTGAATTGTGATTTTTAATAATCCACCCGGAGATGAGGGTATGGCTGGTCCATCCTTTATGGTTATAATTGCCAACTGCACAATGCCTGTGTTTGTTACAGTATTTATTGAATCATTTTTGAATGCTGTGAAGTGGTGCACGAGTACTAACTTCATTCCACTTGTGCCTGATTACATTGAGTGAGTTAAATGGGATTTAAGAAGGGAAATAGAAACCTCACTAATCTTGAAGCAAAAACCAAAAATTTACAGCAAGCCAGAAGGCTCCTCTTCCCCCCAGATACTGATTTCTGTCCATAGGACAGACAGCCCTGAGGGGGGCTACAGACATATTGGTTCAGGGCTACCAGCTGGTGGTGAAAGCCACAGCACTGAGGATCTCCTGAAGATGGGTGCCCGCAGCAGAGTGAGGGCTAGAGCTGCCTGCCAGACCGTGCCTGCACGGTCACTTCCTCTGGCTGTAGCACGTTGTGCCACCTCTTGGCTCCTTGACAAGGAGAAACACTGCCCACTCCCCCGCATCCCGCTGTGTCTCCCAGCCTCACCTGAGGCAGCCTCAGCTAGTGCAACCACCTGAGCGCTTTTTACCTGAATCGTTTGCACCTGGCCCTGATTTGCTCCGTCCTAGCCAGGAGTGGCTGAGGCTTCACCCCTCCCTTGCACAGGTAACAGGGCTGGGCAGAGACAGCTGCTCCTTTGGTAGGAAACTTCCCTTGCACAAACTTTCACCCGGAGGAATAAGTTTGTAGCTCAAAGAGGAGCTGTAAGTACCAAGTTTTTTCCCCTCCCTTGCTGTTTCCTCTCGTTAGAGTGCGTGGGAAGGTGTTGACTGTTAGTAGGTCTAGTTCCTGCTCTTCCTTTAAACTGGGTCATCACAATTTACCCTCCTACCTGCTGTAAGGATATGGGTTTCCTTTCCTTCTCTACCCTTTGATATTATCTTTCTGCAACTCTCCCTCTCCTCCCATTCTTTCCCTTCCCCCTGTTTCCTCCTCACTCTAAACAGGAGGAAAGTGGGTCACTTCATAATTGCTCTTCTCTATTTCAGAGAAACCCAGAGGCACGAAAGGGAACAAACAGGTAAGTGTCACTAATGCAGGGGAGCTTTAAAGATATTTTCCTTTTAGATTCTCCTGGGCTTGCTTCACCTGCTCCTTTCCCTTTGCTTCCAAACTCCTGAGGTAACAACTAGTGCTGCTGTCTGGTTGTGTAGCTAAAATTCAAGTTGAGACTAGGTGACTTGGGATGCTGAAAGTAATCATATTGGGCTTTTTGCTCTCCCTTTTACACGGTTCTTTACTTCAATTGAATGGAAAAGAAAAATGAAGGGGATGAATTGTACTTAAATATGCCAAGGAGGGAGTAATTCAGTGTTGATGCAATACTTTGCAATAACCTTGGGCATCCATAGGAGTGATTCAGAAAAAAAGAAAGGCTTCCTCACTCACTAAGCCTGTATCTGTGAGCTGCCTGCCACATAACAGGACTTTAGATCATCCTCAGTCAGACAAAACAAGTGAGGTGCAGTCCAGTCAAGCATACAATTATTTTTTTGTAAATGTAGGTGCAGTCCCAGGGATTCCTTTGCCCCCAAGGCCTGGTTTTGTCAGGGCCATTATCTGCTGCTTTCAGTGAAACACTTCATGTGAGGTGGGGTCCTTCTCTGAGGAGAGAGCTGCAGTCTCCTCCAGACTCCAGGACTTCCAGGGGTAGGAGGCCCAGTAGCTGAGGCCTTTTATGGGCAGGCACAACATTTTGTCTTTGGTTTGGTTTGGGATGCAGGGTTCACAGATCCTAGGGCTGCACTGCTCACCCTCAGCTTTTCCACAACATAGATAATTACCATGGAGTATGTCAGACTTAGCTGGCTTGCTGCTCCTTATAGAGCCCCTGAGTGTTACTGTCCATCACAAGATTGCTGTAGTAGGGTTCCACGGTGGTCTTTTGGCAACACCTTTTGCTCCAGTTTTCACTGTGCTGAGCAAGAAAATGTTCTCTCACCTTGGCAAATTCTCCTGTTATTTTCTGTGCAGGGTGGAGGAAGAGACCAAGCTCTAGAAGTAGGACAGGGACCTGGGTTTTGCTCTGAGCCTGGGTATTGAACAGCTGCACTATTCTGCATCAGCCCCTTTATGAGCACTGTCTGGCACAGTCCTTGGTTTTTCACAGAACATGATGCTCTTTCCTTTTTGAAACTGGGGTTGAATCTGTCTCTGCCTCTCTTTCTGTTGCTTCTTCCTCCCTGTTAAGGATGTAAATATTTCCATCTTCACATATTGTCTGCTGTACATCTGTCCAGTGGGACTTGGTGCTGCCCCTGCAATTTACCTCCCCAAGGAGATTCTGCAAAGCCAAGGGGGCAACTGCCTGGAGAGGAGGTTTCTGTTTGTAGGTAAAGGCAGAAGCTTGCTGATCTTTTTGGAGGCTCATTTCTGTCACTAAGGGCTCTGGGGAAAGCCTGAGGTGTCTGTTTAATCTCTGCCCAGAAAGGGACTACATCAGACAGGGAACCCACTGCAGGGGAAGTGGCAAGTGCTCCTCTGGGCTGTGATGTCAGCTTTGTCACAGGATGTGCATCTGCAAGAATTCAGGCGACTCAGAGGAGGCCAGGTCTGTTCTATACAACAGGACTGAGTTTTATTATGGACCAGACAAACAGGTAGCTTAAGGTGTTAACCCTTTTTGCTCCTCACATTCCATATCCATTGCAGTAGGTTTAAAATTGCTCCTGGCAGTGTTCCTCAGCCTTGTTTGAGGCCAAAAGGAGCCTAATGCACCCGTGGTCTAAGAAGAATACTCTCTCTGAGGACTGATGGGCCAATGTCTTCATGTATCTCTGAAATGGGGGTAAAAACTGCCCTGCTAACTTCCCGAGAGTTATTTCAATTTCCCTTCCTATTGTTCCGCAGATAATTTATGTATTTTTTTAAATTGATAAACTTGCTGAAAATTACAAGTGAGGGAAACAAATCTGTCAAGAACTCCCCAGCTTCTGAATGTGGAGAGTTGTTTTTTCTTCCTTGACTTACAAATGTTCAAAATGTTTTGAGAATCTAGTGCTTGTCTGAAGAAAAGTCTACTTTTCTCAGCCTGATTCTTGCCCTTGGTGTTTTTAAGCTGTTTTAAGGAGTGTTCTTTGACCTGCCTGTTTCTAAAATATATGCTATTATGGGCTTCTCTTGAGTAATTAGTGAGCCCTGTTCTCACATGAGGTATGTGCACAATATAAGCTGAACCTGAGATGTCAGTTTACTACTGAATCTCCCCTTTTCATTCAAGGACCAAACACTGGAAGGTGACAGTCCTTGACCACCTGCAGGGCTGTGAAGCCTGCTCCTGGTGTGGCAGGGCCTGCTGTGGGTCAGGCCTGGCTGTGCTGCCATGCTGAGGAGCTGCTTTCATGTTGCCTGATCCAGGTGTGCTCTTGCAATGTAAGAAAATGATCCAAGATTTCCTGTGGGCTTTAACACAGGTCTGCAGACAGCTTTGGACTGAAGGATGATATGGATTCCTGTTGAATCACTTATAAATAGTTCCCTAGAGATTCTCCCTTGAGCAGCAGAAATCCTCATTATTTGAAGACTGTCTGAGCAACCCACCCACCAGTCAGACTGCAGCTCTTACACCTGCCAAAAAAAGAGACCCCTTATTAAGAGGAGTCCTTCAGAGCCAGCCCAGAGCACAGCTGAGCCCCCCCAGGTGAGGGTGAAACCTCCCCTGGGACCTCTGCTAAGCCCATCCCAGCCCTCAGCAGGCTCAGCTGCCTCTGCAGATCCTATCAGTGCCCATGGCAGTGCTTCCTTTCTCCCTGTGGGCCTCAGAGCAGGCCTGTGGCATTTTTGTCTCTGACTTGTCAACAATGCCTTTGAAAGATGTCCAGAGACTTGGTCTTTCCCGTGATCTGCCAGCACCTTTGCAAAGTGAAGGGATGGAGTTAAAAGATGATTAGAGAAATAATACTCTATTTTAATTGTTTATTATCTTGTTATTTTAGTGTGGCTGCTACAGCTGAAACAATGTTGTGTTCCTCGTGACCAGGATGATCCAGATAACAGGGAGATTAAAATAGTCCTTTGCCTCTGGCATTGTTTTTGCTGTTATGGTCTCAAAGGATGCTGGGGATGGCTCTGCTGGGAGCTGGGCTGTTGGCTGAGGCTGAGCAGAGGAGATGGGGGCTCCTGGTGTCCTTCTCTGCAGGCAGTGTGAGTCTTGCTGGAGCGAAGGCACAAGGGAAATGGAGCTGATGTTCCCTCTGTGGTAGTTTCTGTCCCACCCAGCCTGGATTCATGGTTTGCTATTTGACTTTTCCTGCACCTGCAGGATGGAGGTTAAGCCTCTGCAGTATGACTGTTGGCCAGTTGTTTTTTTTCCAGAGCTCAAAGAAGGCCAAAGCTAAGGTGCAATGTTTAGGCTGACTCTTGGCTTCTGAGTGACAGACTGCAGGGACTTGGCTGCTGGTGTCAGGATGAGGGTTGTGCAGGGGAACTTTGGAGCAGAGGCAGGAAGAGGTGAAGAACGGAGCGGGGAGCAGAGCCCTGTATGAGTGACTGAGTTGAAGCTGTGAGGTCTGTCTGACTGTAAAAGGACAGTAGTCAGGGAAATTCTTGAGGTCTTTGCCATGACACAGTGGTTGGGCAGGGAGCTGTGTGTTACCTGCTCAGGGGCTTCACCTGGGGTGCTAATGCTGCCTCACTTGATGTGCTCCAGTGCTGGCTTTTGCCTTGTCCTTGCCTCAAACGTTGTGAGCACATACCTCTCAGGGGGTCCCAAGCTGCCACCCAAGTGCTTCATGGGGGTAAATTCTTCCTGGGGTGTTTTCAACCATACAGCACACATGCAAACAGGATCAGGAGGGGCTGAAGCTTATATCTGACTCTTGTTTTCCATAGTTCAAGGAACAGGAGAACTTCTGCCTGGCCCAGAAGCAGGCAAGCAGTGTCCAGAGCCATATGCAGGATGAGTCTGGGCATGAAAACAGCTTTGTTGCAGCTTGTCTTTTGTGCCTGTGGTGCCAGTGTTGAGGAGGCCTAGGCAGGTGGCCCAGGGTGAAGCTGCAGATGGAGCTCTGGATGGGTCAGCTCCAGGGCCTCTTGCCTCAGGCCCCTGCCCCCCTGAGCTCAGTCTGAGCTCCACCCTGAGCTGCCTGCTCTGACTGTATTCCTTGGTGGTCAGGATGCTCCTCCTGCCCCCCAGCCTTGCCCCAGTGTGGTGCAGAGCCTCAGGCAGGCAGAACAGCAGGGAGCAGAGCTGCTTCTGTTCCCAGCAGGCAGGACCCTTGGAAGGCAGTGAGCTTTCATGGAGGGGCAAAGGTCTGCAGGGAAGGCCCACAGAGGCTAGTTAAGCTCTTCACTCTCAAGCCTCTTCACCCAGAGGGTGGTTGGGCACTGAACAGACACCCCAGGGAAGTGATCACTGTACCAAGGCTGCCAGAGTTCAAGGGGCATTTGGACAGCACCCCTAGGCACAGGGTGGCATCCTTGGGCATGTCCTGTGGGGAACCAGGAGTTGGGCTTTGATCTTTGGGAGTCCCTCCTAGCCCAGCATACCCTGTGGTTCTGTGATTTGGTTTCTGAATGTCCCTGTGCCCCTGTGAGTCACCTGGCACGTGGCCTGATGGCTCACTGGGTGATGCTCTCTGTGTCAGTGCTGGAGCCTCGCTGCAGAAGGAGCCCTTTGGCTGATCTGACTCTCCTGCACAAAAAGCCCAGAATTGATCATGCTAAGGCAGAAATAGCTTTGTGCTGGAGCCAAGGTCCTTTCAAGGTAGGAGTCCTTCCTCTGGGTGATTTGAGCAGCACTGGGCTTGTTGATAACCTCAGTACTTGAATTCATTGGGAGTCCAGCCCCAAATACATGGGACTCAAAGAAATTCAAAATGATCCCTTTGGAGCACATATTTGCTTTCTAGCTTTCAGCTACTTGAAAGCTGTGCTTCCAGCACTTACACCTCCAGCCACAGCTGGTAGAAAATGGACCAAAGATTGTTGCAGTACAGAGCTTGGCAGAGAAGGAGCTGCCCTGCTGGTGTCGGGGGAGTTGGATCATATGCTGCCTCCTAGGCTTTGGAGGCTCCTCCCAGGAATTTTCCATTTTTTCTCTGCTCCCCACACAGGTGCTTCTGACAGGAGCCAGAATGTGCCCTGCATGGATAGGACAGCATTGCTGTGCCCTCTTGTGTTGCTGCAGGGGCTCTCCAGAACTTCCAGCTGTTAGTGCTGTAGTACGTACATGATCGTTCATAACACAGCCTAATTCCCACTGAAAGCTGGAGAAACTTCTGGGTGTGATAAAGGTACTGGGACTTTTCTCTTTCAATCGATCTGCTTGGTGACGTTGATTGGTTTTGCTGGGGGAGGGCCAAGGCTCTGCACATTTTGTTGGTTTTACCTTCCCCCATAAACAGATGATAATACAGCACAGGCTGAAGGGGGGAGAAGCCTGCATGAATTAATAGCTGGCATGACATTTCCCTGTGGAAATGTAGCTTACCTGTGTGAAGAGTCAGCCCTGGCACTGTTTTCTTCCTGCATGTAGAGCTTGGGATGCTGCCATCCTATGCACCAGTCCCACTGCTTATTTGGCAATAAGCAAGTGAGGCCTTGCCTGATACTGGGTATGAATCCACAGCAGGGAGGAATTCTCCCACACACTGCCAGGGAACAGATTTATTGCCACATATCCACACACGGTGCCGAATGCACCTAAGTCTCTTTTAATGTTCTATTTTAATTGCTTGTCTCAGCCAGCTGAGGATAAATCAGTCTTAAATTCACAGTGAGGGTGGGGGGGTTGGGATGGAATGAGGTTTTATTGATACTGTTGCAGAAGGTCTTTTCTATCTTTTCTGGCTAAATGAATTCTATCCTTCTGGTTGTATTAAAGATCTTTCAGAAGGAATCTGCCAGCATCCCTCTCTGCACACTGAGCAATCACTGTGCAGACTGCTGCATCCCCAGGCAGCACAAGACTGCGGGCTGGCTGGAGCCCTCAGCTCCACCTGCCTGCACTGGAAATCAGACTGCAGGGAAGGGCTTGTGCTAGAAGCCTCTTGTTTTCTCTTCAGTTTTGTTTTTTTTTTTTTCCCCTTTAAACCCATTCTGTAGAGCTAAACTGTAGCTTTGCAGTGCTTGTGGGACAGCATCTGAGCAGTAACAAAACCATGGTGTGGAACAGTTCTCCCTCTTTCAATGCAGGAGCAGTTGGCAGGCCATAATATGAATCTCAGCCTTACAGTTCAGCTACTAAGTTTTATAAGTTCCTTTTTCAAAAACATTCTGTAGAAATCCTATTTTTTTTTCCTGGTATACAATCTTTTCCAAGAAGGGCTTTTGGGAGCGGTGGGTGCATCATAGTTTGAACATAACCCTGTCAATTATAAATTAACCTGACAGTAGTGCCTAAAGCAAGGCTAATCCCATCTTCTCTGGTGCTACATAACGTACATAATGATGAAGATACTCATGCCTCAATGAGCTTGTGGTCTAAAATAGGCAAGACTGGCAAAAGGCAGTAGAAAATAGCCATTTCTAGTCTTTGCTTTTCTGATTTCAGTAAATTTTCCTTGCATGCTGACAACTCCAAGATTGTGCAAGGTAATGGTTATGATTAATCCAAGAGACCTGGGAGGTATTTAAATTTAAACTGTTATGCTTCAGATCATAATTCAGACTCTAAGGAAGAAATTATTGATTTTGATCTTGCTTTTTTCTCTTTTTTTTTGCTTGAGACAGTCTTGTAGCTGCCTGACTGGGGAGATGATGGGAAGATAAAGCAGTGTGTGTCTCCTCATTCCAGACCCTGCTTGGCAACTGGGGCAGGGCTGCCAGCAGTGTGGTGTGGCTAGGTGTCCTGTGAGGAGCACACGTGGCAGGACATTGCAGCCACTGCTTTGCTAGATGGCCTTGTGGACACCAGCCAGGACCTGGGCAGCCCCTTGGGCCAGCAGCACATGAGAATAGGGCTTAAAACAGCCCTTGGAGGCAGTTTTGTGGTGTTCCCAGCAGGCAGGAGCCTTGGGAGGCAGTGAGCTGTGGGCAGCAGCTCAGTCCCACAATGAACCCCGTGGGTTTTGTGCGGCACGCAGGAACACCAGGGGAGCTCCTAATGGCCCTTGCACTTCACACAGCAGATTTACCAGAGACTGCCCGTGGCCTGCAGGGCCCAGAGCTGGGGAGGGCCAGTGCTTTGGGGGCAGCTCTGAGCACTGTGCACACTGGCAGGCCTGCTCCAGGAGCCACTATCCATTTGGCTCTGCACTGAGGTGCTCCAGAAGGCTGCTCACCTGCACGGCTGGCGTTTGGCTCTGCCTGGATGTGTGCGAGTATCAATGGCTTTCTGGAGCTGAGGGAAAGGAAGGGAGGACAATATCCAAGCTAGGCAGGAATGTTGGTAGGAAAAGCCCCTGCTAACAAAGGCACGAGCTTCATTCACAGTTCTCAAAGCAATCTGCAAGAACCTGCCTTGGCAGGACAAACTGATTCACTTATGTAACACTTTTCCTCTAATCTTAGAATATTTTTCATTGTTAGGTCTGGCAATGAGCCTGTTTAGGTGCTGAGTAGTCCAACAATGTAAACGGACCCCTGAATTCTCAGCCAAGTACAAACTGTTCCTGATGGCTGTGAGACAGGTCAGGCTCCAAACTGCCTTCATTCTCTGTGGAAACTGCAGGGCAATGGGAGGAATGAGCTACCGAGGTTCCAGTTCTGCTGCAGTTAGCTTGGCAGGTAAATCTCTCTACATGTGGATTACCCTTTGTCATCTGAGAAATGGTGATTAGATTTCTCTCTTGAGATCTAAAGTCTTTGTTTTCATCATTCTGCACCTCTTGGCTGGAAGATGAAATACCTGATCATTGTGTGCAGTTGAAATTCAGAGCTCTGGTTTGGGGAATCCCCCTGTGTACTGCATAGTTTCCAATTTTGTTCTCTCAGGACTCCTGGTTATGATTCAGTGGACACAGCAACTATTTTGTCTTTAATTTTTAAAATGTTTGAGCCGGGGTCTCAGTTCAATTTCTATTTTGTTCAGCAAAAGAGGAGAGCTCCTGACATACCCCAAGATATTAGGAAATGTAAAAAAGGTGGAGAACAGAAGTGTATCATAAAGAGTGCAATGTGAAAGTTTTGAGTGGGGATGTGGCAGTATCCTCTTGTCTTTCCGAGCAGGAAGCTGGATGTTCACATCAGGTTGTTTTTGTATAAGTAAGTACTGGGGTCTGGGAGAGAACAGGCAAAGCAGGAACATGCACAGTTTTGTCTGCATGGCCTTCATTAGAAGTCAGGCAAAAAAAAATGTATCTTGATATTGTGGAATCCTCAGATTTAAGGAACAACAGCAATGATGCATTCATGGAGGGCAAGAGTTTGGGGAAAGGGGGTGTACTTGGGTGTTACTCCTCAAAGGTGGAGCCAGAGATGGGTCAGAACAAGTAGCTTTACATTAAAAAATATAGCTAAAAACTACTTTGTTCTCTAGAGGAAGGCTGTAACTCATGAGGGGACTTGTTTTCCATCTGGACTCCCTACCTTTTTTTTTATGGCAATCTGGAATCAATTCCTCTTCTTCAATGAACCTTTGAGACAGAAAAATCAGTGAGGAGAGGAGTTCTCTGAGCTGCCTTATCAGAGAGCACAGGGCCAGGAACTGTCCTGCTTGGGCAGAGGTTGTCATTTCCTCCATGAAAAGGAGAATTTGTACAGCAATGGTCTCATCTTGCCTCGGCAGGGGCTGGAGAGATTCAAAGGATGTATTTGTGCTGAGTTATTCCGGCTGTTCCTCTCCTGGGAGACGCAGTATGGTTAAAAGGAAAAACAAGGCATAGCTTGCTACTAGTGGGTACTGCTGTTGTCTTCCTGTGTCATTTCCATGCAGGCTTTGAAGCCTGGTGTTTGCCAGGGACCGTGGCACATGTCCTGCAGTGCTCCAGGGATAAGTGTGAGGCACAGCAGTGGTGGTGGTTATGAGAGCACAGGTTGCTTGGTGGCAGGTTTGCTGCTTCCAGGTGGTGTGTTTTGCTCTTCCATGGGTCAGCTGGGAATATTATATTGAATATACTTGAAGCCTGCCTCAGGGAGCTGGCTGAGGCATGAGACACAAGGATACTCTAATGAGAAATGATATAAGCAGTAGATAATGGGATAAAAATCCCAGGTGGAAGCCAGATAAAACTTGTAACTTGCCCCATTATCTTCACTTCCAAGGCAGGGTTTATTTGATGGAAGAACTCCAAGTGTGTTACATTTGCCATTCTTGGAGCATGTGAGCCAAGACTGATTTGTTGACTTGTGTTAAGGGAAGGGACTGAGTTCAGTGTAACTGGGGCTGTAGCAGCATGGCCTAATCAGCAGCAAAGCTTAGGTCAGAAGAAATAGGACTGTGTGTACAACAAGGCCCTGCTGTCCCCATGCTTTTCAGAAAAACAAGTACTTTTCAGAAGCCTAGTGGAAATAAATAGTGAAAGGGGTACTGAGACCAAGAAAAAATAATCTGTCCTGACATTTCATCTAGGGATACTTGAAATATTGCAAGAATCTGGAATCCACTGGGGAAATGGGCCTGAAATGACAGGGCTGTGCAGGAGCTGTTCTGAGAGCTGCAGGAAGACACAGAGTTAAAAATAAAACAAAGCAAGGGAAGATGCTGCAGTAACTTAGCCCACTCTGCATTGCTTTTGTATAGGTGTGGGGGAGAAGGCAGGCAGCAGCTGGCTGCTTCAGAAAGCCTATTTTTATTAAGTCAAATTTCAAAAAGCCAATCCAGTCAATATGGGGTGTAAAACCCTTAAGATCTCTTCTTCTGATGGTCGAGCCTGTATTTTTCATCCTTCTCTTCCCTTGCACCTCCTGCCACAACCGGAAACAACCCAAGTGACTCTTCCTCCAGCATTGCTTTTCTGGGGACCTACATGGTTCCCAGAGTACACAACATGGAAGAAACTAATTAGAGATCTGACCCTGAATGAATTCTTAATTGCTGTTTTCAACCCAGTGTGAAGGGGACTGATCTTATTATTGGCAGTTAGTAACTGGTATTGGCACAGAATCACTCTTAAGTGTACTCTCAGGGGAAAATCCATCCCAACAGCACCTATTTCTGTGACCTCTGTTCATGGCAGTTTTCTCTTTGTTCGTGTTTGTCTCTGAGGTGCTCTTGGTGTACCTAACTGAGTCTGTGTTCCCTGGGGTCCAGGAGAGCAGCCCACATGGATTACTCCAGTTGCAGAACCCTTGGAAGCAGCACAGTCTGAACAAACCCATTGCTTTGCTCCGTCTCAGGGGAAGAGACGCTCTTTAACCCTTCAGATGGTGTTTCAAGGCACAGAGTACTGATGAGGGGTGGGATACAGACAGACTGACAAAAAGATGCCTGGGAAAGGAATGACCACTTTCCTGAGGGAGGGATGTGCTGTTGGATTCTTTGTCATTGCAGCCCTCTTGCTGAAGCAGATCTTAGCCTCTGGGGCAGAAAAATCAGTCTGGAGAGCCAGCAGAGTGCCAGTATCGATGTGTGACACCTGTCTCCTTCAGAGGACAAGACTGATCAATTTGCAGCTTCACATGGGCCTGAGGCAACCAAATCCACTGGCATGGTGGGCCAGTGAGGCTGAGCTTTCCAACCAGCCTGAGCCTTAAATCTTCAAGATATTCCTGGGTCTGGGTTGGCAGAGGATCTCAAAATGGTGGTCTATGTATGTGACTGCTGTCTCCTGGAGTCACCCACATTCTGAGGATCTGACTCTCCCACGGGGAGCAGAGTGCCAAAGGCTGCTCCATAGTAAATTCCTCAAACGTCTACAAATGCCTTAGCAAAAGCAGCCTTGTGCTGCTCCAAGTGATGGCTTGAGAGTGAAGCTCAGCAGTGACCTACTGCTCACATGGGCACAGGTAAAGGGTCAGTGTGGCAGGTGAAAACACCTGTCTGCAGCTGCACTTATTAAAGAGTCTCCCTTTTGCCTTTTTAATAGTTGTATTTGCCCTGTTCAGGGGATGGAAGTGGATTTAGCAATATTTTCCCTTCTTTTGCACCCTTACTCATCTCTGCCCATGTGTTGGAGCAGCTGTCCTGTAGGGTGGTGAGAAAGTTTGCAGGTAAATATTGATTATCTCTTCTTAGTAATTCAGCAAAAAGACAGCACTTTACTTTTCACCTGCACTGCATCCTGCCTCTCAAGTGGATTAGTTCCTGAGGAGTGTCCTTAGAAGAGCAATCCTTACATGTGTGAATGAAGCAGGCCTTTAAAAGAGGTACAGGATCCCTGATAAAGGATCCCCAGAGCCCTATAACCATTCTGCTGCCTTTATTAGTGCCTAAAAACCAGGGACACTGTGGGGGGGAAAGAAATGAGGTGGGAGGCAGCTGATGAGAGGAGCAATGTACCCTGCTAACAAAACTCATCTGTACAGATACATCCAGGACCTCTGTGTCTCTTTTCACCTGCCTCATTCTGAGCAACACGTTAAGAAGGAAAAAAATATTTAAAGCTCTACTAACCAGAGTCCCATGGGGAAATGAGATAAAAATCAGCAGAGCTGGTGCTGCCATGGGTGGGAAACCCATGCAGCACCAGGATCAGCACATCCCTGCCTGTGGCAGCATCTGCTGCTGCCCTGCCTTGCTGCAGGTTCCAGTGCTCCTCTGAGCTCTCCTTTGATCCAGAGCTGTGTTCAGCAGTGGGCACTTGGTTAATTCTGTTTTCCTGGTGCTGAGGGGCAGGTGTGTGCAGCTGAGGGGAGGAAGAGCTGGCTTTAGACCCCATGCATTGGGAGAGGCTACCTGTCCTTAGGGATTTCCTGATCCTCTCCAAGTGCAGCCCTTCCTCAGGAAGGAGCTGATCCTGTGAGACACCAGGGGCCACCAGGGCACTGACAGGTGGGGGTGTTTTTAGGCCAGGGCACTGCAGCCTCAGCCCTCTCCTTCCCCTTCCACCCTGTCAAAGTCAAGGCTGCTTTTCCTGCAGCACTGCCCTCTGGCAACTGTGGGTCTCTACTGCTTGCCATAACCTCAGTCTATCATCTGAGGATGCAGCAGTTAAATAACAGTGTGAGCTTCTGCAAAACAACTGTGGGAGTCCCTCAGGCCACCGAGGCTGCTACTCCTCCCCCAGAGCCCCAGGGAGCAGAGGCCATGACAGTGGGAAGGCTTCTGAGGACAGCAGGATAAAAGCAGCTCACACAGTGGCCAGCAGGTTCCAGCTGGGCTGCAAACTGCCCTGTCCTGCAACAGATGCCAGCAGGGGAGATGCATTTCTCCTGGCCCTTCCTGATTTCCAAAATTCATCCCCCTTGTAACAGAAAGGGGCATGAGACGAGCCCTCTGACTGAAAATCAGGCAAGATAGGGATAATATTTTAACTTAAAACTCAGACTATTTCCAGTAGCAGTGGTTTTTCCTCACCAGGATTTCTGCATCAGTCAGTTCTGTGCTGCTTTCAGGAAGACATCTGCCTGGTGCTTGGGATGGAAGTTGTACTCTTTGCCCTCTGGGGGTGGCTTCCCCTGGCTGGGCTATTGGTTCCTGCCTTCCCTAAGGACAGCCTTTGCCTGCTGCTTGTTTTCCTCCCTGAATGCCTGTGTCCAAGGGAAAGGGCTGCTTTAGGGTTCATGCCCCACTCTTGCTGAGCCCAGGTGAGGGCTGTCAGAGCCCTTTCCAAAGTGGTGATGTGGACTGCAGGCAGTGACTGCTGCTTAGCTGGGGTGTGCTTTGGGGCCCCCGGGAGCCGCACAGCTCTTCTATAAACTCCAGCAGAACACAGGCTGTATGTTGAGGTAATCACCATCCTTGATCTTCTCCTCTGAGACCCAGCAGTTAGCTTATTTGCACTCTGTTGTGGCAAAAATACAAAGAAAACAAATATGGAAGATTATTTAATGAACTCTGGAAATGAATAATGAATACATCATTTTAAGTGGTTCTTCAGGCTGCTACAGAGTGCTATCCTGAGATGTGAGAGCAGGAATCTTGGCTAATACAGAGGAGGGCAGTCATTTGGTTCCTGAATGAGCAGCTCACAGGATGAATGGGACAGTTAATTGTTTCTTGAAGCAAACTTCTCAGACATCAGTGTGGCTAAGAAGAAGACTTGGCAGTGTGCTGAGCCATAACTTTTAAACAGTGTGAAAGATGGGCTTGACTTACCTTTGCTTTGAGTTGGTGCAATGCCACTGACTTCAGTGGAGAATTTGTAGCCCTCACATTTCACCTTCCTGGCTCTTTGTTGGCACAGCTATGAGAAATGAAACAGCGAGCAAGGCTTTCCAGCAAGACTACAATTTTCTGGAAGATGCCATGCTGACAGAAGAGTAGAATACATGACTGACTTAAATGGATTTCTTACATGTCTTGTGTTAAACACATTATCTTTGCTGTGATATCCTGGCTTAGTCAGATCTAAAAACCAAGATAGCTGTTTGAAACCTTCATCTATGGGGAGACTGGCCCATATTCCAAATAAGTTATAGAGCATTCTTTCCTAGAGTGAAAAAATTCATGTTGATCTGCAATTATTGCTTATAATTCAAAAGGGTTCTAGGACAGCTGTACAATCCGGGTTTGGTGTCCCTTGGAGTCCTTGGTGGATAGACTCATGATAGTGAAAACATTTTAGGGATGGATGACTCAAGAAATTTCCTTTTTAGAGTCTCTTTAAAATAACTTCATTTGAATGAGAAAATCAGAAGGATTCTTTAAAAAAGCAAACGTGTATTTCAGTATGGTATGAGTGTATGGATAAAAAAAGCCAATTTCAGAATTAAGAATCCAGGAAAATTATTAGCAAAGGTACAAAGTTTTCAAGTTACCAACAAGGAGAAAATGTGCAAGCAGCCAGCAGCTCAGACTTATCAAAGAAACTCTTTTATTGTGAAGGCATCTTCTGTGTCTGCAGCTTGCAGATGTCGGGGGACTGAAGTGGAGGGGGTGGTGGCTGCTGGAGCTGTAGGGGCCCCAGTGAGGAGCAGAGTGCTGCCTGGCTCAGTCTGCCTAGCCCTTCCTGCCCTGCCTCGTGGTGCTGTGCCTGACCCCCACGATGGGATGGCTGTGTCCCTGGAGCTCCCACAGGGACAAGGAAATAATTGCACTTACCAATATTTGCAGACCAAGGCCCTTCTCCATCTCCACTCTGTGGAACAGGTGTTGCTCACATGGTGTGGGAGCAGAGCCTCATGCAGGGCTCTCTGCCAAGCTCCCTGGGAGCCAGATGTTAGTGGCAAGGGAGTGCAAGTAAGCCCTTTACTGAAGTGTGTGTGAGGTGAAGAAAGTTTAACTTTTCTTTTCATGCTTGAGAGACTATTACAAACCAGTCAAGTTTTTGGTGTGGCATGTGGTGGGTTTTGTTGTGAGACACAGGTGTGGTCCATAACCTTCCTTTCACACCAAAGTTTGCATCTTGCTTCAAGGTCAAGTGTGGTTTTCTTAATTCGCTCTTCTCTTACAATTTGTTTCCTCCAGTTTAAAAATAAAGGTTATACTTGTGTATTGTTACACATAAAGATAGAAATTTGATTTTTAAAACATGTCAGACATCTCTTTGAAACTGGGAGCTAGATCCCTAAATATCTTTCGAAATCTGGAGCTGTGCACCAGATGGAGAATCAGCACTTTAAGAGTAATTTCACGAAGGAAGTGGAGTGAAATTATTTCCTTCAGCAAATAGCTTCACAGCATGAAGAAAGGAAGCAGAGCCAGCATCTTGCACAGGGAGATCATGCTTATTTCTCCCCCTCTTCATGCCTCTTTCCTAGGGTTTTGGGGGCCTTTTTGGTTTGGGTTTTTTTTTTCCCTCTTATGGATGCCTCCAGGCCACATCATGGCACAATGGAATGTGCCAAACTAGGTATTGGTTGCTCTCTAACTGGCACCAGTTGCAGGTCAGAGTGAGCACTTTGTCTCATGAAAGGCTGAACCCTTTTTGTGTTCTGAAGTGATTTGAGAGTAGATATAAATGTCACAGACACACTGAACAAGAATTACTGGCCTGCAGAATTAATCCAAGATAATGTCAGAGGATCTTTGAGGCAGGCTGACAATGTGGTGTGTCAGCCTTATGTAACTGGGTATAGGTACCTGAGGTCATGTGCACATGTAGGGGCTGCAGCTGGGCTCAACAGCCCAGGCAATGGACAGGAAAATCCCAGTGTCAGAGTATCAAAGACTGGCAGTGTCCCTGGTGGGGAAAACCCAGTCCCTGATCATCTCTGAAGATAACAGTGACACTGCAGATTGTCAGGAATTAGTCCTAATCCAGACAGTCTAGAAGAGATCTCCAAAGTTTCCTTATCCTGAATGCTGGGGACATGTGAGGGGTGCAAATATGTTTTTTGCAGTGCCTGAGAGGAAAATGAAACTTTCTAGACAGGTGGATCTCATCAGTTTTCAGAAAAACAGCTTCTGCTTAGAGATCAAACAACTGCCATATGGTGTTGTTTTTTCCTATAGCACAAACATATTTAGCTGTGCCAGGAGAAGTCTGGGGAACTGATTGTCAGTGGCCACACAGGACATGGCCACACTTGGATCAAAACACTACCAAAGCATAGAGCAGCTCTGGAGAAAGGAGCTGAATGGCAGCGGGGGAGGGAGTGATGCAGTGGGTCACTTAGGGAAAGAGGCACTGCTCAGTTTCACATCAGCTTTATTGCATGAAAACCTGGCTGCTGCAAAGATAGAGGAGTAAAAAAAAGTTAAAAATTCTAAAACCCTTTATATGACTAGACTCCTTCACCAAGCTCTCTATCAACATTATTTCAGTTTAAAAAAAACCCTCACCAAACAAATAATTGCATGTTACTGCTCTCATTCTTGGCTATAAGATAAAAATCTCATTAGTAGCTGCAATAATAACACATCTAAGAGCAAAATTTGGCTTTTAAAATGCTTTCGCTTTCACAACACCCACCTTTCATTTGAATGTTCAAAGTGGCTCCAAAACATTTTTGAAAATTAGCTATTAGCTACACACTGTAGTAATTTTTCTAGTGACAGCCATTGCACAGAACATCTACATTGCAATAAACTTTTTGCAGTACCTTAAAATTGTCTTGTTATTGTCTATCAAGTGTTGTTATTGCTAAACTTGTTCCAGTGCTGACTCAGTTGATGAGCATAATTTTACCATGTAGGCAGCCGTAATTTGTGATGAGCTGGGGCTTCACATAGCATCTAGAACCTTCCTCAAAAGCCATTTTGCAAGTGACTAAGACCTTCATGAAAGATCTTTGAGCTGGAGGTTTGTGCTACAAATGCAAAGCAGCATTTATTATTTGGGCTTTACAAATGCAGTTTAAATTTTGCCTTAATCAATACTTCATTAAAGTGGGCCATGTAGGAACTTTTGTTTGTTTCTCTTGTCTCCCAAGCAGCTTTCTATGTCACATTAGGAAAAAAAAAAAAAAAAAAAAAAAACCAAGCAAAGTTATAGCATTCAAGACAGCCTGAAAAAAAATTTTACTTTTCCTTGGCCTCCCCTCCCCCTTCCAGGCTTTCTGCTCCAGTGGCTTGTATTGTAGTCATACTATGCTTGGAGTGACTTGAGAGCATCCCTAATGCTGCATCCCTGGCTCTGTAAGCAAATAAACTCTCTCTGTGCAGCAATCTGTAGGCTGCTCTTCAAGAACAATTTCCTTGTCTGCTGCCAGACACCCAGGAAGGCTCAGGGAGGTTTGGGCAGAGGGCCGTGGCAGAAAGAGAAAAGTTTCCTTGTCTTCCCTGGAGCAATGAGTGCAAAGCAGCTGCAGGAGGGGTCAGTGGCAGTGGCTCTCCCCTGCCCAGTGGCACAGGGAGAGCCCCTGCTGGGGGCTGTGGCAGGCAGGGGCCAGCACAGCCCTCTGGGCTGCATCAAAGGTCAGGGCACGGCACCTCGAGCTACAGCTTGGGGGGACAAATATGGCACTCGGGATTCTGCCAGTGGGGTTCCAAATGGGATCATCTCCCAGGGGGGAATTCTGCCTTGGCACAGGGTTTGATCTGAGGAGAAAGTTGCCTCCTCCCTCTGTCCCTTTTTCCATCTCTGGTGATGACCAGGGTGTATGGAGACTTTCCCACCTGTGGTCTGGCAGGAACAGACTCATCCCCCTGGAGTGGCTGGCACCAAGGTTAACTGCAGAGAGGGTGCTGGACACCTGCAGGGTGGAACTAATGGCAGGGACAGAGATGACAAAAAGCTGGACTGCTTTGTCCCTAGATCTGTCCTGCCAAGGCAAAATCCTTTCCCTCTCAGATATTCACAGGTCTCCCTGCCATGGAGTCACATGTGGCATCCAGGAAAGCTGCCTTTTCCTTTGCTTTCATTTCTGGAGATTTTCCTGTGACTCTCTTTGGAATTTAAGCTGAGTTTGTTGGATTCTTATGTTCTTTCCTTCCCACTCCAGTATTTCACAGGGATCTTTTTGTTTTTGCCCCCTGCCTTTAGTTAGATAACAAATTGTTCCTGCACCATTGAAGCTGTGTTTTGCTGTGCTCTTTGTACAAGATGGTTTCAGAGAGTGGAGGATTAGCTCAGACCTCTTAACTACTCTACCCATACACCACTTTTGAGGCTTCAAGGCTCAGCTGCTTTTTTAGCAAATCAGAGTTGACACTGCCTGACTTCAATGCTGGTGGGAGCTTTCCCCTGCTTCATGGGCTTTGGGGATGGGCTGTTGGCAAGTGCTCCTGACTGCAGCTGCTAAAGCCTTCTCTCAGTCTGTAAGGAGGTGCAGGAGTTGCCTCCAGTGAGTCCCTGGGGGCTCTTGCTGCAGTGTCAAAAGCTTGTTTCATTGCAGGGATGGGGCAAAGGCTGCAGAAGGCCAGTTCAGGGCACTGGGCTTAGAGCTGGCTTGGCTGGGGAAATTGATGTCTGCAGTGTAATGTGTGAGTTGTAACCAGAGGTCTGGTGTCCCAGTTAGCTCCAGTGAATGTGTGAGAATGGCACTACAAGTACTGAGAATAAAGCTACCCTGCATCCTATAAAAAATCCAGCACGACGCCCTCGGATCTTATAAACACTCCTGTTACTCTGCTGGCTGCTGCTTCTTGGGGCTGCCTTGAACTGCAGCCTAGGGAGGAGCAAAGAGGTGGAGGAGAGCCACTCTCCCTCCCAGGGTGGTCTGGCCTGGGGTGGAATTAACCTCTTTGTTCAGTGCAGAGGAAAAAAATTTCAAAGCAGGCCAGGGCTGACCTACATTTGATCCTTGCAATGTGCAAGTTCTGCTTCCTGCACTTTTTCTTGGGGTGACCTTTTGTTCCTAGGAGGTAAGAACTGCTTTGAGGCATTGCTGTATGTTTTGTACAGCAAAACTTTCCTTCCAACAGGAAAGGATAATTTGAAGACCGCTATTTCTGTTACAGGAAATCCCAAAGTTGAATTAAAAAAGGAAATATGTTCTTGTGAAGTCTTCAAATATCCTAGGATTAAATCTCTCTTTAGATTCTGACATTATGGATGGGATGATTGCCACTGATCTCTCATATGTGCCATGTGCTTTGGAAGAGGATGTTTTGCCAAAGTCTCTCGTCACCAAATCTCAGTGAGTGGGGAAGAGAAATGTGGTCTGAGCCAGCAGGGTGAGGGAAGAGCCAGGGGCTGAGTTTTCCAGCTGCAAGCTGAGGAAAGGATGGGTATTTTCATCTGCTTGGGAGAGAGGGGAGGCAGCAGGTACTGGTTTTTCGGAGGACAGGAGGCAATTCAGAGCAGTATATGGTAATCCAGGCAGAGCTGTGCCAGGGCTTTTTTTCCTGTTCCCTCCTGTCTGTTTCTGGAGGAACGAAGGCAGGGGTGAGGAAGGATGTGAGGAAAGCTGTGTGGGGCTGAACAAGGCTTTTGACCTTGAACAAAATATCTCCATTTACAGAACTGGGACCTGAGGCTTAAAGAAACTGGGAGAGCCGCTCCCAAGGCCTAAGTGATGGATGGCTCCCTTGCACCCTCCTCACCCTTTCCTTAGTGACCACTAAAGTGACTCCCAGCTGCTTTGAGCCTTTAGCTGATGGAAATAAGAGACTGAAAAGACCCTGCTTCAAGGGGAGCACAGGCAGCTGCCCCTGCAGCACAGTGGCCTCTCCCAGCATCACTGGAGCACTGGTGGAGCTGTGTTAGGTTTACTCCAAGAGAAGTTCAGTGCCTATTCCATGGAAGAGGAAGTACTGGCAGACTTAAAGGAATACTGGGATTTTTCAATGATGTTTTCCACCAGACAGTGACAAGGCCTCTTGGTGCTCATCTCCTGGCAGCCATCAGTGAAGAAGGGCATTAGTGTTGCTGCCTCATTACGTATCAAAGTGTGTGTTTTTACTTTCTCCTGAGGAAGGGGCTGGAGAATGTGCAGGTGAGGATGGACAGAAGTGGCCCTTCCCAGCAGCCTCCCTGCTGCAAGGTCAGCCCCCCTGTGGCACAGTGTGCATGCGCTGCCTGCTGCATCGTGCTGTTTGCAGACCTGACTCGTCCCAGCTGACAAAGGGAAGAAAAACACCACGTGCAGAGCCCAAGGTCTGCAGGCAGCCACATCTCCACAAGGTCCCATCTGTAGCAGGGCTTTGCCACAACACCTGACCTATTTTGCCTTGCTGGTTCCTGACATGGGCAAATGCTATCCAGTCCCAAGTCATTGCCAGGAGGGCACTTGGTGCCTTTGGGCTGGGTTTGTCAGCCAGCACCTTTTCCCTTCTGTGCAGCCAGCCAGGTGAACTCAGCTGAGCAGTGGTGAATGCCTCGGGGGCAGAGAGCAGCCTGACCTTAGCAGTGCATTCAGTGTCCCTTTTATTTGAAGGATGCTGAGGTTATGGAGCCAGAGGTAGGAGATGGAAAACAGTGTTTGCTGCAGCAGAACATCAGCTCCTGCCACTTACCCCTCCTGCACAGTGAAGTGAAGCTGTGACCAAAACCAGAGTGCAGCTGGTCAGCTCCAGGTTTTGTTACTATGTTGAGTTCAGGTTATCTGTGCAGTCTTGCTTCTGGGCATCCCAGCTTCTGAGAGCTGAACTGCTTTCATGTCTTCTGTATGCTGCTTGAAGGAAAAATATAAGAGAGAGCAAGAAATCCATCTGTCCTGTTTTGTGGCATTGTATTTACCAGCCACACAGGGCTGAGACCTTTAGATTAGCTTTACTTTGTTTTATGGGCTAGTAGAGCTGTGAACTGTCAGGCCCTTACATGGTGGCCCTGTTTAGTTTTCTCTTCTCTCCATCACGCCTTGTGCTGTGCAAGATCCAGCTTTGCTCGGATCCTGCACAGTGCCCTTCCTGTGTCCAACTCCTGCTCACTTGTGAGCAGTCAGCACAATCTATTTGCTGTGGAATATAACCTGTCAGCAGATTTTTCTCCTTCCTCGTGGAAAGGCTGAATCCAACACAGTGCTGCCACTGTACTCTGCATTATAAACACTTCCAAGCAGGGATTTGCACTTGCAAAGCATCTTCCTCTGTCCCTCTCTAGTGGCCAGCACACAAACAGAGATTTATGAATTTCCATCACCAAACAGTTTTGCAGAGCAGTTGGGCTTGCTGTCAAATGCTGTGGTTGTCCCTGGGTGCTAATCATCCAGTGTGGAATATCAAGTGATGGCTCCAAAGGAACAGCAAGTCAGAGCCTCTGTTGGTATCAGCCCCTGCAATGCCTCTGAAGGCAGCCCAGCTCCAGCACTTCACACCACACATGGTGTGTGCCAGCCTTTATCTGGCATCTCCAGCTCTAATAGGAACATACGCTTGGCTAAATTAAGAAGGAATATTTTTGTGCTTTAGTGTAAGCATACTAGCAATTCCAGTTTATTTTAAGGATGTGTCTTAAAAGCATTAAAAGTGGTATAAAATAATAATATATGTGATTTACCACTGTGGAGACTGTCAAGTTTTGTCATGCTACTGGCACTGTATTTAATACCCGGGCCGCCCAGAGGCATCGCTAATAGAATTTGCATTAATATACACAGCTTCTTTAAAAATTAATTACCCAAAGTAGAGCATCATGTACTGAGACTCTCAAACAGGAGAGAAACATTGAAGCAGCACTGAAATAAGCAGTCTCAGAGCTCCTTGGGAAGCCAAGGGTGCCTGGAAACATTGCCCCAGCCCTTCTCTCCTGCCCAGCGCATCACGATGGGGATGCAGACACAAGCTGACAGCAGGAAGCATTGCCATGGAAAATTCTGAAGGAAATCATAGATTTGGACTGGGCCCGGAGGCTGCTGTGCTGCTGCTGTTGCAGCTGCAAAGAAATACAAGGAACCTGTTTAGGCAGGAAAAGGAAATGTGATCTTTCCCAAAGTCTCCCTAGAGGCAGGGAGGTGCCAGCACCCCACAACACATGTGGGTCACACATTTGTGTGCTGAAGGAGGTTTGCGTGGGTCAGAAGGTCTGGCGGCACCAGAGAGGAAATGTCTGATAACCTTCATCAGCCCCTCTCTTTTCCTTTTCTTCCATCAGCTTGCAAATGCAATGGCAGATTGGGATGCTGCTCACTTGACTGTAATAAATTAGCAGCAGCCATTCAGTCTCCAGCCCCTCCAGTTTCTTTATATGCTGGAAATGGCTGGAGATGAATTTTTGCTGCTCTACATGGAGGAGAAAAAACAAATGTTACTGGTCACGTGTATTGGTAGCTTTAGTCAGAAGCTGAACAAAGTTAATGGTATTTGTGAAAACACTTGGCCAGCTCATGGCCTTCTCCTCTTTTGTACTTTAGCTTTGTCTGAGTTCTGGTGTGGCCACAAGAGATCTGACCTCATTGCCCACGAACATCCTTTATATCAGCTGAGTGAGGGGCAACAGGCCCAGGAATGTGGATTTTGCCTGAGCCAGGCAGAGTTCTCTTCTCTCCAGTGAGTTTTTCACATTGCTGAGCTCTTTACAGCTTTTCTGCCAAGACCTTCCCACAAGTGTAGGTACTTTCCTTCATTGATACCTGTAAGTGAATGCTCTGTCTCCAGCTCTGTTAAAGTTATGAATGATTTCCAGCCTTCTCATGTACTGTCCTTTGAAGGTATTTCTGAGCTCTGGCCCTGCTCCCTGAGTAGAGGCAGTGTCATTGTTTCCACTGCAGTCCCAAGCCTCGCTGGCCAATTTCAGGGCTCGTTACTCAGCAGTGGAAGCTCTCTCCAGGCTGGAATTTAGAATGTGGCCTTTCAGGCTGGGAGCAGCTAAAACCATCCACTGCAGCTATTCCCCGTTATACTCATGGCAGAGCAAGGGAAATGAATGGGTTTAGTGGCAGCCAGGCTGCTTTTGGTGAGTTATTGGACATTAAATGATTTTCAAGCTGTGCAACAATTCTGCTTTTGCTGCAGCTTCTGTCCCCCCAGCATCTCCATCTGCCTGAGGCACGTGTTCAGTCTGGGCAAGGGAGCTCAGGGGCAGAGGCTGCTGCAAGTCTTGGTGGTCAGGCTAAAATACAACTGAAGACCTTAAAAGGGGCAGCTTTCAAGACCAATTCTTCAGTTTTTCTGAATGCAGCCCTGGTCAGTACTTGTAGGCTCCTTGGCTCTCTATGGATGGAGAGGAAGGCCAGGTATAATCTCTAAGAGCTGTTTTTGATTTAAAGGAGGCTGTTACAGTGAGAACTGAGATGTTTAATGAGTGCCTATTTTTCTGATTCATCATTTCAGAGCTGTGTTTGGTGGTCTGGGTTACCTTCCCTCTCCAATCCCCAGGAAATCATGTTAGTAATGACAAATGCTCAGGCTGCTGCTGGTGTCTGAGGGTTCACTGCACAGAGCAGGCTCAGGAACATCCCCTCGGGAAGGCTGAGGGGGTGGTTGGCAATGAGGAAGAACCTACACTTCATTCTGCAGCAAAACGAGACACAAATCAAATGCTTCCACACCAAACAGGGAAGCTCAGAGGGCTCCTTTGCTGACCAGGTGTGCTGAGGGGCAGAAGGGGAAGGCAGAGCTGGGGTGGGGGTGTGTGTTTGTCAAGGAATCCATTGCTTTCCACCCAGTGTAGGATGAATCGGTAGCTGGGACATGGTGAGAAGCCATCAAAAATGGGTGATATTGGAGATGGGTTGAGCCGGACTCCAGCTCTCAAAGACAGGCTGAAATCTCTGGAGTGGGTCCAAGGAATGAGATGGCTCAAGAAGCACTAAATCTAGGAAGTCTTTGTTTGCACAACAGAATGAAAATAGGTATGTTTCCTTTCTTTCTCTGCCCATGCTGGTGGGAATGCCATTCTGGTGACTACTCTGAGGGCCTCCCCCTGCCTGCTGCTTCACCACCACCCCTGCAGCCCTACGCCTGCAGCCAGCATTCCAGGGCAAGAGAATGGGGAAGGGATTGCTGTCTGCTCCAGCACTGGGAACTGGGGATACAAACAGAGTCTGAGCCTGCTGCTCCCAGTTTTTGGTGGGACAAGTTCCCTGGTTCAGACTGTCCTGAGCCTCTTTCAAGGCTGAAATCCAGTGCTGGGAACAGCAGGCAGTCTCTGCCCTAGGGAGGATGGAGCTGTCGAGATCTGCAGACAGGATTTTGGAGGACTGCAGGAAAACAGGCAGCTGAAAACATTCAGTTACCTTGTAAGGGGTGAAAGAGACTGCTGAGGCACTGGGGAGGGCGGTGTGCTGTGTCTCAGGACAGGCTGCACAGCCTCAGCTGCTCCCGGGAGCCACCGGGGACGAGCTGTGCCGCGGGAAGGGCTCTGCGTGCGGAGCAGAATTCCGGGCTGGCGGGAAGGGGATTTGTCTTCTCGTGCCTTGCTGCCTTTGATTTCCCCAGAAACAAAGTGAATCCCAGAGGCATTTCTTCCTTGTTTTCCTCCTGAAGTTTGGTTATTTGAAGAGATTCAGGAAATGTATTGAGGAGAAGGCTCCTGGGGAAGGCAGCCTGCAGTGCTGGGCAAGGCAGCTTCTGCTGCCGGGTGCTGCATCCAAAAACTGAGTCAGGAGCACCCTGGGAAAAACTGATCTGATGCTCAGTGCTGCAGCTCCATGGTAGCCCACAGGGGTTTAAATCTTCACGGGGACTGGAGCAACAGCAAAACAGGGTAGCAGAGGGCTGGGGATGTAGCTAGTGAGGGCAAAATTGTTGCTTTCTTCACCTTTGCCAGAAGCATCATTTCAGCCTCAGATTATTCCTGCTTCCAGCTCCAGTGGTCGGCCAAGCTGTGGGACAGACCTGGCCTCCTGACAGCCAGGAAGTGTGAATGCATACCAGCCATCACCCTGTTTCTGGAGCAAAGCTGATGTTCCCAAGGAAATCCCTGTTCTGGGGTGGCAAGGCCCCGTGCCTCAGGGCTGTTCCAGTAGATGATGTATATGTCAGGGATTTGGCAGCAGGAGAGTGGTGGGGTGGATGGAGCAGGGGTGTACCCCCAAACCTGGTCCTGTTTTGTTAAGGACAAAATGGTGGTTGAGTATTTTTTTTTTTTTAATATATTAATGACAAGATGGAGTTGGAGTATTTTTATTTTTATCCTCTATTATTTCCCCCTCCAGCTCTTTCTAATGCTCTGCTGCTCCTCAGCCAGGCAGCTTTGGGGCTGTGTGACCTTGGCTGTCCCAGGCCCTCCTGTCCTCAGGACATGGCTTTTCAGCTGAGACTAAATCCATGTGCTAGCCAAAACCCCAGCAACACTTTCCTTTGAATCAGTGTCTCTGGAGGAGCCTTCTCCAATATAACTTTGGTACTGTAAATGCTAGAGATATTTACCTTCTCTTTCAGGGGAGGGAGAGCTTTGGTCCTCCGGCATGATATTTAATTCCTTGGCTGGGCTTAGCCTTTCTGGGCTCTGGGTTGTCAGCCAGGGGGCAGGGGAGCCGTGCTGGATTTCTGCCTCTTCCCTCTGAGGTGTGTGAGGTATCACCCTCCCAAGCAGATGGCTTTGGAGGAGTCTGTCTCCAAGGAGCTCTGCTGGCTCTGGATGTGGCAGAAGTCACAGTGCAGAAATCTTAGCAGCAGCATCACCTTGCAGATGTTATCCTCACTCAGCACAGTTTCCTCCCTCCAGAAAGGCCTCTCTGATTGCTGTTGGTAGCATAGGAAAGGAGGAGTCCCCACAACACGGGGGTCTCATGAGCAGAGAATTGGTCAGATACAGAGACTGCCACTGAAACACACAGAAACCCAGAGGCTCTTGTGGCTGCCTGCAGGGTGGTGTTCCACAGCTCTCGTGGTCCCAGGCACTCAGGGATTGTCCTGGTGGAGGGCAGAGCCAGAGGAAAGGCATCTCTAGGTTTCTCGTGGTCTTTTAAAAATGGTCATCAAAATGTTTCCATTTTCAACAGCAACACATTTTCAGAGGTTACTAAACAACACCTGGATCTCTGAAAATTGAACACAACTTTTTATCCAAACCCAGGTATCTCTATATACTCTCCCCTTTCCTAGTTTACCATTACAAATGTAGAATGCTTGGAGCAGAAATTACAAATACCCCCAGGTTTTTAATTGTGGTTGAAAAGGCTATGTGCCTGTTTTGAAGGGTTAGTTTCCACTGTTATTTGGAACTGGTTGCCTAAAGCAAAGCACAAAGTTTAGGTTTGGCCTGTCCACACAACATTGTCACACTGATCCTTGGACAGCCTGGCACACCCACAGGCTGACCAGAAGGTCACCCTTCCTTGTGTGGCGATGGAAGGTGGGTGAGGACACTCTGCAGCAGGTGATGGAGACATTCAGGGATGCTGCCAGCTTTCTCATCCTCTCCTGCTCCCTGGAAATGTCTCCTGAAGCTCATGGCTGAACGGAGAAGGGCTCCAGGGTGAGGCTGAGTTCTGCAGACACCCGGGTGATTTACCCTCTCCTGCAGGGAGCCCTGGCAGTGCCAGCAGTGAGTCAGGTTTCCTGCTCCTTAAATTTAGACTCGTCAGCCCTCACCTCTCCCTGCAGCTTTGTGAAGCACATTGGGATCCAAGGTAGTTACAAAACAATGTCAAAGGTGTTAAAACGATTACCATAAAAATACATCTGTTTTCTGCAGGAATGCCTTGGAATGCCACAGAGCTTTGGAAACTAGAAGGGTGGAACACTGTGTCTCCTGTGGGCTTGGCGAAGTCTGCTAAAATGGTAGGATTTTCTCTCCTTTTCAAATCATTATTGTAGGCAGTTAGAAAAAAGCCAATTCTATATTCTGTGTGATGAGATATTGATCTAACTCCTAAATCCCTCTAACCTGATTAAGGCCTTAAGAATTTCAACTATTGAAAAATATTAATTTTTTCATATAAATATCTTAGGCTGCACTGGGGATGTTAAGCTTAAGTCTTTCCCTGAGAAATTCAAATAGCTCAGCCTGTGGGGATCACTGAACCCTACCAAAGGCTTTAACATATGTTTGTATGTAAATATAGTTTACATATATATTAAGCCTTTATACATATATGTAAATGTAGATGATGTATATGGCAGTTTGCAGCCAATCTGGAGAAGGGATTTTCTTGGTACATTATCATGGTATGTAGTTGGGCAAACAGAGTCTGACCTCAGCCAGACAGTTTGGAGATGTCTGTTATCCTGGTCATCCTTGGGATCACACCTGCCCTAAAGGGAGGTGAAGTTCGGGCATACGGGGGTGATTGCAGAGGTGCACCTTCCCCTGTGGTAGCATTCACTTCCCTGCACGTGCTGGAGAGGGTCTCAGTGCAGAAGAGTGCAGACCCAGGGCTCTGGAAAATGCTCATGGCACATATCCTTCCCCTGCAAGGGAGGGTTGCAATTTCCAGCTAAAGTTGCTGGGCTCTCATGGCTTGCCAAGTCCTTGTGTGTGGTCTGCCACACCCTGCCACCCACTCCAGCCTGGCACCTGCACCGTGCTGGCCACAGGGTGACTTGAGCTCCCAGAGCTGTGTCCTTGTCCTCTCGTGCTGGGCACAAAGTGGGGACAGATCTTGGCAATTGTAGCAAGTGAGAGCAGGAGGGGCCCAACCTAACCTGGAATGGAGCTGGTCTGGTCCTGCAGATCACAGAGCTTTGGGAGCCACCACTCCTACTAAGGTGAGAGTCTTGAGCTTCCTTGGAAGCAGGAAGCCATGATCATTTCACTCTGTGCTGATGTTTTGGCCTTGGAGCATTGTGCTCCCTCATGTCTGCAGAGCACGGTCAAACCCAGAGCTGGGAAAGAGCTGAGGGTCAAAGCGGCAGTAGTACCTTACACCAGCAGTGATGGGTGGTTTTGCTGCTCCCTGTGCTTCAGGAGCTGTAAGGATCAGAGCTCTTAAACTCCCCAAGGAAATGCTGAATGTGGTGTTTGGCTTTTCAGAAATAGAGCCTGGTGGCAATTGTCAAACCTGCTTCCTCCTGTGTGCCAGCAGCCCCTGCTAAACGTGTGTAGGTTGGTGTTGACACACGCTCCAGGCACGTCCTGCCGCTCTGATCTGCAGCTGTGAGCCCAACACACAAAGTGAGTTACAGCAGTCAGTCACACATCTGGATTATTTAAAGGGTTGGAACTACCAGTGTGCTCTCAGCTGCCTCACAGTGGCATTTGCATTTTGGCAGCACAAGTGCAGATTTTAATCCTGCCAACAAGAAATCTTTGTGGGTGCCCTGGCTGCATTCAGAAGTACAAGTTTCCTCGAGGCATTCCTGGTTGCAACAGTGAGATAATAAGTGATTGCTTTTTGAAAGTCACAAGGTTCTGGCTGACTTGTCTTTTCCCATGGAAAAATATTAGGATATATGATCTGGGTATGTGGTTGTAGCAATGGAGAAGTTCTCGACAGAAATAGAGAATCCTCCTGAGGACTTTTGCTCTGTGGCAGCTGAAAACTTATCTGCTGAGCTCCCTTTTGGGTAACTGAAGGAGACTCTGAGCAGTGGGAATTCAAAACCGTGCCCAAGGACTGCACTGAGCGCTTCCTCCAGTGCAGGAATATTGCCTTTTTTAGTGAAGGGAGGGCCAAAAAAAGCAGATAACCGTGGGGAGGAGGAGGCAGATGCAAGAGGGAGAAGCACACGGAGCTGGAAGTGATGTCGTGGGAACCCCACTTAGAGCAGAGGAGAAAACCAGCGTGGTGCCTGTCTGGGAAGGGGCAGCCAGGATGAGGTGCAGGCTTGGAGAGATGCAGAAAAGAGGTGAAACAAGGCAGGCCACACAGATTTCAGTTGTTATGAGGCAGAGGGATAAAGCAAAGCCAGAAGAAGGATGACAGCAGGTAGCAGAAACTGAGAGACTGTTTTCCAGCAAAAATGACAGCGGGGAGAGGCCACTGTACTTTTGCCATCTGGCTATACTAGAAATTCAGAAAGAGATCCTCATGGATACAATTTAACAGTCTTTTGGTTGACCTGAAATCTCCAGATTATTCATAGGCATCTTGAAATGCTGGGGCTGAGGTGTTTGTTAAAACACTTTCACTCCTTGTATAGTTTTCACATCTGTGATGTCTATGGGTAAAAATAATTCAGCACAAATGTAGTTTGTGTCTGTCTTTAAGAAATCAAAGTTGTTGTGATGCCTGGGGCTGTGACAGAGAGCGTTAGAGAGGCGCAGGCAGACAGCTGCTGCCGTAGGGAGGCAAAAAGATCTGGAGTTAAATAAAGCAACCAGTTCCAGCATCACAGCTCCCCCAGCCCCTCTCCACCGGCCCGGCGCTCCCGACAGCCCTGTGATAGATTAATTAGCGCAGCACCTAAGGAGGAGCGCTCTTGGAGCGGCTCCAAGCCCAGCCTCGGTGAGGGTTCCGGGCAGGCTGGCTCGCCCTGAGCTCCGGGCGCTGCCGCAGTCCGGGGTGGGAGCGGAGAGCCGGAGAGCTGCGATCTCCCGCTGGACTGACGGGCGGCTGGGAAGGGCTCCCCGAGCGCAGCCAGCCGAGCTGCCGAGCAGCCCAGCAGCACGGAGCTCCCGGAGCATCCCTGCAGCAGCCTAGTGCTTGTAGAACCTGCTCCGGAAACGGCAGGGAAAATGGATGCTCCTTTGTCAGCGTGGTCAGCTGGACTTCGGTTACACTGGGCACTGGCCGGGAGACAGCAAATGTCTCCAGCTGGTTTATTAAAGAGGACCTTTAATAACCTTATTAAGGACTGGCCATTCTCTCCAAGTAAATGAAAATCCAAACCTGTCAGTGCAGTTCAGTGACGATTATTTGCATCCTGAACAGCAAAGGGCCCAGAGGTGCTGTAGAGAGGCTTCAATGGCCACATACTCCCCTGATGGCATTTTCATGTCTCCTGTCTGCAGACACTGCTTGTCCAGCATGGCTTTTTAAATGGGATTTGGAGTAAAACAAAAGTGTTTGAATGAAAACCTGGCTTTTTGGGTCTAGAATGGAGTACTGACCTCCTGCTTGGGATTTGATGTGTGTTTCAAAGTAATGGTAGGGTAGGATGATCTGTTTGGGGTGGCTTGCCGTCTCTGCTAGGATTAGGAAATGGAAAATCCTGCAGCGTTGCCTCCCAACCTACCCGGTTTAATTCAGATATGGGGGACAAGGGAGGCAAAGCACTCAGGCTGAGTTTGTGCTGTTTCATAGTGGACCACACACTGGCAGCTCAGCTACTTGAAGGGAGATTTGGTTTTGTGACTCTGGCCAAATGACAACTGCATAAACAAAGCAGAAGTGCTGCTGAATGATTTGATGTTGACGTGGGCTTCCTGAGACCTTCCCCTTCGGTGACTCAGGCCCTTGGTCCCTCGTGTGCTCACACACATTCACGTACAAAGGATGATCAGGCAGTCTGTTCCTGCCACATTGGCTTGCTTTTTAATTTTTTTAGTTATTAGTTGTTAATCCCACTGAGCCAAATGGTATAAATTTTAATGAAGAGGAAAATTGCTTGTTGCTATCCAAATAATGCAACCTAGGACAGGTGTGGAGGCAGAAGGTGCATTTAGCTGCTATTAACCCACCTCCTCACCTACACCCCAACACCATGGCCCAGACAAGGCACCTCTCTTTGCCCTGCAGCAAAGTTGTTTAAAATGACTCATTATGGATCAAAATAGGCATCAGCTCAGAGAAACCCTTCACTGCATAACCCATCGCTTCCCTGGGACTGCAGAGCAGGACAGCACAGGGCAGCAGAGCTCACAAGGGGTGTTGAACTGACCACAAGTCATAGAAGAAGCAGGACTGATGAGAAGTAACATGCTTAGGATCTACATTCACTCTTTACTTTTCTCAGGGCTTATCAGAGAAAGCTGTTTCACCCTCTTAAGTATCACATGAGTTACTGGTGGTTGTGGTTTGTGCTTGTTGCAAGCACCCCATCCAAGGGGGTGATACAAAAAGAAAGAAACAAGGTTATATCCAAGCTGTAATTTGGACTGTAAACCCCCTGGTGACCATGGCTCTCCGAGCAGCTCTGAGTGCCAGGATCCTCCTGCACAACCACCATGGCCAGGAGGTACCGCAGGGCCGGGTGAGTTCACCGGTAATGGCGGCAGGAGCCATCGAGTCTGTGAGGCAAAATCAATGGAGCAGGATCTAAAAGCTGTACTAAATCACTCCTCAATAATCATAAATCTTGTTACCAACAGCTCTCAAGCTGCTTTACGGGGGAAAAGATGCCCTCATTTTGCAGAGGCAGCAATTCAAGCATCGGGGAAGGGAGCGCTCGTTCCTAGAGATGCAGCAGATAAACAAGGGGCTGGGTTTCTGGGTCGGTGTGTTATCCACAGGGCTGCATTGCCTCCCTACCGTGACCCAGTGAAGTGGCATAGGAATAGCCTGCTGGCAGTTTTCAGCTCTCTGGCAGGTGCTTTAGGGAAGCATTTCCCTCTGGGCCCTGCGGAGCAGCACTGAGCCATGGAGATTGTCCAGGAGGATGCTGAGAGGCAGCAAAGGAGCAGGATTGAAGCAGAGCTGCCTCTTCAGCCAGGAGCCTGCCTAATGGGGATTTTTCTCTCCTCTCAACTGGTCTCAGCACATGCAGCAGAGGCAGAGCAGTCTGTGCTTGGTTTAAAAATCTGTTTTGCAGCAGGTGATGGGAACAGCAGAGCTGGGGAGAAAATGAAGCCTGTTGGAATATGCAGCAGTTTGAGTCCACCCCTGCTTGCTTGCCACAGCGTTTATCTCCATGAGAAAGGCAGCTTTTGTCTTAACTTATTTGGAAATTGCATCTGGCAAGGATCAGAGAATATCCTCCTGGGTTTTTCCCCAGAACTGTGCACAGGGTCTGGGCAAGATCCTCTGAGTGGTCGCCCCTTCCCTGAGTTGGTGATGGAAAATTAATGCCTGATCTAAATGTGGGGTTGTAAGCAGCAGTGGATGGGGCAGGGTTAAGTTTCTCAGAATAGCTCCTGATGCAGAGAAATTCAAGTGTCTTTAACCCTCATCCTACGTTTTTGGGGTTTTTTTTGTTTGTTTGTTTTTTTTTTTTTTTAATTAATACTGAAGTCTGTAAATTGACTAAACCAGTGTTTACCTGACGTGAGGTAATAAGGATGAATTAACTTCTCAGTGAATTCCCCATGGTGTTATTAGACAAGATATCCTTCGCCGAGTGACTTTAGGGTTGGTGTTGGGGACAAAGAAGAATCAAACCAGCTGTGCCTAGCCTGGGGTTTTAATGAGGCTGAGAGTGAGATTTTGCTGTACAAGACCGAGGCTTTGGTACCTCAGGAGGGCTCTCCTCTCTGCCTCGGCTGCGCATCACCAGAGGGCAGCAGAGATCGGAAGAAAACTGCTGCGAAACCCCCGCAGCGGTGCCGAGACGGGGAGAAACCCCTCCCCTAAGTGATGGGGAGCAGCCTGCGGGGCCGGGTGCGTGCCCCCCGCCCGCCGGGCACTGCCGGGCTCGGCCCCGCACCGCTGCTGCCCTCGGAGGAACGCAAACAGAGCTCCGTCCTTCTGGCTCTGCTCCGCACCAGGACCTGGCTCCTGGCAGCTGCCACGGGGAAAATGTAGCTGATAAACACGCGCAAGGAAGGCGGAAAGCAGCTCAGATTGACAGCGGGGCCCCAAGTGCTGCTCGGGGCTGGGAAGAAAATAGAGCGTGCGAAATGCTGGGTTCCTCTTGCTCGGCCGGGGCAAAAGCCTTGTGGAGGGATCTTTGCCCTGACTGTGACTTTTATTCATGGCATGTGGGCAAACCGCCCCTTTGTCCCCCGTGCCACCACCACCACTGTGCCCCAACCCCCAGGAGCAGACCCCAAACACAGGTGATGTCCCCACAAATAATTCAGCTTTATGGAGGGGGGAGCCTCCCCAAAACAGGACTGTTAGGGATCCAATTATTTGTGTGGTATTGCATTTATTAGTATTAAATAATTATTTAACCTGATGTTATTAGAAGCTCCAGTGGAAGGAAGGCACCAACATCTACCTTCCTTTGGAGTGAACCCCTCACTGAAGCAAAGCTGTCTGCTGAGGACTTGCAGGTAGATACTTGGCATATATTTGAAGGATTAAATAGCCTAAAATATCCACCAGGCTGCTGACTGCTTTGGCACTGTCTTGCCTGTTTGGATGTGACTTTCACTTGTGCTGTAATTTTTTTGGCATAGTTTATTGCTTCCAGGCAAATTTCTGAATGTTGTCAGGACCCTGGGCAGAGAACCCAGTGAAACAGTACTGATTTCTCAGATGCTGTAGTGTAAGCCTTTTGGAATCAGAAGGCATTTCATTTTTTTACTACTAAAGCAAGGAGAATGGTCTTTTTGCATTGCTGTGCCATGATGGCATTTGCCGGGGTGCCATCCTTGCTTCTCCTTCTTCCACACTCTTAGGAGGCCTTGGCGGTGCCCCTGACTAGGAGGAAGGGAGGTGCAGGGAGGGAATGGGCAGCCCTTCAAAGCACCAAGGAGAGGCAGGAGATGAGGTGTGGTACCAAAGCTTGACCTGCCTAGTTGCTGTTTTTTTTTTTCTAGTGCCCCTTTAACACAAGATTCCCAAGAGATATTGGGTCAGGAGCTCCATACCTGAACTGGACTCAGGACCTCTTCACCACAGTTTCTTGCTGCAGCTGAGTTTGAGACTGAAAATGTCAGTGGCTGAGGATAAACCAAAGACAGGGCTGTGGAGAGTCTCTCAGGTGTGTTGTACATGGTGCCAAGCCAGGCCCCAAGGCACAGGGTGTGAGATAAGCAAACTGGGAGGTGTGGGGGGCTGAATGGTGTTTATGACATCTCAGAAAACTCTTCTGAAGGTTCAGGCAGGATTTTAAATCTAGGAGTCTAGCAAGGATCTTGCTCTACCCTGCTCCCAGCACATGTGCAATGGCACCACAAGGCTCCCCAGTGAGCAGCAGGGCCAAAGCAAAGAGCTCCTCAGTGGGGATTTGCACCAAACCCACTCTTCTGTCCCTGTTTGGAGAGATGCAGCCTCTCCCAAGCTCCTGAGACTGCTGCCAGCACTCCCTGTAAACAGGCAGTAGTTAACATTCAGCCTTGCAGCCCAGGAGTTTGGAGGTGATGGGTCAGACCTGTCATGAGCAGTTGTTTGTCTTTCCTGACTGGATAAGCATGCAAATAGAGTCAAGGAAGCAGAACTGCCCAAAGCCCACAGATTTGCTGTTATTCATTCTGGGGAAAACTATTGATGGTAAGACTCAAAAGTCTGTTAGAATAGAGATATTAAGCATTAAAGGGTTTGGTTTTGGTTTTTTGTTTGTTTCTTTCCTTTTGAGTTTGTTTTTTTTTTTAATTTATAACCCTATCCTGAGCCTGACAGAAAATGATCAGTTTAAAAGTTTTGAATATGAACCCCATGAAAATTTTATTTAAAACAACTGTATTTCAGCATTTTTCAGATCCTGCTGTGACTGCTGAAGGGTCACAATAAAATTGGTTTTTGTAAGCAGAGCAACATGCATCTCTGAAATTCATTTTCACTGAATATTTTTACATTCAGGTAAAGCTTCCTCCCACACTGAAAGCACACTGCACAAGCCTGGCCCCAGCAAACTCATTTACAAAAAGATGCAAATTGGTGTTTCAAATGCGGATGGTGCCTGTCAGTACACACAGGTTTGACTGTCAGAGGTGGATGTTCCTTGTTTACCAATAAATTCAAATCTGCTCACCCAGGAAAGCTTTAAAGCTTCCAGAGCCACAGGGTGACAAGGAGAAAGCACTGAAGGCTCAGGCTGGGAGGGAATGCCCCCAGCTGCTGGCAATTCACAGGCAGCTCAAGGCAGCTGGGAGGGGGCTCTGCACCCTCAGCAGTGTAAAAGTACAGCTGGCTGGGACAGGGTGAGTTGGGGGGGAAGAACAGGGCCAAGAGCTCCAGCAAGCTGAGAGGGGAGTGCTGCCAGGAGGAACCAGCCATTCTGAAGGGGCCCTAAAAGGCAAAGGGGATGAAAGTCATGATGAAACAATTCTTTAGCTATTTCTTTTAAGTAATGGTTAGATTTGATTTCTTTTTTCCTCTGTAGAAGATGCCAGCTCACTCTGGCCCATCAGATAACAATTGCTGACAAGCATCCAGAATTAATAGGCAATTTGAAGCTACTTCTGGCTCTTGTGGATGTTTCTGTTGGTTCTGTGTAATGCCTGCACAGCTCAACAGCAATTCCCTATGATGTGCCAGGCTTCTTTTGGCATCCTTAGTCACCAGCTAGGAGCTGCATTGCACAAAACTAACAGATTCCTGATTATAGACTGTTGTCTGTGTTTCTACAGCTCCCCTGCCTTTGGGGGTCCCTGGGCTCTGTTTCCCCTGTAGGCAGCAGGTCACAGGCTGTAGCAGTTGTAGCAGCTCCAGAGTGTTGGATTTCCCTGCAATCCCTGTGCCACAGAAGAGCTGTCGGGTTGTACAGGCACTGCTGCTAGTAGGAGAGGATTTATTCACCCCATCCCTCTGTAATACCACATGCAGCAAATACTCTGCCACTTTGTTTTTTTCCCCTGCCTTCTTCCAGGAGGTCTCCATGGCCTATAATGCCAACACTCCATGATTTAGCCTTGCCCCAGTCAAGTTCATTTTGGGAGCAGGAAGTGAAGCCCTTACTTAGGGATGAGGGAATGCTCCTTCCTTCAGCCCATTTAAGTCAATACAATTCCTCTTACTGAAAGTCTTCCCTGATTTGATATTATTTATAAGGTGTTCCTTGGGGCTATGGCAAGAGATTTGTGGCAGTAGCAATGCTAAATTTGATTTCCTGGGATTCAGTCTCAAACAATTGATAAAGCTGGGTTATTCAGGAGCCATTCAAAAGTCCTAAGCTGTAAATGTATTTATTAGCTCCACTGTGCTTACAGCAGCCCAAGAATTCCACTTTGTGGAATTTTTGTGTTTTTCACTAGCGTATAAGCACAGATTACTGGGACTAGAACAATATCTGTGTTGCAAGTTGCCTTTCAGAAAAGCTCAAATGAATGGTAAATTTGTTTAAAATGGGGAGGAAAAAGCAGGTTCTTGTATTTCTTAAATAATACTTAATAAAATATATGATAAATTGGGAAAAATACATGTACTGATGTAGGACGCCTGCAAGATTAATGTGAGTACAGAGGTGAGAGGGATTTTTATCATATAAATGTTATTTTGTGCCTTTTACTGAAGCTGTTGTGGTATCAAAGCGATGACTCAATGTCCTGTTTGCAAGCACGAGGTGACTGTGCTCACATCTTCCTCCTTGAACAGCCATAGCAGAGGCAGGCTGGGGAAACTCCAGGGAGGCTTAGGGGAGCCTTGGGAACAAGGAACTGCACCAAGGGACTCACTGTGCATGTCTGTGTTTTGGGTAGGTGTGTGAGGGCTGCCTGGTGGGGCATGGATGAAACAGGGAAGTAGGTGGGCAGGAATCCAGCAGGACATGAGGCACTCCCAGGTAGCAAGAGCAGGCAGCTGAGGTACCTCTGTTAGATTGAAACAATCCTTGGAGGCTTCACAAGGGTTTGAACCTCAAAGGCAAATCACAAAGTGTGCCTAAGGTTAGATGACAGCCTGCCTGTGAACCAGCACTAGCATACAGCTCCTCTGGCCTTGGGTTGTGTACATGTGCAGAGTTCATCTTTCCTTTCCTTTTCTTGTTGCTGCTCTGTCTGCTTAACTCTTCTGTACTGGTTTCCCCCTTGGATTTATTTTTTGCTTGTGTTACCCATCTCGAGAGACTGAGTCATAGTAGTAATCTGTTTGAACTCCTACCTGCAAATTTCCTTGTTCTTGGTACATTTTCTGGCACACAACTGATTCAGCTTCCCAGAAGGATCTGTCACTTGGGAGTGCAGAGCTTTCCTCTCTATTACCAAGATCTCTCTGACTATCCCTTGGCCCCCTTTAAAACCATCCACCAAATGATCACTCAGCTTTTCCATAACCATTCCATTAGCAGTTTCTTTCCCTCTCTCACAGCTTACTTCCAGCTCTTTGTTCCACACCCTTATTGCAGCTGATGTCATTTAAGTTCTGGAGCTTCATCGTTTGACTCTCCTTGTGACACCTTCTCTCACATCCCTAAAACCTTCCTGTGCTGCTGTCACTGCTTCATGCAAGAGACTCTCCTACTCCACTTCTGATGCAGTCTCTAAATACATCCTCACAGCCACCCTTGAGGACAGTCTTGAAAGATTCATCCTGACTGAGCCAAGCCCCTCCATTTGTTGCACTTCTGCCTCTGGGCCACTGGCATCTGAATGAGCTGACCACTCATGCAAAAATGTTTTCTGAGCACTGGCTTTTCTGACTGAGTGGTAAATATCAAAATGCCAGTTAAGTCAGCTCTTCTCCTTTCTTTGTGTGGAGCAACATGTGAAGACCAGGAGAGTCTGCAGCCCGTTCTGGCTGGGATGAGAAGACACGAGGATGATGCCAGTAAGGATTTCCTTGGGGAACAGAAGATGGTCTCCCCTCAGTACTTGTCCTGCCAAACAACTTTTTCAGGGGCTAGTCACCAGCATGGGTACATGATCCAAACTGATGCAGGAGATGGCCCCTGCTGCTGGCCAGGTTTGATTTTCCCCTTGCATCCAGGTTCTCTTCCACTTGCTCCCATTGGCCCTGATGACCGCAGCCAGCAGAAAATGGTCTGTCTGTACCTTAATGCAGCAGGAATTCCCCAGTGAGGAAGAACTCTTGCAGAGAGAAGGCCTGAGGAGCTGGCTCTAACAGCAGAGAACTCTCCCAGCTCCAGTCTCCACGTCAGAACTCTGCCAGAAGCATCAGCCTTTTTCTGCAGCTGATGTACCCTGCACTGGTCATGTCTGCCCAGAGCAGGGCAGGGGGGCCTGGCCCAGCCATCCTCAGGGACAGCAGCAGGCACAGGGCCTGCTGGGCACAAGAGCTAGGGAGCCACAAGATCCTGTGTGCTCTCTGCCAGCACAGGAGCTGCCCTGGCCGTGCCAGTTCCAGCTGTCAGGAAGAACTCACTCCACACACTGGAACAGATCCCCAGAGACACTAAGGAATGTCCCTACCTGGGGACACTCAAGAACTGCCTGCACACAACCCTGTGCCCTGGGATCACACTGCTGGAGCAGGGAGGTGGCACCAGATAACCCACTGTGGTCCCCTCCAAAGTGACTCATTCTGGGATTCTGTAACAAGGTGGGTAACCTTGTCACAAAAGGAACCTGCAGGAGCTGGTGCTGCCCCAGGGCCCCGCTGCACTCTCCCCCTTTCCTATACATCTGAGTAGCCACAGGAGCTCACAGGGGACCCCTGAGGACACCTGACTTCCCTTTGCCAGCCCATTAATCCCCACCTGCTGCCAGGCTTGTGCACCCACTTCTCTTCTGGCACGCCCATGGGATGGGATTCCTCCTGCCATCGCCCTGGCGTGTCAGGGGGCACCAGCACTGCCAACACTCCGTGTCTGACCGTTTCCCAGGGGTGCAGCAATGTCAGCACTGCCACAGCTCTGCCTGCCAGGGGCCACCGCAGGGCAGGCAGCTTTTCCTGCCTCCTGTGGCTGTAGCCAGCAGAGGAGCTGCCCTGGCAGCCCCAGGTCCTGCCTGCAGCATCACCCCCAGCCGCATCCACCTCTCCCACACACAGAAGGTCCAAGCAGGCTCCTTTTCACGAAAGTCTATTAAAGCAGGCGTGCAGGTTAAGGCGGCTACCGCAGCACAGCACTGGGCTCTCGTTCCCGCGGGAGGCAGCTGGGTGCTGCTGTGTTAGCCCCTCCAGGACGGGAAGGGCGCTGTCACCTCGTGGCGGTGTCTCTGTCCCAGGTCTTCTGCATCCCCTGGGGAGCTGGTGTGTTCTCCTGTTCCCGGCGGGGGCTGGGGGTCCCGGTGCTCTTACAGTGCTGGCAGGCGTGCTGGCCGGGCAGGAAACCCTGCAGGGGCCGGTGCACAGCCCGGGGGTCGCCAGGGTCTGCTGGGCGCTCTCCGGGGCTGTGGCACAGGCCCCCGCACCGGGGGACGGGCGCTGATCGGGGGCAGAACTCTGTGGGGCCGAGCAGCCTGGGGCTGCCCACCCGGCTGACTGAGCCGTGGCAATCCCTGGCGCCCTGGGGGTCGCCTGGGCCTCCTGGGCGCTTCCTGGCGCGGTGGCAACCTATCCGGGAGACGGCTATTGATCGGGGACTGAGCTTCCTGGGAATGAGCGAACTGAGCCTCAACATCCTTGGCTTGCCCAACCAGGTGCCATGGCAGCTCCTGGCTCCTGGCAGAACCGCCCGGAGGTAGCCAGGGACTCGTGGTTGCTCCCCGGGGCAGTGGCACAGGCCCCCTATGCAGAGGACTGCTGGTGGTCGGCTGCAAAGCTGTCTGGGGTTGAGCTTCCAGGGGCTGCCCGACCACCAGGTGAAGGAGCCACGGCAACTCCTGGTCTCCAGCAGAGTAGCCTGGAGGTTGCTGAGAGCTCCTGGCGGCTCCCTGGGTTGGTGGTCCTGGCACTCTATCCATGGGACAGCTACTGATCAGGGACTGAGCTTCCTCGGGCTGCCCATCCAGGTGAAGAAGCCATGGCAGCTCCGGGCTCCTAGCAGAGCAGTCCGGGGGTGGTGGCAGTGCTGGAGGGTCAGATTTTGGCAGGCAGCACCTGCCCCGCAGCCCCTGAGGAGGAGGCAGCTTTTCCTGTGCTGCCCTGGACCAGGGGACCTTGGTGGTGGGGGACTTGTCCTGGGATCGATGCTTTGCTGGCTGGGCCTTCTTCAGGGAACAGCCTGTGACCATCAGCCTCAGCCCCACAGTCAGACATGAGGACACGGCTGCCTGCAGGGGAACACAAGGGGCAGTGGGGGCTCGGGGTGCCTGGGGGGTGGCTGTCCCCAGCCCCTGGCCTACCTCCCTGTAGAGGAGCTCAAAGGCACCAATGGAGCAGGTGGGGTTGTCCTTGCGGTCGAGCACGAGGCGCAGCGTGTCCCGCTGGACGTTGGCGCACAGCTGGCGCGTCACCACCGAGGAGGGGCTCATGGTGGGGCAGGAGTTGATCTCCAGCAGCCAGGGCTGGAGGTCCTCCCCGATGAGAAAGTCGGCCCCAAAGAGCTCAAAGCTGCCCTTGCGAGAGCCCACTTGGTCCCGGGCGCAGCGCAGGGCGTTCAGGATTGCCGCCTTCATGCCGGGCACCATCACTCGCTGCCAAGCATTCGCCTGCCCCAGCCATGCCAGGTGGGCCTGGAACTGCTTGTTGGACCAGATCTTGTCGGGGGGCACACGGGGGTCCGGCTGCAATGTTTTGTACTGCTTCTGGATGGAGACGTTGCAGAGGTGCCTGGCACTGGGCAGGGAGAGCAGGGCTGGGTCAGGGGGTGCCGGGGGGCTGGGCAGCGCCAGCCGGGGCTCGGGGGGGGACACTCACGGCTCCAGGTGGCACAGGGAGAAGGGTCGGGAGCAGAAGCGCAGGTAGCAGTCTTGGTAGAACCAGGCAGTCAGTGGCTTCCAGTCGGTCACCACGAACCACTGCCGGATGTCGAATTTGGTGTTGAAGATGGTCAGCGGCCGCTCCACGTACTTCTGTACCACCCACTCGCACACTCCCTCCGGGGGGCTCGCACAGCTCTGCACCAGCTCCAGCACCTCCTCCAGCCGCGTCGTGCACACGATGCCTGGACAACACAGGGACGGTGGGATCCCTTCTCTGTGGGGATGTGTGTGCCCCACACTTCCCAGCCTTACCCCTGCCGCGGGATTTGGCACTGGGCTTGATGATCCAGATGTTGAGGTTGCCCTCTATGCCGAGCTGCGGCAGCTTCTCCTCCAGGCGCTGCAGCAGGTGCTGGCACCGCTCCCGCTGCTCCCTGCCCAGCTCCAGCCCGGCCCCCTCACTGTGGGGGGACAAGGGGGTCAGCACCGGTCCCCCCACCGTCCCCCCTGTCCCCGCCTCGCTCAGCACCCACTGTGCCACACGGTAGTATTCCAGCAGGAAGCGGTCCCAGTTGATGCATGTCCGGCAGGGCGACGGGGTCTTTCTATCGATGTCCTGGTGCCCTAGAACTCCCAGGTGCTGCTCACAGACCTCCAGGGCCTCCTCCACCAGCAGGGAATACAGGGGGGAGCACAGACCTGCTGTGGACAGCATGGGGTGAGATTCATGACGCCTGTGCCAGCCTTGGGGCTGAAGCACTGAGCCTTTCTGTGCGACGGGTGCCTTTGGAGCTAGAGCAGGGGATGGAGTAAGGGATCCCAAGCCACAGACATGAGCAGTGGCTCAGCCACCAAGCTCAGCCCTCGCCTCTGCCCCGCTCAGCCAGCTCTGTGCACTCACGTGGCACCTCGTCGGGTTTTGAGGGCTGCTCTGTCCCCACCGGCCTGTCCCCGCCCTTCTGCAGGGCCAGTTTGAGTAGGCTGCGAGCTGCGGTCAGGCAGAAATCGTCTGCAAGAGGGAAGCATCATCCCTAGCCAGTCCTGCACAGGACATGGGAAGACTGGAACATGAGGGGTCCTGGTGACAGGAGGGCAGCAGCCCCAGGCTCACCAATGAAGGCTTCCTTCTCGTCCTTGAACCCCAGCCGGTAGCACCGGGGGAAAAAGGTGTTGAAGTCGACTTGCTCAAACCAGGACAAGTTTTGCAGGCTTTGGCACAGTCCCTCCTGTTTAGAGAAGCTTGTAATTTCCTTCTGGACACCCGCACCCCTTGTGTTCCCTCCCTGAGGCCCCCGTGCTCCCACCTTGGTGCAAAGCGCGGCCAGCCGGGGATAGCGGTTCACCACCTCAATCCTCGGCAGCAGCTCCTGGTCAACGCTGCTCAGGCGAATGGTCCAGAGGAAGTTTGGCACCTGGTCCTGCACTAGGAAGGACTGCGGCAGGGAGTGGGCTGGGATGAGCCAGGGAGCCCCCACCCTGCCCCAGCCCCTCTCCCCAAGCTGAGCCTTGCCCCTGAGGGTCCCAGGGGAGGACGTGGGGAGCTGGGGCAGAGCTCAGCCCTAGCCCTCTTAGCTAACCATGAGGTCATGGATGTCTTCCGAGTCCTCGCTGCACTGCTCCTTGTCTTCCTTGTCTTCATCCTCCTTTTCCTCCTTGTTCTCCTTACCGTGTGCTGTGCCACATGGGTGTTGCAGGGGCTCTGCGGTGCCCAAGGAAGGCTGTGCCCCACCAGGCGGGTTCAGCACTGCCTCCCCCTGCTCATCACCTCCACCGCTTGCCCCCTTCTCCAGCTGCTGTTTGCTTTGGTCGCCAGGCTGCTGCTTCAGCTGCCTGCCATTGAGGGGCAGCTTCCTCTCCACCCAGCCCCGGGCGCGCAGCAGCCGGCGGATGACGGGGTAGGGGCCGTGCACTGTGAAGATCTTCTTCTCCTGCGGGAGAGCAGCGAGCTCAGCCTGCCCACCCCAGCTCCGGCTCGGCTCTGCTGAGCCACAGGCGCACGAATGGCAGCACGTGCCATCTCGGGGCTGCGTGAAATCAGCCCCTCACCTTAATGGCCTTCTCCACACGCAGCCTGGCCTTCCTGAGCCGCTCCGACTCAGCCGCGTACTGGTGGCCATCGCGGTAGCCGATGTTGGCAGCTGTCACCTGCCCTGTGAGGACAGCCCTACCTGAGCCCGCTGTCCCCGTGTCCCCAGCCTGGGCGTGGGCAGGGAGGGGGAGAACATGCTGACCTGTCTGCCTCTGCCTCACCAAGTCTGGGGATCCTGCCATGGCATTTCTGGACGTGCCAAGCCTTCTGCTGGCATCCCAGCTGCCCTCCACAGCCTCGGGATTCTGCACTGTTCCCTCGTCCTTGGCCTGCTGGGCCAGGGGCAGCTGGGATGTCAGCTGCTCAGGTACTGCCCCTGGCTGAGGGGCGGTGTGCCGGCAGGGCTGCTCTGTGTCACGCTGTCCCAGGCCAGCCTGATGGCGAGGGGAGCTGCGGGTGGCTCTGCCTCCTCCGGGCCAAGCAGGTTTTCCTATTCCCCCATCCCTTCGGGACTGCAGTGAGTGCCTGCACAAAACACAGCCTCCTTATTCTGTCACCACTGTGATGCCACAATGCAGGGTGCTCAAAGCAGCCTCAATACACAGATCCTGGTTCTCCCCTCTTGTGAGGGACTTTAACCACCCTGACAGCTGGAGAGGTGACACAGCAAAGTACAGACAGTCCAGGAGGTTCCTGAAAAGCTTTGATGATCCCTTCCTGACACAGGTAATGGAGGATCCCACAAGGAATGTGTGCTCCACATGGTTCCTAAGAATCATTTCCTGGTTCTTAGTGCTCAACCTTGCACTAAGAACCAGGAAATGCCTCTTTGGACATGTGAAGGCTGTAAACTGTCCTAGGTAACCTCCATGACAGAGCTCTGCCAGAAACATTTTACAGTATAATTTCTGAGTGCTGCTTGATTTTATTTTGATGGCTACTGTTCAGCAAATTGCCCCTTTGCTTCTCCTTCTTTCAGAGATGCAGTTTCATTTATGATTGTTCACGGGCTCCTTGCCCACACTGCCTTCTATGAGTTAACCAAAGCTCTACTATTTTTGTTATTTACAATCATCTGCAGCCAGCAGCAGTTTTATGCTGGCAGATAAAAATCACACACTGGTCATTCAGTGTTGTTTCACTCTGATTGCCCCGAGGGATCTGGTAGCAAGAACCTCAGTAACCCGGCTGCAGAGGTGGGTCACTATGTTAAACTGGCATCACAGACAGGACCCTTGGCTCTGGTGCAGTGATTGATGGGCTCCAGACCTGCTGGAACATTTTTCTCCAGGAGACGTCAGGACAACCCTCAGAGGGTCATCCTTGGTGAAAGCTTTGCAGCTCTCAGGAAGGCTCACGGGGAGCTGCTGAACTAGAAGTGGTTCAGAGGGAATGGGAAATGAATCAGGTGTTTCATATGGTCCTCCAGGAGGTGATGGAGCAAGATAAATCTCTTAGAAGGAAGTGAGAAGCAAAAAATTTGGAACAATGAATGTGATGTCAGTTTTGGATGACCCAGAACAGTGTTTGTTAATAACCCCCTCTGGAAGAGCTTAGGAAAAATTACCTGGCAGATGAAGAGATACATATTCAGGTTGGACATTAGAAGGAAGAAGGAATTTCTTCATGGAAAGGGTTAACATTGGAATGGGCTGCCCAGGGAGGTGGTGGAGGAGGTAAGGCAGAGGCAGGCAGGTCAGTTTAAGGAAAGACTGGATGTGGCACTCAGTGCCATGGTCTGGGTGACACAGTGGTCAAAGCCTGGACTTGATGCATCTCAGTGGCTTGGAACTCTGCAGTGCAGGTTTCCATCAGCACCTCTGTGAGACCCCTCCTTGATCTAAGAGATAACAACAGTCTGTGGGAGACATGGCAAATGGATTACAGATTATTATACAGAGATTGTTATCCTTTCAAGAAATCAGAAGGAAAACAACATGTGCCTGTTGTGGTGGAAGCAGTTTCAGGTCTCACGCGCACTTTGGCAAATGAACGGGAGAACGTGAAGGAAGTACAGGAGGCACTGTGATAGTCCTGGCTGTAAATTCTGAACTCTCTGGCCTCTACAGACAACTCAGAACATCGCTGTCTTAGCTAATTTCTGAATACCATCTTCATATCTGCATAGAGTAGAAGGGGAATGTATCTTCCAGGAAGAAGTTTTGTGTTGGGGTGAAGAAAGCCTTCTAAAGCTACACCTTTGCAAAAGATGTGTGTGTCACAACAGTGGCTATTCCATGAAGTATACTGAGCCAGCTCCAAGGCTTAGAATCACACGAGGATAAATCTTTTTCCAGACTAAACCCTCAACAAAAGATTGTGTGTAAGCAACATAATCTATAGAGGAAAAACTTGATAAGATTTTCTTTTATGGTAACTGAGATTTATTTACTGAGCACTGCGCAATTCCTTCCTTACGAAGGAGTAGCCTTTTACATCTTTGTCTCCTCAAAACATGTGCTGAAGTAGCTTTTTGCAGGTGCTGTGCTTATTTCTCAAATTTTCTATCAAAGATGGTTTTAAAATCTTCCATGTGACCACAAAGAGCAGCGCGTTCACGGAGCACTTCTCGTTGTTCTGCAAGCTGCATTGCTGTGGCATCAGGGCTCCATATCTACAAAATAAAGGTTTGTGTAGTTAATGTGGATGGGCCTTTTGCAAGAGAGGCACTAAGAAGATACTGTTAGCCAAAGAGAGGCACGTTCTAGCACTCCTTTCCACTGTGAGGCATAGAAAGGAAGCAGCGTGGCCTCCCAGCAGAACACAGGTCAACAATCTGTGTGTGTACAAACAGAGCATTCTCTTGTTGTCCCTTTCAATCTGTATCATGCCATGGACTCTGATTTCAGATAATGTAGGAAAGAAGATCTTAAGGTAATTATTTAAAATTACTGACTTGGGCTCACGATCCTCAGAGTGGAAAATAGTAATTAGCTGTAGAGTCATCAGCTATGCAGCCTCAGTCCTCTGAGACCATTGTAGAAACTAGCACAAATCAGGGTTAGGGAAATGATAAACAAACTCTAAACACAACTGCTCAGCCAGCAGTGGCGTTCTTTTCTGTTTTAAGGAGGAAAAAAATATTACAAAAATTACCTCACAATGATTATGTTGTTCTGTTTCTCAGTTATTTTTAAGTGTGTATGAACAAGACCCAGACAGAAAAGCTGTATTTCCACTATTCCAACTCTAGGCAGCAAATATTTAGTGTGCTGTGATCCATCTAGTTCAGTAACTGTCACTGCCAAAAGTCATCATGTGGTAACTAATCAACTGGGCAAGTTAGAAGTTGGTGACCATGCTATGCAAATAGACTCCTATCTTTTAAAAGCAGGAGAATAAAAATACATGTCATAAATGTAGTTGCATTTTTATTTTACTGTGGCTGCACTTTAATCCAATTTTAAAATCTGATAAGAGATTTTGATTTTGATAAGAGATTTTGATATATAAAACAAATATTTGATTTCCACAAATATATGTCTTTTATATATATTTGTGTAATTATAACTTATACATTCACAAACTCTTTAATTTACTCTTGCTTGGTGGCAACCTCTCCAGGTTGTGTCACATCATCTCAAAGTTAGATGAATGCTTGGATTGTTCTGGGTTTTGATCTCAGCAAGAGATCAAAACCATCAAACTCAAAAAGAGTCACCATGGAACTGCACTCCTGTTTTGCTGCTGTACATACTCTCCTGGGTCTGAAGGAGATGTCATTTTCGTCTTCTCTCGCTGCCAAAGACTTCCAATAAGCAGAACTGTCCTTATGGGAACGCTTTGTCTTTTCAGGAACAGCTTCCTCCTCAGGTGGCGGAGATGCATCTGGAGACTGAAGGGCAAGAAGGTACCAATTGTACCAATACATCACGTTCACAAGCAAGGCATGCATCCTGCATCTTCTGACACTCTGCTACCATGTTTACTGGGGGGGGATTTTTCCTAATCTCTTCAGAGCCTGTTTCTGTCAAAACTGATTTTTTAAAATCAAAAACTGCAAGGGCCAACCTCTTGAAAGGTAAAAGGCACCTCTCAACCTTGGGCACTAAAACATTAACTGCTCTTGGTGACTCCCAAGACAGTCACCTTGTACCACTGGTGATCCCATCCTCTTCCAAGTGAGGAATAAACAGGCACCTAAGGTTGTCTTCCTCCTGCCTCTGAAAGTCCTGTGCTGTCCCTGACATTCAAAACCTTTGTGCAAGGTGATGCCAACATTTAGCTACTGGGACATATTTACTGCACTGTCCAGGGCAGCTGAAGGACACCTCCAGCCACGCAGATACAGTTTCATCTTCTCCCTAAATAGCATGCTGGATGTGACTGAAAGTGCCACGGGTGATCAGGAAGGTCTCATCCACAGGAGGAGAACCCGGACGTGGGCATGGAGGCTGGTGTCAGCTTGGGAATAGGGTGATGCTGAGCTGCTCAAGACTCCCAGAGGGTGCAGGAAAAGCATTCAGAAATAAAACAGGCAAACATCCGTGTGGGATTTGAGAAACAGGACTCAGGTAAATGGTGGAAGAGGAAGGATATGGGACAAAATGGAAAATAGGAAGTTAGCATGCCTGGTATTGTCTCAGTGAGTTCAACTAGGAGAATAAAAAACCTTTTAACCAGTTTGAAGGGCATTGCTCTTATCTTGTGAAAAAAGAGGTTCTTCCTTTAAGAAATTATGGTTACCAGTTGTTCAGTGTTTACCACAACAGAGCTGGATGACCATATACTTCAGAAGGAGGGAAAAAGAAAAGGAAATCTTTTTCTGTGTCCGTTAGTGATACAGGACATCATTCTAATGTGTGTCTGGGGAAGACACGAAATTTGTCTAATTAGCAAGAAAAATTTCAACAAGTGAACAAGTTCTAATACTCACAAGAACAGTATGGGCATCTGAAAACAATCACTTTAACAAAGCTGCCCGAGTTACAGCGTTAGAGAGGAACAGGTGGCAAAGAAAGGAAAGAAAGCAGCTCCCTGCTAACTGTTAGCCAATCAGTCCTTTGTTACCATCCCTCATACCTCTGTTTTCACAGATTTCGGTGGCTCTGGTGGTTTTGGCTTCCCACCTTTCGCTGTCTTTGCTTCTTCTTTTTCTTGTTCTTCTGCCAAAATTTGCAGTTGATTTTCAAGCAGTTCAATTATTGTAGCATCTTCAAATACTTCAGCAAGATCGAGAGCACTCCTTCCTGTATTTAAATAAATAAATATCTGTGTAAACCATGAAAATTAACTTTGGCACTGGTTTACTGCAACTGGACAATCAACTGAATTTAATATGGCCAGTGTTTTATTACCCATCCGATGTGCCAGCAGCGTGCCTGACTTTGGTGTGAGGACCAGCGGTCATCAGAACTGCTTGCAGAAATAGGACCTGGCAGAAATGAGCCCTGAGACTTGTTTTGCAGGAATATTGCAGGAATATTGCAGGAATTCTCATACTGCTTGCTTTGTTCTTATGTTCTGCTATTTGCAGCTTAATACACTGGTCCTGCAGGTTGTCATTTGATCTGTGAGAGCTGAGAGCATTTAGCACTAGGAGATGGTCTGCATTCCTGACCTTGTGCTGTGCTGGCCATCTCCTTCTGCCTGTGCTTGCTCTGTGGCTGGCAAGGGAAAGCCCCCTGATGTAAATGAACAGCTTCAGTGCTTAATGAAGGAAAAAAATCTGTCCTGGTTCTTAGGAGATTCTGGCTATAAAGTATCTGTGAGACTGAACTGCTGTGTGAATCACAACTCCACAAGATATAAGGAATAAGGAATACACATCCCTGCTACAAGCAGGGTTTCACTGCTAAGCATTTTGGCTAGGAAAGTCTCATTGTGTAGCAATGTTGCTTCCTATGTTTGAGCAAGAAAGTTGATGCATGTGAACTTTTAAATTACTCTGGAGACAGTGAAAATAACTCTGAAGGAGGGACCTGCTGTGAGGAGGTAACACTTCAGTATCAGCTCAGATTTGGTTTTCTGTTAAATATTTTTTTCTCAGGAGTTATATCTACATGTAGAGCAGCAAGGAAGTTTTTTAACCAGGGCTGCCTGTGCCTAAAAATAAACCACTTAAATGAGTGGCAGACTATACTCTGAGCCACAGCTGAAATCTAATTTTCCCTCAAATAATAATAACTAGATAGAATGTTTTCATTAAAGCCACTTATAACTCTGTATGTATCTTGTGAGGAGTAACAGTCTCCTGAATGGAATAATTAATCACGTTACTTCATTTTCTAGATATGCAAAGCCCAAAAAAGCCTTTTTTCATTAATTATTCCAGACTGGAGGAAACTAACTGAACCTGTTCCTTCATCCCAATCCTGACAGCAACCCTAAATGCAGAACAACTCTCCAAGTGTTCCCGGTGTTTTTAACAGAGAAACAGCCTGTTTTGGAGACATTGCTATTTACCATTGCTGTCTAAAGCCTGGAGGTCAGCACCTGCAGTGATTAAGAAATAGACCATGTCCAGCCTGCAGGCCTCAACGGCTCTCATCAGCGGGGTGGCTTCGCCTACTGCAGGGGCGTTCACGGCTGCTCCCGCCTTCACCAGCACCTCAGCGATATCCAGGTGTCCATTGTAGCAGGCATGGTGCAGAGGGGTCCACAGGAAGTTGTCTGTTGCGTTCACATCAGCCCTGCACAGGGTAAGAGCAGCTGTGGCAGCTGAAGCACCTGGGTACTACAGTAACAGCCCCAGCTCCCAGTGCAATCAACTGGAACTGCCCACTGCAATGGTATATTCAATGTAAACAGCTATTTTCATATTGCTATTCTGAACCTATCTGAGTCCCTGAGCTTGACATGGAATAGTAATTGTAAGTGTGCCTGGGTGCTGCTCATGTCTCCCCCTAAGCCATCAGTGTCCTCCACGTGGAGCTTTTCATGGGCGCAGGAAAAAACACAGGCATTCAAGCACCTTAGTCCTGTAAAAGGCTGCTAGTGCTCCAGCTTCACCTAGAATGGCAGAAAGCAGATTCGGGAACTCCAAAAGTTCACTTCTGGGCTAAGAACAGGTGCTACAGGACATGTGCAACACTGCAGAGCTTGCCTGCACGGGAGGGAAGTGTTCACCTTTCCTTTCAGTCTTGCTACCCTCTGCCTGCTCCATTTCTCTGCACTGGCTTCTCCCTTTGACAAACGAGTTACACAAGGTCTGCCTTGGGAGTCTGAGCACTGAAAAACTATTCATCTGTTGTGCTGCTGGGCTAGGATCTGTGTTTGCTCCCAAATTTAAACTGGGATGCTCTGCAGAAAGCAAGGGCTAGTTCAGGGGAGATCCCTGCAACAGGCTGCCTTTGGATGAAACTGGGAGGAAAAGCATTACCACCCTAGAGGTCCTGAAGGGAGTTAGGGACACTGTCCCTCTTACTTGGTGGACAAAAAGCTGCTGTCTTCCCAAAAGACAAGGAGGAAGGAAGAAAGAACAGTTATGAAGGAAGCTGCTTCCAGGGATAGCTGTTTGCTCTTCAGGTCAGGTGATTGTCTAAATAAAAGCACGGATTAATCTGTTCTTCTTCCCTTGTTTAAATTTTTAATCTTTTTCAGAATTCTATCTTTGATGAGATCTCAGCACAGTAAATTCCCCTGACCTACCATGTTTATCTCTCTTATCTTTCAGTCACTAAGCTGTTATGGTTTATTTGTATGCAGTTTTCATTTGTTTTCATTCTCATTAAAATGAGCTCCTTCAGTTATTTCACTTTCTCTCTCAACCCAAACTCTTTGCCTGCACTCAGACTCTGTCTGTCCCTGAATCCTTTTTCCTAACTTCATCCTATCAGAAACAAACCATTCAACGGGAACAGGGACAATACAGCACTGATTTAAAAATTCCTTGGCACTTTCTGCCCATCCAGCACAGAATTTCCCATCAGACCAAATTTCATTTGCTTGTAATTCTTTCTAAAGGAAGAAAGAAAGTAGATACCACCAATTTAATTTTAAACATAATAAATGTTAACCATCCAGCTGGATAAATGTTTTGTTTTGCATTCAATATGGATTTGTGGTTCTGTACTGAAAAGCTTATATTGCAAAAGGTATTTGAATGCCCATGCTAAACTGCAAGCCCACAGTGCTGAGAGATGCAAACCTAAATGCTACTGATAACTTTCCTCTCCATTTTCATTTCTGTCTATTGAAAAAAATCTCAAAACTGGTACTATTTTTTCAAGCTAAGTTATTGTGTTTCCAGTGCTGTCTACTGAGTGCTCGGGAAAAGGAGTAGAGATTAATCTGGTGGATTATTTTGGTAGCTTCTACATCTTTATCTTCAGAAAACCTGAATATACACATTACCCAATTTTCCATATGCTCTAGGAATGTCAGTTAATTAATTATCAGGGTGTGGAAAGATCCATGTGCTGTTAGTCTTTGCAGGAATCAGAGCAATGCTTACAGCCCCTTTCCTTGAGATATTACTATTAACATGAATTCTATCTATGTATAGTAGAGAGAGAACCGAGTTAACGTAAATATCTTTTGAAAATGTTCATTTAAGCAATTATGTGAAGGACTGTAGGACCACAGCAGTCTGACAATAAGAGATTATGCTACTACACAAGCATGACTGAATCTTTCTAAAATTGCTTTCATTTTTAACCTGTCATTGAGATTTTTCACAAGTGTGTCTGCAGGCTACAGAATTGCTGAAGCACTTCTAAAATGAGGAGCTGGCTAATTAGTAGCAGGGGCTTCTGATGTAAATCCTGCTGTTTCAGCCTGCCTCAGCCGCAGAAGGAAGTGAAGGTTTAAACCAGGCCTGTGGAACAGGAAAGCCCAGGATCACCTCGATGATTTCAGGCAAGTCCTTCGAGTCAGATTTCCCCAAAATCCCTTCCCAGTTTTGAGAGTTCACTTGTGAGGATGCACTACTTGATGCACTACTACTTGGCTATGAACCTCTGCTGCTGACCAAATGTCAACAGCCAGACACCAAAAATTGCAGTCCTGGGGAACTTGTCTCTTGGTTGTTTTCATTTCCATGCTACTAAATTGTGAAAAATAATAACCTTATCCCTGTGACTTGAGATCTTAGGGAAGTAACTTGAATATTAAACGTTATGTAAGCAAAAAACAAACCATAGCATTTTGCATCCAGACATTTACCGGATATTTATGGTTTTGAAAGCCTTCCCAAAACAGCAATTAAATTGAAATTATCTTACCCCTTTTCCAGAAGAAACTCCACAAGAACTATGTTGCCACTTGCACATGCAACCATCAAAGGTGTTTTGTAATATTTATCTTTTATGTCTACTGGCACGCCCTGGTCGAAGGCTCTCTGCAGAGACACAAAGTCTCCTTCTCTGACCAGGTAGTTGATATCCATGAGGGTTTTCCTGGGCTCCTCCACGTACCAGGCGCGGTCATCGAACACGGGGTGGGCGGAGTGGAGGGCGCGTTTGAATCGCTGCTCCTCAGGGAGGGTTGGGACAGCCTCGACCATGTAGGTAGGGAGGCCATCTTCCCTGAGGGGACGTTCACTCTTGGGGACTACACAGATTGGCACAGGGAGGCCCTTCTTGCCTTTCTTTCTTTGCGGTTTCTTCTTCTTCTTTGGTTTGGGCCCAAAGGAGGACAGCAGAAAGGTTCTCTGCAGGTATTTTGAGCCTTTAAAAAAGTCATCCAGGCTGATCTTGTCAGAAGATACTTCATGCTTTTTAGCAAGAATTTCTATTTGTTCCTGATCCACGGTGCCCCAGCGCTTCCGAATGACTGCCATAAAATCACTTTTGGATACTATCTCATCTTCTTCCTCGTCAATCTCAAACTCCTTGCGGATGTCATCCTCGTGCTGCAAGGACCAGTCATACACCTGCAGGTACCAGGCAAGGATCTTATCTGGCTTCTTCTTTAAGGCTTTTTCAGCTTTGCGCAGCACTGCTGCTGCTGCTTTAAACCCACCGGCCTTGGCAACATCCCTTGGGGTCAGTTTGATCAAGTTGGACCATGTAGGATCACAGCCTAGAAATGTGGACACAATATGGCTAATAGTGCAGTGGAATTCCTAATTATATAAGAAACTTGTAATACACAGGCAACTCGTTGCCACAGGACTACAATTTCATATGAATAGCAGTGGTAGGTGGAACCACATCACTGATCCCAGGCTGGAAGGTCAGCCACATGTCCATATTTTTTTCCCAAAGGGAGAAGCATTGAGCAACCCGTGCTCTATTTATTTATCTACTCATGAATATGCATAAAGAGAATTCAGTGAAAACTTTACAGTTTTACTTGAAGTGGTGTGCACAGTCAAGAAGCAAACTAAGATTAAAGTGTCACTTACTTCTATACCCCAACATTGCAATTTGGCAATGGATCACTTGTTTGATCACAAGAACAGAATGTGGGATTTTGCATGGTGCTCTTGGATCAAAGCTTGAAGTGCCATGATCATCTGATCAAGTCAGGAAAGATCACAGCTGCTTCAGGGCATGTTTCAGTACCCATGGGCATGAAGTTTTCCTCATGACTGCACAGAGATTTTTTTAAAGTGATCATCAAATCAAAAATGTATTTTCTATTGGAAGGTTCAATACAATACATCCAAACCCAACTAAACCCAGAACCACCCAATACTGTCCAACACTAAGTTATGCAAACTCCTGGTGTTTCTGCTGCTTTCTTTGAGAAATGTTTTCTCATCCACATGAGATAAGAGCCTCTGTTAGGCCCTTCTGAATAAGAATTTTGCCACAGGGTGCCCAAGAGACAAATCCTTGAGAGATACCCAAATGAAATCTTTCCTTTAGCACAGAAATAGAATACAGATAATAGTTGTGAAGTAATTTAGTTTTAATGTACCTCTTTGTCCTATATACCTGCAGCAATCTGTAAATCCTCCCTCTGCAGCATAATGAAGTGGTGTGTTACCATTCATAGCAACTAGTTTCAAGTCTGCACCATAACCTGAAATAATCGTCAGAATCTAGAAAAACAAACAGAGTCCCACAAAACATCTTGTCTGTTCTTAACACGTGAAAATGTGAGATTGATTTACAAATAAATGCAATATTTTACATTCCCATTCTAATGATACAATTCTCTCTCATGTCCAGCTGATCAATGCACATATAACATTAATGTTTTCTATAGTATTATGCTTATTTAACTGATGAAACAGAAACCTTGTGTAGTTGTAGACACCAAGGACAATCTTCTTGCCAGCTCATTGTGAGCCCCGTCTGGCCTGTCTATCACTGCTGGAATCCCTTTGATGCTTACAAAGAATCTGCTTTTGATTACTGATCATTATGCTTTGATCAGCTGAGACAACGGACTCAAAAAAAACCCAACAAAAACACACTCCAAAAACCCAAAGCAAAACCCTGTAACAACAAAAAACCCAGCCAGGTTTGGCTTTGCAGCAATGCTTTCACACCACAAACGTTAATACCTCTAAAAAGCCTCCTTTGGCGGCGAAATGTGCGGCACTGTGTCTCTCGAAGTCGAAGAGGTTGACGTCGGCTCCCCTCCGGAGCAGAGCCAGCACCACGTCGGCAGCGCCCTCCCTGGCCGCCTCCATCACGGCCGTGCGGCCGGTGGCCTGCAGGAGCAGAGAGCACTCCCGGCTGGTGCCATGGGCAGGGCTGCAGCCGGGCACCTGCCTGCCCCGGGCTGCCCCGCAGCTGGGAGCCTCCTTTCAGCTGTTACTGGCGGCAACCCACGAGCCGCACAGCCTCAAAGATACCGGCAGGCGAGCTTTCGGAATCTGCTCATAGCGCTGCTAAGAGAGAGCAGCCAGATGCCAGCAACTCAAGCACACTGACGGCTTGAGTCCCTTCAGTGATGCCCATGAAAGTCAACTCCTTAGTTAAGGAATCCTGCAATCTGTGGGTATCTTCTCATGCGTATTTACAACATCTAACGCAAAATACCACCTCGCATTATGGATGCAGGAGCATGAGGAGCTGTGGCTGGAAGAGTGCTATGGGGAAGGCAACGCAACCAGGGAATTTCACTATGGTTCTATGAGGAAAAGTCCACTCAAATACATTAATATTGTCTTTTCCTAGATAATAATGGATGTTTGCTTTGGATAACTCCAAGGGAAAGCCTGAGCTTCTTGATTTATCAACAGCACAGAGCTTCAGTCTTTCAGGTCTTTGTCAAATTAAAGAAGCAAACAAATAAATGATTAAGGCGTACAAAATAGAAAAAAGTTTCTCATGCCTTGTTCCTGCCTTTATTGCTCATCAAATTTTCCCTACCTTTTAGTGAATATTATTCACTAAAATAACTTTTAATGAATACTATTTCAACTCTGAAAATCTAAGGACACATCAAGACAAATACAAATCAGCACTGCTCCACTGAAGTACAGTGAACTGCAGTTCCTAACAGCTGACCCAGTTACACGTAAGTTTGGGGAAATATTTGCACTCTAAACCTACAAAAATTGAAAAGAACACTTAAATCCCTCTCCTCCCAAAAAAGGGTGGTACAGAAGAGGGGAAGAGGTATGGCCACATAGTTAAGCAATTTTCACTGCTTTATTATTTAATGTGAGGATTTAAGGTCATGTACTCTGCTCTCTACTCCTGTATCTGTTCTTAGTTACAGAAAGGCTCCTACCGGATCTCTTGCATGGGGATCTGCTCCTTTCTCCAAGAAAATCAGGCACATATCTTTAACCTCATGAGCTTGCTCACAGGCTTGTAGAAGCAGAGACCTCCCAGCAATGGTACAGTTGTTAATATCGGCACCATAATCCAAGGCAATTTGCAGGCAGTGGGTGTGGCGAACTGTAGGTGAAAGGCAGTAAAACAAAATACCTGCAAAGGAAACCAGTGGGGATTAGGGTGCAAAAGGAAATTACCACAAGAGTTGTAAGGCCGTGAGCATTACAGCTAACCAGGCTGCAGCAGAGACCCTTTCACTGAGAGTGTAGCCATGCAAAAAAGATTTCTGCTTCAGAGACTTTGCTTGAGGAGAAAACCAGAGCTCAGTATGTCACAGGCCATGGGAGGAATGTGAGTCTCAATTTTAAGTTACCTCTCAGCTCTCTGCTGAGGAGACTTATGATTTAAAGGCCTAGAATTATTTCCATTTTCATCAAAGCTGTTATGGCCAACAGCTTCTGTTGGGCTGTAAGGATAACCCTCAAGCACAGCTCCTCTCCGCAGGCAGGACACGCCATGTGCAGTAAGTGTGCCCCACAGTTAAGGGATTGCTCTGTGGTACTTCCTTCTCACTCACCTTTGCCTTCATTATCCACGGCAGTCATGTCTGCGTTAGCTTTTGCTAATATTTCCACAATGGCCTCAAAGCCCAGCTCAGCTGCCTTCATGGCTGGTGTGCAGCCCATGTTGTCGCGGACGTCGGGGCGCGCTCCGTGCTCCAGCAGGAAGCGGCACATCTCAATGTCGTTTTTCATGGCGGCCACGTGGGAGGCACTGTATCCTTCCTTGGGCTCGGTGTAATTAATGAGATCTGGGAATCCTTTCTCAATCAGGTTTTCTATTTGCTTCTTGTCTTTCTCGTGAACACACTGAAGAAGTTTGTAGATCTGTAAGTTTAGAAGCCTTTTATCTACTGGTAGCATCCCAGGATAGGGAAGCTTTTCTTCTTTCAAGGAAGTACTTTCTGCACAGACAAAAAAGAAACATGTGATCTCACAGAGGAGAGTATAATGACATGCCAGTAAAATCAGGAATCAGACCTTGTTCACAGAATGAAAATATCCACTTTACCTGGACAGAACACTAGGTTTTGAACTAATTTATCTTTTACTGTGGACAGCACATATAGAGACTATATAAACCTAAGTAGCACCTTACAAAATTTTTCTTTCTAGTCATCCAACTGTTCTGAAGAGGTCTCATTCAAGGAGAAAATTAAGTTAAGAAGCTGTAGGGTAACTGCTCTCCATTCAAGGAACTGTTATAATCTACAGTCACTTGGAAGCCTAAGGGGAGGCTGTTCATCTGTTATTTTCAACGGGGGAAAAAGTCACAAGACATCGTGTCCTCTGCACTTCCTGAAACATAAAATTGATACTAAAATTTACATTAACATCACCTCATCAGTGCCTGAGCACCTTCCTTGTTTTCTGGGTTTTTTTTTTCTGGTAGCTGATGCACGAACTTCCTGCTGGGCTATATAGATAAAAGAATAAGTCAAAATTCTCTGCAACAAAACCCTTGGAAAAAAAAAAATACAGATAGCAGCACACTGGTCTGGGAAAAGGTTCTTCCAGGTCATGCATCACAAGCTTCTTGAAAAAAATTCAGTGCAGGACTTTGCACTTGCCTCAGTTCTGGATGTTTTTCATTTTTTTTCTTTCAGTTTTTTTAGCCTCTTTTAGCTAGTCTTAGCTGGAGAGTCAGGAAGGGTCAGACATTGTAGGGATCATTTCTGAAGCTTTCCTAAGTGGATGGAAAGCTTCCTATCAGCTTCAGCAAGCCTTGGGTCAGCCTGTCCTCCGGAACTCTTACAGGACATGCAACACAAAAAGGTGAAGGAACATCTGTTAGAGAACACTTGGCATTTGGTTTGTTTGGGTTTCTTACTTATTGCAATGTAGTCCGTAAATGGGACCACTAGCATCTGCCTGGCTACTGCTGGGTGCTTTGTGGATGTCTGTGAGAAGGGGAGATGGAAGAGAGATGCAGAAGGATGCACAATTCCAACAAACTTTGTGAGGCAAGGCCTCCCATTCTGGGAAGGAAGCCTGAGGGAAAACTGCAGGAAAAGTAGAAAAAGATGACTGCAGGTGAATCATGTTGGGAATGGACAGAGAGGTCATTTTTGTAGCACAAGTACAACTTGCCAATTGTACTTTCTGTAGCTACTGCCTTTCATTTCTTTGGAAGTTCTGTGCGCAGCCTAGTTTTGGAACAGAGATTGGGTCAGCTCTTGGCAGATCTCTGAGAACTGTGCCTCTTGTCTTCCCTGCCAGACAAGGCCCTCAGCTCCCTGCCTGTGCATCCAGTTGTGCTGGCTGAAGGTGTTGTTATTAGAAGCTGCTCCCTTGCAGAAGTGTTTAAGTGGCTACTAAAATGCAAAGACTTTCTCTTTGCAATAAAACCCGGTCTGAATAGGTCAGCTGCTCTCAGATGTTCTCCATTTAAACACGGCATTACTTAAATCCTTTTCTGTTTAGGTCTTACATAACCCTCATTCTGATCATAAACAAGTATATTCTTACATCAGACAATTAAATCTTTAGGTAGCAATAACTTAAATCTGTCACCTGTGGCTTGTTCGTTCTCATCCCTACCATGTTGTTCTTCCTGTGACATTTTGTCCAGTGAAAGGGAATAAATGCAGAGATTTTTATCCCGCTGACAGGAATTACACCTGTAGCAACCCTGTGGTCCTAAAGCTCAGAGCTGAGAAATAAGGGTACTTCAGAGAAATGTCCTGCTAGAAGTGAACACTGGAGTCCCCACAGAGCCTGCCTTTTAGAGCCTGAAGCAATTTCTGAGCAAATCCTCAATACAGGAAGTTTTTTTTCTGGCTACTGAGTACAGGGAAAAGTTGTGATGCAAACCCTGCAGGGGCTGTGAGGAGGAGCAGCAGGATGGTTCTGCAGGAAGGCTCTTACAGTACTTACACCACTGAAATTCAGCAAGAGAAAGATACTTAGATGAACTGACAAGCTTAAATGTTCTCTTATGCTTTTGTGTCACTTCCCACCATCCTGCAGAAGTAAGGAACTTGGGTTTACTTCCAAAAATCTTTCTTCCCACTGTTATTCATGACTTGCACCTGGATTTTTTTTCAGGAGCTTATTTAGGATGAAGACTTGCTTTTTCTTCCCTTCTTTCTCCCCCTGAAGCAGCAAACATACGTTCTCATTGGACATAGGTTAGTAATGCCACAGAGCATGAGCAGAACTGCACTTGGTAAAAACCTGTAAGTAACTAACCTTCAATGAACAAACATGAGCAAATGGATATAACATTCAATACGTATGGATTTGGATTTATTTCATGGATTCTCTTGGAGATCCCTTGAGATACTTGCTCCGTATAACCTCTGCCCCATGCTGGACATGAGACTGATGGCACACCTTATACTTACTGCACACTTTCACTTTTGCTCACAGTGTAATGCACAATTGACTACCATTTTAGTTCTGATCAGATTTTTTCTGGTGCTTTTCAGCTGCTTATCACAATATTTTTTGTATTTCTTTTAATATATCACATGCAGCAATAAGATTATTTCCATGAGCAGAAGTGAAATTATTTTTATTGCAATAGTGAAGTCTGTTGCTATCATAATTCAGCCCCCACTGAGTCCTTAGCCAGTTTAAAGTCTTTGCTTCAAAGCATTAAGAACCAACAATTTACAAGAAAACAACCATAACATTTAAACTGTTACAGTTAATATTTCTTTGCAGCATTTTGTGAAAGTGACTGGATCAAGTTTATTAGAAGCTTCTAAAGTTGCAGCATCAAAAAACACAGGTAGGATAAGAAACTCTGTCCAGGGTCATGTAAGGTTATAAGCAAGGAAAAAGGCTTCTAAAATGAAAACTGCAACATCTTGTCAATTTTCATTAAGTAAATGCTACCAACCCTGTGTATTTCATAGATTTTTTATCACTTCACCTGTAATAGATGGATTAATGGAAAATGAGGGATTGTTAGTGTGGCTTTGAGACAGTCGTCCTCTGGGGAGGGCTTCATGAAGCCATAACCACAAATTCCAAGCCTGTGGCATTTGCTTAGCAACAATTTTATCTGTTGACAAGCATCAACAGACTCGCTACCTTCATTCTGCCAGCTTGTGTCATTGTTCTGATGGAGAACATGAACTCATTTCAAATCCACATTAATCCTTTTCTCAGGACACCTGGCATTAAGAAAATTATTTTAGTCAGATTCCTGTTTTCCCACAAAGCTTTCCAAGCTGTGATGGAGGTAGATTGATAGAGAGGGAACTTCTAGCCAGTGATCTCATTCCCTGTCTCCCAGTCAAAGCCTGCTGCCTGACTGCTGCTGGAAGCACTTGTGACTCCGCCTTAAAAGTTTGCAAAAGTTTTGTCAGTTTCAACATTTCCAGTTGAAAACATCCATGTAATTATCACTATTCACAAACCAGTAAACAAAATTTTCATGTGTTTTATCTTTAGTGGGAGAAAATAGCTGAGCACTTTCTAAATTTAATCCCTTTGCAGGCTGGGCACAGAGATAAGCACGAGCCCTACATGTCAGTATAAAAGGAACCAATATGGTAACAGTGCCATGCTATATTTAAAGCTTTATATGAATAATTGCACTGGATTTTTGGCTGTGACTAATGTCTAACAGGATGCAGCAAAATCTTCCTAAAACTGAATTCCAGTATCATGAATGGCCCATAATGCTGTGGGTTTTGGTGTTAATTCTCCAACAATGCCTTGCCTTGGGCTGAGGCACAGCTGGGCACAGTGATGGGCACTTGGGTGTGAACTGAGCAGGTTTCAATGTCGTGTGGAGCTCTCAGCCCAGATCCAGTCCTTTGGGAAATGGGGCCCAGTCCTCAGGGCTGTAAAGGCAGTTCCCAGTGGGTTGGATCAAAAGATGTGCATCCTTTTGTCTTCAGCTTGCCTTGCTCCTTCCAGGCACCTCAGTATCCATTGGAACTGGGGTGTAATGGAGCCCTGATTGCCAGCACTGGCAGCCCTGATTGCCATCACTGGTAGCCCTGATTGCCATCACTGGTAGCCCTGATTGCCCACACCTGCAGTCCTGATTGCCATCACTGGCAGCCCTGATTGCCCACACCTGCAGTCCTGATTGCCATCACTGGCAGCCCTGATTGCCAGCACCCGGAGCCCTGATTGCCATCACTGGCAGCCCTGATTGCTCACACCTGGAGCCCTGATTGCCAGCACCTGGAGCCCTGATTGCCAGCACCTGGCAGCCCTGATTGCCCAGCTGGGCTCCAGGGAAGCCTCTGGAGGGCTGTGGAGTCGGGGATGAGGTGCTGCTGGGCCCAGGAACAAAGAACAGGGTGAGCAGCAGCGGTTGGTTTATTTTCCCTGGACTGCGACTCAGAGGAGCGGGCAGCCTGTAGAAGAGACTGCCTTTAACGGGAGAGAAACTGCTGGAAGGGGAGGATGCTGGAGAGCCGGTGATGACCCAAACAGTGTTCCCTGCTAAGGACGCACAGGTCTGGCTGTGCGGACAGGAGGTAAATGCCAGCGGCGAGAGGTGCGGGCAGTGAGGGGGGCGATGTACAGCGCGCTCGTGTCCTGCGAGGCTGCGCTCAGCCCTCACGGCTCTGCCCCGGCCCTCCGCAGCGCCGGGAGCCGGCGGCTCAGTCCCGCCGCCCTCTCGCCTCCATGCCCGGCGGCGGCGGCGGCGGCACCTGCGACCCTCGGCAGCCCGGGGCACTCACCTGAGACGCCGGCGGGCGCCGAGGGCTCGGCGGCCGCGGCCGGACCCTCGCCCGCCTCGGCGGCCGCATCTAGACCCTCAGCGGCCGCAGCCGAATCCCTGCCCGCCTCGGCGGCCGCATCTAGACCCTCAGCGGCCGCAGCCGAATCCCTGCCCGCCTCGGTGGCCGCATCTGGACCCTCAGCGGCCGCAGCCGAATCCTTGCCCGCCTCGGTGGCCACATCTGGACCCTCAGCGGCCGCAGCTGAATCCTTGCCCGCCTCGGCGGCCGCAGCCGGACCCTCGGCGGCCGCGGCCGGACCCTCGCCCGCCTCGGCGGCCGCATCCGGACCCTCGGCGGCCGCGGCCGGACCCTCGCCCGCCTCGGCGGCCGCATCTAGACCCTCAGCGGCCGCAGCCGAATCCTTGCCCGCCTCGGCGGTCGCGTCCGGACCCTCAGCGGCCGCAGCCGGACCCTCGCCCTCCTCAACGGCCGCCATCGCCGCTGTCGCTGTCTCCTTGGCAACGGCGTCGGGCGGTTGGGAGCAGTGAGGTGCCGCCGGATCCCCGCGGTGCCACCGGATCCCCTCGGTGCCCTCCGTGCCACCGGATCCCCGCGGTGCCACCGGATCCCCTCGGTGCCCTCAGGGCCACCGGATCCCCTGAGCCCCAGTGGCTGCCCTCAGCTCGGTACGGACCAGCGCCCCGCCGGGGTGAGGCGGGCACTCGGGAAGGACTTGGGTGTCGTGGGCTCTCTCTTCTTGTAGCTGACTTACTCGCCAAGCCTCTTTTTCCTCCCCCATGGGAAGCAACGCTGTGCGGTTGTTTCACCTCCAGACTTTTCTGGAGTTGCCACAAAAATGGAGTGGCGAGGTGCTTCTATCACCCATCTGCCCGGCCATTCCCCCAGGGTTTCTGCAGCACGATAATGTAAATGAGCTTGGCTGGAAATGGGATCGTTCCCAGTCAGCTGGACAAAGAAACCTGTATTAACAGGAGAAAATGCCTGTGAATGGGGAAAAACTCTCTCAGAGCTTGTCAAGTGAAGTCATTCTAAAAGGCAGCAGCAGTAAGCCCTGGGACTGCCCGAGCTCTGTATCTCCTTTTCATCCATTTCCTTTAGTCCGAATTCCCAAATGCCACAGCCCAGCCCTCAGTGCTCCTGCCGGGCCCAGCAGCCATGTATGTATGGGATAACTGCCTAACTGCCTGTCTTGTTCCTTGCCAAGCCTGGCTGTTGAATTGTTTGCAAGTCACCTCTAGCATTAGGAAATTTTAAAAAAAAATGTTTTTTGATGTGAAATCTCTTCTGCCAGGAAAGTGGTGACACAGCTGGATGCATGTCCAACAGCATGGAAAGGCGTTTGATGAAAGCCATGGGACTGTGTGGTGAGTCACAACAAGAGAAAACATTGTTTTAGCATAAAGTTTCATTATTTACCCTGCAAGGAGTGCCATTTGTACAGCAGCTATTTGGTGTTAGCACTCTGTGGTGCAAATTGGCTGGACTGGTAGTGATGCACTGTCGTGCCTTGGTGTATTGCTTTCCTTTTTGGAAAACATAGCATCCAGGCCCTTCTCTTTCTCCTTGGCTGCACTAAATGGTTGATGTAGACATGGCACAGCAGAAGATGTTTCCCAGCCTGTTCTGTGTTAGAGTTTTGCTGTTGCCACAAATAAGGAGGCACATGTTTTGGCCAAAGGCCCAGGGAAAACTCTCCTTTTTCACTTTGTTAAGCAGCAGGCATTAAATTCCCATTAGAAAAGGTAGCAGATGTATTTTGAACTTTAGTCCAATGTGGAAGTAACTGAATATCCTGTCTGAAACATCTGCATGCTTTTTCTCTGGAGGTTGTGGAAACACCATAACCAGACTATAACCACTCCGGGTACTTGGTATTTCACCCCAAATGTGAATGTGCATGTAACTGCATGTATATGTTTAGATTTTTATGCTTGATTTATTTTCTTATGGTGATCAGCTTTCCATGAGCTTTTTGAGAGTGATAATGAGGATTCATGATGCAGGAAGCAGCTCAGCATCATATTGGATGGTTCAAAGCAATGTGGCTTCAAGAGCAGAGGTGCTGCTCTGGTATTAGGGTACTGCCACATCTCCAAAATAAATAGGATTAAAATCCTCTTACAGAAATTCAGAGTATTCCCTGCCTGTACAGATAAATAAAGTTCACCAGAGAAAATTATTCTAAGGTCTGAAGCCTCAAGCTGCTGGGCTCTTTTTGGCTGAGAGTTCAGTTTTGGAGGAGTGGCAAGCTACTGCAGGAATGCAAGTGGGATGGTGCTGGTAGAAACTGACAACAGTAAGGAAGTGGTGATCGACTGCCCTAAGGAAGGAGAGGTGTGCACTGCCCCGAGCTTTGAGCATGCCCTGGAGCTCCCAGAGACAAACGCGGGAGCCACGGCAGAGCCCGGACGTGGGGCAGTGTCCCCGTGCCCTGGTACGGCCCCAGGTGTGCACTGCCCAGAGCTCCCATGTGCTGTGAGTTAGGGCAGCCTTGGGGCTGCTCTCTCCTGGCTGCTGAAAGCATCTCCCCGCCCTTCCCACGGGGACATCTCTCACAGCCAGGAAGGAGCTTCTGGGACAATCCAGGAGGTGCTCCACTGGCTTCAGGGTGCCCTGGATGAATGCAATCTGTGGAGCCCACAGCAGAGAGGGTTTGCCCACTGTGTCTGATAATGAGATCATCGTTAAATCATGTCTAAATCAAAGTTATGCCAAAGAATATTTATTACTGTTTGCCCCTTGTTTTATGTACTCTTAAACATTAACCTCAATTGTTCCTGCAACATACATTCTTCCCCATGATGAGTAAAGTCCCCATTACTGACATGCTCACTTTGCAGCTCCAAAATCATCTAATTACACATGAAAATGTTTCACTGTTGAATGGGTGCTTCCAAATATTCAAAATACAAAGGCTGTGAAGTTTTGTTTGGTGCTAGCAGAAGGTTCCAGGCTGAGAGCATTGCTCAGTCCCTCCTGGAACATGTGGAACAATCCTCTGCCATCCTCTCTTCCACTTGCTGTCTCTGCATTGAGCTGGGTTTTCTCTGTGGATGTCAAAGCCCAAGCTGTCTCGCAGCTGACCTCTGGAGGGAGGCTGTGCACCACAAGGACTCTCGGGCTGCATGGCCCTGGAGCCCTGATGACATCAGGGGGAGCTGGGCTGGTGTCAGCCTGACTTCAGCTGCAAGGTGTGCCTGAGGATTGCCTGGTTTTTCCTTAAGCCTTAGTACTGGGGAAGTAATTATCACTGCTATTCATCTCTCTGGATTCTGATGCTATTGCAAAAAAATCTGCTGTGTGGTGCATTCCACCCAAAATTTCCTTATTCAGACCTGCCAGCTTGGAAGAATGACACAAATGTACACATTTGGCTAATTCTGAAGGTCCTCCTGGGAGCTGTTGTGGGGGCATTGCTCCAACTGTGCCCTCTCAAGGGAGGTAAATAGTTTGCTCCTTGAGACAGCCTCCTCAGGACTGTGCTGGCAGGTACCCCCAGCTCCTCCTCCTGAGTTTCCTGGGATCTGTTCTGTTTCTGGTTTTGATGCTGCTGCATGAAGCTGTTGGTATCACTCGGAGCGATGTACAATTTACTAAACTAGTTTAGGCTTTTTCACTCTTCTTTGTACTCTTTCTATAATTGCTTTGTCAAAACCAACAGTGATTCTTTCTACCAATTAATATGCACTCTTAGGAAATGGCCTTTTCCTCAAGGAAAAAATCCATTAATTAACTGTTAGGTCCCTGATACTTTGTCCTTAGAGAAGAGACTTGGGAGGAAAGCTGAGTCTCTTTTGGTGTGGTTGTTTTCAAGGGAAAAAAATCCCAAATTGTCAGCAAGGTTTATAAAGACAAACAGTGACAAAAACTGAAGCGTTTTGCCAAGAAGTTCTCTGTTGAATGCAGCTCAGATGAACACTACATAGAAAAACAGTCTCGGGAAGGGGTCTGCAGCAGGTTAGCTGGGTTTTGGGAGAGGGGTGTTTCAGGTATAAGAGTAATGTCAATAGAGGTTTGGTTGTAGGGTTTGGGAGGGATTTTCTTTGTGGTTTTTTTCATCTTTGTCACCTAATTTTTTCCTAAAAGTGTTTCATTTTTGGATGTCCTAAATACAGATTTCTTGTATGCCCCTACAGTTCAACTTGACTTGAGGTAAAGGTGATTTCAGAGTTACTGAGGAAGAGGGAGGCACTCCTCAGCCAGGGATGTGGCAAAGTAAAAGGGGATGGTGGGGCAGTCCAGCAGCTCTGCACTCCCAGCATGTGCTCCCCAGGATGACAGCTGGGATCCCTAGAGTCAGGGGAGCTTTCCAGTACCACAGAGCAGGGCAGGAGTTCACTGCAGAGCTGACAGCTCTGGGAGTCCTCAGAGTTCATCACTGGCTTGGTTAGCAGGGTTTGTTCAGTAAAATCTTCAGTTACTGAACCTGCAGCTTCTGTACCCTGTGGCACTTGTGGAGGAGGGAATGCTGCACCCCTTCCATCACCATTTCCTATCAGGGTCTCTTTTCTGCTCAGCCCAGGGGTTCTGAAATTATTTCTGCTACTTATTTTCATGTTTACTTGTCTAACACTGTGGCTTGGAACACACAGAACTCAGTGGGATGATTCCAGATGACTTCAGTGTGATGTTATGTTAGTAACAAGCTCTGACTCTATTAGTTCTTTATCTGCAGCTCATAATGCTAAAAAGCTGAGGTGAAGGAATAAAGATGATAATTTTGTAGCTGGTTTTCAGTTAGCTTCAAGGCTGATGGTTAGATGGCAATGAAAATACAAACTGCCTTATTTGTCCCATCGTCTCTCACCCTGTCACTGTATCCTGTTTAAAATCCTATGCACTGCAAGTTCTCAGTTTTCAAGGTGAGGGAATAAATGTTCTGGAGTCTTTCTCATCTTATGTTACATGAGGCTATTGAAATAGTGATCACATGCTTCACCCCATACCCAGCAAATAAAGTTATTTAGTGTCTTTGAGGCAGATTTGATGGTGCTGGCTCTCAGCAACTTAGTGCAGTAGCTTTTAGGAAGGCAAACAGAAGGGAGACAGTGTAATGGGGCAGCGATCAGCACTTGTACCCTGGGCCTGATGGAGAAACATCTGGGCATCAAAGCTGCTTGTGGAGTCCAGTGCTGCTTACTGTGAGGAAGGGCAATCTGCACAAAGAACAGCTAAGGCCATGAAAGCAGTACTTCCAAAGCAATGCAGGGCTGCTGAAATCCCTGAGGTCAAGCAGGGGGAACTCCTATGCAAGAAATTGATTGGTTCAGTTGGAATAAGCCTCATTCCTGTTCCCTTGCTTGGCCTTGCTCAGTTGTGGTTAAATGAGGAGAGGGATGATAATCATCTGATTATCCTGCTATTGACAGTCTGGGGAACAGTTGGGAGCCCAGGCTTGTCCTCTTGCCAGTGCCAGCTCCAGGGATGGGTTCAGCATTTGGAAAGAGAAATAACATGTTCCACAATCTCTGACAGGTGCAGCGGCTGTTCCACTGCTGAGTCTACCAGGAGAGAGCCTGGAATGGTCACTCTGTGGGCTCATCTTGCCTGTGTTCTGATTCACACTGCCCAAATTACCTACCAGGAGAGAGCATAAACTTTCTCAGCAATTCATTAAATATGTTAGGAAAGACTTCCCAGGTACAGGGGGTGCAACTTCTGCTTCAGATGAAAAAGTTAACTGTGTCAACTTACAGAAGAGTCTTAGATTTGATAAGGGAGACCTGGCATGGGGGAAGCTAATGCTCAGTGCTGCTGCCCTGGATATATCACTGCCACCACAGTTTTCCCCAGCTCTTCTGGGTTCCTCTCTCTGGGAACTTCCCAGAGTTCTCAGATTTTGTGCCATACCATAACCAAGTCAAATTTAAAACTGTATGTGTAACCCAGCAATCTTTGCCATGACAATTAGTAGGAGAGTGTTAATGGAGCTACCGTGATCAATTACTCTCATAGAAAATGTTACTAATGTTTCCCTTTCCTCCTAGTAGGTATTCTTTCCTTCAGACCTTATTCCTTACAATAGCAGCCAAACCCGAGTGTGTTCTTTCTGAGCTCCAAGCCTACTGATATGGCTCCTTGGTGTTTAGCTCTCTCACTACCCTTCAGGTCAATACATTGATTAATCCAGACATTAGATAAAGGATAGAGTTTATTTAGGAATAAATACTCATTTCTAAATGGAATATGTAACTTGTTTTCTGAAGTCTGTAATGTATCTGCTTTGTTAGATTTATCCAGAACAAATGAAAAAGGGCTGAACTGTAGTTAGCCAAGACAATGTTTTCATATTACAACTTTATTGTTCATAGAATCATAGAATGGTTTGGGTTGGAAAGGACCTTAGAGATCATCAAATTCCAGCTCCCCTGTTGTGGGCAGGAACACCTTTCACTTAACCAGGTTGCTCAGAACTTCGAGACTTCCTAACTTGCTACAGCCGTTCATCTCCATTCAAAGTATTTGGAGGTTCAATGCTCATTTCTATGGCTTTTCCATTAACCTCTTCCTTTTACCCCTGAATAAATGACTACTCAGGTTTCTACAAGCAAGGGCTTTTCACCTCTGCTGTAATGACTTCAGGTGTACAGCTGCCCTGTAGGATGCACTCCATTGTCTCTATCATGTCTGGAACACAATAACCTGCTATTGCTGTAGAAAATGGTGCATTAAATTTTCCAGGCAATAACTAAAGCAGCTTATATGGATGGGGTTTTTCCACAGGGAAGAGATAAAGTTACTTAAATTATTTAATTTTACACAGGGTCCTTTGTTTTTCTGTAGCAATCAATGACAGTTCTGACTAGGGAGACTCCCCAGAGTTTGCACTGGTTAATTGGTGCCACTGTACTGACACATAGGAGCATTCAATTCAGCTCTGACTTTCACATTTGATAAACTCCTCACCTGAGTCAGTGAATAGCACCACTCTATGCAAGTTTTACTTTGCTCAGAGCATAAGACATAACAGAATCCATCACAGCAGTTGGGAACAAAGCACACACAAACACCAGGGCCTTCTCCTTCAGCTTTGCCACCATGTAACGTGCCTTGGGTGCAGGAGATGTTAGAGCATCCACCATAGCATCTACCACCTCATTGCCATTAGTGCTTCCCTCACTGAGGATGCTGTTGAAAAAGTTTGCCCGCTCTTCAACATACTCCTTGTTGTAAACAGCCTTTTCCTCTTCACTCAGTTCACTCCAGATCTCTTCGGCACTGAGCAGTGGCTGAATTTTTGTAGACGGTGCATAATTTCCTGGCTGGATAATACAGACCTGAAAGGCAGATGTAAAACTTACCAAGGTGCAATCAGTCATTGAATTCAATTAAATACTATAGTCAGTAACACAGACCAAAAGCTCTCTACAGACAGCCATAAAATGCTGTTTTGTTGAAATTTTAACCCTGGCAACTTGACTGAAATCCAATGTATTCCTGTGAAATATTTAAGATTGTAGAGGTGCTTTATTCTGACTTCCTCATTTTGCTCTGATGTTAATGTTCTTGTTTTGACTACTCAGCAGACTCTCACAGAATGCAATAGAGCATCTTTGATTGCTGTACAATGCTTAACAGTATAAATGTTTTGACAATACTGAGACAAAGCATTTCAGTATGACTTTGATGTCTCCAAAGTGGAATACTTTGGATTTTTCACTCAGTGGAGAACCTTGCAATTGATAATTTTTGACCCAATTTTGGACAAAAGGAGTAATCAAAGAAAATTATCAGGTCCTGGGGAAAGTAGTGCTGTTTTCCCCAAGAAGGTGTAATTAAAATAAACTAGGTCTTGTCAGCAACGAACAGGGGGACCAAAGGTCCTGCTCTGCCTCTCACTGAAGCCATCAGCAGATTTCTGTAGATTTGTACATATAGATTTAAATGAAAGCACACAAGTCCTTTGCTGCTCCACATCTTCTTTGTGTATTGCTGCTGTTCTGATCCCTTCTGAGTATTCCAGGGAGTTCTGGAGCGGGCTGAGCACTCACAGCACACGTGCTGTTCTTCAGTTAGCAGCAGCCTTGTTCAAACTGTTTGTAGATATGCAACATTAAAAGCTCCATGGCATTTAACTGACCTGATTTCTAAAGACTGCAACACAAGGTGAGGAAAACCCATGCTGAGCTGTGTCAGAGACTTGGGGATCTAACAGGCATTTTCTGGGAAGTCAGTGATGTTGTAAAACCCTGATGTCTTCACTCAGCCACCCAGCCCAGCTGTGTCAGTCCCTGCCTGCTGGCCTGCATGGTGATGGATTCACTGCTCTCAGGAGGACTGGGGTGCAGGTCCTGTGCACAGGGAGAAGGAAGGGATGCAGACAAACCCCAGCAGAGGGATGGCATGCACAGCTGGAACAGCTTCATGCTGCCTCAAGCAGGTTTGTCACACAGCATCCTCGGGAGCCCTCTCTTCTGGTGCTATTTAGAAGTGTGTTTGGTATCAGCCAAATAATTAACTTCCCACGTTTATTGTTAACAAAGGGGTTTTGGAAGCTTCCTTTTTTTGGAGTTGGCTTGGAGAGAAGGAGACATGGCTTGGTTTTTGCCCTTCCCACAGTTTCTGTAGCCTTTCTACTGGGAAGCACCCACTTTGATTCCTGTAGGCTGTCAGCTTGCCTGGCCAGAGTTCAGTGGGACGGAGCCATAGCTCCATCTGCTCCCTGCCACCTCTGTGCAGCTTTCTCCTGAAAGGACAGACAGGACAAGAGAGCAGTGCAAGGGAGCACAGCAAAAAGGGACTGTGTATTTTGTAGGTTCTGCACAGGGCAGGTACTCAGGCATGTGCCAGCCAGCATCTTGCCTCCAGTGAGAAACAGAAAAATACCTCTCAAAGATACTCCAGAAATGCTTGTCAGCCTGGCTCACTCAGTTATGTGCTGGGACTACTGCAGAGGTGGAACAGGAAAAATCCCAAAACAACCAGAGGAGCTAACCTGTTAAACTAAGCCCTTCCATGCATTTGAGATTATCCTCAGCTAATCAGCAGAAATCCCCATCATGCTGTGTGGTATTAGGATGTGTAAAGTCACTTGTATTTTACAGCCCCTCATATTTATCTGACGGGGTAGTTAATGGATGCATAGCTGTAATATTTTCCCACACAAAGCTTGAACAATGCTGTAAGTCTGTGTACATGAACAGTGCACCAATGCAAACCTGGCAGGGAAGACTTTGAGTGTTTGAGAAAAGTGTTTCAACAGTAGAGTGACTCCAAGGAAAAAACCCAGTGAAGCTACTTAGGGATCTAAGCTTCAGGTTTGACTATTAGAGTTGCTTAGGGCACTAAGAGCACTCTTAGAGCCTCTTAGGTTAAGAGAATAAAAACATAACCACTCTGCATGATGCTGCCCCTTGCAGCATTGCTGTTCTCACAAAAAAGCAAGGAGTTGGTGTGTAAGAGGAGAGAAAGAACCCCTCAGGCAAGTGAGAGCCTCCTTCTGGCTGCACAGCACTCGGTGTCTGGCTCTTTACAGTCACCCAGGGAACATTTGGGTTCCTCACTGCTGGTGGCAGCTCAGGCAGGCCTGTGTCAGGAAGCTTCTCCACTGCAGAGGATGTGGAAGTTTCAGTGCTGACACACAGACTGTTACCCAGCAGTTGCTCAGAACCAAAAACATCCCCCAGGACTGTTGTTCTCAGTGATTTCCAGCCACAGAGAAACCACCTCTTTCCAAAAGGAAACTGTACCCATGAATGCATTTCTGGGCTTTTATCTTTGTTACTTTGTTTCACATAACTCATTACATCACTTACCTGGTTTCCAGGTTCTTGTTACATCACTTACCTGGACACCAAACTTCTTCATTTCCAGTCTTAAAGCATCACAAAATTTTTCAATAGCTGCCTTGGTCATAGAATAAATGCCATTTCCCAGAGTAAAATAGGCAATGATGCTGGACATGAAAACAATACGTCCTGGAGAGAAAACAGTGCAAATAACAAAACTTCACTCTCTAACAGTCTTTAACATGGAATTGATTTGCCTCAGTCTTGAGCTGCTAAGAATGTGGTGTTTAGCAGGAGACTGTTTTCCTGCACACTGTGCCAAAACTGGGCAGTGTCAGTGAGCAGTCCCAGCACAGACGGGCACTCAGCTCTGCTGAGCAGAAAACTTCCCACAAAAACCTTCCACCTAGTGACAGCTGTTGGACTAGGCAAACTGTAACACTTATCCTTCTGAGCCTGAGAGAGGATGAAAAGGATGGAAACAAAGCAGGGACCTAAAGACTGAAAAATAGTAATGAGACTGTGCTAGAAAGAATAGGACTGCAGAGGAGAGGGGAGGTGATATTCCCTGAGGTGGATTGTATGGTTACTAATATCAGTTTTTTCTGTGCTAATAATGTCTCTGCATTGAGACCAGGTTCTGTAACTGTGCAAATAAATTCCAGTGTACAGTGAGAAGCTTTACCAAGGAAATGTCACTTGCCAAATATGTGCAGGTTTACAATTCCTCACAATGATTTCCCTGATCTGTGCTGCTTTCCCTCCTTTCTAACTCCTGCTGTGTGCAGGCATGCCTTAAATAGCAGAGATTCCTCATGTGAGGCACTGGACTGTGGTTCATTTCCATTGTTTCCTTGTAAACTGTCACACAGTCCAACCATGGGGTAAGGAATGTCTGTGTGTGGATATACAAATACCAGAGGTGAGGGAGAAGATGGTCTTGTCACTGACAATGCAGAGAACACAGCTGCACTCCTGTTGCTGCCACAGATGCAGATAACATCTGGGCCCCAGATCTCACCAAATGGAATAGGCTTGGGGGATATCAAAAGGTATCACAGGAATGCAGTGAAATCTGTCATTCTGAACTAGGTTCCCTGCCTTCCTATACAGCATCCCTAATAAATCTTATCTAGAGTAAGAGGAAACTAACTACCAGATGCTGATCAACATGCTCTATCAGCTGGCCTGGCCAGCTAGAAAAGATATGGGGAAATGTTGCTCCTCAGGGCAGAATGTTTAAGTCCTAGGCTGGAGGGCATTACCTCCCTTTACAAGTATTATAATACTTGTATTTTAATTTTGAAGTGTTTCTTGGAATAGGTGCACATCCATGGCAGTAAGCAACGGGTAGGATGACCTCTGCCTCCTTTGTCCAGTAGCTGAGTGGATGGGGCTCACACCCAGGATGTGGCACACCTCATTTAACTTCTCTTTAAAGTGCCTAAGGGAATTGAAACTCAGCTTCCCCAAGAGAATGCTCCAATGTCTGTAAGTCAAGCTTTTCACTTGGAGAGGTGACTTGATGTCCCTAAACACATAAGCTTTAGCTGTCCTGGCTGTTCCTGCAAGGAAGGTGACAGCAAATCTAGGATTCTTCCTGGGATTCTTTCTAGAGAGCCTTGGCCTCCTCTCCTACATAGATGGTACTTGAGAACGGAGTGCAGGAGTTAATCAGGAAAACACTGACAGAATGTTCCTTTGAGCTAAGGTGTGTGTGCAGCCATCCAGACCCAAGCCTTCTAAAGGTTTATGCATGTGTGTAATATTGCACGCACTGTTAGTCCCCTTTGCTTCAAAGTAAGGCTGTGCAATTCATGGGGTCAGAGAAATGCCTCTGGTGGATCAGCATCACAGAGTTCCAGCAGTAAGTAGGACATGACAGGGAAAAGAGATGTCTCCCTGTGTAATGGGCCACATAACACACTCACTGGGTACGCACAATAGCACATTCTGCTACAAAAACACATCCAGCCTGCAGTATTTAAAGGTTTCTTTCTTCTTCTGTCAGAATATCATCTACCAAAGGCAGCCAAGCAGAAAGAAGCAGAACAGCCCAAAAAAAGGGATGCACTTTTCTTCCCAACAGTTTGTGCAGCAGTGACACCTGGGGTTTCCAGGTGAAACCTACCCCTTCCTGTGCTTGATGCTGCACTCAGAGCACAAATCCTCACCCTAAAGAGCCTACAGCCAGAACAGACAAGGGAGAGGGGATCTTCCTCCCCAAACACAGATGAGACAGGTAGGGAACAAACTGCAAAGCACAAACAAACTGCAAGGCATGCTGCTATGTTGCAGAGGGCTATTAAACATTTCCTTCTCAGAAAGAAGGATAAAGCCCACATGTAGGGAGGTTCATGCAAATACATTTATCCCCCTGGATACCCATGCACCTCTACATACTTAAAGTTTCCTGCCCAAGGTCACAGAGGCTCCACAGAGCTGGAACTGGAAGCTGGATGTCTCTAGTTCACCTCTGTAGGGTCATTCCTCCTCTCCTAATTGCCAAACAATAAAATTGTAAAGCCTAAATAATAAAATTAGGCAGTTTATGGAACTTTGTGTTTTCTGGTGGTCAGTGCTTAAAAAGGCTTGCCTGGGCTTAATGATCTATGGTAAACATTCTTCCTCTTTTTTGAGTCAAACACTGCGAGAAATCCTTATTTATAAATACTTTTTTTTTTCCCTCTATGTACTGCAAAGACAAAATCTTTGAGGATATTTTTTCCCTTTATGGCTTCAGCCTCTTTTCAGGATCAAGTTGCTCTTTCAGGCCACACAGAAGGAGACTGTCATTTCAGTTCAATGAAAGACAATTAAAGCCTCTTTTATAGATGTTACATTACCCTGATTATAGTAAGCTAATTATTCTACAACTCTAAATAACAGTGGATTAGCATTACCCTTGTATTTCCTTAGAAGGGGAAGAAATGCCAGGGTTGTCCTGATGCTCCCAAGGAGATTCACATCTGCAAATTTTTCATATGTCTCCATTGGCAGCCAGCCTGTCTCACCAAATGTCGATATTCCTGCATTGTTGACAAGGCCCCAGAAACCTATGGAAGAGAAATGACTCAGCAAGCACCTTTAACTGCAGAGCAGCCACTGTTAGATAACAAAGCACCACCACTGATTCAGACCCTTGAGAGAAACTGTGGGGTTGTGTAACACCTTTGTCTTGTCCACTTTAAAGTGCAGGCATGTTTTGTTTAGTGAAGGAATGCCACTGTGGCCATAATCTGGGCTAAACGGGGGCGTTTGGGTTGGAAAAGCCTTTAAAAATCATCCAGTTCTACCCCCCCTCCCATGGTCAGGGACACCTTTCCTGTAAGTCTCAGTGATATTTAATAATTGCTCATTCTACGGTTGCCTTAAGATATTTATAAGATATTTAAGAATAACATGATCTGGGAGACTACATCTTACTGCCAATGTGGTGTACCGTGATATTTTAATTACTGTAATCCCACTGTGTGCTATGAGCAGCTTTGTGAAAATTATATTAGGCAGTCTAAAGGTTAAGGGGTACTATTTTCAAAGTGCCTGACTAATTTAAGAGCCCAAGCCTTGCATCTTTTTCCAAGTTTTGAGCTCTGATTTCTTCTGAAATCAGCCAGAATCAGGTACATGGCTGCAACACTGGGTAAAGTAATCAAGAACAGTCAGTGGCTTTTGAACACCATTTTTGCCCATGTAATGACAGGTTTTGCTGCTAAGGAGAAAGATGTCAGCGTTCACAAGCAGAAAGGTACTGGCAGTGAGGGTTGTTGTGCCCGAGCTCAGTGACAGGGAGCTGAAGGCCTTCAGCCCAAAGGCACAGCAGGGCTAACTAACAGTGCCAGCAGGCTCAGCATGGAATGCTGTGCTGGGGCAGGGAGCACTCCCAGCCCTGACAGGGCTCACATGGAATGCTGTGCTGGGGCAGGGAGCACTCCCAGCCCTGACAGTGCTCACATGGAATGCTGTGCTGGGGCAGGGAGCACTCCCAGCCCTGACAGGGCTCACATGGAATGCTGTGCTGGGGCAGGGAGCACTCCCAGCCCTGACAGGGCTCACATGGAATGCTCTGCTGGGGCAGGGAGCAGTCTCAGGCTGCAGCTCACAGGCTGCCCAAGTGCTGGTGGAGCTGTGCTGGCTGGTGCCTGCCTGCACAGCCTCTAGCTGTGATGGTGCCTGCCTGCACAGCCCCTAGCTGTGATGGCCAGCTAAGCAGGGAATGACACAGTGCTTCTGGAAACATCTCTGTTCCTGTCCTCAGTCCTGATAGCATATCGAGGGTGACAGCAGCATAACTCAGGAGTAGCAGGGCAGCCTGACTGGCACTGGAACAGCTGAATTCACAGCTTACTTTTGCCACCCTTGACAATTTTGCTCATGCATTTCTTTTAAGGAATCCCTGTTGGTGTCCAGGGCAATTAATTGTTGTGTCATGCTTTCTCCAGGACCTCCAATCCTGGGTTTCTGTGGAGCCCGAGCAGGTTTTAGTGTCTCTCTTCCTCTGGACACATGAGTTTGGGGCAGGGGTGATGCTGACCCAGCTGTAGCCTCCTGTACCTGTGGCAGCAGAATTATTCTCAGGGGACTTTTGATCACATTAGTCAAGGCACTGCAGAAAGCTTTGAGCTGAATCCTTTTCTCTCTGTTCTTCTCTGATGCAACTACGGCAATAATTTCATGGTACCTTGAAATGCCCATTTCTCATGGGTCCTTCCAGAGCCCTGTCATTAATGCTCTAAGTGTGCATTCAAAACATATTGTAAATTTGCTTAGCCAAATGCAGCTCAGGTAGCTTAAAAATACAGATGAAAATCCTGAAGGACAAGGTACAGGAATTAAACGTCTGAAGGAGAGTGATGCTGCATTTCCTCAGTGTCCCTGCAGAGCCACATTTGGAAAAAGCAGGTGATATTTGGTGTGTTAGACTGTCAAAACAGAACTCAGTCCAAACACAGCTCATGAAGAGAGGTGTTAGACTATGCTACAGCAGGCAGGGAAAAAATAAACTGGAAAGTAGGACTGGATGGCACAGAGATTTTCACTGATCTCTGTGTTGGGAAAATGGATCCTGACAACAAAGATTCAGCCATGGATCTAAGAATCACATTAGGAAACTGAACTTAAGATTAGTGAGGCTTTCTGGAGAACAGTAACTCTCACATAAGCTCCCCAATAATTTCTACTTCACAACATGGTGACCAAAAGGCACATATCCAACGTCCCTATTGAGGCCCAAAAGATATCTGGTATCTTTTCCAGAAACTCTTTAAATCCTCTTCCTATTTGAGTTAGCCCAGCTGCAGGTTTGCAAAACCTTTTGAAAATCAGGTTGTTTCCGTGTTGGTGCCAACACTCAGTTAACACCTGAATTCTACCACACTCTGTAATTCCAACAGGTTCTTGATTCTTGGGATCACTGATCTTTGGAGTTTCTCCTCTAAGCCTGAGCCCAAATGAAAATTACAGGCTCTCTGCTGATAGATTCCAGACCAATACTAAAGGAAACTAAGAGTGCAGGGTGCTAGCAGGCCAGGTGAGATTCCTGAGTTATATTTACATCCATTCATGAGTCACCATCCTTTGCTTGGAATATTATAATGAAATACTCTTTGCTGTAAGGAGAATCTATTTCTATAGGAAGGCTGGGCTAAAATATTGTACCATGTGTGAATTCCATGAATACAAAATCATAATTATGTGTAAGAGAGTACTTAATAACCTTTGAGTAGGAAGTGGGACTAAAACTAATATCCCTCTGTTCCAGCCAGCTAATGTCACCCACTCTTAGCAGGCAAGGAAATGAAGAGAAATTCTTATTTGAAACAGAAGAAAATCAGAAAAAGGAAGCCTTTAAGGGCTTTTGGGAGATATTTGTGTCTATCTGGAGGTTGAGGAAAGGCCTGAGAGGGGAAAGCTCTGCCTCTTAATAAGATAAGGTCAAGATCAACCATAAATACATATGCTTAATGAGCAATGTCTAGGCTTCTTCTCCCTTCACATCTCATTCCATCCCCTTCCCAATGAGCTAATGAGCCAGGCAGGCAGAGGCCTTGCATTTCTTTATCTCTCTGCATGCCCCATTCTCCACTTTTGTTCCCTGGATGAGCAGGAAATGTTTGTGACTTGGAGGGAATCTCACTTCTGAGCTTGAGGAAATCTGCTCTGCACCAAGCGTATCCCAGAATTTCACAGGATAGTTCCCACCCTGCAGTCCCAGTGGGAAAGGAGGTAACTGCGGCCCCATCACCTGCACTGTGTCACGTGTGCTGAAGGGATAACCCAGGATTTAGGTTGTCTGCAATTATTGTGGAGCTAAGTCTGTCCATTCTCCTGGGTGCACACTTCTGTACGGTATAGACTTGACACGTTTCCCTTTCAGTAACCTCTCCAGGGATTAGCTTGACAAACCTCAAGCGGTTCCAAGAAGCAGCTGCTTTGGTATGGCACGGCAGCTGCCCTGTCTGTATTTCTTGTATCTATTTCGTCTTTCACAAGTCACGCCCAGAAACGCATCAGTCCTATCCCTCCGATGCCTGCACAGTTGTTCTGCGCTGCGCTTTCTCTGCTGTTTGTGCTTTTGGGTACCTGCAGAGGGGCTCCAGGGACGCCCCCCTCGGGGAGTTCCTCTCCCGGTGGAAAGATGAAGCTCGCCGGTGGCGCGCTGAGCAGCGCACCGGCTCTACACTGCCGGCACCTTCGGGCAGGCTCCGCTCCGTGAACGCACCACGGGATTTTTGATAAAATCCCGCCGTCCTTACCAATAGCCGTGAGTGCACCCAGCCCATCGGTGACGGTGCTCGCTACCCTCACTGGGCTGTGACAGCCCAGCCGGCCCTCTCAGGCAGCTCCCCGGCAGCAGTCCCGGGCGAACCGAGCCGCCCTCCTGGCGACAGCGTGTCCGCCGGCGCCTGAGGCGCCGGTCCCCCTCCCGCGGCCGCCCGGGGCTCACCTCGCTCGGGCAGGTGGCTGAGCACCAGCTCCTTGGCGGCGCGCACGTCGCGGGCGCGGGTCACATCCAGCCGCAGGACGCGCAGCCGGCCCGCGCCGCCCGCCTCCTGCTGCAGCCGCTGCGCCCCGGGCCCGCCGGGAGACAGGCAGCCGGCGAACACGGTGAAGCCCAGGCGGTGGAGGCGGAGCGCCAGCAGGTGCCCGAAGCCGCTGTCACAGCCCGTGATGAGCACGGCCCGCCCGGCCGGCTCCAGCCGCGCCGCCCCGCGCCGGCACAGCCGCGCCAGGGCCAGCGGCAGCAGCAGCAGGAGCACGAGCAGGAGCTGGACCGCTGCCCACATGCCGCCCGCGCCGCCACACCCTCACTGTCTGGCAGCCAGGGAGGAGCGCTCAGGAGCGGGCAGCGCCCTCCCCGCCCCGCAGCCCCTCCCCAGAGCCGCGCCCGCCCGCCCGCAGGCAGCGCCCCGCCACGCCCCGCGCTGCACGGCCAGCCCGGCTCCGCTCCGGCTCTGCTCCGGCCGGCCCCGCCACTCCGAGCGGCGTGCTGCGGGAACACCGCCCTCTCACCCCAGGTCTAGATTCCAAAAGAAAGCGCAGGCTCCTGCAAGCATCGTGCCCTGCATCATGGCCAGCTGGAGCTGCGCCGGCGGAAGGGAGCTGGGTTATGCCGGCATCCAGCGGTATGGACGGTTCAGCTTCCCTGCTCAGCTGAGTTTACACCGTCCCGCCACTACAGACTGGCCGCAGGGCACAAATGAAAGCAGCCATGGGTGTTTCTATATCGGTCAGGTGGGGATTTCTAAAACAGCTGCATTATTATGTTATAGTTGCTGTAGCTTACGCTATGTATTACATGGCAGTATTAAATTGATGTTGGGTTTCTTATGACTCAGGTCTATGACTGTTGTTCTCTCAAGGGTGCCTACATTAGCCCATGGTGAAGGAAAATGTCTGTTTCTTGTAGGCTAAAGTGACAGTTATACATTGCTGAAAAAAAGATCCCTGAGAGCTACCATTACAGGAGAAATGTGATTAGGCAGTGTTTTCTCTGCCCCTTCCTTTATCTGAGCAACTCTCCAGGCACCTATTGAAAGTGACACTATGTCATATCTGCCTCCTCTGAGTAAAATGAAATGACTGAAAGAACCAGATGCCTTTATTAATTGTGATTTAACGTTGGCTTGTGAAAAATACAAAGAGGGCAGTCATTCATTGACATATACACAGCAGCACGGGAAGCAGCAGGTCTTAACACACACAGAGAAGGTTCCAAATATTAAACTACTGTGTCTCTCCGTTCAGCCCTGTTTACATTTAGTGAACAACCTGTATCTGGTTGTGGCAGATGGGTTTCTGAACTGGTGTTGCCCTGCTGTCCAGGAGTCTCCAGAAATCACATGGTCCCTACAGTCAGCTGTAGGGTGTTTTGTGTTTGCCTGTGGATACCTTTGCATTGACATAGAGTTTTTTATGATATCCAAAGGAGATAGGGAATAATTATTGTTTAATTTGCTTTCCAGAGGCCAAGGCATTCCTGTGTTTTTACTCTCATTGGCTGTACCTCTGCCTAGGTTTATTTCAGCTTTAAATTGTCCAGTGCTCTCTTCTGCACTGCTGAGCTCTCCATAGGCATTGCATAATAGGACTCAAAGCCTCAAGTGGCTTGGGAAAGCTTTGCTGCTGGGAGACAAAGTAGGGCATGGAGTGGTAAACCCCAAAGATAACCAGATACTTGTCCTCAGAAGGATTTATTTGATCATGTTCCATCACACTGGAAGATGCTGCCTCTTTTTAGCCTTCAAAAGATCACTCAGTCTTCTGCAACTACATGAGTCACAAAGTTTTGTCTTTATATTAACAAAATAATTATGCAACCCGCAAAATCATGAGAGCTGGTAACAGCCTGTGCTCTAGCCAGCTTCCCTGTCTGGTTCCTCCGGCATAAAAAGACAGGGAGTGATTCCAAATTCTCCTCCTCCATACCTCCTACCCACCTCTCATCCTCGTCTGCCAGTCTCTCCTCTCAGCTTTTGTGTCCTGCTAATAACAGAAGAATCACAGGCAGTGACAAAGCCATTCTTTTGAAAACTAAGAGGTGACCCAGCCAACCTCTGGATTTTATGCTGTCTCTGTTCAAAAAAAAAAAAAAAAAAAAAAAAGGTGTTAAAAAGGTGGTACACAAATGTGACACACTTCCAGCTGAGAACAAGAGCAGTATGTGGTCAGAGCAATGCGATCATTTAGGCTGAAAATTATGGATTACAACTGTGTCCCTCACACTTAAAAACAACTTCATGACTACCTAGTCCAGGAAATGAGGCCACTTAGGTCTCCAGTGCAGCACATTTGCAGTAAAATTTATTTATTTCTTGGAATGATTTCCCTCTGGTTTATAGTATTCTGTTCCTAACTCAAATATATACACATATGTGTACACATGCTCACATGGTAGTGTGTACTTTTAATTTATGACTCTGCAATGCCTAGTTTCTGAAATCTTTTCCATCTTTAGGACTTAATTTAAAAAATGAAGTTTTTATCTCAATCAGTTCTACCCCTTATGCAATTCCAGTTAGTTGTGGTTTAACTGTAACAAGTCTAAGTAAAGGCTTGGATTCTGAGGAAATAGATGAGGAAAAGGAAGACACTTAGAGCCTGATACTGATGGGGATCTGGACAGTTCTGCTTCCAGAATATGCCCAGGGACCTTCAACTCTTCCTAAGAGCATTTCTGGCAACAGCAACGTCTGAAGCTTTTGCTTCAGAGCTTAAAGCTTTATTCTGTGTTGCTGTAAATTTTACAGTGTTTCTCAAACCAGGACAAGTGTAAAACAATAAGTTGCTCTGGGAAGGCATCATAATATTTTTTTTGTTATTGGGTTGCCATGTTGTCCCTACCCTAAAAACACAAACTGCTTTTCTAAAGGACTGTCAAGTTTCTGTAAAGGACCAGGACAAAGGAGAGCTGGAATAGGCTGTGTTCCTCTACTGCACCCTGGGACTTCCAGTTTGATTTCAGGGAAGACAGATCTCCTTTTGACCTCATTCCTGAGTGGAGGATCTGTGGCTGTGGGTAGCAGAGCTTGCTGTGGTCGATATGTTAATATTAAGTTCATATTTAAATAATATGAACAGATCTTTGTTCAGCATAGCTCCAGCAGAAATGAAGGTACAAGGGAAGGGAGGGGGCAGTGTAGCTTTTCTCTGCTCTTAATCATCTTACATTTTTCCCTCTTCTCATATCTACTCAGCTTTGCTTATTTTCTCCATTCTCTTGGTCCTGTTCCCTCAGCCCTCTACCCCTCCTGGCAGCCTTTGTGCACGCTGGAGCTGTCTCAGCATTTGCCATCTGCCATGCTCAGTGGTGCCCACTCTCAGCTGTGGGTAGGAGCAGTGAGATCTTTGATGTCTTTCTTACAGGCTCAACTCTCCAGCATGGTGTGCAAGCCATTGTTATTTTTGTATTCTAAAGCAAAGATGAAACCCTGATTTCTTTTGAGGGAACTGCAGAGCCATCCCTGGTTTCACATGAATCCCTTTTGGTGCAGAGCACCACTTTGTCAAAGCTTCAGAAAAATGCTGAGAATGTGACAGTGCCTCCTAAAAGTTCCAAATAAGCCAGCAAACAAGAAATACAGACCCCTCTTTTTAACATTCTTAAGCTTTTGTAGATTTCATGATTTTCAGGGTGCAGGATCAGGATTTTGGCTGTATCACACAATTCCCAACAAATGTGACTTTTCTTTGCCATCCATTATGTCTTGTCAGCTCAGCCCCCAGACCATGTAGCACTCCTTTTGTTATTGTGCAGTAAATAGCATAGCAGGCTGCTGGTGAAAATTATGCTTATCTGACCAAAAAACCCCATTAAATTAATCTTGATCAGCCCATCTGGAAGTTCAGGAAATTAGGCTCCTACTTCTAATGCTAACACACAAGTGACACTGCTTGCTGCAACTGTCCAAAAAGCTGACATTGAATTTGCATCTGCAGGCAAGCATTTCAGGACTGGGAAAAGTGGCTTTCCAGGAAGAAAATCAAAATGTGGGGTTTTGGTGCAGCCGGACAGGCAAAGACAGTGTGAACAGAAAGGCTTGCAGTTTTTAGAGCTGGTGAGCTGCACGTCCTCCCCTGGGATCCAGGCAGAGAAGGCTGTGCTGTGGTGTCAAAGGAAAGGAGCCCATGGGAGGCTGTCATTCCTTGGAATTAGACAGCAGCAGTGGCATGTGGGCTGTGCATGGGGAATATCCAGCCTTTGAGGACTAAGCAGGATGTCTGGTTGTGTATAATGGGATGAGCTGTATTAAAATCTTGCTGCATATTTTTAAAAAGCCTGGACTCAGTTGACAAAACAGATTTAGGACGCCATGTGTATTGCTCAGTGTGTCAAAAAAAGGGAGGCTGCTTCTATTTAAAAAGCAAGGCAGGAATATCTCTATCCATGAAACATTTTCAAATACTTGTCACTGCAGACGGTGTCCAGACTATTCCAGAGATTAAGCTGTCCATTTGTCAGGAATTATTCTAGTAAGTCCCTAGGATTAAGTCCTTTTTGGCAGTACTGGAGTAGCAACAAAGCAAAAGAGAGAGATGGAAAGAAAATTCTCCTCGAAAAATTTGCTGTCTTTTCTAACCTGAAGTGACTGATCCTTTTTCCACTGGAACAGCCCTGGCTCAGGGACAGATGGTTCAGCTGGAAATGCAGGGGCAGCGTGGAAAGTGAAAAGACACCCTCTACCTTCCAAACAGCACATTCCAAAACAAACAAAAAATTAAACGCTGTTGTGTCTCATTTCTGACTTGAAAGACAAATGTGGGATGATTCTGACTTCCAAAGGCTACTGCAAAATGATCCCAAGGGAGTAAAAATGCTTGGGCCGCTCCTCCACACAGCCTAATACCCACTTCTGTCATGGAAGGATTACCTCAGCATACTGAGAACTTCATTTGGAGGTGGAGGATAAGGATGAGGGCAGATCAAGTCTCCTTCCTGGTGACCAGGTTTGGAGAGTGCTGAAATCCAAATGGTCTCCTCCAGCACATATTTTCACCTTAGGCACACTGTGCAGATACAGATTCATCAGGTAAACAGTTTTGAACCTGAGGATTACTGAAGAAGGAGCACAACATTATGAAATTAGGATTTATCTCTGGTTAAAAGTGATTTTTTTTTTGAGAAACAGCATGTGTTTGAACACAGGGGCTCTTCCCAGATGATGAAAAGCCCTTGCAATGCAAGATTGTTGGGAAATTCCAGAGGTGTCAGAGTAGGTACAAAATCAGTTCAATGATGATAAGCTGATCAGTGTCAGAATTAGCAGATTTTAAGAGAAGTTTACACAGGCCTTAAATACCCCACTCCAGATCTGCCCAGAATTAGCTTTTGGTAATTTAGATTAATGCTGTAAAAGAAGTGCCTGAAGAAGCAGAGGACATATTTGCATTGATTTGACTGCAGATTCTTACCATGCAAGAGACAGAAATGTGAAATCTGACTCATACAAGGAGCTCCTACGAGTGACAGAGCCAGCAGGGGTGTAGCTTTTGAGTACAAAGTGTGCCAATCTCGCTGGTTCCAACTAACATTCCACTGTGGCACCTGTAGATTTGCCTGTCAGAGCTCTTATTTTCATGGAAAATCTATCCCACCAAGCACGTTAGAAGCTGAACAACTTTATCATCTCTGCACTTGTACAATTTTCCCAAGCCAGGGACCCGAGGGGTTGCGGTTTCCTTGGCTCATCAGTGCAGAGTATTGGCAGTAACGGGTACTTACTTTGTGCTTGGGAGTTGGTATTTCCAGGAAAAATCCAGTGCCAGTCGATGCCCACGAGGTGGCAGCCTGTGCGGGAGAAACCTGCAGGAGCAGGGATTGTCCGGAACACCTTCCCCCTCCCCTGCGCGGGCAGAGGCTGCCTCTGCCCTGCTCCAGGGCTCGGGGCTCGGGTCATGGCCAGCCTCACCTGCACCGCAGCACCCCACGGGCAGCCAGCAGCTGAGGCACTGACAGGCAGGAAAAACCCGGGGAAAGCAGGCAGGCCGATGATTTAGAGGAATAGCGGGCAAGTTCCATCCCTGCAGACACAGTCTGGAGGGGGATGCAGTGAGAGAGACCCAGGAGGCTGATGGCCAAAAGTTACTTCGTGCTGATGAGCAGCGAAAGAGCTCCGAGTTTGCAGTGCAATAAATATAGATGAGCACAGGAGGGTGCTGCTCTTTCTCTTAGCACAAGGCAGCATCTCTCTTCCCTGCCCCGTGGTGCCATCAGCTCACAGGCCTCAGGAAGGCTTGTGTGTGTTCATCCTGGACAGAGCCCGTGGGGATACAGCTGCTGAATAACCCCAGATCACTGCCTGTTTCTAGAGTAAAGTGACATTCACGTGAAGGACAGGTTGTGCTTTGAGGTGACAACCAGCACAGCCAGCAGTCTGCTGGAAAAGCACCCAGGTCTGTCACCCTGCAAAATGCTGGCACAGGGGAAGGTGTGGATGGTTTTACTGCCATCCCTCTCCAGCTAAGGGTATAAATCAGAGGCTGGGTGGTTGACATTCCTGCTGCCCTTGTGTGCAAGGACAGCCCAGAGAGTGGCACATCATGTGCCAGTTGATCCAGGCTAGAGGAGCCAAGACACCCATTTGTATTGGAAATTACTCTGCAATTTTGTAGAGTATCATTTGCCTTTCCTTAGCAGTGTATCAGCTGGTAGTGAGGGTGCAAGGATGGGTAAGGAAGTCTGGGAAAAGTGGTCTGAGAGAACAGATCAAATCAGAGACAAATGTGACAGAGAAGCCTGGTTTCCTTATTTACAAGTCTGTTTTGTCCTGTGTGTAGGACAAGAATAATACCCTGATGCCCCCTCAAAAAGAAATGTAAAAGCCCAAAGGATACGTGAAGGTTTTCATTTCTAAAAATAGAAGTCAAATAAAACTTTTTAAATTGGAAGTCAAAAGCCAACTCCATTTTAGAGTTGGAGGGGTGAGAGGAGCTGTATCGTAGACAGCAGAGAGGCTTTGAATAGAAGAAACAGAGATACTGAAATTTGCTGCTGAGCTCACTGACGCAATTTAAGAGTGACTCAAGACAGCAGCTACCACTCACCCATCTGATGCCTCCGATCTCAAACCTCACTTACATTATGCAAAAGGAATTAAGCCATAGGTCTGGTTTCTTCCTGGAAAGCCCACAGGAAAGAAGGCTTGGCTTTTCTGACACAGTTCCAGGTCCAGCTGCCGGCAGCATTGTCCAGCCTGACATCTCTGAACACCTGCGTGGGGTTAACTCCTTGTGCCTGCACTGGGACAGCACAGACAGCCAAGTGCTGGGCTCAGAGGGGGAGCACCTGGCTGGCAGGGATCCTCTGTGAGGAGAACAGGATGGAAATGTTACTGTTTGGTGCCCCCTCATACAGGCCTACTTTTATGAGAACGTACAGGACCCATTTTTTTACAGCTGGTGTTTTCCTATACACCTGAGCTGAGCAGTTTCCCTGGCTTGGGATTCTTGCCTCCCCTAACCTTTGCCTCAGTGGTAAGAAATTGCAACTGCCCCACTGCAGAAATACGGGGGCTCGCTTTTCCAGCCCAGGCAGTGTGCAGATCATTTGGACTGGCACCTTCCCAAGCATAATGTTCTGAAATGTCACTCTGCTCCTGGGTGAAGCTTGGCTTCTTCCCAGCTTGTCTTCTCCTTTGGCTTGCAGCATCTGTGCATCTTGCCCTCATTTCTTGGCATGCAGATGCCTGAAGGTGTAGAAGGCAGTGCTCTTGTTAATGCTGGGAAAGTGAAAATAAATGTATTTTAAATCCTAAAGGGATCTTGCCAGGGTACATCTTGCTGTCATGCAAATTCCTGCTTTTTGAATGACCCCCAAATGGAAGAGAGATGCTTTGGAGAAGCACAGGGCATGTTCAAGGCCTCCTGGCAGCACTCTAAACTGGGTCATTTTTAATGCTCCTCACAGGGGGCTCACAGCATAGCTTTAAGCCTCTATATTTGGAACTTTGGATTTAAGGTTTTCGTGATAAAATTTGCACGTGGGTTTTGGCCATTCCCTTCCTCTGATGGTATTGCACTTCCTTTTTAATTTTGGCATATTTCCAAGGGTGCCAGACAATCAGGGATCAGGAATTGACTCAGGTTCAGACAATGTGCCACAGAGCAGCAGGTTCTGTGATGGTGTTCCCTCCTTTCGAGCAGAGCCCACTGGTGTTGCTCTGGCAGTGGACAGGGATGGCCACAGTTGTGATTCAGACCTCTGAGAATCAAAGCCATTCCTGAAGCACTGGGAACATTTGGAGGCCGAGTTCTTATCTGGGTTGCTAGAGAATATCCTGTTTCTGAGAGCCCTGTGTCACATGGGGGCTGGTTAATAATGAATGCCAGGATGCACAGCTGAGTGCTGGCATACGAAAGGAGCTGTGCTCTGAGCACCAGCTTCTCAGCCTGGCAGCAGCAGGACACAGTTTACCTAAATTTGCTCAGCTGGTTTTTTTTTTCTTTAAGTTGATAATAGCTTTTCCTTTTCTGTCATTAAATAGCTTCTGATAAGAATTTATTTTCCCAAGGGAAACAGGAAAGACGTGGAAATCTCTGAAAAAAAATGAGTAAAAAAAACCTACCTCAAAGGGTAATTGTGTGTTCTACTTTCCAAAGCATTTCATTTCCCCTCCTGAATTGTGGTTTGACATCTAGAGGAAAGGGGGTGGCCAAACCTGATTAAGCCAGGCTCGAGTTTGGGTGGCACAGCCTCAGAAACAACATCGGTCCCACGTTCTGCAAAGTTTTAATCCCAGGTGTGGAAGAAATCAAAATCAGTTCTGTACCCTGTCGTGGCCGTACCAGGAGGGAAGAGCAAATCCCTACAAAGGTCAGCAGAGACCCAAAGGCAGCTCATGGAGCTGGCCTTGTGCAGCTCTGTCCCAGTTCAAACACTCAGGAGTGGCTTAGCATTACATCACAGAGTCTTGGCAGCACTGACGAGGGCAAAGCCGTACTGCCCTACCTTGTTCTCCCTGTTCCCTCCTCACAAACCCTGATCTCCCCGCCTCTGTTGTCTGATCATGACAAAGGTGGTTCTGGCCCCTCCAGAGCCTGCCTGTCCCTCAGCAGGCACTTCACTGGGCAGTGCCAAGGCATGACTCCATGGTGTCCTTAAGTAGGCTGGAGCTTACAGCAAACACACAGGAGGAAAGCAGCAGCAGGGAACTCAATGTCTGCTTCAAAATTCTGATTACAGGTGTATTTAAAGGTGCTACATTTCTGAGCACCTTTAAATACACCTGTAATCAGGCCAAAAGGCATTCTTAGTGTTCATTAAGTTAATTGTGTCAAGGGCTTTCTTGTGCAAGGACATGGAGGAAAAACCCCAACCCCCCAGCTTAATATTGCACAACAGGGTTTCTAAGATGTGCTGGTCTCAATTCCATTTTTATTTTGTTGTTCCATAAAATTGTGTGTTAGGAATAGATTTATACTAGGCCGGTTTCTTAGAGTCTCCAATTGCCAAATCATTTTCTCTTTTTTTTTCCTTCCCCATAAGAGAATTTCTATAAAAATGTAGCCATTTGTAAGCAACCGTGTATTTGATAGCATTTCTCTCTGTGGCACATTTATGCTAGAAATCCAGAAATGAGAAACTCTGAAATGGCAGCATACTGAGAGCACTGTCTCCATTGGATTTCTTTCTAGCCTGAATTTTCATAACAGTTGCATTTGGGTTTCAGTTATACCCTACACTGGCTGATGAATATTAAACAAGGTCTACAGACGTTTCTTGGGTTTGCTTTTACGGACTCTGCTTGTACAGAGATATATCTTTTTGATGGTGCCCTTCTTGGTGCCCTCTATCTCACTATTTTATTGTTCCCAGGTTGTTCTGAGAGACAAGTGACAGTGTGAGACAGGAGGAGAATGATTACATTTTTCAGGGAAATTATACAGAGTAGAAAATCAATAGTTAGATGCTCCCTGGGACTGCCTTAAACTTCTTTGAAGAATAATTAGTTTGCAAGAGAGCTCTGGTAGCTGGAATTCCTCCCCAGTTCTGTATGCATAAGATAAATTTAGTCTGGAATAAGCAGTGTGTTTGAGGTCTCTTTGCTGATCTGGGGAAATGATTCATGTGGAGAGAATGAAGAAATTGGGAGAGGTGTGGGAGAAAACCTGACTGACCACATCCATCCTGGCTTGGAAGCAGCAGCAGAAACAGGGAAGGCCCTGAGAGCAGAAGTGGTGGGAGCTGGGGCCTGGGGCTCAGCACCTGATGATCCAGGTGACTGTTCCAGGGACAGTTATCCACTGGGCTGGCAGGGCTGAGGGATTACCAGCAGGGGAGTCCAGCCCACCCCTCAGCTGTAAGGGCTTCATTTGCTAAGCAGCAGCAGGTCGGCTTGTATTTAAGCAAACTGCCTGAGGCAGGGATCAGGATAGGCTTCCTAAACTTGGAGGGGATGATGGGGAGCAGCAGAGGAGTCTGGGTGAGTTCCAGCATTGTCTGCTGTTTCCTTCTATTGCTACAGGAGATGTAATAGCTCTGTGGGTTTGAGCTAGCCTGGGAGTGAGATCAGTCTTGCTCTCCAGAGCTGTCAGTGCTCTGTCTTTCAGAAGCATAAAAACACCCTTGGAATGTACAGAAAGCTGCTGCAAGAGGTGTCAATAGCAGTTCATGACAGACTAAGAGACAGCTAATCAATTCATTATCTCCCTAAAAGGGAGGACTAATAAGGCTGAAGAATGTGCTGGAGGCATAAAGTAGGCGGTATTATGAGAGATTTGAGAAAAATCTAACCAAACAAGAGAGTGAAGCAGCACAGCAGTAAAAGAAGTGATCACAGGGCATTGGAGAATGATCTCCTAGGATTAGTGAAAAGTCAGTGTTTAGTATTTGTTGCTATTTCCATTTTTAAAATCATAAGCACTGTATGAAAGTACATCTCCATTTTGCTTGGGTTTGGCTTGTTGGGTTTTGTTTGTTTGGATTTTTTTATGTGCATCTATTCTTAGGAACTAGACAAACATCTAAGCACATGTGTAGCAATAAGCATGTGACTCAGCCCCTCTACAGCCACAGATGCCTCTCCCTCTTAATTAACTGTGAGCAAAGACCAGTAGTGCAGGTTTGAGCTGCAGGTCCAAAAGTGGTGCTAACAAGCACATCTAGAGTTATAGACCTGTCAGCCTAGCTTTGGTTCCTGGAAAAACACTGGAGCAAATAATCAAACTATTGGAGTGCACCTAGAAGAAATTGAGGGGATGAGCAGCATAATTTTTTTTTTGAGACACATACTCAAAGGTTTGAGTTCCGAAGCTGCTTCATGTGTGCCTTTATAATGATTAGATGGCTGAAAATATCTGAATGCTAAACTGGTTGGAAAATTGATAGGGATGTGTTTGCATCTGTCTTTTGTTTACACCTGTGGAATGGCTGAGGCAAGAGAGCATGCAACTTAAACTTGCAGCTGGCCACACTTTGGAAAGGCTGTGAGCCTGCTGGGCAGGGTTAGAATTCAGTGTGATGCTCGCAAGTGGAAGGGTGGTAAGAACCCCACCAAAATCAGCTTGCCATCCAGCTGGGACTGTGCTTTGTCCCTCTGCTGATACAGATTTATGTGTTGCAATAAACTCTTCATAGAGGTCATTCTCTAGCTATGACAGGATTGGCACCAACAGCTACACGTGTAGCTGGCTTCTCAATGAGGATGAAAGCTTTGGATGTCTCACAAGCTGATCATCAATAAACAGCACCATGCTGTTACAGAAGAGGCACAATAAGGGTGTGAGCAGGACTGTTCCCCTGTGCAAAGGCAATAATCCAGCAAGCAGGAGCATTTGCTTTTGCCTAGGGCACTTCCAAGCTGAGCTGGACTGGGGTGAGTATGGAAAGGAAGGCAGGAAGACTGATGCAAGGTCCAAAAGGCTTGATTTGCTAGGGAAGGTAGAGGGGGTCTCCTCCTCAGGAGAGGGAGGCTGAGGGGAAGACTATTTCTCCCCAAAACACTGTCAGCTGCTGCGCAGGAAAAAGGCAATAATTTGGTATTTCTGACCCTGGCAGTTGAGACAAGAATCTTTGGGCTAAATTGCTTCCAGGGAAAATCAGGGCACTTGGTTTTCAGTAACTAATCTGGTACTAAGGGAGTGTGAAGGCTGGAGCAGATTTCCTGGAGAGGTCTGTGAGTCCTTCAAAAAAATCTGCCCCCCCTGTGAGGAATGGCCTATGCATGGCCTCCTCTAGCCAGGCCAGTGGATGAAATAATCTCTGGAAATTCATTCTAGACCTTTGGTTCTTCTAGGGCTGATTCACACCAGTCTACCAGCATGAATCCAGGTTGACTTAACTAAATCAGAGCCAGTAATCCCATCTCAATGGAAAGGGAACCTTGTCTTCTCAGCAATGCAGCTTTAGTTACCCAGAGGTTTTCCATTTTGGCAGTATTGAATGTGTAAGTGTAACTCACTTGGGTAGCAAGTATTAAATGTGTGAGTGCAGAGGAGGACAGGGTAGGAGGGTGCATGCAGCAGCAAGGAAATCACAATATCTAACCTGAAACTCCCTTGATAATTAGTGAGTGATGTCCAAGTCGTTGATTTTGTTCCACTCTGCCTCAGCCCCTCAGTGATGGTTTTGGAGGCTGATAGAGAGCAGTAATGTAGAGCAGATTTCTGACAGCTCTCCAAGCAGCAGAAGTAGTTCTACAAATAGGGAATAACCAAGGTAATTGGATTTTTTGCTTTGTTTTTTAAACAAGCTGCCAAGAAAGCTATTTCACTGAATTCTCCTCATTAGGAGAACTAATTGGTGGAGCAGCCAATGTCTAATGGGCTTGATCTCAGTGTCCTAAACCTAAGCTCTCAAAAATGTTAAGGTTTCTTTGACAGAAATGTTCAAGTTCACATGTTGGGGGATGATCAGTTAGCACATTATCCAAATCCTGTCTGGCATATAAATGGCTCCTGGAACTCTGGGTTAGGACCCCAGAGCCCTTGGCTTTCTCTTTTCCCCAGGTCAGACTCTGTAATGCTCCTATCAGTTTCACTGCCCTGTCTGTGCAGGAGGACGGGTTCTCACACCCATTGGAAAAGAGGCAGAGGAGTGGGAGCCTCCTTCTGAAAAAGGATTCAGCCACAGCAGTGGGTATTTAAGGGTTTGGTCGGTGTTTGAGCTTTGGCCTGCTGGCCCTAGGCAAGAGAGGGTTGTTATTCTGTCTCCTTGGAAGCACATGGAGCTTATCAGTGGGGAATGGTGTTTCAGGCTCTGCCTTGGGCTGACCTGTGACACAGTCCAGTGCAAAGTGCATCCAAGTGGCACAATGGAAACTTGTCAGTTGTTCTTTATTAAAAAAAATATTTAAAAGGCTAAAATAACTCACCTACCCATAAGACATTGCTGTTTGCAGTTGTGGTTTTTCATGCTTCCCAGAGCTGATACAACAGCACTGCCCATAGTTATTTTTTGTGGCTTTTTTTTTCATCCCTAGGGAATGCCAAAATAAATTAGACACATTATAGCAAACTAATCTTGTGACTTCACGTGTGGAGTTCCTGCGCTGTGGGAGGTGGAATCCAGGCTCTCTGCACAGATGCTGCCTGTGGCAGTCACTCTTTCAGTGCTGTGCTTGCTCACAGATGAGCAGCTGTCAATGGGACAAGTTCCCTCTCGTGAGGTTGTGGGGACAGGCATTGGGATGGAGGAGTGCCCCCCTTCAGCTTGGCAGTGGGGAAAGCTGCTCCTCAGGGAAATCTGCCGCTCCGAGAGATTATTTCCCCCCTGCCTTGCACTTGTCAGTTTGGAGATTGTCTCATCTTATTTCAAAGTCAGTTTTAAGCCTTTTAAATGAGCTTTATACTGATACACCAATAGGGTGTTTATATATGCTTTCGGCACTATCTATTTAGAGAGATGAAAGCAAAAGTTAACACGAACTTTCTCTCTGCCTAAAATCAAGGTAAAGGATTGTAAGGAATGCCTGTGGCTCCTTAGAACACATGCTGTGTCCTGAGGTATGCCAGCAGTGGCATCCCATAATTGACAAGGTACAAATTGCAAATACAGCTTCTCCAGGGCAACCCTCAGCAAAGCCTGTGTGGCAGCACCAGCCTCTCTGCAGTGACCTCCATGGGCCTGGTGCTGTCCCAGCCCGGCCCCAGTTCTGCCTCATCCTACTCTGCCTCTCTGCTTCCCTACCTTTTGCATCTCTTCAGCACCTCCCTGATGAACTCCCCAGCCAGGGGCTGCTGCTCACTTACTCGTGCAGGGGAGCCCTGTGTGACAGCACAGGATCTGCAAAGCCTTGGGGCTGGGCTGTCTGCAGGGCAGGTGAGAGGCACGTGCGGCTGCACCTGCAGGTCTGGTGCAAGCAGAGCCTCGGGGCCTGGCACCCATGAGATTATCCTGCTCAGACTGAGCAAGTCCCACCTGTCCTGAGACTTTTCCCACCCACACTGTGTGTCTGGAGTATCCAACACAGCCAAGACACATCACGGCAGGGTCACTTGGGCATGGCTGAGTTTAGGCACAGGAAATCCCAGTCCTGCCTTTTTTTTGTTGTTGCTGAAGTGAGTAGTGCAGATTCAGGTGATACAAACCGTGGCTTGAGTGTTGAGCTAATTATAGAGACACTTGAGCATGGCAAGCATGGCAGAGGGTTCTGTATATGTTTCTATTGATTAAACTATTAACAAGAATAGCTAATCCCATTACATTAATCATTATTTTGCTTCCCTGCCTTCTCCTCCCTCTTTGTCCTGCCCTGGATACAATAAACACATGAAGGGAAATTTTTCACCTTAGGAAGTCTGAAACAGCTCCCAATATCCAGAGTGGAGGTGGGCATACTGCTCTGGCTTCAGTGGAGCTGTTTCTGTGTCTGACCCCTGCTCAGGAGAGGAAAGTCAGGAGAAAAGTGTCCCCAAAAATAGAGAGAGAGTGTTACTAGGGGAGTCACAGTGCTGCAGAGGATTCAACCCAAGGGGATGCTCTCTTAGTATCCTTTGACAGGCATGCAGACATCTATAAAGGAATAAAAGTGCCAGGAGATTAGTTATTAACATAATTTAAAGTGGTAAAAGGATGTGATCGTGTAACCAGCTTCCCTCTGGTTCTCCATCACCACTAACATTTAGGTTCTGTTGGGAAATAATTTTACAGTGTTGCCCAGGAAAATCTGGTCTATTTGAAGTCCAATTCTGTGCTTTCTTAAAAAGGTTCAAAAAATGGAAGTGTTGCAGTTGAGATTAAAGTGAAAGGACAGGTCTTAGGTGTCCATTGTTTCTGTTCTGAGTTGCAGGACATGGGATTTGGTGCTAAAGCTAGCAGACTTTGATCCATTTAATAAAAATGCAATTGGGCTATAAAAGTGATCTATTGAAAAACATGTTGGAATTGTTGGGTTTTTTCCTGAAAGCATTTATTAAGGCTTGGAATACTTTCAGGATTTTCTGAATCTCTAATTTTAATGGCTGTATGCTTGGGGAGATGTGTCTAAAAAGATGTTGCCAGAATCTTTTGGCCAGGTTTGTAGGCTTGAAAAGCCAGTTGCTTTCATGTTTTTGTGTTACACATTAGTAATGAGACATTCAACACTATTTAAGGAATTGAAATCCCTCATTGCCACTCAAATTAAAAGTATCTGGGCACTCAGATCCCTTAGCTTCAGCAGTCTATAACTTTGGTGTTGGTTTGATATCACTAATTGGTGTTAAACATACTTTTAAGGGCAGTTATATTATAATTTATCTCATGGTGGTATTGCCTCACAGTGATAATTTTATGCTTGCACACAGTAGTTCCCTGTATCCCAGCAGACTGGAAAGCTTTATAAACAGATGTAGGCCATTCCCAAGTCCTCAGGCCAGCAAAACTTCCAGTGAGGCCTTGAGGAGCTTTGCTCACATAATGTCTCTAGTTTCAGAGCATGAGTACTGCAGTGTGCACAAGCAGGCAGCATCCTCTGCCTGAAGGTCACTTTGGGAGAGAAGCAGCAGCCCACACATGTCCCCTGCCATATTTTGGAGGAGAAAATAATGGTTATCAGCTGCAATTTTACAGGGGTATGTGCACAGAATGGGATTTTGCACTGAGGGAGTTGACAACACTGGCTCAAAGCAGGGTTCTGACTAAAGGAGACATTTCCTGGGATGTTCTGCAGAATATATGGGTTTGGCATTATTCATGTAACTGGTTATTTGCCAAATGTGTAAAGACTAAAACCTCCAGCTTATAATTCAGGAATTTTCTGCTTTAGCATGTTCTCTCTCAGTGCTTTGATGTTACAGAATTAAAATGTTTATTTTCAGTATGATTTGATATTAAGCTGGTTTAATGTCTTACAGGAGCTGTTTTGAAAGCTTTCCTTTTCCTCCCTGGATCCAGCTCCCTGGGAGGGTGACATCTCTTATCATCAGTCAGGCAGTTCTGAGTTGTGGCTTTAGATAATGAAAGCCAAGCCCTAGCATTTTGCTTCCCAGCAGAATTCTTCCTTTATTTCCTTGCACCTCAGATGATTTTTCCTCTGTGTGCACAGTATGGCATTGTAAAGAACAACCCAAAATTTCAGCGTCTTGGGGTTCTCTTCCTTACAGATTAGACTTGCAAGGGAGTTGGGAGAACCATGACCTGGGTCATGGTTCTGAAGGTGTTTTCTGTCTTCATCCACGGTTTTTTGTTGGCTTGCGATTGAAGTCACTGCTCATAATCCCGTGCTGCAAGGAGTTTGTCACTTCTGATCCCAGCTCTGCTCCTTTTTCCATGTGGTGTGACAGTGGCAGTGTGTAGTGCTCCGTGGGTTTCCTTGCTGGCTGGAAGACAGCAGGAGAGTTTTAGCTCTTTGGTGCTGCTTGCTCATTTCCCTGGGTTCTCTCCTGCTGCTGCACGTGCTGCCTCAGCCCAGCTGCTGCAGCGGGCACGGGTGACACAGGCTGCACCCAGCTCTGTGCCCCCTGCAGCAGCAGAGCCTGCTCCGTGGCCCTGATCCAACACCCAGCAGGGTAAAGATGCTACTGAGAACCAGGCACCTGCAGCAGTGTTGGGTGGAGAGCCAGGAACCCCCTGGCCTCTAGCAAGAAAAGATTAGAGTGCCCACTGGGGACACTGGCAGGTCATATCATGAACTGTCTAGCTTTTTATTTTCTGGTTTTAAATTTTTTTCTGTTTTCTCTCCTGTCCTAAAGCCTGGGCCAGAGAATCATAGGGTGCTCTGGGTGCTTCCTTTCAAGCAGGGATGTTGGGGAACACCATTTTGATTGCTCTTCCAGCCATGTGCTGGATTAAAGGGAGTTCAAGGGCCTTCAGAGCCTGCAGCAGTGAGAATACAGGAGCTGGGGAGAGATGATCCAGCAGTCACAGATTCAGGATATTTGGGGGGTTGCCCTTTAAGGGTGACATTGTGCATCCTAAAATCCAGGGAGGTGCTGGAGAGCAGTAAATGCTCTTGGTGCTGGAGGCTGAGCTGGCTGGTGTTGTGTCTGCTGCTGATGTGAGGGTACTGCTGTGCCCAGGGCTGGACTCCTCAGGGCCACACTGGCACAGAGGGGCAGCGTCCCTGGGGTGTCACTGTGCTGCCCAAGGCTGCTCCTGGGCTGTCCTCCTCTCCCGCCACCTGGGACCCCCTCCCTGCCCCAGCAGAGGTACAGGAGGTGCTGCTTCCCTCTGGCAGGTAACTGAGCTGGGAGGGTGCTGCCTCACCTGTCAGTTTTTGGACTTGAGCAGAGGCACCAGCAGCTGTGGGCCCCTCTTCAGGAGCGTCAGGGCACAGGTCAGTGGGTGACAGAGGACTGAGATGCAGAGGGCTGCAAATAGAAAAATGACAATGTTTCAATCACTAACTCAATAGCTAAAGATAACATTAATGCATCAAAAAAAGCTTTTTTAGCACAGCCTCTATGGGCTTTGGATTCCCAGAGTGACCACCCTGGAGGTACTTGGGTATTTCTTGATTGTTTACCTCATCTTTCTGGCACATATTCCACATCTAATACTTATCATTGGGAAAGGAGGAGATGCCTACTTTTTCCTGCTATTTCATGAAGGAGTATTTAGCTGCCTGCTCTTACATTTTTATTTTTGTTACTGCTCTTATACGAAGTGCATTGGGACACCACAGCCAGAGCCATCCCTTCCCCAGGGCCAGAACCTGCCTGTGTTGTGGAGGCTTGTACAGGCCAGGAGAACACCTTTCAATGGTGGCAGTCTCACAGAGGAGGTTTCACACACAGCTAAAATTAAATATTATTGCTTGTCATTTACAACTGAATAAGTAACTACAAATGAATATGACATAAATAAAGCCATGCTTTAATTAGAGGGTTATTTCTAATCAGGAAGTCTTCCTTCCTGCAAACAACTGACAACACAGCTCTTCCAAGTGGATGCTAAAGCAGCAGTATTTTCCACAGGAGGAGCAAACCAGAGGAGAATTTCTGCCATCTGATAAGGGCCCGGTGCTGCCAGTTACTGAACTGCATTTTGCTGATGGGAGCCACAGGGTTTTATTTGCTGTGTCAGGAGGAGGGAGCTCAGCTGGTCCCTGGGACACTGGGAGCTTTGCAGAGCTCATTTCGTACACGTTGGCTCGGTCCTACCCAGGTAGTCTTGTTTTAAAGTCCAGTCTGAAAGAGCAGCACTTTTCCAGAATATTAGCTAAAACCTTTAAACCCACACTTTAAGCTGTCTGGTGGGAAGTGGCCACAATCAAGGGCTTTGTTTTGAAATGTTAGAAAGAATATTGAGAGAAAAGGCCTGTACAGGCTGTACAGAGACGCTTTCCCCAGGTGCAGACCTTGTCAGTGAAGGGCAGGGTGTGAGCTGTACCTGTCTGCAGTAAGCAGTTCCTGCGGGCAGCCTTGGGAGCCTTCCTGCCCTCCCAGGAGGGTTCTGTGTCAGGCACCCCGCGCGTGTCCGGAGCCCCTTCATCCCAGAGCAGGATGCACGGCTTCCTCATCTTCCCGTACATGCCTGCCAACCAAACCAGAGCAGACCAACAGGCTGTGAGCTCAGCCAGCTCACCCAGAGCATTCCCCAGCTACCTGGGCATGTTTCTCCAAAGACACAGCAGCCACAGATGGAATCTTGCCTCTTGTAACTCATTCTCATTAAAAACCCGTGGGTAACGAGCTCAGCAGCAGCAGTCCCTGCTGGCAAGGAGGGGCCATAGTGTGCAAGACTCCCAGCATTAGGAACAGAGCTGGTTCTAAGGTAGCTATTCCTCCCTTTAGTGTCCACTAAAATGTGGAGTACCTATTCCCTTGGAATTTCAGATTTTTTTTTTTTATCAGCTCCTTGAAGTTATTTTTGCAAAAGCTTTGGCAGTGTTTCCATCAGTTATACGAAGAGGCTATCCAGAATAAGAGAAAGCTGTGTTCTGTGAACAACCTAATGCACTTCAGAAAGCTCAGCAGCCCACTGGGAAGTCAGAGTATTTGCAGAAGGTCAAATCCATTTTATGATCAGACAAACGTTAGCAAATTGCTTTTCTTAGAAGCACAGCAAGGGAAGTATTTTGCAAGAAATATGCACGAGGAAAAATCGAATTTCACTTATTAGAAACCATCACTGAATGAGACCTGTTCTCTTTAAGGCACTTACTCCCTTTGTAATGCCAAGCCATTACATCCAAATATCATATGGGGGCATATTCAGGTACAGAAGTTTTTTACTCTGTAGAACAAAATGAATCAGAACTGGGGCATTTCTGTCTGTGCTGTAGTGAATAGTGTTTGAGAGCGGATTTTGTTCTGTTTGCTTGTGTAACTTCAAAATAGAAGCCACAGGGCTCTGACCCCTAAGAATGCAGTGTCTGCCCAGGAGCCATATTTCTATAAAACCTGGTGGCTGCTCCAGGCTGTCTCCAGACAGTGCATCCATGGGAGAGGGGGAAGGCTGGGTGCTGTTGGAGGAGACAGTGCCTTCCTGCTTGAGGAAAGGCCTTGTGAGAGAGAGCCAGGACTAGGTGTGAAGGAAAACACCTCCCTAGTGTTCTAGCAAGAGCCCAGTAAAAGCTGCAGGTGACTTTTTCCTGGCCAAGGATTGTCCTTCTCAGCACTTGGCCTGGCTGCTCTCAGAAAGCAGAGCTGGGAGTCAGGTCTGCTGTCACCTGCTGCCATGGCTGAGTGGCAGAGTCAGTGCATCGACCTGTTGTGCATCAGTGTGCACACGAGTGACGCACACAGACGTGATCTGTGCCCTGGAGCTGGTGCCATGAATAAAGGTCTGCTGAGAGCAAAGGGATGATGGGAGCGTTCCTCCTGTCACCTCTCTTTCTGGCACCCAAACATCTGGGGGCTTGGCTTCTGTTGTATTGTTGTAGACTTTTTTTTTTATTTTTAGGTTGTAATTTATTCTCATCTTTCTGCCTGTATTTTTATTTTCTGGACCTTATCTAAATAACACTGGAGTCTGCTGTCCTTGAATGGATGGATAAGAAGGACCTGGTCCCTCCCTTTGTAGTTTGATACATGGTAAATTAGTTAATGCTGTGTGCATGGTTATGGGAAATGCTTGGGAATTTTCCATCAGTGTGTTTATTCATTGGAAAATGTGCCCTCCATAATTTAAAACAGGATGGAAATTCAAATCTCTGATGAGGACTAAAAGCTTTCTGATTTTGTGCAAGTCTTGGGTCGCAACAACAGAGAGAAAATGCATTTTTAGTATTTTTAACATGAAACCACAAAGGTGGCCAAAGGGAAGGCAAGTGACCTGAAAGGAATTTTAGCTGTAGATTGGTGGCATCCCGGTTAATATAACAATGGCCAGTTAAAATGGGAGTGGGCAAAACAAGGCTGTAATGAAGTACAGGTACCTGGACTCCCCCAGGAGAAGAGCAGTTCAGATCCAGAACAGATTAGAAAAATCAAAAACTTTCTGGGCTACTTTATTTTGGCTCTACTCTAAGGTTTAAATGGACTTCTGTGGTGTCTGTTAAGTGTCTACACTGAGGACCAGGCAGAATGGAAATCAGATGAGATCTAGAGGGAAAAGTGAATGAGAGAAGCAGCCAGGTGTGCTAGACACATACAGGTGCATGGATTAACCACTTGGAAGGGTTCTCTGGTGAGAAGTGTTTTCATGGGGGGAAATATGAATACTGTTCAGTATTGAAAATAACTATTTGTTGTGCCTCAGTCTGTTGGTTTTAAAAGTTACTCACATCCAGTCAGGGGTTAGAAATTTGTGCTGCGTGGCAGGGTAATTCCTTATCAGACAGCTCATAGATTTTGAGCTATTTGACCAAACCAGAGGAGTGAATACTTAAGAATAAATATAGTTCTAGAGACCAGGAAAAAGCACCTAAGAACAGAAGGAAGGTACTCCTTTTTTTTTTTTTTTTTTTTTTTTTTTTTTTTTGATGACATAGAACAAATTATTTGACTAATGATAATGAAGCATCCAGTCTAAAATGTTTTCACCGCATGCATTTATAATTCAATAGATGTGAAAAACAGGTTGATTTTTAATCCTCTGGCGGCAGATGGTTGCCTGGCCTAAACTGATGCCATGTTTTTTGAAGTCAGTATTACTAAGTCAGCCTACCAAGAGGTCAAATTCAGCTCTGTGTTGGGATTTCTGAGAGCTTTAGTGCCTCAGGCTGTCCCTGGCAGACTTTTCCCCTCCGGGCCTCCCCAGGAAAGCAGAGGATCCGTGCAGTGCCAAAGCAAAGCTCCAGGGGCTGAGCTGACCATAGACCTGGCCAAGTGCTCTGTCCTGCTGCAAGGAGAACTCCACATGAGAGTTTGCTCTTGTCCCCCTTTTCCTGCTGAAAATGCCACCCAATCCTTGTGTGTTACCTTGGAGTTTGCAGCATAAGTGTTGGGAAAACAGTCTGTTAAATGGGCAATATGAAAAGAGTAGATTTAAAATAAATAATCTACTCAGACATTGTGTAATCACAAAGATAATTTATTTGTATCAGGGAAGTATTTAATTATCATATACAGAAGTGGTCCATTTTTATGCACATTCAGTTTTACCACATAATTCAAATTAAATCTCTGAGCATATGTGGAAGAACTGTTCAGCAGGTTTCTGTCTCCAAACACTGTAATATGGGAAAGCAGAGCTGCAGAAATATTTTCTCTCCCTTGATTCCCTTTCCCTGTTAAAACAGACCTCTAGAAAACTTTTCAGAAGGACTGAGGTAGAGTAAAAGCATCCAGGTGCACACACACACTTTGACAAACTGCAGTATTTGGAAAAGACACAGATCTGTCCAACTCTTTGGGCTTCAGTCCTGGTACTTTTCAAAACCATTTTCTGGTCAGAAGCTGTCCAGCTCTGGTTAATGAAAGATAACATCTCCAAGCTGCAAAGCTAAGCTCTTGTCTGGAAAGTTCTTAAATCAGTGTAAAGGTTATGTTACACCTGTGATGATTTCCAATGACTTCCAGAATCAGAGATTAGCTTAGGATCATGCATAAGTGATAAATAAATTGCTTCCCAGATACTTTTGGGTTTATTTTACTTTGCAGGATCTCCAATCCTGCCACTGCAGTTGTGAGAAAATCAGTTGATCACTTGTTTAAAGAATGACATATCATAAATATAGATATCTTTTTGGCAATCTCTAAAAATACTCTTCAGTCTTGTGTGGTTTAATGATTGATGCAGCCTGGAAATCAAACTCTTGTCTAGGGGTTGTTGTAAGAAAAACTTATGGTTTAGGACTAAAATTCACATGAGCTCAGCGGGGGCAGTGTGAAGAGGGTGCTGTTTTAGGATGCTAAAAATGGCTCCTGGCAGAATTTAGAAGCCAGTCTAACATAAGTATCCAACTGCCTGGGCTTTGTTTGGTTTCTTTTTGGGAAATGATCCCCTTCTGTTCCTGTCTGCAAACAGAAAATTTGGAAGAAAGATAAAAAGGGCCTTGGCAGTGCGTGGCTCTTTCACCTCCTCCTCTTTCCATATTGTACTCGTGGCTGGCATAAGTGGTGAGCATGGCAGTGTGTTCTGAATGCACCCAGACAAATAACCCTCTTTTTAACGCAGGGCAGACCAGCAGGCACTTCTAAGGATGGCTTAAAGGTCTTGGTTTGCAAGCAGTGGTCCTCTGGCCACCAAGGAGCAAAGCTTTGGGATGGAGGTTTGGAACCCAAATGGGCTCTGCCCACTGGCACTGAGGGAGGGATGGGGACAGAGGGGAAGTGTTGCTGCAGCTTTTCTGGCTTGTGCAACACTTTAATCAGGAGGTTCTATGTGCATGGCCTGGGTGATCCTTGCTTGGAGAACTTGTCTGTTGGAACAGGAGAATTACAAACTGCTTTTAGGAAGTGAGAATTGGCCTCCCATAAAATGCCCAGAGTTACTGGATGCAGGGCTCCATTTGGAAAAAGAAAAAGACACCTTGACTCTAGATGACACAGATTCCTATTTTTAAAAAGATGCTTTGACTGGGGAGCTCCCCTTCGTCTGAAAATAAATAACTCCTCCCAGCCTATAGTTTCAGAATGAGCTCTATTTTCTCTCTCTGGATTGTTTCATAGCCCTGATGCTGCTGTATCAAAGTGCTTCTCTTGTTTTGATAAATCCCCAAGAGACAGGAAGGCAATATAATTGCAAGCCAGTTTTTCAAAAACTTCTGGATAACCCCCATGAAAGGTACAAAAGCAGAGCTGCAAAAATTATTCATTTCATTTGTAAGTCCAAACGTGGTCATTTACAGCTTGGAAAATGGGCTGATTTATCCAAGGTGGCCTGCAGTTGTTGTAGCTGAGTGAAGTTAAATAATGTAGTACTCTTTAAAATTGCATGAGTGTATGATTTTGTTTGCTTTATTCATTCCTACTCCCTTGTAGTTTATTGCAGCCAATGATTATTGCATCTGTTCAATCCATCTCTGCAGCTGTGGGAACGGCTGCTCGTGCCATGCACTGAGCTAGGCTGTTCCAAAGCTGAGCTTTCTCTCTGCTCTGAGTGTAGGAATAGCCTTGCCTTTATCCTAAGGAAAGCACAGCATGGACAGTGTAAGGGTTACCTTCTAATGCTATAACCTGATCAACCACACTGGCATCCTTAGGAAGCAGGAGAGTTTCTACAGTGTGAACACCACACAAGGCAGCAGTGCCAATGCCTCTGTCTCCTGTTCAGGCTCACTGTAGGGTCTTCCTTTCTGGGTCCCTATCCCAAGAGAGCCTTCCTGGACCAAACTGTGGCAAACTAAAGCCTGGGAATGCTGAAGGAGAGGTGCAAGGAAAGGGGAAGTACCTGGAGAGCATCTACCACTGCTACCTGCTGCACAGCAGAAGTGCAAAAGCAGCCTGACCTTTGGGACAGGTGGAAGCTGCATGGGAGCCTCAGCAGCCACTGCTGCGTGCAGCTGTGCCAGCCTGTTCTTGAGCAGCTGCTGGCACCCTCCTGGCCAGGATCAGCTGGGCCAGCCTGTCCTTGAGCAGCTGCTGGCACCCTCCTGGCCAGGATCAGCTGTGCCAGCCTGTCCTTGAGCAGCTGCTGGCACCCTCCTGGCCAGGATCAGCTGTGCCAGCCTGTCCTTGAGCAGCTGCTGGCACCCTCCTGGCCAGGATCAGCTGTGCCAGCCTGTCCTTGAGCAGCTGCTGGCACCCTCCTGGCCAGGATCAGCTGTGCCAGCCTGTCCTTGAGCAGGTCCCTGCAGCTGCTGGCACCCTCCTGGCCAGGATCAGCTGGCCCAGCCTGTCCTTGAGCAGCTGCTGGCACCCTCCTGGCCAGGATCAGCTGGGCCAGCCTGTCCTTGAGCAGGTCCCTGCAGCTGCTGGCACCCTCCTGGCCAGGATCAGCTGTGCCTGCCCAGGCTGGCGTGCCTGCCCTCCCAGCCCTGCTCACAGAGATGGCTTCAGTGTCCCACGGTGCACAGAGGAGAGTAATGAGCTGCATTAACACGGCTTAGCACACCTATTTAAACTGATCCAATGATAAGGTGATCTGCACTCACTTAGGGAGAGGTCATGAGAGCTGCTTTGCCTACAGCAACATGGAGATGGGAGCAGATGGCCAAGGATGACAGTCCAGTGTCTCCCACTGGCCTAGCTGTCTGCTCAGGCAGCTCTTTCCAGGCCCTTTGGAGGCTGCAGAGCAAGGCTTGGAACATGCATTTGCTACTGGTCTGAAACTACATGGTGCAGTGGGGTGGTGAGAGAGTGTTTCAGACACAGGTCCTAACGGGATTTAGGAATTAATGTTATTAATTTGCAGCAGTTATTTCTCTGTTTGTGTAGAAGTTATTGTCCTTGTTTGAGAGAAAGGGACAGAGGGAAGGTGGTAAGCACCAAAGAGTCCAGCAGCTGTCAGGTCATATCTGAGATCCAGGTACAAGAAATTAAATTCTGACCCAGTGAAAACCAACAGAACTCTTGTAAGCAGCTACAGCATGGCAGAGATCTGAACGAACTGAGGAGGCTGCTCCAGTGTGAGGCATTGCTCACATCAAGGATCATGTCTCCTGCAGGACCCTGAGAGATTACAGACAATGCCCATCCCTGGAAGTGTTCAGGGCCAGGCTGGATGGGCTTGGAGCAGCCAGGTCTAGTGGAAGGCGTCCCTGCCCATTGGGGTTGGCCTTTAAGGCCCCTCCCAAGCCAAAGGGCTGTGTGATCCTGTGGCACAGCCAGTGCTGGTTTTGCCTAGCCCTGTGACTGTTGTGTGTGACCAGGGGAACCCCGAGGAGCTGTGACAGCAGGGGCTCCAGCAGGTAACAGGCGAGCACTCTGCTTGCCTGAACTCTCTGAGTCAGGTCAGGATGCTGTCTGTTGGGTCTTGCCCGGCTCTACTTTCTTTCCTCCTTGCCCTACCCCACCCTCCCTGCAGTCAGTGCTGAAATTGGTGAGGCAATTGCCAGCATTCCAGGCACCCTGCCCAAAGAGCAGCACAGCACAGCAGTTTCTCAAGCAGCAGATCACAGAGGACTTGGACATGATGCCAGGGGCTCTTGCAGTATCTGATAGTACAGGCTCAGCTACTGGAGGTGAGCAATAAAACTCCTTCTCTCATCTTTTTCCCTCTGTCTCTTTGACCTCTTGGTCACAGAGAAAGTTTGAATATCTGATCTAAAGGCACCAAAGGCTAAAAGCCAGAAGAACCAAAGGCTTTCTACGAACCAAGCTAAGCTATCACACAGCAAAGGAAGAATTTGGAAGGGGGCTGGCTTGCATTTCTCTGTGTCTTTGTTACATTCTCCTTAGGCCCAGTAGCATCTTATTAACTTGTACAGTCACTGCAAAAAAAAAGGTGCTAGCCTTCCTGAAAATTTGGGTTCTGGGCCTGTACTAGAATGAAAAGTAGATTTTCTTAGCTGTCATAAGTATTTTAATTCTAGAAGGAACCATGACTGGGGGATTTTGTCTTCACTGTGTTACCTTGAAAGGTAATTAGGATGAATTTCAAAAGATTTGATTATATAGAACAAGTATATTTTTATTAACAATAGCAAAGATACAATGGTAGAAATGTCCTATAGGGACCAAGTAATTAAAAAAAAAAAGACCAAAATTGATTTAAAAACTAGCAAAGGTTCCTTTCTTTAGGAACTAAAAATTGCACACACAAAGTGCATACGAGAAGTTTTTAAATAGCAATGATTGTGAAATGGTTCTGCCCTACAGCACTAACTCTTCTCCTGCCCTTGTCCAGATCCTGCTGACCAAACTGCATGTGGGGACCCACCAATATAGGCTCTAGATTTGGTTTAAATTCTTTTGTTATTAGTCAGTTGGTGGTGAGTGTTCATGTTCACTTAACCCATGCCAAAAATACCACAGTAAATTTTGCAAAATGAATATCAGCACTCACTCAAAACTGTTAATAAAGAAACCCAAGCAAACAGTGAGGTTTTCTTTATCTTTTTTATTTTTCTCTTATTTTTCTTTATTTTTCCCCTCCCAACTTACTGCTTTGATCTGCCATGCAATTGGGTCAGGACTTGGGAAATACATTTCAACATCCACATTTGTGATGTGAATATTATGCAGGAGATCCTAAATGTAAAACCTCACGGATCCTATGACAGATCACCCTGCCAAAACAACATGACACCTGCAAAAGCCTTTAACTAGCAGGGGGAGCAAACTAGTCAAGAGCAAAAAAAGACAGGTATCACTGTGCTGGAGCCTCATTCAATTAGAGCAGCACAGGCCCACAGACATCACCAGCTCCCACAGATCATTACTGGATAAGAAAGCCTCTGCTGTTCATTTCCAGAGCAGGATTATGCTGATACTCAGCTAGGGGAGCTTTTAGGCCTTGTCCACACGAGAAGGTTTCACCAGAGTAATTTTCCTGGGGTAAAGGAGCCTAAATGCTCATGCAGGCAGCTGAGCACTCGGTCTGAAAGCCACTGCTGGGGTGCAGGGAGCCCCTTGTGGAGCCTGCAGGCAGGCAGTGACTTGGGGATGCATCCTGGCCCGTGCAGAGTTGCAGAGGCACTGCTGGTGTGCTGGGTGCTTCTGAGGAGAAGGGCACTGTGAGGGAGCTGTCCTGAGCAGCTGCAGGCAGCAGCAGGCACAGCATGGGGGTCCCTACTGCCCCTCCGAGGGCGTCCGCAGGGTGGGAGGCTTCCTGCTGCCTGCTCTGACCTGCCAGGGGCCTTCCTCTGCAGTGCTGGGCAGCAGTACCAAGGCTCTCACTTGGCCTGGGGAGATGGGGTGCTCTCTGAGATCCCAGCTCGGTGTGAGCGAGCAGAGGCTGCCCTGGGGAGAGCCCAAAGGGAGCCTTGGAGACACCACAGAGAGGGAGCAAGGAGGAGAGGGATGGAGATGGAGAAGGAGGGAGGCGGTATGGGGAAGGAGAGAGCTTTGCAGCTCAGAGGGCCCTTGGGTTGGCCTCTTCCCTTGTAACCCTGAGGGCAATGAGGGTACAGCCCTGATTGCTGAGGCTGAGTTCTCTGTCACTCCCAAGAGGTGTAAAAGGATGGCTGTGGGGACAGGGACTCCTGGATCCCAGCAGGGTGTGCTGGGATCCCCTCCTCATGCTCAGCAGGGCATGAGCCAGCCTTCCCACTGGCACCTTGAGCTGGGAAGGGCTGGGCAGATTGCCCAGCAGTGCTTACAGCCCTGCCCTGGGCAGGACACTTGTCCCTGCTGTCCCAGGTGAGCTCTGCAGGCTGCCTGTATTCCCACAGAAACAATGGCAGCATGGCTCAGGGACACTGTCCCAGCCTGCCACACAAAGCTCTGGCCTGACTCTTAGGAATCCCACAGCAGCCAAGAAGTCAAGAGGGAGCTCAGTTGAGTTCCTTTGTAGTCCAGAAGAGGTTAAAGGTCAGACACGTTCCATCACCTCAGGTCACTGTCTGGGCTTTGCTCCCCATTGTTCATTTCTGTGTTTTCTTCTCACAGCAAGTCCAGCCCTCTGTGCCTTGATAGGACCTTCTCCCCCTCCTTCCTTGGCCTACTTTGCCTTCCTTCAGGGACTGGGGTCTGCTGGGGCCTTTCACAGCCACCAAAGCAGGCTCTTTCCTCTGGAAAAAGCAAAATTTTTGTTTTGCACAACAAAATGCATTGCAGTTAGAGTGTTATTAGCATTTGCTAAAGCGTTCCTGCCTTCCTCATTTGCCAAACTACGATCTCACAATCCTGTGCATTTTAATTTCTACAGTAGGCACAATCCACAAGTTTGCCCTAGAAGTTACCTTTCAGGGATAAGTGGCTTTCTATGAAGGTTTTCACTGTCTTCTGATACTCATCTTCAGTCAGGTGCAGCTGGGCTACCTCCTTGTTCAACGAGCACTCTTCTGTCACTGTCCTCTCCTCTGGAGCAGACCAGTGTGCAGCAGACACCCCGAATCCTGCTCTGTCCAGGTTCCTCGCAAACATCCTCCCAATGGAGCTGTTGGACACAAGAATTACAATTGCTCTCCCTTTCACGTGGGCGCTCCTCTCCGCGGTGCCGAAGGAGAAGACGATAACGCAGCAGGTCAGCAGCGCGATGGACACGCACGCGAAGGCATAAAAGAGGCAGGAAAGGGTCATGGCCAGCACTAGGTCTGTGGCCAGCAGGAAGAAATACTGCAAGAGGAAAATCATCCTTAGGAGGATTAGCTGCTGCCTCCCCGCTCTGCAGGCAGCCCAGCAATCTGCCAGGAGTCGCTGCGTGCAGCACCACGCTGTTATAAAGGCAGAGCCTTGCGAAACGTGCGGAGGCAAGGCACAGCCCTGGGGAGGGTGAATCACTCTCTGGATAGAGCAACAATGGGCACTGCGAGCCACGCTCGCTCCCAGGCTAAAGCTGTGCTCTGTTTGTCTTGGCTCGGCCGGCTGAAATGTGAGGATTGGTTTTGTAAGGCCCTTTCATCATGGGTCTTCTTTGGGGCCAGTGATGTGTATAGGTTATTTGGAAGCAGACAGTTTTAAGGGATTTCTTCAAGGAGTGTGTGTGTAGCACTGGGAAACTATGAAGTTGAAATAATCTCCCATATCTGCTTGGCACTCTGAGCCTCTTAAATCTGCCTCTCTCCTACTGCTGAAATGCAGGAGGTTTCGGTGAGTCTGGGCAGGGATCCAAGTGGGCACAGGAGTGGAAGCCCTGCCCTGTGTAAGCAGCTCCTGCTGTGCTGTAAAACAAACCACCCTGGGAGCACTGTGCTGCTGGGCTAGGGACTGTGCCAGTCCAGGGGGGTCACTCACCTCAGAGACAGGAAACAAGCTGGGTGCTGCAGAAACAGCTTTTTGTAATGACAACAGTTTGAAGGGAGGGTTCGACTGTTCCCCAGGCAGGCAGAGCCAGTGCCATGGCACAGGGTGTAGTTACCTCTGACTGCTGGGCACAGAGCAGGGCTCCCTGCTGCAGCTGTAGCCTCTGCAGAGCTGGGGAGAGCCCAGCAAAGGTGAATGCTGCACCATCGAGACTCAGCTGACTTCCAGAAGAGAGGCAGGAGGGATGCTGCCAGTTCCTGTGCTTTCTCACGAGGCTGGAGGCAAGGCCTTTCTGTCTCTTCTTGGTCATGGTGGAAGTGCTGCTAATCACCACTCAACCCTCGGCATCAGAACCTCCTCTATAAATAATATTTTTTATGATTATTTATTTTTGCTGTGGGCCCCCCCAAAGAAGGTGTGGTTGTGTTGCAGGTGGGAGTTGTGTTCATTCCCTGTTCCAGCTGGAAAGGCTCTGGGAGCATGGGTCTGGCTGTCAGCATGACCCACACGTGTTTTACTGGTCCTTCTCGCTCGTCCTGCGTGCGGACGTGCAGATCCCATCTTGTGGATCAGTAGTCTTGTGCTGTCACAGCCATCCAGCTCCAGGTGCTTTTGAGGTGGTGTTGCTGTCAGCTGCACCCCAAATCCACCGTGTGCACCCCACCCAGCATGTGTACAAACATGCAGCTCATTCTTTGGAGTGGGGACGTAGCATCCAATTTGCTTCCCAGTGGCTCAGCAGCAGCGAGAGGCGGCAGAGGTGTGTGTTGGGGGGCTTATTTTACTCACCAAGAGCTTTTACAAATCTTTCAGCCCTTCTTGCCAGAAGCCTGGGGCAGGACATGGTCTGCAAAGAATCTCAGGGGGAAAAGGACTACCTGCACTGCTTCTTTAGCTGAAAGAGGTATCATTCCTATTCCTGGCCCAGGAGCCACGACTGCAAATGCCTGTGCCCTGTGCTGGCTGGGCTGGGACCGCACAAGGACAGCACAGCCCTGCCCTGCTGCCACACTTGGCAAACTGGGGCTGTGGGTGCCATGCCTGAGGGTGGCACTGGCCATGGGTCCCATGCATGGAGGGATGCCATCCATGGATCAGCAGCAGTGGGTGGCCCTGGCTGGACTGCTGTGTCTCGCCAGCGTCAGGTGTGAGCAGGGCAAGCTGCTGTCTGCAGGTTGATCAGGCCATACCTGCCAAGCTTTGTGGGCAGCCTGAGCCTCCTGTACCTTTGCAGTCCTGGCCAAAAGAGGTCCGTGGTCCTCAAGGCACTGCCTCTGTAAACAGTGGCAGGGTCGCACATCCTGCTTGTTAAGTGTGCTGACAGAGCATGAAAAGCTCCACGCTCCTCTAAACACTGGAGACTAAAGGTCAGCCCAAAAGGCAGGGGAAGGGGAGCTGGAAGCACTAGCCCCAGTCTTCCCTCGCTGGCCGCAGCTGTCCGGGCTTTTGCCTGTCCTGGAGCCCAGTTGGAAGCTTTATTTCCTCACTGTGCTTCCACGTGATGCAGTTGGGGTAGTGTGTTTCTGTGTGGGGTGCATGGAAGGCCGACATTTCACCTCATATCTAGCGTCATTTTTCTAGGAAAAAGAAAATCGTTCGAGTCTTTGGGCTTTTGGCTTAAAAAGAAAGGGATATTTTACAAAACTTACCTTTTTCTGTAAATGCCGTTTATCATGAGTGCAGTGGCGCCACCTGTTAGCCGCCAGTGGAACTGCAGCGACGGGGGCTGGCAGAGCTCCCCCCTCCTTCTGGGGGGCTCACAGCCCTGGGTGACACCCCCCTCCTTCTGGGGGCTCACAGCCCTGGGTGACACCCCCCTCCTTCTGGGGGGCACACAGCCCTGGGTGACACCCCCCTCCTTCTGGGGGGCACACAGGCCTGGGTGACACCCCCCTCCTTCTGGGGGGCACACAGCCCTGGGTGACCCCTCTGGAAGCAGCAGTGGCTGCTTCCTCCCCCCACACTGACATCTTGTGACAGGGGATGTCAGTACTGTCACCTTTCTTCTAGGCTGACCCTTCTGCTCTTCCCCAGAAATCCTCTGGTTTTAGGAGGTAAACCACCAGCTACCCAGAACCACTGAGAAAATTATTTTATTTGTAACTTTTTTCCCCCAATAACTTATTTCTTTCTTCAGTGATTCTTTTTAGTCAACAAATAAATATTAAAATGAGAGGTGCTAGTGCAGGTCAAGAAAACACTTCAAAAGCAGTGATTTTTAATTTATTTTTTTAACTTCTGTCTCCACTGCTGTAATATCTGGGAACAGTCAAGAGCTCAGGCTTGCCCTGAGTTTTATATTACCATATTCACAATCTATTTTGCCAGCTGGTGACCCGTGGGGCAGCAGTGACACATCAGTTGTCTCCACTTGTGGCTGGCACCAGAGTTCCCAGCCCAGCTGTTCCAAGGGTGAGCACGGAACCCTTTCCTAACCAGCATTAGCCCTCGGGCTGCTGTGCCATTCCAATGCAGTGGATTGTTCTTCTCAAGCCTGTTCCAGAAGTGGCTGATTGCTGCTCCACTCCACATGGGGGTTGCTGTCTCTCCTGCTGAGCTAGAGGTTGAGTGCATGGGTGTGCCATGTCAGCTGGGTTATTGAGTGATGCCCTGGTCTCCTGGGCCTCCCACAGGAGGTGCCTGCTGCTTCCAGCAGTGATTTGGGACTTTCCCAGGAGGAGTCAGTCCCCCTGATTACAGCTCTCTCCACAAACAGGTGTGTTAAGGAGGCAGAAGGAACCCAAACCTCCTGTCTCTGTGCCAGCTGAGTTCAAGAGCTGCTTTGGGAGAGGGAAAGGGAGCCCTGTGCAGGGGAGCAGAGATGTGGGATGCCAGTGCTGCTGCAGCACTTCTCTGCTGGGCTCACTGTGCTTGCAGGAGGGCTGGAAGTTGCTGTGCTGGGAGAACAAGCAGCTGTCTGCCTTTGCTTCTGGGCTTCATCCTTCTCTAGGCACACGAACTGTGACCTATTGGAATAGCCACATCAGCCTCTGTTTGGGGCTTGCCAAAACTGCTGGCCACCAGAAAAGGGGACAGCACCTTTGTTGGAGGTGTGGTGTCAACTCTGGCTTGATTTGAGCACGAGGTTCAAAGTGCCTGCCACAGGGAGCTGTGCAGATTTTCAATCTTGTCAGTGCTGTTAGGGCTGTGGGTAATTAGAGCCTTACCTTAATCCTCTTTCAAGCAGGTCCTGACGCTCTGTTTACTTTCTGTGCTCCTAAAGAAGCAATCACAAGCAATGTTTTTCATGGGAACAACATCCTTGAAGTCAAAGGACGACTTGGAGGCTTTACAGGGGCTCCACAGGGCTTTGAGGCCCTTGCTGAGGATCCAGGTGTGTGCTTGGTGCAGTTGTCATTTGGCCTCCCTTTTGCTGCCTGCATTCCCATGGGCATTTTGAGTTTATGAATTAAATTATTTCAGTGATGTTTATGAATGAAATCACTTCAATACTGGTAAATTTGGTGTCAGCTGTACAATGGCTTCCCTACACTCTGGGTTTGTTCTGCGAGGAAGGGGAGGTACAAATTCATTTGTGATTTGGAGTGTGCTCAGGAGAGTTGTAGGGATTGGAGAGCTCGAGGGTGAGTGCAGTCAGGGCCTTGGGTGGTCAGCAGCCCTCCAGGAGCCTCTGGGGGCTCTCCCAAACAGCTGCTTCTCTCTTCCTCCTTCTGTTTGACTGCAATCCTTACTCCAAAGCATTAGACCTCATAAAGGATCACCAAGAAATTCTGGTCCTCACTGAAGGAAAACTGTTGTTTAAAGCCACATTGTTTTGGTTTGTTTTGTTCCCAAGAGCAGAAAGAGAGTCTTAAATTTTGCTCTATTCCCTTTGTGTTTGTTTTCCTTTCTCTCTTTTTCAATAGCAAAATGAAAAGAGGTAAAAATAGACTTAAAAAGAGAAAAAAAAAGTTGAAAGGAGAAGTGGGGGAGAATAAAAGTTGCTATTTTTTTCACTTCCTTTCTTGAAAATTTTTATTATCAGGAAAGTTGAGATGCAGGTTTGATCCCCATTCAGTAAGTCTGGAGATTTTGTGCATTGAGTCAGGAATGATGTACCTCTTGCACACTTCCTGAAGTGAAATGAAAACAATGACTAGCTAATGCTTTTTAATTTTCAGTTTGGTACCAGAAGCAGTAGTTGATGGCAATAAAAGAGTTCTTTCACTAATCATCTGGCAGCTTAGTCCTACCTGACTCCTAGAAATAAAACTCCCTGTTGCTTATTAATGGATGCATCCAAATGTTCTGTGATGTCTGACACCACTTTACTATTCTGGTCATGAATCTAAAGAAGAAAACTCCCAGTTTTCCCTTTTTTTTTTTTTTTTTTTAATATTTCACAAAGGGTGTTCCTTTGTGATTCAATAAACCACTGACCTATTTATGTATATATCTCATTAGATGCTCTGGTACTCTTCCCATTTTTCTTTTCTGGAGGCAAATTTCCTTTCACTTGAGGCTTCTTGCTGACTGTTGAACACGGTTTAGTCACAGCCCGCTAACGAGGGGAGCAGGAGCACCGAGGAGAAAAGGCAAAAGGCAGCTGCTGCTCAGAGGTGCAGGGTGTGTGTACAGCCCTCGGGGCCTGGGAACCCCTGGGTGAGGTGACACATCATTGCAGGGCACCAGGGGCACAGGGTCAAACTTACATCCCACAGACAGCTCTAAATTATTCATGTCTTGGCTTGCAAGCATTGACCTTTTCAGTTAAAATGTCCTTTACGTCTTCCATAGAATTTCTTAGGGTTACAAAAGAGTGATGGTCTAGAGAAATTGTTGAGACTTTCACAAATATTATCAGTTGAGACCCTTGAGTTATAGCAAAGTCCTGTGTTAATTAACTTGACTAATACATTGCCAGAAATAGAATCTTTTGTCTTCTCTCAGATTTTGGCAGTGGGTTTTGTAGCCGCTGGGGACTTGCAGTAATGTTTTAATGGTATATATGCACATTCTTGGAATGTTTCTGTACTGCATCTCAAGTCCTTGAAAAGGTCAGCTATTCCTGAAGCACAGTTGCTTGCAGAAGCAGCTTCTGTTGGGTCCTGGTGTTCTGAAAACCCAGAAGTACCTCTGGCCTTTCCTCCTGCCTCAGCCCGAGCTGCTCTCTGCCATCAGCAGCCAGCCTCCAAGGCCAGCCCTAGATGAAGTGTTCCCCAGGAGAGGGCCATGGGCTGAACCTCGCTCCAGCCAGAGGCTCAACTGCCTCCAGTGCTCTGGCATCCCCCCCAGTGTCCCCTGGATCCTCTGCAGCCCCCTAAAGGCTTGTAGAGCTGCCCTTTCCCTGAACTCCAGCTCCAGGTCAGTCCATGGTCCCAGGAGCCAGCTGGGAAAGCTCTTGACACCCAGCAGAGCATCTTGCCAGAACTCTGGTCCTGGTTGTCATGGTTGTACAAAATGAGTTGGGTTCAAAGGAACCTTTGTGGACATCTGAGTTCAGTGCCCTTCTCAGAGCTGGTTCAGTTCTCAGGAGTTCTGTGATCACTCACTACAGCAGCACTGCCTCCGTGGGTAGAGGCAGTGAAAATCCAGCTGGATACAGAGCTGGAGCACCTGCTCTGGCTGACTGTGCTGGCCAGGCAAGCTAGACCAGAGAAATGAGGTCCTTCCCAACCTCAACGGTCCTGTAATTCCTTAGGAGGGTTCATGGCTACCAAGTGTTGCCTGCAGGTGAGTGGGTAACAATCCAAAGGGTTGAGAAAAGGAAACAGTGCTGGGAAATGGGCTGTCCAGTGCTCTCTGGAAAGGCCCTGCCCCGGATGGCTGCTCAGCACCTCCCTTTGGGAAGGCAGCACAGTTTAACCACAGCCCTCCTGCCCTTCCTGGCGGCTCTCAGGTCTCCTTTCCTTGAAGAACCTCGAGTCAGTCTCAGGGCATTGAGCTGGCAGTGAACCTGGAAACTCTGAAGAGCAGAGACCCCCAGTGGAGATTTATCAGGTTTCAGTCGGCAGGAGAACATTAATGATTCTCTCTAGAGAACCAGGAGACTCAGCACAGGTCTGGAGAGCAGCAGAAGAGCTACAGGCAGGAGTTCTGCCACATTTTAGGGTCATCTTATGTACCTGGCATGTCTGTCTTGTTTGGGAAACCTGAGTCCCTGCCATAAACATTCTCAAAATTTTATGTGACCCTCTCAGCAAGCACCAACTTACAGAGTGGAACAAAATGCTCATATTTATAAGGAGAAAAAAGTACAAAATCCATTGTACAATTTGTTCATTTAAAAAATCACAGATTATTCAGTGGTCTCTAAGTTGAATGAATGGAAAAATAAAATTAAACTTATAGATAAATTACAGAATAATTTATCAGAATGACTGTTCCCCATTTAGAAATGCCAGTGCTGCTTCCTGTCCCTGGGTCAGCCCCAGCTGATTAAACACCCCATTCCTAATGCAAGAGATCTCACATTTCTCTGCTGCTGCCACACTGCCTGGGCCTTTAACTCCTGGCATCTCTCAGTTGTGGTTTATAAGATAAAATAAATCCTTTTCCCATCATAAATCCTATATGAGTCAGTATTATCCTGCTTCTGCAGCTGAGAAAATTAGGTCAGACAGGAGAAATGTCTTGATGGAAGCCACCAGGGAGCTCTGTGTCGGAGTGACAATTAGGGTGGAGGTGTCCTGGGATAATCAGTCAGGTCCTGATGTTTGCTGCATCCTTCCTATGCTGGAAAAAGCCAGTGACATCACTGCTTCTTGTCCTTGGAAACTGCTGGGTGGTGACAAAAATGGCTTATGTCTTGGGTTAAGCACAACTTTGAGAATGTTTCTTAGAACTGCCAAATAGTCCAACTCCCAAATTGCTTTCCTGCTCAGCATTCATATTAATGCAGATTTTCTGACTTAAACACACGGGCTTTTCTTGAGTGTACAGATACCAAATTGACTTAAGCCGGAGAAGAAACCATATTTGGGAAACCCTGAAAATCTTCTTTAATCAGAAGCTTATTAAATGCAGAGCACAAGTATGAACTGCTAATTTTCAAAACAGACACACTCTGGTTTTTGGCTTCCCATTCTTTTTCCCCAACACAGTGATGGATGTACTTTCTGTGCTCACCGTAGTCAGACTTTCTTGAAGGTCAGGGGCTGAGGATTTAAAAATGCAACCTCTCTGCAATTAAATTGCTTTTGCCTGTCAACACATTCTCTAGTTCTGTGTACCAGCATAGATCAGAAATACTTAGTGATCTCTCTTAGAGGTTTGTCTCCGTGGAAAAGCAAAGGAAGCACACTGCAGGGAACTGAGCAGGTAAAACAAACACCCTGCTTTGGATAAGCTGTTGCAGAGGATTCTTCCATACAAAATACCTTCTTAATAACATCAACCATTTGTAAGTGTGTCAGGTGTCCATTTCACCTGTGATGATCCAATGAATTACCTTCATTTCTGGTCTCTCTTTCCAGAGCATTCTGGGCAAGCCCCAAAAGTGTCAGTTCTAGAGGCCTGTCAGCAATAGGTAGGGGTCTGGTGAAGATGGAGTTTGTAAGGGTTTGGTTGTGGCTTCAATCCTCTTTTCTCCATATCCCAAGGATGGAGTCTCCCTCTTCTCTGGGCTCTGGAGCCCAGTCAGTGCCCACAGCCAGCCTGGTGGCCCTCCAGTGGCATCATTCCAGCTGGTCAGCCCTTCTCCTCTGGAAGGCATCCTGTGTCTTTTCCAAATATACTTGCCTGGACTTAATCATTTCACTGGGAAAATCCTAATTGCTCCTGTATGGATGAACTGTAATCTTTCAGCAGTGTTTTTCCAAGCACTGATTTTTCTGGCCCTGCTCCCAGTCAGGCTTTGGTGCCTCCAGAGGGATTCAGCCAAGCTGCCTCCTTGAATCTGCAAGATACAGCTCATAGCCTCAGATAACAAACGCTTATGTATTTTCATTTAGTTTTTGTACTTTCTGTCTAAAAACATATGCTCCACTGCCTCCCTCTTGCAAGGAGCCCAAATCCCCTCCTGCAAGCCCGTGTGCAGCTCCTGGCCTGCTGCAAAGCCCAGCTTTACAGGGCTGTTGTCAGAAAGAAGGCCTCTCTGTCTCCCTCCCCGTGTCGCCCGTCTCCACCCGAGAGCAGGGCAGGTGTGAAGCAGAGCACAGGAGAGGCTTTGATCCCGCTGATGCCACGCTCCCTCACTGCTCAGTGGGTCTGTTCCCAGGAAAAGCGTTGCTGAAGCCATATCTACCAGGCCTTCCCATTGCTGCAAGCATGCAGCAGCTCTCCTCAGCCTTTTGCGCTCTCCATTCCTCCTCCTGGAGTGTGGCAGGAGCTGGCAGTGCTGCTGGGAAGTGCAGCACACACAGGCACAGAAGGGACTCCTTCCATCTGCGTGCAGGGTTCAGCATCGCTCTGAGCTGCAGCATATCAGATTTGGCTTTTGGTGCCTTGTGCCCAAGGGAAACTGATCTGGGCATTTCTCAGAGTGGCTTTCGTTAATTACACTGCACCCAAAAGGAGTAGCCCAACTTCTCTGTTGCATGACTTCCCTTCCAAGCAAACCTTCCCCTGCCTGTTCAGGCAGTTCATGATGTTGTGCCACAACGTTATGCTGATCACTGTAACCACAGAAGCTGCCTCTGTGCTTCATGATTCAGGCCTGAACTGCTGCCTACAGCTGTGGTACCAACGTGGGCACCTTCCCACCCCTGGAACCTCACACAAGCTTTGCCTTCCATGTGAGACTGTGCCCTTCACAGGAGAATATAATAAAATAGGGCTCTGCATCCTTTTTCTGCCCAGATTACCAGAGCTACCCCAGCACTGCCTTTAGACAGGAGAGCTTGGGCAGTGGTGTCTTAGCTGCCTTGAGGATCGGATTGGGGGGCGTGTTGTGGAACATCACAGAAGACAGGAGACAGGATGTATCCCTCTGGTTCTGGGTCCCTTTAGCTCTGCAGATTTAAGCTAGGTCAGTTATAATACAGCTTGAAGCAGAAAGATGAAAGAGCTGCAATTAACATCATCAAGCCTGTATTTTCATATGAACAGCAAATGCAAATGTTAATGCAGACAAGCAAAGACCTCTCCCAACCTCTGTGTGTGCTGAAAATTTAGCAAGCACATCAATAAACTGTTCGTGGAGATACTCAGGAATATTTTTGTATTTTAGCCTTGTCATCAGCAACTTTTCAAGATAATTATGTTGTGTGAAATGATTACTAGAGAATGAAAGAGCAAGCTCCAGGGTAGTTTGTCTCTGTGGCTGTTCATTTTTCAGTGATATGACTGATGGTTTTAATCAACAGGTCTGTGTGATGGAATAAATTCCACTGTCTCATCATTGCTCTGGGTGCAGGCTGCTTTCACCAATAACTGTGTTTTATAACCAGGAACAGCTCCTGCTGAATCCCAGCAAAGAAAAGGACACATAGGCTGTTCATGAGTACAACTGTGCTTTATGGCTGGCATTTCTAAAGCTACACAAACGGTTGGGATGCCCAGATCCCATCAGTGCTAATGAGGACAGAATAACCAAGTCCTTCATTGCCCTAACTGGAAAATCCATGTACACAGGGCTTAATTCAAGGTATATACAGCTCGGTGGGTAGGCTTCTGTTGATATCAAAAGATATTAAACCTGGCCTCCATCAAGGACTTCAGAGAAAGCATCAGCCACTTCAGCCCCCAGCAAAGGGGTTTTGAGGTAACCCAGCTGATTGGACACTATGGGAATATTAGAGAGGACTGACGCAGCTGGGCTGGGAGAAACAACCTCTTGTGCTGAGGGTCCCAAAATACTGCAGCCCCTGCAGCCTGAAGGGGATGCTGAAATTGCAGCACTTCCAGGAGGCTTTGTGGAGGTTTGATAGCACAACACAAGCTGCAGCAGCTGTGTCAGGGCAGGAATGGGCCTCAGTGCATTGAGAGAGACAGAAATCCCAAGTCCTTCCTTTTCAGCCCAGCTGGCAGCAAGGCTGGTCCTTAGCAGGTGGGATGGCCCTGACCAGGCTGTGCCCATGCCCACGGAGGTGGCAGCCTCTGCACAAGGCAGGGCCTCTCAGTCCTTCGTGGCTCAGTCACCAGACTGAAAGGCAAACTGAGCTCGGAGGCTGTCCCCAGTTAACTCTTGGGTGCTCTCCTGCACGTGCAAATCCAGGTCCTTGCTTTGCTCAGCACGGAGCTGTTGAGTGGTGCCTTTGCAGTTTGCCTCAGCTGTGCTGAGCACCAGTGACAGCAGGTGACTTCGGGCACTCACAGAGCAGCCATTGCACGAGGGGACACTTGTTCAGGCCAGTCTAGTATTGTGTGCATGTGAGCAGAGCTACAGAAGGGACCGGGCTCTCTGGGCTCTTTTAGCACTTCTCATGTTCCCTAAACGTTGTTTGGGCATGGTCCCAAATTTCTATATAATGTCTGCACCTGAAAGCCAGGAAAAAGCACTACACTGTATTCTCCAGCCCTTTGATAGGATGCAGCCTGGGCAAAGGGCTGAGCATACTCCCCTGTGTAAGGATGTGTTCATTTTTGAACACAGCTCTCCAGCAGCCTCAGTGGGCTTTACAGCATGCAGGAGGCTCAGTTTCAGCACTGCATTTGTAAGCAAGTGGACCTTAGGGGCACAGGGGAGATGTTACTCAGTTGTCAGTGATATTAAGCTAAGATTCTTTGGCTGAGTTTGCCATTCACCTAACAAAAACTGGTTTACATTTGCTAACCCTTCAAATGTGTCCATCTGTAATTAAATACAGCCTCTCCACCAAATAAAAGGATACCTCACATACAGGTTAAAAATTGGAGCTGAGTACATATGGTATTTATGTTGGCTTTTCAGTGCCTAATGCTCTAACTTTGGTATTTACTTGGGTTTTGTGTTCTGGTTTTACTTTTTTTCCCTGGCAACTTGAGTCAATAGCTCTTGAGTAGAAACTCGAATGCAATTAAACATGCAAATAAGTGGACTTCAGGTATATGAAATACTACAAAGTGTGTTGGATACATAAGCAAAGCCCAGGCTTATCAAACATGTTCTGCATTCAGTGCTGTGTTAGCAAGTAAGGGTGATGTTACCCAAGGCCAGTAAATTGAAGTGGTTTATGGTCTCCATGTTGTTCTGCTTTCACAACCAGCAGCTCTCTGCCTCGTCCCTCATTTCTGTTACTGGAAATAAGTGTTCTTGTTTTTCTAGCTCCAGTTGTACTTGTTCATTCCAAGCTAAACCAGCAAAGTAAGGAGATGCTGTACCTGCTGCAAGTCCCTTGCACTTCACCAAGCTCCAGACCTGGAGGCTTATCAGATGCCCCTTTGTTTTTTCCTCCTTGAGACAGGACTCTTAAAGGCTGGTTTTATAAAGGCAGAAGTCAGATACATTCAGAAAAGGTTAATCATTCACAGTGGCACTGTAGTTAGTAGCCTGGGAATGGAGACTAAGGAAATTGATGTTGACTTTCTGGGGTACTTTAAATGTTCTTGAAAACTTTCTCTCTGGTCTTCCTGAAACTTTCCTTTCTTGTTTACAGCATCTTAAGGATTTTCAAAGGACGAATTAAAATTCAAATTCTTTAGGAAGGTAAATCTAAGGAAATATATAGAAAAAGAGCTGGCGTAAAACAGAAAACTTTTCACCTGGGAAACAGAAAAGGAAATTGTACTTTAGCATGCAATGCATGCCTCATTGGATTTCACTAAATTGCCCTTGCTTTAGCATTGAGTCGCAGGAGAAATACAGCATTTCACAAAGCAGGTAGGCTCAGAAAAACTGTAAATGATTTCTGGGATATTAAATTCACAGAGACTAAGATCTATTGTGCCAGCCTAATTATTTTGAAATAGTGCGGGTAAATCAATGGACGTACACTTAACGTCTAATTATAGGGACCATCTATTACTTCCACTGTGTGGGCCAAGTCCTGCTCTCATTTGCAATTAATGAAATCTTACTAGAGGCAGTAATTCTGTGTGAAGTGGGCAGCATTTCAGCACTCGTTTGATGATACACGTTGTGACAGAAAAACAAGCCGAGAGCAGAACGCGTGGCTCTTGCTTTCCCACTGCTGGCCTAGAGGTGGCATTGCAAAGGTCTCCACAAGGAAGAGCAGATGACAGCAGAAGTTCCTTCTCAGTGGTTTTCCAGAAGGAAAGGACCTCTTGGGTCTATACTGGGTCAGGTGAGCTTCTGCCATCCAAAATCAATGCAGCACCTATGGCAAATAATGGCTTTTCTCTAATTCACTCAGAATTTGTCACCTTGGCTCTTACAGGCTCACTGCCAGGCTTAGGCAGGGCTGGGAATGTGGGCTCCTGTTGCAGCTGAAAGCTGGGGGCCAGGAAAAACCAAGTGCCATTCCCAGTTTGGGGGAGTATATTCCTCTTGCTTTGTGTTCTCCATGCGCCCATTTAGAGATGATGATGGTGGACTTTAAATTGTGACTGATTCCGTTCAAGGCTTGGCACTGCCAGGGGTATTTGTGTGTTTCCAGGCAGAACATTGCTGTAGCATTTGTTCCCAACTTGCTTCTAGGTCTTTGTCTGTCTTCCTCATGAAAAGGATCAGGTTTTGAGCTGGAAGCTCTCAAGAGCAGGGATTGCTGTCTGTGCATTCTCTGTATGACTGGAAGAGAAAATGGGTTAATTTTATTTCACTGCTATTTCACTCCTGGCACAAGGTTCACCTGTGCCAGAGTGTGCAGGTGGAACAGCATCACCACACCTGGGCAGCAGGGGCTATGTGAAAACGTGATTCACAGAAGAATATTATCCACCCAAGTAACTCATTAAAGGGAGCAGGTATGACTTAGGATTATCCAAAGGTCCTACTCCCATCATCCCCCCTTTGCTATGCGCTGATGTCAGAGCCACCCAAACTCCTGCTATCCCAGTCTTTCCTGTGGGTCTGAGGTGTGCTGGAGCTGGCCTGCCAAGGACACTGCTCCTTGGGGATCGTGCCTCTCCTGTGCTCCATGGCCTGCCCTAGGACACTGCTCCTTGGGGATCGTGCCTCTCCTGTGCTCCATGGCCTGCCAAGGACACTGCTCCTTGGGGATCGTGCCTCTCCTGTGCTCCATGGCCTGCCAAGGACACTGCTCCTTGGGGATCGTGCCTCTCCTGTGCTCCATGGCCTGCCCTAGGACACTGCTCCTTGGGGATCGTGCCTCTCCTGTGCTCCATGGCCTGCCCTAGGACACTGCTCCTTGGGGATCGTGCCTCTCCTGTGCTCCATGGCCTGCCAAGGACACTGCTCCTTGGGGATCGTGCCTCTCCTGTGCTCCATGGCCTGCCAAGGACACTGCTCCTTGGGGATCGTGCCTCTCCTGTGCTCCATGGCCTGCCCTAGGACACTGCTCCTTGGGGATCGTGCCTCTCCTGTGCTCCATGGCCTGCCAAGGACACTGCTCCTTGGGGATCGTGCCTCTCCTGTGCTCCATGGCCTGCCCTAGGACACTGCTCCTTGGGGATCGTGCCTCTCCTGTGCTCCATGGCCTGCCAAGGACACTGCTCCTTGGGGATCGTGCCTCTCCTGCCTCTCCATGGCCTCCAGGGCAGCTCCCAGCAAACCTGCTCTCAGCAGGGCTGCATCCCCGGGGCAGCGGCATCCCTGCAGGAGGGTAAGGCATCTCCCGTTGCCATGACAACGAGCCAGTCGGGATGAGCGTTCCTTTCTGCGAGCAGCGATTCAGAGCTCAGGGCAGTGCCGCTGCCTCCCGAAGGATATTGGTGCCACGCGTAAGCCGAGCCGGGCAAAGCCTGGCAGAATGGAGGGCGGGGGAGCTGCTGCTGCCACGGACCCTTCCCCACTCGGCCTCCGAGCGGTGCCAGGCGGTTCTGCCTCTTTGTTCCCCGGCACAAATCCAGCCCAGCCTCCCTTCCCCCAGCAAAGCCCCGCTAAGCTGGAGCACACCAGAGCGGAAAGGGATTAGACAGAAAAGCCATCCCTGCTGCGGCCGAGGGAGAGAGTGCAGGAATCAGCGCCACGGAGGGAGCTGTGCCCCGGCCGGGCCGGCGCTGCCAGCGAGGGCTGCACTCAGAGCTGCGAGCGGGGCAGCGGCCAGAGCCGCCCGGGCAGGGTCCGGCACGCTGGAGGGAGCTCCTGGGACGGCCAAGAGCCCTGCCCAGCCTGCCCGGGCAGAGCCCGGAGCCACGGCTACAGGCTGGCCCTCAGGATGCTTTCTGTGGCTGATGCTGGCACACAGGTTGTTTCTTTTTGGATCTGCGAAGAGTTGTGTTTTCCCCCTGTGTAAATTAGTCTCATGTAGGTTGTAAACAGGCTATATAGGTCTTGAAAGTTTTTTAAGATTTTTGCATACAAAATCTGACTTTCTTGGAGCCATGTGACTCTGGGAGCTGGAGGAATGGATTTTCAGGTTGAAAGTGATACAGCATTACACTCTGATTGATTCTTTCCCCCATCAGCTGTCCCAGGGCTGGCACTGGCACAGTACAGGGTGGGAGGGGGACGTTCAGCCAGCCTTGACAACTCAAAAATAGAGTGAAAAGTTGAGATAAGTGAGCACAGCCCTGTGGGTGAGCCAAAGTGGGACCTGGGACGTGCCCCTTGCTGTGGGTTGGGCTCAGTGCCTGGTGTCAGTGTCCACAGGTCACCTGGCAAAAGCATCCCCAGAAAGAAAGGGGTTCTTGCATGGGTGGAAAAGCAGCTGGGCATGGGAGGACTTGGGGGAAGGCAACAGTGAAACAAACCTGCTTGGTTTGTGCAGGCTTTGGCAGCCTTGAAACGTGGGTTAAAACTGGTGAAAGCCACTCAGAGGTGAGCACTGAGTAAGGACAATTGAGACCATGTCTTCCTTGAGCTGGTTAAGGATTGACTGTGTTTTGGCACTTTTCCTCAGTTCTTGTTTTTATTTGCTTCAAGCACTGGGTGCTGGGCAGTGATTAGCAACGCCAAAGGCTGCATCCTCTGTGGTGGGGCTGTCTCCAGAACAACTGGGACAGTGAGGCTGGGAGGGGCTTTCAGTGCTTGTACCATGGTGGGAGACCCCAGGTAACACCCCAGTGAAAGGGGTTTCGGTTATAAGGTGTGATCTGTAACCAGAGCTGTGATGCTGAAGGACTCTCAAGCACAGGCATTTGGGTGTGGTGTTCTGTACAGCCTCGAAATACAAAGAGTCAGGACCACACTCCCCAGAAAATGCTGGGTTTTTCCTGGAGGTGTTGTGCCTGCAGGATGGATTAAGGGAGGATTCCCTCATTTGGGAAAGGGGCAGCTCCTTAATCCCCAAAGCCTGGATTTAAGGACTCTAGAGAGAGTAATCACAGACAGTGGATTAGCATCTGTTGGGGAGCCTGGCAGGAGAGGGCAGCCTGGCATTGCCAGCCCCAGGGTTGGTCTTCACCCTTGTTTACAGCTCTTTGCCCAGGCCTGTGTCTCAAACGTGTTCACTTGGAAACACAAAATTCACAGAAAGGAAGATGTCAAAAAGAGTATTTCCTCAAGTCATGGATGATTTCCTGCAAGTGAGAAGCATGTAAAACATGTCTGGGGCAGGTGACAAACGATGGCAGGGGTGTGGTGTGTTTGTTTGTTTTTGTAAGCACCTTTAATATTGCTCTTGCAAGGCTTCTGCCATCACAAACTGAGTCAGCCTTTAGCCAGAAGAAGGAAAGGAGGAGATGCTTGTCAGTCAACAGAAACTAGCTGGTGTAGGGCCATCCTCCTGCTGCCCAGAGGCATGTTGGCCTCCAGCCATGGAAGAAAACCCATGGTTAGTGCCTTGTTTGTGTGGGGAAGCCTGGAAAACAGTCTGTGGCAGTATGGCCCTCATCTGTTACCTAGTGTGGCTCAGCTCTCAGGGAGCAGGACCATGCGCTGCTTTTCTCTGAGAATGCCCAACCCAGGCTTTTCAGCAAGGTTTGACTTCTTTCCCATTCAAAACAAAACCTTAAAACATGCCACTTCCATACAGATATAGCACAAGGGAAGTACTTAGCCTGGCTGAGGCATATTTCCCCTGGGAGCTCTTGCAGGAGAAATGGACCATATTGGCTTTTCCAACTGGCCTCAGGTACTGCTGCAGCAGCATGTGAGCTCAGTGGTGTGTGTGTTTATCTGGCAGGAGGCAGTTGCCTCAAACACAGAGGATCTGCTCCCCAAGAGCTCCACCATTTCAAATTTAGAACTGCATTATTTATTCAGACAGGATTTTCTGGCAGCAAACCTCGCATCCTTTTTTGCATCCTCCGTAGTCAAGAGGAAGGAGGGAGCTATGTGTGATGGTGCCCAGAGCGTGGCCTGTGCTCCCTGGCAGTGTCCAGGCTCAGCTGGGCTGGGTGGAGCAGCCAGGCAAGAGCCAGGCCACCCCCCTGGGGCAGGACAGCTGGAGCTTCAGGTCCTGCTGCAGGTGCCTTCTTGGCTGCATTCCTTAGAGGTTCCCTTGGGCAATCCTGGGTCCCCTCCCTGCAAGTGCAGCCCTTCAGCCACCTTGGCTTTCAGGCACAATATGATCATCTCCCTACAGCATCCTGAGACGCGCAGACGACGGAGCGCGGGGCGTGACGCAGACGCGGCAGAGCCGCATAGAGGGCTCCTGTCCGAGCGGCCGCACGCTCGGCGCGAGCGCGCTAGCTGCGGCTGCGCGCGGAGCCGTCAGCGGCAGCCGCTCGGCGCTCAGCTGCCGGAGGCCGCTGAAGCGCATGAGGGAGGACACGCAGCGCGAAGCGCCGCAAAGAGCAGGCGCGGCACACGAGAAGAGACGGAGCGAAGAGCAGAGCCGGCCAGGACGACCCGAGACGAGAGAAAGAGAAGCGAAAGAGCGCTGAAGAGAGCGAAGCGGCAGCGCAGCGAAGAAAGAGCGCGAAGCGACGGAATGCAGCGGAATGAGAGGGAAGAGGAGAGCGGAAAGAGAACGAGAAGAGCAGGACCGCGCACGCGAGAGAGCAGACGAAGAGAGAGAGAGAACGAGAAGGACAGAGCGAGCAGGCCGAGAGCGCCGCGAAGAGACGCGACCGCGACGAGAAGCGCAGAGACGAGGAGCGATAGGAGCAGTCGCGACAACGCCGCGAGGAAGAGACGAGCACGAGCCGAGACGCAGACTGCGACGCGCCTGGCAGCCGAGCCGAGCAGCGACGAGCAGCGAAGGCGCCGTCGCCGAGCCGAGAAGAACGAGGCGAGAGAGCCGGAGCGCCTGGAAAGAGAACACAGACGAAGAGAAGCGCAAGAGACAGAGAAGAGAAGAGAAGGAGAAGTCCTCTCCTCTCCCCTCCTCCTCGTCTCACTCTCCGCGCCTCTCCATCTCCTGCTCGCCTCTGCTCTGCAGCTCTCTCTCTCCGCGCCTCGTAAGGCAGAGCCTCTGCCGTCGGCAGCTCAGGACGCGCGATATAAGCGCAGCGACGAGCAAGCGACATATCCTCGCATCGCCAGCTACTATATCTCCCTGCTCCTCTCCATCCTCTCCGCTCCGGCTCCTATCCTTCCTCTCCTATCACATGCCCTCTCCTGCTCACTGCCAGTGCCTGCTCAGCCACACTGATGGAGAGGGGGCTTTTTGTTCTCCTGCCATCGATGCCCAGGCTTGGGAGACTGCTGTGCCCAAAAGAGGGCACAGCTACCCCTGGAGCACAGCAGAGGAACACCCAGGGACTGTCTGGCAGAGGAAGCTCCATCAGCAGAGTTTTCTGCCTTTTTTCTTTTCCTCCTGGGCTATGTCTAATTGAATTTGGATAGTGGGGGGTTTTTGTTAAGAGGCTGTGCCACTGCTCTGAAATACCCACTCCTACAGTTTATCCTTTCAATTTAAATGTTGCCAAGGAGCTGTGCTAGCCCTCACCTCTTCAAGGGAGAAAATCCTTTCTGTTGTTGAAAATGGACTGTGTGCAAGTCTCTGAGGACCAGCACCAGTTTGTACCACTCACCAAACAGGAGCAGTGGTCTGAGTCTGGCTGGTAAATCAGGTCACTGACATTAGCAAGGCAAGAACAGCCAACAGCCTGGTGCTATTCTCCCATCTGTGCTTGGAGGAGACCCAGAACGGTACCAGCAGAAGGGCAGCAGGGAGAGAACAAGGTGTCTTGGCAAACCTGTGTGTCTGTGACAGTCAAGAGAAGCTTTTGTTTTCAGCAGGTTTTCCATGGCTCCCATGGAGCCATCAGTGCAATCACAGCATCCAGAGTGCTCAGAGAGACAATGCCCAAGGATAACAGCTAATGGGGCAGGGTGGGAGAGAGAAGGTGAACAACTTTTCATTGCTACCATATGCTTTAAATCACTTCAGCTCTCTTACTATAGCCAAAGTTAGGATTTATTTTCTCATTGGCAATTTTTATGCTGTTTCAAAAGAGCAAGATTAGCAAAGCAAAACCAAGGAAGTAACTGCCTGCCCACCCCTGGGATGCCTTCCTGCTCCTGCCTGCTCGCAACATCTCATCAACTCCCCCTGCTAACTTCAGGCACCTTCCTGGTTTCACCATGGTGGTCAAATCAAAGAATGAAGAGTCCTTTGCTTGGAGCAGAGACCACCAAGATAAACCCAGGAGCTGTTCTTCAAATCTCAGTGCATGCCTGGCGTGCTGGAGAGCATGTGCTCAGAGGGAGGAGATGGATGCCAGCCCATGGGGGAGAGGGCAGTGTCTGAACTGCTGCTCTGCCAGCAGAGGCTGAAGCTGATTTTTCAGTGAAGGCGCTGCTGGGGATGGAGGGGAGCAGACTTGGCAAAGCCATGATCCTGTTTGCTCTGATCACTAAAGGTCACGAGGTGGCTCCGTCTGTCAGTGGGAGGAAATGAACTCTGGTATCTTCAGCAAACTAATGTCAGGCTTGTACTGATTCCCCTTTCAGTTTAATTTAATCATCTTTGGTGTCTGATTCTACAAACACGGCTTTGTACTGCTAAACCTTCGCTGCATATTAGCTGAGAGGCAGCTGGAATTTGAATTTGATTTGGGTATAGTGAGAAACCTTATATTTAGCACTTGGCAAATCTCTCGAATGCAAGAGCACATCAGTTTATAAATGCAGGTTGCTTTGATCAGTGTAATTTTGGAGGCTTAAGTATGAGAGAGAGAATATAGGCTGGGTACTGATCCTGGTAAAGGAGAAACAGACAAGTATTCTACCAGGTGGTTGGAATTACATTACTCTACAATATCAGCCTACCTGGAATTTGCTGCAAAGGATTGTTTGTAAGAGAAAAACGCCTTGGGTTACAAAGTACTTCCAATGCAGTCCTTTGCAGCCTGCAATATAAGGGTCAGGTACAGAAACACTCAGGTGAGGGGGCTGAGGACAGCCAAGAATGGCCAGAGCTGGACTGACCCAGGGATGAGATGCAGACCAGGAAATGACGACAAGCTGAAATAGCAGTGAGATGAACTGCCTGCTCTCATCCCTCTTCTCTGTTGGACAAAACCCCTTCTGGCTTCTTTGCCATGTAGGATGCCAAACTAAGAGTCACTCTTGGCATTAAAACACGTGTAGGATGCAGGGTTTTGCCATATGTTCTAACAAAAGCAAGTACTTTAGTTTGCAGTTTGGGGCTGGAGCTGGAGGCGTTCCCAGCGATTGCCTCTTCCGAGAGCTCGTGTCCCTTTGGAACCTGTCCTGTTTCAAAAGGAGCCCCCTCTGACCAGCTTCCCTGCAGCTCCTACAGGAACATGGACCCAGCTGTGCCACTGGACATTCTGGGGTGCTCCCTGCACATCCCTGGGGCCTGCTTTTCTTTTGGAGCTGCTGTTAGAGGGAGGAGTGCTTGGCACTTGCAGGGTGTGGAGCAGGGGCTTTTAGCAGCTGGGAGGCTCATCTGTGGGTTTATTGCTTCCCCAGAAAGAGAGTATTCCCTTTGCATAGGAAAGTGATTGCTTCCAGAACTTAGGAGTACGTGGTTTCAAGGAGCTCAGGTTCTGCTCCCAGCAGAAGGAGAGAATAAGGCAGTAGCAGTGACTTTGCTCTTCGTATTTGCATGGGCAGGACATGAAAATGGAGCTTCAATGGAAATATTATCAATAGTAGTGTGGGCATGAAAATGGAGAATTCACCACATCCCAGAAAGCAGTAAGATGGGATTGGCCAGCTGGAATTGGATGATTAGCTCCAAGGTGCAAATGGAGCAGAACTGATCACAGTGAGAGACCCCGTGCCCGGCCGTGCATTTTGGGACCATTTTGGGTTCACCTTGGGTGCAGCCCTGGCTGGGCTCTGGTGCTGCCCAAGGTGGGTCCATGGAGGCCTTTTAATAAATCCCTGCTTTATCTTTAACTCCATCCAATCTCTGTTCTAGGCCAGCCTTCCCAAGGCACACTTGAACCATGTCTAGAGTGAGAGCACTGGAGAGAGATCCGGTGCCTTCCAGCTGTGGCCCTTTGGGCCCCTGGCAGCAGCAGGAGCTGGTCTGTCTAGAGTGAGAGCACTGGAGAGAGATCTGGTGCCTTCCAGCTGTGGCCTTTGGGGCCCTGGCAGCAGCAGGAGCTGCTCTGTCTAGAGTGAGAGCACTGGAGAGAGATCTGGTGCCTTCCAGCTGTGGCCCTTTGGGCCCTGGCAGCAGCAGGAGCTGGTCTGTCTAGAGTGAGAGCGCTGGAGAGAGATCTGGAGCCTTCCAGCTGTGGCCCTTTGGGCCCTGGCAGCAGCAGGAGCTGGTCTGTCTAGAGTGAGAGCACTGGAGAGAGATCTGGTGCCTTCCAGCTGTGGCCCTTTGGGCCCTGGCAGCAGCAGGAGCTGGTCTGTCTAGAGTGAGAGCGCTGGAGAGAGATCTGGAGCCTTCCAGCTGTGGCCTTTGGGGCCCTGGCAGCAGCAGGAGCTGCTCTGTCTAGAGTGAGAGCGCTGGAGAGAGATCTGGAGCCTTCCAGCTGTGGCCTTTGGGGCCCTGGCAGCAGCAGGAGCTGCTCTGTCTGTCTCCTGGTGAGGAGCTGAGCGCGGGCCGGCCGGCAGCAGGGACGCCGTGCTCAGAGCAGTCGGGATTGATGCACGGCGTGGCTAAAATGCATTGACAGATCTGCAGAGAGCAACTTGCATGCATCCCATATGTTGCTTGGCTTCCTCTGGGTGACTTAAGCAAAAAAAATCTTTTGCTGGAGGAGAATTAGAGTATTTGTATACTTGGCCATTTTTAGCTGTCTCTTTTTTTCCCTTTGGCTTCACCTGATGTGGTCAAAAAGAATAAAAGGTATCAGTTAATCATTCTGGGAGCATGCACAGATGTATTAAATAAGTATAGTTTCCTGTGGCTCTAACAGCAGGCACAGGAACGTTCCCAAAATCGTCAAGAGGTTCTTTTCTCTCAGAATTGCAGGTCTGACCAAGATTATCAAAGATACAATGCTGCTAAAGGGCACGGTAAGTGCTGGGGTACTCTGACTTCCACCTGAACTTTTGGCTAGTTACCTATTGCAAAACTTCCCAGAAAGTATGAAATGTAACCTTGAGGTCAAACAAGAACTTTTTGGAGCAATGCTATTTTTACTTCTCTCTGTTTCATGTAGGCAAACACGTGCAGCACAGACCATTCAGTCCTGATGAAGTGCCATTGTTTAATACTGAAAAAATGCACATTTGATCTAGTCTGCATTTCCTAAAAACTGTGTTATTGATTTGACAATATATTTTTCCTCAGACAAAAAAATTCTGCAGTTATTTATTCATTCTTGCCCCTTGGAGAGCTTGCTACCATCTGTTTTTCTTGGCTTTGCATTACCTTATTTTTTTCCACTTGTTCTTTTCCCACTGTGCACCACTGAAGGACTATACTATACATTATCTCATAGCCAAATTATGCAGGGTATTGTAAACATGTTGTAAACTTTGCCAGCTGCAAAGTCAAGGGCTCTGAGAGATCTTGCTCGGTACTGGAAAGGATCTTTGAAGAAAGAAGGCAGCCTTTTGGAAGCAGATTTGCAGGGCAGTGTGACACAAAGGTGTAATAGTGCTTCTGCAAAATGCTGGGGGGAGGAAAAGGAGCGAATCCCTTTGTTCATGGATCCCAAACTTTGCTGCAGAGGCTGAGAAGTCCCTGAGCCAGGGACTCCCTGCTCAGCCCCTGATGAGACACAGCAGGGCTCTGGCAGCTGGGACAGCGATTTGAGCCTGATAAAGTCCCACACCGCTGTCCTCTCAGGCAGGACAGGACCATGCTCAGGGCACATCACAGGACTGAAGCTCCTGCATGGTCCCAGAGTTGTCTCTGGAGTTGGAGCAGCCACGTCCTGGGAAGATGCAAACTGCAGAGCATCCTGTGCTCTGCCTTGCAGGGGTGGGGCCCATTGCTGCCCTCAGAAATAAGAGTTGAAGGGGAGGAATCACAGGTGTGTGAGGATAAGTCTGTGTAAGTATTCCTAGTTATAGATCTTTGTGTATCTTTTGATCGTTCAGCAATAAGAATTTGGCAGTAGCAATACCAGGCGTACCAGAAATCATGGCTCAAAAAGTTACAATCAGTTCAAAACCCTTTTATGAAATGTATCTGTTCCCTTTGCCTGTCCTCTGGTGACTGATCTCAGGTCATGCCTTCAGGCTTTCATCCTGTGGTACACTTCCCAAAAGGGCAGAAATCTCAGTGGGAGCCCAGGAGCGGGCAGTGCAGGAGGGAGGACGGAGCAGCACGGAAACAGAGGGGACTGTCACCCTTGCCAATAGAGAGGCCGGCCGTGGGCTGCAGCAGTGCACTCCCCGAGTGCTTGAGGAGGAGTAAAAAGCAGTGTGGATTACAGGAGCACGGGGAAGAGCCCGTTTCAGTGCATGGTGGACATGTGAAGAGCTGTGCAGGCTGGTGGTACTCGCAGAGCCCTCAGTGAAATGCTGCTGTCTCCATGCGCTATAGATTCATAACCAGTGCTGTTGGGCTTGGATTTAGACTGACAAGGAAAGCAAAGGCACCTTGAGTTTAGAGGAGATTTGAAGTGTCGTTATGAGAGCCATTGTTCTGCTACCAGAGGAGTGGCCCTCAAACAGCATTTTGGACAGAGGCCAGGGGCTGCACGGGAGCACATGGTGCTTGGCTTGGCAAAGGCCCACTCTGCCCAGCGTCCTTCAGCCTTCCTCCCTCTGCAGCAGCCCAAGACCTTAAAAGGCTGCTGCCACCAAGACCAATAGCTGGACAGGGCGTTCATCTGCATTGCTTGGGGAATTCAAACCTGTCTTTTTAATTATTCCAGCAATACTTCATCTTCCTCTCCAATGGTTAGCGAAAAGGATCACCAGTTCAGCTGTACTTACATAATGTGGCTGTGAATATCCCGTGACTTATTGCCCTATCCCTGATCTTTTCACAGGGTTAAGAGCTTAGGGGCGAAGAATTGCTTGGCTGGGTAAGATGCAAGAACTTTCACTTTCTTGTGAAAGTTCTTTTTTCTCTACAGTCTTTTATTACTGTTATGGGCCTATGTTCATAGGCTCGCACTCTCATTAAGAGGCACAGATTTAAATAAGGGGCTTTAATCAACAATTTTCATCATGATTTAAATCAGCTAGCAGGAAACACAAAATTGATTATTTAAATTAATCTTAGTCTTCATTTGTAGTTTTTAATTATTTTCCTAAGGAACAACTGATACTTCCTCACTGGAGCCTGGTACTCTTTTTTCACTTGCGATCAGGATATGCTATTACCATATTTATTTAGGAATCTGAATATTAAGTCTAAAGTTACTTAACAATTTTCATTTATGTGACAAACCGATGACTGATGCCTCTACTCCATGGCTTATTTTAATGTTTCTGTTAAGGTGCACTGCAGAAAAAAAGTAACATACATTAGTTACTGTGCTCAGTAAATCACATACCAATCCTAAATAAGATGGAGGGATGGGGCAAGGGGAAGATTCTGCATTTGAAATGGACATCTTGAACACAAGAAATATTATCTCTTTGATAGCAGGCTGGGGTGTTTCTAATCACCAAATCCTTATAAAGACTCATGTCAGAGAAAATGCAGTCTCCTGTTCCCTTTTTTTCAGTCCCCAATGATTGTATCAAATTGGAGCAAACTGAAAAGAAGAATGTCTTTTTGTGCATCCTGAGAAGAAATGGGTCTGTAGCAAATGGGCTTAGAGTCTCAAGAATCCCCTGATCCAGTGGGTTCAGCAAATACTTCAGCCACTGCAGTGGCTTGACTCAATCTAAAACTTGTAGAGGTCAACTGCTATTTCTTTTAGTATTACAATGAAATTTAGGCCATAATGTTTAGTGCCACTGGTTCAGGTTTTAAATTAAAATCATCAAATTTTAAATGTATAACAATAAATACAAAAAAATAATCCAATGCTCTGATTTTTCTGTAAAAAGGACATTTTGTATTTTTATCTGCCTTTAATTTGCATAAACTCTAGCTCAGGGCAGTTGCAATGACTCGAGGAGCCATATATCTGGTACCACTGTGTGTAAAGTAAAAGCAAAATGAATCTTTTTGAAAAGCTTTGGGGTATATCTGTTTTTCTGATTGAAGGCATTAGATAGTCAAATTCATCCTTTGGCTAATTCAGCTGACTTAGTGGAGAAACTAATGTCCAAGTTAGAGACCTGGTTTCTTGTTGGCTTCAGCCACGAAGACAGAGAGTCCAGGGCTCTCTGGGAATACAAGGATGGGATGGGATTTTCCTGTGCTGGTGGATGCATCAGCCTCCCTTGTATGTGAGTCTCTGCAGGTTCCTGTCACTGAGCCTCCGTGCCAGCCGTTCTCCCAGCACCTCCTGGGCTCTGGAAGGATTACTGCTCCCTCCCTCCCTGCCTTGTCACTCCTGGAGTGGTGCAGTGCCTCTCTCCCAGTGCTGCAGTTTGGCAGCCATCAGCCCATTTTGCCAATTCCCTCAGACAGTTTCCTCCAAGTCATGCTTGAGACTAAAGGCTTGATTTCTGTTTGTTGCCCTGCCAGAAGCTGTACGTAGCATGCCAAGATGTCACATGCAGCACCTTGCACTACAGACACACACCACTCATGCTGACTCAGAGCAGGGAAACCCTCACTGCCTGGTCCCACCTTATTTCTGCTCTGATGCGCCAGGGAAAGGCTTCAGCTTTGGGGTGAGGTTTAAAACCAAGTTGTTGGGGTTTTTCCTTTAAAGTTTTAGCCTGGTTTGGGGTTTTCTGGGGAGAGGCTGGGTTGTTTGGGGTTTTTACCAGAGCCTAAATGTTCTTTGATAGCTGCTGATTCCAAATGATGCTTCTGGCTGCAAAACCTACTGCAAAGAAATGGAAACCAGGAGCAGCAGAGTGACTTCCAGCAATGGCACCCACTCGGGTGGCCCAGGGTTTTGAATAACTTTATGCCGTATTTTGGGCTGTGCTGGGCTGTGCCCCAGGTCCCTGCCAGAAAGCAGAGTGGTCCTGGTTGTGCTGGCACTGCCCCAGCAGTGCCGTGGGCAGGGGCTGAGGCTGGAGCAGGAGCTTGGCCATCCCAGCAAACACTGACACCGTGTGCTCTGGAGAACCAAGGGAGCTCCTTTTGTCTCAGCATTATGTAGAGCAGTGATGGAGCAGAACATAAAAACAGTAGAAGCAAACACTAGTGGAATGGGTAATGGAAGAGCACATTTCTGATGGATTTTTTGTTGTTGTTGTTGCTGTAGGGTTTTTCATATGTGCAAAAACCTATCTGGACCTCAGGTGCCTTAGTGCTGTGAGAGCCTCAGCCTCTGCACGTCCCTCTGCCTACCCCAGCACACCCACCCCACCCAGCTCCAATGCACCTTTATCTTCAGGCTGTTCCTGTCGAGTCCTCTCTGCTCCTGCCACAGAGTGTGTGTTAATGCAAATGGGCATCAAAGAAACTAGAAATATGTGCAATTCAACATCATTAGGTATGAAATCACTCCTCTCCCATGCAGGGCTGTATCAATCAGGTGGCTTTGGGTCTTTGCTTCCCAGGGAGCCTCTGTTGCAGGTGCCTTTGAAAAGCACTTTGCTTTTTGTGCTCTGTGTTTCCTGACAGGGACAGTTTGTGGTCATCCATGAGCACACACCATCATCTTCCTACTGATTTAGCATGTGGAAGGATGGATACATGCCTTTATTAAAGGCAATCTTAATCTTTCTTATGGAACATTTCATAAAAATGTAGGCTTAGAGCAGCTTTCAGAGGCAACCACAAATTGCCAGCAGTAATACACCAAAATTAGATGGGCTAGATGGGGTTTGTCTGTTGTCATCCTCTGATTGCTTCCTTCCATCACTTGCCTTAACCGGATTTGTCCCTGAGCACCTGACCATTGTCTGGGGAGAGCTTACAGGTAACAAACATGCTGGAACAGTTGTTTTTATATTTTAAAAAATGGTGATAGCTGAGGTCCCAGTGCAAAAGGCAATGGGTGGGTGGATGCAGGAGTAAGTGGTGGATGGCTGCAGAGTTGGGATGCAGATGAATGGATGTGGGTAGTGGATTGGTACATGGGCAGGTGAATGTATTGGTGAAGGGATACATGAATTGGCTGCGGATGAGTGCACAGGTGGGTGGGTGCATGCACGGATGCATCGGTTGGTGCATGATCGGGCGGGTGTGCAGGTGTCTTGGCGGGTGCAGGAATGGGTGTGTGGGTGCCCAGGTGCATGAGTTGGTGCGGGAATAGGTGGGTGATACATGGGTGCACACATGCACGGGTGGGCGCACAAGCTGGTGTCCGCATGGGTGGAGGGGTGCATTGGCGGGTGCAGGCACCGCTGGTTGGGGGGCAGGTGCCTCGGCTGGTGCGGCAGCGGGGTTTGGGCGCGCAGGTGCACGGGGCGATGCGGGGATAGGTGGGTGCCCAGCTCGGTGAGTGCAGGGGTGCCTCGGCCGCCGCGGGTGCCGGGGCGGGCGGCCGGACAGACAAAGCCCCGGGCCGGGCCGGGCAGGTGCGCAGCTGCCGCCGGCCGGCGCAGCGCGGCCCCGGCGCTCCGGGCGGCAGCGCGGGCGGGGCGGGGCTGCGGGGGCGGCGCTGCGCCCGCCCGGCTCGGCTCGGCTCGGCTCGGCTGGCACGGCACGGGGCGGGCGGCGGCACCTGCGGCCGCGCCGTGCGGAGCGAGCGGAGCCGCGGCCCGGATGTAGCCGGAACATGGCGCTGGGGGCGGCGTGACGGCGGCGGCCGAGGTAGGGCGGCGGGGCCGGGGCGCGGGGACCCGCCCGGGGCGCGGGCGGCGGCTGCCCCTGCCCGGGGGACGCGGGAGCCGGCGGGGCCGCCCGGAGCGCGGAGCCCGGCGCCGTGCGCTCCTGGCGGCCGCCGGTGCCCGCAGACAAAGGCACGGCCCGGGCATCCCGGCCGCACCTGTGCGGAGCGGCAGAGCCGCGGGCGCTGCCAGGGCGGGCTGCTGCGGGGCAGCCGGGCACCCCGGGCTCCTCTCACAACGGTGACCGTAGGTGATGTTGCTTTTGATAGCTTGCCGGGGTTTCCTACAGCAATGGCTTTTCTTTTTTGTTTTTAAGCCATTTTGCCTTTTGTCATTACCCCCCCCAGAAGTTGCTCCCAACTTTCCGCGAATATGATGTGCTTTTGGGCTTCCCCCAGGGAGCAGGTGCCCAGAGAGCCGTACAGCCGCTCCTGGAAATGCTTCTACATGAGGCTCTATACCTCTACTCTCTCTTTTTTTTTTTTTTTTTTTCTTTTCCCTTCATGTAAAGGGTTAGAAATGCCTGCAATTGACTCCACTCTTCTTGCAGTGTTCATGAGCCTCGGATCATCGCAGCTAAAGAAAATGAGCTGCATAGTGACTGCCGTGCTTGAATAACACTCCAGCCTCAGGCCAGCAGAGGTGGTTTTTTCATGGTATCGATCAGACCTTGAGAATTTTTTTACCAGCCCGCCAGCAGCACGCAGGCTGCCTTTCTTCCTCTTTGTTACGTACCAGCCCTCTGCTAACATAAAGAAACAATGGAATTTTTTTTTCCCTCAATTTATTCAGTCTTAGATTTAATGGGCTGTCACTGCCAGTAAGGATAAAATTCCCAAGAATTTGAGAGGGGCCAGCAGTGACACTCCTCTGTTAGTAGCCTTTCTGTTTTATTTTAGAATTTTTTATGTGCTTCAGCATTTGCGAAATTAAGGAAATGAGTTGGTATCTGCGTTGAGCTAGATCTGAGTGGTCCCTGCTGCCCAGACAGCACTTAAGGACTCATTGCTCCGAGTGTATTACCTTTATTGAACGGTGGAACTCGCACTTGCGCTGCTCGGGGTGCAGCAGGGAGCCAGCCGTGCTGCCCTGCCCGCTGTCACAGCCGGCGCTGGGGGCTGCGAGCATCGCTGCTGCTGCTGCTGCTGCCGGGGACAGAGCTCTTGGCATGCGGAGGTGATGGGGATGGCTCTGGCTGTCGCTGAGGAGGGTGGTTCGGAGGTGGCCAGTGGATGTAGTGCCGCTCCTGGGGCTCCCGGCCGTCTGCCCCCCCAGGAGCGGCACGGAGAAGCTCCTCTGGTTCACCGTGAGCTTCACAAAATGGCCCTTTGCGTTGCTCTTTTTTTCCTGCCCCTGCCTTGCTGTTTCTGCTACGTGTGGGTTACAAATATGTTGATTGCCCATGGTGGCCAGCTGCTCTCCTGGGTTTCAGGTGGGAGTGAGGGACCTGGCTGCGTGGGACAGGGTGCTGGTTTCAGAGCTGGCTGTGCCAGCTAAAGCTTTGGGAGTTACTCCTTGTGGTTCACCTTATTGCCTATTGCTGTGGCTTAGACACTTTTTTTGGCTGTAGGTCATTTTAGGTTGACAAAAGGTCTTTGCTCAGTGTGGAATTGTGTATTTATGCTATTAAATGTATTAATTTGAGATAAATTGAGTAGAAGCATTGTTTTAATCAAGGGAAAGACTCTCCTGTTGAGAGTGCTGAAGTTGAACTTTTTTCCTTTCTCCTACTTCAAACATCTTACCAAATGGTTTGTGTCCCGGTGAGACCAGGATTTTTAGCTGAGGTGAATTTTCATCAGGTGATCTGAGTCCGGCCTCCATAGTCCCCTGTCCCTGTTGTGCAGGAGCTCGGGGTGCTGTTGCTCACCTCTGGTTTAGCCACGCTCTGAGGAGGCGAGAGTGACCGGTCACGGCGGGGTGTGTGTGTGTGTGTGTGTGTGTGTGTGTGTGTGTTCTCAGCTGGAGGACCTGCTGGACCAGGCTTAACTGGGCAGCTCAGAGCCGTTCCACACCGGGAAGCAGTGCCACAGAGAAACCCTGGCAGCTCTGTTGTGGAGAGCCCTGTTAGGAGTCAGCAGCAGATTCCCTTGGCAGCCCCCTGTGGAGCCGGACCTAGTAAATCCCTTTGCTCCTTTGATTCCCTTATTACTTTGGCACCTCTCTTTGCTTCCCAGTGGCTTTTCTGTTTGTTTGGTTTTTTTTTTCCTGGACATCTTCATCATGAATAGTCACAGTAAGTCAATGTTTGATTTTCAGTGAGTTCTCAGCATCCCAATGGCTGATTCTTAAATGGAAGCATGTAACAAGCAAAGTTCCTGCAAAACATTTTACTTTCCCATTATTATTTGCCAGTGTAACAGATTTTGGCAACTCTTACTCTGGAAACTAATATTTGGGAAGTACAATGCAATGTAAGAAATTTGCTCCCCAGTGTCAACTCCTGCTGTTTGTCAGCTGAGAGTAAACGTCTCGAGGTAGTTAATCACAGGTCTTAGTTTGGCTTTACCTCATGGGTCTCACTTCTGACCCCAGATTTGCTACTGAAATAGGGGAGACAAACTGTTCTCATTGAGATCAGCTGGGCCATGCAGCTTGGGTTTAAAGCTGAGTTCTAGGAAGGCTCCAGCTCGTGTGGTGGGTGCCCAGGGGGTGATGCTGGCACAGATCTCTCAGGGGTACAGGTGTCAGCTGCTTCAGGGATGTATGGGAAAAAGAACTGGCAAGAGCCAAAGAGCGCCTGCATCTCTGCTTCTCCTCTCTGATCACCCTCACATTTAACACCTAAATCCTTTTCCTGCTTTGAAGCTGCTCCAGTTAGGAATCTGAAGTGTTTGGCATCTACTTGTTCCAGACCATGAACTGGCTCTGGTTTTACCAGTTTACTTTGCAAAAGCTCCAAACACAAGTGTGGCGTGTGCTGTGTGCCGAAACTGCCGGCAGGTGTGTGTGGGTACAGCAGCTGAAGAGGTTCAGAGTCATAAATCTCAAACCAAACCTCTCTTTAAACACCTCCCTGGGATATCCTGCTCCTGGCATCAGCGCTGCTGACTCATGGTGCTGTTTGACTGTCCTGAGGCGTTTTTGGGACTGTCTCTGCTTTGCTCTGTGCAGAAGTCAGAGCAGTTTGTTTCTTGGACCTGCTGCGGCGTTTGGCCAGGTTTCCCCGGTTTTGGTGAAAGCTGAGCAAAACCTCTGTTGGCAGGATGGAAGGGTATGTGATTGCAGCCAGGTGAAACCAGACACATGATGATGGAGATTTCAGGTGGTTGATAGCCTCACACCTGTAGGGCCTACACTTTCTACCATCCTCCAGTTATACTCTTATTTTTACCATTAATTCTAGTCTCTTAAACATACTTGTCTTGCTACTCTCAATAGCAATTTGAAGCCAGAAATGTGTTTTAAACAACTGTTGGCTTAAAAACTGGATGGCATGACCAACAGAGCCTTGGTTTTGATGGCATCTTCCCTTGTAGCTTATCCAGTGTCTGATACAGGTTTATGTTGCTCAGTAGGAGCTTCATAGGGTACCTTCCTTCTTTCTAGATACAAAGCTTGATATATTTATGACAATTTCCCCCAATTATGTTCAGCTGTGATTGGTGGTGAGGTGTGCCAGAGCACTCCCTGATGCACAGCTGCATTCACTTTTATTATCAGGGAACAAGCTGAAAAGGGGAATGATTCAAAACCATTAACAGCTGTGAACAAAACCCCAGTTAGTCCTGCCTGTTCAAAAGGCAGCTCCCCCCAGCTCCCTTCAGAGCAAATTTCAGAGCACTTCAGTGGTGTTTAATGTTCAGGTAACTCTAATAGGCCTTTAATCCATTAGGCCACAGAGATTCACTGGGGACTTGGCTGTTAGTGTGGCTGCTTCAGCCTGTGTGTCACCGAGCCCAGGAGGACTCAATGTTGCATTTGGAGGTCTGTCCCTGTGACAAAGAAAACAAAGTATTTTCTCTGCAATTTCATGTTAAATTTTGCTGGTTTTGATTTTTTTTCCTGGAGAGAAAACAACTCAGGGGGCAGGACTGCAGCAGCCAAGACTTCTGGTCTAAGACCAGCCACAGTTGTGCCTGTTGAAAGGCCTGGCACAAAACTCCAGCTTTAAACGAAGTCTTGTGCCTTAGAGGGTTCAAAGATTATCCCTTTCTGAGTGCAGTGATGTGAGAAGTGTGTGCTCCCATTGCGTCACGCAGAGCCAGCCACAACATACCAAGTCAGCTATTTTGCATCTTTTCCAACTTTGTTTTTCTGTGCCATGTGAGAATACTGCCACTTTTGGAAGGTGCATCTGGTGGAAGTGCAAAGCTAATAACTGTTTCAGATACAGAGCTTGATCTGTATGGTCTTTTGAAATCAAAGCAGAAATACATGAATCAAGTTTAGCTCTTCGGGGCTGCCATTTGCCATTATCTCCTAAGCAAAGCTTTTATTTAAACATGAGCTGTAGATGCCAGTTAATATTTACACTCCATGAGCCACCAAAACTGGGGTCCTGGGAGGGCTGGGGGAGCCTTGCTTTCACCCTGTGGAGCTCAGGGCAGGGGGTGAACCCATCCTGTTTGTGCATACGGCGTGAGCGTGGCCAGGGCGTGCCGGAGAGGGGCAGCGACTTGCTCAGAGGCACAGAGTGATGGAGAGTGGAAGTGAAGTCCTGTCTCCCATCATTTTCCTTCTGGGCTCTCCTGGCTTTGCTCTGCTCTTGGAGGTTGCTGCCAGCAAACGGCTCTGCCTGCAGCGGGACACGCTGCCCCGGTGTCACAGGGCTGGAGTTCTGATTTTGCTGAACAAAGATGCTCTTCCAAAAATAGGTTAAGCCAAAGAACTTAGATGCCAAAAATAGCACAAGATATTTTTTCCCGTTTTCTGACTGTCCTTTTTTTGATTGTGTTTTAGATTTATTGTTCCCTGCTGGAGGCAGCTAAAGAAATAAAAGAGATAGTGCAGCTGTAGGCGAGGGAATAGTGGAAATAGACATACACAGCCACCTCTGATGGGGGAAAACTACAAGTGTCAGCTATCCCTGTAGAAGTACACAAAAACCACAAACTAACAATGTAAACAAACGTGCTGTGTCACTAAACCGCTCTCTTAGCAGAAATGTTGTTTTTTATTGAAGTTAAGGTACCCCACAAAGGGAAGGGTGGAGAAAATCCCGATGACAAAGGGCAGGACAAAAGAAATGCCAGCAAACAGAAAGTGGAATGAATAAATGCCACAGGGATGATCCTGGTGATAGCCCCTATAAACCTTGTATTCCCACACGCTCTGCTGAGTGTGAATAATTCACTGGTCCCAAACTGGTGGCAGTAAAATCTGCCCAGCACTTTTTCCTAGAGGTTGGGCAGGTTAGAGCTGTTAAAATGGAAGGCTCCTTTCTGGGGATTCTCCATAGGAAGTTTGGTATGATGAAGTTAAACTCCAGCTTTGCCGTTCCCCAGGCTGGATGCTCAGAGGGCTGAGCTGATGGCTGGCACTGCAGCTATTTAAGGTGCTGGGCTGAGCCCGGAGCTGGGAGTCAGGAGGCACCATCTCTAATCCTGGCTCTGCTGCTCACTGAGCCACCTCCAAGAAGTTATTTAACCTCTGCATGCCACTGCTTCCCTCTGGGGAACAGCAGGGATTATGATAATTGCTTCTGAAAAGCACCTTAGGTGTTTACTTTTATTTTTTTCCAAAGGTGCAGAACGCTCTGGTTCTGAGCCGGAGAAGCTTGATCCGTCCCAGGAGGCTTTCAGTACTTTACAGCATTGTGAAAACAATTCTTAATGCCATATTGTTTGTTTGGGCCATGTAAATAAATTAAAGATTTTTGTTGCACTTTTTGCACACTACTCACAGAAGGGCTCTTAAGATACAGCTGAAGGACACAGAAATGAGGTATAGTTCAAAAGGGTTGTTACAGGACACTTCATGAAATGCAAGTAAACTGACAGAATGTTTAAATTGTTTCCCTTTTCAACCAAATCCTGCCGAGGCCACAGGAGGCTGGGTTTGCATGTATTAAACTTCTCTCACTTGCATGTAAAGGCCCCAAAGGCAACAGATTTGTAGCATTGCTCACTTGGATTTGGAGGGTATTTGGTTTTGTGTTTTACAGCAAAGGGTGATTTTCTGGGCTGAAGAAGAAGGAAGGTTTCCCTGAGAGCGAGATGAGAACAAAGTAAATGTGCCCTGAGCTGTGCCTCTATCCCAGATTTTGAAGCATGCAGGAAAGAATAATGGTACATGAATTTGTCTCTGTTGCACGCACTGAACTCCTCCTTCCCAAAGAGCAGAACTTCTTCCTATTTAAGCCTTGTGTCACAGGGAAAAAATACTCAAAGGGCAGGGAATTCCATGGCTGAGCTGCAGCTGGGAGCAGAATGTTAAAGAAGCATGAGTGGAGCGTGGTGCTGTTAGTGGGGCGGGTGCTTGGGAGGCAGTGTCCGTGTCACAGGGTGTGCACAGGCTTTGGGCTGGTGTGGTATCAAAGTGCTCCAGTGCCCAGGCAGGGACTGTAACCAAGGCCATGGCTACAGAGGAAACCCCGGAGATAAGAAGGTGCTCCTGTTTTTGTGCAGGAGCTCGAGTGAAGCAGCCGAGAGCGGGGGGCTGTGTGGCATCCTCCCAGCACCAGGGAGAGGGGCCCTGGCAGCGTGTTTGGGGAAAGGCCTGCCTGCCAGAATAGCTCCGTGCTGCTACAGCAGCTGCAGGTGCTGGTTGCCTTTTAAGTTCTGCTCTCTGTTCTGACGTTTTTAGGGCAGTAACTGAAGGCTGGGAAGTAAAACACAAACAAATGAGAGCGGTGCAGTGTGAGGATGTGTGCTGGGTGGAGAGAGCGCTGTCCTGCTGGAAGTCAGGAGGGCTGGCAGCAAAGGAAAGGGGTGATTGCCAGTAGCTGCCCTGCCAAAACCCAGTATTGATGACAGGGCTCAGTTTAAAGCAGATGGTGTAATCCATACCCCAAAGACTGCCTGGGGAAACACGTGCAAAACCATGTGCCTGGATGCCAGGGAGGATTTGTTCCGAGGCGGGAGAAGCCTTCACTTGGATGGAGAAGAGAGCTGAGGCTTGGGTCTGGAGAGCAGGGACAGTGCTTCACTGAGGCAGGGCTTTTATGAGGGACTCGGGCAGGTCTCTCATTTTCTGTTAATAGAGATGCAGCGCAGAAACTACTGAAAACGCAGCATCCATCCCCCATCAGTGCTTTCTCTACCCAGTCTCTTTGAGGACCAACTCTTAGCACTGGCAGATTCACAGGGAGACTATGCAGGGCTTTTTCAAGTGCTTAACAAGTACAAGGCATGAGGTAAATGATTTAAAGACTGGTTCAGAGCATTGCTAGCTGAAAAGCGACTTACAGTCTCTTCACAGGCTAACAATAAATGGATGTTTTTCCTTCTGTTTGGGGAGAGGAGTATGGAATGTGTTGCCCATCAGCAGGCTTGCTTCCTTCCAAGAGAAATGTTTGCTGTAATGAATCATAGAATGACCTGGATTGGAAGGGACCTTAAAGATCTTCTTGTTCCAGCTCCCCTGCAGTGGGCAGGAGCACCTTCCACTGTCCCAGCTTGCTCAGAGCCCCATCCAGCCTGGCCTTTAACACCTCCAGGGATGGGGTATCCATAACTTCTCTGGGCAGCCTGTTCCAGTGCCTCACCACCCTCACAGGGAAGAATTTCTTCCTAGCAGTTAATCTAAACCTAGTCAGTTTGAAGCCATTCCCCTTGTCCTCTCACTCCATGCCCTTGTAAACAGTCTCTTTTCATCCTTTTTGTAGCCTTCCATCAGGTACTGGAAGGTCCAGTGAGGTCACCCTGGTGCCTTCTCATGAACTCGAGACCAGGGCTTTTTTCTCCCCGGGAATCCAGCCTGAATTTGGACCTCATCAGTGCAGTGGATCCCTGGCATTGTGTTGTAATGGGGAAAACCTGGTACCTCTGTGGCTCACATTTATTACACACTTCTGTTTGAAGAAGCACTTTGACTTTGTCCTCAGCATCTGGTAGGACTTGGTCTACAGTATGTTGGTACTGCATTTTATTTTTGCATGACAAGCTGATGCTGCTTCTTAAGAGAGATCTTCAGCTGAGGATTAAAGGGGGTTTGTGTGGTTTTGTTCCATAGCTTTTGCCATTTTTATTCCTCTCCTGTTTCTTTGCTCTGGTATTGATCTGAGAGCATCTTGCTATTTTCCTGCAATTTCCAATTCTCTGTGAGGAAGAAAAATAGTCAACTGTCCTGATTTAGCTAGAAATTAAACTGCAGCTATTTTTCCATGGAAATTTTTCTTTAATAGGAAAATTGGTGATAATTGTTAACTAATGCTTTTTAAAGACTTTTTTTTAATGAGTGAAAGACTGTCAAGCTGTCAATCAAGACAGATATTGGATAATACTCCATTCTCCTGACAAGTTCCCTTTATTATATGAGGCATGTGTTTCACTCTGTAAATTTGAGCTGCTCAGAATTTGCCCTTTAATATTTACTTTTCCTGTCCTTTCTCAGTATTACTCAAGTAGTCCTCGTGTACCTGTACAGCATGGTCAAATGGATGTAATAATCTTTGAAGAAAATAACTTGGAGGTGTGATTAGCTTTGTAGTACCATGGTATTCCTGAACTTTTAACAGCCCCAGCCTGTCATTCCATGATGCACCCACCTGTCCTTGCTGAAGCCAGCTCTGAAAGGTGCAGTGCCTGCCTTTGTGATGAGCACATCAAAGCCAGGCAAGGGTGAAACTTTGAGTTGCATGAACATTGGTGGTCCTTGTAGGCCATTTCTCAAGACTTTTGCCTGTAACACAGAGCATTTAGTTTTCTCTTTATTTCATTTAAAGTAGATTTGGAGGGAAAATTGGATGTTTTCTTGTGTCTCCCAGGTTCCAAAGGCCTGGGGTTTTCGGAGAAACTGTTAAAACAGGAGATTTATAATCAGTGCAGATACTGGACCTGATGAGAGTAGCATCTCTCCAAAGTATTGGCTGCTCTTTCATGGTTCTGGATTTAAAGCACTGTGAAGCAGAATTTATCTCAACTCCAGTCACCACTGGCATTGCATGTAAAGCCCCACAAATGTACAGAACTGGTTCAAAGCAGAGCAGTCAACATTCCCAGACCATTGCCCCACCTCCAGCAGTAGTTGCATGTTGGGTACCATTGCCTTTCATGCACCAGGAGGTTCTGGAGTTAGCATCTGCAGCAGGCTTTGCTGCTCAGGCTGGGCAGGGCATGGAAAACTGCTCCAGCAGTGTTCCTGTGCTGCTGGGAGGGGAAGAACAAGTGAAAGGACCAAGTACAGGATTGATTCCGACGTAGATAACTGTAAAATTGCCATGATGTCAGAGCAAAGCATTGCAGTCATTAGGGGAAATAATGAGAAAAATAAAATTATAGAAATAACCATCTCCCTTGGCCTGCAGATAAATCAAAGCTTAGCCCTTGATCTCTCATCGCTCAGTAGCCCGGAACATAAATCCAAGGATTTATCATTAAGCCTAATGGGTTGTAAAATCTGGGCTATTTTGGAGGTAGTTGCAGAGATTTGCAGCCCAGGCAGAGAGCGGGCTCTAAGCCACTGGGCCTTGTGTAACTGGGTAAATAGCAAGCTTCAAATAATGCTATAAAGCTATCAAATGTAATAACTAATGCAGCCAGGCCAGCCTGTGGGGAGGGGAGGGGAGGCTGGCTGGGGACAGGCTGGGCCATCCTGGCAGGAGCAGCCCTGGTGCAGGAAGAACTTGTAGTAACCAGCTGAAGTCCCTGTTGCCTCACTGGACACCAGGTCCGTGCATCTGCTTTGGTTCACATGCAGCACTTTTGTTTTCTGCCCTGACCATGGCCCAGGGGAGCCAGCAGCACAGAACCAGAAACACAGGAGGCACCAACACCTCTCTTACTTTGTCATCACCATTTAAATATTTATGACAGCGCTTCACAGCGTGCTAGTAAGTGCATGATAGCATATTATGTAAGAGCAGTAACATTTTAGAAGGAGGAGGCTTCACTAGTGTCCTTTGCTGGTAAATCTGTACTGCCACTTCACTCTAGTGAGGCCATGTAAAGGCCATGCCTTTCTCCCCAGTTATTTTAAGTGAAATGGGAATTCAGCTTTTACTGGCATTTGTAATCACACGTCTTTTAAAATTGCTCTCCATCTCTTATTCAGGGGAGACTTTGGATCAGGTCAGGCTCCTGTAGAAGTTGATAGCTCTGAATGTGCAAGTGAGCAGCAGGTTTTGGTGTATGATGGAGAGCACATCCCTCGGTGAGGGAGCTGGGGCTGGGAGTCTTTCGGGTTAATTAAGAGTTCAAAGTAGCTTGTCCTTTTCCTAAAGGGTTGTAGGGTATTGATTCCCATTAGTGCTGTACTGCTCTAGAGAAGGGAATTCTTGGGAAATTATTTGCAAAGTCAGTTGTGCCTGGACTGGCCTGAGTCGGACTGAAATTTGGGACGGGTGGCAGAGCTTCTGGGAGAATTTGCTGCAGAGTGCTTGACTGTGGAAACAGGAAGCTGATGTGGATTTGACTGTGGGACAAGTGAGAGGGTAAGCCATCAAAGGAGGAGCCTGTCTAGCTTAGCATAAATAGTCAAATTGATTTAAACAGAGGTGTGTACATTTGTGCCTTAATGAAGGCAGGAGAGGTTCCCCCCACGCCTTTCCCTCTCCAAGGAGACATTGGGAACCTGCGGTTAGTTACGGTGCAGAACTGCAGAAAACAAGAGTACAGATGATCTGTGCTTGGCATGAGCGCTGTTCTCTGCCGTGATGGCTTTCCTTGCACTAGTGTATGTGTTTGGGAAGGCATTTTGGGGATCTGTGCCAGTGAGAGCCAGCCTTGGAAGCAAACAGTGTGGGGATGGCTGAGGAAACAAGCCGCTAGCACGAAGGATGAGCCAGCATGTAGCAGGCTCTGGGGAGGCTGGGATGCAGGGACTGAGGGCCCTGCAGGCTTGGGCACATTCTCTGCACAGTCATGCAGAGATCCAGTGTTCAGCAGGTACTGGGTTATTTATCTGCTGCACACACGGGGGTGTTTACAAAAAACAAGCGCTCGATGATCGAGACTGTTATCTTAGCTTCACCAGAGATGCTGTACGGATGCCAAGTGGGAAAGTGAAACCTGCCAAAATCACAAAGTAGCACTAGAAGTTGCTGAGTTTTAATTTGGAGCCTTTGCATACACAGGCAGCCCTAATTGTGTGTGCTGTTTGATACACATGGTTGGGCAGCAGTTGTTTCTGCATTGATTGTGTCTCAGTACCTGCTGGTGCAAACTGGGAGTGCCTGGGCTGAGCGAGGCAGGAGTCCCCAGAACCATGGAGTGTTCTTACAGGAAGGGCTCCTGGATCTGTCAGCTCCCACAGCCAAGTCTTTGCCCAGTTTTATGTTTCTGAAAGCCCTCTTGGAAGATGTGGTGAAGTTTCAGTTCTTTTGGTGCAGTTTGAAAAGCAGAAGCTGTGGTAGAGCTTGGTACTTTGCTGGGGACACCCAGTGCATTATCTTGTAATTCTGTATTGACCTCAGTTCTCCAAACACTTTCCTGGAATTTCAGACCTCAGGAGGCTGCTGGACTGTGCCATGGGGGCCTGAAAATTCCCTTGTACATTTGAGAAAGGTGATAGGATGGACACATCTTGGGTGGGTTTGAGTTTGATCCATGGGATGAGTGTGGATTCGGTCTCTGGCTGGGCCTCAGTTCACTTCCATAATGTACCTGGCAGTTCCAAAATTTCCTAAACTTTGCTCTCTCCCACTTACACTTCTCTCTTCTAATGTTTTTGAATTTTGTAGCTTTATATAGGCTCCTTTTCCTCCCCCTCTCACCACTTGCTGCTTCTTCTCCTCCGCCCCAGTTACTAAAATCTCTCCCTGGTGCCTCACTGTTGTCAGCAGAGCCCTTCACCTGCGGGCTGTGAGCAGAGCACAGCACACTGGGGCAAGGAGAACTGACCCCGGACCCTCCTGAAGTTTTCAGGTGCTTGGAAGTTGTTTGCTGATCAAAGGTGGCACACGGGGGTCTCTTCTCTTTGCTTCCTCCATCCTTTTTGTGGCAGCTTCCTCCCTGCTCCCGGCTGGCAGGGCTCACCCCTCGGGCTCTGCTAGAATGAGTGGCTTTGCATTTCCAGATCAAAAGCACTTCTGAGTGCCCTGGTGTGTAAATCCCAACTGCAGAATTCCTGCAGTCAGGGTGGGGGGTGCTTTCCAGAAGATGGGAACCCCTTTGGTAGGGAGAGGGAGGAATTTTGGAAAGAGGGGTGAAACAGAGGGAGGAGCAGTGCCTGATGACAGTGCTCAACTGAATCAGCTGGTGAGAAAAAGTCATTTTGGTTGCTGCAGTGATCAAACCATGACTGTGAGGAGCGTTCTGAGCAGCATTTGCATGGAGAGAGTTTGTGTGGGTGGTGAGGAGCAGATCTGTCTCTCCCCTTGGCGGCTCCGAAGGTGCAGCCGGACAAAGCCCTGGCCAGCCTGCCCCGGTCCTGCTGCAGCCCCTGGGCACAGAGACCCCGCTCTGTTTGGAGAGAGGAGCAAAGCAAACAGAAATGTTTGGGTCATTGCCAAGGGGAAGTATTAGGAGTGACACGGCGAGTTTGTTTGAATGTAGTCTGGACTTAATCACTGGTTTCGACTGTGCTGGAGGCTTTCAGCTCCACTAAGGGTTGGTTAGATAAATGTGTTTATTTTCCTGCTATTCATTTTCCATGGATGAACATACGGGGTAACTTAAAAGCATGTACCAAGGAAGAAACAAGAAAAAGGGGGCAAATTAACTGACTGCTGCCAGATTAATTTTCTGTTACATTTCAACTCATATTTTTAAACCTACAACTTTGAAAGGGAATGTTCAAAATTATCTTTGCAGTGACCATCTTTCCATCTAATTTAAAGTCATTCAGCTTTACAAGAAGTAATTATGCTCCACACTAACAAATGAAAAGACATGGCAACATCAGAAAAACTGATTATTCAAGCAATCTTTCTTACATAAAATAGCCAACTAATCTCCCAGCTTCAGTCCTTGAGTGCTATTGCAAATACCCTCCTGAAAGAGAACTTCATTCTTGCCACACTGGCAGCCTGCCTCTGTCCCTGATGGCTCCCTGTGTAGTCAGTCCTGGTTTGGGGGTTAAGAAATCCTTTTCTCTTGTTTCTGTATCTCTTCTTGCACCCAGTGCCATTTTTTTCCTTGTGACCAGTGAAGGCAAAGCTCAGGGAATGAGGTTTGTGTCCTGCTTAGAAAAATAAGGAAATCTCCAGACTTGCTGCTCTTCTGCTGCTCTGGCCATCGCCCTTGAGGCCTTCTGAGGTTGTGGAGGAATCTAAATGTTTTGTAAGTCACTAACTAGTGCAGTGCTGCTCTTGAAGTGGTTATTATTAGCCTAACTCTACTTCTTATAGAAGAAGGAAAGGAAAATAAAAAGTCCTGCTTGCAGAAGAACTCTTAATCATAAGTTGGTGCCAAACACCTGAAGTCCTGATACCTGTGCCTTTTTCTTCTCAGAGTTCTCAGTCCACCTCACTGTCCACTCAAAGCCCCCTTCAGCCTTACTGACCCTTCTAGAAATTCAAAAATGCCTCTTCTGCAATAAATCATTTCTAATTCCTGATTGCTCTTAGTGTTAAAAACATCTACAGAAAAAAAGTCAGAGAGTCATCAGTGTCCTGTGCTGCCTTCAGGAGGAGCATGGTGCTGATGGGTGGCTTTTATTTTTCCTGCTGGTAGAAGCAGGAGCGGGAGGTTGGTGGTTTGTGGCACTCTGCTCTAGGATCCACGTTTATGCTGTCCAGCATGCTTTTACATATTCTTTCTAAAGTCAGTGTCTCTGTATTTGCAGCTGTCCTTGCTGTGAGTGGAGTCTCTGAAGTATTGCTCCTAGTTCTGTCAGCCCTGAACTGGTTTTGTCGATGTCTGTGTTTCTGTGGCTGTTGGTGAGATACGTCTGGGGGTGTCCAGGACCATGCTGTGCCCCTCTCCTGTATTGCCACCCCTGCACCCCCTCTGTGACAGCTGTGCCCTGCTTGGGAGCGCCCTGCTCAGTCATTCCTGCCCTGCCCAGTGGCACTGGGATCATCCATGTTTCACTCCCCTGGGAATACCTGCCTGCTGTTGCTGTCTGTACAAGCATTACAGCTTGTGCAAGGATCAGCCACCTGGTCAGTAGAAAATTGCTGCCACAGCTAAACAAGCTGCAGCAAAGCCCCAGGGAGGCACGGCTGGAGCCTGACCCTGGGCAGAGCTTCAGTGAGTCTGAATCATCCGCTTGTTTGCTGGTTTTGTTCCCCCTTTCCATCTCATAACACTTCTTAATTTTATATTTTCATCTTAATTATTGCAGAACATAAAGTTGATGTTTACAGGGAATGATCCATGAGGCTTTCAAGACTTCTCTCCTGATCCCCAAGTTACTTGAAGGATTGTTGTGTTTGCAGAGCAAACCTTGCTGTGCCTGCCCTGGGAGTGGCTTTGTGTTTCCCAGCGCTGAATTTAAATTGACATTTTAAAAGCAATTTGTGTGAGCAGCAGTCACTTCCAGTGTCAAAGTTCAGGCAGCAGAGCCATCAGGATGATGGCCAGCCTGGGGTTTTGTGTCCCCTCTGCCTGTGCAGGGACACAGGGATGGAGGGATCCCAGCTGAGCTGGCATGCCTGCCCTGCTCTCTGGAGTTGGGAATGACCCTGCAGCTCACTGGGGTCGTGCTGCTCCATTAGCTCATGTACCTCTCCAGCTCTCTTGTCCCTGCTCCTGGATGATCACAGGGCTGGTGATCTTTTCCCTAAAAAGTTGTGTGCTCACTCTTCATCTGTAGCCAGTTGTGGCAGTTAGCTGCTTTTCAACATTCCTGATCATCGCTGGGGTTTTGGGTGTTCTACCATCTCTCCAAAAATACATATCTGTTCAACCTCCTGCTGCTGTGCTGTTTTCATATAAATGAAATATTTATAAATAATAATAAATAACATTTATTTATTAAACACATTTTCCTGTGCTCTTCAGTGGGATTTGCCAAGGACTGTCTCTTTTTATAAATCTTGCTGAATTCTTGTCTTTGAAATTGCAGAATTTTACAGCTTCCACCCCCAGAAGTAGCGCTGCCCTGAGATGTGCTATCTGATTTTCCTTCTTTCCTGCTCCTAACACTTCCCTGTATTAATTTGCATTTCCCAAGACAGACGCTTGGCCCCGGTTCCGTGGGGAATGCTGCCCTTCCTTGGCAAGGCTTGATCTGCTCCAGGAGGCTGCTTGAGTCCCTTTTGCTGTGAGTCCCTTTTCCCTTCACTCATCTGTGTACTGAGCATTTCAGAGGATTTTACTGTGGGGGATGAGTAAGGAACACAGAGAACAGCCCAAATCTCACATCAGCCCTAACTGTGCCTGCAGGCTCCTCTCCCTCCTTGCACTGCTGCTGGGCTGTAGCTACCGAGTCCCTCCATGGCCTTTCCCAGGTGTGAGGGATCCCCACGGATGCACAGCACTGTCCCACATTAACACTGTGGTTTTCTGAGGCTCATCTGTTCAGAATATGTTTAAGCAAATGGAGTATTCATGATTCTAGATAAAATTAAGAGGGAGGAGGGAGTGGTTTCACATTTTGAAAGCAAACATTTAAAACAGATGCAGCCTGCTGGGAAGGATCACATTTTGAAAGAAAAGAACATCCATTTGACTCAAGTCCTCAGTATGAAAGATTAGGAGTTAAGAGACATTTCTCGCCCACTTTGAAAGTAAATGTATTTTAAATTTAATTCTTTGGCACAGCTGCTGCTTTCTCTCTCTGGAAAGCCTTCCTTGTGCTTTGAGCAATGTAAAGATGTGGGCTGGGTGCTAATCCAGTTTAAGATTCCAAACTTCCTTTCCACTCTTTGGAGATTTTCCCATCACCACCTTCTAGATAAATGTAGAACCATCTTTTATTTTAACACCGGACTGGCTTAGGGAGATTTGTTGGAGATTCATCAACTCGGTGCAAGGAAAAGTATGAGTGTGAAGGTTTCATGTTGTTTTGGAATAGATAAATCAAGGTAAGATGGTATGAAATCAGCTGGTTTCTCTTTTCCCTCCACTACAACTATGCAGTGCTGCCTACATTTTAAAGCAATGAGCAGAACAACCCAGGACCTGTGAGGGTGCCAGGCCTGAGGGTGCTGTCGGGGCAGCCAGGAGCTGAGGCAGGATGCTCCTGGTACTGCTCATCCCTGCTGGGGGTGGTTGGAGTTCCTGCTCCAGTTACCTCTCACCTGGGCTGCAGAGTCACCCTGCAGAATGAATGCCTCAGTCTGAGGAGGCTGCTAAGGTAGGGATGCCAGAGCTCGGGGGAATCTGGTGTTTCCTGAGCTCTGTTACCAGGTGTGGACTGCAGCAGGAATTGCTGAGGGCACCAAGTGTCAGCACTGAGAGACTTGGGCTGAAGCAGCAGCAGGATTTTGCTGCCTCACTCCCCTTGTCCTGATCCAGGCTGCCCCAGGGACTTCCCTCTCCTGTCTCCTGGTAGAGCCTCCTCCTTTCCTGTTCCTCTTCTCCTGAAGAAAGGCAGTGTATTTTGTGGATTGAGTGTGCTGATCTAGAGCTCATTAGTGCTGTTGTACCATTCTGAATACATCAGCTGTGCCCATAATACTCAGTCTGAAGCCATTATTCTCTAGAAGTGATCTTCCTATCTTCCTTTATTATTGTTAATATTATTATTAATTTTATCCAGCCAGCCCTGAGCGCTTTTCCAATAGTAACTTGTATTTAGTGACTTATTAAGGTTTATCCAAGTCCCAGGTTCCCAGTGGATGTTCTGAGCTTGTTTCTTATTTAAAAACATCATCTAAATTCAAATCAGGAATTAACACAGTTCTGCAAATGACATTCACCCCTCTGCAGAAGGACCAGCATTAATCCTGTGTGCTGCAGCAATGGTATTTCAAGCCTTGTTTGAGGGCTTTAGTGGGCTTAAATCAGCCTTAGGCAAAGCACAAGCGTCTGCAATAGTTAGACAGGACTAACTTTGGGCAGTGAGTTTAAATGTGTCAGAGGGGCTGTATCAGGACATGGGTTCCCTTCATAGCCAGGGAGAAGACACAGTGCTCCACAAAACCTTCCTGCATCACTTGGTACTGGAGTTAGTGCCTACAGACAAAATCTTCACAGTCCTGTTCCCAAAGCATTTGTCCTGCTGCTGGAATCCTGGTCTTTGCTGGGAGAGGGGTAAGGTCCCTGGTTCAGGGCTGTAAGGGAACCAGCAGGATCCTTCTTTAGGGGCACTTCCAGCTTCTGTTGAAATTCAGGTTGGCCTGGTTCCTGTAGGGCTCTCTGGAAATCCCCACTGCAATATATTAATGTATTTGCCTCCTTACAGCTTGTCAGCAGCAGTCCGTGCTGTTTGAGTTCCCAGAGCTCCCACAAAACCCGTTGTGCTGGGCCAGTGGGTGGGTTGGAGAGCTTCCATCCCTCCCTCCCTCTCTCCCGTGCCTCCGTAGGGTAGAGCCTGCCCTTGGCATGGAAATTGCCAAGTGGGGCTCCGAGTGCCAGAGCAATGTGATGCACTCACCTCTCCACCATCCTGCTGCTCAGAGCAGCAGCCAGCCGAAGCTGATGTGTCATTAAATCATTTTGAGTCACTGCAGACAGTGCAGGAGTTCAGGACAAGCATCCATAGCTTTAAGCCACCTCCGCAAAGCGCTGTGCATCCCTCATAAAATTTGGATGAACTACACTGGGTAAACTGTTGTGCTGTTACCTGATAGCCACCTACCTTTTAGAGCTGAGACTTCTGGGGGAAGATGGAAATAGATTTCAGTGCATGGAGAGGGCTCACAGTGACTGATGTGATTTCTTGGTCCCGTAAAGCTGCTGCCCACCGTAGGAGAATGCCTCCCTTTAATTCAGAGAGCAGCAAAGGAGGCTGTCTTGGGTCTGAGACGAAAGTAAATGATTATTTAATCACTGGTTAGTTGGCGATAATGAGCAAGTGTTTTGCAAAATGAGCTCTTAAAGGGAGTCTCTAAACATAGCTGGTGGTGCTGCAGTGCTGGAGCTGAGCACGAAGTGTGGCCCTGCTGTTCCCCAGAAGGGCTCACTGGATCCCTGTTCCTTCACAGCCAGGCCTTGGTGGCAACCCTGCTGCCCAAATTACCAAGCAAAAGGTGTGCCAGGCCTGGGGGGAGGACAGAGCTCCAAGGGTTTCTTAACTCAAAACTGACATTTCTGGTGCTCCACCGAGCTTCTCCAGCAAGGATACGTTCCCCTTTAATTGCTGGACTTCTGACAACTTGACAGAAGAGCAGCCAAGCAATCTTGTTTTCCTTTGTTAGCTATTTTTATTTTACCTGGATCATTACTTATCAAAGAGCGCTGATGTCGCTTGAAATAAACATGTTTAAACATTAATAAGTAGCTTAAGAGATGCTCTTTTTGATGCTGTCTGGGAAAAAATAATCTGATTTTTGGAGGAGAAAAAATTCAGTGCAAATGTTTTTTCCCTCATGTGTTTTAACGTCCCTCAGCAATTACTTTGCAGGTGGGAAAGCAAAGAAGGGAAATTGCTGCCATCAATTTGCTGCCCTTAACATTGCCTTGTCAAAAGCCTGACCGAGCCATCAGTGAGAGTGAGGAGAGGTTTGTGAGGGCACCTGGGTCTGCAGACTCTTCTTCATGATCTCTCATAATCTCAGTGCATTGAAAGCCTCATGTAAAATCAGAATGTCATGCTGGCACCCATATTTCCAAATGTCTTGGAAAACTGGCTTTCAAAGGGAGGAATTCTTCCATTTCATTGTGGAGAGCAAGTGGCAGTACCTGGGTGCTGGGTTGGTGGCTCCTGCCAGCCAGGCCAGAGGGGAGTGTGGAGTCCTGCTGCTCCTCACCCTGGTGTTCCATGGGCTGCTCCAGCCCAGGGCACCCTGTCCTGCTGCTCCTCACCCTGGTGTTCCATGGGCTGCTCCAGCCCAGGGCACCCTGTCCTGCTGCTCCTCACCCTGGTGTTCCATGGGCTGCTCCAGCCCAGGAAGGCTGTGTCTGGCTGCCCTCCCTCTGCAGGAGGAGATCCATCATGTCCCAGAATTCAGGCGTTTTCTGCTCTATTTCAGAGCTTGTTGGAGAGTTTAATGATTCATGCTATAAAAATACTTTCCTTGTTGGCTTTTCCCTGTCTTCAGCTTCCAGCCAGTGATTTCTTTTCTTTGTTCCTGCAGAGATAACAAAGCCTTTTTCTGGTGCTGTGTTTTCCTTTGTGAAGGGGTTTTACGCTATAATCAAGTTACCTCTCAGACAAGCTGAACAGATTGAGCTCCACATTTCTCATTAAAAACCATTTTTCTCCCATCAGTAATTTTTACTGCATCCTATTCAGTTTTTAACATTGTTATGCCAAGGTTGACCCCAAAGCTGTTGCAGTGACACCTTGAGAGGCTGACCTGGAACAGAGTAGACAGAGCTAAGAGAATAAAGTAGGTGGGTATTAAGAGGCCTTGAAGGATACACCCTGGGCAGCACAAGGCATCACCAGGCTCCGTTCCATCTGCTGTGAAGTGTGGGGGAGAAGTTCCCTCTTGGCTTGCACGTGTTGTATTTCCAGTTTCTAAGGGCATGGCCCCAGTGGAATATCCCCTGTCACACAGGGAGGTTGTGCTCTGGTCTCCAGGATAATTTTACTGAGGTATTTTGTTGCTGCCTGCCGTGGTCAGTTCTGTAGGCACCTCCACAGTCCTTGTGGTGCCAAAGAGGTTTGTGTTTGCTTTGCCTTTTTTGCAATTAAAAGAGGAAAAGTTTGACGGTGCAGAGCTGTTCCTGGAGAAAGATGAGTTACGAACTTAATAAACACAGGTATTCCCTGTGCTTTCCTATTTGTTGGTTTTCTGGTTTGGCAGCTAAGCTAAAGTTCAATTAAGTGTCTCTAACCTTGCTGCAGGGAGAGCTGAGGAACCATTTGTTATTTTAAATCTCTTTACTTTTCAGTTGTCAATTTCAATCAAGGGAGAATTTATGCTTTCATAGGAAAAGAGCAGCAGCTATAGAAAACTCAAGGACCTGAGCTGTTCCAGGATCTGTGGAGGGATTTCCTGCTTTCAGCAGAGCCATCTTCAGAGGTTTTGGCAGTACTTTCAGAGTTGTGGCAAATAAGCATTTGCTTATCTTAACTTTTGGGGTGTTTAATGTGCATATAATGTGCATGCTTTGCAGCCAAGCTGCAACCACAGAGGGCAGAGCTCAGCAACATTGACCCTGCACCAGTGCTCTCAGCCTGTTTGCAGAAAGTTTTGTTTGCACAGGCTGCACCTTGCCCCAAAACTGTTGAAATCAAAAGTGATTTTTCCAGGGAACCCAGACACGTACGTAGGGGCTTTGCAGTTGGTTTTCTTTTCATTTCACTGCATTCCAGAAACATCACTTCTTTCCTTCAAAATCTCACTTCTGCTGATTTCCCTGGTTTGGGGAGGGGGGAAAGGGGCTTACTGTGCATCAGGGGATGTCATATGTAGAGACTGTGGAAGTCTGAGACTGGTGCTCTCATGGCTCTGTCAGCCAGCTGTGCAGAACCAAGCTGCAGGTGTTGCTTGAGTTCCTCTGGAGCCACCTCTGAGCAGGGGCTGGGGCATTTGTGTTGAGCTGCTGCACATCCAGTGCCTGCAATTAGAGCAGGAGACTGCCAGTGTAAAATACTGGTCTCAGGCTGGCAGGATATTCTGCTGGATAACCTGGTGAGCTTTCTTTGCAGCCCTTTGCAGTCAACTTTGGCCTTTTCAGTAGTCTCAGAGCAGGTGCTCTTTCTTTTGCTGTGTTGCCCCCCCCCCCCCCCCCCATCCTCTCCTGTTAATGGTAAAAAGTATTTTTAAGTACTGTTTCACATAAATCTTGGAGGCTGAGTGGCTTAGAAGCCAGCTGGGAAGCTGAATGTGTCATCTCTGGAGTAAAACATAGATTTAGGGAGTTTTCATGGGGTTTTTTTCCCCAGTGTTGCCATTTCTGGTGGGCCAGCAGATGGAACTGCCCACGAGGCTGTATTTATCCCTGCAAAGCCAGCTGCTGCAAAATGCTGGGGCGAGGGTTGCTGTGACTCCTGTGCTTTGGAGAAGCTTGTTGTTATAAAGAGAATAATGTCCCTCTGTTTGGCTTAGCAGCATTCTGCAAATCAGTATTTGTTCTTGAGCTCGTGTATAAATCCCACTTAGTTAATTTAGGCCAAGGCTGCAACTCTGTATTTGTTCTATGAAAAATAAAAAGAGATCAGAGCAATTTGGGAGGAAAACATGATTTGTGAGGTGCCATCTGGTAAGATACCTGCTGGCATCCCAGCAATTGGAGGGGTTTTCCCAGTGGTGTGGATGTGATGCCATACCCTGCATCCTCCATAAAAGCACAGATGTGCTGATTACAGTGGGTGGCAGCTGGCCTTTGGCATTTGTCACCGATCCTGAGAGGGCTTGGAAAGGCAGCGGCCAAAACTGTGGGGCAAGAGCACCACAGACTGAGAAACAGTGTTAAAGCTTTGTGACACTCAGGATAAAGAAATCCAGAGCAGGGGCACTCGTGGGTTCTGTGTGCAGGTAGGAGGAGACTGGGATGATGACAATGAAGTGGTTTAGGAAGCTCAGGAAGGCAGCAGGAGGAGTGTGAGGTGCTGGGTGCTCCCTGTGGGAGCTGCCAGCGGCACAGCGGGCACTGGGTGGTGGCTGCTGCACAGGGACTCTGTAAATCCTGTGGAAATGAATATTTAATAGAGGAAAAAAGGGATTATATAGAAGTGTAAATGCTGGTTTTATCTCCTTGCTGCCCTGTAAATGGCTGGTAGCTATCAGCCCAGGAGGGCTGCTGTAATTATGGCTTCACTGACTTGGCTGATAAAAAACTCCACTCCACTGGGATGATCCTCTGCTTCCCTTAATGGGAGGCACTGGAAGGTTAGCCCCATTCTAAGTATGCACCTACAAGAAAAAGGGAATTGCTTGGAATCCAGCTATCCCCAAAAATGGAAAGTTCTGCAAATGCTGCTTAGCTGTCTCCCTTGGCAGCCTGTGGACACACAGCTCTCCCTGGGAGCAGTCACTTTTCCTGGCACTTTTTCCCAGCTGAACGTCTTTGGTTTGGTTTGGTTTGGTTTGGTTTGGTTTGGTTTGGTTTGGTTTGGTTTGGTTTGGTTTGGTTTGGTTTGGTTTGGTTTGGTTTGGTTTGGTTTGGTTTGGTTTGGTTTTGCCTTGTCCTGTTTTGGTTTTTTCCCCAGAGGAAAACTCCAAAACAAACCTTTTGCAAAATTTGCATTGTTTCTGTCAGAATTTCACAAGAAAAGGTTTCTGTTTCCATAGGAGTGCAAGGGAGACAGGTAGAAACCCAGGTGGAGCTGGAGTGTGACATTATTTGTGGATATACAGATCCATCCTCAATCTCCATTTGGGAGCTGACACTGGGGCTGAACTGAGGCTGGAAACATCTGAAGTCTTCAGAAAATGCTTTTATATCAACTTTCCTGTGTTGTCTTGTTTCCTAGGGGCAATGTGTAATTTGTTCACTAACAGACTCTCTTATTTAACAAATTAGACCTTTTTAGCACCATTTGTATTAACTGGTTTTGACTGTGCTGTGTTAATTACAGCAGGGATGGGGACATCATAATTGCAGAGAATTGTTCTCTAATTTGGGGAGAACAGGCAACACTCTGTGCCCAGCTTCCAGTTTCTTTTCCATGTGTTCAAACGTGGTACTCAGACCATTAACATGATCTTGGGGTGGCTGTAATTATGTGAATAACTGGGTGGGAAGGAGTCCTAGCACAGTACAAAAATAGCACCAGGGAGTGCAAACTTGCTTCTAAAAGCAAAATAAGAGCAGAAGCAGTGGGGAGATGAGATGCCAGTGGTGCTGCATCCTCCTGGAGCCAGTACAGGTGGGGACTGAGTAATGCCATCGCATATTGCAGCAGTGCTCATCTTCCCAGTGGAAATCTGGAGTTTATTGCCTGGCCCAATTGTCCAGGAAAGCACTGAAGGCTTTGAGGAAGACCCACCCACATACCCAGATGCTTTGTGAACACTTCCACAGACTCTGCCACATCCCTGGGCAACTTCTTCCAATGCCTGACCACTGTTTGAGAGAAAACATTTTTTCTGCTGTCTAATGTGAATCTCCCCTGGTGCAATTTCAGGCCATTTCTTCTCATCCTTTCTCTTCAGACCTGGCAGGAGAGACTGATCCCCACCTCACTGCAGCCTCTGTTCAGGTGGCTGTAGAGAGCAGTGAGTGTCCCCTCAGAGCATCCAGACTGAACAAGCCCTGTTACCTCGACCCCTCCTCACAGGACACATGCTCCAGAGCCTTCTCCAGGGTTTCCTTTCTGTGCCCTCGCTCCAGCCCCTCAATGTCCCTCTTTGAAAGACTGAGCATAGCATTCAAAATGTGACCTCCCAGTACTGAGTACAGGGACAGTCACTTCCCAGTCCTGCTGGCCACACTGTTCTGGAGAGAGGCCAAGATTGCTGTGGCCTCCTTGGCTCACATCCAGCTGCCTGTCAGGCAGCACCCCCAGGTCCCTGTGTGCTGAGCAGCTCTCAAGCCGTGGTGCCACGTGGGCTTGGTGTGACCCAGGTGGCACTTGGCCTTGTGGAACCTCACACAGTTGTCCTCAGCCTTTTGATCCAGTCTGATTAAACCTGCTTGATTTAGAGTTGTGGAGATGCCCCCAGCCCAGGCTGACACCTTTGCCCACATCTTCAGATGTGGTGTTTGTTCTCCCCTGCAAGCTGTGTGCAAAGGGCTCATTCAGTGCTGCTCAGACACAGGCAGTGATCCCCATGGCTGAAACCATCTTACCAGACTGTATCATGGCACTTTAGAAAGTCAAATCTCTTTTTAGCCTCACTTCCTAAGGAGGCTTAAGTGCTCATGCTCTGTTTATATCCCCATCCCTCCCCTGGAGAACTTTTGAACCCGTGGGCCCAGATCAGCCAAATTTGTCAGCTGAAGGTGTTGATGGTAGTAAGGCTGTGAGGTTTTTTTGGAGCTGGATAAAGTGGTGACACTGAAAGAAAGCACTCGTGTGTCAGCTCTGGGCTGATGAGACAGGAATTCCGTGGAGAGCTTGCAGGCACACGGCAGTGTGGGAATTGCAGCTGCTGCTGCTCAGGTGCCTTGGCAGTGCTGGGGCTCGCAGGGCTCCCCGTTCCTGTTTCTGTGGGCTCAGCCACGGGGAGGTGGCTTGGCTGTGCTGGAGGGCACCTCCCCTCGCCACAGGGCCTTTTCTGCAGTGTTAGAGAGTTTGACAGTCATGGGGAGGAACAGAGCAAGGCTTGCATTGTCATTTTTGCACTCTAAACATCTGGGGAGATCATGAGGGTCATGACAATTTGGCTTTTTTTTTTTCTTTTTTTTTTTTCTTTTTTTTTTTTTTAAGATATGTGTCTTGAAATGAAGTGATGGGCAGTCTCTGACTTTGGGGTTTCACAATGGCTTTATACACTTCTGAAACGGGTGAAAATGTTGAATGAAGCCAAGCTACAGGATGAGGCTCAGGAAAACTGATTAAAGCTGGATCTAGTCATGCATGAGTGTATGTTCATACACGTATGTGCAGTTACATGCATGTCTGGGTATATTTCTGTAATTGTGGGCAGGTGGATATGTACTGTGTGCCTCTGATGGCAGGGTGAGTTTCAGTATTTGTAATTCCAAGACTGAGAATACACCGATAAAAGAAGCCCCCCGTGGAGTCTCATGTCAGGGCAGATGAGCACGTTTGAGAGCTCAGCCAGCTCCTGTCACCGTGCGAGCCGTGCGCCTTTCTGCGGGCACATCCCCAGGTGTCACCTGAGCCGAGCTCAGCACAAACACCCGCCGGCACCCGTGCGAGCCGAGCGCTCCCAGCTGCAGCCGCAGGGACCTGAACGCTGCCCGGGGAGCCGGGCATCAGCGCCCAGGAGGCTCCGTGCCCCGCCGGGCATCCCCCGGGCCCCGCCGGGCATCCCCCGGGCCGCCCGGAGCCCGGTGCGAATTGAACCTGGCCTGGAACTGGAGCGGCCCCCCTGCCCTGGAGCACCCCCCTGCCCTGGAGCACCCCCTGCCCTGGAGCACCCCCTGCCTGGAGCACCCTGCCTGGAGCACCCCCTGCCCTGGAGCACCCCGCTGCCTGGAGCACCCCTGCCTGGAGCACCCCCTGTCCTGGAGCACCCCCTGCCCTGGAGCACCCCGCTGTCCTGGAGCACCCCCCTGCCCTGGAGCACCCCCTGCCCTGGAGCACCCCCTGCCCTGGAGCACCCCCTGCCCTGGAGCACCCGCTGTCCTGGAGCATCCCGCTGTCCTGGAGCACCCCTGTCCTGGAGCACCCCCTGCCCCGGAGCACCCCCTGCCCCGGAGCATCCCCTGCCTGGAGCACCCCCTGCCTGGAGCACCCCCCTGCCCTGGAGCACCCCCCTGCCCTGGAGCACCCCCCTGCCCTGGAGCACCCCCTGCCCTGGAGCATCCCCCTGCCCTGGAGCACCCCCTGCCCTGGAGCACCCCCCTGCCCTGGAGCACCCCCTGCCCTGGAGCATCCCGCTGCCCTGGAGCACCCCCCTGCCCTGGAGCACCCCCCTGCCCTGGAGCATCCCCCTGCCCCGGAGCATCCCCCTGCCCAGAGCATCCCCTGCCCTGGAGCATCCCCTGCCTGGAGCATCCCCCTGCCCCAGAGCATCCCCCTGCCCCTGAGCACCCCCCTGCCCAGTGTCTCCACCACCTCAAAGCTGAACATCAGGCCTTACCAACACTCCCCTGAAGAACCAATAAGCTCTACCCCTTCTACTCAGCTTTAAAAAGTCTAGCCAATGCTCCTCATGTAGGTTACACCAGAAAGGGAATATTGTAATTCCTTCTCAAGAGATTTGAAGAATGGAAACACAGAGTGGTTTAATTAATGTTAAATAATCAAATTCAACTTCATCTAATTAAATTTAATCACCTATCAGAGTTAATAGGCCAAAATAAGAAATGGCATGAGAAGAATGAGAAATCCAGTGCCAAAGGTCCCAGAGTCACTAACATGCTCAATAAAGTACTGAAGTTTGGCACATGTGCCAGTAGGAAAATGCAGTACTGAAGACCCACACCTTTCTCAGCAAAAGGCTGCCAGGAGCACAGCAAAAAAAGGCAAGATTGTGGAAATTCAAGCTTCAAAGACTTTCCAGGCAGAAAAACATCCAACTTTGGAAATTTCTGGGGTTTGATTAATTTCATGAAGATTGAAGAGTGAAGGATGAAAGCAAGACTCCTGCAGCAAGGAAGAGAAGACTTTGGAAGCCAAGGATACCACGTGATGTGCACATAACAAAAGGCAAAACTGCTGATGAAGATTTTGCAGGAGTCATGCAGGAGTCCATGATGACTCCTGCAATGAGAGGCCATCACAAAGAGGCTGTAGAACACATCACAGAAGCACACGTAGGGAACCTCAGCTCTTAGCTCAAAGACCCCAAAAGAAACAAGAGGCTAAAAGAACAGAGAAGAAGAATGGAGGCACTGGACAATTTTGCTTGCTGCCTTTTTGCTGATGTTACATGCCATTTCTTTTAGGGTATTCGAATTCTTCTTGAGTAAAGCAGTGATTTAAATTGCCAGAAAGTACTGTTTACAGGAGGCTCAGAACCATGTCCTAGAAATTAGAAACAAAATGTGGTAGCCCTGCTTATTAAAGGTTAATTTGTCATCTTTGCTACAGTACTTTTACAATTCTACGCTGACATCAGACAACCTTTGTCATGTCAAACACTGACTTGAACCAGCAGAACTTATTCCCTCTGAAACTACAAGACAGGGGTATAAGCTTCACATTTAAGACGAAAGGAAAGAAAAAGCTATGCTTTGCCATAATAACAACTTCTAAGTAGAGCTGGTTTCTCTTTTTTCCCCCCTTTTTTCTCTGTTTTTAAGAATAGCCTTCAAGCTTCAAGATTTCAGGAGTCTATATCTCATTCAAATTCTCTCTGAGTGAGATCTTGTCCACAAGTGTGGTATAAATCACAGATTAGGTAGTATGGCCTGTCTGAACCAATATGTTTAAATTACAGTCCTTATTTTAACCAGGAGCTTCAGAGCTGACTGTTAATAAACATCAACTTGGACGTATTTAATTGGGTACAAAATAGAATGTTGACCTGGATTTATTTTGAAAGGATTGAACAGTTATGAGACTTAGATGTTCATCTGGGTTTTTTTTATTTGATTTATGTATCTTCCTCTGTGGCATATTGTAGACAGTTCTTATGAGATATTTCAACTCTTTAAGTGAATGCTCATACCACAGCTGTATATAGCACAAGCCATGTTTCTGGTACCACTTCTTGAGTTTATTCTGCTAAATGTTTCCCAGGGGTTTTCTCTAATACTTGCATAAAATTCACTGCTTTTCAGACATTGCTGCCATAAATTCTCAGGCTAATGTATCCAGAGGAAACAAACAGGAGGGTTAAGTAGAACATTTTGTACCTGGACAGGTGTGACAGAGGCTGTCCCCTGAGCTGGTTCAGCCTGACTGTAAACCTGTGGTGAGTCCCTGATTCACCTCAATAGCAAAGGGCTGCATCCTGCCCCAGGTGGATGTCCCATCCATCCCTCTGGATGGGTGCTGGCTCTGGGGTGTCTCCTGGGTGTTGTCTGACTGGCACGTGCAGCACAGCTCTGCTGCTCCTAAAGCACTGCACCACAGCTAGGGAAATGAGAAAGCCGTGGGAAATGCATGACTGGCTGGTTTGCCAGTGGAATAAGAAATGGTTTCTAGAGGCCATGAATTATGCACAAAGTCATTTTTAATATTAATTTTATTGGTGCTTTATGAAGTGGCTCTAGCAGTGGCATTTTGAAAAGGCTCAGGATAGTGAGAACCTGCAGCAAAGGGCAGCTCCAAAAAAGGATTGCTTTTCCAAGAAAGCCAATGGCAAAACAAGCAACTTCTTACCTCAGGGGAGAGAACCAGACCTTGGTCCTGCAAACTTTGCTACTTGCTTTGCTCTGAGCACAGGAATGGCTTCATTAACCCTTGTGAGATCACACAGCTGGGACAAAGTTATGCCTGTGTGTGTGTAGGATCAGGGCTTAACCCCCCCAGCATCAGACATGATCTGTGCCTCCAGAGATGTCTGGGCTTGTGATTTCCCATGGAAATGGTCACACCAGGAGGGGAGGGGTCTCAAGGGTCTGCAGTCAAGCCCAGGCCCAGGGTGGAGTGACAGATCCCTTCAGCCTGCAGCTGCGTGGGGCTCGTGGCACTGGGTGTCCCCTGCTCTGCCTGCTCCCCCAGGCAGCGAGGGCTGCGGGCAGGGCTGCTGGGGTGTGCAGCTCCTCCCCAGGAGCACACCTGCAGTCTGGGCACTGACTGGGGTCCCCTGGGCTCTCTGGCATCATTCCATGACATCCAGCCAAAGCCCTCGGAAGAGTTAAATCAGCATCATTCCCGTAGTGGAGCCGCGGTTGGTGCTGTTAACTTGTCTGGTTTAGGAATGTGTTTTTAACAGTCCTCTGCAAATACCAGCACACAACCAAGGAAAAGCTGTTCTGGGCCAGATTTTGCAGTTACTTGAGCTTCAGTGATGTGTAAAGCACTGTGTCGACTCCAGATCTTTTCCCTGTCTGCACAAGTGGTGTTTTTACCACGTGTTCAGAGTTTTTCCCTGTGTGTGGAAATACCATTGCTCATTGAATGTATTGTTGCTGATGGGACTGAATCATCTGCATAACTCCCCGAGGCAGGATGCCAAGGAGCAATCCATGGGGCCTCGTCCTGCGGGATACAGAGGCCTCCTGACCCCCAGCACAGGGTGGGATGGGGATGGGTCTTGGACCTCCTGGTGCCCAACTCCTTGGGGTCCTCTGGGTCTGGTCCTGCTGGAGATACCTGCTCTTTCTGCTGGCATTCATCACCTTTGCTGGCTCTGGGATTCTGAGCCACCAACCTGGGCAGGATGGACAGAGAAGGAAAGGAAGAGCTGAGTTGTGCTGGCCCAGGTCTGTGTGCACATCTCAGTGTTTGGAGGAGGCACTGGGGGACACTGATACTGGAATGTTTAGAGGTGGTGCTGGGGAGACTCCTAAAGATGCTCTGTTAAATTCCTGCCTGGAATGAGATCTGTTAAATTCCTACCTTGCAAAGATCTGGGCCTGCTTCTTCCACCCCAGCTGTTTTTCATGTTCTCCAAAACAGTATTTTTGACAAATAAGCCATGTCCTTTTTGTTAAAAAGACATATTTCAGTTTTCATCTAACACATGTTGGACGTTTCTTTTGGTCTCTCTTCACATCTCTCTGTAACTGTTTTTAATCATTCCTAGCAGAATGGTGAATTCCCTTCTCAGCCTTTCCTTCAGGAGCTCCCAGGGCCTTTGTCATGAGTTTTTCTTCTTCACCAGCTCTGTCCTTGCTTGCAGGACACCCTCCTGCAAACCCCCTGGTTGCTGGCTGTTGGCCACCATGGGTGTTGTTCCTGTGTTCAGAGGAATAACATTTAGCAGGCAGTAAAGTGTTTGCTGGTGGAGAGCTACATTTGAATGGGTGCTGCTGACCAGAGGGCAGTCAGGCATTGTTGGATTTTGCATTTCCCTAATAATCACCACAAGCTGTCCCTGGGCCCCATTCTGCTGGTGCTTATCAGCTGTGGCTGAGCAGCTCCTTTGAAGTCAGAGGCAGCAGAGGGACACTGCCCCAGCACAGCTCCCCAGCCACGGGCCTTGGTGCTGGAGGGGGTCACACAGGGCTGGGCTTCTTCCTTCTGCAGAGCTACTCTTCCTCACAGCCTGATTTATGCCCTGGGACTGATGGAGCTGAACAAATGACTGCAGAGGAGCTGTGTTGTATTGCACAGGGACCAGTTTTCCCAAGCCAGGGGGCAAATCCTCTCTTCTCTACCTGTGCTCTGGTTGTGCAGCTGCTGCACATCCTCTTTGGTAGTCTGAGAGCTTCAGATTAGGGGATTCAAGGGGCCAGAGGAGTCATTTATCCTGCTTTGGAGCCCAGGAGTGCAGCGGGTGTTGCTGTGGTTTAACCTTGCTGTGACCTCGCTGGGGGATGCACCAGGGTATGAGGGGGCCCTGTCCAGCAGGGCACAAGGGCAAGCAAGTTTTTCAAAATGGGAATTGGAGGAATTTTGTGTTCATGTACACTACTGGGTGTTTGGGCAGCTGAGCACTTACCTCCATCTCCATGAGCTACTTCAGTGCTCCAGGGTCCACCCCAGCAGTGCCGGAGGTGATGAGTGACCGAGTTAAAAGCGTGGCCTGCTCCTCCTCTCTCCCAAGCATTCCTTGGCAGTAGGCTTGCACTGGTGTTGCTGGCTGTGAGATCTGACCCACAGGACCTCACTGGTGCTGTCCAACCAGCCAGAGGAGACCTGGCTGGGCTCTGGGATCCTGGCACTCTGCAATCAAGAAATGCAGATTTCCCCATCTGAACCAAGCCCATCGAGCCTGGAGCATTGCCAGCACCACAGAGTTGCTGTTTCCATGGAGGCAGCTGTGAAAGCAGATTTTTCCTTTTAAAGGAAGGCAGAGCATGGGACAAAGCACATGTAGTCTGCTGTGGTGGAAGTTCTTTACCAGAAAGTGCACCCCTTTAATGGCTCCTGCATAAATGAGATGTTCCTGAGGCCGTGGATGGAGGTGGGGTGTTACTGATCTCATAAAGTCTTGCTTCCATGAGAAGAGAGAGGGGGTCAAGAGCTGAGCCCAAAGGAGTTTTATGAGTTTGTGAAGGGAGCTGGCGGGTCTGTGTCTAATTAACTCAATTCTGAGTGATGAGGGTGCTGGGAGAGGCACGGAGGGCAGACCCAGGAGAGCAGGCAGCAGCAGCTGCCACAGTAATTGTGCTGCCTTCCCTTCACTTCATGGCTGACAGGATCCTCCTCCCTGCCCTGCAGGAGCTGCTGGGCTGCCTTTCCTCTCCAATACTGAATCAAGCCAAGGCTGCTCCCTGATTCACCTCCTCCTCACCTGGCCTCTCCTCCCTTGCTCAGTTTTCTATTGCATCTCTCCCCTCTGGCTCAGCCTCCCCTCCTCTAGGAGCCACTAACTTCGACTTTGTGCTGCTCTTCTCTTCCCAGGGAAACCCAGCAGGATTCCTGTGTTTGTGCCTCCTGCACTTCCCACTTCCCTCCCCACTGCTGGCCTGTGCTGCTTCCCCACAGGGATTGTCTGTTCCTGGCATCCTTGCACCAGGCACATGGCCCAGGGCTGGGAGCACCCTGGGGGCAGCTGCTGACTGGGCAGGGACATGGGCATGGGTGCTTGGGCTGCTGGGGATGTGCCAGGGCTGGGAGCACCCTGGGGACAGCTGCTGACTGGGCAGGGACATGGGCATGGGTGCTTGGGCTGCTGGGGATGTGCCAGGGCTGGGAGCGCCCTGGGGACAGCTGCTGACTGGGCAGGGACATGGGCATGGGTGCTTGGGCTGCTGGGGATGTGCCAGGGCTGGGAGCACCCTGGGGGCAGCTGCTGACTGGGCAGGGACATGGGCATGGGTGCTTGGGCTGCTGGGGATGTGCCAGGGCTGGGAGCACCCTGGGGACAGCTGCTGGCTGGGCAGGGACATGGGCATGGGTGCTTGGGCTGCTGGGGATGTGCCAGCACGGTGGGGCTCCTCAGTGCCCAGGGCAAGGATCTTGGTGCTGGGGAGCACTGAGCAAAGCTGCAGGGCTGGCTCTGGAAGGGGGGTGCTGCCTGCCCTGTGTGCTGGCTCAGGATGGCTGGGCTGGACATCAGAAGGGCTCTCACAAAGGGCAGGCACACGCAGAGCGCCCAGGAGGAGGAGGAGGAGGAGGAGGGAAGCAGATGGGCAGCACAGCGTGGGGCTTGCCTGGCATTTGCTGCTTTGCTGGGGGAAGCTCAGAAAGGACTTGCAGTAGGACCAAAGAAAGAGGGGAAAATGAAACCCATCAATATTCAGAAGAGCAGAAGAAAGAAATGTATTGACCTAAATGACCAGTGGTGACTCAGAAGCTTGAGGGAAATGTATGTAAATAGTGGGGAATGGAAATATATGGGAAATATATGTAAATAGTGCCATGAACAGCTTGAGGGCTGGGGGGAAAGGGGCTGGGGGCAGCTGCTGACTTCTGAAGGAAAATGCAAAATAATAGAAATGGTTTCTTAGAGGGTCCACTCTCTTCTGCCCTCTGTTCTTCCCCACAGAGACTCATTCCAAACCAGACTTGTAAGTTAAAATACTAACTTCTACCCAGACCAATTCAAGCACTGCTGCCTTCCTTGGAGAAAAGTGTTTCATAAAGCTAATTTGGAGAATAATTCACTCTGAATCATCTCCATGTGATGCATCCATATGAAGTGCAGACTGATTGCAATTTCTGCCTGTGTTTCTCCCAGCTAAAAGCAAGCTGACCTGCAGGTTTTTGTTTTGGGGCATCTATAGGAAAATTTTGCTTTGCTGGCCTATTGTAATTTTTTCCTTATTCCAGATTTTTTAAAATAAACAGAAGGGATTAACTGGAGTGGAAGGCTTAATTGACCTCTTTCAAACAAATCTCCTCCCTAGAGATGCTTGAATTAAACCCCCACTTTCATTCCTGCAATTTAACTGACTGGTGATATCTCATCTGTAAAACAATGTACTCTGATTAAGCCTTAATGTCTTAGACTGTCAAAAGCTGATTTTATAGAGATACAGAATGTGTAACACTTGTCCTAAAACCTGCCATGTTAATAATTGATTAATATTCTATTCTGGTTGTGTCTTTTACGTTTATATTTGCTTTTTACTCTGTCCTTGCAACCACAGTTGATATAAATTTATGTATAACTACCTAATCCTTGCAATGCCCGAGTTTGCCTCCCTACTGCCTTGCTATGTATTTATTGATTTCAGTTCATGGTTACATTAAGGAAAATCCTTTTTATCTGCTCCCATGAGGAGTTTGCTGTTGAGGACAGTTCTTAGGTCTCGTGTTACTGTGCAGTAAGCAATGTGAGCCAGAAAGGAGAGTGGGATAAATTTGGTTTTGATCAGCCGAGGTGACAGCGCAGGTAGGGACAGAGTTGGCAGTGCAGATGGGTTTGGGCTGAAGTTTGGAAGGTTATTTTGCATAAAGGGAAGGAAGGAGTGGTGTGGAGAGGACAGGCAGGAGCTGGTGGAATGGGTCCTTTGGCAGCCAGCCCCAGCCCAGCACACGGAGCAGAGGCACAGCAAGACGGAGCCCAGGGGAAATGGGTGATGTGGAGACTCTGCAGGAGTCCTGGCTCTGCTTGCCAAGTGGAAATGGAGAAGGAAGCTACTACTGAGTTCTCTCGGAGCTTTTCAGATTGAAGTATGCCTTTAGCCAGGAGAAAAAACCCTGCAGTTCCTCCTCCCAGTCCATAATTCCCTTGCTCTGATTATTGCCAAGTGTGGAAGCATTTGCCTCTGCACATGTGATGGATGCCAGCAGCACTGGAAAGCTGTCATTGGAGGGGGGAAAAGAGAAAAAGTCTTTTCTTATGTTTGCTGGAGCAGAGCTCAGTGGAGCATTTCAGATGCTCGTGCTCAGATTATTGTCCTTTGCCTTTCCCTCTGAATTACAAAACTACCTATTAATAGGCTGGTAGGCGAGCAGGGATGTTGCATGTTGAGCAGTGTGATTGCTTCATCCCATTGGGACTGTGCTCTCTCAGAGTTGGACAGCTGAAAAATACATATATTGGTAATTCAATTAGACTTTATTTACAAATATTGGCTCAGAGGGTTTCCAAGTCGGAAACTTTGATTTCTTTCCCTTTCCTGATGAGCATAAGCCTTGCTGGATTCAGACCAGAGAATGTGAAGCTCAGTCTTTTTCCAGCTTAACAAAATCTTGGCTTAGAAAATATCGATGAAGGGGAGCTCTGGTTTGCACTGGGAATGGGAGATAGTGGCAGCAGAGGAGGGGGAGGGAAGTGGCATCTCCTCTGGCCTCTGCTGCAAAGAAAGGGAGAAGGAAATGGGCTCCTTAAATAAAGTCAGCTGTGCCCCCTCCCCTGCTCTTGGATGTGCTGCCACCACACAGGGTTATTTCTGCAATTCTTCCCATTTTCAGTAGGGGGAAAGAGAGAAAAAAGTGGCTGTTCCTGGGGTCAGAGTTCTCCCCCTGAAGCCAAGAGCAGTTGCACCAGGACCCAAATGGTGCTGCAGAAGGCCCAAGACTGAGATGAGCTTTGGAGATGAATTTTGGGGAAGTGTGAAATACACAGGTACCCAGCTGTGCTCTGGGTGTGATTTGTGATCCAGGTGCTCAGGAGGGACATTTGCCCTAACCAGGCTGAGAGTGACACTTAGGACAGAGCTCTCAGAATTCTGAATTTCCTCTGAGTTTTGAAACTCCTTTGCAGTAAGTCAAACCCTGTGAAAGAAGTGTCACACCACCCTAGTAAATACACACGGGGTTTTCAATTCCCTGTAGATACCCAGCTGCATATTTGGTGTTCTAGAAACTGAGTCCATGTCCTGAATGAGCTGATGTTTTAGAGTGGCTCCATGGGTAGTGAAATGCATGGTGGCTGCAGTGCAGATGAGCTTTGCCAGCCTGAGCCCTGCTAGGGAAGAGAGGAGCTCACATGGCCCTTGCCCTGCTTTGGTCACACCACATCTCTGACTGGGGCCAGCTGAGCCTTCAGCTCCTGCCATCCTGAGCCCTGGCTGCTTGCAGGGACATGCCACAGGTAAGCACAGGGGGACAAGATGATGTTATTTCCATTTAAAACATTCAGCCTGAGCGATAGGAGGAGAAAGAATGGTTATAATAACACAGCTGATTGCTGTCAGAGTGCTGAAAGGGAGTTTTATTGGAGAAGGCATTATACAGCCCACTGTGCTTTGCATAATCATTTTAAAAGCAGTTCAGGACATCTTCCTGCCTTTTTCCTGGAGAAGTATGAATAAATCAGAAAGCTCAGTCAGTGTGGCTGAGCTCGAGGCTGGGCACAGTTACACCAGGCTGGGTGCAGGGCTGCAGAGACTGAATTGCAGGGGTAGAGCACAGAGAGGTGCTCTGGTCATCCACTTGTGGTGTCCCAAACAATTGGAGTCTCATGGCTGTCCTAAAGTCACCTTTCTGAAACCTTTCTCTTGCCTCATGGAGCAAACAGTCATCTCAGATGCCCCCCTGGAGCACACACAATTTTCAGGTTGGCTGAAACAGAAAATTGCAGGGTGTTTATTGAGTCTCGTGTCCAAAACTTGAGAAAATGGGGGGTTAACTATATCTCTAATAGATCTTGAGTTTTATGTGATTCCCTGTTTAAGTACAAGAGGGAAACTGAGAATTAAATGTGAGATTTTGTAGGACACCATATTTCATTAGAACAAAAACTATCTTTTTTTTTTTTTCTGCTAAGAAAACATTTCCTTCAGGACCCGAGCTCCTTCTGCACACTCAATTTCCCTCTCAGCCAGTGACTCTGCAGGCCCTTTTTCCCCAAGTGCTGACTCTGGCCTCACACTTGCCATACCCACACACGTTCCCTTAATGCATTTTTTGCAGTCACTTTCCTGGCTCATGTTTTGATTTCCCAGTTGTCTCAGCAGCTCTGTTGGAGTCACGCTGTAACGAAGGGGGGAATGAATGAATTAATGACTCTCCCTCCTCTGGAAACAGCAGTGAATGCAACCAGAGTCAGCATGCAGAGATGTCCTTTTCTGGTAATTATTATCTCCTAATTGATGCTGTGTTCTTGACGCTGAGCCCTGAAGAAGGACCTGCAATCTCAGATGTAAATATGCTCAATTTAAATACAGACATGTGTATTTGAATATAAACAGAGGGGCTGGAGTCTGATGGGGCACTGGCACCATTTCACCCAGCAGGATGGGGGCCATTGATTGCTGAGATGGTGGCCAAGTTCTTCACTCTGCATGGCCTCAGCCTCCCTCCCTCAGTGGTGAGGGAGATGGATCAGACAGTGCTTGGGGAGGATGCTGCCTTCCCTCACAGACTCCTTGTCAGGATGGTGTTTTCCCAGCCAGAGCCTCGAGAGCTCTGTGAGATCAGCAGTGCAGGCTGGGGAGGGATGATGCCTTGCTGCTCCAGCAGAAGTGTTTCTTCTGGGAGACAAGTGGCTTCTTAACATAATTGTCTACAAGTTTGGGAGCTGAATCAGCTCATCCACACAGTCACATGGCAGCTCCTCCTTGGGTTTCCAGAGCAAGATTCCTGGGAGTCAGCTGCTCACTTACCTGGCAAAATATTTCCTTTGTTGGTTTCCTGCTGAGAGGCTGGAAGTGTCCTTTTCAGATGGACCGTTTCAGATGAAACCTCTCATCCTGGAGAGGGCTTGGAGAAGCTGGATGGGCCCAGAAAAATGCAGTGATTCCTCAGAAGGAAGGCATGGGAGCCACCTCCTGTAGCAGCACCACCTCTTGGAAGGTGGCAGTGGGGGCCATCTGAGATGCAGTGGTAACCTCTCCAGGGGCTCAAAACCTTCCTGCAGTCAAAAACCATTTCTATTGGTGGCATTTAAAAGGTGGGAAACAATGAAAACCCACAGCAGCATTCATCTTGCTGGGTTTGCACTGAGGTGAAAACCTGGAGGTTCTTTCATTCGGTTTACTGTAGTTTTTGTTTGCTTGCTGTGTCTGCTCTGAAAACTTTCCTGTCAGCTCCAGGGAGAAGGCACGAGGAGAAGGGCAGAGCCATCATCTCCAAACAGAGCACAAGGTCTGCATGGCTTGGTTGCTTGGCTCTGAAAAAGAAAACCAGTGTTGAGGAATTCCTCAGATGCAATTATTGATGGTAGGGGATTACTGGGGGAGGAGGACTGAGCTTTAGAAACATTGCATCTTCTCTGGAAAGAGCTTGTGGTAACCTCCTGAGGAAGGCAATGAACAGCAAGCTCTGGTAACCCTTCAGGGGATCACTTCTCATTTTTAATGGGGAAACAGAGTATGGCCTGACAGCAACTCAATAGGTAATAGGATAAGAATTGACTTTCAGACCAGCTTCCCAGCACAATGCAGAGTGGAACAAAAAAAAAAAAAAACAAGAAAATATGTAAGGAATAAAAATTTAAGAGACATTTATGATTTATTGTAGATTGTGGAAATATTTTCCCTTCAGTTACAGCACCTGCAGTGATAACAACAGGCATGATTTCCATCTTGCAGGCACTCACTGTGGACGCATTTATCTATAGATTGTTTGTTTGCATTCTAAAGGTCTTTTGACATACCAAATAAAACTGATTTTGCACCATTTCTTGGCCAACACAGGTCAGATCCTGTGTTTTATCCTAAAGATATTCTTATGAGAGGCTTGCCATGAATGCTGAATGAATAATGAAGCATCTGTTGCTGTTGATCATTCATTGGAAAGCAACCTTTTTTTTACAAATGTTATGGTAATAGAGCAGCTCCTCAGAGCCAGCACAGCCTGTTCTGTTTTAGATGTAAAATAAGAAATGCAGTGAATGATTTTGTAGGAAAATGAAGTGAATGCAGACATAGCAGCGAGGAGTTGTGGCAGGAGGTCAGATCCAGAGCCCCAGTGCCATGACCTTGCTCCAGTGGTATGTGCTGCTGTCACAGGCATTGTCCCCTCCTGTCCCATCTCACCTGTCCCTGGGACACCTCTGGGGCTGTAAAATCATCTCTGCTGGGCAGGCACCCCCTGGAGAGTTTTGGTGTGTTCATGGATGCAGCCAGCTCTGGATCCAACCAGCTCAAGGTCAGCTGGTTTCTAAACCTAGAAACCATTTTGCCTCCTTTTTTTTCAAGCAAAAGCTGTCTTCTGAAAATGATGATGCTACATCCACAGGAGTTCCAGGCACTTGTCAGAAACCCTGGGAGCTGTGGGAGAGCCCTTCCATGCTCTGGTCACTGCTGAGGTCCCCCTGAAGATGCTGTCCCTCCAGCACTGAAAGGCATTGCTGGGGAAGGCTCTGGAACACATGTCCTGGCAGGGGAGGAGTGCCATGCCTGGGGGCTGTCAGTGCTCCTTTGGGGTGAGGAGGGGCTGGGCTCTCTGCCCTCCCTCAGCTGGAGGGACATGAGCCCATGGCTTCAGCCTGGCCAGGGAGGTTCAGGCTAGATCCCTGAAAACTGTTTGCCTGCAGGAGGGCTCAGGCACTGGGGTGGAGTCCCCATCTCTGGGAGTGCTGCTGGGACTGGCTGGTTTGAAGGGCTCTGCCAGCTGTGGTTCTGTGATTCTGTGGCTCTGTAATGGCAGCTTTGCTACCATCAGCTGTTGGGGAGGAAACTCCATTTCAGAAAGTCAAAACTGAAGCTTTATGTGCAAACCCAGGACATTTCAGTGTCCCTTGGCTGTGCTGCAGGTTGGTGCCAGTCCATCTCTTCTGCTGAGGCTTTGCCAGCAGACCCCACTCTGGGTGTGGCCCAAAATGCAGAGAAGGGATGACTTGGTGCCCAGCTGATAAGAACATTTTTCCAGGTGTTTTTCAAGCGCTTTGCTAAGTCTTTTGATAAATACAGAATTTCATATCCTTGCAGTTCTTACCCTACAGTTACCCCAGCCATATTTACTGATACTCAGAATTACAGCTGCACTGTCCTTGTTCTGATATTTCCTGCAGGATTGTCTGAGCCCTCTGCTCACTTGGGCTTCTCTACTGGTATATCCCCCCTTTCATACTTGACAGTATTTCCTTCCCTGAGTATTTTTTCTAATTGAAAACATAGAAACAGAGTACCTGCATCCTTTAATATAGAACAGTATAGAACTGTCTTAAAATCGTGCTAATATCAACTCAGAAAAAAATAATTCACAGCTGAAGTTCCAGCAGTGCCTTGGGACTCAGGGTGTCTTGTTTAATGGGTGCCTTATTTAATGCCCTCTCCCTGTGGATGTCCAGCCTTCCCTACAAAGTGAACACCATTAATTATCTCAAGCTGAGCACCCAGAGGACTATTTGCTTCTGCAAATCTGGAATATTTTCACTTGCTAGGGATAGAAATGATCTGAGTTACCTCCAGGGGTTTGGGGGGGCTGAGGGGGGGTTTCCTCTTTAATCTGCCCAGAGCTGTTGCAGACTAATTCCCTGCCCAAACCTCTGTCTCCACGTTTATGTGTGCATGTGTATGAGATAATAGAGAGTGACTGACTACAATATATGCATTTAAGCTACTCAGCTGAAAATTACTGAGCATTAAAATCCCCTGGGAATCACAAGACTTCTAAATGAGGAGAGCACATGTCAGTCAGTGTGTGGAAATGAGTCTGCTACAAGAGTAGCTTTCAATAAGAAGAATGAGTGTTGTTCCCTGGAGTGCATCAATCCCGGTTTGGCCACTCTGTACCAGCTTTTGCTATTTCTCTGGAAGCATACATGGCCTTTTGTTGTGATTTTTTCCTGCCTTTTGTTCCACTGTGCATTTCTATTAGCTGTGTCTCGTGGGCCAGCTATCCAGGGAGGCACTGCTGTGCTGTGCTGTGCCAAAGGAAGGCATTTCCAACCATAACCAAGGTCTTGTGGATTGAAAAGAGCCGTGGACAAGGACAGCTCCTGGGCTCTTTGTCATTGTTTAAATGTGTTTGATTGGACTGAGCAGTGACATAGAAACTCTGAGAAACTGCCTGGTTTGACCTGAGGCTGAAGTCAGCAGAGTGCCTCAGGGGGGATGAGGGGCTTTGGGAAAGAGGCATTTTTGTTGGTCTGGTCTTTCAGTGCATCTCTTCCCATGACTGATGCATGTATTTTAATAGTGGTTAAACAACTTAGAGGTCTGTCCCATCTCAAAAAAATACCAGACAGCTTGAAAATCAATGATAAAAAGTTGAATCCTATTGATCATCAAGCTTTCAATTCTGAAACTCCCACGGGCATGCAGTGAAAATGATATTTCTGTACTTTCACTGGACTGAAAGAATAGTCTGGAAAAACGATGTGGTCACAGAGATTAATTCCTGTCAGTACATTATTTGTGTGCAGAAGAGCTTAGCAGAATGGCAAAAGACTCAAAATGTGAGCTGGCTTGGTTTGTCCAGGATTTGCAGGTCCTTTTTGTTGCTGCCAGAGGGGCAGTGTTTAAAGTCCTCATTAGCAGAGTGTGTGGAACATCTTGCAAGGTGTTATTTTATTGTTCCTGGACTGAGATGCGCAGGTCATAATGAGGAGCAGAGGGATGAGCAGGGATCATGGGAGGTGGGCTCCCTCATTAGACAGGTGAAGCAACCCAGCATTCACCTGCACGTTGTCCATTCCTGAGGAAAAACAGGAAAACCTGTATCTAAGGCAGTGATGAGCTCTGCCTCTAGCAGTGACTAGAACAAATAAATACCAGACGTGACCACAGGACTCACCTGCCTCTGCTTTGAGGTGCTGCCTGCTTCTGGGGTGTCTCCCATTTGTTCCCATCCTGTCCATGCAGAAGGGCACTCTGGGAGTTAGGAAAGTGTTTAGGAGTATTGTGTGTGGAAGTCAAACAGGATTTCTCCTTTGGTCAGTAGTGGGTCAGACCTGGCCTGAAGCCAGTGTGGTTTTTGAGAGTCTTTCCATGAACTTTATTGTCCTCTCATTCAGTTCACTCTGCTTTTCCAGCTATAGCTTCTGGTTTTATCTCCTGAAAAATAGGGTAGTGCTCTCTGTATTTTCAGTTAAAAACAGAGATAAATTCTTCTTAACAACTTAAGCCTGCAGTCAGGGGCATGCTTCTTTTTTTTGCAAAAGAAGCTCGTGCTCTGGTTGCAGCCAGCAGCAGAGGGTCCCTACCAAGAAGCTCAGAACCATCCTTAAACAGAAAGGAAACACAAAACTATTGTTCCTTATCAAAGAAAAAGAACCCCAACAATTTCCCTCGTTGTTAGCAGTTTTGGTAAATACAGTAAATATATTAAAGGCACATTAGGTGTGTAGATGATACACACTGGTCTCCTTCACTTGCCTGAGGAGCAGGAGCTCCCAGCAGTGTGAGCCCAAGGAGACCCAGCATCGTTTCCAGGTCTCACAGAGCATCTCTCAGGGGTCTGTGCTGCCCCCAGTCCATCCCACACACTGCCTCTCTCACTGACTGACTTTCAGCCCAGCTCACATTGGTCTGGAGCCCTGGCTCTGCAGGCTGCCTTGACACTTAATTTAATTTGTGCCTCTCAATTCACCTCCCTCATTTAGGATCAAGTATGGGGAAAGGTTACAATTAATCAGAGTGGGGAGCAGAGCCACCAGAGCTAATGATGTGTTACTGCTCTGGAGGGGAATAATTGGGGTCCTTGTGGTACAGAAACTATTATTAGGAAGTAAAAAGTATCAAAAGAAAGCGAGCTGCACCCATCTCCCCATTTTGCAGTCTGTGTCTCTCAGGTTTCCTAAAAATGAAGCAATTTATTAATGCTCCTGCCTGTAACCAGGTTTTTTGGCTGACCTGGAGAAAATGTGCCTTTGCACAGGACCTTTTCACAGCCCTGGCTGCTGCTCCCCTTTGGGCTGACAGAGGATACTCAGCATGCATGAAGGCAACTTTTACATGTTAATAACCTGCCCATCCACGAGGGAAAAGGGCTCTGCTGCTGCTTGCTCAGCTGAGGAACCGCAGGGAATCCCTGCAGAAAATACAGGCTGGCAGGCTTAATGCAGAGTGCACTCCCTAATTGCAAATGAGCTAATTGCTGCTCATTGAGGCTGGGCTGGGGCAGGCAGTGAACACAGAGCCCCTCCCGAGGGAGGATTTCCAGCCCAGCCCCACTGGAGCAGCAGTGAGGTGTGTGTAGGAAATCCCTGCAGGCTTGCCAGGGTGCCTCAGGGTCACAGCGAGCTCCCAGCCTTTCCTGGGGTTAGTGGGACACCTTATCTGGCTGCTGAAATACCACAGGAAGAATCAGAGCTCACACAGCTTCAGTGCAGTCATTAAAAGTTCCATTCTCAGGTAAAAATTCCCATCTCACTTCATGATTCCGGGTACTGACTTTGTAAGGTTATTGTGTGTTTTTGTGTGTGGCAGAATTTCACAGAGCTTTGCTCAGGGTTATCTGGGGACATAAGGGATGGCAAGGGCTGTTGTCACTGCTATAGGGATGCACTTGGAACACTGGCAGTTTTCAAGATTACAAGACATGAAAGGTCTTTCCAACTTCTGTAGTCTTTTTTAAAAGAGCAGCTGTTTGGAGGGGGGGGCAAAAATTGGCTCTGACTTTTTTATTGGGAACAGAAAATGGGGCCGAGGTAAACAGAATTTTCTCTTATCTTGTAGGCTGACTGAATTACTCTTAGGAAATGATAAAAGATACAGAATACCATTACCCTTAGAGTGAAGGAATCCTTTTCTGTTTCATTCCTACTGCCTTGGATCTAACTTGCTGCAAATGCAAACATTTGTTCTTTGAGGGCAAGAACATAAATCTGGACTTTCAGCCTTTCAGCTCGTCAGTCTTGGAGTGTCCTCTGGTCTCACATACAGGGGAGGGACAGCTCCTGGAAACCCCAGGGTGGGACCAAACTTTTGGGAGTGACCCCACCTGTGAGCTCTGTGTGAGCTGGCAGGGCTTTAGCCTTTGGTGGGAAAGCCCTTGCTGGAAATCCTGTGCTGAGCAGAGCCCGGGTGGGAGAGCCTGAGTGGGCACCCAGAGCAGCTCTGCCAGCCTCCTGCTCCAGCCTGGGGCTGGAGGAGGCAGCACAGGGAAGGAGCTGTCAGAGGGGTTTATTTATCATCACTCACCTTGCACGGGCATCATCTCAGGAAATCTCCTCTGTGGGGATCTGCTCTGGGTGAAATGTGGAGCAGCCTGGGAGCCCAGGCTCTGTGATGCCAGTGAATTATTGCTGTGCACAGAAGGGAGGGCACTGAAAGGAGCCAAGTCTGGCACAGGCTGGCAGGCAGGGTGTGCTGATCAGTGTGTAATTCAGTTTGTGGGCTCCACAGTAAACAGCACTAAGGGCAAAAGCAGTGATGGCTCCTGGTGGCCCCCTCTGAGCCCCCTGGTGCCTGCAGCAGCCAGGTGGAGCTGTGCCAAGCCCCTCAGCAGAGCTGGCACTGCTCCTTTCCTGGGCACAGACAGAGTAAGACAGGTACTGCAGTCACAGAAGGCTTTGGGTGGCAATGCCCAGAGCACAGCTCACACATTTCTCCTGCTGTCCCTGCTCTTCCCCATCCCCTGGTGGCACATCTGGGACCAGCCCTGCTGAGGGTTACTCAGGAGAGGTGCTGAGTGCCCCATCAGCTGCTGCAGTAGTCTCCTTTCCCCCAGTACTGTGTTTTCCTCCAGAAAGTGTCACATCCATATTTTCCCATCGTGGCTGTGGTTCAGAAGCTCTGCCATGTCTGACTCTTGCCCAGGGCTGGGCTGTGGGTTGGGGAGCCCTGGGCATGCAGCCTGGAGCTGAGCTGGCTCATCTCCTGGCTCTCCCCTGCCAGGGCAGACTGGCTGAGGTGTGGTGCTGTCCTGCTCCCGCAGGTCTCACAGAACTCATGGGCTGCCTCCTTTCAGCACAGGGCCGAGGGAAGGCTCTGCAGAGCTGCCCCAGGGAAGCACTGCAGGGCTCAGTCCTGCTCCCCCAAAGCCAAGCCCCCTGCCATCAGCAGCAGCCCCCAGTGTCACCTGGTGCCACGTGCCCCTGGAAGCAGCCAGACTGTCCCTTGGCAAGGAGAGGGCAGGCATGCTGCTTGTGCTCCTGCCACCAACACAGAACACAGGGCAGGTACAGTGCCTCTCATTTCCTCTGCTCGGTGGGGGTGGGCACAGGAGGAGCTGCACAGAGAGCTGGCACCTGCTGGGAGCCCTGGCACAGTCAGGGCCACCTTGGAAGCTGTCAGGAGGAATTAAGTGAAGGGTGAGTGCTCTGGCGTGGGGGTGGCTCAGGGGCAGCTCTGCAGAGCTGTCCTGCAGCCTCCCTCCTCCCTGTGCCTCTCATAGAGGCTGCCCTCTTGTCTGGGGGATGTTTTCCCAAGTAATCCCATTAGGAAATTAGGGGTTCTTAATTACTGTGAGAGGATTGCTGGTTTGTGTCAATGGGAGGGAGACTGAATGAATTTCATTCATTTTGTGCTCTTGATACACATTTGAGAAGTTTTCTGCCACACACACATTATTCAGCATCCTGGAAAGCTCTGTCATTCCTCTCCAAAGCCCTTGGGTTATTCCTAAAATGGCTTTAGATGTCTTGGGGAGCATGGAGTCACTTACCAGGGATGCTTTGTGCTTCCTCACCTGATTAAATAAGTCCTTTCTTTTTTGTGTCATATCAGTAGAGCTATGGGCAGAATTGAATCATCTCTCCATTTTTGAGGTGTGAGGACCAAGCCCATCGGTGGGGACTGAACCAGGGCACTTACAAGCCCAGAGCACGAGGTTTCACTGACTTGGCTGCCCCAAACCTCATCCTCAGACAGCTGAGGAAAGCAGGCAGCACCATTTCCATGCTTTGGGAGAAATGAGGGGCAGTGGGGCTCCCTTGTGACTGCTGTGTATGTTACAGTTCTTTGGAGGGCCTGTGCTGGGGAGAGCCTGCCTTGGCTTTGCAGGGGAGGGGAGGTGACTTGCTGGCTGCTCTCTTGGTGAGTGAAAGTTTTCATTTGAAAAGCAGTGTGCACTGTGCCAGCTGATGGGCTTTTAGTCACCCAGTGGTGGATGGAGCTCAGGAGGACTTGAAGCAGCTGCCTTGGGATCCAAGTCCTCTGGGAAACCCTGGCATTGATCAGAGGAAAAAATACCTGTCTAGAGCTGATGGTTTAAAGTGTTCCTCCAACAGTGTGATGGGCTCGTGTCCCTGAGGCAGAGGGAATCAATGCAGTGCCACTGATCTGCAGCTGGCTGGGGCTGCTGCTGTGTGAGCCTGGGAATGGCTCCTGTGGATAACCTCTGAGCACACAGCAGCCACCCTGGCTCTGGGAGCGTGTCTGTGAGTGCCACAAGGTACCCACATGCACCAGAGAGAAACAAAACAGTTATGGTGCTGGGAAAGCAGAAAAGGCACAAATCACAGTGAATGTATTGTAGGAGGTTTGGGGGAAGGAAGGTGAGGAAGATACCCAAGTTAACAGAGCTGGAGAGACTGTCAGAACAGCAGGAGATTTTGGGAAGTTCAGAGTAGGGTAGAAAGCCAGAGAGAGGAGTGTAGAAGATGAGACCTGTGAAGAAAGGCCAGATCTGCTCTGTCAAAGAAATATGCTCAAAGGAGACAGTCACCTACAAATACACAGGGGGGACTTACAAGGCAGGCAGCAATCAATTTTCAAATCATGGACTTGATCTTTAGATAAAGTAGTCAAAGGCAGTGAGGGTGGAATAAATGCCTGATTTATCACTGCATCTTTCCTTAGCTGCAGCAGGAACACAACCATATTTTCTGCTCTGAGCTTCTGTCTCCAGCTCCTGAACAAAGTCAGGGAGCCCCTTTACAGCTGTGATAGAAAGGCAGGGGCCAGCCTCCTCACCCTGCTGCTCTTTCAGACAGATGCTGCTCGAGTGCTGTGCCAGCCCCGCTTGAAATGGCCCAGAGGGCAGGGTGGAGGAGTCTTGGGAGGCAGCAGAAAGAGGCAGAGAGCTTTTCCAGCGCAGGACAGTATGGCACTGACAAGCAACAGGACCTGTGTCTGTTTCCCTGGGAGCAGGAATGTATCCCTGCCTTGCACAGCAGATTTCTGGAGTCCTCCAGAAAGTCAGTTCTGAACTTGTCTCACTGGCACTGTGAGGCTGCCCTTCATCCTGAGGTGGGACCCACCGAGCCACGGGCTAATGCAGGTGGAGAGTGTATTGGCAGTTTCCTGTGCCAGCAGAACGAGCAAGCCCCTTTATCCCTCTCAGGGATGCAAACTGTGCCTGCACTGGCCCCCTTGTGTCAGCTCACCAAGGGCTGTGCCTGGAGCAGAGCCATCCCCTGCTGCTGGCATTGCTCAGCTTGGAGCTTCCTTGGGCTGCAGCCTGCAGCATGAGCAGAGACAGGAGTGCACAGTGGGACCTGGGGCTTTCTTTCCTGGCAGTTGCCTTGTTTCATAAGGCATTATGAGCAGGGTAATTTCTGAACATCATCTCCCAGAAGGGAGGGCAGGGAAGCGCTTGCCTCGCACAGATCTCAGTGCGTGCAGTGAAGTTCATGGAGTAGCTGGCTAAGGACACCTACTGGAATTCCCTGTGAAGTAGAGACAGTGGCTGAGGGATACGACAGAGTGTAAACACGTGGCTTTTTTTCCTGTTCTGCAGATCTTTCCACCATGTTTGGGAAAAAGAAGAAAAGGCTGGAAATTTCCGGCCCCTCCAACTTCGAGCACCGGGTGCACACTGGCTTCGACCACCGGGAGCAGAAGTTCACGGGGCTGCCCCAGCAGTGGCACAGCCTGCTGGCAGACACAGCCAACAGGCCCAAGCCCATGGTGGATCCCTCATGCATCACTCCCATCCAGCTGGCTCCGATGAAGGTACCTGTGCCTCCCCTGCAGCCTCAGCCTGCCTTTCACTGCCCCGGTGCCGCCCGCAGCCTGTGGGTTTGGCTGTCAGCTCTCCTGGGGGACAGGCTGGGAGGGAGCTGCAAATGCACACACTCAGCAGCAGAGCTGAGAGGGAAAAGGAGCTCTGTGTATAAAAGTTGTGGGAGTGTCTCTGAAGAGCCTGAGGCAGGGGCCTGGCAGGGCTGAGCAGCCCCAAGTCCCAGCGGGGCCCAGAACCCAGCACAGAACTCCTTGGTAATTGATGGAGGCAGTCTGCAGCAAGGGAGGGAGGGAAAGGTACCCCAAAGGAAGGAAATTCCATGGCCTGTTCAGCCAGGCAAGGGGCTCAGGGGGGGATCTGGCTGCACCTGCTGCTGGGCTTGGGCGTGGTGGGGATGGAGCTGAGCTCCCCAGTGGGTGGGACAGGGAGGGGACACAGCCCAGGGGGTGGCAGGGGGCTCAGGCTGCACACCTGGGAGGAACACTTGGCTGAGAGGGTAGGGCAGCGTTGGGCAGGGAGCCATCAGGACTCCAGGCTCAGGGCTCTGACTGGCCCTGAGTGTGCAGTTTCTCTGGGACTGCACATCCTGACATGCAGGTGAATCCCACCTGTGGGATGGTGATCCCAGAGCCTGCCAGCCTTTCCCTGCCATGCAGCTGCACAATACATTCAGGATTTCATTTTCATGGGGATTTTCCTGCAGCAAGGGAAAATGAGATAATCCTGAGAGCATGGACCCTGAGTCACATTTGCTAAGTGCTCTTTGCTAAATTTCCATTCACTGCTCAGGAAGGGCACTCATCACTTGCTGATCAGGGCTGCTGGGTGCTGCTGCAGCACAATGGGGACAAGATCAAGGTCTTCTCTTTTTCTTTTTGCTGTCATAAAATATCGTGCTGATAACAGTGGCCCAGAATAATGAGGAAAAAGGTAGGTAATCTTCTTCCTGCTGCTGGAGGAGAGCAACTTTGTTCCACAGCCCTTCTTAGCACCAGAAATATCTCCGGATGTTTTGACATGAATCCATGAAGATGTTTTAAAAGGGGGGGGGAAAGGAGTTTATTATCTTGCAGAAATCCTCTCTCTCCCCTACAGTTTTGGAGCTATAAGTCCCTAAGCTTAAAAAGTATTAAATGGCATTACTTTTCTCAGCATTCTTAGGATCATGTGTCTCTGGGCTTGGCCTGCAAAGGGCTGTGTGCAGAGCTGGGTTCGTGTCCCACTGAGATAACCCAGTAAGGACCAAGCCCCAGATGGGATATTGCCACAGTTTGAAGTAGAGAAAATCACTGTTGGTTCTTCCCAAGAAACTGTAAATTCTTGCTTTTCTGCCTGTGGGTCAGGGGTCTACATCTGACTGATTGAAATGGGCCTCCAAAACAGTCCTACAGAGTTTTTATAGCAGCTAAGAGGCATTGACTATCAGCTGAGCATTGGCTTTTAACTCTGTTGCAAGACACCAGTTTAATGTATATTTGTTAAGAATTAGAATGCTTTGTTTTGATGCACCTTAACTTAGAGAGAGAAGCTGAGTTGCAGTCACTTTAAAATTAAGAATATTTAATGTTGCTAAACTAGTTCAGCATAAACATTTAATTTAGACACATTTTTAATGTTGCACTTGCACCAGTACCTTCAGTGTTTGAAGGGTATTTGTCACTGAGGATTTCCTAACTTCACTGAGAACTGTAGATTTAAAATGCACTTGCAGTTCCTGAAGAGAGGAACCAAAGGTTCTGAGGTCTTGGTACTGCTCAGAACTCTTTGCCACCCAGCAGCTGAGAGTTCAGTGATGTGAGGCAGAGGAGGATCCTGAGCCACAGTGTTGAGTTGGCCTGGGGCATTTGGCCAGTTAGCTCATGCTGTGGTTTCAGGTCCTACAGCAGCTCTACAACTCTGCTCTTAGGTGCTCCTGAATTCCTTTTCCATGGAATGCCTTCAGGATTGACTGTCTGTGTGGTGAGAGGCAGAAGTGTTCCCCCTAATAGTGCACAGATCAGAGCCAGACTCTGACAAACCATTCCTGGTTGTGAGACGGAATTTGGGCTTCACCCAGAGCTGAGGCAGGGCAGGGGAAAGGCTTCTCTTGCAGCTTTCTCTGTTGGTGCTGTTTGCTGTTTGCCAGCCTGCAGAGCAGATCTCTTGGTGCACGGTGTCTCCCTTTGGGTAAAAGCCAGAAATGATAAATACTCAAAGGCAGCAGCAGCAGGGATGATGGCAGGGCAGCACCCTGGGCTCCTGGATATCCTGGGGGATGTCAGCCCTGGCTCTGGGGGATGTCAGCCCTGGCTCTGGGCTGAAAGGCTCCTGGAGCTTTGGCACACGTGTGGCAGCCTCTCTCGTGGAATGTCAGCCTTTGAATCCCAGCCTGAGCTGACTGGACAGAGTCATTCATTTCAAAACCAACCAGAGACAATGATGGGATTCCCCTTCTCAGTGTGGCTGACCCAGATAGCAGCAGAGGATTGTGGATTTCAGGTGCAAGCACAAGTATAGCACAGCAGAAAACTTCATGAAAAATAGAACAGCAGTGCACTTGATAGGTTTGAGGGGTAGAGACAAGGAGGGGGTGAAAAAGGCTGATTTTCCACTTAAAACATCCCTGCATGAAAAATGTGAACAGTCTGTGTGTGCCTGTAGTTCAAACAAGCTTCACAAAGGCTGAGATCCTGTTGCCAGGCCTCTTGGTCCTCTTGCCTCAGTACTCTGGAGATATTCCATGTGTGCTGGAGCTCATGCTTTGCTGTTTGTTCTCAGCACACAGTATGCTTGGCTTGTCTTTGCCTTTGTGCTGCACAGAAGCTCCAGTCTGGTACCACCCTTTGATTTTTGGAAACTTCAGAATCAATAACTAAGCAAATGCATCTCCACTCCATTCAAAATTCCAGGAAAACAGACATCAGAACCTTTATGCTGGGGATTTGTGCCAAGAGAGCTCATCATTGGCTTTGTAAAGATGCTCCATGAACATTCCTCAATGCCTGCTGCTGTCAGTGGGAGCAGGGAGGCACTGAAGACTTGTGAAAATCCCTTCCCATGTTTCCTGGTGCAGGGAACAGCTGAGCATCCTCCCTTCTGTCAAGTTACTGGAGGGAAAAATGCCATTTGTTCCTGAAGAAATACCACAGTGGGGTTATCCTTTAGTTCTCTGTGCTGCTTCATGTGTCAAGCCTCCATTGCTGTGTTTTTGTTGGTGCCATCAAGGTTCCAGCTTGGGAGTGACAGTGCTGAGTTTGTCCCTGAGGAAGGAGGGAGGCAGCTGTCAGGGTGTGGCTGGCTAAATGTGTAGGGACTTGAAGAAAACTGAATTTTGCCTGCTGGGACCTCCTCATGACCTTCTCCCTTCCTCTGCAGTAAATCCAGCCGTGCTCACGTGCAGAAATTTCCCTTTTTCTGTATTTTCTGCCCCATTTCCTTCCCTTCTCTGCCAGGTGTGAGGGGTGAGGGCTCTCCCTGCCCCGTGGTGTGTGCCATGCTCTGAGATGAGCCTTGGCACCGAGGGGAGCCCGGGGGCTCACAGAGAGACCCTCAGGCTGGCGTGGGTGCTGCACTGTCAGGAAGGTGGCAGGAGGCCTGGGCTGCCTCCAGGCCAGAGGAAGCCCTGTCTGTCCTCTCCATGCCTTCACAGGGTGCCCCTGGCTGGCCCAGCTGGGAGCTGGGTGCCCCCAGCCCCTGGCAGTGCATTGCCCTGTGCCCTGCCACCCTGCCCTGGGCAGAGCACAGAGAGAGGGGCACTGCCCACAGCACTGCCAGCTCCTCATGTCTCTGACCTCTGGTCTATATGGTTTGTCTTGGAATTTTAGCTTTTCTCACTTTTGCCTCAGTCCTTGACCCCAATCCTGCTGAGTCAGCTTTAATTTTTAAAACTTTTCAGAGTTTCTACTGGTGCATTTCAGCCTCTCTTCTACAAAGATAAAGGAAAGTAAGAAAATGAGTAAGTGGTGGTGGCCCTTTCAATAGCTCTGACATGAAAATCAAAGCTTTTGTTTACTCTGCATGAAGACAGGAGGAAAAAAGGCAAGTACTTCTCTTCCCCATCCTCTTTGGCCTCTTCAGATTTTCCCAACAAGGACATTCAAGCCTCATTTAAGGTGACATTTTTGTCCTACATTCACATGTCCTTGTTTAGATGGAGGATTCTGTGCACAGTGATGCTGAGGGGTCAAGGACCTCAAAGAGGGGATGAGTGAGGGTCCTAGTGTGGGCTTGAGCAGTCAGAAATATCCAGATTTCATTAGAAACCCCCATCCCTCTCCTGCCCTTGTGGAATTGCACGGGGGAGATGCCTGAGCAGGAGAGGGGGCATTTAGAAACACAGAGCTGTTCAGGGGCATGGGAGCAGGTGGGCAAACAGCCTTGTCCTGGCCTCTCTTCTCAGCCTCCCACATTCTGATTTCTCCCTGACAGCTCCTGCCAGGACAGGACCTGGAAGGCTGCTGACATCTCGTGGGCCTTCCCTGTAACCACATCCCAAAAGTCCCCCTGGGTTGTTAACTGCAGGTCCTGCAGTGGCACTTCAGTGCTGGCTCAGCTGGGACAGGGGGAGGGATGTCCCCAGCAGGGCAGGGCAGCACCTCTGGGTGCAGGGAACGTGTTCTGCCATGGAGCAGGGCAGGGCAGCACCTCTGGGTGCAGGGAACGTGTTCTGCCATGGAGCAGGGCTGGGCAGGGCAGGAGCCAGGAGGGACTGTGGGATCTCAGCCTTTGGAAAGGAGAGAGCAACTTTAGCCTGGTCAGATTTTACCTGCTCTGGAGGCAGGAGTCCCTTCCCACCACAGCTCTTCTCTGGTTATCTTCATCTGCAAGTTATTGTTTTCAGATTTGCAATTGGCCTGTAAGACAGCCCCAGTTCCCATTTATTTTGATCACTGAACAGAAATGCATTTGCTGCTGTGTGCTCCTGGAAGAAAATGCTGCCACACATTTAATGGAAGCTTTTCTCTCAAAGGGATCCTGCTTCACCTGCGAGTGCCATTTGTTTTACTGTGTCTGTAAGTGACAGTGCTGCTCAGTTAGCTCTGTTCCCCCACAGATTTAATGCAAATATGCCATCTAGTGTCCATGCTGACTCGCTGTGAGAAGAGCCAAGCTGACAGTTCTGTGTAATCTTGCAGGAGTTTAATCACTGTGCAAGCAGAAATGAGCCACAGGATGAATCAGTGCAAGCACACAGCTCAGAAGTTCTTTAGAATTTTATCACTAGGCTAATATGTTCCCATATGTTCTACATTGTACAGAGGAAACTTTTGGGTTTATTTCTGATTGTCTGATTTCAGAAAATTAGATGTTTTATGTAGGTCCTTTAGAATAACACTTTGGCTGCCTGTGAAGTTGACTTCAACAATAGAGTCAGTGTTTAAATAAATGTCATCTGGAAACTGCCCTCAATAACATGCTTTAAATTGGTCAGGAGGCTGGACTGAGTGATTGCTTGTAGCTCCCTTCCAGCTGAAACAGTCTATCCCATTCCACTCCATTCCACTCCATTCCACTCCATTCCACTCCATTCCATTCCATTCCATTCCATTCCATTCCATTCCATTCCATTCCATTCCATTCCATTCCATCCCATCCCATTCCATCCCATCCCATCCATCCCATCCCATTCCATCCCATCCCATTCCTTCCATCCCATCCCATTCCATCCCATCCCATTCCATTCCATCCCATCCCATTCCATCCCATTCCATCCCATCCCATCCCATCCCCTTCCATCCCATTCCATTCCATCCAATCCCATTCCATCTCATCCCATCCCATTCCAAAGGGAGCACCTCTCCCCATGATGCTTTAACTGATGCATTCTCATTTCTTCTTTACAGTTTTGAGCTTCTGGCTTTCTGAACAGCAGAGTTCCTGATCAGCAGCTCTTTCATTTTCACACACTTGCCTTCCATGCTGTTGAAACAGTTCATCCAGCCTGGTTTTGACATTGTTTTTCTAGAGCCTTGTTTGGAGAATCAAAACCAGCCTCATTGTCATTTCAGACTGACTCAAACCACGGGATATTCCTCAGTTTTTCAGTTCAGCTGATGTGCCAGAAAGTGAATTATTCACACACCTTTTTGGCCAAGGTGTTGGTCCTTCAGGACAGTCCCATGTTCAGCCAGGTCCTGTCAGTCTGCAGCTGGACTGTGCACACCAGCACCAGGGCTCACAAGAGGACTGGCCATCCTAGAGAAACACTGAAATCCCTCTCCTGGAGCACAGAGTAAATGCTGTAAGTGGCAGAAAAGAACTTTTCACATTCCATCTTCTTGCTGTCCTTTAAATGTGCTGAAACCAAGCAGGAGCAATGCCTGCAGGACTGTGCTTGTCAGAGGTGTCTCTGGAGCTGGCAGGGGGTGCAGGACCCCCCTCTGCTCCCCTGTGCCCTGGGGAGACACGTTCAGTCCATCGCTGTGCCTGCTGGCCATGTCCCTCCCTGCAAGGTCCCTGTCACCCCAGAAGAGCCTGGGCTGCCACAGTCCCCTCCTGCAGGCACCTGGGCCAGCTCACCCCTCCAGTCCCAGCCCGAGGGAGGGCTGGAGTTGGCTCTCTGCAGCGAGGGGCCCTCAGGAAGGTCTGCAGAAATCCTTTGGCATCTTAGCCAGCTCTGCCCCTACAGCAGCTGGCACTGATCTGAGCTGCCCCACTTACCTGACAGAGGACTTGGCTCCAGTATGATTGGTAAAAGAATGCCCTTAAATGCATCAGCTCTGGGATTTTATGTGATTTTAGTGTTGGAGGGATCTTGCAAGGGTGAGCTTTAGTCCCGTTAGTGAGAGTTTCTGTGGGTGAGCAGACCTTTGTAGGGCACTGAAGACTGAAAGTAAACTTGGAGCTCACAGCTCCCAGTCTGGAGCTGCTGAAGCCTTCAGAGCTCAAACCCACAGTGACCTGCACATGAAAGGGCCAGACTCTGGGGCCAGCAGCTCAGAAACTGAATCTGGGCTCCTCTGGGAGTACCAGACTGGGAATGCTCTCCAGGTGGCACTTTATGACCTGAAACAAGCCAGGAGCTGGATCCTGACCGAGGACACTCACAATCAGGTTCTTTTTTTAACCTGGAAGTTGGTCCCTGAAGACAAATCTATGGGACACTGTTCCAGTAGCTCCTCTGCTGGCTTGCCTGTCCTGGAAAATGAGCCACACTCCCAGCTTGCAGCCTCCATCCCTGCTCCATGGGGCTGTTGTTGTTTGTAGCTCCTTCTGGTTTGCTGAGCCCAGCTCTTTACCCCAAAGCCTTTTCTGTACTGACAATACTGTCCTGGGGCCTGGGAAGGACCAGGCAGTGGAGGTGACACTGTGGGGTGCTCCTGGAACCTGGGAAGGACCAGGCAGTGGAGTGACACTTTGGGGTGCTCCTGGAACCTGGGAAGGACCAGGAAACTTTGGGGTGCTCCTGGAACCTGGGAAGGACCAGGCAGTGGAGGTGACACTTTGGGGTGCTCCTGGAACCTGTTGCATGGCCATGGTCCCCAGAGGGAAGCGTGGAGAGCAGGCAGTGAGGTGTGAGCAGGGAATGCTCTCCCCAGGGGTGTGTGGAAGGGCTGGCTGTGTTTCAGCAGGCTCAGGCACACAGCCCTGGCTTGGCTGGGCTCAGAGAGCCACTGGGCTGGCATGGGCTGGGAGAGGCTGGTTTGCAGGGGCTGGTGGGCCCCAGGGGTGCTGGGGTCCCAGCCAGGGCTCTGAGAGCTGGGCTCAGGCACTCTGTAACCAGGGCACTGAGAGCTGGGCTCAGGCACTCTGCTCCAGCCAGGGCACTGAGAGCTGGGCTCAGGCAGTCTCTGCTCCTGCCTGGGCAGCACTAGGTGGCAGCAGGCAATCCCCAGCTCCTGTCCGTGTGTCAGTGACCTGCTGAGGCATCCTGATGGCTTTGCTCAGGGCACTTGCCTCAGGCACAGCTAAGGGCTGTGGAGGGCATTTCCACAGAAAATCAGTCCTGCAGCACCTGCAGGGCACACCAGCACCAGGGTGGTGCCTGCTCCTTCCCTCCCATCCCTCTGTGCAGCTCAGTCTGTGCACATTCTGCAGTCTCTCACTTGTGCCTGGCTCTGCTGAGGAGCTTGGTGTGAGCCCTGGCAGTGCAGAACAGAAACCAGACAGGTTCCAGTCCCACTGAGCCATGTTCCATGTAATAGAAATCTCTATTGTCCTCCCAGTCCAAACCATTCTGGGATTCTGTAATTGTAACCAAACAGCCACAGTCATTAATCCCAGCAGAGTTTGGTTCAGCAGAGTCCCAGGACCAGAGGGGAACACGTGCTGCCCAGCAGCTGACAGCTGTGGAGCCAGAGCTCCAGGTATGAGTGTGCTCTTTTCTGTCTCCTGCTCTGACACCATTAGATCTGGGCTTTGGTGGCTCTCTAGGAATTTGAAATGCTTTGCTGAGCTTTCTTCCTTGTCTTCCCCTTGGTGCAGGATCCAATTACACCAGCCAAGTGCTGTGTATTACCAGGGAACAACACTGACTTACCTGCAGAGACTTTGAAATGCCTTTCTGTTGTCTGTGGGATGAACTGTGTGCTCCAGGAAAAAAAGGCATTTCAGATACAGATCTTGGGAGAGAGAGAAGTGAATGAAAGAGAAGTCTTTAGGGGGAGCATTTCTGCTTTTTAATTGCTGAGATCCAGCAGGCATTAGTAGTTAGCTCTCAGGATCACACAGTTAAAAGGATAGCACAAGATTGTGACTTTTACTGAATTTCACAGTTTTGTAGTCTGAGCAGAACAGTAATTGGGATCTGTGTCCTAGTTTGCAGTTAATGATTCTCACAGAGCATGCTGCACCTGGAGGTCCTTGTTGCTAAGGCCAATGCTTCCCTGGGAAGCACTTCCCAGGAGCATGGCATAGACAGGTGTAGAAAGCTGGTTTGAACACAGGGGTGGGCATCAGCCACCCTGGGAAAAGTCCCTGAGCCTGGCAGGGCAGGGCAGGAGCTGCTCTGTGCCAGGCAGGGCAGTCCCTGAGCCTGGCAGGGCAGGGACAAGGGCAGGGCAGGAGCTGCTCTGTGCCAGGCAGGGCAGTCCCTGAGCCTGGCAGGGCAGGGCAGGGCAGGGCAGTCCCTGAGCCTGGCAGCACGGATCTGTGCCCAGCCCTGCGTGCACTTGGGGGCGACACAGCCCAGCAATTGCAGCCACATCCACATGGAGCTCAGCCTGAAGTGCTGGAGCATTCCCTGAGCACCTGAGATTGTGGTGCTGGGCTGGCCCCACCTCTCTGCTCTGAATCTCCTGCCTCCCTTCGCTCCCATCCAGAGGCTGTTTGATTTGCCTTTCTCCTTCACAGCAGGGAATAATTCAAATGTCAGCTGAGGAAGCTCCTCGTGTCTTCCATCTCACCTGCCCTGTAAATTTGACCTAAGCACAGATTTCTGCACTGGAGCACTTTTTGCTTCATGTCCATGTTTGCAGATGAAAACCACGCCATGGGAGTCAGTCCTGCTTCCTTAGGACATTCCTGTGGCTGCATTTCCCATTTGATAGTGCCCTTGAAAAGGAAAAGTAATGTATTTCCTGGGAAGAAAGAATGCTGCCATTTACAATGCAGATGAGATTGTTCTGTGTTTTTATTTTGCCAATACAAATTCCTGGGTTCCCTGAAATCAAGGAGTGAGCTTTCAGGAGAGGATGAAGGAGTCCAAAGTAGTCAGAGACATCAGTCAGATTTACAGGTGCTCCTTGCATGTGTGTGGCCAGGAATGCCCAGTTTCAGTGTGCTAGGAAGAGCCTGGACACTTCCTGGCTGCTTTAAGGCCGTGGGACTGTTTTGGCACATCACTGGTGCAGGGTGATTTCTCCTGCAGGATGGCAGTTCTCCTTCCCTGCCACCTGGGCAGTGCTCTGCCCACATCAGCCTGCCCTTCCTCGGGGTGCTGACCCCAAATTCCCAGGGCTGGGATGGCAGGGGCTGTCCCAGCCCCGAGCAGGGCCCGTGGGCAGAGCCCCATCCACGTGCAGTGCTGGGGCTGAGGCACTCTGCACTCACCAGCTCCTTCCTCCCCCCTCTGCCTGATGATTTTTGGGGTGGGAAGGTCATTGGCAGCTCCTTGCAGGAGCATTTCTTGCTGGCCCCACACACCCAGAAACAGAACTGTGGGCTCGGCTTCAAGCACCTGCTGTATGTGAAACTTCCTTTGCTGTGGTGGATCACAGCCATCAGTAATACAGTTCTAATTGTTTCTTCTAAATTAACAGACTGTCAAAATCCTCAGTTTAATTAAAAGCAGGAGATGACCCTGACCATGGTGGAGTGAGCCCAGAGCCTCTGCCCTCCTGAGCAAGTGCCCCTCTGTCAGAGCTGTCAGATGAAGGCAATTCCTTCAAGAGAGTGAAATTTTATCACACTGGAATTGACTTAAATATTTCAGAAAGCTCAATCAAACTGCAGCCAGAAAAATCTTCCACTGAGGGAAAAAAGCACCGGGATCATTAATTGGGTTAATGCTCCATCAGCCTTGCATTTGTTAATGGGCATGGTGAGGGCAGAGGGGAGCCTGACCCAGGGAGATTCCACCCTGGCTGCAGAAGGGTTTGTGCTGCAGTGGGACTCTGTGCATGCAGCTCCCTGCAGTGTCCCTGGGGAGGGCCTGCACCAAGTCAGGTGGGCAGAGTCCCTGCATTCCTGTGTGAGACACATTGTGTGATGTGCTGTCCTGTGGAAGGGAAGATGCCAGAGCTGAAGGAGGCACCAGGACTGCCAGCAGCCCTTGCTTCACCTGCTGGCTCCTGTGCACTCTGAGCACTGCTGTGCTGAAAGCCCTGCCACCAGCCTTGGGAAAGTGCAGCAGTGCAAAGAGGGTGTTTGAGACATTCAATTTTGTGGGACAGTTTTCTTTCCCTTTCTATCTCTGGATCAAAGAAGATTTTGAAGGATCCCAAGTCCTGTGAAACACAAATTGTTTGGTTTGAGATTTCTCCACTCCTTTCCCTGAACCCATCAGTAATACTGGTCAGTATTACAGACACTTTCTCTTTCAAATTAAAACTTTTAAGTCACATTTCACTCATTTGCTGTGTGTCTGAGAGATTTGTGTGTGTATATGACATATGAAATTGCACAGATCAGATACATTTCAAGTAGGCCCAGAATAATTATTTTAAACTTTTAAAATTCTCTAATAGCATTTCAAATTACATATAACAAGCATTTTTGTGTATTTAAAAAAAACAAGGAAAAGTTACTAGAATGTAGATATTTCAGTGGTGTTTTAAACTAAACCTTGTGTTAAAGTTGCTGTATTTTAAGATGTCAAAAGAATTACCAGGGAGTGTGATTATAATGAAACGTTGCTCTTGTTGTTATGGAAACCAACTTCTAAACTGCTGTGCAGGGTGGGAAATTACACAGTGCTCTTTTGGTGAGCCCTTTTTCAGAGTTTTCCATTCTTTTGCTTTTGAAGAATTTTAAGCAGCTGGCACTGGTGCTGTTAGCAGGTCAGACTGCTCTCAGCTGTACCTTGGATTGGAGGCTGGGATGACATGGCACATGTCTGGAATTCTGCCCTCTGAAGGCTGATTTGGCTGGGATTTACTGGGGTTGGCACTTCTCTGATCCCTCCTGTGCAGGGGAAAGGTCCTGTCTGGGAGCTGTCCCAGCAGGGATTTATGGATCTCCTGGAAAGGGATTAGAGCAGTTCAGGAGTGGGGTCATGGCTCACCTGCTGGGCCATGTCACAGCAAGGGCCAGGTGACACTGGCTCATGCTCCTGCTCTGGGCAGGTGACCCTGTGGGGGGGTGCCTGTGTGCTCCAGGGAGCAGAGACCCAAAATCCTGGCCCAACACCACTGCCACCTGCAGTGCCATCCCAAGGAGGGAGCTGTGGGATTCCAAAATGATTGCTGTTTTCTAATACTGCTTTCATGGGAGAATGAGAATTTATGGCATTGGGAAGGAATTCATAACAGAAATGATATAAACTCCAAGGCTTCCAGGAGCAAACCAGGCTCTAAATTACAGGCTTCAGGAAGGGGTGCTCTGACAGACTCTCCTGTCTGGGGTGGATTCCTTGAGACTAACTCTGAGTAAGAGTGTTCTGTGGACAGGCTGCAGATCAAAACTGGAGCAGCTCCCACAGGACACTGCTGGAGGGTGCAGGGTGATGAATTACCTGCTGTCCCATCCAGCATCATTTCTCCCCATGGATCTGAGGAGGTCCTGTCCAAAAGGCTTCTTTCCAGGCTGATCTGTGTGCCACAAGTGCCCAAACCTCCCTCTGAGGGGATGGAGGTGTGGAATTGTTTTCCAGTCCTTCTCATGCAGTTTGCCCATTCAGGTGTAGTTTAGGATTCACTGGGATGTGGAAGGATTGGGAGGATAATTCTGACACTGTCATTTGGGAAAGCAGCTCAGAAGTTGGAATTTGGCCCCAAGTGAATATTCCACGGAGAAAAGCCTGAAGTGCCCAGTGGAACCACTTCCCTGGGAGCAGCAATCCCAGCCCCTGGCAGAGCTCCCTGGCACTGGGCCCTCAGCTCCATCCCTTTTCCTCCCTGGCAGCACATCTGCCATGCCATGTTCATGACGTGGGCAGGTCTGCATCTCCCACCTTCCCCCTGAGCCCAGTCCTGGTGGCAGCCTCAGGATGGCACCTCAGCCCCAAAATTTAGCCCCACACACAAGGGAAAGGATCACCTCATCTTGGCCCTGGGCTGCTGCAGAAAGCAGGGGTTTGCTTTGTGCTTTCCCCCTTTCCAGGAGTTTTAGGAGACCCCATCTATTTTGGGTGACAGAACCCCAGAATGGGTCACTTTGGAGGGGATCACAGAGGGTCATGTGGTGCCACCTCCCTGCTCCAGCAGTGTGATCCCAGGGCTCAGGGCACAGGGCTGTGTGCAGGCAGTTCTTGAGAGTCCACCAGCTCTCTGGGCAGTGTGCTCCACTGTGTGCTCACCTGCACACTAAATTCTTCCCCTCCAAGAACTTTTTCTTCTGGCAGATCAGATGCAGACCCCTGACACCTTTGGCTGCAGCTATCAAACTGTGTTACTCACAGGGAAGGCTGGAGTTTTCCTCCTTAGTGATGACAAGGATCCGTTTTTCTCTCCACATGCCTTTCTTAGTTTTTTACACTGGGAGTAAAATGTGGTGTCATGAACACAGCTTCAAATACTTTGGGATGTCTTGCAACACAAGAAAATAAATTACCAATACATCCATCACTTAGAATTAGATTATTCTGACCATCTGTGCTTTATGCACCTTTTCTTAAGAACAAAAAAAGGTTATTTTAGCATAGGCTGTGCTTTTAGTTTATGTGTAATGCAGATGAGGGGAGAAGCTAGCTAGAGGCAAAATCAGAGTTTAGATTGGCTGTTCATAAGGGTGACCCTTCCTTTAAATTCCCTTTTTTTCACCCTGCACATCACAGAGATTTAAAATCCTCATTGACTGTGGAAAACAGCTCCAGGAGGACAAAGGATGATATATTCTTAACGAGTGTGTAAAGTATAGTAGTTCTAAAGACAATAAATGCAAGGTCGCATTAGGGCACAGCAGTTAATTACCCACTTCATTACTGTCAAGGTTCATCCAGTGTCTGAGCAGAGGAGCTGTTTCTCATCTCCTGCTGGAACAAGGCAGGACAGCCTGTGTGCCAGGCAGATCCATCACAGCTTATCAGGGCAGCCCAGGCGCCGCAGGGCCCCGTGAAGGATGGCTGCTGTCAGCGGGCACTGCAGCCCTCTGAGTGCCTGGGCCCGGCTGGGAGAGATGTGCTCACTGCCAGACCCTCTGAAAGGCTCACTAGACCCTGGCTAAAATACATCAGAGGACTGAACAGAGAAAAGAATACGGCCCTGGGAGCACAGGATCTTTCCCACACAATGGAGGTTTCACCTTTTAACCCTTTGGCTCCCCCAACGTTCTGTTCATTGCCCAGGGGTGGAGATCACTGCCTGACACCTTGATTGGAGCTCAGGTGCTGCCATAGTGACAATCCCACCCCCCCAAAGGTCCCAAGCCCAGGCCACCCCTGATAACAGCACAAGGGCTAAAACAGAACTATAAACCTATAGAGCTTCTCCTGACACACACACATGATATTTGCATTTAACTGTCAGTCAGCCATGGCATCACTCATCTGTCACAGGGGGAATGGCAGCTGGAAACTCCCAGCTCCTCCATCCCTGGGAGCTCCCATCCCTCCTGAGCTGCACAGGGCCTTTAATAAACACCACAGGTGTGGGGCCCTGGGGCAGCTGAGGGGCTGGGTCCCACTTTTCCAGCCAGGAAAGGTGCTGGGCACACTTCTATTGCAGATCTCAGCAGGCAGAACAAAGGCCTCAGAAATCTTGGCCCATCCAGCTTAGCAAAGGATGCTTTGCTTTTACCTGCTTTGCCTGCAGCAACCCTGAAAATTCCATAAGTTTAAAAATGCAAAGACGAGTAAGTGAGTAAAAAAAATCAGAAAACAATCTCTGTAAATGTCTCTAGAATATAGAGACAGGATCCCCTCTTCCTCCTCACATTTTCTTCAGTTTATAAAGCCATTAAAATGAGAAAAGCTAGCCTAGTTCCTATGACATTAACTACCATTATATCTCTTTCCATGCTAGCCCTTTCCTGTTACCTTTTCTTTCAAGGTTTTTGTTTTGCTTTTTAAGTCAGAGCTCAGATTTCCCATCATTTGTGATTCCTGTCATTGTATGTCTATCCCACGAGGTTTCCCTCTGCCCACTGATACAGTGCCCAGATCTGTCCACAATCCCAAAACCAGTCCAGCTTTTCCCCTGAAGTCACTCCTTAGCCTGGCTGCTCCCTGTGGGCCTGGCACTAGCATCAGGCTCTCAGGTTTGGGAATTTGGGCCATGCTCATGGCAGCTCAGGCTTCTCTCTGCAAACCCTGTGCTTCCAGGAGCTGTGGGTGCTGGCAAGCCCAGCACACACTTTCTCTCCAGTAAATCACTTCAGGACAAGTTAACATGGTGCAACCAATGTTTTATTCTTTATATAACTTACTTGATTTAGTTTTTTAATTTTGATGTTCTGCTCGTTCTTACTTTAATTACTTCTTTACACCAATACCTTCTTCAGGGTATTAGTTTGGTTTTTCAGCCTAGTAAAAGGTTCTCCCACCAGGGAGTTAAACAATGTACTTCAGGATTGTGTGTAAACATTTAAAGTTCTATTCAGATAGCAAACCACTTGACAATATAGAATATTTCACAGGGTCTTGGTGAAACACTTCCCAGATTTTCTTCTCTGTAGACACTACAGTTCTTTTGATAAGAATGGTGCTGGATGTTTCCTTGGAAAAGATCAAGCTGTGTAGGCTGCCTGATGGAGCCTGGGGGCATCTCACCAAGTCTGCCCTTCCATATGAGGGAAATGCAAGATGTAAAAACAAGCCAAAGCAAATAGAAACATTATTGTTGTTGTTGCTGATAGAAATAATTAAGTATGATAATTGATAATAATTGTTATTCGTAGTAACAAAGCACTGACTATTCAGAAAGAGTGCCTCTGGAACAGGGAAGTTTTAGCCTCCTTTTGTGCTGGCCGTTTTCATTTTCTCATGGAAAATAATCTGAAGCCAATAGGAATTGCAGCCATCACACTTGCAAGTCACTGTTTGCCAGTGATCATCCTTGAAATGCTGGGATAAAAGGAATGGGGCTTAGTTCCTAATCCCCTTAACTTCACCAGTCAGGATGAGACAGCACTGAGGTCCCAGAGCTGTCCAGGACAACTTCACCAGGCTGAGGCTTCGGTGGCAAATGCTTTTTTTCTTTTTAAAGCAGAATTTCCTATAAGATCATTTTACTATTAGTGCTATTTTTAAATCCCCATAATCCAAAAGGTTTCTCCCACGCACGCACCTGTCTGCAGAAAATCCCCAGACTGCAGGGATTTGTCACCAGTGAATTCCCTAACATAAACACTCAGCTGCATTCTCTGAATCTCTCTCTTCTGAGGGTGTCTGAAAATGCAGACAGAGCGTGCCTGGAGGACAGAGGGGCAGCTCCTCTTCCCTCTGCTGGGAGAGGCCCCTCTGCTCCCTGGGCACACCCAGGAGAGCTCTCCTGTGTGCAGGCCAGTCCCCTGGAGGTGTGAGATGGGCACTTCCCTGCAGGGCAGGCTTGGCACAGGGGGGGCAGTCAGGTGTTTCAGTCTTATTTTCAATTATCTGCATTTCATTGTCGAATGTTGCTGCTTTATTATGTGATAATTAAACATGAGCGATCGTGCAGCCATCCTGCCCAAGAGGCTGGAGCAGAATTAAACCAATCCCTCCCATCCTGCTGAATGGCTTTGGAGGTGAAAGGAGTGATCTATTTGCTGTCTCTTATTTTTGCTGTCCTATTGTTTCAGTACCACTGGCTTCAAAATAGCAAACTAGGCAAGTAATTATGGCCATAAATCAGAGCAGGAGGCAGCATCAGGTCAGGACTGCTTTGCTTTTCACCTGCCTTTTCTCAGCTGCCCTTTGCTGGGAGACAAACAAGTACATTCCTGTTAATTTTGTGCTCTTACTAGTAATTGAATGGTTTCTTTGACAAAGTTTGAACCCCTGAGTGCTGTCAATCAGGAGCTGAGCAGTCTCACTGTGCTTAGAACAAGTGCAGAGTGAGCAGGCTGGGTCTGTATGCTGTGGTTGGTGTCCAGTGTTCCACACTGAGCATCTGCCATGCCTGCTCGGTGCCTGGTTCACCAGGCTCAGTGTGCAGCACTTCCAGAGAGGGGAATCTCCTGGGGCTGACCACGGTGGCTCTCTTGAAAAGCTCGGTGAGTTGAGTGAGATGCAGCCAGAGATACTTAGCCAAAGTAAATCAGCAAGGCAAATGTGTTTCAGTAGAGCCTGGCTGATTTATGGCCCTGGCCACCAATCTGTACATCCTATTCTTGCTGGGTGTTGGTAAACGTGGAGTGGTGCTCAATGGCAGTGCCCAGGTGAGGAATGGATGCAGCCACGTGTTACAGCCCTCAGGTGGTACTGGCTAAAGATGAAATCTCTCCTGGAGGAGAGCTGTAACCACACACTGCTCGCCTCCTGCCCTACCGGGAGCAGCAGTGCTTTGGACATGAAGGGGTGGGATGGCAACAGGGGACACAAACTGTGCCAGCACTTGGCATCCCTGATGTGGGTGTCCCAGAGCCGTGGTTGTGCACAGCCGTGGCTGGCTGGATGCTGTGTGTTACAAGGAGATGGAGTTAAGTGCTTTTCCCTCTTTCCCGAGTGTCTTTTATGTTAAGTTAACTAAGAGGCAGTCCTCAGTGGGATTCTGCTGCTCAGGAACGTACTGGTTTGTAAAAAAAGAAAAGAACAGGAAAATTCAGTGCCTGCTTAACTGGATGCTACTTTTCATTCTAGCAGTTTTTAAAACAGCCCATGGAAGTGACCACTGAATGATTCTCATTTAACTTATCCATGCCCTGAAAGTCTGACTCAGCCCGCCAGTGTGGCTTGATGCAGAGAGCTGAATGAGAACAAATGGAAAATAAGTAGTGAGTTTAGATGTCCCTTTTGTTGGCTGCTGAACACCCACCTCTGAAACTGGGCTTTTTGAGAGTGTCTTGGCGTTGCAAACCAAATCCCAGCTTGTGATCTACACTGTATTTAAACATTTCTTCACGTCCTACTGTAATTATGTATTGAGGGTTTATTTTAAGCAATGAGATATGTGACTGAAGAACATAAGACATTGCTGTGGGTAGTCCTGGGTGAATACAGGCTTTCCTCCTTTTTGGTGTTTTGTTTGTGAAATACTGAACAAAACCCAGTATTTGACCAAAGCAATTTTGTATTGGCAGACCATCGTTCGGGGGAACAAGCCTCGAAAGGACACTTCGATCAACGGGCTGCTGGAGGAGTTTGACAACATCTCGGTGACCCGCTCCAACTCCCTGCGGAAGGAGAGCCCTCCCAGGCACGCCCAGGGCAGTGCCAGCCAGGCGGCCCGGCCCCAGGAGGAGAATGGCTTCGTGCCCTACCCGCAGTGCTGCGGCGAGGCGGAGGCGGCCGAGGGCGGCGGGGACAGGCTGCGGGACAGGGCCGCGTGCGGGGAGCCGTGGGACAGGTACTGCCAGGGCAGCCTGGCCGCCAGGCACAACGGGCACCTGCTCAAGGTGACGGCCCGCGACATCTACTACTCGGAGGTGGCGCCCCTGCAGCCGGAGCTGTCCCGGTTCCTGCCGGACTACCAGGCACACCTGGAGAGCAAGCCCAAGGCGCTGGAGTACGGGGGCCTGAGGCTGGAGTACCAGCGGGTGCCCAGCGGCTCCTCCCTGGACTACCGGGATTCCTTCCCCTACGCCCCGTCCCGGGCCTCGCTGCAGAGCGAGTGCCCCAGGGAGAGGCTGGACCTCGGGGACGCTGACTGGGGACGCGGCCTGGGCAAGGAGGACGTTGACAAGAGGCCCAAGTCCTCCTACGTGGACCCTGCGAGCCCCCAGCCGGCCATGAGGCAGAGGTCCAGGTCGGGCTCCGGCCTGCAGGAGCCGGCCATGCCCTACGCAGCCAGCGCCTTCAAAGCTCACCCGCAGGGACATTCCTACAGCTCCTACACCTACCCCCGGCTGTCCGAGACCGCGGCAGGCGTGCCCAAGGTAACCCACTGCCAGGGACTGCTGCCAGGGCAGGGATCAGCCTGGGCAGGGGCAGTGCCAGCAGGGACGGGCTGGGCACGGCCCCGAGAGCTGTGGGGCTGCTCCTTGGCAGGTTGGAAACCCGCCCACTCTACTTGGGGGTATGAAAATGCACCTCAGGGACCAGTGGGCTTAAGATACTTATTGAAAGGCAGGTTTGGAGTGCCCATCTTCTGGGGATTTTATTTGAAATTCCCAGTAAATGCAGGTTCTTCAGCAGGTTTTTGTAGCTTCAGGAGTTCCTGTGCCTGAGCAGATCTTAGCAGGTGAGATGCAGTTCTGGTTTGTGTATCAGATGCTTCTGAGTTTGAATTGTTACTGTGCAAGGCTGAAACCTCTGTGCTTCAGTATTTATACTGTATTTATGCCATCTTCATATTGCAAGCTCTTCTCTGCTCACAAGGGTAGGGGCTTGCTCCCTTTTGCATTGTTTTTAAGCATTGAAATGAAGTGAAAGCATCTGATCTCACCCAAGACATTTCAGATGTAGTTTAAAAAAGGGCTGATGTGCAAGACAGCATTTCAGCCGTGTTAATCTAGAGGCTGCCCCTCTCCACAAAGCTGTCCCTGCTCTGCCACGGGAGGCTGTCACCTACACAGGCTCTCCAGCCCTGCTTGCAGCCCTGTGCTGTGACCACTTGTTCAGTTCAGAGTGCTTTTCTCACACCTCTAGTAGCGCAACCATGATGACCTTCTTAGGCCTCTAATGCTGAGCAAGAGATGCTTTTTCAGTCTAGTTGGCTCTGAACACCACTGAGTTCCCCTAGCAACGGGCACTGTGATGATCATTTTTCCAAGTCTGGGGCTGCTGTGACTTTTCCCATGCTGAGGGAGGTGACTGTCAGTGCTGAGATGTGTTCTCCTCTCTGGTGATAGCTGGACAGTGCATTTGCTCACTGGCTGTGTCCTGCTGCAGTGCCAGGTCTCTGCAGATCCCTGAAATCCCTGGGTTGGAGGTGTGCCAGCCCTGTGCCTCCTTAGGTTTGGCTGCTTTGCCATTGCTGTGGTGCAGTGCCCCATGGGGAAGGGTGAGCAATGCAGTTTTTGTCCCTCTTTGCACTGGAGCACAGAGCCAGGCTTTGGAGCATGAGGATAAACCCTGGGGGAAGCAGAAAAGTCACCAGGTCTCTGTAGGCACCTTTCCACAGCTCAGGGTGTGGTGGGAGGAGTGTGTGTGGTGGTTACACCAGTGGGGCATTCCGTGTGGACTCTGGAAGCTGGGAGGGAAATCTGGGGAGGGTTAGCTGCCATTTCCTTTACTGAGAGCAGTCGTTTTGTCAGAGTTTAGAAAAGAGGAGGGCAAATCCAGGAATGCAGAGACCCTGTAGCACCTGCCACTTTTACACCAATCAGCAGGGCAGAAGACACAGGTGATTATTACAGGATTCCAGCACTTTGAAAAATATCCCATTAGAATGCAGTAACAACTTTTATTAAAAAAATATATGCCTCTATGCAAGATTCATTGTGAGCTGTTCCTCAGAGCATCAAAAACACTCCTACAACCTTGGTGTACTGAAACTTGATGATTCACTGTTAAATGCAGCAGTTCAATCCCAAACCTGTCCACAGCTCCTGGAGGTAAATAGGGGTTTCTTGTCTTGGGTGATTGCTGAAGAATCTTCTTTCCAAGGAGGCATTAGTAAAATAAGGGTTCATCAAATGAGCTTACTAAATGAGAGTCAGATCTCAAATCAGGTGTTTTACAAATGAGATTGAGTTTAAAGTATAATTAAAAGGGGTGAAAGAGTAAGTGAAGAAGCCTTCAGGCACAAACGTGTGCCTTTAACAAGGATGGTCATTTTGGCTTGTAAATGTGAGGAGCAGATTTACCTCAGCATTATTTGCAGGAAAGAGATGTCAGACCCATCAAATGTGTGCCCTGTTTCATCACCAGGGATTTCAGAGTTGTTACATCAGAGGACTTGCCCTGCCCTGGGCTTGGCCACTGCTGTGCAGTGGAACCATGGAGGTGTAGGAAGCCAGAGGCTCGGATTTGCCTCCCTCTGAGCCAGCCCTGTGTCCCCACGTGCTCTCCTGTCCTGCAGACTGACTCCAGGGCACCTGCATGGAGTTACAGAGTCTGCTGTGTCACCCTCACCACACAGAGCTGGTGTCCCACCTCAGCAGTGTCTCACAAGATCTAATTCATCGTTGGCTTCTGTTTGGCCTCTCTGTTCTGCATGGGGTTTTTTACCCTCCTCTTCATCACAGGCACCCCTATTACTTCAAAGCTCCTTTCCCTGTCATTTTCCAGGAGGAGCTCCCTGGGACCCTCTCCTGTCCCTCTTCCAAGGGCCCCTGATGTCTGTCCCCCCCTTTGCTGCTGTAATGTAGCAGAGGTGTCTCACCACGGTCCTCTGTGTCCCTCTGTACCACGGGGACATTTCCAGCCTGGCAAAGGCAGGGCCAAGCCTTTACTGTCAGAAACCCCCTCCCTTTCCCTGCCTTCCCATCCAGGTGCCAGCAGCTGTGTGTGAGTGCTGCCTGCCCCCTCTGTGTGTGGCAGGGAGTCCTGGGGCCAGCCCAGCCAAGCAGCAGAGTGACCTTTGCCTTTGTGCTCTCAGTGTGATTTACAGACCATCCCTTCTGCTCCTTCCACCTGGCAGACTGTGAGATGTGGGAGATGCCCCTGTGCCTGATGAATGTCGTGCCAGAGCTTTGGCTGCTCCTGTGACCTGATCTGGAATGAGTGCAGGACTGCTTTCCTCTTTCCTTGGTAGCATTTCAAGAACTTCCATTCAGTAGGAGGCAGCAGGAATGGAATTACTGGTGGAGTAAAGCGTGTTCATTTTGCTGTGATGTGGAGCACTGCATCAGGACAGCCTTGGAGGAGAGCTTCAGGGATTTACTCATCGTAGCTCCTGACTCGTAGCATTTCTTGGGATTCAGGAAGTGGGTTTACATTGTGCAGCAATGCTAACCTCAGAAAGCTTCTGAAAACTCTTAGCAAGCACACTGAACCCCTGAATTTTCATTCTAAAATTTTACTGCAGAATATTCTTTTGCCAGTGTGTTAAGCCTAGGGCATATTCAGAAATATCAGACATGGGTGAAGCCTCAAATAATTCATTGGCCTGGATTCATCCAGCTTCATTTTCTATACTGGGTTTTCCCCATCTCAGTGGTTATAAAGAAAACTGTGTATTTACAGCCAAAGCAATAAATTATTTGTCCCTACATACACTGATATATATAGGACAGGGTTAGATTGAGTTCCCCTCCCTCCACCACACCATCTGAGCACTTCTCCACGTTAATTAGTTTGGCAGATGTAATGTCCTTCATGAAATTCATGTGTCTGACTCCTTTCTGTTTGATGGCCATCCCTGCCTGATGGAGTAAGGGGAGTGATGGCTGTGGTGCTGTGGGGTTTTTCCTCAGCAGCCCCAGCACGCTGCTGCTGCACAGCCCTGCTGCTGCTGCTGCTGCTGCTGCTGCTGCTGCTGGGTGCTCCTGATGTGGGTGCCTCAGCCCTGCGTGAGGCAGACTCCAGCTTTTCCAGGGGAAGCCTCTGAGCAGCCCCTCTTCCCCCAGAGCCCTGGTGGAGGGAAGGCCCAGCAGCCCTGGTGGCTCAGGCAGGAGGTGGCAAAGGCGGGCAGAAAAGGGGGCTGGAGGCGACTGCAGCCCCAGGCTCCTCCTCGCGGTGCAGAGCCCGCGCTGATAAATTGATGCTGCGGCAGATTTTTTTTTTCTTTTTCTTTTTTTTTTTTCTTTTTTCCTTTTTTTTTTTTTTTTTTTGCAGTCTTAGCATAAAATGGTCAAATGATGTTCCACCGCAGAATTCAATTTCACAGTTCAGTTGGGTCCTTGATTACACTGCCAAATTCAGATTAATGTGCATTTAACTAACATGGATCAGGGACTCCTGGCCGGCAGCCAGCAGTAATAGTAGCGACCGTGAGCTGTGTAGAGTTTGCTGCTCTGTCCATCCCTGTGCACTGCCACTGAAATTGATTGATTAAATGAACTCATTGCCATAATTATTTGTAATTGTGCTACATGATGAGCCTGTGTCAAACCACCCCCCTGCCCTGAGATGCTCCACACATCGTCAGGAGTCACATATTGTAAATGTGAAGATGTTCTTTTCCAGAGGAAAAAAATATAATTTTTGCGTAGGTTTTTTTGTTCTACATCTTTTGGAGAGGTTTTAGTTTGGTGGAAGTGAGCAAACCATTATGTTTATAAATGTGAAGCATTCATTACCCTTCAATGTAAGAAGCTTAGAGAAGCTTGGAAAATACAAAAAATAGAAAGGAACCTACAAATGAACCAGGCTTCCCATTGGGATAATTTCCTTTGCGATTCTCTCTGATCTCAGATGAAAATTAGCAGTTTTGTGACACTGCAGTTAAGTAGTGTGTGACTGTGGAAAATGATTTAAGAAACGGTGAATTGAATTAGGCTCCTCGTCAAACTCACGTAAGCAGTCACTCAGACAACAGCTGGCAGCATGGCAAGACAGGAGATGACAGGGATTTTAGGGTACCACCACCTCCACAGGAAGGGCTTGGGCTATCCCTCAATTGCTGGAGAAAAACACAAGGAAAGGCTAAGGGCTGAGAATCAAATGCAGGTACTAGTAAGACACAGATTGGAATTTGCTACAGGGCGAGTTTTATGGATGTGACAGGGATGGATTCTTGGAGGAAATGGCCCAGAGGGCCTGCAGGGCACTGAGATGCAGAGCAAATACACTTTTTTAAGCACAGATCCCTTCCAACGCGGGCCGTTCTGTGATTCAGCAGAGACTGTGGAATGTCCAGACAGGTACCTGGACAGAAGAAGGGACCTGGGATGGACAGGAGATGTCCTGTGCCGTGCTGAGCAGAGCGGGTGCAGTGTGGGAGCCCGCTGTGCCAGCTCTGCTGGGACCTGCAGGGGGCTGGGAATGGCTGGAGGGGCAGGGCAGGGAGGAAGGAGCTGTTCCCCAGCCCCACTGTCCGTGTCTGCCTTGCAGGTGGATTACGACCGAGCGCAGCTGGTGGTCAGCCCTCCGCTCTGCGGCTCAGACACCTACCCCCGGGGCCCAGCCAAGCTACCTCAGAGCCAGAGCAAGGGCAGCTACTCCGGCAGCAGCTACCAGTACCCCCTGCTCTACCACAAGGCTCCCCCCTTCCAGCAGCCGCCCCTGCAGCCCGGCTCTCCCTACATCTCCACGGCCTCGTACCCCAGCTCCCCCAGCGTGACGCCGGGCGCGTACCCCCCGCCCAGCTGGGGCTCGTGCTCGGAGCAGCAGCCCTCCAGGGTGTCCCACGAGCAGTTCCGCGCCGCCCTGCAGCTGGTGGTGAGCCCCGGGGACCCCCGCGAGTACCTGGACAGCTTCCTCAAGATCGGCGAGGGCTCCACGGGCATCGTGTGCATCGCCACCGAGCGGCACTCGGGCAAGCAGGTGGCCGTCAAGAAGATGGACCTCAGGAAGCAGCAGAGGAGGGAGCTGCTCTTCAACGAGGTACGGGGGCTTGGGGGTGCCTCGGGCTTCTCGGGTCCACAGGAGACCTGGGCCAAGTGCCACCATCAGGAGCCACATCCATATCTTCCTAAACGAGGTGAGGAGTCCCACACACATCTGGGCTTGTATGAATGTGCTGCAGCCATTCCAGTTTCAACTCAGCCACTTCTCCTCCAGGCTCGAAACCTGTGCTGCTGTCCCAGGAAACAGCTGAGAGGTGTACCAGCTGGTCCATGCAGTGTGCCAGGTGCTCAGACACGGCCCTGCTGCCTTTTCTGTCTCCTGACACAGTTGGTTCTTCCAGGAGGGAGGATCCAAACTAACCAGGCTATTGCAGAGTGTGTGTTGTATTTCTGGCATACACGTGCTTTTTGTTTCTTCCCTCCTTCCTCTCCTAACCATCAACTCCCTGTGCTTTCTTGATGGTTACCAAGCTAAGAGCTGTGAGTTTTCCATGGAACTATCTGAGTTAATTCCCACCTCTCCTCTCCCGAGTGCTTGCACCCAGCCCAGAGCCCACAGCTGCTTATGGGAGACTGCTTTCCCTGTGTACATTATTTTAAATTTCAGAGCACTGGTTTCCATTTGCCATTTTTTCACCCAGTTTGTTTGGGGCTTGAGAATACCTTCTGCAACTTGAAGAGTTTCTCCTTTTTTTAGCTTCTTACTCCCTTAAAGCATCTTGTGGGGTGTGTTCACTGCTCCTTTTTTGAGATCACATGTAAATATCCTGATCACCAAAACACTCCCAAGGGAAGCCTCCTGTGAGACTCAACCTTTTAATTCTGTATTTTGTTTCCTATACACTGTGTGTCTTCCCTCAGCACACGACAGATTGCATTCTTTAAAACCTTTGAAAACATCCCATTTTAAATTACAATATTAAACAGCAAACCTCAACCAGTTCTTGTTTACACAGTGCAGGACTGTGCTGGTTATTTGGGCTTGGCTTTGCCTCTGCTGGAGGCTGTGCTGCTCTAACTGAGCATCCCTTGAGCAGTGACAGCTTGAAGCAGGTCCTGCCTGCTGTGCGGGGCCAAGCTGCTTCCCTGCCGCGCTCCAGTCACTCGTGTCACTGGAAATCTCTTGGAGCAGGGATGGAGTCCCTCTGTCTGTCTGGGATGGAGGATGGAGCCTTGCCTGGCTGTGCTCTCTCTCTGGTGCTTGCCTCTCTGACCCCTCGGTCCCCTGCGGGCACGGCCACTGTCCTGGCTGGTGCCAGTTCTGGCAGTCCCTGTGGGCTGTGGGGTTTGAGTCACCCCTGTAGCAGCAGCAGTGAGAGGCTGATGGCTCCAAACATTCTGGGGTGCATTGGGTGGGGACAGGGGCAGGGGCAGGCCTGGCCTTGCCCTGCTCCCCCAGAGCCAGTACCCCAGCCTGGCCCTGGCATCCCTGGCACGCTGGGGACAGTGCCTGCCCCACACCTGCCCCTGCCCAGCCCCAGAGTGGCCAGATGGCTGCAGGTGCCACCGGGGGAAGGGCCCAGGAAGCCAAGGGGTATTTAAGCCAAACCCTGCTTTTCCTTGGACTTTCTGAGCTGTGCTGGAACCCAGGGCTTGGTGGCTGTATCTGTCCCTTTCTATCTTTCTCTCTTTTTCCTTCTAATTCCTTCTTTTTGGAATTTTCGAGTAACTTAAAATTGAACTTAAAATCAAATTAAAAGCTTACAGTTTGCCAGGTTGAACGGGCCAAGTTAATGGGCTTTGAAAAATGTTTTAGATGGATTCAATGTTGCACAAAACCTTTTACCAAAGTTCTCTGGTTTTTCTTAAGTTGCCAGTGAAGTTTTTTGTTGTTTGATCTCTTAAGAATTTCTTGTTGGTATTTCTCCCGTGTGTCTGAGAGTACACAAAAAGCAGTAAGTCTTTTAAAAATCTCTTTGAGTGAGTTTTCTGGGGCCTTACTCCAGCATTCTGTTGAAAATCTGTGCAAAGTACCAATTTCTACGTGATAAAAATGACTTTGATGCGTTGAGGGATTGATCAGGTCAAAAAAAGAATCTGTTGTACTGAAAGCAATTGGCAATAAAAAACCAATTAAATAAACAGGTCTGTTCCTGCAGGCTGAAATAAAACAATTATCTACTGTTTATACTCTATCAACCAGAGATTCTTTTTTCCCCCTGATGCATTTACAAGGACTGATATGTTAATATAAATATTCTGATTTTATTTATGTGCTGGTGTGAGGACTAGGGAGGATGCGATTCCTCGCAGATCCTCTCCTCAGCCCCAGTGACAAGGAAGGTCTCCACGAGTGTCAGCTGAAGGCCGTGGCACTGGCAGCTGGTCCCTTTGTGCCCCTGCAGGTGGTGATCATGAGGGACTACCACCACGAGAACGTGGTGGACATGTACAGCAGTTACCTGGTCGGGGACGAGCTCTGGGTGGTGATGGAGTTCCTGGAGGGCGGCGCTCTGACCGACATCGTCACTCACACCAGGTGGGTGGGCAGGGCAGAGGCAGCCCCTGCACAGAGCACACACAGAAACACTGCAGAGATGCACACACCTTGTGTGTCCTGGAACTGAGCCCCTGGTACAGGCTGGGCCACCAGCAATGACCTGAGGTGCAGGTGCACTGTGAGCTCCAGCCTTTGCTGAACCAAAGGCAAAGAAACCCCTGGGAGGGCCTGGTGGGCATGGGGACCTGCAAGCACTTGGGGAGGTGCTTTAGCAGCAGCACAGCTCTTATCCATTACTTCCTAAAACGGGAAAATAAAACCCTTCTTTTCCCTGTTTGGTGATTGGAATTGTTGGGTTTGCTGTCACAACCACGTCTGCTCTAAGGGTGATTTCTCCTCACAAAGGTCTCTGCAAACCAAGCCCAAAACATAAGGGGAAAAGCATTTCTATGTCAGAATATTTGTGCTTATGGTGGAGCACATTCCCATATTTCAGTTAATGTCCCACCTTTAAAGCAGGAAATTAGCCAGCACAAGAGCTGCAGTGTATGAACTGCTCTGCCTCTTCTGAGGGGAGACATTAGATTTTACAGCCCTCTTTACATCTGCTCTTTGCTCATCTGCTTCTGATGAGCTGGATAAAATGAGATAGGGAAGATGGATTCTTTATTTAATTTCTTCTTGAATGAAAGAAAATTAGAATTTCCACACCAAACCAGTGGCAGAATATTTAGAGGAGCAAGAACAAAAGCAAGGAATTATAAATTAGAAAATTTGTGTTCTCCCCTAGTTAAATGATGCTCTTAGGTCCTACCAAGAGTTATAACAGGTGTTTTATTTTGAGTGTGAGCCTACATGCTGAAATAAATCACAGTATTGCAAGTATTTGCCATACCATTAAAAGCTCTATCTTAGATGTTTCTGACAGAAGTTTGACAGCAAACAGATGTTCCCAGGACACCACTTCTTAAGAGCTGTCATCTATTTTTTAATTCAAAACAGTCTTTTCTTAATCTGCTGGGTGTTCCTTTTTACATTGCATGACCTTCCCTCAAAGATCCTGCTAAAATACTGCAAATGGCACACCAGTTAAAGCAGAAATCCCAGCAGGTGCTCTTCTGCTCGTGTAAAAGAGATGCTGGGGACATCAGGGATGGGACAGTGGCACCAGGGTGCCCAGCCCATCCCAGACATTGCACTGTAGCTGAGAGAAGGACCCCAGAATGGGGTTTGTCAGCTGCACACAGAAATGAGGACTCTTGTTTGTTTTTCTGCTGGAATACCCAGAATATTTTTATAGAAGGCATGAAAGTGCTCTCAAAGAGCTACAACCCAGGGCCTGATGTTTGCCTACACAATTGAGGGTGGTTTTCCTCATATTTATTCCACACCTGTTTCCATCCCAGTAGGAAGCTTGCTTGGCAAGCAGCGAGCTTACTGTAAAGAAGGCATTTCTGTTATTTCCAGAGGGAAATCTCTGTGCTTTCCCTGAGACCCCAGCACACGGCACACTGGGCATTGCAGTGCTGCAGGGCTGGCTGCACGGCTGGTCCCCAGCTCAGCTCCCCTCTGCTGCAGGGCTGGCTGCAGGGCTGGTCCCCAGCTCAGCTCCCCTCTGCTGCAGGGCTGGCTGCAGGGCTGGTCCCCAGCTCAGCTCCCCTCTGCTGCCAGGAGCAGGAGCAGAGGCGCTGCCAGGGGCAGATCTCCTGCTGGGGCTGAGCTCTGTGTGTGCTGTGCCTCCCCTGCCAGGCTGAGCTGTGTGTGTGCTGTGCCTCCCCTGCCAGGCTGAGCTGTGTGTGTGCCGTGCCTCCCTGCCAGGCTGAGCTGTGTGTGTGCCGTGCCTCCCTGCCAGGCTGAGCTGTGTGTGCCATCCTTGCAGGATGAACGAGGAGCAGATCGCCACGGTGTGCGTGTCCGTGCTGCGTGCCCTGTCCTACCTGCACCACCAGGGCGTCATCCACCGAGACATCAAGAGCGACTCCATCCTGCTCACCAGCGACGGCAGGGTGAGCCTGGGCTGAGGCACAGGAACAGGGGGGCACAGGACGGGCGGGGCACACAGGGACCGGAACGGGGCCCAGGACCAGTGGGTGTGACACACAGGGGACCTGTTAGAGGGTGTGAATAACTTGTGGGAGAGCTGAATCCAAGAAACAAGGCCTGGCCTCACTGGTGGTTGGCATCTGTGCTGCAGGCAGAGTCCTTGGGAAGGGATTGGAGCCTCAGAGGCAGTGGCAGAGGAAGCTAGGCAGTAAGGGTGATGATCAGTGATGGGAGATCTCTCTTTGGACTGCACCACTCTTACCCTAATGCCTTTCAAAAACACTTCCTTTTTACCACACTTAGTTATCATTTCCTCTGTACATGTGCTCTGCTTCCCCAGGCTAGCTGGGAGGCCAGCAGCAATCTATGCAAATAGGAAATAATCTGCATTGCTGCTGAAACCCTCCCCAGGTGGTAGGAGTAGCTTTCACACTTGCAAGATGCTTGATAAAACCTGTCCTACACCTCCATGTACGTTACCTGCTGTGCCTTTGTGTTGTTAATGAGCAGGGGGAGAAGGGGACAGAATGCTGCACATGGCTTGCTCACTAAACAAAATGTGGTTTGCACACACAAAAAAATTAAAGGTTGCTCCACTGGCCTTACACACCTGTCTAAGGCAAGACCTGAGGGTTGGACTGAGCCCAAGAGCTTTGGTTTGGAAGCAGATCCAGACCTTCCCCTTCCACAGGTGAAGCTCTTGGCTTCCCAGGCCTGGTCTGAGTCCCTGGCCAAAGGCTGGCCTGTCCAATTTGATGCCCACTCACCAAGGGAGAGGGATTTTCTTCCTGCAGCAGCCACAGGCTGCTCCTCCTAATCCTGTCAAGGAAAGACAATCCCACGTGTGTAGGAGTTGTTCAGTTGTGATTTCAGTTCATGTTGCTGGAATAACATCTGATCTGTGCTCGGGATCTGCATACAGTGCCTCATTATACTCATTACTCCAGCCCTTATTATCTGCATTGCAGATTTCTTCATGGCTGTGTTGTGCAATTATCTTTTTTTAGAAAATCCTCATCTTTTATGTACTCCAATGAGCAATAGATATGCAAAACCTCTTGTGCTCCTACAAAAGAAGATTGGGCTCTGCTTCCAAAATATGCATTATTTCTTCCATTCTTCATCCTGTAAACTGAAAAACACATTTAGCGTGGAGCACTTGGCTATTATTGGCTTTGTTTTAGAAATACCAGCAATCATTTCATAATTCTGTTAAAAATAATATCCGTAACTTTTAAAAAAAGTAATGTCTGTGCTGAATCCAAAAGCAAACAAGTGAGTGCTGACAGTAAGTCTACCCAAGGCAGGGATTTATGCAGCTTTTCACTCCAGTTGTCCTGGGGCTGTTTGGGCTCCCTCTGTATCCCAGACACGGAGTACTTGATGGGATACACAGCCTGGGCACCTGGGCCGTGGGTCACCATTGATGGAGGTTAGGAGAATGTCCAGGGAAAGCCCTTGGAGAGCATCCAGGCCTCCTAGTAAGTACTTGGAGGGGTAAAAAAAAAAAAAGATTTGGCCTTAAGGATCCTAAGCTGTTTCTGGAAGGGGGTGATGCTGCCAACCCTCAGACCAGCTTGTTGTGGAATTTTCACCTTGGCATTGTACAGTGACAGAGGGGGGAGGTGATAATTTTCCATCATTTTTGTTGTTAAAAAAAAGCAGTCATAAAAGTGAGAGCCAGGCACATGATGCAGCAGGAGCTGCTCTCCGGAGTGCTTGTGTATCCCATAATTTCTATTTCAGGTCACTGCCACAGCTGCTCAAGGACAGTTCTGACTCCCGAGCTGCCAGGCAAAGGGAGCAGGTTCACTCTTTGGCAAGGAGTCTCGTTCCCTTCCCTGCCTCCTCCAGCTTTGCTCTCCTGCTGCCTAAAGATGGCAGCTCCTTCAGGGCCAGCCCACAGTGGGAGCTCCTGGGCCTGGCAGACCTTTGGAAGGGGTTTTATTTCCTGTGGGTGATGAAGAGGCGTGGGGTGAATGTCACTTGTTTCCCACATTTTCTGGCAAACCCAGAGGTTGTACGAACTGGCAGGAACCACAGGGTGGGTGGGTGTCACTTGGAATACCTGTATCACTGGATATCACGTGTATAACTACAAGCATGGGGGTTCTGTTTGGAATATTTTGTTTCCTTTTATTTGTAAGTGTTACAAGCCATCCAGCACCTCCACATCCTTTGCTGGTGGAGAGGCAATGGGCTGTGACAGATGACATCAGGAATGAGCACCAGTGCCACTGTGCTACATCTCCCCTCCATTTTAATGAGCTGTGTGTTCCCCAGGCTGGGCTCCCATCCCCAGCCCCTCCTGCGGAGCTGGGCTGCTCTCCTGTCCCAGGAAAGCACTGCAGCTCCATCCCTGGGGCTGCAGCTGGAGCTGTGCCTTGGAGGCCTTTCTCCTGTTACTCAGGAGGGGCTTTTACTTCTTCTTTTCACAGATAAAACTGTCTGACTTCGGCTTCTGTGCCCAAGTGTCAAAGGAGGTCCCCAGGAGGAAGTCCCTGGTTGGGACACCCTATTGGATGGCACCAGAGGTGATATCCCGCCTGCCCTACGGCACTGAGGTGAGCACAGGGCCACTGCAGAGGGCATTCCCAGCTCCCTGGGCACTGAGGTGAGCACAGGGCCACTCCAGAGGGCATTCCCAGCTCCCTGGGCACTGAGGTGAGCACAGGGCCACTGCAGAGGGCATTCCCAGCTCCCTGGGCACTGAGGTGAGCACAGGCCACTGCAGAGGGCATTCCCAGCTCCCTGGGCACTGAGGTGAGCACAGGCCACTGCAGAGGGCATTCCCAGCTCCCTGGGCACTGAGGTGAGCACAGGGCCACTCCAGAGGGCATTCCCAGCTCCCTGGGCACTGAGGTGAGCACAGGGCCACTGCAGAGGGCATTCCCAGCTCCCTGGGCACTGAGGTGAGCACAGGGCCACTCCAGAGGGCATTCCCAGCTCCCTGGGCACTGAGGTGAGCACAGGGCCACTGCAGAGGGCATTCCCAGCTCCCTGGGCACTGAGGTGAGCACAGGGCCACTGCAGAGGGCATTCCCAGCTCCCTGGGCACTGAGGTGAGCACAGGGCCACTGCAGAGGGCATGTCCCAGGAGGGGATAGCCCAAGTCCCTACAGCAGCCAGGTGGGCACAGCAGGAGGGCTGTCCCAGCCCCGTGGAGCTGTGTCAGAGCTGTGCAGGTCAGGAACATTTGCAGAGCTGTGCTAAATAGCAGTGATGACGTTTGCCCCAGAGTGCAGCAGCGTGCCTGGTTTGGAAGTGTCTCCCCAGGATGAGGTTATTAAATAATAACTCCATGCAGCACTCTCAGCAGTGCAGTGCTGCAGCAAAGGGAGGTGCCCTCCTTTGCACACTGTGGCAGGTATTTAACACCAAGCCTGCGGGCTGGAGCTGCAGTCACAGGTGTGCAGTGCTGCCTGTGCCAAAGCAGCAGCCACCTCACACAGCAGCCCCTCCTGCCCAGCCCGGTGCCACCAGTGTGTGACAGAGGCACTCTGCTTCCATCCTGCCACTGCCCCTGCGGAGGAGTGCCAGGGAAGCACGGCCAGCTGGGTGGGCTGCACTGCCACCCTCTGTGGGAGGTCTGCTCTCCATCCACACGGGCTCATTCCTTGCAGTCATTGCTGTCCTCAGCTGGGACACGGGGGTGGGAAAAGCCCCTCTGTGGGAGCTGTTTCAGGCACTGCCAGATGTTCTGGGACAGGCAAGGCACTCGTTCTTACTGGAAGCCTTCAGAGGAGCCCAGCGAGGAGGGGGCCCGGGGCTCTGCAGTGCCACAGCCCGTGCACAGCAGCTGTGAGTCAGGCACTCCTGCCCCCAGCCGGGAACAGCAATCCCTGTGCCCGGCTCAGCCGTGACAGTGACGGTGACAGTGACACACCCTGCCCTGCGGGGACACAGCTGCTGCAGAGCCCGGCCCGGCCAGCCAGCAGAGCCAGCACACGGTATGTCACACCCAGCCTCACTACACATACCTGCACAGAACACAGACATCTACACATACTGATGGACACAGGGAAGGGAGCTGAGCTGAGCAAGAGCTGCTCCATCCTCACACTGCTCTGGCACGGCTCTGAGAGCACCCTGCAGGCACTGCTCTCCGCCCAGGATCTGTGCTGTTGGAGAAGACATTCCAGAGATAGTAGCAGCAACTATTATTAGCCCATTAATAGCTTAGGGGGATTATAAAGTGGCTGAACTTAGGGCTGCATTACGTTTCCCCACCAGAAGGGAAAGGGGAAAAAAAGGGATTTAAGCTAAAGGATAGTGTTGGCAAAAGAGCAAAAGCAGAATGAACTGGCCCTGGCAGTATTTGGGTTGGCAAATGACAGGAATTACAGTCATCAGAGGACTGGGACTCTGGAGCAGCTCTGCAGCAGGCCAGGACTAAGAAAATAAAAAGAAAAAAAAGGTTTTTTTGAGCTGGAGCTGAATCACTTTCCAAAGGTGTTACATAATGTGCTACCTGTGCTGGCTGTAAACAAGCCTGGCTGCAGTGAGTGCTTGCATTTGCCTTGGGCTCTGGAATGGAGTTCCCACAGCCTTTAAGCTCCAGGGGAATAGAGAAAGTGATTGCACAGCAGCTGCAGGGGTGGGGCGGCGTTCGGTGGGTGCAGGTCAGTGCAGCTGGAATGCAGGGCAGCAGGACACGGCCTCTCCAAGGCATGGAGCTTCCAGGGGGCAGCACCTCAGGCAGCCTCAGAGCCTGGTTGTGAGCCCCTGCTGGTGTGGTCTGTGCAGCCCTCCCTGCTGGAAGGAAAGTCACGGCTGGCTGGGTAAGAACAAAAGATGGATGGCGCTGGTGCTGGCTGGGCCGGCAGCAGCAGGAGCCCGGGCTGAGCCTGCTGTGCCAGCAGTGCCCCTGAGCCCTCCCTGCCTTGTTGCAGGTGGACATCTGGTCCCTGGGCATCATGGTGATCGAGATGATCGACGGGGAGCCGCCGTACTTCAACGAGCCGCCGCTGCAGGCCATGCGCCGCATCCGGGACAACCTCCCGCCCCGCGTGAAGGACACGCACAAGGTCAGCCTTCCCTGGCACAGGGCCTGGCACAGGGCCCCTGCAGGCACACCCTGCCCACCCCAGCCCTCACTCACACCTCCAAGGGGCCCCTGGAGCGGTGGGTGCCACACAGGGCTCCTGTGGGGAGGAGGAGAGGCCGAAGCCGTCGGTCACGGCCTGGTGTGTGCCTGACCCTGGCACTGCTTTTGCAGCCAGTGGTGGCAAAGGGAGCTGGGCACAGCCCCAGGCTCCCCGTGCTTCCCACCCTGCCCGAGGACCAGAGCAGCTCAGCTCACCGCCGTGCTGCGGGTGGGTTGGTACATCCATGTGAGGCACCCAAGCCTTTGGGCACCTCCCAGTTTGGGGTGTTCCCATCAGACCTGAGCCCTCAGCCTGTTCTGTATCCCAGTGACACCCAAACAGCAGCCATGACCCACAGCCCTTCCACTCAGCACAGCACAGCCCTAATGCCAGTGTGGTGTTCCAGGTCTCCTCCGTCCTGCGGGGCTTCCTGGACTCGATGCTGGTGCGGGAGCCCTCGCAGAGAGCCACGGCCCAGGAGCTGCTGAGACACCCCTTCCTGAAGCTGGCTGGGCCCCCCTCGTGCATCGTGCCCCTGATGAGGCAGCACAGGCACCGCTGAAGGGCCACCCTTGGGCAAGGGGCAGTGCAGAGCCTGGCTCCTGGCGTGCGGGACCCGCAGGCAGGGAGAGGAGGAGGAGGAGGAGGAGGAGGAGAGCAGCCCTGAGGAAAGGCCGTGTGTACAGAGATGCCCAGAGAGCAGGCAGTGCTCCCTGCTCCCGCTGTGCCAGGACAGGAGCAGGCCGGGCATCGGCCGGGCAGGGCACACCCAGTGCCAGCCCGGAGCCAAACAGCTGAGCTTGCCCACGGCTGCGGCACTTCTGGCTCAGAAGAACACTTTTCTGACAAACAAAGCACTTTTTATCTCGGCCAGAGCAGCGCAATGTATTTTGCAAGAAGTTTGTAATTTTCTGTACAGTCCGTTTTGATAACTTGCAGTACTTTGTCCCGTTCCTGTTGTGTTAGTTCAGTAATAAGTGTTACTTAGAGAATTTGAGAAGATGAAGTTTCCTACTTTTTTTAACCCTTTTGAAAACAGGAGAAAAAAAAGAAAAAAAAGAAAAAAAAAAAAAAGAAACCACAGCCACTTTTAGAGGAAGTTGTAAGGTTTTGCAGAGTTCCCATGGGTGAGGAGGGGGCTCATCCCGCCCTCACAGCACTGGAAGAGCCCAGGATGGCTGGCAGTGGTGGGAGTGCCTGGCATGGGGCACTCAGTGACAGAGGCAGCCCCAGCCCTGCTCAGGCTGTCCCCTTCCCCCAACCCTGGCCAGCCTTGGCCCGAGGCCTCCCGGGCTGGGCTGACCCCTCTCTTCCCGTGCCACCACAGCGGCCTCCGTGCCTGCTGCCACGCTCTGGCAGGGGAGGGGGAGCAGGAGCTGCTCCTGCCAGCCCAGAGGGAGCCCCAGAGCTCAGGCAGAGCCCTGGCAGGGGAGGGGATGGGTTGGGATGTCCTGCAGAGAGGAGGAGTCGTGCTGCTGTCTAGACCTTTCTGAATGTTGATGCAACAGTTGACTACTGCAGTACAATTCTGTGTTATTTGTTGGATGACTTTGCATGTTAACTGTAGGCCTAAATAGATTTGCCTTTAAAATTTTTAGAAGTGCTTCATAATTATTTCGATGAGAAACTAATTTTATTTATTAACGATTAGTTGTTTTTAATTCTGTGTAATACAAAAGCCATGTTTTTCAAGTTGTTTTTTTTCTTACTGACCTCATTTTATGGTATCTTTAAGAACCACAAAGCCAACTTTGTGAAAACACAGTTTCTTTCTTATTATAAAATTTCATAGTTAATAAATTAATTGTTATTTATTGTAGTAAATTATAACCAAACATCTAAACCTGGCAGGAGCTGTTGCTTAAAGATCTTCCTCTGGGAGAAAAGAGTTGCCAATAGTAAAGAAGCTCCTTTAGTTCTGCCCTTAAAGAATATTTGGAGGGAGAGAAGCAATTAAAAAAAGAAAAAAAAAAAAGCAGATGAGGATGACCTGGAGCATGGAAGAGCTGTTCTTACATCAGTGTCTTATCCCCAGTGCTCTCTCTCCCCAGCCCTGTTTGCACATTTGAAGAAGACACTGAAGAAAATGTTTGGCTCCCGGAGCCCACCCAGCAGGGAGCACCCCCAGCCTCCCAGGGCTCTCTTTTGTAGTCTTGACAACTCAGGAAACCAGGCTGCACCAGTCCAGGCAACGGCACAACTTAATACTAGCTACAAAATTACCTTTTTTAACCATCTTTGAATAAAAAAGGGGGTCGGGGGGAGTTTTTTCTTCAATATTCAGCACATTTTACGCTGTACAAGGGAAGAATTTTCTGCAACTTTCTTACCATTAGATACTTTAAGCAGTGTTCATTGAGTTTACTGAGAGTTTTGTCGATTTCAAAGGGTTTTTTTGTGAACACCAGCTACTGGTGAAACAAATGCACATGCAAGTTAAATAAATTCATTACTAAACACTTTAAGTTTCAGTGTGGTTTTTTTTCCCGTGCCTTTTTTCTACTTTATAGATCTGACTCAGTCCCACAGTACTGGGCCAAGCAGATAACAAAGAAAAAAAGTGTTCTTATAATATATATATATATAAACATATTATTATTATATATATCTATAGTGTTATTTTATATATATAACACAGAAAAAAGTGTTCTTATGATATATATAAACACACAAGATACACGTGTATGATACACATACATATATATAAATAGTGATTTATGGAGCTGCCCCAAGTGATTTCTAAGTGTCAGTGCATTTGCACCTTCCTTTCTCTATGCCCTAAACAATCCTTTCTTTCTTTGCCTTGCACCTCCCCAGTTTTTAGCTCCCAGCAGCACCAGGCAGCTGATGAATCTACAATGTTACAGGTGACTATTGCTTTTGGTTCCTGACATCAGGAAATACTTCAAAATACATTGAGAAAATGTCATGCCATCACCTAAAACCAAGCAAGGATGTGAAGAGCACCCGTTCACTCAGAAGCTGAGGCTGATATTCCAGTGAAATGAATCCCACCTGTCACTAGGGAATGGTGGCTGTTTGAGGTCACAGTTCTAAAACTGCTCCCAAATAGTCCTCACCGTGGTAGCAGAGGCCAGGCCAATTACTGGCTAGGTCAGCCCCCTCCTCAGCAATACATCAATAATTTATAATTAAAGTTCTAATCACAAGTACTCCGTAAGTCATTAGCAGCTGCTTTAGTAAGTGCCTAATTATTACAGGTCCTTGCAGAGCTCAGTTGGGTGATAAGGTGTATTTATCCACCTTCTACTGCTGTGTTCATAAACATCTAGAAAGCAAAGCTTTCAATTTGCAGCTCACCCATAAAAAGCCATCAATAAATACAAAATTAAATCACAACAAAGTGCTGCCATCCTGAAGATGCTGCTGCAGTTTGACAGGCAAGAGGGAAGTTGGATGTAATCTCTCTCATAAATAATTCTTCATAAATAGACTTGAAAAGCTTAAAGCAATGGAGAATTCAGATCAATTTTAGTAAATGTGAACAAAAGGATGGGGAGAATGAGAAGATTTAGAAGGTTTTCACCCAAAAGCTTAAATAACTTTTTTCTTCAACCAAGATACATCAGTCTGGGACAAAAACTGTCACTGACATGAAATTATTGTTTCTTTTTCCTTTCTTCCCCAAAAAGCAAAAACATTTCAGTTTAACCAAAGAAATATTTTCTGTCAGTTCAGAAAATCAAGAAATTAATTCTTGCATTCCTGGAACCGTGTTCCTAAAGCTTACAGACACACCCCCTGAAGGGGATGCCAGGTGCTTCCTAAGGGAAACCCTCATCTGCCAGGAGAAGCAGCAGAAGCCCTTCAAGGAGGCACAGGAGCAGCATCAGCTTTGGGGGGTTTGTCCCCATCCAATGGCCACTGCCACCACCTCAGGGCTCTGGGGTCAGGCAGGGCCAGTCCCTGTGAGTGCCCTGACAGGGTCAGTGCAGGGTGCATGACAGGCAGGTCACAGTCAGCCTTTTCCCATCTGAAATCCACACAGATGTTTGGGAGCAGCTCCCTGTTACAGCAGGCAGGTGGTGCTCACAGGAGAAGGCACAGCAAGGGACTGCCAGCAGCAGCAGCTGCACCTGGACAGGGCACAGCCTCCCCCCAGAGCAGCCTGGCCACGGTGTCCCCAGCCAGCAGCCACAGCCAAGGCCCAGCTCCTGCTGCCCTCAGCAGCTCCATGGGAGCTCCCCAAGTCCCCCTTCCCAGGGAGGAGGGCAGCCAGGTGGGACTGGGATGGCTCCAGGTGGGGGCACTCTCCCATCTCCCCCACAGCCCCTGCCAGAAGGGCCTCTCCAGGAGACAAAGGGCAGTGCAGGGGCTCCTCTGGCATCTGCAGCTCAGCTGTTGGCTTCCTTTTTGGATTGGATTATTCTTTGGGAGGTCGCAGTGGCAGATGTGCCAGGCTGATGGGAGCTGGCTGGGAGAGCCTGCCTGGCCCCAGGGCAGACAAGGGTGAGGAGAACAAAGCTCCTCTCTATTAAGGATGAACCTTTAATCCTTTTATTCACCCTCCTGCTACCCCTGGCTTTTTCTAACTGCCTCTAAAAGAACCTTTTCTTTTTTAATTACCAGCTTATTGTAGGCAGTGGCACTTGGTCAGTCTAAAGCTCACCCAGGACCCTTTCAGTGCAGTTCTAAAGGAAAAGGGCAAAGCCACAATCATTGTTAGTGCCATAATTTTGCTTTTTGCATCCAAATGAGAAAACAGCTGAGCATAACACAGAAATGAGAGCAGGAACGAGGCAGGACTAATGGAAGGCTCATGCTGCATCCACCTTCATCAAAAAGCCCATACATTTTAGAGGAGATACAGCACTAAAGAACAGCTAAGTTTCTTCTCTTACCTGTTTCCAACACTGAGATTGCTATTTTTGATTGAGTTTTAAGCTGAAAGAAAACAATCAAGAAAACAATTTAGGGTGTGCTTTCCACACCCTAAATTGACACAAGGCCTGGACTAACTCCTGCTGAGTTAACACTGGAGCCAGGTGGAGCCAGAGGGCTCAGTGGGACATGGACTAAACCAGAATAAAACACATCACTACCCACACAACACATAGGAAAAACACCCAAAAGATAGAAGAGAATTAGGGACAACCAACAAATCACAGAACACTGAACCACCACTGTGTCTTCACCAAGGCATTTGCAGCACAACCACTGCTGGAAATAAATCCTACATGTGCCATCCACTCAGATGATGCATTTGGGTTCTGATTCCATTGGTACCGTGGAGTGAGCACAAAGCATTACTTCATTTCAAATTAAGAAGGCAAATCAAGCATTCTCTATGTACATGTTTTAATTAATTTTAAAAATCGTCTACATTTAAGGAGAGATTTCAAGGGTTCCCTTACATTTTTTCTGTTACATTAGATTATACCTGAATAATCTGCATAGTAACTTTAACAATACTGTTTTCTTTTTCTCTTTTTTTTTTTGTTTTGTTGTGAAAATTATCAGTTGCAGGTAGCAATGTAACATCTCAACCACAATCACAATACGTGCAGGATGCCCAGCCAGAAGCATTTCTCAGTTGACTTGCAGTAGCACGGCACTTTATAATTTGTGTATCAATACTTTTTTCTTTTTTTTTTTCTAAGTTTACTTCAGATGTGGCTCAAGAAGCAAAAACAAACTTTCTTCACCCAGTCTCAGGTGTGGGGTCAGCTCCACAGCTGTGATCTGCTCCACTGGAGTTACTGACCTTGAATTTATTTTTTTTTCCCCAAAGCACACCTGCATTTGCCTCCATGCTTTTCTTAACATGGGTGCAAACTTGGGGATGTGGTTTGAGTCCCTTCATCAGAGGGCCTGAATGAGCCCTGTGCAATGGCTGTCTCCCAGCCCTGCTTCCTGCATGGACAGGAACGTGGAGGGCTGAACGCTCCAAAGGCGATGCAGGGGGAAGTAAGAATCTCTTGGGATGGGAAAAAGGGAAAAAATAAACAAAACAAGAGAGCTAATTGTGCTCCCAGTGTGAAACTCTGAAGCATTTCTGTTTCCAGATGATCAGCCCAGCTGCTTAAAGGAGGTATTCAAACCACCTACAGACACCTCAGACACTGGCTCTCCTTACAGAGGCTGTGTTAAAGCCAAGCCTTAGCCTGAGTGTCTCCATGAAATACCCAGGAGTAGGTGCTGTGAATACCATCCCTTGCCCCCCAGAACCTTTCCTCACCCACAGAAAAAAGTGCTTTTGCTTTTTCTACCTGATCAGTGCTCGGCTTGCTCGGTGCTGCTCCTACCCCATGTGTTTGTACTGAGATCTGTCCCGGGGGATCTGCACCTGGCTGGCTGTCAGCTTGTGGTGGATGTGGTAGATGCCAAGGGTGACCACGATCACCAGCCCCAGGATCAGCCCCAGGATCAGGGGCAGCGTTTCCTCCAGCTGCTCCTGCTGGTCCACTGGGCACTTGTGCTCTGCAGGGGAAGGAAGAGTGGAAAAGGGACATGGCTGAGACTCTGCAGGGGAAGGAAGAGGGGAAAGGGACATGGCTGAGACTCTGCAGGGGAAGGAAGAGGGAAAAGGGATGTGGCTGAGACTCTGCAGGGGAAGGAAGAGGGAAAAGGGACATGGCTGAGACTCTGCAGGGGAAGGAAGAGGGGAAAGGGACATGGCTGAGACTCTGCAGGGGAAGGAAGAGGGAAAAGGGACATGGCTGAGACTCTGCAGGGGAAGGAAGAGGGAAAAGAGGGGGAAGAGGGACATGGCTGAGATGCTGTGAGCTGTGGCTCCCCGGTCATGGCTCCACACAGGACAGAGCAGCCGCAGCTGCCTGCAGAGCCCCAGGGAGAAAATCAATTGCTTGGAGCAGAGTGGAATCACTCACAATGCAGGGAGAGGCTACATCTATCAAAGCAGCCCACGCACTGGAAAAACACTTCCATGCCCATAAGCTCAGCCCTCTCTGCCACACACTGATGGCCTTGTTGGGAATGGGGCAGCCAAAGCCTGAGGTTCCTGCGTGCCCCAAGAGCTGCTTTGTTTATTCAGGCAGAATTGGAGAGGCCTCAGCATCAGTAAGGCTTGAATTCTGCACCAGACTCACCCGGCACATCACCCAGAGATTCCCCCTCTAGCTGCAAATTGGCAGAGGTCTAACAGCACTGCTGCCCCTCTCTGTGAGCTCCCCAGGGACAGGGCTCCAGCCCTGGCAGAGCCCACACGTGTGTGTCTGTGTCAAACAGCACCCCAGCACCCCACACTGTCCACCTAATACATCAAAGGAGCAGCAGAAGCAATGTGAGTCCTGCCAGTGTTCCCATCTCTGGCTGATGGGTCTCTGCCACAGCCTGATAAACCACTAGAAAATAGTGATACAATGGGAAAATACTTTTCTGTTGAGCTTGGAAAGGCCACTAAGGTCAGGAAACATGGTACACTGGTAATCCTGGCTCAGCTCCCTTACACTTCCAGAGTTTACTGCAGGCCAGGGGGACAGGATCATGATGCACATTTTTCCCTACAGGATTGTTGCTTCTCCATGCTGATGGACAGGCAGGGCTGAGATGGGGCTGTCAGGCTAAAAAGAAGAAAAAATGCCAGTTCTGGGGGGGGGAAAAAAAAGGGTACGTGATACAGGAAGGACAATTCTCTGTCTTCATTGTATTAGAAATGTGCTGAAAACAATGACAACTTTAAGGGGGGGAAAGGGAAAATAGAAAAGCTGTGTGTTAGATGAACAAATACAAAGGGCACCACCAATTCCCCCCTTGCTAAAGACTGTCCAGATGGGTCCCCCGGGCAGCTGATTGCAGAGATCTGCAATAACCACAAAGAGCAAACGCTCCACAAATCTAACAGCTTGTGGTAAAGAGCAGGAGAAACCCAGAGAGCCCCAGGCCCAGGCAGGAGGTGACAGCAGGGACCCATCTCCAGCAGTGCTGGCACCTCCAGGAGCTCCACCATGTCCTGGAGTGCAGTCTCCTGCCAGCGATGGCATCAGGAAACATTTCAAGCTGTAAATGAGGTAAAACAAAAAAAAAAAAAAAAAAAAAAAGCAAAAGTGGAATGTTATCTACCACACAAGAATGTCCTTTTCAGTTCCAGTTGCTCACTGTTTCACCAGAGGAGTGATTAATCACCAGGACTGTGGCACAGGCGACTCAGCAATTGCTGCAATGCAGGGGTTTTGTTTGTTTGTAGTAAGGAAAATGGGGGGAAGAAATCTTGATGATTACTTAGCTCCCAAAATTGGGTTTCTAGTGCTCTGTGGAACTGTTCCCAGTTTAGGAGGCTAAGGCCTGAGCAGCTCACAGGGACACAAGCCCAGGCTGAGCTGACTGCAGGAAAAGGCACTCACGGGGCAGTGCTGTGGGGCCAGGGCTGCTCTGACCCCACTCCCCACAGGTACAAAGCAGCACCGTTCCCACGGGAAGGATCCAAGCTCCAGGAGCTCCTGTGCACCCCCCACATGGCTGCAGGCAGGCTGTGCTGAGGTGCCAATCAGCACCAGATCACTCTGGCTGGACACTGATTTTTGCTTGGGAAGTGGCTTAGCAGAAACCCAAGAGAAGGTGGAAAGAAAGCTGCTGGAAACCCAGCTGAGAGGATTCCCTGTGCTCAAACACACACCAGGTTTTCCTTGCCCCTTTCCCCAAACAGGAACGCTCCAGGAGAACAGGCTGGATGTGGGGGGCTGCAGCCAGTGGAGAAGGCAGAGCTAAAAGCACCAGTGCAGAAAACAGACCCAGCTCTAAAGCACCCACTTGTAACATTTGAATTCCACCAAAGCAAACCGGCTGCAGGGCACAAAACACACCAGAGGACACGGCCAGAGATCCACGGTCCACAGAAAGCCATGGCTGTGTTTAAGGGTCTGTGTCACAACTCAAAAAGGTGTCAGCTCCTGCAAGCAACCAAGGAAGAGTTCTTTATCCTGACACTATTTTAAAGAGTATTAAAATAAAATAAATAGAAAGCCAGCAGGAAGGGGGGGAAAAAAGCACCAAGCAAAGCTGTCGGTCTCCAGCAGCACAGCCCCAAACCCAGCTGGACCCAGTGCACCTCCCTGGGCAGAGCAGCTGCCTCTGCCCTGCCCACACCTGCTCCTCACCAGAAACATCCATTTTCTCCTTTTGGAGCAGACCACCAAAGCCTGGGCTCTTTGGAGGCTGCAGGGGAAGGGGAATGGGGGGATCCAGTAGGCACTGGGAAGAGCAAAGCACAAACACATCTGCAGCAGAAGTGAGGCTCTCTGGGTGCTCACTGCTAGGAGGGTTAATTCTCTATTTTAACATTAATATCATGTTAATCCACATAATTTTACTACAAATAAAAATACTTTCACGTTTATAACAAGGTACCTTAACATTTAAACAGCCTTTTTCACCCCAGGAATTCAAATGAAGCGTTTTTCACCCCAAGAATTCCTTTTTCACCCCAGGAATTCAAATGAAGCGTTTTTCACCCCAAGAATTCAAGGCAAAGGCATTGAGGTCCTCAACACAGCAGGAAGGCAGGTGGGCAGCAGGTATCATTCCTGCTCCATCAGCACAGGAAAAGGCAAAGGGGGAACAGGAGGAGAGAAGGGTTTGCATCAAGTCCATGGCAGACAAATTTGAATGTTCAACCCCCTCAAGTATGGGTAGGCTGATGCTTGACAAATGGAGAACCAATGCACTGGGAGCAGCTATGATTTCAAAAATAACGACCCTGCAGGAAAGCAGCCCTTTCTGTCAAAATTTCCCCAGTATTTTGCTCCAGGTCACAGGATCTCAGCATTTCCCAAATTACTGGGGCTCACCCTCAGTCCAGGGAAGCAAGAAGGTCCCTGGCAATAAGGAGGAAGTTCAGGTGATGCTGGGAGCCCTGCTGCACCCCTTTGGCAGGGTGCTGTCACCCCCAGTCCCTGCCCCGTGCAACAGCCACTGCAGAGGGATCCAAAGGAGGTGTTCAGTCGGGTGCATTCCTCACTGCTCCTTTGTGCTGTGCCTCCTCCCAGGCTCACAGACTGCCACGGTTTCTATGGTGAGCGCTCGCCCAACTCCAGTAGGGGCTGTGAAACCACCTGAGAGCCCTTTCCCCCCCTTCCAGAATCCTCCTGCAGAGCACACACGGCAAACAGCCCGGCCAAAGGCACAGCGCCCTCCCGCAGGCACCGCGCCGGCCCCAGCATCAGCGCAGGGATCGTCCCGGGGGAAAAACAGCCCAGCTGTGTCCAGCATGCCAAGGTCTCGAGGTTTTGAGATGGGAGGTTGTAAGTAAACACTTAAGAAAGAAGGACCAGGTGCCTTTTAAAAAGTGGCTGCATATCTTGGAGCAAAGGACTCTTGAGAAAATGTGGCCCTCAAGTGGGAGGTCACAGCTCCCTCTGAGCCACCCCAGGATCCCAGTCCCTGATCATCAGCTCTTGTATCCCTTGGTGTTACTATTTTTCATCATATGGCTTTATATTCGAATTTTTAGATATAAAATCAAAAGACCTGGCACTTTCTCTGGGGTTCTTCCATCAGTTTAAATTTTTTCCCACCCTCTTGATCCAGCTCTTATTTCACTCATCTTCTAAGCTGAAAAATGTACACACACTTTCCCTATTATAAAAAATAAATTAGCAAAGCCTGATTGAAAAAAAACTTCTGCTGCTTCTCTATTGAAAAATAAAACTGTAAATAAATAAATGTGGATTTGTGAAGGTTGGAAGCAGTGTCTCAGAAAAAAAAAAAAAAAAACAAAACTCTAGCACATGAACTTAAGCATTCAAATAAAACAAAGACAGTCCAATCATTCCCTACAAGCTTTTTAACCTATCCCTGCCTGACAGTGTCAGGACTAATGAAGAAACCTTTCCCCCATTTCTTTGTGGAAAAAGGGGCCCAACCCTCCTGTGTCTTGGTTATTCTTCTGCTCTAGCAGGTCTCTTTCTCTACTCCAAAATATTTTAAAATGTTCTGTAGCTTGTTCATAATTAATAGGAATTTTACCTAATGGGAAATTAATGAAGCAAAAAGGAGAAGGCTAATTACTGTAATTTGAGATTGGCAGTGGTTCTCAGAGCCCACGAAGGATGCTGCTCTGCCATGTGTGTGCCGAGGACGAGCTGGGCTGGAGGGAACGTGGTGCTGGGAGAGCAGCAGCACCCTGGACAGAGCTCCACTGATAAATCACCTCCCAGCACCCCTGACCACCCCTGCAGGTGCTTCTGCTGCTCAACTTCCAGTGGCATTCAACAAAAAAGGAGTGTAATTAAATAATGAGAGCAACAACTACAGAAAACCCCACTGAGCTTGACAAAGAGAGAAGCCATACTGTCCTCCAGAGGTGGAATTCCCTCTGTGTGTTAAAGATTGCTAAAGCAACATCATGTCTTTGTGTGCTGGAAATGAGAAAAGCCCACCAAACTACAGCAACAAAAGAGAAAACAAAATAGAAACAAATGTGCTGCCTGACAGGAATGAGCATATCATGAAAACAGCAGGTAGATTCCTTTGGCAGTGAGCCCCGAGTTGGTTGTTTTAACTGGGAGCTCTAAGACTTCATGGGTTTGGGGGAGACACAGCCTTGCATATTTTAAACACGCTGTTCTCAGCCCCCAAGGTCTGCCCAGCCCAACCCAGAGTGCAGGAATCCTGGATCCACACGAGGAAAAAGAAGTAAAGCTGCACCAACCAAAAAAATTACAGCAAACTGTTAAGTTCTACTTTTTTCTCCCTGTAAATCTAAGAAAAATGTGCTACTACTTTGATACAAAAACACCCTGCCCACGGATAAAACCTACTCAGTATTACACTGGCCTTGCTGTGAGTAATTCAGGCAGGCAGAGCTCTGCCAGCACATGCAGCAGCACGAATTTACAACATCAGTGAGAGGATGGCAATCATGAGTGCAACCACTCAGCTCTGCAGTCAGTGCTGGGCTTTCATTGTGTTCCAAAACATCTCCCACTTGCAAAATAATGAAGCTCCACGTTTGTAATGCTAGGCTTGAATACCACCATTTCTAACTCATTATTAAAAGAGTTGGCCATTACACATTTTGTTTGTACCTGGTTACAATAACGGGCTTAACTAATTATAGTGCTAAGGCAGCACTATGGAATGGGACTGGTCTGCCCTAATCCAGGTATGACTACACTGCCTCATTCAGCCTGATGGGAAAGCCAAGGGGGAGCCAGGGAGGAGGAGCACCATGGGTTCCTTGGGATAAAGGAACCTGAGACTGCAGGAATCCTGTCCCATGGCAGCATTGCTGCAGGCTCCAGTACAACCCTTTGATACAAAGAGCATATTTTAACTCAGGTTTTCCAACCCTTTGATACAAAGAGCATATTTTAACTCAGGTTTTCCTTTCTCCAGCACAGATGTTAAGGAATCCCAGAAGCAGAACAGCATCCTGTGTGTTTGGTGCTCGAGGAGCCTCACTGAGGTCCCTGTTACGCTTCCTTCCCCCTCACAATGGGCATCAATCAAACTGGAGCCAGGAACGTGCACTCCCAGCAAACCCTGCCTCTGCAGCCCCAAGCTTCCCCAGTCTGCAGCAGCCCTAAGGAGCCCCTGGAGCCTGCTGAAGCATTTTTGTGTGGCAGGAGACACCTCAGCCTTGCAGGGCTCCCCAGGGATGCTGCATTGGGGCTTGCTGGCAATCTGGCTCTATAAGCACTTAGGGAAGCCAACATACATACAACGATAGCCCGTGTTTTGGCAGCTGGGCTGAATTTGTAAAGCCTTTTGGGGGGCCACAGAAGCAAGGAATGGGACTGCAGGGAGCACTGATAACAGGCTGAAGTGAGGGGAAGGTGGCCCTGGAAAAGGTGGGACCCAAATTCCTTCAGCAGGTTGCAACATCGCCAAAGGCCGTGACAGCATCAGCACCTCGGGGATGCAGGACGTGCCTCTGCCTGCTCCTTACCTTCACTGAAGACAAAATCCGCGGGGATGTCGAAGGGCTGGAGCCGCACTTCCGACAGCAGGAGCTGCACGGACTTCTGGTGGTCGCTGGAGACGAGGGAGATGGTCTGCTGTGCCTGGCACTCGTAGGACCGCCCGGCAGGGGTCACCAGGGCCGAGAGCCGGTGCGAGCTGGCCGTGTGCTTCCCGGCTGGCCAGGGGACACACACGGGTCAGGCCCGGCCCCGAGGGGCCTCGGGAACAGAGGCAGAGAACCGAACGCGGGCGTGACACGGCCGGGGCGCAATGCGGCAGCAGCGTCCTGCTGCTCCGGAGTGTCCTCCCGGGGTGGGACCCGGCTTTTGTGGGACACCCACACAGCCAGGGCAGCTCCCACACCGGGATGGGCTCCCGCAAGCGGGACCGCAGCTCCAGCAGCTCCACAAAGCGCAGAGCTGGCCCTGCTGCCGCCAGCTCCGCTCCTGTCACAGCGCCTGGAGCCCTAACGTGAAACGGTTCCGTTCCCAGGCACTCAGGGTGCAGCCCGGCACTGCGGCTGGGCTCCCACATTTGGCAAACACCCATTCCTGAGGCTACACTTGGGCTCTGAATCCAGGTGGGAAGGAGCGGCGCCATCGGGGACCGCCCCGCAAAGCAAGGCAGGCCACAAAGCCCTTCCTGAAAATACAACGGGACCGTTTCACCCAAGTACGAATTAGAGAACATGTTTTCCCATCACACCGAGCTTGTTTTGCAAGCCGAGGCCGACTGCGGCTGAGCCAGGTGGAATGAGGGGTATCTTCCACCTCCCGCTCTTCTGCAGCCCTTTGTTCCCCTCCAGCAGCACAAAAAGGCAATCAGTGCTTCACACGGACAGGGGCTGATGCGGCACGGCCAGCTCCGCGCTTTGGGGACTCAAACAGTGGGAAAAAGAGCCCCAAAACCTGCATGTCTTATGGCAACAACTCTAAACGCCCTAGTCACTGGAGTTGGAAAATCCTGAGGGAGAACTATTTGCAAGTGACAGTATTTCATTTTTCAATTCAAGACAACACATTTCTGAGCCGAAATGAAATAAAAACAAAATGAAAGCCAAAAGAATGGAAACCCAGCGAGAAAAGAGGAGGCTGCTGGGTGCGGAGGTGTGCAGGGGTATGATACTAATGTCAATCTCAGGTATCTTTGGGGAACTGCTGCTTTTCCACCTATTCAACCATCATCAGGATTAACCTCAAAAACAATCTCCCCACAGGAAAGGAGATAGGCTTTTCCAGCCCAGGTGTCTCCCTGTTCCACCCCTCGGGTCCCACAGGACAGCGCAGCAAACCGGCAGAGCTGGGCTCTCCCTCCCCCGGCAACTGCGGTGATTAAAAACAAGGGGAAAAAAAAAACAAAACCCAGCGGAGAAAAAAAATACTAAAACATGCGGTTTAAACCCGGCAGCTAGTCCCGTCTTCGTCGGGAGGATTTGGTGTTTCCTTTTCCCGTAAGCTACATTTAGGAGCAGCCCGCGGAGCGCTCCCCGCCCTCGCCCGCCCGCCGGGATCTCCCTTAATCCCCGAGCCCGGGCGCTTACGGCTGACGGCATCCTTGAAGTAGGTGCGCTCGGAGGTGTCGTAGGTGAACAGGATCCGGCTGAGCTTCCAGGACGCCTCCGGGCCCCGGGACGTGTTGTGCCCCTCCTGCCGAGACAAGGCCGGTCAGGACCCCGCGGAGCCACGGCGCCCCCGGCCCGGCTCCCGGGGAGCCCGTACCTTCAGGAAGGAGAGTTTGAGGGTGTACGCTTGGTCCAGCCAGGAGAGCTCCAGCTCCGACTCGTTCGTGCCGCACTTGCCCTTCATCTCGGCGCCCCGCGACAGCGGAATATCGGCTTGCTCCGTGATCAGCTGTAAAAGGGAGCGGGGCTCAGCGGGGCGACCCCCGAATCCCCCCCTCCTGCCCCGGCTGAAAATCCTGGGAGGGAATAAAGGACTTTCCGAAAGTACCGGCAGATGTGTGCGTGTGTGTGTGCCCTGCCATCCCCGGTTCTGCTGGAGCCCCGGATCCCCCCGGGCCGCCCCCGGCCCCCACTCACATCCACATAATTGCTGGCCCACACGTCGTAGGGGACGATGAACTTGGCGGCGAATTCGGCCATGAGACACGTCGTCCGGTTTTCCCGCACCACGAAGATGTCCTTCTCGGGGTTAGGGGAGAGCCCGGAGAGGTTTTCAACTTCTTGCTCGGCGGCCAGGCGAGCCGCGGCGTCTGCGGGCACAGCGGGGTTGAGCGCCGGCAGCCCCGGGCCCGGCGCCCCGAGCCTCTGCCGCTCACCTTAACACCCCCCGCCACCCCCGAGCCCGCTGGAGCAAACTACTCTATCGCGACGGGGCGTTCCTGTCGCGACAGAGCAGGTGAGGCGATGTGGCAGTCGGTGGCGGTGATGCGAGACCGGTGCCGTGACAGCGCCGAGCCCGTCAGCGCCAGCGGCTGCCTGCCTGGTCGCGACAGGGCTCCGTGTCGCGACTCGCCACCCAGGTACTCACGCAAGATGAAAAGCAGCCCCGGGAGACGCCCCCCGGCCATTCTCCGCGCTCGGTCCCGGCGTGGCAGCGGTGGCTGCAGCTGCTCCTCCGAAAGGTCCGCTCCGGAGAAAAGAAAAAAAAAAAATTAAAAACAAAAAGGAGGGGGGGAAAAAGCCGCACACCTCCTTCCTCGGGAGCCTCACAGGCTGCAAAAGCACTCTGCTGCGGAGTGGCGGGGAGGAGGGACGGGGAAAGTGTGTGGGTGTGCGGGGAGGAGGAGGAGGAGGGGAGATGCCGGCGGAGCTGATGGAGCGCCCACGCCGAGGGACGGGGCGTACGCGCAGCCGGGCGGGGAGGAGGGAAGAAGGGATTCCCCCCCTCCGGCGCCGGGCCCCGCCGCAGCCGCGGAGGGGCTGCCGGGGATCCCCGCGGGGAGCTCGGGCCGCCCGACGCGCGGCTGGAGCGGAGCCGGGCTCACCCCGAGCGCTCCCCGCTGTCCCGGCGCTGGGAGCGGGGCCGGGAACCCCTCGCCCCGGGGTTGTGTCTGCGATCCCTGCCGGAGAGGCCGGCGGGATGGAGGAGGGGATACCTATTCCTGTGCCGGCTGCTCACAGAGCGTCACTAATTTTGTGAAGGCGAACAGCTGCTCCGCGTGTTAATTTAGGAAGAAACGTGCAGTTATTTTTGTGCGGCAAGGTCGGAAGCAAAGCCGCATCCTTCTGTGAACGGCTATCGGCACACCTGAGCTCTAAGATGTCACAAACCCCATCGCGCACCGTAACATAAAACCCAACAGCCCGAGAAGGTGCTTTAAAACAGAAACAACACGGCCCGTGCAGGAGTTTTTGGGGGGGACAAGCAGGAGGTGCGCCTCGGAGGTGGGACAGGTGCCAGCTGAGCCTGGGCACTCAGGGTTTTGTCTCTGGCCGGGTCAAAGGTGCGAGACAGCGAGGCCCGGCGCTGAGCGGAGAGGGGGCTGCGGGCCGGGGAGAGAGCTCGGGGGGCTGCCCGCCCCCTGCCCTGCCGGCTCCGGGCCCCTCAACTCCGAGCCACCGCAGCGCCTTCCCTCCCTCGCTGCCAGCCGGGCCAGGGGCGGCGCTGGCCCCCGGCAGGAGCGGGCGATGCCAGCCCGGAGCGCCCGGCCGCGCCGCCGCTCCGTGCGGGGGAAGCGCGGCGGCTCCCGTGCTGCCACGGTGAAATATTTCTTCCCCCCTCTCACCGGGACCTTTTTTCTGGAGCTTTGACGCGCTGCCACTCTTGCCCCAGGACCAGGAGCACTTCCAAATATTTACGATTTACAGCGACACCAGTCCCAGGAGCAGCGGGGATGAAGGGCCCTACACTGAGGATGTATTTTTGGTAAAAAGCCAAAGGGACAGCAGCGATCCGGAGTGATAGCATTACTGGATTCACTACCAACCCACATTTTTAGTTCAGGAAAAGGCATCTGGAGGAAACGGTCCAAGGTTTTGCAAAGCAAGACATTGCAAGGTGAGTTTTGATTGTGGGCAGCTGCCCTTTCTCTGCCAGGGCACACATGTCCAGAGAGGGGCTTTCTTGCTGGGAAATGGTTTTTTTAAACAATAAATACTGATACTAAAGGAACTTTTTTTTTTAAAACTATAATATTGAAATTTCTTTTCTGCTTTCTGTAGATATTAAAAATATTCTGACCATTTCCTTCTCTCTCTCCTGCTTCACAATAAAAAGCCATTCCTGCACACCCCCAAATACAGTCAGACCTGTGTCAGTTGTACAGGATTAGCCTATGGGTAATAATTTCAGGGGATTATATAAAGGGAAAAATATTTAATCTTCTAGAAAATATAATCTTTGACTGTAACAATCTGTATTTCTGTGGTGATTTTAGTGCCTGGCTTCCTCAGGTCCTACACTGATGAACTCAGTGTTTGCCTACCCTTTATTTCCTTCTCTACTCCACTATTTAATTTCCTGCCTTTTTGAGGTTTCTAGGTAGATTTTAAGGCCCAGAATACACGATTCTGAGCAGCCACCCCTGCATCCAGCCTGTGCAGGAGGGTCCAGGGAGCAGCTGGGAGAGAGCAGCTGTGCTGGATGCAGGGGCAAGGCTGCCCCACAGCCCAGAACTGTGCTCCCCCAGCTGCACAGCACAACAAAGCCTTCAGCTCCAGGGACGATTGCCACTTCCAGCCTGCAAGCTGCCTTCATCCTGCTCTCCATGGCAAATAAAAGGGAAAGGCCTAAGGTCCTAGCACCAAGCAACCCCCATAACACAGAGCAGAAAGGTCTCATGTGAGAGAGCCAGGGCAGCACCAGCCACCCTGAAATGCTGTGACTAGGGACAGTTTATGGTCCCAGACTGGGCCCCCTGAAACCAGCCCTGCCACCTGCCCTTACCCCCAGCTCTGGAGGCCACCTGGGTATCTCTGAAGGCTGAATCCCCCTTGCTGCCCCCAATGACCAGACATAAGAGCTCTTACCAGCCTGCTCGAAGGGAGCACAGAGCACGGGGACAGCCAGGCTGCAGCGCTGGGACCACTACTGACACGGCCAGCAGGAACAGGGCTTTACATCCCATCGGGTTTGCCACTTGCAGCTGGTTTCACAGGCAGCACCTGAGGGTGATTTGGGGTGATTTCTTAACTACATGCAGGTGGTACAGGGGTTAAATAGGCCCCCACCTGGAAACAATCACCTTAACGACCAACGCCCAAAGTCCTGCGAGTGAAAGAATAGCAGGCGGCCTGGGGGTCAGGACCCTCCCCATCATAGCTGAGCTGAATTTATCTGAAGCGATTCAGAGAGGGAAAATCTGCCACTTCCCTCCATGAAATCTGACTGAAGTGGAATCTATCAGCCCGGCAGGGAATGACATTTTAAACTGCTTTAACTCAGTATCAATGTTCAAATTGATTAGCCTATTTCATCTCAATGGAAATTCTCACCTCATTACATTAGCGGCCAAACTCCAAATAATTTTTGAATCAAATACTGCTTAAACAGTATTTCAAAACACTTAGCTGACAAAATTCATCACTTAATTTCAAATTACTGCCTGCATTTTATGCTAAATTGTCAGTGGATGAAATAGGTAACAGTGTGGGGAGCAGAGCCTGGCAGCTGAGGTCTCCTACTTCAGTTTCACAGAAGCCCATTTTCCTGTCTGAATTGATGGATGTCTTGCTGCTGGCTGAGCAGGGAGCACAGTCTCAGACAGAGGTTCTGGACAGTATTTCCTGTCTTTCCAAAACCTGTGTTTTCCCCTCAGGGGATGGGATGCTCACCAAGGAATTAAATAGGCAGGTCTGATCTTCTCAGGGACATGCCCTCCATTCCCAGTGGTTTCTTTAGCAGGGCTTTCCAGCCAGGCTCTACATGAGCTTAAGATGCTTCACCATCCAGGTCTCTCCATACCTGGTCTGTCATTTGCTCCTCCTTACAGGCTAAAAACCAGTGCAGTAGGCAACAGTGTACAATTCCAGATCACAGCACTGTCTCCACCAGCTGTATTTCAGAGGACATTTTTCATTAAAAGAAAAATCACCATAAAAATCCTGTCCAGCATGCTCTGAAAACATTTCTGCTTCCAGTTCCATCCAGGACCTGAGCCAGGCTTAGAGAGTGGCTCTCAGTACACAACTTGTCTTTTAAAACATTATAAAGGACCAGGAGCTTCACAGGCAGTGGCATCAGAATGGGAATTCTGAATACTCATCACAAGTCTGCTCAAACCCTGCTTTAAACACCTAAAGATTCACTGACCTCTGTCTCAGTTGCTGCTACACTGCACTCAGCTTGCTGCATTTCCAGTTTGGGCTGCTGCACTCCACTGGGGCAGTTCTCTAGTGCTGCACAATGCTTCTATCACTTACATAAAATAAAAAAAAAAGAAAGACTCTGACTAAATAAGCTGTGATAGAAATATATTTACACTATGCACATTTTTACAGGAAATACAACTTGCTAAAAATCTGCAATAACACCACCACCCTGCAATTCACTGCAGTCAAAACTAAAGGATTTGAATTTTTAAGGTTTTTATTAGAGAAGTTGAAAGTTTCATCTCAGGACCGACAATAACATAATTATCTCTCTTCATTTATTCTGTTTATAGGAATATGTAGAATTTGTTTGTACAAGCATATACAACAAAGTAATTGGTGCTTAGTACATTGAAATCAGAAATCTGATTTGTTCTAAACTACCAGTTTTCCATGCAGTCGTCTTTGAATTGGCAGCATGGACAAATTTCAAGCCGAATGCTTACATGCATTGTTTTGCAATATAACTACAGCAAGCTCTGGAAACATGCAAATTAACACATTAGCAAATTGTTTTTATATCTAATGGACATAAAAAGGTTATTCCTGATATGAAATTCTGAAAATCTGCATAAATACTTCTGTGTAAAATTAAATTAGTTATGTACTTCTCTTTTACTACAAGTATCAAGAATGCCCACGTAATTAATATACACACATATATATAGAGACCTTGTAATGCTAAAAGTCTTTGTAATTAATCAAACAATATTCTGTGCCATACATTTACTCAGTATTTACCAGCTAGTAGCATGACTGTGGTCATATAGTAGGCATGACAGCCTTAGTAGCATTTGTATCACATGCAAACATACTCTTAGCATTTCTGTTTACTAATTTTATCACGTAGCAACATGTATGTGATTTTCTACAATGTTGTGTTTCCCAAGAGTATAAATACTTTTTACATTTTCACAGTTACAAACTCTTTTGCCAAAAGCCATTTAAACAATCTTTTAAGTTACAATGAACGGTCGTATCCGGGATCTGCAACAACAGGATCAAAATGCAATTTCTATACAAGCAATGTAGGATGTAAACTTTTCTTAAAGTGCCTAATACGTAATTCCTTAGAGCACTGATCAGTTTTGGCACGAATACACTGTATTTCCCTCAGGTTATCCACTGCAGTGACTTCTACAGGATACTGGCTCCCCTCAGAATTGATAGAGTTGATATGGCACTTGTGAATGACATCGTTAGGCTGCAGAAATACCTTGTCAAGCTACTGCTGCAGCTGATGAATTTGGCCGATGACTTTGTGCACGCTGTACTTTTGAATATACGCAGTTACCTTTCAACTGCCTGCTGTCTGCTGCCTGAAAAAACCCCATTTAAATAGCATTTAAAATCAAACTCTACTCCTTACTATCCTAATTATTACTTGGCATAAGGTCCTTTCAGTGGGCTCCGGGGACATTAGGTGCGGAGCATCTGACAAGGCGTGGCCTGGCGGGGTCTGGCAGCGCGGGGCTTCTGCACAGCACATCACACATGAGAACACAAATGGGAAATTACACCACTCGAGCTACAGCTTTGCTGCCATCTGAGATGATGCTAAAGGTATCTCCTGTGTTTTGAGGCTCTGACCCTGGGATTCTGATGCAGGCAAGGTGCCTGGTGAGATACAGAAAGAAAAACAGGATGGGGTTTAAAAAGCTCTCTTTGTCTTCGGGTCGGGGTTTTTCTGAACAAAGGAAATTCTTATGGAAATCCAACAAAGGAAATTCAGTGCCCAGTGTTAAAAAAGAAACAATGCAAACCTTAAGACTTGGTGGTCCGTAGCTACCCTTGATATATTAAGAACAAAAAAAGCCAAACCGAACCCCTGCCAAAACCAAACTAAACCAAAAGCCCACTCTTCAACCTCAGCAGTGTTATTTTGAATTTTGCTCTCATTTTAAGGATGCTGTGCTCTCCAACTTCAATTTGCTTGTTGAGGCTTTAAACCACTGTTGCTGGCCTGCGATCCATCTCTGCTTCCAGCTTCACCATCTGCTGCATCTCCTTTGCCTGCAACCCAAAATAACCGCATGAAGTATTGCATTAGACCTTTTGCTCCCAATGAAGCACGTTCCACATGAGAGTGTCTGAGTGAAACACAGGCAAAGCACACTGAAGGGACAGGTAACAACATTATTTTTACACCCCTCATCCCCCCACCCCACATCACTCTGTTTTCAAAACTGGATGTAATCCATACATCTACAAATTCTTAGGAAATTTTTTTTATTCTATTCTGGGAGTCGTGGATTGACTTTCTAAAGAAGTGTGTGATAAAATGCAGAACCCCAATTTTGAGGAAGAAGTTAGGCAGATGCCAATTTTTTTTTCAGGTGGGAAATGTCTGGGAATGTATTCTTACTGCTGTTGTGAGAGTACTGTAATGTGTTAATGCCTGAAATTCATCCATGATCTGCTCTTGTTTCTTTCATAAAGACAAGGAATGACAAAAAGCCAACAGTGTAACATCTCCCTTGCAGTAGGCAAGATTTTTAAAGCAGCATTTTTAAAAAATGTGTATTTTTAAAAAATAGTTTTTCTCTGACCTGGAGATCCTCATGATTACAGAGGGGGTGTTTTTCACCTGAGGATTAGAGCACTGCTATGTGCTCCATGGGATTACACACCCTGAATCCACCTGAAACTGTATCCAACTGCATTATGCAAAACCCAGCAATGACTACATGCCAGACCTCACTATAAACTCTGCCTGCCTCGGGCTCTGCAGGCAGAGTTAAAGCTCTGTGTGTAAATAGTGACTGGCCTGGGAATCCCCTCTCAGAGGGCACTTTTTAAATTCCCTTCCTTTCTCTCTCAGACACATGGAGGCACATTCTCTTCTCCTGTTATCATATGTTGGTTTGAAACTCTGCAGTTTAAAGGAACTGTGAGTCAGCATCTCCATTCTCCTTGGGGGTTCTCAATCTGGGGAGTTATTTAAATCCATACCCCAAGGACCCTGGATAAATTGACCCTGAGGGCAATCTAACCCATCTATACAATCAAACTCAGGAGCATCAGGACAAGTTTTAGGAAGAGACAAGCCAAGCGCTATTTTCTTTGGTGTAATTGCTGTATTATCCATCATGCAGGGGAAAATGGTTAGGGGACTTGATTGATTTAAACTCTATTGCCCCAGAAGTTGTAAAAGTTGCTTAGACAGGGAGCTTTGCTATACAAGCTGCCACTTAAGGAGTCACCTATTCTGGATGTGCAAACACATTTGCACAGGTGAAAATGGGCAGATGTAGGTCTAAAGTAATGAGGGTGCACTTCTATTCCTTTTCAAGGTAAATGCAGATTTATACAGATGTGACATACCTGCCTTCTTGAAAAATCTAGCCCTGCACTTGCTTAATCATCCTTATCATCTTCTTGGGGAAAAAAGTAATTATGATAACAGCAAAGCAACCATCATAAGTATGATTAAAAATTAATTGACATTCTCCATTTAAATGACTTAAAAAGCTTGAAAGTAATGAAGAAATAATTTTAACATGAAAATATGGAAACATAATAAATAAATCAATATGGACAACCTCTTCTGAAATGGTGGCTGGATTTTGCCTGTGTGTGAAATGAAACATCCAAAAAGAACAAAACCTGGTGTTTTTCTCTCAGTGACTCACACATTTCACGTTTCAGGCTTGTGACTTGACTACAGGCACAGTGTCCTATAAATATTCTGCGTCCCAGTGTACTGTGTATGGAATTCTTGTAGAGAACCTGGCTTCAAAGACCACATTAACATCTAGCAAAGGAGCAGGATCTCGTCTGTGCCATTCTGAGGCTGGGTCAGAGAGTGTATTCCAATGGGAACATGCCAGCCCAACGGGACAAGCCTCTGGAACCTGCAGTGGATCCATGGAGTCAGGGGCAGCCAAGGGACTCTGCTTTCAGGGGGCTCCCTACTGAGATCTCACACAAGCTAGGAAACACATACAGTAAAAAAAAAATATATTTTTTTCCCTAGCCCAATGAGAGATTTTTTCATTATTATATGTCCATACATAAATGTTATTACAGTGGGTGCTGTCAGTAGTGCAGGATGTGATCAGTTCAAAGAGTAATTCAGATCAGGCAGTGCTGCACAAGGGGATGCTCCAGCCCAGTGCAGCTCCTTCCCTTGGAAACACAGGGGTTAACAGGGATTTCTTGGAGTAACGATTATTTAGGAAGCCACAGCAGCACAGCCACATCATAAAGTGTAATTGCCAGAGCTTGTAACAATTTGGAATTGGAAGTGAATTTTAAAGTGCTCTTCCACAGACACTAGGAAGCTATTTCCAGCCATCTATTCTATATTTGGCTGTTCTTAGCCTGGAATTACTTATTTTATTACCATACTGAGATATGTGGACGCTCTTTGTCTGACTATCAGCATTAGCACTTAATCATATGTGTGTTAACACTAAAATACTTTTCTTAGATCAACAGACACTCTCACAGACACAATTTAGAACTCTAAGCAGATCTTCCAGTAACAGCAGCTAATGCACAAGTTAATCTCTAAATATTTCCTCTGCGCATCACTGTTCATATTCATCTGAATTTCAGCACAAATACTGCTAATATTGTGGCAGGCTCAAATATCTGTGTGCAAACAAGATTAGCACCGTGCTCACTGTGTCAATGGCACTTCCCAATGGTTGCACTTACAAGGAGGGCTCCAATGATAATGATTTAATTTAGAAGGAAAGCACACTGAAATAATAGTTTGCTTATTATACGTCCATCCTACCTTGTGTTTGAGACACTGCATGACAGGATTTCAAAAGCTGTTTGTACAAAAATAAAAATGTCAAAATCGAGTAATACAACAAGAAGCAAATTAAATGAATGAAAACTGAAGTGAGATTGAAAAATTAATGCAAGAAAAACATACATAAAACAAAACAAATTTAAATTCACAACACTTTGTATTGAAGGCTGTTTCCACCCATAATTCTACTTTTCTCCATTGTATATTTGTATGAAAATTTTCTTGCCTTGTTCGATTGGGAAAAAAAAGTGCTTCAAAATCCACATTAAGCAAACACCCCCTGGATTCAACTAACTTCCATACATCAGTGTCTATAACAGTGATTCCAGAGCCAGCTGGGGGTTGCACTGGTGCACTTTTGGGGCTACAAGGAAATGGTCCAAACAGCATATATGGAAAGATATGCTCTGGTGGATCAAATCAGAGTGAGTTAAAAAGCTGTAAAGGACAACTCCTGGGGTGGAGGCCCCCACAAGCCCACACAGGAGTGATAACCAGCACATGGAGGAGCTTATTCCATTTAATACCTGATGATTTATCTGACTTAAATGGCAAATGAGCAAGCTGATGTAGGCTGCTGCCATGCCTCAGCTGCAGAGCTGCAAGCCCAGCTGAGGATGTATCTGATTGCTCAAAGAGGTGACCCTTCAGTGACTCACTCTTATCCCAGCTCCCTTACACTGAACATGGTTATCACATCATGGTCAAAAGTACAATCAGAATCATTCTCTCCTCTCCTTATGTATTTTAAAAAAATGATCCAAAGCTCTCTGAGGCCAGTGGAAAGAAAGAACTGATAACACCATAGCTCTGGATCAAGCCCATCATATTTTTGGCAGCTATCACAGTGACACTACAGATCTGCCATGACCAAAACACCTCCCCCAGGTCCTGCCCCTCCCAGGTCCTGCCCCCTGCCTTTAGAGGCTGCTCAGGAGCAGACTGACAGCCAGATCCATTTGTGCTGGATGTTGGAGATGGCATCTACAGCAATCCTGTGAGGGATGGGAGTGGGACTCGTGGTCGTTGCCCAGGGGGAGGTGCAGTGATCAGCAGAGCTGTGCTGGGGCTCGGTGCTGGCAGCCACCTGAGATCTCAGAGTGCTGTCATCCCCTGCAAGTTACCAGGCTGCAGCTTTGGGGCTCTCTCCTGACAGTGGAGAGACTTGATTTGCCTGTTCTATTCCCTTCCCTACAAATTAAAGCAAGATAGCTTTAATTTGTACTATGGTGTCTTCCAGAGAGTTCAACTTCTGAACATTTACCAAAGAAGTGAGTACATAGCCCTTAACAGTAGTGGGTATTAAATGCTCTCCTTCTCTCTCACTCACTGAACTGCTGGGTATATTCCCCTTGCAGTTTACATTTTTAAGTGCAGTACTGCAAGTCCATGCAATTATTCCAGCTCTTCTGGCTCAACCTTTCAACAAGGGAACTGCTCAGAACATAGTGTTGCTTCCACCAGAAATAAGATTAGAATTTCCTTTCCTTGCCAAGTAGTTTTTCAATTAAAAAAAAAAAAAAGGAGCTTATAAACTAGCAGAAAATAACAAGGTATTTTAATTAGGAAAGGGTGTACTAGTACAGATAAAACTCCCCATGCTACTGTAGATCTCTAGAATTCAGTCCAAACTCACTGTCTCGGAGTTCAGAGATGCTCTGGGCACGTTCCTCCTCTAATTTTTCAATCAGTACTAGAAACGTAAGTTCCAAAATGAAGTAAACCGACTCGCTCGAGTTACTTTTGGGGAGTAATTAAAATGGATATGCTGGGTCCTTAATGACTGTCCTATCTGGCTAAGGACTATCAGTGTGGCTGAGCAGCTGAAAGGGCACTCTGGCTGAGGAGTTCAGCTCCCACAGCTCAGCTGAAACAAACCTGCTGCTCTATCATCATTTAAGTCACCTCTTCATTTTGACTCCCAAAGTAGGGAGTGATTAGGAAAAAGTCCCCATTTTGGTAAGGACTCACATTCAGAAGGATTCCACTCAGCCTGACTCTGCTTACTGTTTTCTCTAGCTTGCTTTTCTCCTAAGCCTTTAAAACAAGATACCTGCTCATTCTGCTTCTCCAAGACTTCTAAGTGCTCAAGTTGAACTTTTTTCAACTGGTCCATTTCCTTTGACTGCTTCATCGCCAGCTGTAATTGAGAGAAAACAATGGGGGGGAGAATATAACACATTATTAACAAGTAAAATAAAAACCTGCTTGAAAGATACACACATGCATGCTGTCTTGCCCCATTTAGGTGGCATAAAACATCACAGAAGGCCTAGTATATTGCCCAAACTTAATAAAAGCTTAACATTATTATATTATTAATTAATAGATATAATTAATAGATACATATTATACATATTGCACATAATACACAGACTTGGCAAAGACACAGGAATGAACAGTAATTCTGTTAATTCAAAATTGCTTTGTCTTGTATAGATGTCAGATCTTTTATTCTACAAGTATGTGCAACAAAGCAAAGACAAAAATCTACAAAAGCTGGATTCTCAACACAGAATGAGAATCTTTTTCATTCTCTCAACAGAGGAATGAAAAAGAACATCCAGAAGCAGTGCCCAGTGACATTCAAGGTTATAGTTACCCTTTTTCTCTCTTCCAGGAACTTTTTTGTGTTGCTGCTGTTCAGTTCTCGGACTCGCCTGAAAAAATGAAAATGTTCTCCATGAAGACTCACTGGGAAAAAAAGAAACCCAAAAGCTGCAACAGAGAAAATCACAAACTCTTCAGGTGTATTTTGTTTTCTGATTATCTGTACCAGGTGGAACTAATGGCAAATTGTACACTCCTCTGGCTACAGAACTTTACACTTAGAGATTTCCAAGTATATTGGCAGTATGACTGAAGGCTTGAGTGCTGTGAATGAAGTTTGCTTTTTCCTCACTCAAGAGCGGTGGTCAAAACTTAAAAAAAATCGTTTAATAATTTGTGCATCCCTTGCTGCACGCTGCTGTCAGTTTTGGTATATAAAAAGGGCTGTGTGTCTTAAGAGTGGCAATGGAAAAAATCATCCAATGATCATAAGCGAAGTTACTCTTATCAATACTGCAGGCTTCTTAAAGCTATTTATGCAAAAATATAAATATGCTATTAATAGTTACACAGCATAACTCAAGTGTCTCTGCCTAAGATTTCTGCCATGACAGAGAACAGAAATAGTTCAAACAGTTGATTCAGCCCACAAACCAGAATTGCTTTCAGATCTGGGAGCACACTGACCTGGGAGTCATTAGTGAGGTCTGACACAACAAAGCAAACAGTTACCGAGGGCTCTGACAGCTCCTCCTCCTCATGTGCAGCACTCAAGGGACTTGGCTCAGGCTGTGGGACCAAAATAGCCCAGTGCCAAGGAGGGGATGTAAAAAAGGAAAGAACGAGCCAGATGGCAAGGCCAAAGTGAAGGGGAAACCCCAAAGGCTTATAGGACATCATACTGTAGATTCTGCTTTTACTCCCTTCTCAGTCAGGCCCTCATCTCACTGAAAAAGCAAAAAAAAATAATGGTCTTGAAGTACAATAATTAAAATTTAATAGTGTGATTGGACCTACTCCAGTCAGTCAGAGATGATCAGGGCATCAGAGTTATTAATGGATAAATATGAGAAAATCACATTTGTTCCTAAAAGAGTCATCTAAAAATTTATCCAGCGCAATCTTTAGACCTTCATTCCCACCCACAAAAGCATGGTTTTAATGGAATTAATCCACAGCTTCCCTGTCAGCTTTGGCAGCATTCTTCCCTTCTCAGGAAGGGACACTCACCTCTCCCTCTCAGCTTTGTTTTTGATGGATTTGTCCTGGCTAATGGCTTTGCTGTTCTCCATGGATATTTTAGCCTGGTTGGCACGCATCTCCTTGCTTTCCCTGGGCAAAAGCAAACACAGTCATTAATGCCTGAGGTGCAACTGCTGTGGAGGCTGGTTCCTCTACACTGAGGTTACTTTTTCCTTGAAGTGTTAAGGAAGAAGGAACAAACAACACTAAAATTCCCTTCCTTTGGGTACAACTAACACAGTTTGAGCAGGCATCCAGAAATCTCCAGTTATTCCAGAGAATATTATTTTCAAAGCATTTTCACACTCTGAATATTGTAAAAGGGTATAAAATACTCTCTTTTCTCCCTATTATATGTTGTCCTAGTACAAGCTACTATCAAAAATGCAGTTTGTCTTTTACAACTGCCTTAAAAATGTACGAATCCTGCGCTCAGAAGGTAACAGCAGAATCAACAGTAACAATGTTTGCTAGTTGTGGTATGAGCTGACACTCTTCCTTTTAGAGCTTCTACTTTGGGCCTGTGGGCCTGAAAAGGGGGGTCTAGGCCATGGGCAGGCTTGTGTTTGGTTTCTCCTACTGGATCAGTGAACCTTTTAGCCTTTCCTGTGAAAAGAGAGAGCTTTTTAAAAATTTTTATTAAAGAACTGTGGTGCCTTTTTTTTTTCTTTTCCCTCCAAGAGTTCATACGGTTGAACATTTCCTGGATACAGATTTAAAAGCAGTGGCATCACAGCAAAAATTAGTCTGGGTTCTAAAAAAATATGATGTGTTGAAAACATATTTCACTCCAACAATCCTTTCTTCAAATAAAAGCTTTTATTTTCCTCACTGAAATTGAAGTGATTTTCAAACACACTGTCTTAAGAGGAGTGCTGAAATAATTTATTTTGATTACTGTGCTGAAGGATATGAAAAAAGTCAGTGTAGGTGTTCAAACTGACTTCGCCTGTTTGCATCAGATACAGCTTTAGAGTGGAAGAAGGTAAGAGGATTAGAGAACTACTGTGCATCACTGATGAGTTAGAAATGAGGCACTGGCCATGGAGGTGGCTGACAGGGCCAACACATCAGCAAAAACACTCTCCTCCCACGGGCAGTGGTGATTCCTGGAACTGCAAGAAGTGGATAAGCCAGGATGGTAAAGAAAAGAAAAAAGGATTCTGAAAAACATGGCACTGCAAGATTTAGCTGCTGATTCCCACTGAGTCATAGTGACTGCACCTCTGAGATTTATACAAACATGTCTTTTGAAGGGATACTTAACTTTCAGCATGAAAGTCTATCCTTGGAATTTATATATATATTTAGATGACATCAAAGTGCATTAACATGTCATTTTCTGACACCAGTATTGTTTGAATAAATAGAAATCTCTTACTCTATTAAAAAAAACCCACCACACAATTTCTCTCTCTCTCTCTTTCTCAGGTTATTTTATCTGGAGTACATAATGCTTGTGAATAACAGCCTCGTGTCCCCAACTCCTGACCTGCTGCAGGATCACCACCTCCAGATCAGCCAAGGGAACTCAGTCTGGGGAGGCAGGGGGCTCAGCACCCCTGCAGCTCAAACAGCTTCAGGTTTTTAGCAGTATCTGCTGCCTTCTGCTTTGTTTTTAAATGAGCCCAAAGCACAGACAGAAATTGCTTTTTGTGCTGCCACGGAGGGAAAGCACCTTTCCTACAGCAGGCATCATTTGAGATTATTGATCTCTGCTACAGCCCTGTGCCCTCTGCTGTGATATCCTACTGACTGCCCAGCTCAGAGAGAGGGAAGAGGTGAGCACAGCCTGCTGAGAGCCTGCCCCACTCCCACGCTGCCCTCACACAGATCCCCTTGCTCCTCTGGATGGACCTGAATGGCCTCTAGAGATAAGGACGTGTCTTCCTACACACAATGTATTACATTAAAAAGTTTACAAATTATCAAGTGTGATGCCTTTTTGGGGCATTATTATTCACATTTCAATATTTCACAGTCCAAATTCTTCTGAAATATTCATACATTCAGACACAGTCTTAAATTTGTTTGTAACAGCAAAGTTCCCTGTCTGCACATAATTCCCAAATAAGCAGAAACACACTAAATAGCAATGAATAAAGCAGAAAGAATATTGAAGGTTATTACTCCTGGGGCAGATGAACAAAGAAGCTTCTTGATTTTTATCAGGATGTAAATTAGTACCTTTAAACACAGAGCAATACATGGACTGAACACAAATGATTTCTAGTAAGAAAGCAAAATCCATTGCTAAGAATGTAAGAATCATATACAAGAAATGACAGGGATGTTTAAACAGCATACAGATACAGAAATTCTAAACCCAAAGATTAAAACTATGAGAAAAAAGCTTTTTAAAAAATTTAAGTTTTTCCTTCGTGTATATATACTGGTAGGCTGAAATGACAGCTTCTAGCAAAGTTAAGAGAACATGCAACTATGCATGGAAAAGAAAACAAAACAATTACTTTTACAGGCCATATATTAGGAAATCACCTTCCAAGCTTTCTGATGAATTTCAATTAGAATGGACAAAAAGACTCAAAAAAAAGAAAGTGATGTGGTTTCCTGGGCTGATACTGCCAAGTATGACTTAGAGGTACAGAACCAAGGACTGCACCTCTGGCTAATTATGAACTTGTATAATAATTTAAGAGTTTGCAGACTTCCTATTTGACTGGATATGTTTTGCAGGACAGCTTGAAGAGATGGGTTAACACAGAGATTAACATAAAGATGAGCTCACGACAAGCCTTTTGCTGGGACAATTCTCTGCTGGATGAAAAGCTTGCAGCTCCCAGCATGTGTTCTCTCTGACGCAGAGACACGCTGCTTCTTCACTCAGGAATTTAAAAAATCATTCCAATTCCTTCTTCAAATGTGATCTGGTTTATTTCTTTTCCCCCCATGATTTTTATGTGAAAGGTGCTGAAGATAATTACATATAAATATATATATTTTGTGTACACACATATTTTATGTCCATATGCTTTTAGGCTGCTTCAGATAGGAGAACATAGGATAAAAAAATCATTTTTAGCACTGTGACTATAATGTGCATTTATTTGATTTCAAATAGGCAGGATGGTTGATTACAAAAGCATTAGTGTCATGTAGCATCTTCTGTGTGATTATAGCAAGATATTTTATGAAGATAACACATCAGTCTAATGTAGCTTATCCTGCAGCCCCTTTTGACCTCCCTTCTCATGGATCTTTCTTATAGCCAGCAGTGCTATAAACACGAGAACCCAGCTGACAGCAACTCCAAAGGATATTTCTGTATTTTATACTTCTTGGTTTCCAGCCTCCAAACTGAGGTTCCTGGGTAAAGTCAATGCAAACTACAAATGCCTCATCACCCCTGCTGCCTTTAAGGAGGTTCAGATGATCTAAATCAGCTAAGAAGCCCATTCCTACATCTACCTGTTGGAGGTTAGAATCTTCCTTTTTTTTTCTTTCTCTCAGGGAATTTTGTCCCATTTGTTGCTAAGAAACGATAATGACCGGGTACCTAAGAGAAACAAAATAAATGGCCAAGGTGGGGGAAGGATGCAGGTGTACTCTCCGAGCTGAGGGGCTTTCTTTTGGAGGGCAGAGGTAGTGGGAGATTTGGCCAGGGGTGAGGCTGGGCTCAGCTCCCCTGGCTGGCAGGATCCAAGGGGAGATGCTGCGGTTGCTGTGGGGAGAATTCGCCATCACTGTGGGGTTCTGATCCTACGGTATTCTCCTGCCGTGAGCGAGGCGCTGCTCCTAAGAGCAGCTCTTCCACTGGGACCTTATTAACACCCACCCTCACTGAAGGGATCCTCACCCTCTCAGGGGAAATCCTGGACCCTCAGTCCCTTGCCTCCCTGAGGGAGCCTCTCTGGGCCGTGTTCGGGAGCCAGGCCGCCACTGCCCGACCGCGCCGTTCCTCTGCCCCTGCCCCCGGGAGTTTTCTCCACACTGTAACCCCACACCCCGGCTCCTGCTGGAGCTGCAGAGTTTCTGCTACATCTCCCGTGTCCCCGTGGGGCCTGCTGGCCCCCGCCCTCCCAGCTCCGCTCCGAGGTTCCCCTCAGCCCCGTCGCTGCCCAGCCCGGCCGCCATCGCCGCCTGAGGGAGACGCGGCCGAGCCGCGGCGCCCCCTGCTGGAGGGGGAGTCTCCGCCCCCGCCCGGCCGGCAGCCAGCAGCGCCCCTGGTGGCCGCGCCCGGAACTGCAGCGCAGGGAAAGCGCCCGCGGCCGGGCTCTGCTCTGGGGCTGCTGGTTTGTCTGTCTGTCCGTCCATCTGTCTGTCTGTCCTGTTACACACTGTAAAGAACTGCTGCTCCTTTTCCCTCAGCTCTGCCTGACAGCCCCGTGATTTCAGAGTTATAATAATTCCAAGAGAAGGGGGTCACATTTTCCATTCCGAGAGGTTCTTGCCTTCCCTGGCAGACACGTCTTTCACCAGGACACTACCTAAAACCTTGCATGGCTGCTTCTTCCACTTTACCCTGCACTCACCCAGTGCTTTTGGAGCTGTCAATGCAAAACACTACAGCATTACACAGAGCACACCTAAACCAAGCGCTCGTTATCAGGCAGCACTGCCCTGCTCACCTGTCATGGGAGAATTTCAGCTGCTGGGTTTGCTGTTCGTGAGCATTAATGAGCAGTTTCTTCAGCAGTTCGCACTGCTGGTTCAGGTGCAGGTCACGGATTTCTTGCTCCTCGGCGCTGTGCGTATTGATCATCTCGGACCACTCCTTGGTGTGCTGAGCCACGATCTCTTTGACCTGCAGGGAGGTAACACCAGCCCTGTTAGAGGCTCCAGGCAGAGCAACTCCTCCTGCTGCTGCAGGTGATGAAAAGACAAGCATAAAGAACGCAACTAAACTGTGAAAAATGAAGTTGCACAAATGAAGCTGCTTCACAGATAGCAAAGCCACTGAGGGCACTGCTGGGTGGGTATAAAAACAATGGAAACCAAACCCTACTATTAAGACACTATTACCTAAAGTGCCCTGAATAGAGTGGCTGAATAAATAGGCTCTTCACTGTATTACCATTGTTTTAATACCTTCTCTAACAGCAAGCTAATAATAAAACAGCTTCACGCTTTTGTTGCCAAGATAAATATATGTATTGAAATACTGAACTGAACAATGGAAAAACCTAGTGAGCAGGATTTCTCTGAGGGCTTAAAGATAGCCTTTGATTTTGTGGAGACAGTTTCACAAACACAGAGCATTTACAGAGAAATCCTGTATTTAGCACAACCTGAATGTGAAGATGGGCTACCTATCTTTGTTTTATAGTCATTAAGTCAGCAGGGAATCTGACAAGTATTCTTCTCTTGCTTATCTCCCAAGCCTCACAAGAATAATGAGATTAAAGTTTTGGAATGTTCCCAAGAGACAGTATTAAGCAGCCTAAATCACCAAAGTTGTTATTATAATATCTCGCGCTCATTGATTTCAAAAAGAAGCTAATAGAAAGATACGTTTTAATAACCTTTAATGATTATCTTTGGGTATTTTGACATGCTATCCTACTTCTCCATAAATGGTATACAAAATGTGCCTCTGAATAAATCCATCTTCAGGTAAACGTTTCAACTACAACCAACAACATCTGGGTCATCTTCCATGAAAGCAAACTCGATCCTTTTTGACAAAAATTGCCACCACTTTGCTTAGAAAGTGAGAGAATGGTGAGAAAATGCAAGTGAGAGAATTATGCAAACTCCAGCTAAATATTTTAGCTGGGGTTTGCATAACGAAGAACAGATTGTCTTGCACACAGTGGTGAAGGTGAAAAAGGTGGAGATTTTATCAGCCCCAGTCTCCCCTCTGCCCTGGAGAGGCTCCTCTGAAGGGCCTCCCACCTAAAGCTCGTGTTGCCCGATAAAGAAAGGCTCTAATGAAACAAAGAAGTGAGTAATTCTGGAGCAGAGCAGGATGACTACCACTACCTGAAAGCCAGATTTGCACTGAACTACAGCTAAATGGTGGTCTCATACCAAAACAGGTACAAGCAGCTGACAGAGAGCAACCTGGAGTTTTCTGCAGAAAACAACAAAAGCCTTTTGAGGCAGAAGTTGGTATGACTAACATAAGCCCAAACTGATCAGGGTGCTTAAGAGTCAGTGTGCCTCCAGCAAAATGAGCCATGCTTCTTTTTGTGCCCGTGGGGAAGTGAACAGCTCAGCCCAGAGCCTGTCAGCCATGAAATGATATAAGGGATGGGGTGCCATTTGTGGGAGTAGTGCTTTTAATAAGGTGCTCATCAGCACTGCCTTCAGAGCCTGAAAAACAAGGATTCCGTTTTAAAATGAGAACAAATAAATGCTTGGATGCTGTGAAGGAAGAAAAATGAACTTTTCAGAGGGGTTTTTCAGAGATTGAGGGGCAGACACTCCAGCTCACCCACAGCACCACCTAAGGCACTTTAGTCTGGGCCAAGCTCAGCCCACGCTCCTGGTACTGCTGATGTGAAAATGTGGGCAGTCCAAAGCAGGATTTACCACCCTCACACTCTCTGGAAATGCCCCTCTCACATCTCCAGGGCCTCAAGCACCAAGACACTTGAGCTAGGTTGTAGGAATCTCCTCTCAACAGTGACCTCATCTGGCTTACCCACCCCCAGGGGGACCGAGGATGGACTTGGGAGAGCTAAAAGCCGTGGCTGAAGGGCTTAGGAAAACACATTCCTTACTTATTTTCAATACAGAGTTCCAGATGGAATCAGCTCCATCCACAATTTGAATTCAAACTGGTGCAGGCAGATCAGCCCAAAACGCTGGGTGTAATTTGGAGCACAGCAGCAAAGGGACTGTGCCCTCAGAAAACTCCCACAGTCACAGAAATTGTCAGATTTCCAAAAGACAAGTGCTGTTATGTGGCCCAGGCAGCAGGAGGCCGTGTTCACCACCACCACAGGCATTCCAGTAAACAAATGTTTGCTTTTATTGCAGAGAAAATGCAAAATGAACTTTGCACAGAAAGAGAAGCATGACAATAATCTGGTGAAATAGATAGTGGAAGCCACGGTGGAAGTGAGCGTTTTGTGACTTAATTGTAGAGAGTTTACAAAACAAACACAGAGGAAAAAGACTCAAGGGCTCATTGCAAATGAATAATGAGACAATTGTTTTTAAATGGTGAATTTTATAAACCACAGGGGAGCCTGAAGGCAGGAATTCTGAATCTCAGGTACACTGATACCACAGGATCATATAATACCTCATAGAATGATTGAGTCCAACTCCCAAAGACAAAGTGACAGTGTGGTAATACTTAGATAAAGCATTTAATCTAAGAAGGAGGGAATAATCAGAAGAACACCCTGCTTGTGTTTGTGGACAGATGTGCTATGATGTGCTGCTAATTCCAGAAGCAGCAGGCAGTCTAAGAAGCAGGTACACCTCCTTGTAAAACAAACTTTCCTGTGAAGCATGAAATATGAAAGAGAACCTTTCTTTTCTTCCCTCTCCACCAAGGCAGAAGTCTCATTTCAGGTACAGCAAGATATAACCTGGGAGAAGGATGCAAGGGATGTGCCAAACACCAGTCACAAGACTTTAAACACCCAATTTGATTCAGATCCTGAAGAACTTAAAACTCGTGGCCATTAAACCATCTGATACCCAGCTCTGCTGCAGATCTGTGAAATGCTTCAAAGTCCAGCTGTGGTAGATACAGACAGCATCCCTGCTTTCCCCCAGTTTATTAGCAGCATATATTTAATTTTCACTGGGCTGTGCTCTTGTCCTACTTTCTGCTCTTAAGGCAGTGTTGCTTGTCCTAAAGGATAGGAAGAATAACCATGAGCTTCCTTCTCTCCTTGCTGCTCTGCAGCCTGACTTTGTAAGCCTGTCCTTCCATCTGCTCCTACACCAGGCCTAAGAGACTAATTAAATCCTGACCAGGAACCTTCTTTTGCACAGCATACATGCAAGAAGTTTGTTTAGTCACTAAGTTCAAGCAGGAATGATCTTTGAAGTAATCTTTCCCTTTCTTCTTTTCATCCTCTGCCCTCCTGATATTGGCACCTACTTTCCTAATGCAGGCAAGTCATTTGCATTTGCTGGGTTAATTGTGTGGGAAGCACAGGCTGGGACATTCAGATTTCACTTCAATATTTTATGTCAGGCTCGGGCTGGATGTTTCCTCATGGCAGGAGGAGCTTTGGAGATGAAAAGGTCTCTTTGGTGCTCAAGGTGTCTGCAGGCACACTGTGGCACAGAGCTGTAATTAAAGATGAATTATGTTCCAATCTGATATATCAAAGTTAGTGGGCCAAATGCTGAGAAATGCTGAACAACTGTTAATTAATCAAACTCCCACTATATCAGTGTAATGCATTCAGCATCTCAGAATTTAATCTAATTTAATTGCTCCTACCTTCATCTAAGATAAGAGTTAATTTCCCTATGGTCTTGAGCACCGTTCTCCAACCTGTTGCTTGCAAACTTTGGAATGATCTCCAGGAACAACTCAAGGGCCCACACACAGAGCAGGTGAAACAAAAGAGGTTGGTAAATAATCTGGGCAATATTGATGGAACCACAGCGAGCAGGACACTGAAAATCATTAGAGGAATCCTCAGAGGGGGATGACTTGCAGAGGAGTTTTTTGGGAATTATCCAGTAATCAGAAACGTGAAATTTCAAGTCTTATATTGAAGTCTTACATTTCAACTCTTACATTTAAGTCTCCTTTCAAAATGTCATCCTAAAACCTGACATGGGAGTGGACAAAAAAAAAAATCAATCTTTTTTTTCCAGGTATGGATTAAATTAAAGGGAACCATTTTGAAAGCAGGATTTTGAAAGGAACAGGGCTCAGAAACGGAATATATTCGTGGAAAGGGAGAACATGAGTCACATTTATTGGATTTGGAAGATTAATGAACATTTGGATGTTCCTTGTGTACAAATGACACCTAACTCCAGACTATGAGTGATTCAGGTGAGAGAGAGATCAGAGCAAATAAATTTCTGTGTAATGTAATTTCAAATGAGTTTTGGAGCTTATGTCTGGATGATTGGGAGCCAGTGCTCCTGAGAGAGTTTGTTTCTCTAAGAGAGGAATGAATTTTTTTGGTTTTTGACTTAACAAGTTTCTTTTGTTGAAGGAAAGGGTTCTGGACTTTTGGAAGGGAAGAAGATAGAGGGATAAGAGAGTCCTTTAGGTTTGTTCCTGGGGGGGTTTGCCACATCTACAGCTGAGAGGGGAGCAAGAAAGCAAACCCTGTTTAGAAAATGAGGACCTTCTCCCCATGAAATAATAAAACCAGAGAATAAAGTTCAAGGCAGGCCGGATAAAAATTAACTTGTTCTAGCCCCAAAGATGTGACTGTGTGTATTTTCTGGTCCTGTCTGATTCTTTCCACAGGCCTCAGCTTTTACTGGGGGCAGTCTCCAGGACTGCCCTCCCTCCAGCTGGTTTTGTACATGGGTGAGCTCCTGGAGTCCCTGCCACCTCCAGTGTGGACAGCCTGCAAAACCTGTCAGCAAGTCCTGCATAAGCCTTCCAAAGGGAGCCAGTGGCACAGCAGGGGGACAGAAGGACAGAGGAAACAGCTGTGAGCAAGTCCAGGGGAGCCAGGAGCTGGAGAACAGCTTATCCAAATCAGCTGAGGCTGAGTCCCAGGGCACTGGTACCCCCCAGCACCTCGGAGAAAACAGAGCCACGAAGCCATGGGAAAGAAACAAAACAAAACAACACCAGGAACAGGAAGGCATTGGTGCAAGAGCAACCTCATTCCCTAAGAAACTGACTACCAAGGCAAGGCAACAATGATGGAAATGAACAGAAACTTCTTTCTGTGTGTATTTTGGGAATGTGTTTAGCATCCAAATTTCATATAACACATATTCTCCTTGTTTAACTAGAGCTGACACAAATGACCAGTTTCACTTCACAAGGCATGAATATAGTGCTTTCTTCAAAAATTTCAAAACAGCAGGAAATTGACGTTGCTTTGAAAATTTTTTTAAGAAACACTTTTAGACACTCAATTACTCCCATTCTTTTCAACATGTTATTATTGCTGAAAATTATTCATATGCTTCCAAGAAAATTAACTACCACTTGGGTCTCAAAACCTCTCTTCCAGAAGTTGCATGTGTTAAAATTGGCCATTTGCTTACCTTAGATTTGTGATCTGATGTTAGTGTCTGAATTTTAATTTCTGTTTCTTTCTTCAATTCAACGCAATTACTTCCTCTAAAAAAAAAAAGAAAAATTGCAAACGTGTGCCACAAGTTAAACATCTCCCCATTCAGTCAGCACTTACTAATTAAAATGTTAATCAAAGTTGAAGTGCTGCACTGTATTGGAATGAAATTATTTCTTCTGGCAATCCATTCACAACTTACAAAATATTGTTGGATTAATGATCAGTCAATTCAAACACCACACCATTAATTCTAGATTGGCCCAGCAATTATTCTGTTGTTGAGGATGTGTCAGGCATTTCCATTTATGACACTTGGTTCCTTTTCCAGGCTTAGAATACCTTGCCAAGAGAAACCAGTTCCTGCCTGAAAACTTACAGGCCTATCCTTGCCATGATTTTAGACTGTGTTTTAGAAGTAATTTGGATACTTACACTTGGTTTGAGGCAGAGCAAACCATGCAATGTGAACCATTACCTGCCAGGGTGATGGGGGTGCACTAAATCTGGGCACCCACAGACAGTGTGGGTGTCCCTCTGGGAGAATAAGGGAATGCAAAGGAGGGGCCTGGAATGAAACAGCATTTTGAGAGAAGTCTTTGGACAGCATAGTGCCATTTCTGAGCTGGATCACCCAGCTCTGTGTCTGCACAGGACATGTTCCTTCATCAGCTGCAGCCAGCCCTGGTAAGGATGGTCATTGCTGACTGCAGGTACATTAATCCGTGTTTGCTCCAGAAAAGGAGATTTATGAAACTCTTAGCAAGTTTAAATCCTATTTTCATATCAAAGTACGGCTAAACTTATGGAAATTAGCAAAAAACATCATCATCAAACAGCACCAGGAAAGCCCTTACTCAGAATAGTGTGTCTTGTTCTCCCAAGGGCCACCAGTCATTTATTTTCTACCCAGAGCAAGGGAAATTTTGCAGATTTACAAAATTTAACACTGATTTGACACTTTGGAAGCAATCTAAACTCACAGAGAGAGGTTCTGGCCACTGTTGCCTGCACCAGCAGCTGAAAGGGAAGTGTGTCTCATAACACTGGGACCAGGGTGTGGCTGCCATGGAATATTTGGTTTGGTGATCAGCGTGAAAGACATTGATTCTCAGGTATGAATCAGACATACTTTATCCCAAAACAGCCTCATTACTTCAATCTTCAGAGTCCCAGACATCCAAGCCACCAGCTGATCCTGTCTCTGGAAACACAGCTTCCATCCTGTGCCAAGGCAGCTCCCAGGGACTTTGGGATAATGGAGAATGGCACTGTCCCCAGCTGGGGTGGCACAGCCCACTGCTGAACCATGGAATCCCAGCTGGGGACAAGCAGCCAGGGCCAGCCCAATCCAGGGTCACCTACCAAGCTCACACACTTGGATTTCTGGGCAGTCCCAATCAACCAGAAGGATCTTTATGTGCCCTGACTCCAGTTCAGAGTGGGAACACAACCATACCTATTCCCATATGCCTCTGGGATTTGTGAGCATTTCCATGACAGAAATAGCACAGGGAGCAAAATCCTGTCCATCTGTCAGTGAGTTAGCATGTGATTAAAAAATTCTACTCTGCTGAACAATATGCAGTTGGCATTTGTCACACCATGTGGCAGAAATGGACCACAAAAAAGTGCACACCAAGATCAGAAGAGAAAGCTGTCTTTGCACCTATCAAAGGCCTTTTTATCAGGAAATGATCTGACAATTTCAATATGAATGCCCTGAAATCATGTTCCACAAGCTCTCTTACAGCTTTTACTCCTTGCAAATGCTCCAGAATGATAGCCAAGGAAATGGAGCATGTCCTGCACCCACTGAACCCAGGACTCTGGATTCATCAGACCATTTAGGTTCAACCAAATCTCCAAGTGTCAACCAATGCATTCACTTTGAGCATGTCCTTTAGCACTCTGCCCAGCTGGGCTGTGCAGTAAGCACCCTGCAGAATGGGCTTTCAGGCCTCACCCTGAAGGAAGCCCTGAAAGTATTTTGCTGTGGAATTAAGAAGTGCTTTCACAGCAAGTCTGTCAGGCACTGATGCTGCTCTGGCTGTTTATCAGATGCACACAGTTAGTCTTGTAAAACTGGAAGAGCCACCAGGTGCCTGCGAGCTCTGGGGTCCATGGAAGCATGGAATTGGAGTAAGGAACAGTGTCTGGCTTTGCACTGAAACTGCTTCTGGAGTGGTCATTGCCAGCTTTATTTTTTAACTCATAACATGAAACCAGCAAAAAGGCTTTGGTGTCCATGCACTACAAAATTAAGAAAAGATGCTGCAAGTAGCCAATCAAGTGACCTCAAACTATGGACTGCTTTGATACTTGTCCCCTTTTGGGGTGATCTGGAGAGCACTGTGATCCAGGACTCCCCCATATTTACTGCACAAGGACAGCCATTTCCACCTTGAACTTCCTGGCACACCTTCCCTGGCTGTTTTATCTGGACAGGCAGAGGCACTGGCTCCTTCCCAGGCCAACAGGACACTGAGATTCTTAAATACCAGAGCTCAGGGAACCCTTTCTGCCCCCCCAATAATTATGGTGCAATGCCCAGAGCTCACTTTTCTGCCCCTGTAGGAAACAACCTGACTGTAACTAAAACTGCAGCTGTATCAGTGACCTTCTGCTGTGTTACATTCAATGAAATTGAATCAAAGCCACATTAAACTAATCAATCCTGCAGCTGTCCCCTCTCTGCTTGGAGAAGTAGTGAATTTTCTGGAAGAAGCTCCATAGATTATAAGTATTTGTGTGCTTACAGCTCTCCTGTCTCGAACAACAAAAGTGCAGCATGAACTGTGAGCTTTCAACAACTTGGTGAGGAGAATTCTCCTTACCTTGTTTACTTCTGACAGTCCTGCTTCTGCTCCTCTGGCAGTTTACAACACGTGCACTCCAAACCCCTCCACATTCCAAGTGCTTTATAAAAAAGCATTCTTGGAAGAATCCAGTGCCAAGCAGGCAGCTCTGCTCAGTATTCAGTGAGTGAGCTGCTGCCAGCTGTTGTTGCCAGATGACAACAATATGAAATTAGGAGGGACTGTTAGCATAGCTGGGTATGGAACTCAAGTAATTCCTGCTGTCTCAATGAAATTCCAGTGACACAGGGAAAGGTGGAGAGGAGAAACCAATGCCAGGTGAGCAGCAAGGCAGCAGCAGGTCCTGCCACTGAGCTCCAAACAAGAATTAGCCATTCTAGTCAAGTCATCAGCCTCTTCCAGGAACCCTTCTGGGACAAAAGAGACTCACAGAGACAATATCCCAGGCCATCAGCTTGTGGAAGTCAAAACAACTCCACCCCAGCCAAAGGAGTAAGACTCATTTATCCCAGCTGAGCATCTGTAAGCTTTTTGTCAAAAAGAAACTTCAACTGCACAGCAAAAGTTTATTATTTTCAAGAGTTCAGGATTTAAAAGGCAGCTTTTCCCCTAAAATCCAAACACTGCTACTTTCTGCTCACTAGGGCTGTTGAGGACCTTGGTCTGCTGTCACTGAACACAACACTGATATTCCCTGGGGAGTGCATGAGACCACACCAGACACAGAAATAAAATCAGAGGCAAATCCTTTGCTGTTACCCTGAAAATTCTGATAGAAGACTGGAGAAAGGCAGAGTGAGCCCAGCATTTATGGCCCATTGCTAGAGCTCATTCTCAGGCTGATGTAGGATGCTGCTTCCAGCTGCAATGCCCTTTTTTATTGAACACTTTATTCCAGGCCACAAAAGCATAAGATATTAAATCTATTTTAAGTCTAAAGAAAAATAATTAAAACAAAAAAATCTTACCCCTTCTTCTTGATTGCTTTCTCCAACATTTTCTCATATGACACCTTTTCTTTATCATACTGGGCCACTATTTTGTCAATCTGTGTGCAGTGCAACTTCTGCATGGCACTGTGCTCCTGGAAAACAGCAGGGCCTTACCATTAGGTCACTGGAGTTTTGATGGGCAATTTCCTTACAGCCTAGAAAATATCAGTGCACAAAGGGACAGTTCTGACAATGGAATTGAATCTGGTCTAGCCCTGTGGTATCAAACATTCCAGCTATTCCACCACAAGCACTAAAACTTTCCTTCTTTCTCTGAAAAATTAAAACCTGCAGTGAACCTCAAAAGTATGGTACATTTTAAAGCAATAATGGGGGAACAAAGTCCCCTTTTGGGATAAATGTCCATTTAGGTACAATTCTGAAGGTCTGGCCCACGATCCCCAGTGACAGCAGCACTCTCACCACTGAGAATGCTGCTGTCAGAAATCCCACCTTGTGGCAGACACCTCCTTTAGCAAGTGACAGCAAGCTGTGCAATACAACTTAACTTTCTGTTTTCCTTTATCAGAACAGCAGCTCATAGTGATGCAAATGTTTGACCAGCATGGAGAGCAGCAAATATTGAATTTACACTGCAACAGGAAAAATGCTTCTTTCATTCATGTTACTGTACTAATACCCCACTGCCCTGCATTTTATCCAATCGTGGCAAAAAGAACCTCATTAATTAAAAGACATTCATCCAGGACTTCATTTTTTATAGCTCTTTTTGCATCTTTTCCACACCTGCTATTCTGCTGCTCTTTATTATTATTTTTTAAACCTTTGCCTTACCACTGTTTGTGCCTCTAAAAATGCTAATTTAATGCTTGTACACTCACTTTTACCCAAACACTAATACCAATGCTGCAATGCTTTCAATAATCTAGCTCTGGGCTGTGCCCCAGCACTCCAACATCTGCCAAGCCCCTCCCCAGGGAACACACCCAGCTTCCAGCATTGTGTCCAGAGTGGGACACTGAATTTGCTGCTCCTCAGAGGATTTAAAGGGAAACACTCTGATTCTGCCAATCTTAAACCAAGCCAGCCTCACCAGGGGTGTTTGCAGTGACCAACCAGGCAGGGAGAAATGGGGACAGTGAAAAGAGTGACTCAGGCTTGGCAACATCAGCCAGCCACAGGTGAAGTGACTGAGAGCATCTCTGGAAACACCCACTCCCCTCTCAGGGAGCAGAGCTGCCCAATTCTTGCCATAGCAGACTAAGAACAAACTCTGCAAAGCATGAGACTTCTGCCCAAACTCTAAGAAACATGAGTGGGTTTTTACAGCATCTTTTGTTTTCAAATGCAAAGCTCCAGCTGCTAACGTGTTCTAGGTTGATTCAGGACAGGTTTGCAGGTAAAAGTGTCCCCAGGTAGGTTCTGGTGATTTCCTCAAGCCCAGTGAAGCTGCAGACCTTCCACACGAATATACTCCCAAATGACATGTCCTGACAGCCTGAGGGCACAGTCCTGCCAGGGTTCTGAGAGGCCACCTGGCTGGTATGGACAGACTCAAAGCTGTCCACAGGAAAGGCACAGAGAGTCACATCCTGCTCCTCTGGGAACAGGGAGTGTGTGTGTGCAGAAATCCCAGCGCAGGCTAGTGAAGGGATAAATTCCCATAATAAATTCCCATTATGCAGACTGTTAATCCTGTCCAGTATCTCCCTAAAGCAACATAAATACTGTGCACAGCTGAAAACTGAGGTCTGGAGGATTCTCACTACAGAATACAAGGATGAGGAAATAAAAGGAAGGAACTAACATTTCCAGCTCAAAAATCCATGTTGCAGAACTTTATTTGTCTACACTCCCCTCATCTTTTGTACTCCTACTTCTGCATTGTGAAATGGAGATTTTTTTCATGCTAATTTTTACCAGGCTTTAATTCAAACAGTACATATTTTCAATGACAATATGAATGTGCAGCAGATGAATTTGGGGATTTAGATCAATTATGCAATTGTGGTTACTGTCTAGAACCATATTAAACTCCTCAAGGGGCACCTGTGACCATCCCTGCTGTGCCTGAGACTGCTAGAACTGCACAGCACAATCCTCTGTTGAGCTGCTGTGCTGGCAGAGAATAAATCAAGGTCATCCCTCACCACCCTTCCTCTTCTGCCTAGCCCAAAGAGCACAGAAACTACCTGACAGCTCTGAAAAATATGAAAATGAAGTAGGGGCCCATAAAAGCAGGCTGCTAAAAGTGAAGTTGGCTGACTGAGAAATGTCCTTTTCCTTGCCCAGCTGCCTGGGATGCCACCCCAGGTCATTCTCCTAAACAGCACTCACCACAGAACTTGATAAAGGAGAGGTATAAACTAAAGGTCACCATTCAGACACAGCAGCTGCTCTGTAGCTGAATGTAAGATATGGACAGTCATTCATCCTGGAGATTAAAGTTATTGCAGGGAATGCAGGCAGGAAAAACTCGACCTCAGAAGCAGCCAAATGCAGGTGTTCTTCTGGATGCATTGTTTAAAAAATGGCAGCTCTGCACAGTGTGCAGAAGTGACTGGACATATTCTTTCACCTAAGGCTCAGGTTACCAGAGCTGAGATTCAAGAGAAGCCATTCCTAACAAGGAGATTTTTTTAAAATGGTGACAATCACATGAATTTGCCAGCATTTTTCAAAAGCCAAACAGAAGGAATGGCACAGCACCAGTGGCTGATAGCTCCCTCCTGGACTGAGGTTTGGCTCATGTTCCTTGCTCCCAAGAGCACTCCTCTGCTCTTCAGCAATCCCAGCAGAGGATTTTGGGAGAATGCTATGGCAGCTGCTGGAGCCCAAAAGGCTGGAGTGCTGAACAGAGGGAAGTTACTGGAAGATAAGACCAAAGAACAGCAGCAGCAGGTTGGTGTGTGGGGAAGCCTGGCATTACTCCATTTTTGTTGGCCATAGTGCATCTTCCAAAGCCAGTTTTGGATGGAAAAGCATCAGACTTTTCTCTCCTTCAGCACCATGAGCAACTCCCTTGTGCTGACTTGCTGCAGCAGGTCTCAGGGGGCTGTGGATACACGAGAGGCAGCCCAGCTATGGGGTCCATTTCAAACACTCCTGCCTGTCTGGGGTCCAGCTGCCATCCCCTGGGCTTCCCCAGAACTGAATTAGGAACTGCCTGTGCTAGGGAGCAACTGCTGAAAGTCAGGCTCAGAGAACTCTTACTGATCATACCTTGGCATGCTTCTTCTTTAAGGCATTCAGCTCCTTCTGCTGCTTCTTTAAATGCTTTATATAAGCCTGAAAAAAGAGAAGCTGGGTCAATTCTTCTGGGGCCATATTGAATTTAACCAGGTAAAATCCTGGCTACTTTAACCAACCAAACTTGTGTCAATACTTACCTTCATCTGCTTTAAATCTTCTATCTTCACTTGAGGAATGAGGTCTATACCTGGGAAGGTATTGATACAGTTTATCTAAAGCTTCATACATACTAGTTTATCTCATATTCTAAATTTGAGTTTTACACAGCAACCTACATTTCACTTAACAATTAATTAATTAATGGTTTTCACCACATGAAAAAAATAATTACAGGCTAATGAGAAAATTGTTCATCAAGATCTAGCTAAAATCCGGAAATTTCCTTTTCCCATGCACTCTTCAATCAATTGCCTTGTGGAAAAAATGGAATCAATGAGTGTGTTTTAATCTCTTACAGTTCTGAAGTGTCAAAACACAGCAGTCTAAGAATTGAGAAAAGGCCATTTTTGCAAACTCAGCAAACCATTCATGAATATTAAAACACCTCAGGAATTTTGGTTCCTAGCTGGAGCTTGCTCTGGCACCACCTCTTGCAGTGGGGAGGTTTCTTGGGTAGGGCTCTACATGACTACAAAACTGGGGCTAGGTGTGCTTCTCCCCAGCTTAAAACAGGAGGGAAAATCAGCTTGCAGCCTGCGTGGTAACAGAAATAAAATCTGCATTTTGCTTCACAGCAGGCTATGGGAAAAGGAGCAGAAGTGTGCTCCAAGAGTAAAGGAGAGGTGAAAAATGAAGGAGAAACAGAAAACCAAAAGAAGTGAAAATTCTAATGAAATTTCAATCACACAAGACTACCAGTACTATGTAGAATGAAAATGAAATTAATGAAAATGTTTTGGTCACTTTAACTGCAATGCAAACAAAACCTGATCTCATTTAATATTTATGCTTTAATACATGCTTTGTGACATATTAAGTGCTTTTTAAAACCTCCTGAGCACATCCTACATGTAAGTGTTAATAAAAATGCCAATACAATGCCATGAGAGCTGTAATTTTCAGGTTTTCCTGAGGTTTCACACAGAAATGTTGGCCTGTGTATAAACATAATGCAGACATATTTAGTTAACTGCTCTTAATAATGTCTATGGACTGTAAGATTTCCCTGGCCTTGGAAAGGACTTTCTGGCTTTTAAGGTGAATTTAACTGGAAAATGCTCAGACACTGTAAAAGGGAAAAAAAACGAGGGGGGGAGGAGAGGCAGGCAATCTCCTTAGGGAATATGAAATTTTCTTTTTTTGGGAAGTATATAAATTTTCTTTTTTTGCTCAAGTATATGGTATCAACATTAGTCTAGCAAATGAGACAGGAGCAGATGTAGGCACAGATAGAGGCTGAAGTTTCCAAACCCACAGGTGATCTGACTCTTACTGAAAACCTGAGACCAACAAAACCCCATTCTTGTGCATTTCAATGCCTTCCCCATTTGCTGCTCAAGTAGTGTCTAACAGCAAGATGAGCTGTGTATTTTAGCAGTGCTAGAATCACTCAGATCCTAGTGAATCACAGAGATGAGAAACACAAACTAAGGAGCATTCCATGGGGTACAGAAATGAGCAGCTCTATTTTAACATGCAAGAATAGGGATGGAAACTGCAGTCAGGAGACCTCAGGCCTGCATCAGGCTGCTGGGTTTCTAAGCAGGCTTCCTCAGGATGTTATTTGAAAGGATTTACTGCATAGAACCACTGGACAGAACATTCCCTCAGCTGTCCAGGCCTGGCTCCATGGCCAGCAGGAATCTGTTGTCACCCCAGCAGATTTCATGCTTGATTAATGCACACCAACACTTGTGCCCCTTGGCCATGGCAGGTGAAGAGTGAAAACACCTCTCTGCATGAAGTGCCCTGGGGGTCACACCAGGGAAGAGCTGCTCAAAGAGCTCAGGTGCCAGAGACAACCTGAGGCTTTGGTTCACTGCCAGAGAAATGGCACTTGGCTTCCCAGGAGATCCCTTCCCCAGAGTGTGCCCAGCCATGAGTGCTTAAATCTGAGACCAGGAGCCCTCTGTGCTCCTCTTCCCTCCCGGCAATACCTCTGGGCCAAGCAGAGAACCACATCCTAATTCTTGTGGCCCACTCACAGAAATATCTATTGTCCTTCATTCAGCTGTACAAATTTGCTTTCTCACTTCATCTTCATTATCTGTGACGATATGGGAGAAACAAAAACTCCCATTTGACTGTACAAAATGACTTTGTAGAGTGAACGGTGAAGAGTTAGGAAAAATTATTCACTTATAAATGAGCACATCTGAATTTTTTTTCCCAAAAACATGCCATTTCCATTATCACTATTCAGAGTAAAACCACACTGTGAAAACATTTCTAATTGTTGGGAAATCTCTACAGAATCCAGTGAATTCTAAATACCTTTAATTACTTAACTCTGCAAGCCTGCCAAGGGATTTGTGAGGGGAGAAAAAAAAGCAGCAGAGTTTCTGTGGACTATGCCAGACAACAGTCACTCCTGTAGGCACTGCTCCAGGAATCCTTACTAGTGAGCTATTCCCAGAGCCATGCAGGTGATGGGTGCAGTGCACACAGAAAATCAAACCCCAGCTGTGCCCAGGGTGTGCAGCTCCACCAGGAGGGCACTCTGTGAGTAAAGCTGCACTGCCCTCACAGCTGCCAAAGGGAGGCTGCTAAGGATGAGTGTGTCCCAGAATGACAGCTCCCTGCTGGCAGAGTGCTGCTGTGGGGCCCTGGGAGCCCCAGAGCACTGGCAGGACCTGGGTACCTTTCTTGGCGTCGGTGCCAGCGCCCAAGCCCGCGGTGGTGCTGGGCCGGAGCTCAGAGCTGCTCTGAGGAGTCACACTGGCCTTGGGATTGTTGGCCTTCCCTTTCCTGTCGTTCTTGGAGGTGTCATTGGGTACATCAGCTATGTCACTCTGAAAGAGACAGCAGGACACACCGATTGTTCTTTGGCCTGTGCTGTAACAAGTGGGAACATTTCTGGCTTACTGTAAACAGAATGAAATTGCAACATATTTTCAAACAACACCACAGAAAAGCGTTTGTAACCTATCCCAAGTAGCTACTTACTAAAATACAACTCGGTCCCCACTTATTAAAATCTCTCCTCCTAAAGGAGGTACTAATGTGATCCATGGAAAGCCAGTGAGTATTTCAGTAACTGACATAAGGCAGACAAAAAAGCTTATATTTGAAAATGAGAAGGGATAAGGTGCATTGACTGGAGAAGGACCAGTTCACTTTAAATAAAGAACACAGCATGGACACAAGTGGGTTGTGTTTGTCATCCATTCTACTCACAGTTTCAATGCCCATAGCTCTCATTTGGTCTGCTCTTTTTTCTGTGATAGACAAAAATTTCTTTGGATCTGATAAAGCATCCACGATATCTGTAAGGAAAAAAAATAATTGTGAGCTGTGGAGGCATCTGGAAATGAGTATTTTACAAAAGCTTGGTTCTATCCCTGTTACTATGAGACATGGCTTGCAACAGGAGTCCAGCTTTCTGTAGGGAATTTGGCAGGGCTGGAAGTGCTTATCCCACAGCACCTGGAACATGGAACAGCTCTTAATGCACCAAGGTGTGGTTTTAATCCAGGAACCTGATTTAAAAAACCCCAGTGACTCTGTCAGACTGCTCTAACTTCCTCCCAGTTACTGACTGCACAATTTGGGACCAGGATGGGATCTCCTGAGCCACAGAGCACTAACTCTGTCCCTTGGCTGAGGGGTGCTGACTGACTGGGGACTGCAGGGAATTGCAGAAAATGCCACTGGATTTCCTAGCTAAAGAGCAGCTTCAGGTGGATTAAAGCAATCAGGTAAATCTATTCTCAGCAGCCTTTGTGATATTCCATGCTTGGGCCATGACAGGCTGTGGAATGGCTTTTCTAGGCATGACCAGCACCTGAATCTTGCATGTGACACAGCACCAGCAGTGGTAGCACAGCCCTGGCTACCACACAGATCACTGATTCTGTTTCCCAGGGTAGTGATAAATGTGCAAGCACGGCTTCACTGCCTGACAAAGTCCTGGGAATTTTTTACCTGCATTTCAAATTATCTCTTCCTGTGCTTAACTCCAAGAGACAAAAAAGAAGTGAAAATATCCAACCCATCAAGAGGTTTGGCAAGGAACTTTTTGTTCAAAGCAGGGGCTGGGCAGTACCATCCCCCTCCCAACCTGAGCTGCAGAATGCTCCTCTGAAGCCACAGCTCAGACAGGCCTCCCACTCCCACAGAAGTTGTATTAAACACTCAGCACTGCCCTTGAGATCTGTTTGTCCACACCAACAGGTCATCTCCAGCAACTGCTGTGACCCACTGATGTCTCCTGAAACTTACTGCACACAGACCAAAGCTGTGCAGGATTTATAGCTGAGCCCTGGGTGTTTGTCCCCTCCCTAACCCACTGAGGATGTCCTTTTGTCCTTGTCAGTGCAGCCCCAGGGCTACCCTGGCAGCACAGGCTGCAAACATCTCAGTTTCACCTGGGAGCTGAAGGCAGGAGCTGCCAGGTGAGGCTGCCCAAGGTGTCTGGGAGAGCAGCCCCTCTGTGGCTGTGCCAGGGACCACAGCAGCACCTGCCCAGGCTCAGCCCTGCTGGGGGAGCTGACCCACCCTGCCCTCTGCTCCTGCCCCCTCTCCCAGGGAGCTGAGCTGGGCTGGGCAGGGCAGCAGCATCCTGGGGGAGAGCTGCAGTTAACTCCACAACTCTCAGAGTCACTGCAAGAGTGCACCCAGCACCAACCTGACAGCCAGGCTTACTCACTGCACAGCTCCAGAATAGAAATCTGGAGACTGCTGCTTCATTTGCATCACTTTGTGCCATTATTGTGGTTTTACTGGGGGCTGATGCAAATAAACCACAAGAAACTGCAAAGCTATAAAATAAAAAAGGAAAGCACATCTTTGAAAGCCTACAATGCATCACCTTCTCTAGTTATTATTCAGGGCACATTTTAAATCTTACTCATACAGGTTAAAAAGACAAAAAAGAAAGAAAAAAGAAAGTAGGCAGCTACTGACTTGAGCTGTACCTTCCTACAGGTTTGCTAGAACAACCATGGAGATCCTAATGATGGCTCATAAAACAGTGAGAGGCTCACTGCAGAAGATAAGTGATTAAAATCCACATGCCAGCAGAATGCTCATGATTCCACCTGGGTGTCAGAAGTTACTGCCAGGTGTTCCCCATGCTGCTGCTCTGCATCAAGGAGGAAAACACAGCCAGCCTGTCTGGGGAGGGAGAGCAGAGCTGATTTAGCTCCTGCTCATATGGAGGCTGCTGCTGCCATGCTGACAGCAACTACAAGCCCAGCCCTCCTTCCAGCAGCACTTTACTGCAGCAGCCCTGGTGCTGAGGGGAGCAGTGCTTTCCCACCTCTATCAAACAAACCACCCACAGCACTGCTGGCACTGTGGCACACCACTTGCAAACTCTAAACTGCTGTTGAAATTCTCTTGGGAAAACCAGTCTTTCCCTTCTGCAGGTGCACAATGCAGTTAAAAAAATGAATGAAACAAATATTTTTTCCTTGTGGGTCCAGCACACTCAGCAGCTCAAGCCACATGGAACACAGTGCTAAGTTTAAATTCTGTTCTTAGGAAAAGTCTGGTGCCACTGAACATCAATCCCAAATCAGAACCACGTCCTTAGCTGAGAAAATATTTCAAGTGAGTCATTTGCTGCCAAGAGCTTCAGTTCAGGTAAGAATTAAAGGGCACACTCAACATGTCTCTCAGACTGATGGGTCAATTACCCTTGAGAAGCTCAGCTTTGGGCAGAAGCTCACACTCCTCTGGAGACAAAGGTTAAACACTGGGGATGACACGTGCTGCACAATGCCATGCTGGGGCTCCAGGGCCCGTGGCAAACCTCCAGCTGAGTTGCCAGAAACCAGGATTCCACGTGTGAACCACACAAAGGCTCCTGTAACACTTTTTTCCCATGAAATGTTGCTACTGAAGTCTCAGCCTGTTAATTTTTTAAAGGCTGGATAAGCACCAGACTTGAAGACAGGTTAGGTCAACCTTCCCTTCCTCCAGTTTCTACTGTGGAAATCACTCAGAGAAGTGCAGCCATTCTTTGCATGGCAGCAGCTTTGAAACAGGTTTTGTGAAGAGAAAAACACTGGTTTGATCAATATCTTTCATCAGCAACCCCTGAGGTAATTGCTGCAGAGTCAGAGCTCCAGCATTTTGTGCAATTCCTATTTTACAGTTTTAAATGATTTATGTATTGTCCAGTGCACAAGCAAATTTCATCTGGGGTGCAGAAGCCCTTTCTGTCAGGGGGAACTAAGCATTACACAGGTTGTAGTGGTGCAATGATTATTCTCAGCTCTTTGCTCCCACACACACCTGGCAATTTGCCCCTGCTCAGAATAAGTGACCAGAGCTCTGCCAACCTGATCGTGGAAATGGCTCACATGAAAATAACTTTCCTGAGAACCCAAACCATTTAAACCACACTAAAGACATGTAAAATTGGGAGAGAAACATGCAGAGACGTTCTGGATGCTGAATTATCTCACTGACCTTTTACAAAAACACGCCAGTTTTCCCAAGAATACAGAACTGGTTTTGTTTGGAAGAAACTATGTTTCTGCATGCATGTTTTTATATTTCTAGGCCAATTAATACAGATAAAGCATATCCTAACCTTACAGATATTTATGTCAGACAATATGTAATAAAATAAAAGACTCTAAATTGTCAACAGAGAAAACCAAATTGAGCTAAGTAGTAGTAGCTTATTTTCCACATTATTTTCTCATTTTAATACACCAATGCTTTTATCATCAGCAGAGACAGGCATTGGTCAAAAAGCAGATCTCTCCCCTCGTTATCCAGGGGTTCCAAGGAGTTGCAGAAAGTCAGGAATAGTGAATGTCCCAGTTACAGAAAGTCAGGAATAGTGAATGTCCCAGTTACAGAAAGTCAGGAATAGTGAATGTCCCCATCCTCCAGCCCTGCACGTGTGCTCCTGGCTGGCACAGCGCCCCTGGAGCCCCCCAGGACTTGCCCACCAGCACTCAAGAGGCAGAGCACAGCGAGCCAGAGGCTGACCTCACCTCCAAAGCCATCAGGCACGTAGGTTTTGAGCACAATGTTGCAGAAGACGGTGGGAAGAGAAAGGGGCTTGTTGCCCTCGTTGCGCAGGGAAATGTGTCGGTAACCTGCCTGCAGCCCGTCCAGAGGCAGGATCCTCTGGCCAATCAGCTTGTTGTTGTCATCATACACTGCTATTCTCAGGACAGCAAGGTCAGGCAGGATAACCTGGAGAGGCACAGAGCACACACATGTCATGGCACTGCCAGAGCAGATCCCTCCTGGGCATCAGCTCGGCGCCAGAAACTGCCAGCACTGCAGGACCCCAGGCTTCAAAATGAAATCTTTCCTAGAAAAGCATTTGTCACCCTAAATAACGGGTGGATTTCAGGTGATGTAAATCCTGGAGCTCACAGTTACACCAGCTAAACACTCTGTGTGTTCATTTCTCATGACTGAAGACTGGTGGCAGTGATAAGAAGGCAGGTAAATACTGCATGGGAAATGACAGATACAGCAGCAACCAAAGGGCAGGGAGTGCTGGATCAGGGGGAATTATGACAGAGATGGGATTTGGGAGGCATCCAAAAGGGCAAGGAGAGTGCAAGCACAGGCTGCTGGGGAAGTCTGAGCTGCTGCACTGTGTGCTGCCAGCAGAGGTGGCTGGGCTGCACTCAGGGCTCAAGGCATGCACAGAGCAGGGATGCTGCAGCCTCCTGCCCTGCCCAGCTGGGCTGACAGGACAGGAACAGAGATCCCCTGCCCTCCCTGCAGCAGAGGGGCTGCCTCTGTGCATGCAGCACTCAGGAGGAGGCAGACCAGCAGAGTGCAGCTCCTCTGCCAGCCCACCCCAACCACACACTGGGAAAGATCCCCCTCCTTCCATACCTGGTGCTACTCACCAAGGCCTGTGGGACAGAAGGGAAGAGCTCAGGGAGCTGTGTCTGCCTGCTCCCTGCCACCTTCCCCTGCCACTCCCACTCTCAGCCTTGGGGGCACAGAGTAAAGGCTGCTTTTGGTCTCTGAAGCCATGGGAGCAGATACCCCCATGGATATCCTGCTCTACTCAACCACAGCTCTGCACTCCCAGCACAGGCCACCACCAGCAGCTGCTCCCTCCTCCCCTCACACCACAGAGGGACAACACAGAACCCAGGTCAGAGCGACTGGGACTTTATTGGAACTGAAATAAAAATGAGAAAACAAGACAGGAGAACAATCCAACACAGTACCTGAGAACAACTGTGTGGGGTTAAGCATCAGCCTGAGGAGGACACTGCAACCCAGGCAGGGCAGGTGAGATCTCTCCCCTAGAGGGCACAGATCAGCACATCTTTCATTACACCATGCTCTCTGACACAGATTTGCCAGGGTGGGGACTGAATTTATTGTTCCCTCTGCATTCATTTGTTCTGTTGTTCCCTGCTAAGCACTTCCACCCTCTCACGATGTTTTAGCACTGCACCCCGTGCCTCCAGCATCTCCAGCTGGAGGAACCCTTCCTGCTGTGCTCCTGCCACTCACCTGCTGGATCTCCAGTGGGAGCTGAGTACATTGCTAAGCTCTGATTAGGGCCTGAGGTGAATAAAAATATTCTCCTGGCTGACCTACGAGTTCAAGAGAGCGTGTGACCACGGGATTGCTCACTGGAGAGCAGTAATGAGAAATACTGCCCTCATCTCTGTACCCACGGCCCAGCACACAGGCTGCACTGGAATTTCTGGCCCTTTTGATATAGAAATCAGACAGCAGCAGATGCTGGCCACATGGCCAGCAAGCCACGGGCAGCCACACTTCTTGTACATAAGCATCTTCCCTGTGCTCCTCACACACAGAGAAAAGCACCTGAAGTCACATTCCTTCCAGAATATGAGTTCAGAAAAAACTCTTGTGTCAACTAAATTTCTCTTCAAAACTGGCTATGCTGTCAGGAAAGCAGATGAAGTGTGGAATGTACCCAAGTGTGAAGAGTTATCACCACTCGGCACCAAGTCTGGCACTCGGACTAGAAGCCTGAACTTTGGGATAAAAGAGCAACAATTCTGCATGACAACAAAACAGGTGTAAGCAAAACAGATGTTATCCAAAACAGCACTGTGACACATGTAGTCTGGATGAGACTCCAGGCAACAGAAGAAAAATAAAATAAAAAAAAATATATATATGTGTGTGTGTATCATATATATATATAAAGACTGAGAGATAAAAACTGAACACGGACAAATGGTCTCTCTCTTTAAATCCCCCATGCCAAGAAAAAAAGGGTTGTTTTTTCTTTCAGTATTGGAAAAAAAGAAAAAAATAAAGAAGAAGGTACATGATGCACATGGACTACTGAAGGAGGGAGCTGGCAACACGCCTGAGGAACACAGCACCCTTCCAACTTTTCCATGTAATGACATTGACCTTAGCTTTGGATGCAGCATCTCACCTGCCCTCTGGGCTGAAGGAACAGTGCAAGATAGCAGCCACTGCCAGGGCAGGGAAGAAGGAATCTCCAGGGAATGATGGTGTCCACCAGCGGGGCTCACTCTGAGCAGACTGCATACCTTGAACACAGGCATGGTCACAGAGGAGGTGGCTACCTCCAAGTGGGAGGAGGAAGCAAAGGGGAGGAAAAAGCCAAATGGAAACAAAAACAACAAAAAAAAATCATGTGACAGCTACAGAGGTTATCCGTTAGAAAAATAAAACCAAAGCAAAACCAGAAAGAAAGCAGAACCAAATCAAGGCAAAACCAAGCGGGCTCCTGAAAGCTGCCTTCAGCTTTCCGTGTTCACAGCAGCAAGCAGGGCCCTAGGAACCCTGGCCATGGAGCAGCAGCGGTCCGGGCCAGCAGGGAGGGCTGGCTGAGGAGGGCAGGGCAGCCAGGGCCAGGCTGGGCTCTCACAGATGCCACCCTACCTTCCTGAAGACAAAGGACTCCTCGTTGTAGACGGGGTTCAGGCCGTTGTTCATCACCATGCGCGTGCGGAACTCCTTGCGGATGGTGTCCGTGGGCAGCCCGTACATGTCCACCTCCACGTAGGTGCCAATCTTCTTGTCGGACAGGAACTGCCCAGAGATCACCTGCAACACAGCAGCACAGCGAGGAGAGGCACTGCAGAGCAGGGACATGGTGCTCACTCCTACTGGCACTGCTCTGAGGAATGCTCCACAGCCGACAGCTGCGTTCAGCTCCTGGCGTGCCAACAGCGTGCTGCCAACTGCACCTCCAGGAAGAGCTCCTGTGACCAGACATGGAAACACAGCCTTCACCTGAAATGGTGGCACAGCAGCATCTCACAGATGCATTCACTGTATGAGAACACTGAATGGAGCAACCAGAGCGGGCACTGCTCTTCTACAACTTCTACCACTCTGCTCAGAAGCACTTTTTACTAGGGTACATCTCGAGCACAAGAGCTGAAAGGAAACCATTGCTCTGCTTTCACTCAGGGGAAGGTTTGAAACTAATCACGGGTCAGTCTGACTCCATATTGTGTGTCTGGAAAGTGCAGGATGCTCAAAAAGTGAAAAACCCAAACCCCACAGGATTCCTCAGTGCTGTTAGAGATACAAAGACTTGTTGCCATTTCACCCCAAGTCAAGATTAATCCAGCCACAGCAGGTGATTACTCCAGGGGAAATTTTTATTTCACCAGAAAGATCTATTACTTAAAAATACAGCTAATGTTTTCATGACTACAATCAAGGAGGGAAGAAAAAGACTGAAACATGATTTCACAGAACTAAGCTCATTTCAAATCCTGTTGCTCCCAAGACCTAACATCCTTCTGGGGAACACTCTGGATAACAGATGTGAAAAGTTTTGTGGCTGAGGGGTATCATTGCTGGCTTTTGCTCCACTCAACTCCTTAATTACAAAATTTGCATGGAATTTTATAGTTTTAGTCACAAAAGAAAAGTAACTGTCAAAATGTATGACCCAGGAACCATCTGATCCCACTTCCTTCTTGGAGGGACTGTGCTTTGATGACCATTTAAGAAAAACAACATTAGTAAAACATGCTTATTCTTCTAGAGGTGCAAATGGAGCTTAGTTCAGCATCTGGAATGTGTGAGGAATGCCTGGCCAGCACAGGTGTGGAACTGAAAGGCAGCCCTTGGAAAATGCTAAATGAAAGCTGAAGCCTTTTGCTCAGGTTTTACAATTGTCAGCCTCCTCCCAGAACTGGGTACCTGGCCATGCTGTAGAACTGCAGCAGGAGTTTCATGGACTTTGTTACTCACAGGTAACTCCAGAGTAAGGGCCTGCCTCACACCAACCATTTCCCTCCATTCATTCTGCAGATATCCTGTCCCTGTGTGCTCAGACTCCTCCCTGCTCTGTGGGGACAAGTGATGCTGTGCAATTTCACACTGTGCATGGCAAGGAACTCCACTCCTTTACCTGTCTGTGTGGGCTCGTGGATCTCAAAAAGCCCATTGTGCCAGAACACCAATGTGCAGTAACAAGACATCGTTTCCAATTCTATCATACTCCACTCAGACCAAGGAAACAGCAACATTAAAAAAGACAAAAAAGGAAACAATGTGCTGAAATCTGCCCAGTGCAAGCCCACTGAGTGCATATCTCCTATTTCTGATGATTCTGAATGTGCTTTGGGGAGTGAAGGCAGCTGTCTCTGCTGCTTTACCTGCACAGAACACGTTGCAGCAATAACCCCATCTACAGGAGTTTCAGAGAACGGGTCGAACGTCCTGTCCGGCCGCCGCATGAAATCTGGCTTCAGCAGGTACCTTAGTGCAGGGGAAGAAGAGAAAATGATCCTCGACTGCAAATTAAAATGGTGTTAGATGCAAATGAAATGGATGTTCTCCCTTTAAACAGTGAGCTCTCCTAAGCAGTGCAAAATACAGACTCTTTCCAGCTGCAAGTGTGAGGAAGTAAAAGAAAGCATTACAGTGGTGTGGAGCACATTGCAGTTGTTAGATAAACACTAATTTTCATTTTGAATTACCAGCTACTGAGAGATGGAATCAGTGCGGGATTTTAAGATAAAAATAAATGTAATATAATCAAGGACATTTCAAAACAACTGAATAATACAGTTTAAAAATACAGGGAGTCACCATGTAATAAACCACAGATGCTCTCATTTGTTTTAATTCTTTAACACTTTGGAAAAGCACAGAGGGATTTTTCAATTTTATTTTTCCAGATGAAGCAGTTCCTTACCGTTCAAGACTCATACACTCAATTTTCAGCTTGAAGCTGATTTTTTCATTGTGGTTATGAAACCTTGGGGGAAACAACTGCTAATGTCAGTGCTGACAGATTGTTAATTATAGCAGCATGAAAGGTACCACCACAATAACACTCACAATGCCTCCCTGAGGACCTCACACTGCATCAACACATCAACGAAGCCAATTTGTGCTCTGGTGCACCAAAACCCAAGGATTCTGCCACCAAAATGAAACAGCAGTGCATCACTGCAGAAAGGCTGCACATTACAGACATCCTCTTCCACCCATGGAAGGAAATGTGCAACTGGCAAAATCTTGCTAATTCTGTGACCCTGACAGCAAAGCTGCTAGAAGATGAATTTTTCCCCACCCTCAGTCTCTCTAGTGAATACTGGTACACAGTATGATAAAGGCCTAGGCAGAATTCAGGGATTAAAAATGCTAGAAAAATTCCAGTGGAAAGAATGCCAGTGTTTTCATCTTAATAACACTGTTTCTGTTTGGAAGTAAAATTACTCTTTTTTCTTCCATTAATGAAGTGATTTCTTAATATTTGGTTAATTGAAAGCAGGGTGGGGGAGAAGGCAACTAACTCTCCTTAGCCTCTGTTTTCAGCCTGCTGCAATGAAAAAGGCTGAAATGACCTCGTTTGATCAGCATGAAAGCTGCAAATCTGAGAAAAGAGGAGTACAGGCAGAAGGAAATGCTCAGTTTTTCACTTCCCTTCTGTGACTGAAACACCACCTCATTTACAATGCATATCAGAACACTACCATGCACTACCACCACATGATTATCAAAGCACTGATCTAAGAATCCAGGAATTTGGTTGATAATTTTGCCTGTCCTTCAGAGAATTTGGCAAAAGCAAGCAGGTACTCTTTTACTAAGCTGGTGGGTCCAACAAGAAAGGAACCAAACTCTGCCATAAGAAAGCTTTGGTTTTCTTCTGCTCTTGTTGTTTTGACTGAAATCCCAGAGAGTGCACCTTGGTCAAAGCCAAGAGCCTCTCCTGGAGTGCTCACAGCTGCAATAAAGGCAGGGGATGGCCAAGCACTGTGTCCTTTCTGCAAAGGAGCAATTTTACCAAGCTCCATCTAGTCAGACTTTCTGTCTGAGTGAGATCTGCAGCAGTAAAAGAGCAGCTCCTTCCCAGGAAGAGTCTGCAGATTCTGATGTGCTTCTGGACTGTCCTCTCCTGTGATTCATTAAACTTCTCCTCTTCCCCTGCTGCTAATGACCAGGCTATCCTATTAAGGCCCCTGCTCAACATGTGAGAAAAATCTGTCAGCATCCCTTGAACATCCTTTGTCATGCAAAAATCATGAGCAAGAACTTAGATGAAACACTTCAGGACTCTCTGTGAAATCTGTGCTCCAATTAAGAGTGCATAGGTTAAATATATGTTCCCTGTGTGTTCAGATTCCACTTGTCCAAGTAAATTTGGCAATTCTGTGAACTGTGCAATCAATCTCCACTCTGAGGCAGATCTTCAAAGAAAGGCTGAGAACAGAAGGTGGGGATGGATTTGAATAACTGTGTACAGTATTCATGATCTTCATAATATGAACACAATGCCTCTTGGATCCTATTTAAAATCTGGGCATAATTAAAAACATATTCATTAGAATGCTTCCTTCTGGGGGATAATTCTCCCTGAACTCTGATTTCTACTCCTCACCTAGCATCCCATTTTCCTTTTGTAACACGTAATTAATAGTGACAAAATCTTATTAAAGCCTCAGCAAAGGGCCCTGATGCACAGGGACAGCAGTTTAAATCCATCACTCACCCGCACGATCCATTGTACTCAAACTTTCCCTGATTCAGCTGCATTGCCAAATCTGCCAAGAGAGAGAATTTACTCACTTTCCTGCTGAACAATGCAGATCATGAACTAGATCAGAAAATATGACTGGTTTTCCAGAACAATAAGTTTAAATAAAAATGCATACAAACCCATCAGAAATAATAGGAAGCAACAGGAAAACTTCCTGGTTTTTTCACAGGAGTAACAGCTTTACCAAGCATGCTGAAGTCCATGCTGTGCCTAGGAAACAGTGTCTCCCTGAATTCAAACACACTTGGATGGCAGGGAAGCAACAACTGTGGACAGGCCAAGTGCCTGGGATGGGATTTCCATCACCTAACCTTTGGTATCCACAGTGCAGATTTGTGTCCACGTTTCTGCAGACCACTTTGAATAACAGAGGGATGCAGGAGCTCTAACAGTGCAAATGACCTCAGAATAACAAATACACCAGAGGAGACATCCTTGAAGAATGCATTCCATCACACTGACAGCCACCTCTGATGAAGCTGCCTGCAGCCTGATATCTCAAAGAAGGTGAGGTGCAAGTCCCACTGGTTTTCTGTGGACTGAGTTGAATAAAATACCACACCAAGAAACCACAAAGATCACAGCAGCACTGCTTAGTTTCAACATTTGAAAGCATGTGAGTTTTGGCGAGTGCACTGTTACAGCACTTGTAGAGGGAGACACATCATGAACATGTAACAACCTCCCTCTCATCCAACCCAACTGTAGAAAGCTGCAGAAATGTTTTCCTGCAGCTTTCTACTTACAAGAGAATACAATCTGGTTTAGCAACAAAACAGGTATTTCTCTTGCCCAACTGACTGTACCTTCAAAGGGAACAAAATCTGTTCTGCTGGTGCTCTGATCCACAAAATACAAGACTGTCCTATGCCCATACCAGTTATTACTGGAGTTACTGGGCAGCTGTGACTTTTATTTCCTCAGTCATGCTGACAGCACAGCTGGATCACAGGAGAGGAACACAGGAAAGTTGCTCACTTCCACTTAGACAGCTACTGCTCTTAATGTGCAATATGAAGGGGTTGGGAATGACATGCAGTGGGCAGAGGCAGTGCTGGGAGCAGAGTGAGGTTTGTATTTCTTCTCCAGCCTCCCTGGCATGCCCACTAGAGTGCTCTGCAAGCAGCAGATTCCAGCACATCCCCTCTCCTGTTTCCTCAGCTGGTGAGCCTGGGGCACAGCTTTGCAGAGCAGAACTCAGGGGATGACCATGGGGAATGTCTGCTGTACCAAAGACACTGTTCAGGGAGGGGGAAGTGAGCACAAAAGCACTGCCACAGCCAGAAAAAGGCAATGGGAAATGGGTCTGCTATGTATCTGACTGAAGACATTTCTAGATGAACTAAAAATCCCCATCAAAACAACAGAAAGCCTGCCCTGCTACACTCACACCTTCACTGAACAGGAACAGTGCATCTTCTCTCAGATCACCCTGTGGAGAGGCATTTCCATTCCCTGGCATCATTCTCTCAGCTGGGATCTCAAACCTGAGCACGTGACTGCTGACACTTCCCAACAACTGGTCTAGAAATGCACTTGTCACACAGTCATTACTTTTTACCATCTTAATCAGTGCACTCCATCTTTGCTTTGCAGACATGCACCCAACTGTGCCAGAGCTGTGTTTTGTGAAAGCACTGCTTTCCCTGTAATTAACACTTTTCATTAATAAAAGCCATTGCTGTGGGAAGATGCAGTACTCCATTATTTTTCCATAGAAGAGGACTGAATTTTCCTTGTGTGCATGGCTGTTTTTATTGCTCCTTGTCTTACGCTCCCATGCTCCCACCCCGCTGGATTATTCAGCCATATGTCTGTTTCCTGCAGAAATGCCAGCAGCAAACCCATGGCATCTGTCTGCCAGCCACTGCCCAGGCCATTCTTTGGGAGGGAGGGTCACTGCTCGTGGCTGCCTACCTGGGGTCTGATAGTTCAGTGAGACCATCTGGCAGCCAGCGTTCCAGAAAATCTGAGGCATGTAATTACTGGAGTCCACACGGCCCCCCTTGGGGTAAATCCGACTCATCTGCCGCTTGTTGTAGCTGCAGAATTCATCAAGGAGATCAAACACAACATCACAGAGGGGCACATGGCCTGGGACCTCCAGCATTCCAACAGCAAAACACTCCTCTCCTGTTACTGACACTATTTCTCCTTCCTTTCCCTCTGCAGACACCCAGCACCGAATGTACAGAGGTAAATGCACTGCTTTACTCAGCACTGGTAGGAAAGGGGCATCAGGAGGTGAAAGGATACTTCACATTCAAGTCCCACTATCAAATCTCACTATCCAATCTCCCTATTTCTCCTTGCAGGAGGTAGCAGAAATGCCCCCTTTCCCTCTGCAGCCATGCAGCACTGAATGCACAAAGGTGCACTGGCAGGAAAGGGGGCTGAGGAGGTGAAAGGATACTTCACAAACTCAATGGCATGAGTCTTCAAGTAGCCCAGTCCCACAGACTCGTTGAAGGAGGACATGTTATGGTGAATATTACGTTCTAGAAAGAAAAGACAAGACATTTTAAAACACCTCTGTAATGACAAATCCCAACATAAAATCATGCACTATAGCAGCAGGACACAGCAGGTTTTGGTCTCTTTCCCCATTATCTATTACTCATAGAATCAAATTATAGTGATAAGAAATTTCACAGAATCCAATTACAGCGATGAGAAATTTCATAGCGTTTCTGACTCGCTTCTCTGTTTCTCTCCTTGGGAAATCAACAACATTTTCCTTTTTTGTTTAGGACAACATTGTCATTCAGAGCCTGCGCTGTGTGGCAGATAAGGCAAACCAACATGATAAATAGTCTGGTGTGCAGTATCAGCTCACTGCTGCCCACTGTGACAGCTGGGCTCACCTAACTGCAGAGAGAGATGAACTAAAAAGAACATTTCATTGGGAAGGCCCACAGAATAGAACCAACCTCAACAGCTTCCTACTCTCCCAGTAACTGAGTGACTCCATGTGGATGACTAATGGAATGACATGCTAACTCCACTTATCCAAGGAAACAGGTCTACAAACATACTGATGATGGTCATTAAACTAGAAAAGTCTTATGCCTTTATTTCTAAATTCAGGAAATGTAGAGATTAAAAAACTACCTAGGTTAAGCAAATACTTGTATTTCATTCAACCTTTTATGTTACCTTCTGCTACATCGAAACCTTGAAATTTTACAGGCTGAGCATAGTTGACCATTGTTGATAAATATGGATGTATATTGGTTGTGGCACCTACATATTTGTAAGATGCCATCCACGCTTGTTCGTCTTCCACAGTTACTAAACCCTGGAAACACATCAAAAAGAACAATCACCATTTCTGGCTGCAAACACTGCTGCTGGGTTTTTCAAAGGTGGGACATAACTATAAGCCAAATCTGCAGAAGGTTAAAGACAGTGCAAATTAATTCAAGAAAAGTGGAAGTTCAGTGTCACAAGGTAAACTTTATTTTCTTGCTGATATAAGACTCTCAGTGTTACAGGATGCATGCAAGAGGGCTGATGATAGAAGAGCTCCTAAGCAGTGGGTAAATATTACATGAAGTTAGTAGGATAACACTGGGATAAAAGATAAATATTCCAACAGCCTGAACAATGCCGGGAGCTAATGATCCATCTTTGTCAAATAAATTCCAAAAAGTGTGATTTAATATGCATTTTCTGATCAAAACTGTGTGTGCTTGGCACTCAGTAGAACTTCCTCACCATCAAAACACAAATGGGTTCCACTATTAATCTTTCCTAGCAGAAGCAAACAAAAATGTAGGAACCACAGCCTTCACTGGACAAGAAGATGTCACAAGACTGACAAGAGACACAGCATCAAGTTCATATTCTTATCCACCTCAACTGATAAAAACCTGAATCCATCACCTATATAAACATGTACTTTATTTATAACTGAACTGAGAGTTTCCTACAAGTATCTGATCTACTAGAAACCCACATCAGGAGACACTTTTAATTGACTCTACCTGTCCAATATTTGCCTTTCCCTAAACCAGTCTGAAACATTCTTTTCACTGAAATGATAAAAGAAAACAAATATCTCTGTCAAGCTAAGCAATCTCTGCAAATCCATCATGTTTTTCCCACTCATGCATTTTTGGTTGTTCTCCTACCAGAAGATCTGCCTGTAGGGTGACAGTGACCTCCTGTGGGAAGTACAAAGTGAATTCCAACAGTCAGACTGCAGCTCAGTGTTTGTTCCTCACTGACTCAGGACACAGTCAGGAAGAGGAAGCTGTCCCAAGCCCTTTCTGGGCTTGGAGGAACATGCAGCTCCCAGAACCTGCACTCCTGCAGCTCATTCACTGCCTGAGGTGGGAGACTACAGGAAAAGGGAACCCACTAACCAGGAATGATGGCACCTCTGCCTGCCAGGGGTGCAGGCACATCCCAGGAATGAAACCCACGTGAGCTGGAGCCATTTATACCTTGCTGGGAGACGATTACAGTCACAAGGAACACAATTTTGTGACTGCCCAGAATGACTGAGCTAGCAGAATGAGTCCAGGTACACACTGTTGTATGTGCATTTTGGACTGCATTAACCTTCCAGCAGCCCATGAAATCCAACTGACCCACATTGTAATGCTGGTCATCAGGGCTCAACCCAAGTGCTTTTCAGAAATGGGCATGTTGAGCTTTCACAGATCTGATCCCAAGATATGCCCACAGCACATCCCTGTGCTAGGAGCAAGCAGGTTTTTTTTTGGGGTTTTTTTTGTTACTTGGTCAATAGATGTTTATAGAGCTTAGGTCAAATTCAGGCCAAATTTACTCACTGAAACCAATTCTTTTCAGTTCTTAACTTCTGAAAGGCCATTGACATGAGCAGAACTGACCACCCACCTCCTAAAACCCAGGGCTCCTTGAAGTGCCTGCTGCTGACTGCTCAGAACAGCTAATCCTGACTGTCCTGATCCACCCACACCCACAAGCAAAGGAGCCCCGGGGAAAAGGGAGCCCCAGGACTGAGGTGCCTCAGTGCCAGGCAATGGCACCCTGCAGGGGCAGCCCTGTGCCTGCAGCAGTGACACTTTGGCTCACAGACAATGCACCAGCCACTGGTTTTACCTGACTCCCCTGCAGAACCCCAATTCTTACAGTAGGGCTATAATCTGCACTGTTCACAACTGTAAAACTGAGTTAAGAAAGGGGCAAGGATGGAATGTTTCCTAAAGTCTGCAGAAACAAAGGGATGGTTAGAGCAGCACAGGAGCCTTGGAGGGGATAGAGAGACAAGGGGCAAAGTCGATCTCCATGTGGTTTACACCTCCCCACCCCTCAAGAAAAGAAGCAGAACTCACTCAGAAGACAACACAGACTGAAACAAAGTGTGGTTATGAACAGGAGCAGCTGGAATGAGACAAGAGGAGGAGGAGGAGAGTGGAAAGAGGTGGGAAGAGTCTTACAGAAGGGATTCCTGGGAGAAGATAAATGCAGAAGTTCCAAGGGAAAGCAAAAGGAAGAAAGAGAGAGGAAAACAAAGTGTAGTCAGGGCAAGGGCAGAGGAAAGGTCAAGCAGGGATGATACATCTCAGCACCATTCAGAGAACAGCTTTCCCAGAGCATGAGACCAGATACTCCTAAGCAGGCAAAGGTCATGCACTCCTGTCTGTACCCAGGTTCTCTGACAGCCCTGACCCCAGCACAAAAGCACAGCAGAAGAACCCCTAGAGGACAAGAGGAAATAGAGTCACTGTCAAAAAAGGTGTGCTGAAAACTGAGCATAAAATTGTTAACCCACTGAAAATGCATGGTAAGTAATATGCATGTTATATATAAAGCAATAAAATAAACTACATTACATCCTGTGTCACCTTTTTATTGTTTTCTTGCTCAGAATCTTCAACAGCCTGAGGGAAAAAAAATATATATACATTACCCAAAGAAAAAACAATGGGAAACACTCACAGTAAGGAGAAAAAGATCCTCAAAAAACGAATGCATTTAGCAAAAAATAAACCCTTTTTCACCTTCCTGCAAGGCTCATCTGTTCCACACACTTTCAAAAATTTGTGTTCTATTCCAAATTTGGGTACACAAGATCTGAAACTCAGCCAGGGCAATAGGATGAAGGATGCCAGACAGTTAAACCAGAGCTATCACTAGATGCTGGGGACAGGAAGCTTCAGAGAAGAATGAAAGAATAACACACCCAGATAAAGATACCACAATAAAGATCGTCTGATCTGGATGTGCAAACCGCCAGGCTCTGAAAACTGAGGGTAAAGAGTGCTGTAAACTGTGCTTGAAATGCCCACACTGGAGAAGGCCTGTCCCAAGGTGTTTTTTGCAATGCAGCAGCCTGGTGCCTGCCTTCAGTCACAAGCTACCAGCACTGAGAATCTCAGATCAGAGCTGTCTTGGCACTGAGTGTGCACTCCTGCAGGATAAAGATCAAGTCACTGATCAGCAAAGGAGCAGAGAAGGTACCCAAGGACACCTGCTGAGGATGAGCAACTAATCTGGAAACAAACAAACAAAAATCCTCAAAACAACAACAACAACAAAGCCCCATCCAACCAAAACAGCCCAAAACCTTCAGGTAGTTAAGAGCAGGGACTCAGGGAATGCAAAGAAGTGAAATGATGCTGCAGTGGGAGGATCCAGAGAAGGGCAGAGGAAGCAAAGCTGATGGCTGAAGAGCTGCCAGAGGCAGGGCTGATGGCTCTGCTGCTGCTGCACACACACTGCTGTGTTCCACTCCTACACTTCTGTCTGCAGAAAGATCCAAAGCAAACCAAGGAGGAGGGAAGAAGTGGAAGAAGTGGCCAGAGCACTGGAGTGGCAGAGGAACATGATCTGCTAAGGTACCCCAGCCCTCAAGGTGGGCTCTGCTCTGCAGCAAGCAGCACTAATGCCCCCAGTGCCAGAGCAGCTGAGCTCTGAATTCCAACATCCTGGATCTCATTTCCATCAATAATATTCAAGTGACTGCTGGCTGCCATGGCCAGGTATGAGTGGAATACAGAGAACCTTTCCCTGGCTGCCTGAGAGAGCCCCTGCCACAAGCCCACTGGGAATTACTGCCCTGCTTTGCCTTTGTGCTGGAGGTGGAAGAGAGAGCCCACCCCAAGGGCTAGCCAATGCACATGCTGCAGGAGAAGCCTGCAGGGAACACGGAGTGCAGCCCTGCCAAAGTACTCTGGCAAGGAAGCTGATGTTCCACCTCCTCCTGGGATTCTGCACCTGGGATGCCAAGTGAAACACCAGAGGCTGGAGCAGGGAATGGTTTGCTGCCTTTAACTGGGATTTCTGCTGAAATCCTGCACTGTACACTGCTCCCTGCACAAGATTCTGCTTCCTCAATGAGTGCATATCCTACCTGAACCAGGGGAGGGGGCTTCTGGCTACAAAGCTTTGTGTTCTCACTAACCCAAAGGTGAGGGGCACTGGTGAAGATCTCAGGTTGGAATCTTGGGACAAGTGCTCTGGTGTCTCCACAAGGCAGAGTGCCTTTTGCAGCAACCTCCATGGGAAGTTTTCATTACAATATATATATATAAAGAAGCAATCCCACCTTTTTGACACTGATGGCAACAGCTTCTTTTTGACTGTAATCATCTACAGTAAGGTCACTTCCAAACTTGTACTCAGGATGAGCTTCCTCTTCCTGGTCAGCTGCACAGAAAACAAAAAGGATCAGTGCAGAACCCACAGCAGCTGCTGGTTTCTTTGCAAGGCATGAAAAAAATGACAGTTGAATGCACAGGTTTGGGTGGGGCACGTTTTAAAAACAGGACTAAAATCCAGGTATTAGATTTCTAAGAGTTAGTTAACAGTTTCCAAGTGCAGTAAATTACAACTAAGGCCTGAGATGGTTAGTAAGAGAAATTTTATTTGCTGTATTTTTGAAGTAATCAGTATTTTGCCTAGAAAAGGTGTTAAAAAATAGCCAATAGCCTTGGGAAATAACAGGAACTGGAGACAGAGTTCTTTAAATAATGATCTAAGAAGATGCCAGTGGCCAGGCTAGAGTGCATTGTCAGGCTCCTTGTGTGCCCCCACTACAGGGAATTGTTCTCATCTGCTTTTAAGGTGACTTTCCATTAGAACCTACAGTACTCAAAGCTAAAAAGCAAAGGGGAAAAAAAGTCAGAGAAATGAGGAGCAGGTGGCAGGCTAAAGCTGGGACAGTCACTGTGACACAGGGCACAGGCCAGGCCTGGCTTCAGACACTGGCAGGTGGGGTATGATTTACACCTTCTGAAGGTGCACATCTCAAACACACGGGGGGATCTCACCCTAAATACTTGTATTTTTATCTGCTGGCCACATCACTGGCTCAGAGCTGCACATTTACACTGAGGATGACTGAGGTTTGGCAAGAAAAATCCTTCCCTCATTTTATCCTTACACAGCACCATCAGTAATCCCCTCTGATGCTGACCCAAGTGCTCAACACTGACAATTGGTGTTCCCAAAGCAAGAACAAACCTCCTTAGTCTCTCTCTCCCAGACAGAATGAAAACCTGATTTGGCTGGTGCTCTAACACAACTTCTGAGCAGTAAATGGATGGTAAAATGGTCTGGGGAGAGGTGGCAAGGCTGGGCTCTGTACAGATGGCCCTGAGGGCTCTGAGCCCAGAGCTGCTGCTGCCACAGAGCACAGGTCAAAGGGAAAGGAGCACCCAGGGATCTGCCACAGGCAAGGTCTGAGAGCCTTCTCCAGGAAATCCTCACCACTTTCTATTTCCTCTTCATTATCATCCTCCAGGATATTTACAGGAGCAGCAGTTTCCCCAGCCTCCATCATCTTCTTCAGAGCATCAAGCTGTTCTGCTCACGAAAAATGAAATTAAATTAGTGGTGACATGAACAGTTGGTAGCACAAAGAAATGCAAGAGAACCATCACAAGTGATTCCCTGCTCCTCAGATCACTCTGTTTAATGAGTCCTCTGGCTTTTCAGCTGGTAATAAATTTTACAGAGTAAGTAGCACCAATCAGCACAGACTTGTTAGACCTGAAAAGTGGTCAGAAAGGGCTGTGCCCAAAGCCCACTGAAGGGAAGGAAAATCCTTCACAGAAGCACAGAAACAGGCAGGGAAAGGCCTCTGATGCAGCCAAGCTCTGCCTGAACCATCACTTTTGTCAAGCAGAGTGGCTGAGTGCCACAGCCAGTCCTTCCTTAGCCTCCTCCAGGGACAGGGACTCTCCCCCTCCCTGGGCAGCCCATCCCAAGGTCTAACCACCCCTAAATTCCCAGAGACTCAAAGGTCTCTGAGCAAGCCATTACTCCCTCTCAGGAGAGCCAGACAGCCTCCCCAGTGCCTGATCCTGCAGGGGAGGCAGTGCCTGGGTTTGCAGCTGGGCTCCCAGGGGCACTGCAGCCAGCCAGGAGGGGCACAGCCATGTGTCACTGCAGCCAGTGCAAGGCCTGGGGGCTTATCTTGGAATGGAGAAGGAGCAGGGCTTATCCTTACAGCCATGCTGGCAACTAATACAGCAACACTACTGTCACTGAAAGGAGATAAACATCACAACTGGCACAACAGCCAGAGGAGCAATTTGAAATTCCATTTCTCTTCATGCTTATCCTGGGAGAACACAGCAATGCAAACAGGCTGGTGTCAGCAGGGCTGACAGGAGACTCTATCTGCCTCACATTGCAGCTCAACCAGCAGTCTGATAAAAGTGCCAGGATTACATTTCTGGGGCTGGCTGTGCCTGTGCAGCATGCTGATATCAAGGCCTAGACTGGCACTCACAGGAAACACAAGGGCAAACCAAATGTTATTTACATATAGCTCCTATTCTTCCAGCACTAAGGTACAAACAATCTGGAAACTTTGGTAACCAAGTCTGCTTGCAGAGATCTGGACTTTTGTTTATTTAGTATTTGACAAACATTACTTACTCTTTTCTACTTCAGGTTTCAGCCTTTTATTCTTGATGAGAATCTTTCTTTTGAGGTCATTGGGAGATGGTAAGGCTTTCCCTTGCTCAAGCTGTAAAACAATTCAAAGAAAATGCTCAGTAACAATGACAGCCCTTTGGCCTCTGTCCCTGTTTGGGATCTGGGTTTAGGGCAGCAACCCCAAGGGGCAGTGAAGGAGCAGTGCCAGCTCAGGCACAGCAGCAGGCTGTGTGACTGCAGGTCCACAGCCTGCTCTCCTCTCCTTCCCTGGGCCAGGGGGAAGCTGTGCTCAGCTGAAGCTGCTGGATAAGCCAGCACTCAGGTCTCCAGCCTGTGCCAGCCTCAGCTGCACTGCTCTGAACGTTTTCCCCCCTCTCCTGCCTAGCAGGGGCATGGATGTGACCTGCACCTCCTCTCAGAGCAATTCCTGCTCCCTCCCTCCCTCCCTGTGGCTCACACAGCCCAAGGCACAGCTCAGCCTGTTATCATCTGATCTCTAAATAAGTCACTTTTTATGGTGCCCTGGAGCTGCAGCAACCCACCTGGAGAGTGGAATGGACTGGCACCAGGGCATGGAAAACTACCCAGTCCTCAGCCTGGTCATGGGGACTGGCTTGGCCAGCAGGGTCACAAATACAGCACTTCCCAAAGGCCAAGGGGACACACACATACACACACTTAGAAGTATTAACAAAAGTTCCACTTTGGGGAAGGAGAAAAAAATCCTATTCAGAAAAGAGGAAAAGTATGAAATGCTCTGATTTAAGCCCCATCACATCACTGAGGATAACAGAGATTTGGGTAAGGTGATTAGCACCCTCCCCACCTCAGGCTTGCTAAGAATTTTTCCAGAGAGTTGCTGGTATAATCACGGAATATTCTCTGTTGGAAGGGACCCACAAGGATCATTGAGCCCATCTCTCATACAGAGACTAACCCACAACCTGGCATTCTTAGCACAAGAACAGACTGGGGTTTCCAGCAAAGCCCAAATGATTCAGGAGCAGAAGGTATTTCCATAAATAGTGACAATTCTTAGAACTATTCAGATATTCTGATCTCTTAATCCAAATCTGAGCTAGAGAGAAGCAGCACTCCAGAAGAATAAAGCACCACGAATTGAAACCAAATAAAAGCAGCACAGGTGACAAATGACAGGCCAGAAAAAAAACCTAAAAGACAAAGCAAAACCAAAAAAACCCCACCATATCAACCCAGCCCCAGGGGAATGGGTGGAAACCTCCTTGTGGGAGGGCAAGGGTCCTGCCCAGCACCCAGGCAGGGAGGCTGAGCAGGGTGGGTGAGCACACTTGCTCTGACAGCACTGGGGCTGGAACTGCCCTGGATGTGGAACAGCCTTGGATGTGGAACTGAACTGCCCTGGAGGTGGAACTGCCTTGGATGTGGAACTGAACTGCCCTGGACGTGGAACTGTTCTGGATGTGGAACTGCCCTCGATGTGGAACTGCCCTCGATGTGGAACTGCCCTCGATGTGGAACTGCCCTGGAGGTGGAACTGCCCTGGACGTGGAACTGTCCTGGATGTGGAACTGTTCTGGATGTGGAACTGTTCTGGATGTGGAACTGCCCTGGAGGTGGAACAGCCTTGGATGTGGAACTGAACTGCCCTGGATGTGGAACTGTTCTGGATGTGGAACTGTTCTGGATGTGGAACTGCCCTGGAGGTGGAACTCTGCCTGGCTGTGTAATGTAACTCCACTAGATGTCAGTGCTGCAGAGCTCATCTCTGCCGGGCTGCATTCCCACACAGGGCCACCCTTGGATGCCCGTTGGGACCAACATTTGATTTTACTTTAAACCAAACCTGCCCCAGCCGAGTGCCAAGTCTCTCCTAGCCTGCCTCCCCCAGGCTCTGGCCCAGGTTTTCAGCTCCAAGCTCCTGCCAAGGGCACTTGCCCAGAGCTGCTCCTGCCATCTCTGCAGTTTGCCTTGTGAGCAGCTGGGGACTGAACCCCACGAGGAGGAGAGGACACAGAATGCAGGGGGGGCTCAGCTGTGCTGCAGAGCACAGGCAGCTGAGGCTAAACTCTGGGCCCTGAGGCATGGCAGCCTTTGGGCAGCCCTGATTTAGCCTCCCCAGAGAGCTGCTGGGAGCTCTCTTGCTGTGAGGGATGTGTCAGTGTGCTGGGAACCTTGCAGGGAACACTGCAGATTCAGTTCTTTGGGATGCACTTTTCACAGAATTCTCACAGAATGACCAGGTTGGGAGAGACCTTCAGATCACTGAGTCCAGCCCAGCCCCAACCCCTCAGCTGGCACCCAGTGCCACATCCAGGCTTTGTTAAACACCCCCAGGGATGGGGACTCCACCACCCCCCTGGGTAGATAATTCCAGAACTTTATCACCTTTCTGCAATAAACTATTCCCTAATATCCAACTTCTATTTCCCTCAATGGAGCCTGAGGCTGTGTGCTCAGTCCTGTCAGTGCTGCCTGGGGAAAGAGCCCAGCCCCCTGCCCACAGCCCCCTTTCAGGAGCTGCAGAGTGGTGGTGAGGTCCAAGCTGCCATCCAGCAAACCCTGTGTGCTGCTGGCCCTGCAGGGAGAGGCAGGAAAAGCAAAGCTCCAGGGCTGCCATGCCAGGAGCCCCTCCCTGCAAGGGAAGGCTGGGTCCTTGCTGCTGGGGAGCAGCAGGGAGCCCCAGCAGGCTCTGGGGGATGGCTGGCACACAGAGCCCATGCCAGGGAGCAGGAAGGCTCTGCAGGAGGGGCAGCCAGCACTGTGTAACAAGGTGCTAAGTCTCAAATCCTGTGTCTGTGAAGGGGTGCCTGCTGTTAGCTCCTGCCATGCAGGACAGTGGAGAGCATGCCTGCTGCAGTGCACTCCACAGCCCAAGGGAGACTGCAGGGACTCCTGGGGCTCCACTGAATTCTTACTGCACCACTGGGGCACCCAGAGCGCAGGGCCTGACCCAGAGCATGAAACATGGGACACTGTGCAGCTGAAAGAAGAGGCTTCCTCAGCTGAGACCCAGCAATTCATAAGTAATTGTTACAATTAATTGTTTTTGAACAGTGACTGGGAATTTCAGAGCGAGGAATGACCTGCAAAGCCAATGCATGTGGTGTGGTTTATGTGGGGCTGATATTACATCCCACACCAAGGGGGTTCCCCAGGCTGCCTGCCAGAGCCCTGCACAGAAGAGATGAAACAAATCAGATAAAGACAAGTTTGTACCAGAAAGCACAGCCACCCCAAAGCACTAGTCACTTCTGAAAGCACAGCACTGGCAGTGAACAGCACTAAAGGTGATGTGGGCTCAGTTTATCATCTCTTTTAAATAAAACTAACACAAAGAATAGAGAGACTGGCACAATATAACATACTGGATGTGTTTCTAGAGGCTGCTTCAACAGGAGATCTCCAAAAAGATCTTCACAGTATTTTGACATCTTGTACTGTTGATATTTGCTGGAAAAGATTATGCCAGTTAATTTTTAAATGTAAAAAAGAAATCACTATCACTCAGCACAAAAGAATAATGCTAAGTAATGGAGACATCCCCAATTATATACTGCCCACTTTGTCTGAACTGAGAAGTATTACTTTACTGTAATTATACTGTCAATAAAAGTCTATTATTTGACATAGATGAATTTAACGAGACCAAAAGAGTGGAATAACTGAATCTCACACAGCTAATGGAACATCCAAATACATTTCACAGCTTTGTCACAGATAAAAACATTGCCACTATTAAGCTACATAAAGATTGATTAGTATATTAATGATATATTAAGTGACATCCAGTATGCCTGCACACCCCCCCAGTTTTCAAGTATCATATCATAGTGTTTTAAACTATATCATCTCTCTCAGACAATGCACAACTTAAAAATTAACAGTGGGCACTACACACCTGCAGTGATTTTCAAATGAAAGAATGACAGGGTACTCTGATGTAACAAATGCTGTTTCCTTAATGGCTTGAATTACATCCTGCAAAAAAGCAACAACAGGATGCCAGTCAGAATGGATCTAATTAAAAACATAATCAAAGGGGTTTTTTATTATCCACCCCACCCTGAGAAGCACAGGGATGTCTTACATGTGCAAACAAAGAGAGAGGCAGAAAGAACCCTGTGCTCTGATGGCAGCCACCAGTGGGGAACTCCTACTCCCACAGGAACTCCTGCACCTCCAGGCCCTTCCCACAGTGAGGAACTCCTCAGACCACAAAGACATTTACTCTGTGCTGCAAAGGGCCCCAGGCTGTGAAGGAGTGGGGCAAGAGCAGAGAGCCTGCTCCCTGCAGGTTCTGTGGGAAGGCAGATGGAGCACAGGGTGGGTGGTGCAGGTCAGGAAAGGGCCCCAAAGGCTGGGCCAGCATCCCTGCCCCTGCCAGTGCATCCCAGTGTGAGGAGGGGAGGCTGCCCTGCCTGCCCTCCCCTGGGCTCTGCTGCCAGGTGCAGGGTGTTACCTTGAAAAGGATGTCTGTGCACATTGCTTTCCCATGGGTTATTATTGGCTCTTGGTCTTCACCTTTGCCATCCCAACAGTCCAGCTCCACACACCTGAGGGTCCAGGAAAGAAACTTAGTTTTTATTCCAGCTGAGCTACCTGGGACATGTTTTAGCAGTGATGGTCAGAGCAGCAAGTTGCAAATGAGTTTTGGGCATTGCAAACCCTTCCTAAGCTGTACATGTGCTATTTTATAACTCTGGAAATACCACCTTAAATATGGCATTGTGAGTCAGTATATTCTCATCTGGACAAGAATGTCTTTAGCACTGAGCCACTCTTCTTATTCTCCTTCTACTAAGTCAAGAAATTAGGCAGGAAATCATAAGTTCCCTGATTCTCATTAACATACAAACTTTGTCACTGTAAAGCAGAAAGCCCTCTGCAATTCTTCAGCTGTCATTCTGAGATCAAACTTCTGCTAACTTTCTCACAAACTCTCCTTCTATCATTTCTACATTCCTCTGCCTGGAATTGCTTTTGTGAGAAAAACAAATTCTTAAACAAACACATGTGTTTTCATTTGCCACACCAACACATTTACACATTCAATTGTACAAGATCTCAACACCAAGGCACATTATGCACTACTTTGCCCAGAGCTGCTCCTGCCATCTCTGCAGTTTGCCTTGTGAGCAGCTGGGGACTGAACCCCACGAGGAGGAGAGGACACAGAATGCAGGGGGGGCTCAGCAGTGCTGCAGAGCACAGGCAGCTGAGGCTAAACTCTGGGCCCTGAGGCATGGCAGCCTTTGGGCAGCCCTGATTTAGCCTCCCCAGAGAGCTGCTGGGAGCTCTCTTGTTGTGAGGGACATGTCAGCGTGCTGGGAACCTTGCAGGGGACACTGCAGATTCAGTTCTTTGGGATGCACTTTTCACAGAACTCACACAGAGTGACCAGGCTGGGAGAGACCTTCAGATCACTGAGTCCAGCCCAGCCCCAACCCCTCAGCTGGCACCCAGTGCCACATCCAGGCTTTGTTAAACACCCCCAGGGATGGGGACTCCACCACCCCCCTGGGTAGATAATTCCAGAACTTTATCACCTTTCTGCAATAAACTATTCCCTAATATCCAACCTGTATTTCCTTCAATGGAGCCTGAGGCTGTGTGCTGAGTTCTGTCAGTGCTGCCTGGGGAAAGAGCCCAGCCCCCTGCCCACAGCCCCCTTTCAGGAGCTGCAGGGTGGTGGTGAGGTCCAAGGCTGCCACCCAGCAAACCCTGTGTGCTGCTGGCCCTGCAGGGAGAGGCAGGAAAAGCACAGCTCCAGGGCTGCCATGCCAGGAGCCCCTCCCTGCAAGGGAAGGCTGGGTCCTTGCTGCAGGACCAGCATCCCCCCCAGCAGGCTCTGGGGGATGGCTGGCACACAGAGCCCATGCCAGGGAGCAGGAAGGCTCTGCAGGAGGGGCAGCCAGCACTGTGTAACAAGTCTCAAATCCCTGTCTGTGAAGGGGTGCCTGCTGTTAGCTCCTGCCATGCAGGACAGTGCATTCCACAGCCCAAGGGAGACTGCAGGGACTGCTGGGGCTCCACTGAATTCTTACTGCACCACTGGGGCCACCCAGAGCACAGGGCCTGACCCAGAGCATGAAACATGGGACACTGTGCAGCTGAAAGAGGTTTCCTCAGCTGAGACCCAGCAATTGATCAGTAATTATTACAATTAATTGTTTCTGAACAGTGACTGGCAATTTCAGAGCGAGGCATGACCTGCAAAGCCAATACATGTGGTGTGGTTTATGTGGGGCTGATATTACATCCCACACCAAGGGGGTTCCCCAGGCTGCCTGCCAGAGCCCTGCACAGAAGAGATGAAACAAATCAGATAAAGACAAGTTTGTACCAGAAAGCACAGCCACCCTACAGCACTAGTCACTTCTGAAAGCACAGCACTGGCAGTGAACAGCACTAAAGGTGATGTGGGCTCAGTTTATCATCTCTTTTAAATAAAACTAACACAAAGAATAGAGAGACTGGCACAATATAACATACTGGATGTGTTTCTAGAGGCTGCTTCAACAGGAGATCTCCAAAAAGATCTTCACAGTATTTTGACATCTTGTACTGTTGATATTTGCTGGAAAAGATTATGCCAGTTAATTTTTAAATGTAAAAAAGAAATCACTATCACTCAGCACAAAAGAATAATGCTAAGTAATGGAGACATCCCCAATTATATACTGCCCACTTTGTCTGAACTGAGAAGTATTACTTTACTGTAATTATACTGTCAATAAAAGTCTATTATTTGACATAGATGAATTTAACGAGACCAAAAGAGTGGAATAACTGAATCTCACACAGCTAATGGAACATCCAAATACATTTCACAGCTTTGTCACAGATAAAAACATTGCCACTATTAAGCTACATAAAGATTGATTAGTATATTAATGATATATTAAGTGACATCCAGTATGCCTGCACACCCCCCCAGTTTTCAAGTATCATATCATAGTGTTTTAAACTATATCATCTCTCTCAGACAATGCACAACTTAAAAATTAGCAGTGGGCACTACACACCTGCAGTGATTTTCAAATGAAAGAATGACAGGGTACTCTGATGTAACAAATGCTGTTTCCTTAATGGCTTGAATTACATCCTGCAAAAAAGCAACAACAGGATGCCAGTCAGAATGGATCTAATTAAAAACATAATCAAAGGGGTTTTTTATTATCCACCCCGCCCTGAGAAGCACAGGGACGTCTTACAGGTGCAAACAAAGAGAGAGCAGAAAGAACCCTGTGCTCTGATGGCAGCTCCACCCACAGCCACCAGTGGGAACTCCTACTCCCACAGGAACTCCTGCACCTCCAGGCCCTTCCCACAGTGAGGAACTCCTCAGACCACCAAGACATTTACTCTGTGCTGCAAAGGGCCCCAGGCTGTGAAGGAGTGGAGCAAGAGCAGAGCCTGCTCCCTGCAGGTTCTGTGGGAAGGCAGATGGAGCACAGGGAGGGTGGTGCAGGTCAGGAAAGGGCCCCAAAGCCTGGGCCAGCATCCCTGCCCCTGCCAGTGCATCCCAGTGTGAGGAGGGGAGGCTGCCCTGCTTGCCCTCCCCTGGGCTCTGCTGCCAGGTGCAGGGGCTTACCTTGAAAAGGATGTCTGTGCACATTGCTTTCCCATGGGTTATTATTGGCTCTTGGTCTTCACCTTTGCCATCCCAACAGTCCAGCTCCACACACCTGAGGGTCCAGGAAAGAAACTTAGTTTTTATTCCAGCTGAGCTACCTGGGACATGTTTTAGCAGTGATGGTCAGAGCAGCAAGTTGCAAATGAGTTTTGGGCATTGCAAACCCTTCCTAAGCTGTACATGTGCTATTTTATAACTCTGGAAATACCACCTTAAATATGGCATTGTGAGTCAGTATATTCTCATCTGGACAAGAATGTCTTTAGCACTGAGCCACTCTTCTTATTCTCCTTCTACTAAGTCAAGAAATTAGGCAGGAAATCATAAGTTCCCTGATTCTCATTAACATCCAAACTTTGTTACTGTAAAGCAGAAAGCCCTCTGCAATTCTTCAGCTGTCATTCTGAGATCAAACTTCTGCTAACTTTCTCACAAACTCTCCTTCTATCCTTTCTACATTCCTCTGCCTGGAATTGCTTTTGTGAGAAAAACAAATTCTTAAACAAACACATGTGTTTTCATTTGCCACACCAACACATTTACACATTCAATTGTACAAGATCTCAACACCAAGGCACATTATGCACTACTTTAAAGCATTAGATTCACAAATATGGATTATCTCCTGCTTCCAACCTGCATCCAGCCAAAAGCACTTGTCTGTACATCTCCACTGAAGACTTGCCCCCAAACTGCCTGCCTGTTAGATAGGTATTGTGAGAGGAGCTGATGAAGTAGTGAGCCAGAGGATGGTCCATCTCCTGGTACAGCTCCAAACGGTCCAGGAACACGGGGGCATTCTCATCTGACATCAGGTACCTGCAGAAGCCATCACTGGAGATGACACCTGCAGGAACAAGGAGCCAAGGTGAGTGACTGCAGCAGCACAGGCTCCACAGGGCTCCAACAGCTCCCAGAGCAGGGGCTGCAGCCCAGAACTGCTGTGTACACAGGTCCTGCCAGCCAGCAGCTCTGCCCCTCCTCTGCTGCAGGACGCTGTGCAAAATGTGCCTTTATGTTCCCAGACTGAAAGCAGGGCCCACCAGCTCCCACCTGAGGCACAGCAGGAGGGGAAGAAGGCAAACAGGCAGTGACACTTCCTCAGAACAGTCCCAGCAGTTGTGGTCTCTGGGACTTTGGAGTCAGGGGCTGTGAGCTGGCCTGGAGCAGGTCCTGTGCCCCTTCCTGCCCCCTGCACAGTCAGTGCTGGCTACAGCCCTGTCACCCTGCAGAGCCTGCTCCCCACTGGCACACAGGGAGTGAGAGTCTCTGCAGTGCTCCATTCACACAGCAGGGAAATCTACACCACCTTCCAGTCTGCTCTTTGAAACACATGGTCATACCTTGGTGAAAACAGACCTACAGTGAACATGGCACAGACAGCAATTCAGAACACACCATTCATAACACCTCTCCCTTATCTGTCTGCTGGTCTATGCCTATAATAAAGTATAAAAAATACAAATTAAGGGGTAACTTTTAATGAAACCACATTAGGAATAATTAGTATGGCAATACCAGTTTTAAAGAGGCCAAGAGTCTGGAAAATGAAAATGATCTGTGACAGGGAAGAAGGGATTAGTCACAAAGAGCTGCTGCAGGGAATGGTCACCTGGCCCTAATTTTGACATTGCTTTCTCTGAAGTCATTTATGAGCACTCAGCTATTGTTAAGGCAAGGTTGCAGCAGTCCTATTTTTATTTTCTTTAAGTCTATTTTTCTCTTACAGAGAGAAGTGGAGTGATCCCAGTTTCCATTCTACTTCTAACTTTCTGAAAAAAACCCAAAACCCTAATGGAGCTTAAATTTTCTGTGCTTAGTGTCAGCCAGGGGTGACCTGCTCCAGAATGTTTTACTCAAGCCCCCTCAGCCGATCCTGAGTATGAAAGAAAGGGGGTTAAAAATAATCTGATTTTGAAGGGGAGGTATTTTTTCCAGCAGATCACTTCCCTGGTCCAGCACCCTCCACAAGTGCTTGTCCCCACACCACAGGGACTGCAAACTCCCTTTTAAAAACCCGAATGCCTCAGAACAAACTCCCCAAACGCCCAAACCCAGTGACCTCTGAATTCCCTCCCCATTTACCTTTCCTCTTCAAGTCTTCATCTGGCTCATAAGTCTCAATTATCTGCATTGCTCTTTTTGTGTCATAAAAGGGAAACAAAATTTCATTGAGCCGAGGATCTCGTTGGTGCTAAGGTGAGAAAACAAGGGAGTTCAGCAAAACAAGACAGTGCATGGCCACCACCCAAGAGCATTTCATTACTGCAGATGAGAAAGAAAGAAGTGGACATTAAAAAAAAAAAAAAAAGGCAGCCCTAAAATGTTCAGATTGTTCAACAGCAACTTCAGCATTAGGTAGAAAATGAGCTTTATCTTTCATAAGGAACCTAGGCAGTTTGATCACTAAAATATTTTAAAAAAGAAAAATCCAATGTAATCATCTAACTGGTCTTGCTTATTCATGAAATAATGACTGCACATGGAATCTGTGCAAATGAGATGTTGAAAACAAATAGCTAAATGTCCCTTTGTCAATTCTCTCTCTCATCCTTCTTTTGCAAAGTGACAGACTTGACTGGTGGCACTGTAATCACCTCTGCAAAAATGCAAGTCTATCTACAGCTAAAGCAAAAAAGTAAAATAAAGCTATAGTGTGAATGCAGAATTTGAAATTTGAGTTGAGAAATATGCAAGTACTGGATGATTATTTGTGAATTGTGGAAACACTGTGGTTTTAGCTATTCAAAAACCAGCATAGGTTCTTGGAATAAATATGCACAAGAATTTCACAGCATCATCTCTTATTTCACAAGAATTTGTAATATTAGGATTTTATAATATATGTCACGTTTAGGGGCAATTTAGCAGTGGTTTCTAACAGACTAATAAAATTCACAATTTGTATGCTTTCACTTTGTAGTGTGCTATGTAACTTTGGTTTTTTCTCCATGCTGGATCAGAGCTGCACACTGTGTCCCTGATTCTCCATCAAAAGAAAATTAAAACCAGAATTAACAGACTAGTGGCACGTAAGCAGATGCAACAAAACAAAGAAATAAATCTGACTCTGAAAACACTCTTTTACCCCAGAAGGTGCACAGTTTCCAAGCTTTAGTTTCAGCAGAATTCAGAGATGAAGAGGCCACCCCCATGTTGGCAGTCAATAATTTGGAGTGACAGGATGGTGTTGACATGGCTTACACAGCATTTGCTGTAATTCCTTATGTGGAAACTTTTAAAACAATTTTTCTTTTCCCATAAGAAAAGTAATATCCAATCCAATCTCTTTTCTTACAACCATCCCACCGGTGCATGTGCTTAATTAACTCCAAGAAATTACAACCAATGCCAGGTCAATCATGCAGTTAGGGAGGGGTGGCTCAGGGGATGTGCTGGCAGTCTGCAGCCCCCAAACACAGCAGGGCTGTGCAGGCCAGAGGGGCTGTGGGCACACCAGGAACACTCAGCTCAAACACCACAGAGAGCAGATGGAGGCAGGACACACCAACACCACCACAACACCGCATGCAACAGCTCCAGGTGACAAATGACAAGGCTTTACATCCCCAGTGACAACACAGCACCTCAGAAAGTGGCCAGAAAGAGTGGGGAAGGCTCTCTGCTCCAGAAAAGGGCTCTTCCCCACTCACTTTCTTCTACAGTTAGTAATGAGCAAACAGAAGAAAATAAATGGGATAAAGCAAAAAGTCTCCTCTTGAGAAAAAGTCCCAGAGTTATCAGAAGGAGCTGAGAGCAAAGTGCTCTTCCAGTAGCAGTGATCACTGCTCATTAGTGATCCTCCAGTGGAACAGAAGGGGATCCTCATGTTCAATTTGGTTAAAAAATAGAGTTGGCAACTGATAAAGATTTCCTTTTAAAAGTGATAATGCTCTCCAGTGTTCCGTGGGGAAACATTCTGCACCCCAAAACCTGGTGGCATAGGAAACCTGTGTTTTGTTTTCACCAAAACTCCAAGTGTGAAATTGCATCTCAAAAAAAAACCACAGCCAGGATGAATTGTGTACCTGCACCAAAGCTGTGTTTGGCTGTTCTGGCTGCCCTGGCACACAGGGCACCCCTGCAGCAGGCACTCCCAGGCAGGTGAGATGAACTGACTGGAACAGGGGAGAAAGGGTGCCCAGAGGTTTGCAAAGAGAGCAAAGCTCACTCAGCCTGCCCAGCCCCTGGGAGTGGGCACACACTGGCACACAGCCCTTCAAAGTGTGCCAAAAGCAGCTCTGCTAAAACCACACCTGCCCTGGCCATGGTGAGAAGCTCCTTCTGGGGAGATGAGCACCTGGGGGATGGAAAGAGGGAACTGGGAACAGGAAAGGATCTCCCCATACCTCCCTCCCAAAGAGTGGATGAGTAGGGGTCAGACACTGAAAATTCCATTTGAAGTGTTGCTTGCCTCACTACTTTACTGCTGTAAATGTACTGCAGGAGCAAATCTCAGTGAGAGTGATTTCAGCCCCTTTTCTACTATATTTCCTTTTTCATTTTTTTCCAAAATCTGACTTTAAAAATAGGAGATCTAGACAAAATACTCAGTGCACGACAACAATTAAGTTTCTATAAACTTCCCAGCAGCTTTAATACTGAAGCACAATTAAATCATCTGTCAGCCAGCAGCATTTAAAAGCCAAACAGAGACAGGAGTTTGGAGAACCTCCAGGAAAGCTGCTGACTCTCCTCTCATCCCCAGAACATACCCTTGTGCTCTCTTAAAAACCCATAACACTTAGAGCTTCTGCAGCATGCCTTGGAGGTTACTTCAAAACCATTTCAGCTCAAGAGGCTCATCAAGAGTTGCTCTGCCAAGTGGCTCCCCTCTCCCATGCAATGACAAGAACCTTTTTATACTCCCAGCATTAGACACCACTGCTAATTGCAGCGCTGGCCAGCAGCCAAGGGACAGAAATGATCCCTCCAGGAGGCACATTCTGGGTTCTTTTGTGCCTTTCAAATGATGGCCAAAACTTTAAACCCTGTTTGGAGACCAGAAGACCTCCAACACAGACCAAAGGCATCGCTTGCAGTCACCAGAATAAATGTTCTCCCCTAGAAAAAACACTTGAGTAATTTATCCCAGCTCTGGTCCTGCACCAAAGGGGCCCACCACAGGACTGCCAACTGCAAAATGTATTTTGCCAATATGAATGCAGTCCACAAGAAGCATTTTCCCCCAATACTACCTATAAATTTCCCCAATACTACCTATATTTGCCTATATAAAATAACGTTTCTAATTCTGTAAAAAGAACTGCTAAAGTCACACAAAATTGAGAGCACAGCAACTCAACCTTAATTTTTCTATCAGTTACTGGAGGTAGGGGGTTCTTACTAATGCTGGCAGCTTTTCTTCAGAAGTTTGGGCTCCAAGGAGCTACACTTTATTTTAAAATTGATCTCTAATTGTTTTAGTTTAAAGATGAAGCAGTAATTCAGCTGAGAATGAAGGGTGACATAAAGAAATCCAAAGCTAAGGTGGTTTACAGTGGGGATGGGGCTGTGCTTCAAGCAGTAAAGGCACCTAGCACCACTGGGGGCTGAGGTGCTTCCAAGGATCATTTCTGATTTAAATCACACCACTGTTCTTTCTGTCCCCAGTGCACAAGCAAAGATGTCAAGCCCTGACTCTGAGCCCAGCCCTGCAAACATGCAGACACTGAATTGTGGAAGTAGCTGTGATAAAAGGATGTCTCACAGCAGTAGGATTAAGCCTTGCCAACAGACAGCAACTGAAGCCCCACGTATGTAACCCCAATTATGGAATCAAGCTGTTAATCTTCTCTCTCTCCTTTTTGAATACCCTTTCTATAAGTAATTCAGGTTTAGTGAAGAGTAAGGCACATGTTCTGTACTGAAACATAAAATGATATCTAAATTTGATATAGAGGGAACTTACAGCTTGGATCTTCAGACTGAAGTATCAATATTCATGTATATATATATGAACATATATACAATTGAACCATAACTAGTAAAACAATTGTAGATGGAGAGATTTTTTTTTTTGGAAATGCACCTAAAAATGTCAGATAGCAAGGCTGGCAGCTTCCCATGTTCAGGATGACAATAATCTCCTGGTACAAAACCAAGAGGGATGTGTCTGCTTTCCATGGGTGTGCTCTTGTCAAACCCACATACTGCATTTCTTGCTGGAATGGCAAATGAGGCAGTTTTCTATACTCACTATGCTCTAGGAATAGAAAAGAGCCCAGCCCACACTGTTTATTGAACTACTTCACACACTTGTGATGCTTTTAAGAAATACTAAATACTTCTGCCAACAACTGCAAACTGGAAATACAGCAATAAAAATATTTCCTCCTATTCTGCACACGTGGTATTTTAAAAATCATATACAAACTCTTAAAATACCCTCTAAGCTCTTAGATGTGTAACAATTGAAATAATGCTGCTGAGGAGAATCAAATCCCTGTTTATAAACACCTCCTTCAGTTCTTCTACTATTCTTGAAGGACTAGTAGATATATTTAGCTGGGCCTACAGGTAAGATAACTGCAATCCAATTCTGGGTGTATTTTAGTGGAAGGACCAGCATAAACAGCATAAAACCACAGGACACACACACCACCACACAGCCACAAGGAACAGGAGGTGCAGCTGCAAGGCCAGGGGTAGCAGGCAGAGGAGCACAGGGCTGAGCTGATTTTGCCCCGGGATGTTCCCCCAGTGGAAGATCAGCAGGTCAGAAGCACAGCACACGAGGGCACGGGGCATGCAATGGGAAGGCTGGGGTGGGAGTTAATGTATGAAAAAGCTTACTTCATTTAGAAAGCTCACTAATTGGTCTACCGTTAAATAATCAGTTTTGTCTCCATTGCTGAAAAGGAATTTATTAGAGAATGTGAGTTTTTGTACACCAGGCTACAGCAGGCATGATTTACATGTTGACATTGCTGATACTTTTAAACCACCTCCTATTTTCTACTTGAATGTAGCTGTATAATCTCAGAATGAACAGGCACAGAACACATGCTAACTGCCTGAGCTTGGCACATATCTCCCACAACATATCCTCCTATCCCTGAACAAACAGCACATCATAAAACAACACAAATAAGCCCTCCAGCTGAGAATAAACTGGGTCAAGAAACTTTTAAAACTTCAAATTTCTTACTTAATTTAATTAGTTCACATACTGTGTTAATCACCTAAAGGAGCAAGTTAAAAATTACAGTAGTTAGTAAAGCCAATGCAAAAACGAAAAAAAAAGTTCCAGGTGCTTCCTTTAACTCATGTAAAAGTTGCTCTAAAATACAGAGTGAACTTTTACATTACCAGGCTGAGAAGGGAGGGAGGGGTAGAACATAGACTGGAGCTAGTTCTAAAGTACTGCTGGTGCTACCAGGATTCAAGGGTAGACAAAATTTACAGTGTTCTGTCACTATTAGTTATGGACTAAAAATACAACAAAATGTCTTTGAAGCAAGATGATATGAAATCTGAACTTACATCTTCTTAAAGAGGTCCTCTATGTCAGTTCGGGGACATATCTTTTGGGTAAGCTCATAGAATTTCTCATAAGTAAAAGCTGCAGGCTCAATTTCATCATTCTGCAACGAAATGCAAAGGTACATTTACTCAGACAAGAGAGCTTAAGTGCTCCTTCCCAAGAGAGTATCTTATATCAGAAAAAAGCAGCTGAGAACTGGTTTAGCTCCCTCCCAGGTAGAAATCTACCTGGTTTCTGTTGTAGTCTCTCAAAGTAACTCTAAGTTCATCTTTATCCTAGATCTGTTAGATGTGCTTGTATTCTAACCTCACACTAACGGTAATTCTACAGAAACACAGAGCTAGAAAACAATCTGTTTTTCTTCTGAAGCTTAAAAAAACCCACAAACAATCCAAACCCAAAAAGTTCAAGCGATCCCCTCGCTGGGGCTCCCACTGCAAGGGGGACAGAGCTGGGGAGCAGCTCTGCAAAGGAGGGGAGCAAAGAACAGCAGGGCTCCCAGAAATTCAACCAAACAATCCAGTCCATGCATATTTTGTACTTAGCATAAATGAACAAAAGGTAGTTTGTGACAGAATCGAAGGGAAGCCTCCTCTAGGAGGTTTAAGGAGCTCTGTGTCATACAGCTTTAATTACATTTTGGCTCTAGTAAACAACCTCCAGCGATTAGTCAGGAACAGGCACTAGGCACGCTTTTTGTGATGCAAATGACTTCGATTACAGCTCCAAAGGTGAATGAGTCATCACCTTACTGGTACACAAAAGCACTTATTCACAGCCACGAAATACCTTTCCGCTGGGAAGACCCAATTCCTTCAGTGCCTGAAAGATCACTTTCTCTGTTTTACCTGATGCAAAGGTTCTGGTTATGCTAAAACAAAAAAAGAGAAATGTCAGTCATTTTTAAACAATCAGCTCTCTCTCGCTTTCAGTGCCAGCCCTTTCCTTGGCTGCAGCTGAGAATGGAAGCAGTTCCAAGTAGGAGTGCAGTGGAGAAGTGCTCGGAGCTGCAGAGAGCAGCCCTGCTCTGGCTGGAAACACACCAGAATCATGAGCTGCGAACAGAACACAGGAGGGTTTTCCCCAGAGCCGTGCAATGCACTGCTCTGTTTGCTGTTTAAGCTGGCTGCTGGTAGCAGAGAGTGCTCCCAAAGCAGCAGGTTCTGCAGGGAGCAGACCCCCGGTCACTGCTGCGGTGCCCTCCCTCCCAGCCAGGCTCTGCACTGTGCCCACAGGCACGGGGGGCTGCTCCCAAGGGCTGCTCCCTCCCTGCTCCCTTCTCGCAAATCCCAGTCCCTGAGCAGGGCTCCCTGAGCTCACAGCCAGCCAGAACAACACCACAGTGCCTGTCCCAGCCACGCTGCACACACAGAAACCCTCTCAGCTGCCCCTGAACATCCCACCAAGCTGATCAGCACCCTGCTCCTTCCCAAAGCACGGCTGGTTTCGCTTGGAATGAGACCAACCCCACAGAAGTGCAGCTCTTTGGGGTGGTTAACAGGAGAGGGTCTATTTCTGATTCCTTCTGAGAAGAGGCAGAATCACCCCTGGGTCTGGAGGGGGGATCCAAACCTGGCAGTTCTCCTGCTTCTGTCAGGGCTTGAGCTGGAATGCTGAGACCCACAACCCCTTGACTGTGGTGTCCTCATCTGGAGAGAGACCCTTGAGTCTGCATCCAAGATGTGTTCTAACAAAGGCTGTACACTGGGAAATGCTCAGTGGCTGCTGGGAAGAACGTGCTGCTCTTCATCATCAAGTGAGACAAACATTTGCTGAGACTTTTAGTCAATCTCATGCATAATAAATAATTTCACTTGGCAAGAGACGTGAAACAAATTGTGGCTGCTCTTTGTTGCCATAGCAATCATGGTTGTTTTATTCTCCAAAACACTCTAAACTGCCTATGTAAATATTTTCATACTAATAAAATTAAGATCAGGAAGTGGAAATAGCTAAATGATAAAAAAATATTCTAACAAAACTTAGCCATGTTTTCCTTCTTACTGGGTCCTTACAACAGTTAGATTTCTAGGTCCCTATTTAGGCATCTAAGTTGGCTGTTTAATTTTCCAAAGCTGATAAGTACCAAGACATTTTCACTAAAATATAGACTGAGTTTAACTTTAGGCACTTGTTTCCTAAAAAATTCCTCAGGCAACTATTTTTTCTGCTAATTCTAAACCACAGAGTAATGTTAGCTCTACAATTTACAACTTATTTCCAGCCCTGTAAATTTCTATGTCTTTTGCAATGAATTGGACTCCAGTAATAAATGTCCTGTAAAACATCTAATATTGGTCTAAGCAATTAATCAGATATGTGCCAAAATTCCATGGCTGCAGGGAACTTACTTTTGATGCCAAATGTATTTTTTTATTTCTCAAAAGCTGACAGCAGCACAGCAGTAATTTGTAATGACAGCAGCAGTGTAGAGAAGATTGCAAGAATCAAAAAAAGATTGTAAAAATACAGCGTGACACGTTCATTTTGCCAAGGCCATTGCAAATGAACCTGCTTTTCCTTCTGTCAGAAGAGACTTCATCCTGGCAGATTTACATTCATCTGGACACCTGCAGGTGTTTACTCCTCGTGCTCCACCTGCAGTGCTCTGGGGCTCCTGCTAACATGCCAGTGCACCACCTCTGGGACGGAGGGATATGGCTCTGCTGTGCTTGCTGATGGATTAAATGACTTGGTTACTTCTGACCTGCAGCACTTTCCAGCCATCACCTCAAAAACCAAGCCAGCACCACCTGTGGAAATCAATCTTCTACCATGGAACTGATCAGTTGGGCTTGACCTGCCTACACTGTCCAGGAAATGATCTAACTTTGATTTCCAACCAACACTGAAGCATTGCAACAGATTTCTTCCAGACACTCTGGAGTAACTGATATGAAACACACTTAAAAAAACTCTACTTTGAAATTAACTTAATTAAACTAATGAAAAACAGATTTAAGGTTCATTTGTCATAGTTTAGCTCTTTCTTTTTTACCATGTTTTTTCATAGGTGGAACCTAAACTTGCTTGAACTCTTTCAAATGTAGTGATACAAAGGGAGAAGCCCAGTCAGAGCAAAGCCAATTTCTAACCAGGCTCCAGATGAGCAGGTGCAACTCACTCACACAGAAAATATATTTTCTGCCAGCAGAAAGTTGAAGAAACCAAGTAGATTTTTTTTTCCTTACAAAGGCTGACCTGTTTGTTCATCTGTTACAGCAGTGTTAAAATCTGAACATACAAAACATCTGAGAAATGCCATGCCTTTGCAAGAGCTGTAAATGTAATTCTAGACTCAGACTGCTAAAATCTACCAAAGCCCAAAAGGCAAACCTGCTGCTCTCCTGAGGCTTTCACACTGCTCACTGCCAGGGCTTCTCCTCTCCCACTCACAGCACATCAACAGCAACAGACACACTAAAACCCAAAAGTGCCCTGAGAAAAATCGGTGTGACTGCAGCTCCCAGCTGCACAGCCAAGGGGTCAGGGATATTTATGGCACCAACCACCACCAGCCTGAGCAGTGACACCTCCTCAAGGCTCATCACTCCCTGTGGGGAATGTGACAGATGCAAAATGTGTTTCAAACTTGGGAGGAAATGCAAGGAGCTCTGATTTTGCAGGTGAGGGTTTTCCCCTGGGTGTTCTACTGCACCTCTGTGTAAAAATGAAGTACAGGTGGGTCTTGTGATACACATTCCTGTGGCTGGGGGGTCTGCTCCTGAGAGAGAAACCCTCCCATCTGTATTCCCTGAGCTACAGCCACTGCTCCAGGAGCCCCTGGCAGCAGCAGGAGGAGGAGGAGGAAGCAGGGCTGAATCCAGAACAGTGGATTTAAAACAGGCAAAAGGGAAAGATCAGCTGGAGGGGAAGCACCCTGGTTTAAAGCAGTGCAGGAGGCACTGGGGCAGCAAATGTGAATGTGTGGTGGCCCTTGCAAGGCAGAGGCACTCAGCCCCCATTTCCCAGGGCTCCCTGGCTTGCCTTCCTTGGACACCCACCCCTTCCCCTGCACTCCCTCCTCTTGGTCTCTCCCCTTCCCTGCACCAAGGGCTCCTGGAAGGGGCAGCAGTGAACCCCATCCCAGGCTGAGCCCTGGTGTCTGTCCCACTCCAGGACCAGCAGCTCCTGCTGGCTCAGGCCAAGCCCAGGGCCTTGCCATCCCTCCTGAGGGCCTGGTTCCCCCTCTTGGCCAGGGCAGCTCTGCAGAGCACACTGCTCCTTCCTCTCCTCCATTCCTGTTCCTCCTCCCACTGACACCCCTCCCCATCCTTTGAGTGGGTGACACCCCACTTCCCCTGTGAGCCCCAAAAATGTCCACATTTCACCCAGGCCAAGGCAGCACATTCCCTGGAGTACCCAGATGCAAAAGAGAGTCAGCTCCATGGAACAGCAGATCCCTTTATAAGCAACCTTCTTTTACAATAAATGAACTGCTGGGAACTGATCTACGTTAACCTGTAAATAGTGCAAATTCAAATGTGAAGATTGAATACACTGGACCCAGTGAGCTGGATTTTTAAGCAACAGACAGCCTGCACACAAATCAGTATGCTGGAGCCCAACAGAGACAATTTATGCCTCAGTAAATGTGATGTGAAATATTTAAAGGCAGAAACAGTTTCAGACAAGCTAGCACACTATAAATTCACACAGTGGAACAGGCTCTGTGTTCAAGCACAGGCATAAAGCTGTAAAGGCCTGAAAATTGATTTGTCCCTGGGGTACTGCTCCCTCCTGGTGACCCTCCAGCTGATGATGTTCCTGATGGGACTCCTGCACAGGAGGTGCCTCATGGCAGCTGAGGGTGAGGAATAAGCAGGGAGGTGGCCATGGGAGAGCTGGGAGATGACCACACTGGAGCAGCTGTGACACTGTCAAGGTGCCACCTGAGCCATGAAGCTAAAGAAGCCTGGAGAGCAGCATGGCAGGCCCTCTGTCCTTCTGCAGGTTCTACAGATGCAAAATCCTCTCTTCCTCCCTTGGAAAAAAGAAACTTGTGTGGGACTTCTCTCACAAAGTGCCCCCTCTTGCTCCCATGAAAAACCAGCATGGCCCAAAGCTCTGCTGTGCATGTACTTGTGCAGAGCAGAGCAGCTCAGAGCACAGTGAGAATGAGTGCTGGAGCAGGAGGGGGAGCACTACTGCCCAGCCAGGGAGGACTGAAAGGCAGTCACCTGTAGCAGGTAACAGCTGAGCAGCAGGACAGATGCTGCTCTGGCCGTGCTGCTCCCACCAACAACCACTCAGCAATAACCCAACAGCTCATCCACCATGTGCACAAACCCAAATATTGCCCTGGGGCTTCCTATAAAGCAGGAGCATTTTTGGCAGATGCATATATGTCTCTTTTACAAGGAACTGCAGTTCCAAAGTACCTTTTTGTCCTCTACTTAACTGGCCTGCAAGCTTTTATGGCTCTTTTTTAAAGTGCTTTATCAAATTTTACAACTGAAAAACCCATCCCAGGGTTTGAGGAATGTCAGGCTGAGAAATTTGATGCTCTTAGCTCTAAGTGACTTTGAAAACCATTAGAAGAACTCGTATCTTCATTACAATGGACTGGGAAAAAAATAAAAATTACTAGGCTGGTAAGAAGTCCTGCCTAGCTTACCAAGGAGGAAAGATAAGAATATCTAGTTCTGTACTTACTATTACATATATATTATATATTCCATTATTAAACCACAGAATTTTATTACAATGCTAGAAGTAGGAAGTGAAAAACCCTAGAGCTTCCCAGTGTGCTTACCTCCGAACTGGAATTTTCCCATTTGTGTTTGTTAGAAAGGCCAGCTTCATCCAGCTGAAATTAGGAATGAAATATTTTTAAAACACTGTTCATTAAAATTGGGGTCTAGATGCTTATGTTTAACTTGTTTTCATGTCTGCTAAATAAGTACAAACAAATAATTGTTCTGCAATAAAAACATTTTTCTGTAACCTTTTAGTGCTTGAGGCAGGGCAGTTCTTTAACTGCAAAAAGCAGCCCAAAAAAATCAGTACAGCAATTAACACCAGGGTGAAGATGAGAAAGTCCCGTGGGGTTTTGCTGCATATGCATCAAAGAAAAAACAAACCAGCCAATAATTAAAACATACACTGCAATAAATCAAATGAACAGTTATAAATTCTTCTGTAATTTCTCCTGAGCAGGTGCCAGATATAGCCTTGAGACATCTTTAGTCTCAATAAAAGACAAACTTAACTCATTTAACACCATTTTCTTTCTGACACTCTTTTGTAAATGTCAAACTACAAAAAGCAATTTTTCTTTCCCAATTCCAACAAGGAAAACACAAGGACAGAAAAATAAAGGAGAAAGGGGAGGAAAGAAAGCAACTTACTGTTTCTTGAGACACGTCATTGGACTGACATTGTTAGCTCTAAAGTTATGTATGATGGATCCAAGCCCTTCTACCCATTGCTGAAAAACACAGAAACACCAAATCAGCAAAACCCAGGAGGGGAGAAGAGGCAAAGCCTGGCCTGGGGGAAGGCTCCTCCTTGAAGCCATGGGTACTGTTAACAACTGTGCTGAGGACAGAAGTGCCAGGTGACAGCCCAGAGCATGGAAAAGCCCAGCCCCATTTCATCCCTTTCACCATCACTGCTCATCCCCACCAGGCACAGGGACTGAGCCTTCTATTCCTCCAAGGGCTGCACGTGGGAGCAGCAGGGCCAGGAAATCAGGGTACTGCCAGCCAAGGCAAGGGATCACCCCTGGGTCACTAAGGCAAGGGATCACCCCTGGGTCACTCAGGCAAGGGATCACCCCTGGGTCACTAAGGCAAGGGACCACCCCTGGGTCACTCAGGCAAGGGATCACCCCTGGTTCACTAAGGCAAGGGATCACCCCTGGGTCACTCAGGCAAGGGATCACCCCTGGGTCACTAAGGCAAGGGATCACCCCTGGGTCACTCAGGCAAGGGATCACCCCTGGGTCACTCAGGCAAGGGATCACCCCCGGGTCACTCAGGCAAGGGATCACCCCTGGGTCACTAAGGCAAGGGATCACCCCTGGGTCACTCAGGCAAGGGATCACCCCTGGGTCACTCAGGCAAGGGATCACCCCTGGGTCACTAAGGCAAGGGATCACCCCTGGGTCACTCAGGCAAGGGATCACCCCTGGGTCACTCAGGCAAGGGATCACCCCTGGGTCACTAAGGCAAGGGATCACCCCTGGGTCACTAGCAGGGATCACCCGGCATAGGCAGGATCACCCCTGGGTCACTAGGCAAGGATCACCCCCAGGGATCACCCCTGGGTCACTAAGGCAAGGGATCACCCCTGGGTCACTCAGGCAAGGGATCACCCCTGGGTCACTCAGGCAAGGGATCACCCCTGGGTCACTCAGGCAAGGGATCACCCCTGGGTCACTCAGGCAAGGGATCACCCCTGGGTCACTCAGGGTCACCCGGGCACTCAGCAAGGACACCCCGGGTCACTCAGGCAAGGGATCACCCCTGGGTCACTAAGGCAAGGGATCACCCCTGGGTCACTCAGGCAAGGGATCACCCCTGGTTCATTAAGGCAAGGGATCACCCCTGGGTCATTAAGGCAAGGGATCACCCCTGGGTCACTAAGGTCTCCATTTATGCCCTGTGTGATCACTGCCCTCCCTCTTGGTGCCAGGGGCAGTATCAGCTCCTGCTGATATTTATGTGTTCTGAGGTCTCCATTTATGCCCTGTGTGATCACTGCCCTCCCTCTTGGTGCCAGGGGCAGTATCAGCCCTTGCTGAGCACAATCATCCAATGTGTGAGGACATATTTCACTGGTCCAGCTGAGAAAAAGAATGAAATAAAATATCAGTAAGCTAGAGGAGGCACAACAACTGCTCTAACAGCCTGTTACATATCCAAGCCCTGCCTGCTTTCATCCTTCCAATGCACAGCCTTCCAAATAATCCTGGGATGACTTCCAGCCAACAGCAGCATTTCAGCCCTTCTGTAATTCCTCTTTCAGGGATCTGGTTTTCTGCTGAGGCCTGCACCCCAACCTTGCAGAGCTGCAGAGAAGCAGCTTAAGGCTTAGGCCCTGCCATGAACCCCCACTGATTTCAGCAAGAATCCTGGCAGGAAAAAGCCATGGCAAGATTTAAAAATGGCAGTGCTGCAAGCCAAGTTCCATCTCAATTATGCCATTGTAACACTAGGATTACTCAACTGATAATTTACACTGGGGGAACTGAGATGGGATTTGGTCCACTGCTGAACATTAACCTTGGGAATAAAGGAGCTTTTTGCCTCTGGCCAAATGCTGTGCATGCAGCCTGAGCTGACTTGGGCAGCCTCCAGGATATGACACTCATAAATAGATACAGATGAGTGTATTTTTCTTTTCATGAATGAGTGCTGTACATCTGCAAGACAGATGAAAAAAATCATGGTTTATACTGGAGGAGCACTAGCCTCTTTGGGAATTCTGGGCATTTTGTAAACTGCAGGCAGCAAATCCCTGGGGTTAAAACAAGGTCTGAGGTGTCACTTCAACACATAAGCACTGCACTTAGGGAGACCCCTGAACTCATGGAATAGGACATCTGTTTGCTTTAGGAAAAGTTGTCACTTATTAAAATATGTCTTAATACTTAAGTGTTCTTTTGTAAGCTGCCTTTAAATAAGTACTGCATAAAATATTCATTTACAGAGATCAAGTGTGTGTCTGAGAACCATTTGAAAAGCAGAACTATCACTTATGGGAAAAGGTAGCATTTGGGTTTCCTTAGATGTGATTTTGGGCCTGAGAACAACCCCCAGTCAGAGTCTGCCCCCCATCTCCCTTTTCCCAGCTGCATGACTTGGTAGGCATAGGCTGAAGGGACTGCCTGGGAAGATAAAGGAAGCAAGGTCCATGGGGCAAGATAATATTATTTGATCTTTATATTAGAACTGATATAACTAGAGAGCACTGACAGATCTTGGAAACACTGATGTTTTCCTACAAATGTTCCCTCACCTCAGATGACAAAGGAATGGTGCTTGTGATAATTCCAGGGTAATTGCCTGAACAAATCTTACACAGAATTCAATTTCCTAGAACTGCTGAAATTCAACTATTGTCAACTGCCTACCTTTGGGGTTTGGGCTTTGTTTGGATTTGGCTTTGTTTTGGGTTTGGGGGGTTTTTTGTTTGTTTGGTTAGGTGTTTGTTTTTGTTGTTGTTTAAACCAATTAAATGGAGCATTGCTGCTGCACTAACAGTCACAGCTACACAAACCTTTGTCCTTGTGTGATCTGCACTGGTCTGCAGCCCTTCAGAACTCCTCAGCCCTCCAGCACTGACCCAACCACTCAGTGGCATACCCACTGCAAACACAAAACCCTTGCAAAGATTAAATTACACCACATGCACCTTGGGAATAAGCTGCAGGCTTTCTGCCCTTAGTTTCTGCCAAAAAACCACCCCTGGGGCAGTGCTGGCCATATCAGCATTTCACTTGGAGCTAATTTCACTACAGACCCATTCTGATTTGAAGGCAAAGGATTAAAACCACACCAGGTACAACAAAAGAGAACATTTTAAAGCAAGGCTGGCCAGCACTCAGCTCTGGAGTTACTTCTGATCATTAGAAGGAACACTGCTAGAAAAAAACCACAAGTGAAGAGAGAAATCAATACACTAAGCACTTCCCAAGTGATTTTTTGCAGGAGTTGCCTTGATGGTTCCCACTTTAGAGGTCTCCGTAACCTTTTTCAGTGTTAATGCCCTTCCCTGACAGAGATGCCAAGCCAGGAACTGCACTCCCTTGGAGCACAAACCTCCAGCCAGACACTGCTGAGCCACAAAAGCAGCACATTACATTGCTGCTGGCAGCAGGCAAGGAGGGAGCCAGGAGCCTGTGTCCAGCTGCAAAGCATCTCCACGTCGGTGTGAGGTGCCCTGGGCAGGAGGAGCAGCTCCAGAGCCACCCCTGCCCACCTGTCCAGCTGACAGGGCAGCACTGGCAGCCTGCCCTGGCTCTGGGCACAGCAGCCCTGCAGTGCCACATCACACACGGCCCACGGCCACCAGCTGCCCCCTCAGTAACCAGGAACACAAAGGAAACCCAATATAACAACACACTCAACACTGTCAGACTTTCTGTCCCTCTGAGCCAGAGCAGTCTCCAGTTAATAGTGCCCTCATACTTGCCTCTAAGGTACTGTGATCCAGTGCACAGACACTCACTAAATTCAATATCCAGCTGGCAGTATATTGCTTTCCTGACAACAAACCATTCCCAGATTTAATGTACACTGTCTGATGACCTTGCAGGAGGCATGAAAGAAGGGCTCAGGTTTTTCTCAGCTAACACACAGGCAGATACAGCAGCAGCCTTGGTTGTGTTCTGTGACAACATCCCTTCTTTTATAGATGAAGCTGAAAGACCTGTACATCTACATAAGTAACAGGGATAAGGATCCTCAGTTCTCTTCTTTCACCCCCAGCATTTTCAAGTCACTACCTGTGCAAAGGATGATACTCCTATAAAAAGTGGAATTCTGAAATGAGATATATAGGAAACACCTCGGTCTTAGAAGAAAAAATGTCTTTGATAGAAATCAGGCTACATTGGATTCTTACTGATGCTAGGGCTGAATATTTTCCAATTTTCAAAATATGGTTCAGTACCTTTAATCTGTCGAGGTAACTCCTGAATGGCTCCCTATACACAAATATTATTCCAGATTCATAGAGGGATCTGGACCTGACATCTAATCCTAGGAAATGAACAGCCATGAAAAGAAACAAAACCAAACACCAGTGCACCTTAGGCTCAGACCCTCTTAGGCTGACACAAGAGGCCAAAATCTACACTGCAGGCTGGAACAAACACTGGGTTGTTTTTCTCTGACAAGATCAAACACTGTCAAACATCTCTAGAAGAAGAAGAGGCAAGAAAAATCAATCAAAGAAGCACTCTCCTAGCTTTTGCTGCCAGACTGAAATGCTTCTGAGGCACTTAGTGCCCCTGGGTTAGCTGAGGTGAAACACGGGCACAGCTGGCAGGGTGCACAAATAAGCCTGGCCTTTCAGCTCTGTTTTAGCCACCAACCTCTCATTTGGGCAGGGTTAAAAAGGACAAGAATTAGGAAAGGTTAAAAACCACCAGAGCCTGCAGCTCATGAAGTTCCAGACAAGGCCATGCATGGCTTACTGACCATGGGGTCAGTACTGCCAGACCTCTCCAGATCTTACCTTCCCCCTTCCACTGCAGCCTCCCAAAGCTGCACTCCACTTACTGCAGGCACCAGGAAAGCCAGGCAGGCACTGCCCTCTGATGTTGGGGTTCAGGGTCTGGGACTGGCTGCCAAGGGCTCCACAGCCTGAAGGCTCAGAAGCCCCCAGGGAATTGTTTCCCACCTCTCCCCAGGACACGCGGGGGCTGGCAGGAATCCCTGGCACTTGCCCTCAGCCAGCAGATGTCCCCACTCCCTCAGTGCAAGCATCTCACAACTCCTCTGCTCCAGGAACATCACCCAGGCAGCCACAGCAAGGGAGCTGAGGAGTGACAGTGCCAAACCTCCCCCTGCCCTGCCCCACCGCAGCACTGACTGCAGCAGGACGTGGCAGTGAAAACACTGCCAGGATTTTCACACAGATAACAGGGATCCTTCAGCTATCCCAGCAGCAAAGCTGGGGCTCACAGGCTCTCTACTGGGGGCTGCCCAGTGTGCCCAGACTGCTGCCACTTCAGCCAAGCTTCCACCCTGGAGTGGCTCTCCCAGCCTTGGAGGGTCTGCTCTGGAAGGAGCTGGAGGAGCCCCTTGGGCTGCTCTCGTGTGCAAACTCAGAGAAACACAGGGGGGCTTTCACAGTGAAATCAGCCTCCTGGCTGGGCAGAACCAGGGCTGAAGCTGGCAATTTACTGTGATTCCACAGTGGCACAGCCAAGAATGTACATGGAAAGGCAGGAAAGCACATGCAAAGCAGCCATAGTTAACTGCAGGCTGGGATATGGAGATTTTTCTGGAGAACATGGAATAACATACAGAATAACATACACAGGTAAGCTGTGGGCATATATTTGAGGCAGTCTTGAGTTAGAAATGTTTATCACATGGGCTATGAGACATAAGCCACATACTTCCACAGTGGGACACAGAGAACAGCAGAAGGCTTCTAGAGATCTGCCCAAGAGTGTTTTGCAGGTTCCTTGAAAAGCTTTGCTTTGAAACATCAAAACAAACTAAGCTTTGGGAAAACAGAACTTTTCTGGAATATATTTGAGGAATATTCCCATGGGAATCTTCTGCTGCTTTCTATTTGCCCTCTGAACAATATGATTTGGGCAAATGTTTAAGGGGGGAAAACAATCAGGGTTTGGAATTAGGGCTGGGTTGGATGGGCAGCCTGCTCTCATGGGAGGTGTCCCTGCCCATGGCAGGGGAGTTGGAACTGGTTGGTCTTTAAGGTCCCTTCCAACCCAAACTGTTCTGTGATTCTACAGAACAGAATTTTTTTGTAAATCAAGGAGTTTGATTAGTAGAAACACCAACAAAAGCAATCAGCCTGAAGTGCTTCGTCATGCCAGAACCATTTTAAATTGAAAAAAAAATTTCTCATCCCAACTGAGAAGCTTAAGAATGTCAAAACAAAATGTTTCCAATGGCACTGACTTCCGTGCCATGAATGTTGTTAGCTGTGTGATAAAGCCTGCATTTACCACATGCTGTTTGAGTGTGTGAGGAATGAAGCATTTTAGCATGCTCTGTTCATTCTGGTGCCTCCCAGGTTAAGCCCCCAGAGTGTGAATCACTGTCTCAGTGACACACAGGTGGAATACATCTATTTTCTGTCAAATCCAACTAAAGGTGTAAGACCAGTGTAAAAGGTTGCTCCACTCTCCTTCCCACCCTGTCTCTCCCCATGGCTGTTCCCATCCTGGACACACTGCCAGAGGAATGCATCAGCACTTCCCAAAGCCAGACTGGCTTAAACACTGCTGGCAGCTTTGCCTCTAACCACCACTCTAACTTTAAGGCTCTCCCTTGAACTGAGTTAGGAGTGTTCTCTGAACTCCTCTGCCAGCAGGGCAGGGGGAACAGCATTTCAAGCAGAAGGGCAAAATCTCTGAGGTGGAGAGATGGTCCTTTGCAAGGAAACAGCTGGAGCTGGGAAAGAACAACCAGCAGGGCAAATCCAGCCCTGAGATGCACTGATACTGAGAAATGTTAAAGAAGCTGACTTAGGTTAACCTTTAAAGCTGAACTCCTCAGCACTGCCAGAGGGGGTGAGCAAAGAAGGCAAGAAGTCCAGATTTGGGGTGGCTGAAGTACAAGAGCTTTCCTGGACCAATGCCAGTGTTGCACAGGCAGCCCACGTGCCAAGGGCTGAGGCCTCACCCCAGCACTGGATCACTTCTGCCCCAAGGACATTCACCCCCAAACACTCACTGGCCTTTTCAGCTGTCCTAGACTGAGGAAAACACATTATCCAATTACTGGGGCACAGAAAGTCCACCTAGAAGTAAAAAAGAAAAACACACACATGCTCTCATCTCTAATATATGTGTGTGCACGTGTGGGTGTTAATTTTAGCTCAGGATAATTTATACAACCTGATTTAATCAGGATTCCAAACACCAGGCTTTGAATTCCACCTTTTACAGTCACTCTCTACTAGCACAGTGGAGCTGTTTCAGGAGTGGACCGTGACAGCTGCTTGCAATCAGAGGCAGAGTACACCCAATTTTGTGGCTGTTTTAAGAGTGGAAATGAAAAGCAATTTCTGCACTGAAAACACCAATAAAATTTAAGTAGATAGAATGTAAATACCAGAGCTGGAGCTTGGAGACAAGTGGAGAGATAATAAACACACTCTTGTTGCTGGAGTAGCTGTTCTTGGAGCCCAGCAGTGCCTTGGCCAGCCCTGCTGAGCACCAGGGGCACAGGTGAGGACAGGTGACAAGAGCCAGCCTGGGATGGGCGTGGAGGGAGGGTCCAGCTCTGCCCACAGCAGGCACCACCCACTGCCACAGCTGGGGCACCCCCAGGGACTGTCCCCTGTGCCACCCAGTGCCAGGGCCTGGCAGAACCTGCTTCCCTTCCTTGCAGGGACAGGCTGAAGACACCAGGAACTTCCACCCATTCCCTGTGTCCCAGTTAGCCAGTCCCATCCCAACCCAGCCTTCAGGGGGTAACAAGTGCTGCTTTTCCAATTGTAAACCATCACCTACAGGGGCCTGCCTGGGCAGAAAGGTTCTGAGCTTTTGTGCTTAGATCTGCCAGGCAATTCCCTCAATTTGAAGTATCCCAGTCAGGTGGAGACCAAGGCTCTGCTCCTCACAGCAGTGGGGGACAGCAGAAACCACAGGTTTCCTACACACCTTCACAACCCTCACACATATCTGGGCATCTCAAGCTGCAGTCATTGCCCCTTGCCCTGTCATTCCAAAGGAGGGGCTCTGAACCTGGATTAATGTCAGGCCTATTTTAAGCTGCAGCTAGCAGCTGCACAGCTACTCAATGCCATGCACAGGCTTGCTCCTTCTGGAGGGGATTTACTGTGTCCCACCAGGAAGATGTTCTCTCCTGAACACAACAGGAAGAATGAAGCAGGAGCACTTCTATGTGCAGATAACTCCTAAAAAATTCCACTTTAGCACAGAAGTGCAGTAGCAAGTTGATGTATTTACCATATACCAAAGGTCAGCACAGTACAGGCCAAATTCCCCAGCCAAGGCAACTTCCAAAGCTCTGCATTGATTCTTTGGCTTGATCTGCTTTCTGCTCTCCCCCATGCCTCAAACATGGTATCAGATGAGGTGGATCAGCACTGCTGACAGCTCTGGAGATGTATTTTGGTGGAAAGGCTCCCAGATGCAGGGCTCTGCTCTGACTTCCAGGGGCTGCTCAGAGCCTGCCCACTGCAGCATGACACACCACTTCTGGAAGGCTGCTGGGCTGCTAATGAGCACCAGATCTCCTCCAGCACAATTAGCTCATCTCTTCTGACAGCCTCTGTAATGGGCCAACGTTCTCACCAACCAATTATCTAATACAGGTTATTGAGATCTAAGGTGGCTGAGAAACTTAACTGCAGCTGCTTTCAGAATAAATCAGAGATGCTGCTGGGTTGAGTATGAAAGTGAATGCTGCCAACATCTCCCTTGCTTTGCCTCTTTTTTCAAATGCTTTCGAAACATAACTCTGACATGTTATTTCCCTTGAAGTCTGCTGAAAATACACACAGTAAAATCAATTTAGTGCACCCATGTAAGTTATACAATTGTATCTCCTATAAAGGAGTTTACTCAGCACTGCCAATGCTTCCAAAGGTGTGGATCCAAAGCAATGAAAAATAAACCAGGTCTGGCAAGGGGTTTAGTGATGTTGCATTCAGCAAACAGTTTTAGAGGAGGGGATTTAGCAGGTGTGTGATACTGATCACTATTTAATATTTATCTCGCAGGCAGAACAGATGATAATCCTAAATACCCTAAATACATGCAGACAGAGAAGAACAGCAAAGAGTGTGTTTTCAAAGCCCCATGGGTGCCTGGATCTCAGCTGGCAGTGTCCTGTCAGCACTCTGAGCAGGTTTCTCAGAGCTCACAGCTGAGTGCCAGGGCAGGTGGAGGCCAGCACTCTCAGGAGAGCTGCAGTCCCTGGCTCTCAGGAAGGATGAGGTGTCAAACAGCACCACTGTTCCCTGAGGGCTGCTCCATGGCAGTGGGAAGCAGAAAAGAGCCTGGCCACACTGGCACCCCCATAACTGCACAGAGTTCCTCTCCTGCTTTGTTTTTTTCAATAATACGAACCACACCATGCAGTTGGGTTATCAGAACAGAATGCTGAAGGGCTGAGCTCCACCCACCAGGAAAGTGGCAGCAACTGCACTTCCCTTCAGCACCCCTGTCCCAGACCCAGCAGCAGCAGCTCCTCTGCTGGGGCAGCCCCACAGGGAGGCAGTGAGCAGCTCAGGGAGTGCCTGTGCTATACACAATGGTCTCAGTGCCTCTGATAACCCTCTGTGCATGCACAGGCTGACAGAATCACTGCTTCCCTCCCCACAGCTCCACAGGGATGTCTGCTGTCCTCTGGAGGCGTGGGGCAGCAGACACTGACCCAGGGATTTCAGCCAGCCATGCAGGCAGCCTTAGGAGAAACAACTCAGCATGGCTGATGAGCTCTTCTCTCACCTCCCACACACTGTTTAATTGGGAAGTACCTTGGCTATTTCTGTGGTTTCTGCTACCATGAAAGTGAAGCTGATGTTCACCAGGTCTGTGCCACTGCAAACACACACTATCCGGCCTTCCAGCTCGTTTTCTGATTTTCCAACAGCCTCCAGGGCAGTCAGTATTTTGGGATCCTGTGAAACACAATAAAGAACTTGTTACATTTGCAACACTTCTGCTATGCAAGGCACGATGGTAAAAATGCATTTTCACCTCCTTATACATTTACACCTTGAAACCTTTGCCAGTCATCTGAAATGAGTGCTTTCACTCAGATACACTGTGTGCAAACCTGAGAAAACAACACCTTCTAACAGCCAGGAACACGACTGTGAGAACTCCTATCTTCATCATGAAGAAGAACAATTAACCACTCCAAGCACTGGAGACAGAGGATCAGCACTAATCTGGAAGTGAATTATCCCAATCTAGTGAAGTCCACAGTTCCTGGAGTCACGATCTCAGTGACCCCTTGGCTGTTCCTTAGTGATGTGTCACACCAGCTGCTGTCCCTGCTGCTGCTGGAGGTTCCATGGGCATGCCTTGGGAAAGGCAGAGCTGCAGGCTGGAGCTCACTGCTGGGGCTGGGAGCACAGGGAGCATGGGGCTGTCTGCATCTCTTGCTTTTCTTAAGGCAGAGCTGGAGGCTGGAGCTCACTGCTGGGGCTGGGAGCACGGGGCTGGCTGCATCACCACATCTCTTGCCCCCTCTCAGTGGGGCAGAGATCTGGGCCTGAAGACTCCCAGGAGGATTTCTAAGTGAGAGTTCCCAACACAAAACCACTTTACATGTCAAAGTGGCAATGCAGGGCTCACAACAAATCTCCTAAACTGAAGGCCTGCTGGAGGGAGAGCCACAACCCTGCAGAAAACCCTGCATATATCCAAAGGCTTGGGGCTCTCCAGAACTCCTAGCCAGTACTCCTGCTGAAACTCTTTAAAAAGGCAGGCTGTGAGCAGCTGCCCTCTCTGACCACCCAAATGCAGAAAGAGGGATGCAAACAAATCTTTCTACAGTTTATGCCCATGGAGAGAGAAGAGAAAATAAATTCAAGCAGATCGGAACAAAATGAATGGAAAATGAAACTTTTTTTTTTTTTCAGATCATTTTTTTCAAACAAGTATCACAATAAATTGTTACAAGATGATTAAAATTTCCTGATATGTGCTACTGCAGGATTCAGGATGCTTTCAGTGCATCCTGAATGCTGCAGTACAGCAGAAAGACCAGATGACTGACCCTGCCCACTGCAATCACAACAAATCACTGCAAAACTCCAAACCTGAGGCTACAATTGCAAAATCAAAGCTGTGTTACAGGTATTCCTCAAAGCAACACATGCCATCCTGCATTTCACCTTCAGCTGAGATGTTCCTTGTTTAAATGGATCAGAAAGCAAGTGCAGAGTACCTTTGGTACAGCTCCAAAGCGAACACTGTTGATCAGGGAGCACTCCAACACCTGTCCCTCCTGAAAGGACAAAAAGGGAACAAGTTCAAAGGTCTGCTGAGACCCAGTGGTGCCACTGGGAGCTTCAGCAAAAATAAACTGGAATTGTATTGGCAAGCTCTGGTAATAAACACTAAGCAGTATACTTCCCTTTAGCGTCAGTTGATTCCCTCTTAAATTCTTCACTTCTAGAAAGAACAGGATGAGGACTGGTTTTGTAAATAAACTAACACAGCATTTTAGAGTTTTAAAAGCCAGAATATAAAACAAGTGCAACAACATATAATATACATTCCTGACATAATTGCACTATACCTTTCCTTCACTTTTCCAGCTCAGAAAAAAGCCAAATTCATCCACTTGGAAGAGACAATTGCTTTCAAAGACAAAAGATTCCTATAGAAAAGAAAATACAGACCATTATTTTAGTCAGTTTGCCAAATATCAATTATTTGTCATTCAAAAATAAAGAATTGTTCTATTTCTTCCCAAAGATCCTCCTGCAGAATTTTCTGTTTCCAAAAAAACAGGAACAAGGGAGGCAGGCTTTTAAAAAAGAAACCACTTTTAATGATTTGTCTTATTGTTGACACTTGAGACACTGGGATGCACATAATTTATATTTTCCTACCTCATTGCAACTAAATGAAGATGTTTTATTTAATAGAAGCAGTGATTCTTACCTAATAAAAAATCTTCATGAAACTGAACTTCAAGAAATTGATTGAAAATTAAATGCTTGAAGGTAAAATATATGTGTGTGTGTGTGTGTGTATATATATATATATATATATATATATATATATATATATATATATATATATATATATATAATTAGCCAATGCCACGTTCAGGATCCAGTGGCCCCATTTCCTTTTGAAGTGCAGAATTTGGGAAGCACTTTTGTGCTGCACTGTGGCAGTGTAGATGCTGTGAGTGCTCTGCAGCCAGAGTGAGTGACAAGCAGAGCTTGCAGGATATTGATCTGTAGAAGAAATCAGGAAAGAACAGCAATCCAGAGAGACTGGGCAGGGCAAAAAATCAGATGAGCTGAACTAAAAAAGAGATTTCCTCCACACACCTCCAGCCTCAATTAGAGCACCATAACAAGCTGAAATGCAGGGAAAGGGTGTGCAGAATCCATCACTTCAAGAAAAGGAGGTTCCAGAACGTTCTGACTTCCTCAATGGAACAGTGGGGAGAATTTGTGGGAAGAGTCCTCTGTGAGGAAAGCGAGCAGGCTCCAGGTGTGCCCCAGCAAGGCTGGAGCAGGAGGGCCCAGAGGATGGGCAGGCAAGGCTGTGCTGCAGGGGGAGGCAGGAGCCCCTCTCTGGGGGAGCCCGAGCTGGTGCCAGCACTGCCCCCCGTGTGCCCAGAGCTGGGCTGTCCCACAGCAGCCAGCTGAGAGCAGAGCAGTGTGCCTGGCACTGCCCTGCCACCACAGCCCAGGGTGACACCCAGGGGCCAGCAGTGCCCCTGGAGCACTTGGGACCCTCTGCTGCAGCTGCCCACGCCCTGCTCCTTGGGGAAGGGTGAGAGAACATCCACGGGCTGTGCCCTCTCTCACAGGCTGGGTCTGCAGCAGCCTTTGCTGAAGGAAAAGAAACCTTCCTTCTCCATCCCCACCACTATCTACTTCATTTATCTGGCCCCAAATCTGGAAACCCAGGGTAAACCAACCATCCCTATCTTGGCAGGCCTGGTGATAAAACATACCTTTTACTTCCATTTCAAAAGATAAGAAAATACTGATACCCCTGAAGGCACTCATAGAGCTCTCAGCTCTCCTGTTCAAACAAGATTAAAACCAGCCCCTGATACAATTATTCTTACCAGCATACCAATGCTGAGTATGGGGTAAACTCCTCAGCACTTTATTTCAGCTGCCTGTGTCAAATGTCCTGGTTTGCATTCCTTTAATAAAGGTGGATTAAAGCTCAGCTGAAAGCAGGATCACAGCAATCATATTTCAGATGGAGTGCAGATTGATTTTCTAAAGTAGATAAAACCCCTCCCGTTCTCAAATGATGCATTTGAATCAGAAAATGAATGTTCTGTGTTCTCTGACTTTCCTTGTAATAGGCAGGTCCTCAGTTTATATATCCAAAAAAAGCAACATTCTCCCTCCATTTGATAGATAATACAAAAAAATGGAAGGTTTCACTTAGTTTCATAATGTGCTTTATGAATCTGCAAAGATGAGAGTTTTATACACGTTACAGATATTTTGATCCAGTTCTCCCTTTCTCTTCCTCAGGGCTTATGTCAAATCAGAGGGATTAAATATATTTTAAAGCTATTTCTTTTAAAAGCAAAAAAAAAAAAACCCTATGTAGCAATAAAGTGTGTTGGTATTGCCTCCCCACAGACATTTCTGAGGGTATTACCAGAAAAAATTAAAGTTTCTTTGTGTACAATGAAAGCAAAACTGAAACATTCTGCCACTTCTGCATATTTAAAAGAGAATAGCAAATGAAAGGCAACTGGGTCTTACCTCTTCATATCTATCAAACACAGCTCCATCTTGCAGAAAAGAAGGAACTGGCTTCTGCCAGTTAAATTCATAAGGTTTTGCCATGATTACAGAAGAAAAACCTGAAGTGGAATGGAAAAGCACAGTTCAATTACTGTCCTTCAAAGGGAGGATTTCAAAGGCCAAGCAGGGAAAAAAGTGACTTTTAGCTTTTCTTTTCACACAGAAGTACTAAAAAGTCACAGTGCATTTCCAAATTAGGAGCTTTCCTCCTAAGAGTAATCTTGTTTCATATCTTTAAAATGGAAAATACTTGTAAAATGTGTGTATGAACTTAATTATTTGAAAAACACTTGCACTGTAACTTCTAGAGTACAATGAGGCTGGGATTCACCCAGCTCTAGGTGACCAAATACCACAACCTGGAATGCAGACAATGCTTCTTATTTTACTGGAAAACATTAGATGCTACAGGGACAGATTGCAGTTTTTCCTATCATCCTGAACTGTAGGCAGAGGCAAAATACATTTTTCTGTTTCAAATTTCATTTATGGTATATAAATTCCTGGGTATTTTCAGGTGTATTTTATCCATAACTCAAATGTGAATAATATATGTGTCAAAATTAATAGAGAAAAATATTGTTTAGAGATACAGGCCATTAAATAAAACCAGGCAGTTGTATTGTGCACTTCTGCAAGGGAACAAATGTGAACAGAATTGTTAATTTAAAATAAAATCCAGGATTTTAAACCCAGAATAAACACAAGTGACTAAAAGAGTTGAACAAGTTTGTAGTATGCCCCCTGTCTGTCTTGTTTTCATTCACAATAAAACATCTTCTAACAAGAAAAGAATGAGAAAAAAAGAACTGCTAAAAGACTCTGTCTAACATTTGCCTTAAGAACAGTTATTTTGGTAATTTTCTACTGAGAAAAGAGCCCTGCTACCTAAAGCATGCAAAGTACATCTTCATGGTAACCCATCTCCTGCCCTTTTTTGGTCCCTGACACAGCAATCAAAAATACAGTTGGAAAGTTGTATCTGCATGTGACCATTAAGAGTTCATTTCCATTGAAAACAGGATGAGAATTCAAAATAAACTATCTATATTCCCTAATCTTAAAACAAAGGCTAAATGATATTGAAACTATGCATCTGTACCTTTGTTCTCCCAGTGAAGAGATGCTGTGAAGAAAACAGATCATCTATACCCAGTACATATCAGAAGCCCCCTTTTGTTGTAGCCAGTCCTGTGCATTTGGCCCTTGCCCCCCTGTAAACAAGGAATGCCATCTGATTCCTGAGGATTATGAGATGCCTTGGGATCCTTGCAAGGAAAGTGACAAATTCTTATTTTTTTTGGAAATCAGATGTAATTCTCATGTCTCCTCCACTAGATCAGCCTGGAGCTGCTTCTCCCTGATTTCATGAGGGAAGGTGGATGCAGGACAGCCAGCCCAGCTGGATACCCCATGGCAGCACCAGGATGGGGCCAGCTCCTCTGCAGCTCTTGGACTTCACACAGCACCTCTGAGCAATCACAGCAAACTGACACTGGGAGCTTGATCCTGGGGCCAAGGAGACCTAAACCAGACACACCTGAAGGGATACCCACTATTTTTATGGCATGGTGGCTGTTCCCCTATCTATTCCCCTATCTGAAATGTCTTCTATTATCAGAATGGTCCACAAATACAACAGGTGGCTCATGCAGCAATAAATGCTCCCATCCTTCTGGGAAAAGCTGACACTAGAACACCAGAAATGCACTTTCAGGGCTGTGAAGAATATTCCTGCACAGTCCCAAGCCTGCAGAAATGGCTTTTTCCCCTTTTACACTGGTGCTGAACCCCCCCCAAACCCATTGAGAAGTTCTGCAGGTGCTCTGCACGGCCGTGTAAGGCACATCCTACTGCTCCCTGCAGAGCTGGCACTCAGAAACCTGGCTGTGAGGGTGCTTGAGCCACTCTGGGCTCTGAGAACCACTGCCCACCTCACACATGCCCCTGGCCAGCCCTCCCTGCAGTCCCAAGGCACAGCTGTGTGCCAGGCTGCTGCTCAGAGGTGCCCTCCTCCCTCTGGGTACTCACACACGGGATGAACCCATCACTCCACGCTCAGACCCTCGGCAGGAGCTCCTCAGCCCGGGCTGCACCGTGCCTTTCTCCAGCCCTGCAGGCAGCCTGGGCCCTCTGCACTTTCCCTGCTGCCCCTCTGGAGCTCTGGAGCAGCAAGGCAGCACCACCCCCTGTCCCAGAGCCAGGAGCACAGCCCTCCATCCCTCTGCACAGCCCGGGTTAGGGCAGAGAACAGCCTGACTGCTCACAGCTCACCCACAACTCCTGTCCAGGGACTGCAGCTCCTTGCTCCTTCCCACCTCCCCAGAGCCTTCCCCAGCTCTGCTCTCACAGGTCACTGCAGTTCACAGATGAACAGAGACAGATGAAGTGTGAGGGAAAGGCAGCTTGAGTACAGGCAGCAAGGAGGTGGAGGAATCGTAACAAACAACATTTTTAAGCCCTATGCTTTGGCAGCTGTGCAGAAGGTGAAGAAAACTCTCTCTGCCTTTAGAAAAGCTCTTTTCAGTCTCTCACATTTCTTACGCTCCTCTTAAAAAATTTTTTTTTCCCAAGCATGTCAGCTTTTAAGATCACCAAACTAAAATACAAAATATTCCCTTGTCACTCTTTGGACCTCAGCAAATCTTCATCGATTTTTAGCAGTGCAAAGAGAGTGAAAAACAACACCAATCCCAACCAGAAACCTCAACAAACATGACATTGTAGCATTCATATGGCTGCAAATATATGCATGCATCTATCCTCACTATGATGAGAATCAAGAATTACCCTCTTTAGAGACATTAAATAACAATGAAATGTGTGAAGATTCAGCTGGGAGACATAGAAGGTTAAGGAACTAAATTTAAAGGCAGCAAAATTTTAATTTGAAAACTTTTATACTGCCTTTAAAAACTGAAATCAAATCTTCTTACTGACTTAAGAGTTCTCAAAGTATAATATGAATACATACCATTCACAAAAGCAGAAAGAACACTCATATGAACACACCTCAGGACTCAATTAATGACTACAAGGGAGAGGTGGGTGAAGAGCAGCAGTTAAAAGGCTCTTGCAGCATCTCCCTTTCTCCCAACACTGATTTGTGCCTGAAGGCATCATTTGGATGACATGAAATTCACCTGGAGCACCCAAAGAGCAGGGACCCAAAATTAACCCTGTTCAGAAGAGCATTAATTAACACAAAAGTCTTTCTCTTCTGTAAGCTTGGCTGTACTAAGCTGAATCTGGGGCATGTGGGCTATAAATCCTGGGTTTTTTCATTCTCTGACCAAAAGAAGGCCAAGGTGTGGCTGAACAGGAGGAGGAAAGGATTCTGTTAATACAAAGGAGACAAATGTTTGGGGAAAGAGGTGATATTCTAAACGAACCCACAGGGCTGGCTAGCATGATGGATAGGATACTCCTTGGATCCCATAAACATCCTCTCAGTGTTGAGACACGGCTGGCAAGGACAGCAGAGTTCTCCAGAGCTGACCCCCCAGTTTCAAACACAAACTCATCATTTCCGCTCTTTGCTCAGCCCCCTGCATCCCAACAGCACCTGGAGGGGTTTATTTTATTATTATTATTTTTGCCTCTGGAATGAATCCCTGTTTGCTGAGTGAGAGGTGAGGAGGGTCCACACTCTGTGTTTGCCATTTCATTGCTTACCTCTTGGAATTACACCCCCTAAACTTGCCCCACTTACTGTCTGTGTGGCTTTTGAGTGCAGCACCCACCCAGCACTATGCTCAGTTTGGTAATCTTGCCCAGGAATAGAAGTTTTTCTTACAGATACAAGAAAGCAATTAGAAAACCCCCAAAACTGAATTTATTTCCCATTCCCAGTCAGCCCAGGACATTCCCTCACCTTGAAGTACACATAACCTTCACCAGCTCTAGATCAGCAGACTCCTCTAACTTGTGGGGTGTTTATGGAGTTCATCCCAGTCCAGCAAGTCTCCCTGCAGAGCTGTGGACTAGAGTGAAAATCCAGCTGTCCATGACCAAACAGGCAGTGCAGCACTGAAATTCTTAATAAAATGCCCCTTCCTTTTTTAATGAGGCTTTGAGGTACTTCCATATTCAAATACTGTAAATGTTTCCTGAAACTGGAAGAAAAGTCAGATCTTCATGTATTTACTGCTCAATGTCAGATTCATTTGGTCATAAAGGTACTGACATTAAGATAAGTAAAATGCAGAGACAGGGAAAATGAAAAAAAGCAAAATGCAGTTTCATGTCTTTTAAACGTGAAACCTTGGTTTTAACTCTAGAACTCAAAAGCCACTACAGTGTGAATTCTCTGTAAAAAGAAGCAGGACCATGCTGCTGAATCTCTGCAGTGCCCACACTATACTGTAAGCCAATTCCAAGATTTCCCAGCTCTCCAAGCTGTTCCACAGTCAGATTTTGCTGGGTTTTTCCCCCCATTTTTTCAAGATGACTTGTTCAGCAGGCTGTTGTTAAGCACACCATTCCCAGAGCTCATGCAAGCATCCCAAAGCAGCTGTCCCAGAAGAAGGGCCAGGACCAGCAGCCCCCCAGAGGTGCCTGTGCCACTCTCCCCTTCCACAGTGCCATCTTCCTCCTGCTGGAACTGCTGGGATGCAGGGGCAGCTGGGGGCTCAGAACACAGCCAGAGGGACCTGTTCTGAGCTGAGCTGCTGAGCACTGCCCCAGGGCACCGAGGCTGCCCACGCAGAGCTCACCACCAGTACCTGCTGCTGCTCCTGCCCTCGGGTCCCAGCTGTGCCTCAGTCACCCCTCTGACCACAAATACCATGAAAACAAACTTCCAAACTGCATTAATATCAGCAGTCTTTCCTTTCTAAGTGCAAGGAAAGGTTTTGGAAAGAACACAATGCAGTACCTCAAACAAAAATAAAACAAGCTACAACTATCAGCTGCTCCATGACCACATCCTGAGGACACTGCTGTTTGTTTCCAAACTCTGACACAGGCCCGGATTTTGCATTAATAAAATGCAATGAAAGGTCAAGATCATATTTTTGTAATAACTTCTAAATCCCTCCGTGTTTGAAATAATCCCTGCTATGGTCAGGTACTTTAGTTCAAACCAAACTTTAATAAAGTTGGGACATGATTTATTAGGACCTTTTTCAAAATATACAGATAAATTAAAAACTAATAAGCTGTGAGGAACACAGATGTTACTTTAAAATCTAAAATTAGGAAAGTGACATTATAATTTGCTGGTTTTCTGGATGATTTCTGAGAAAACAAGAGTGACCCCCACTGCTGGCTTAAAATTTCAGACAAAGCTAAGGTGATCTTTGGCAATTGTTCCAGCAGTTTAAAATGCATTAACAACTAAAAGCTGTGTTCATGATTTGACAGTTAGCAGTGTTAAAAGTAGGTGTTTGTTCAAAGTTTAAACTACAAGTTTCTTGGTGCCCTGCACAGAGCCTAGGAGCTACAGGCACCATGGAAATGCACAGGGCACTGACACCGCCATTCTGCAGTTTAACCCGTGGCATCAGTAACATTTTGGTATCTCTCTCAGATGTATTGCAGCTCAGATTCCATCCCAACACCCTTCCCTTCCCTTATCTCAAAGGTAGGGGGATGCAGGCAGGGCATTATCAGCTGCCTGGAATGGAAATGACCCTCTCTGAATTGCTACAGCATGTGATGATGTTTTCTGCCAAGATTCCAAGTTCACATCCCAGAAGATCTCCCAGTCTGTATGAGGAAAAGAAACTACATGGGGCTCACAGCATGTGCTTCAACACTCCTGTGCAAGAGCAGATCTGGGAGTCACAATGGCATTGAATGCATGGGGGAAAATAATAAGAACTGCCTGGCCTAAACTCTGTTGCAGAGGTTCAACTTGTTTGTTCTTCTCACCCCTCAGCAGTCACTCTGCCTGCTGCATGCAAAACCAGCACTCATCAGCAACTGCTCAGGAAAAACACATCCCCTTTGGGGTAGGAGCAGTAAAAGGATCCAGGCTGCAGCTGGGGGAGAGCCAGACAGCTCTGGAGTCCTGGATGGACATTTTGCTATTTCCCGCTTTTCTCTGCCTCCCTCTAAAGAATGAGGCTAGCAAGACTTGTCTGAGTTACAGGATGAGGGATGCTAAATCCCCTTTCATCACTAGTAACACCCAGTGCCACCTCATTACCAAAGTGGGCATCATCCTGTAGGTGAGATTGCCCGGTTCTACACACAATGTATCACAACCAGGCAGGGCTGGAAATAAACTGCTGCCCAACATTTGGAAATCCAGAAGCCCTCTTTCCAGCAGGAAAAATACAGCCAGCCATGCTGGAGATACACCAGGTTATCACTTATTTACATCTTTAATTTTGTAGAGAAGCAAGAGCAAAAGCAACTGGTTCTGGACTTTTAGTTATTACTCCTTCATTATGGTAGGTAGGGGGCAGAGTAAGCATTTCTTGTCAATTTGTTTCAGCCACATTTCTTTTGAAATGGTTGTTGTGTCACTGCCCAGAAGCTCTGAAAACAATAGGAAAGATTGTGCAGAAAACGTGGCCAAGGAGAAAGGAAAAATATCCCAAATCCTTTAGCTGGCAAGCTCATGGTTAACCACAAGGAGAAAATGGGAATGCATAAAACATGGCATCACAGTCTCCTCCACTAATCCCTGCCATCTGCATATTCATTTCTGCTAATCAAATATTAAAAGAGCTCTCTTGACACGGTGCCCTGCTCCCTGTCACTGCAGAGGCCAGGAGCTGCCAGCTGCTGTCTGTGGGAGCAGGGAGGCTCCTGACACTGCAGCTCTCAGTGCCACACTGGCACTAGTGAGGCACTCAGCTGTTCACACGACTTCAGAATGCAGCCCAGCAGTCACCCTGAATGTGAAAGGATGGCTTCTGGCAGAAATGGGGTAAACCCAGGCATGTCAGCTGGTAAAGAGCAGGGTGGGGTGCTCCACACCAGAGCCTCTCCCAGTTTCCTCTGGATGCATTGGGCTCATCCAGCTATGCACTCTACAGACATGAAATTTCTGAAGGAAAGGCATCTCAGTTTCTGATTGCTCCAAGTGGATGATTTGACAGAGTATTCCTAAAGGGATAAAAATAACAGTGTTGGTATGTAACCCACTTGTCCTGTATGGAGACAGAAAGGAGTGCTGGTGTGGCCCTGCTGGCCCACACAGCCCCTTTGGAACCCTTCTGGGACAGCTCCTAACAAACAGCAACATCTACAGCATGCTGAGAAACACCATTTATTCTGACTTTTCTGAACCAGCTGGTGACACCAGACTCAGGGGACTCAGTTTCTCTGAATTCCTAACTTCTGGATGTAATTTCAGTGTCAAGCAGCAGGAGAGTGGGAGCTGATCCCTCTCCGAGCTCCTCCTCATCATCACTGTCCTTTCTTGCCAGCTGCTGCTGTGACCCCAGTTGTGCTGAGGAGGAAGGGGACACACATAGCACAGAGGATGGCTGTGCCCTCACAGGTCCCACACAGGCAGGGAGAGGAGCAGCCCTTTCTCCTCCTCCCTGCAAAGGTGAGAGCACACACTCCATGGGGACATTCCTGACTCCAGACAACCAGCAGGGCAGAAGTGACATGGGTGGGGAAGAGCATAACAATTGAAAAGAGGAGGAAGGAACTAGCGACAGGAAAAAGCACAGGAAGCAAGGACAGGGTGTCTGGCACTGATGTGGGCTGAGGCAGCGTGACAAAGTGCCCGAGATGGCCACGCTTTCCCCGTGCTAGAACAGAAGAGCAGATACTTTGGGAAAGCTGAAATGGAAATTATTTGGGACAGCACAGGCAAGGCTATTTTTAGAGATTATTCCAAGTATGAAGCTGGGTTTCTGCAATATGGCTGGAAATGAAGGAACTGGGTGGAATATACTCTCAGAAAGACCAGAAGAAAACCAGCACTGGTGCCTGTGTGTGGGGGTGAAAGAGAGAGAAGGGGTGGCAGGAACACTGCCCACATTCCAGCAAGGGCAGGGGGTCAGCCACTGACTGGGCAGCTCAGGGCTCCTGGAGGGGAGGGCTCAGTACTGCCCCACGCTGCAAACAGACCAACAGTGAATAGGGAGAGCCCTGGAAAGGTGAAAGAGCTGATTCTAGATGTGAGAGTGGAGGTCAGAGGAAGAGCAGTCTGTTTAAGCCATCAAAGGCAGTGGGAATCAACAGATACAAGCAGTAACATCATAAAAATTGATACAGGGACCCTCGCAGAGACAGAGAGAAAATGTTTTGCCATTTGCACTGGCTGGATGAACTGAAGTGTTCTCAAGTGGTGCTCAGCCAGGCTGCCACCAGCCACTCTGGCCTCCCACAGCTCAGTGACAAGTGGCACCCAGGCTCAGCAAAGGCACAGCCCATCAAAACAAAGAGCACCACCACACCCAAAGCACGGGCAGCCCCGCAGAAAGTGAAGGTAACATTTTTAGGTGTCTAAAACCAGCTTTGTCTTCATCACTGTTAAGCATTTCCAGCATAATAATTACTATTGCAAAGAATAAAAACTTGAGCCCAGCAGGCTTTTCCCATAAGAAAACTGGTCAGCTAGTTCAGACTGCTTTTTTTTCCTGTCACATACCTATTAAATGCCTCAGACTGTTTAATGTGATAAAAATGTCTAGACTGGTTTTTGACTGAAAGCTTAAGGAAGAGTGTTCTTTGCCCTTGGCTAGCAAACCCCTTGTAAACACAATAATGTGAATGCTGTCCTTCTGCAGCCCACACTTGCTGCATACATCCATAAATCCATTGCAGGAATCTTCAGAGATCTTGAGATCTGATAGACCAGGGAAATGTGAAGCATATAGGTGCAATACAGTATATTTGTAAATACAGTGTTTCTTTGCAAGGAAAAAATCTGCAGTTTATAATCAAAGTACAGGCACTGCTGGGAGAAGAAGATGACAGCACCTGTCACAAGCCAGTTAACCAAATCCCCCCCAAAAACCCCAAAATATTCTGCTGAGACTGATGAGGAGCAAACCACTTTGCTGGAGCAGGCAGCAGAGCTGAGGCAAGGAGTCCCAATGGGCACATTAGGAAAAGCATTGCCACATGTGAGTCAGTGCATTCAGAGCTTTGTGGTCCCGAGCTGCCCTCAGCCTCCAGCAGCTGTTTATTTTTGTGTAACAGAACTTCTAACATAATTACAATCACTCTAAACTTAGATGCAAGCCCACAGTTTACACTAAAAATACCTCTGGCAGTGAAATGACCCAGCTCAAGCAGTCCCTGCCCTCCAGCCCTTTCTGTGTGGGGCTCTGAGCCTGCACCTGTGCACTGGCTGTGCTCAAGGACAGGTGCATCTGATTCCTTCCCTGCTGGAAGATCAGCTGCATGCCATGGAAAAAGCCTGAGGAGAAACCCTGCCCCTGCACACCACTCCTGGTGGCCAGCTCCCACAAGAAAGAGAAGTTGCCAAAGGCATTCATGGACAGTGTGATGGGACAGGAACATCACTCTGCTCACAACTGCACTGTCAAATCACCTCTCACAGCCCCACTTCCCACCTCCTGCACCCTGTTTGTTCCCAAAGCAGTCCTACCATCCCGAGGATAACCTTTTGTTTAAAATGCTCCTAATCCCCCTCCAAGGCCCTAATTAACTCTTGCTTTTGGGATCAGACCAGAAAGTGCACTGTCAGCTAAAGGGGTTGAAAAAGAAACAACAGAACTCAATCTGCAGGAAAACAGCTCAGGGCTTGGGAATATCAATGGGAAGGTTGTTTCAAGGGAGGAAAATGACAGTTTTTCCACACCAAAAAACCATGGGCAAAAGGATTTGTACAGTAGAGGTATGGACCCACCACTGAGGCAGAAATTGGTTTCCATTCTCCTTAAGATACCATTTCTCCTGAGCATGTCAGAATATTCCCCTCTGTTAAAGGCAAGAGTGTGTGTTCTCAGCATCACCAGGGAAGGTGATTTTATTGGTTGTGGAACACTTGGATACTGTACAGCTCCACTGCACAGTGGACAACAGACCAAGCAAGATGGCACTGTCGAAAATTAATCTTTTGTGAAATAACTACGTGTGCAAATTGAAAGCTTGCACCAGGGAGGTTGCACACTGTGGGTATGTTGTTTGCTTACTTGCTTAAATATTAATATAGAGCTTAGATCATCAATCTCTCTCTCCCTTTGTCAGCACACTCCCTGCAGGGTTGGTTCCTGTACAGTCCATGTCCATGTCAGAGGGTGCTTTGCACAGTCATGGCAGGGCTGAATTAAATCCTCCTTTGCTCCATTTATTCTTGTCTTTGGGCATCTGAGTGAAATGGCACATGGAGGGAAAAGGGTCTAGGCCCAGGTGGTGTTTCTCTTGCCATCCCCAGGAACACTGACAGTGGTCTGCAAGGGTTTTAAGCTGAGCAGCTGGCAGCAGCCTCCTGGAGACAGGCAACCAGGCTGTGCTTACTGACATACCAGGCTGTTGGCAAGGCTTTTTTGGATGGGAGATAAAAGCAGCACAGGGAAGGGAGAGGCTACTGCTTCTCCTGAAACAGAAGTGGTTGGCACAACACCAGAAACAACAGATTTCATAAATAAACTAACCAAGCTTTCCCTTCCTGGGCTGTATTTCTGCTGTTTTCTCAACATCTCAATCACATGGGCTCGTTAAGGGTTAATGGATAATACTGCTCATTGCTGTATGCAAACTATCAGCCTACAGATCTGTGTGTGAGGAAGTGTGAGCTAAGAGCCCAGCCCTGAGTGAAGGGCAGGGATTAGCTGTGCCAACAGCAGGCAGGGGACACCTGTGTCCCCAGGCTGGCAGCAGAGCCCTGGAGGCCAGCCCTGCCCAGGGCAGCCAGAGGCACCTCCCAGCAGAGACCCCAGGCAGACAGCACACAGCTGTCAGCTCACAGTGCCAGCAGAGCTGAGCCCCTGGGAGCCACCAGGGGCCAGGAAGGCACAATCCAAGTCCCTCTGAGTGAGAAGAGCAGTGCTAACCCCTGCTCCTGCTCCCTCGGTGATGCCAGCCTCAGTGACCCCATCTCAGCCAGGTCCTCACACGGGTGGAAAGCTCTTGTGCTGTTCTGCTGCTTTTGTGCAGGGACCAGGTGACACAGCAGCCACAGCACCAAGGACAGAGTGGAGCACTGGCAGAGCCAAGAGCAGCAAATCCAGGCGGCAGCAAATTGCATCTCACACACACTGATGGGAAAGACCACCAGGACTTTGAAAACTGGCTGCCTTTGAGAATAATTTCTCCCACCTTTGATACTCTGCAGCCCATTTTGCCAGGACTCTTGGTCTAATCTCCCAATCTTAAAGCAAGTTTGCCACTTCTTAAATTTTACAACTTACTGAAAACTTGGCTTTAAGACCTGGTTACAAAGTCATCCAGGAACTTGCTTGATGTAATTTTTAAAAGCAAACCCACAGCCAACAGCTACCATAGCTGGTAAGCTGAAACATTTTCAAGAGCCTATCTATTTATTAATAAATCCCATGATTTATTATGAAATTGAACACAAAGAAACAGCAGAACTTGTTTTTGAAGCTGTGGTTAAACAACCACCTGATCTTGAAGTCCAGGAGGGCAACACTTGAAAATCAGGTAGAATAGAGGATCCAGCAGGTGCTGGATGTGATAAGAAGGGAAACCCTGCTTTTCCTTGGAAATCCAAATTCACACACAAGATAAGGAGGAATAAGTTACTCAGGCAAACCCATGCTGTGGCTGAACTATCAGATCTAGCAAACAAAGGCTGCTCTTTTGGAGCTGTGTAAGGGACAGCACTCCATTACAATTAAAGCAATCAAACTTCCCTTTGCTTTCACACCCGGTCCTGACAGGCACAAGATAACATTATCTCTATCCAAACCTGCCTTTCTCAGCTGTGCCTGTGTTTGGAGTAGAAGTGCAAACCAGGAAAGGAACCAGGTTGATACCCTGAGATAAAATCTCCAAAGCTAACAGAAAGGCACAGAGTAGGTACAAGCTCCAGGCACGCTCCCTGAACCCTGGGACTGCCTGTGCCACAAACTGAGCTTGAGCTCCATCAGCAATCCCAGCAGCAAAGCAGAGCAAAGCCACCCACTCTGCAATCAAACTGCCAGCTGCACTCGAGGCATGCCCACACATTCCTGCTTTACCAGTGTACTCAATACCGTTCACAGAAACATTCTTAAAAAAAAAAAAAAAAACATGTGTTACATCTTGAAAGTTTCAGGTAATGTTTTAAACAAGAAAAAAATATTAAAATTAAGGGTTTTTTTGTTTGGTTTGTTTTTCATGCATGGGTATTAAGAGACTTCCCTTTGTTTCCTGTATCAAGAGTACAGAGAATTCTTGGAGAACATGATGCCTCAATCCACCCTGTGCTCACAGAGAGAAATCCTCTGGCACACATTAAGGGATGTTTCCAGCTGGAACAAGGTGGTCCCTGAGTGCCCACAGTGGTCAGGGACCTGGTGTAGGTGAGACCCCAGCTGGCAGCAGCAGCTCAGGAGGGCTCTAGCCAAGCCTTCAGGGGCTCATTCCTGCCCTGCAGAGCTGGGAGCCAGCTCTGACCTGGCTGTGCTTCCCCTCTGGGTGCCAGCCCCACCTGGCTGTGCTGGGAGTGCACTCAGCTCCTCAGCCACACACAGCCAGGCTGCTCCCAGCTGGTTCCCAGTGCTGCAGGGATCCTGGGAATTATGGGGTGTAGGGCAGCCATGGCTTCTGCTGCACCCCTGCTGTGAGTGCTGCTTGGCAGTGCATCCACAGCCACCCAAACCAGGCTGGCTGAAAGCCCTCTCGTACCACAAAGCAACCAGAGATGATTTTAGACTGCAGTGATATTCTCCAAAACTCTGCAGTAACACTGGTGTTTCTTCAGAACAGCCTGCAGATACTGACACCTCCACAAATCACTCTGAACCAGCAGCATTGCTCTAATACTGATTTTGTGTTGTGAAAATGAGTACCTGCTCCTGTGTAACATGGCAAGACACTGAAAACACAGCTCTCTAATAGATTTCTGTCTTCCAACGAGGAGCCCCTCCAGGCAGGTGCACTGCAAGCTAAGATTACTACAGCCAAAGCATGGGTGAAATCCAAACCCTGGGTTTGTACTCCAGCCTTTAAAATTTAAAGTTTTCTTCAACAAATCCACTGTTTGAGGATAAAGCTGGGACTGAAACTCAGGAAACTGAAGGAAATTGAACCAGGAAACACAGGCATTGTTCCCCACTGACTCCAACCTGTGCCTGGCTTACATACCACTGCTTAGGAAGGGTCCAAGAGAACCCCCACAGGCATTTGAAGAATTTGCAAGCAGTGCTTCAAGGTAAACCATCCCCAGGCCAGAGTCAAGTGACCCATGTCAAGAACACCTTGAATGGCACGTCAAACCTATTTTTTTCTCATTCTGTAAAAGATGTGAGCAAACAATGATAAATGGTGGCAGTGAGCACACAGAGATGACACAGAACTGCTCTGTTGCCTTCAGGGAAGAGCCCAGTGCCTCTGCTGTGAACACTGGGAGAGGGAACTGGGATGGTGGGACACCTGGGAGATGCAAAGGATGCAAGTGCCAGGCGTTCTGCTGGCAGAGAATCAGCCAGTGTGACACACACGTGCTCATCACAATTTTCACAAGTTGTTCTGTTGCTCCAAAGCCCTTGACAGCACCTGGTTAAACAAGAATCTTTGCATCCATCTTCCACACAGAGTCACAGAACCAATTCCATTGGAAAAGATCTCTGGGATTACTGAGCCCAACGTGTGACTGAAGACCCCTGTGCCAGCCAGACCATGGCACTGAGTGCCACATCCAGTCCTTCATGGAACACCTCCAGGCACAGTGACTCCATCACCTCCCTGGCCAGCCCGTTCCACTGATGCCTCAGGTTTGGCTTTTCTATTGTTCAGGTTCTGTGCTGCTTTAGTGGGTGGGTCTGGGCTCCATATTATGGGATGGTGAGCTCTGTGCACAGAGCAGGGAGACAAAACAATTCCTGCTCCAGCTGGGCACCAAGGACAAATGATCCCAATCTCAGCCAGGAGCACAAACCCCGTGGGCTGGAGAGAGAAAAACAAGCAGGGTGGGAGTGCCTGGGCTAAAGCTGGGCTGGGACAATGAACTGCAAGGTGGGAATGGAGCAGAGCTGATCCCAGGGAGAGACCCCGTGCCCGGCCGGGCATTTTGGGGCCATTTTGGGTCATCTTGGGGGCAGCCCTGGCTGGGCTCTGGTGCTGCCCAAGGTGGAGCCATGGAGGAGATCCTTGGAATCAATCCCTGCTTTATCTTTAACTCCATCCAATCTCTGTTCTAGACCCGCCTTCCCAAGACATCACAATGTCCACTCATTCTTTCTGTAAAGAATGCTGCCTGTGCACAGCATTGTCCATCAGATGGTTGGAAAGCTCCCCAGAAAAACAGACCCCTCTCACAGACAAGGAAAAGGCCATGAAGGACAGAAAACAGAGATGACCTAAGAGAATAATTGCATTTCTCACTCTGCAGATGAGCAGAGGCATTCATTTTGTATATCAAAGGGCAATTTTCCCCAAAACTTCTAATCTGACATGGCACAAGGTCTCCCCTTGTGCTTCAACACCCTGACAGGGTGGGATGGCAGAGGTTTGCTCAGTGGGATGGACACAGCTCCTCCAAGCCCAGGTCTGAGAGCCAGGGACACTCTACAGGAGCAGAGGAGATAATGATCTTTATAATGCTAATAGATATGCTCTGTGATGTGGCCAGAAACAGCTGTGGAATCCAGCTCACTCACACACTTCTGGGAACTCCAGAGAACCATTTACATGTTTCAATCTTTAAATCCACTTGCAAATCCAGCCCAAATACTGGGTGAAGTCAAAGCACAGCTTGGTCCCTCAAAGTCTGGGGTCACATCTCTACCTGCAGCTCCCAGCCCACTCCTCTGAACATCCCAAATGCTCACTAATCATTTCCCTATGGATTCTGACTTGTTTGTAAGGTCAGCTTTCTGACAGCCACAGAGTGACACACTGCCACAGCCACTATGGAATGATTCCAGCATGGTACTGGAAGCTCATTCCAAGTCCAACACACCCATCCTTGCTTCTTGTCATCACAGCATTTGTCCCAGCCCACTGTGAGAATTACCCCCGCAGAAGCCTCTAGCAAATTCCCATTGCCACACGAGCTAATGATGAAATGAGCACCCTGCTTCTACTTCAGTGTGGTGCTCCTCAATCAGAGCTGGCAACATTTCTAACAGTCATTCCTAACAGTCGAGCCAAAGTAAAATTCAGCACCTCATCATGTAGGATCTGCCAGATTTTCAGCTCATTTGCAGGTTTTTTGTTCTTATTCCATGCTTTGAATACCCTTGGATCCAAAGCCATTTTCCCCGAGGTACATTCCAAATATTCACAAACTAAATGCTGCAGAGGAATCTGTAATTTATAATAAGATTTAAACTTTGCTTAGTTTTGTAATTCCCTCTATTAAATCACTTTTATTAGATGCTCTTAATGTAAGTGCTTTACCAGAATGGTCACTTCTTGGAAAATATGACTTCAGCCACATTAAAGACACCAAGACTCCTATTTGCAGTGATCCCTCACCAGAAGGGAAACAATACAAACCGACTGGGCAGACTAAAAAGGACAGATTAAAGTCAGTATCAAGATGTCATCAAGTCGAGTGGCACACCAAAGTGCCTGTCAGCTGCAGAAGATGGGACTGGTGGTGTGATGCTGAGAGGCTGCCCTGGAACAGAGCTAAAGAACAAAGTAGGGATTTATTTAAAGGCCTCAAAGGATACACCTTGGGCATGTCACACAAGGTTTTCACACTTTTATAAGTTTTCTAAACCCATTCCCACGTTTGGTTTAATTGTCCAATCACAGCTCCAGGTTATGCAGCCCCATGCTCCTCAATTCCCTGTTGTTTACACTTTTTGGGCCTGAAGCTGCAAGTTCTTGGGCTGGAAAAGGATTGTGAAGAGAACTTGCTAACACTTTATATGAAAGTTCAGAGTTACACACTAATGCAGCACAGAATCTGGAAAATATGAAAGCTAAAACTTAGGCCATCAGGTGAACTCCACTTAAGAATAAATACTGGCTTCATTTTAATCTGATTTTTTTTCAGCTGTGCTCTACGTGCTTGGAAATACTAACAAGCACAGCTTTTGCTACTAGATAAGATCTTGCCTTTTGGGTAGCTCTACTTCAAATTATTTCTCTCCATAAAATGAGCAGGCTGTTCTAAATTCAATATTTAGTGACTAAAAGATCCAGAAGATTTAATCTTATGTGCTGCCAATCTCATTCCAAATAACCTGTGTGTGTGTAGTATATATATATATATATATGTATGTAACATGGATTTTTCAATGCACAGAAATTAGCTAACAATGAGGTATCTCAAAGCAAACATATTTAAATTTTTTGCATGTTTATGCAGAGTTTAATTGCTTCTAGAGGATTATTCAAGGTTACAAGTCTTGTGCAGAGGGACACAGATGTTAGATTTAATAAAAGATAGAAAGACTAAATTCCAGTAAGTCAGTAAGTGTCTGACTTCAGGCAGACATTCAACCTCAAACAAGCCAAAATCAACCCCAAAACCCCCCAAAAAATCCTAAATACAAGACAACCACCAAAAAACCCAAAGCAAACATGAGCTCCATGAGTTGGAGGACTCTCATAAGATAATGTACTCCATTATTCAGACCCTGGAAGGGCCAAATCTACTCCACTCTGAGAACTGTGACCAATTTTCACCTTTATTGCTCCAGAGGAAACCAGCTCTGCAGGCAACCTATTCAAAGGTTTCACTGTCCTCTGCCCTGGAGAAGATTTCTAACTCTCAAAGGTTTCTGTATTTCTTACCCCAGACACCACAGCACGTGGATTTCCCCTTTTCTCTTTGCAGAACCCACTGAATATTTCAAAGCCACGGTTAAGCCATGATCAGTTTTCCAGTGATCAGTTCTGGAGACTAATCTGTCTAAAAGCTGCTCAGGTGCTGAAATGAGCAGCTGTAAAAGATGACTGATGACAGAGCAGGTGGTGCAGGATGCTTCCCTTGAGGTTCTGTGCCCAGCACTGGGTGCTCCCAACCCTTCCCAGCACTTTGTCACCATAAACAATGAGCAAACACACAAACTCCAGCAATGACCCTTCCTTCAGAAGCCATGGGGAGAACTACAATAAAAAACCCCAGTGCAAAGCAAAAGCCCAGCAGGTATGACTTAGCTGTAGTGCTGGACTTGCATTAAACCCTGAATCCATTTCCAGAAGAGCCCTAGAGAAGCTGCCTCCTAGAGGAGCTACCTTTGGGCTCCTTGAAAGCTCAGCAGTAGATATTAATTTAATATTTCTGGCAAGTTCAGTGGTTTAAAGGATTTCTTCTCCCCTGAAATAAAAGCAGTAATTAAAAATACTGATTTCCAGTATGACCTATAATCAGGAGTTCAGATGTGCAGACTCTGGCACATGTAAAAACCTGCATGATGTGAGAGATGAAATACCAGCCCATGCTGAGCCAGTGGGCAGAAGTGATCCTGAAAGTGATCCTGAAAGCATCCCAACTTATGCAACTTGGCTGGGAGTACTTTGCTTAAAGAACAAGCCATTGAAAGTTTGAAAGAAATGTGGTAAATATTTTTGCTACATAGTTTCCAGTTTACACAATTCTGAAACACTTCTCTTTAAATATAGGATCTATTGAAATTAATTATTACAAAAATAACGATGCCCAGTAAATGGGAACACAAATCTTTAAGGGCTACAAAATAAAGTGGATTTTATCTTGGTGCCAGACTGATGCTTTTAGCTGCTTAAAATAGAAAACAAATGAGGGACCAAAGCACTTTTCTACACAATCCTTATTACCATGTTTAGGACACTGAAACAAATTATAGTACTTGCATGAGATTTACTACCTAAAATTTTCAATCCAGCTTCTTTTAATCCTGGATTTGAAAGATGCAAGGACTGAAGGAAGAATGAGAACAACATGAGCTTTCTGAGCCACTTCCCATGCTGCCCTATCTGGAAAAAGAAGTGAGGAGCAGGGTCCAACAGTACCATCAACACTGTGATCTGCCACCACCTACAAAGGGTTAATGACCCTGACCACAGCTGGCTTCACTCAGCACCCACCCTGTGCCTCTGGAACCTGTGAGGCTGATGCTGTACAATTAAATCCAAATGGAGCCTCCATCCATGACTCTGGAAGGAGGCAGCAGAAGGAATCTCTGCTGAGCAAGGGAACAGGTACAGCACACTGATCTGCAGGGCTGCCAGGGCACACCTCTGCTCTGGGAGTGCCCTGCTACAAGAACACACTGCTGCCTGAGCACAGGCACCTGCAGGGCTGCCAGGGCACACCTCTGCTCTGGGAGTGCCCTGCTACAGGGAGAACACACTGCTGCCTGAGCACAGGCACCTGCAGGGCTGCCAGGGCACACCTCTGCTCTGGGAGTGCCCTGCCACAGGGAGAACACACTGCTGCCTGAGCACAGGCACCTGCAGGGCTGCCAGGGCACACCTCTGCTCTGGGAGTGCCCTGCTACAGGGAGAACACACTGCTGCCTGAGCACAGGCACCTGCAGGGCTGCCAGGGCACACCTCTGCTCTGGGAGTGCCCTGCCACAGGGAGAACACACTGCTGCCTGAGCACAGGCACCTGCAGGGCTGCCAGGGCACACCTCTGCTCTGGGAGTGCCCTGCCACAGGGAGAACACACTGCTGCCTGAGCACAGGCACCTGCAGGGCTGCCAGGGCACACCTCTGCTCTGGGAGTGCCCTGCTACAAGAAAACACTGCTGCCTGAGCACAGGCATCATTCTCTCAGCTGGTAACAGGGATCTCTGGCCATTGAAACACTGCAGTAAGATGAGAGACAGGCAATCAACAACACATCATTAGCACATCTACAACTTCCTCTTGATTGCCAAGTCTTGTATAAATAGTGTAGACACTACTCCTCCTGTCTGAGGATTAAAACATGTTTTGTTTTTTGATGGTATCTACAGGGCCAAAGAATGCAGCTACCATTAAAGGAATCTTCAGTGACATCAGCATGTTTCAATTAATAGAACTAGCTGGCTAATACCTGCCAGTACTTATGTCTATATTTAGATTTATTTCATGTTGCAGTAAAATTAATGGGTGAACGCATACTGAGAGTGTTTCCAGGATTTGGACCCAACTGCTGAGGAGAAACAGGACCTTGACTAAATTCCTTTTCCTGTTAGCTTAAATCTGGCCACATCCCAAAACTTTTTGGGAATTAAATAATTTCCACTCAGCCAGTCAAAATGTTCCTGTACCCTCCATACAGACTCTTTGACAAGAATTTCAATGGGAAATTAAAATACACTACTCCTGCCTCTGACAGCAGCAAACATTTCAGAGTAAGCACAAGGCAAAGATGAAAATTACAGTGGGAGGCAATCACACTCATTTGCCAATGCAACCAAGAACTCCACAGTCCTTTTTTAAGTGTAATGAATTTGCAAATATTAAGATTCATGTGATCACTTCACCTCAGCTTAATTACTCTCCCAAGAGAATATCATATGCATAAGCAGTGCCAGCTGTAATCCCTGATTCACAGTTTAAACACTTCTGCAAGATCATCTTCTGCGAGAGAGGAGGAAAACCCGCACGACAGACAGCAGAATTATAGGAAGCAGGGAAGGTGACAGCTCTAGGTTTGCCAACCCTGGAATTACACTGAATGCTTTCAACTTGAACTCCTTCTGGAGCACAGCCAAGGATCTGGTATCAGGGGATGCTTTAGAGCAACATATTCCGCATGCAAAAGTGCCAAGAGAATATGTTAGGGAAATTAAATCGTTCTGTTCCACTACTCAGCACTCATGGAAGCCCGAGCAGAGGCTGGTAATTAGCTGATTTACATGAACCCAGTGCTGAGGAGTATTTAAAGGAATTCCAGCAGTACAATCTTGCAGGGGCAGGGCAGCGTGGCCCGAGTGCCGTCCCTGGGGCTGAGGCAAGACAAGGCATTTTTAGCTGCAGGAGGATGGGCAGCAGGACGCCTGGAAACAGCTCCATCTCTGCAAGCTGACAGCTAAATGTGTCATTTCCTCACCAAGAGTCCAAAGACTGCAAAGCTGGATCAGGAGAGGCAAGGAATGCAACCCTCAGTTCAGCAGCCTGCAGGAAAGCAGGGATCACTCCTGCTTTATCCAGCTGGCCTCGGGGCTGGCACCAGCACAGGCAAGCTCTCTGTGCCATGCAGCACAGAGGCTCCAGCCATGCTCTGAGGGGACTGCCTGCACAGGTAGGTGTTATCTCTACAGGCTTTCAGACAGTGGAGCTCAGGGCTTTATACTGAAATAACCCTTTCCCTGTGTATGGTGCTTTATCTTCCCAAACTCCAATTCTCCAGCTTTGGGCCATCTCGTGCCAAGGTTTGCCACGATAAAAACGTGGCAGGATCTGAGGTACAATGAACCATATTTACCATGGAGAACAAGTCATAACTGCACATTCCTCTGCTTTTACCCCACCAATGATCTGCTCATGGCTCTGCAGTCACTATGGTACATTATCTCTCTACAATCTCATCAATTTTGTAAAGGAAACAGGCATTGGAGAATTAATGCCCTTTATGATGATACAGCTTCGTATCCTGCTAATGAAACACCAGCCCAAAAGCTGTTTTCAAAGCTCACAAATATTACATCTAATCTACTATGCAAACATCTATCTTGGAACCCTGACAACAAGGAACTAACTTTTAATGCTTTCATAACATTTGCAAGTTGGAAAGGAAAAAAAAAAAGGAAAGAAATGTTATGTGTCAACAGGCTCCTCCTCTTTATGGAAATTAAATGCCAAAAGCAAATATGGAATTCCCTCATGTGGCCCTGTTGTTTTCTTCAGTTTTCCCATAGAGTTTAAAAAAAAAAAAAGCTTACACAGGGACTTTAAATATATTAAAAAACATGCACTGCAGACAGAAAAAAGCTATGTATTTCTACCAGCTTTTAAAGCTCCAGATTTTATGGATGAGGTTCACTGATACAGTACAGCACCATAGTGCTGTACAGTGCTGTACTGTACAGCACTATGGTGAGACAACTAGTACAGCACCATAGGTGAGACAAGTTCACAGTTATTAATCACCCAGCAACTGTATGAGAAGAGCTGAAAAGAAAACAGCCAAGCTTTGGACACAGAGCCATGGTCTCAGGACTAACACAGAAATAGCAAAGTTGAAGCCAGAGTGACTTTTTTCCCCTTAATCTTCTGATCTTTCTGACAACATTTGCAGCCACCCCCCACAGTCCCAGGGAATAGAGAAGCAATTCTCCAGAGCATCAAAACCAGATGCACAGAAGAATGTTCTGCCTTAACTGCTGGAACTCCTCTGTGACTAACCACCAACAAAACTCGTGGAAAACTAATTCCCAGTCATTATTATTAAGCACCACCAGGTAAGGCAGCTCTTCTCTCCTCTTCCAAGCTTTGTTGTATAAGCCCCTGGTGCTCTCCCCCCAGACATCTCCCTCTCCTGTAAGAGCCAGGGACCTTTCTATCTGCATAATATGGAGCCCCTTCAAGGCCCTTAACACAGAAAGAATTGTAGCAGTCACTTTTTTACTAACTTGGGGGTTTTTCCCCATGCAGAAGCAAACCACTCATTTTTATATAGTGAATGACACACATATTGGGGTGTTTTATGTTGCTACAGCAAAGTGCAAATGAAACAGCACAATTAAAACCACTCCTTCCTGAGGAGTATGTAAAGAACTGGCAACTTCTTAGCCTCTGCTGTTGTCTGTGGCATAGGCAATGCAACAATCCTGGACCAAGGACTGACTCGATCCTAGAAGGGAAAACTCCTGCCCAAGATCAGCTGCTCCCAACAGTGGTTGGTGAAAATTACAGTGGGAGGCAATCACACTCATTTGCCAATGCAACCAAGAACTCCACAGTCCTTTTTTAAGTGTAATGAATTTGCAAATATTAAGATTCATGTGATCACTTCACCTCAGCTTAATTACTCTCCCAAGAGAATATCATATGCATAAGCAGTGCCAGCTGTAATCCCTGATTCACAGTTTAAACACTTCTGCAAGATCATCTTCTGCGAGAGAGGAGGAAAACCCGCACGACAGACAGCAGAATTATAGGAAGCAGGGAAGGTGACAGCTCTAGGTTTGCCAACCCTGGAATTACACTGAATGCTTTCAACTTGAACTCCTTCTGGAGCACAGCCAAGGATCTGGTATCAGGGGATGCTTTAGAGCAACATATTCCGCATGCAAAAGTGCCAAGAGAATATGTTAGGGAAATTAAATCGTTCTGTTCCACTACTCAGCACTCATGGAAGCCCGAGCAGAGGCTGGTAATTAGCTGATTTACATGAACCCAGTGCTGAGGAGTATTTAAAGGAATTCCAGCAGCACAATCTTGCAGGGGCAGGGCAGCGTGGTCCGAGTGCCATCCCTGGGGCTGAGGCAAGACAAGGCATTTTTAGCTGCAGGAGGATGGGCAGCAGGACGCCTGGAAACAGCTCCATCTCTGCAAGCTGACAGCTAAATGTGTCATTTCCTCACCAAGAGTCCAAAGACTGCAAAGCTGGATCGGGAGAGGCAAGGAATGCAACCCTCAGTTCAGCAGCCTGCAGGAAAGCAGGGGTCACTCCTGCTTTATCCAGCTGGCACCAGGGCTGGCACCAGGGCAGGCACCAGGGCAGGCAAAGCTCTCTGTGCCATGCAGCACAGAGGCTCCAGGCATGCTCTGAGGGGACTGCCTGCACAGGTAGGTGCTATCTCTACAGGCTTTCAGACAGTGCAGCTCAGGGCTTCATACTGAAATAACCCTTTCCCTGTGTATGGTGCTTTATCTTCCCAAACTCCAATTCTCCAGCTTTGAGCCATCTCGTGCCAAGGTTTGCCACGATAAAAACGTGGCAAGATCTGAGGTACAATGAACCATATTTACCATGGAGAACAAGTCATAACTGCACATTCCTCTGCTTTTACCCCACCAATGATCTGCTCATGGCTCTGCAGTCACTATGGTACATTATCTCTCTACAATCTCATCAATTTTGTAAAGGAAACAGGCATTGGAGAATTAATGCCCTTTATGATGATACAGCTTCGTATCCTGCTAATGAAACACCAGCCCAAAAGCTGTTTTCAAAGCTCACAAATATTACATCTAATCTACTATGCAAACATCTATCTTGGAACCCTGACAACAAGGAACTAACTTTTAATGCTTTCATAACATTTGCAAGTTGGAAAGGAAAAAAAAAAAGGAAAGAAATGTTATGTGTCAACAGGCTCCTCCTCTTTATGGAAATTAAATGCCAAAAGCAAATATGGAATTCCCTCATGTGGCCCTGTTGTTTTCTTCAGTTTTCCCATAGAGTTTAAAAAAAAAAAAAGCTTACACAGGGACTTTAAATATATTAAAAAACATGCACTGCAGACAGAAAAAAGCTATGTATTTCTACCAGCTTTTAAAGCTCCAGATTTTATGGATGAGGTTCACTGATACAGTACAGCACCATAGTGCTGTACAGTGCTGTACTGTACAGCACTATGGTGAGACAACTAGTACAGCACCATAGGTGAGACAAGTTCACAGTTATTAATCACCCAGCAACTGTATGAGAAGAGCTGAAAAGAAAACAGCCAAGCTTTGGACACAGAGCCATGGTCTCAGGACTAACACAGAAATAGCAAAGTTGAAGCCAGAGTGACTTTTTTCCCCTTAATCTTCTGATCTTTCTGACAACATTTGCAGCCACCCCCCAACAGTCCCAGGGAATAGAGAAGCAATTCTCCAGAGCATCAAAACCAGATGCACAGAAGAATGTTCTGGCTTAACTTCTGGAACTCCTCTGTGATTAACCACCAACAAAACTCGTGGAAAACTAATTCCCAGTCATCATTATTAAGCACCACCAGGTAAGGCAGCTCTTCTCTCCTCTTCCAAGCTTTGTTGTATAAGCCCCTGGTGCTCTCCCCCCAGACATGTCCCTCTCCTGTAAGAGCCAGGGACCTTTCTGTCTGCATAATATGGAGCCCCTTCAAGGCCCTTAACACAGAAAGAATTGTAGCAGTCACTTTTTTACTAACTTGGGGTTTTTTTCCCATGCAGAAGCAAACCACTCATTTTTATAAAGTGAACGACACACATATTGGGGTGTTCTATGTTGCTACAGCAAAGTGCAAATGAAACAGCACAATTAAAACCACTCCTTCCTGAGGAGTATGTAAAGAACTGGCAACTTCTTAGCCTCTGCTGTTGTCTGTGGCATAGGCAATGCAACAATCCTGGACCAAGGACTGACTCGATCCTAGAAGGGAAAACTCCTGCCCAAGATCAGCTGCTCCCAACAGTGGTTGGTGCCTCCCCCTAGGGAACAGCTCCCAGGTGGGCCTGTACCTACAGAAGGCTCTTTCACTCCCCAAACCACTGGCACAATGGGCAAAGAGAAGGGGTGACAGGGCAGAAGATAAGGAGGTAGAAGCAGACATCTACTGTTCTTTTTTCTACAGCAAAGTTTAAAACCCCCCAGTAATATTAAAAGAGATGTTAAGCACTGCTGCAAGCTCAGTGATTCTTATCTCCGTGTTTGTCAGGCTGTTACTTTCTATTTGGTGAAGTAAACTTTGTATTTGGTCAAGTAAACTCAGCATACCAAAACATTGCCAAACATGGTTAGAAAGTAACAGAACCCAGTCAAAAGGCATTGTTGGAAGGGAGAAATTCAGATGGATGGGAGGATGCTTGCATACAAGCCATCAATCAATTATGCAATCATCTGCATGACTCAGGAGATGTGAAAGATTATTCTCCTGAAGGAATGTGCTTAAAAACATATGGAACAATATATTTCTCAGTAACTTCCCTCTGCTTTGAACTTTGTGTCCATTTAACAAACACAAAGGTGCTTCAGCACTGCTATGGACTACAGATCTCCTCATTAAACCTTAATCTCACAGGAAATAGCAAGGGCAGGATCACAGCCTGCAGTTGTTACACCCAGGCCACACTTCCCACACTGAGTAACTCCTGCTATCCGTGAATGAAACTTGCTAACCTGCTATGCCCAGACCTGCAGAAGAGTCTGTTGCTTCATAGGACATATTCCCCTTTTTTGAAACCAAGTAAACCCAAGAGCTGCCACCCTCCAGGTAATCACCAGAGCTGCATTCCTGTAGAACAGTCACACAGGGGCAGATCACTGGCACGGGGCAGATTTTCAAACTGGCCCAATATTGAGACTTCAAAAGAATTTCACTCCTTTTCAGGCTCACGAAGAAGTGTGTGAACTTTCATGTGCTCAGCACCCAGTGAGAACAAACAGTCCTGTTTGTATCACTTGTACAGCAATTGGCCATTTCTCTGAGGACATTATCAAAAGCTGTTCCAGCTTTGTTCTTTTCAACAGCCTTGCTGCCTAATGGCACCAAACATTTCCTGCAAAATAAAGATAGGCTTACTTAGCTTTTCAAAATAATCAATTTGCAGAACTGGGGCAGGGGACATGTGGAAAGTATTAACTTGTCCTGATTTTCAGGAGGAGCTGTCAGTCGGTTTGTATCAGAGTAGGCCATTCTCTTGCTGCAAAAGCTTTGCATTTCAGGAATTCAGAAACTGGCCTGGGGGAAAAAAGAAGTCCTTTCCTGCTGAACTCAGACATGAAAGGATCTGAGCTCAGAGGTGCTTTGCTGCTTCACTTTCTAAAAACCCCCTAAGTTCTCTGAAATGTGAGAACATTCTGATAACTTGTGCAAGTCAGAAAAGCGAGTTTCCAGAGTCTGACACTCCCCTCCATACAAAAGCTGTTTCTGTTACAATTACAGTTAAGAAACAAGAGCCAGGTTTGCTGACTGAGGCACAGTAGATGCTCCAGAAAAAACTGTTTTCTGCTTAATAATCTCCTGACAAAGCCAGGGGATGCAGAGACTTGACATTGTTTACCATCATTACCCTTACTCTGACTGCTCTTCAATAAACATGAGCTCTTCCTACAGGCAGCTGCTTCTGTACAGGTAACAAGAGCTTCAGTCATAAAACTGAATTCAACTTATGCATAAAAATCTTAAAACTTTTTCCCTCCATTTACCTTATTTTGAAAAAGTCTTTATTCCCCCATACTCTGCCAAATTCAAGTACTGTTTCTTGACTTCTATTTTGGCAAGCATCTTTGTAAGGATCCCTTAATGGCAAGCAAAACCACCGTTTTAGTTGTGGAACTAAAGCACACACCAGGTAATAACAGTGCTTGCAGAGCCTGCTTCCCAGGCAGGAACTGCTGAAAAGCTATGGAATTCCAGTGGTACCCAGGCACCTTTGGGTCTCCTAACCCCCAGCACTGCAAAAGCCCTGTGCAAACACACAATGCCCTCATTAGGAACACACTCAGGTCCTTGGGCAGCACTCTCCCTGCAGTGAGTGGAGTTTAGTCTCTATAAAACTGCAAGTAATGGTAACAATTTCAAACTCCTAAGGGCCAAACTTTAGCTTTAAATCATGGCTCTGTTAACCTTCTGTATTTTCCTGCTTTGCCACCTCCACTGTCTTCCCCCTACAGTCCTTTGTGGCAGCTCCTACATTTCAGAAAACTCAGAGATGAGTTATTAAAACAACTTATTCCAGTTTTCATACTCATCCACTGCAATATTCTCCCAAGCAAACCTGGGCATGACTCCTAAAGCCACTGAGAGCAGACAGAAAATGCCAGGGTTTAATAAAGCAGCACAGGAAAGCCTACAATGTGCAGGTGAGGACAGCAGCAGGAGCTGCAGCAGGCTGTGCATGAGGCAGCCCTGAGACCATCCCTGACACCACACTGGAAGCATGGCTTCAGCTCACACTCAGCACAAATCACAGCAAACTGCAACCCATGGAGAAAATGGGCTTTGCTGCTCTGAGTTTACAAAAATGCAAACTACAACGTTACAGCCTCCTTTTCTAGCAAACTGCACTCAGATGTTGCTCCTGTGACATCACTAATCTCCATGGAAACCTTAGAATAACTGTTGGCCTGAAATAGGTTCTGTCATCCCAGATCAACTCAAAAGTAGTCCAGCAGAAGATCTTATATCTCATTTTTTTGGCTGTACATTCTTACCAGCACAGCTGAAGAGTTACAATTCCTGCAGCCACTCTGAAATAGAGCTTTCATTCCTAACAATCAGAACATACATAAAGTGAACTATTTTTCCAGCTGAGCCTGAGATACAGAGATTCAAAGATTACCTACTTCTAGAGTAAGATACAGACTTGAAAAAACCCCCAAATGATGTGGCTATATGGAATTTTACAAGATGATTAAAGCTAGGAGACCAGGCTCCTAAAATTCCTCTAGATCTCTGCACAGCATTATCCCTTACAAGAAGGGAGCAGGGCAAAGCCAAGAGATTTTTCTGCAGGTATTGATTAAAATTCCCTTTGAGAGAAAGTGTCTATTTTAAATGTCTGTTCCAAGTGGAGCACAACCACATGGGGCACGTTGGGTTTTTCTTTCTCCTTCTGCACACCAACCAAGCCACTCTCTGTGATTGTTGTCCCCAGCACGGGGTCAGCAAAGTTCCTCAGACATGTTCTACCCAGCTAACAGGTCCTCTGCAAACGACTTTTGTGCTGAGTTGAACTCAGAGATTCACTAAATGTCAGGAAAGCTGTTTGCTTGGCAGGAAGCCCTGTGCACAAATTGGTGCTACAAGGAAAACATGCTGCCTGGCTGTCTACAAATGCAGAGTATGTTATACAGACATATAAATAATTTGGCTTCTCACAGACCAAAACTAGAAAGTAATCTGGAGAGAGGGCATTGGAGACTTGCACAGTTGTGTCACACTGCACTAAAACTGGCAGTACTGAATGTAATTCTGTCATTGCTATGAACTTCTAGAGCTAATCAGCAAATTTTTCTGAGATGCAAGAAATAAGGTGGGGGGAATTAAAACAGTATATGAAGATTTGTACTTATTCATTTTCAAGAGTATTGAAAAGAGTTGCCTCCACCTACAGCTGCAAGAACTTAAGATATTTCCAGAAAAATAAAATAAAATAAAATAAACAGGGAAAAAAAATCTGTAATTCCTCAGGTCTGATTTTCCGAACTTTAACTCTTACAAGTCATTCCATGCTCACAGTTTCTTTCTATTCTGGCAGAAACCTTCTTTCATTGCATATTTGTCCACTTTCAAAGCTAATAAAGTCCTGGGGCTCTCTGGAACTCTCTGCTGGGTTATTTTAGCTACTGCTGTCATATGGTAGAACAGAAATTTCTTAGCAGGGGTTGCTGACAGTCTCACCAGCTTCAGTAACACTGCTGATGGCAAATATCACCCAGGTACACTGCTGAGTCTGGGCTTTTTGTTGGATTTCTTGTTTTATCTCAACAGCATAGAGATGTGTGCTGGGCAGAACGGGCTGAGGAATTACTGATGCCATCCACACTGAATTTAGGAGATCATTTGTTAATGAGTAAGCTGCTAACACAGTGCAGGGAAGCCCCCATCAGTTCCTAAGGGGATACAAACAGCCCTGGACTGGGCCCTTCAGGCAGTGCCTGGTGTGTTCAGAGCCAACACTCTGATTTGGGCCCTTCCCCCAGCACCAGGCAGAATCAACAAGGCAGCTGGGGGAGTTGAAGATTTCACCAAGGTGGCATCCCTGTCCCTGAAGTCCTGGGAAAGAGAGGATTGATGAGTGAACTGCAGTCCATCTGAACCCACAGCCAGGAGCACGTGGCACAGCAGGCTCTCACCTGTCCCTCCCTGTGGAACAAACACACTCCCTGTCTTTGTGCTCACTGTTTACTGCAGGAGAAAGCCAGCAGGATGCCAGCAAGCAGAGCCTGTCTGGTACAACAAGAGGGGAAGCAAATGCCTGACATGTTCAGCTCCACCTGCCAGCTCCTGGTAGCCTGGTGTGTGCTGTGCCTGCTCTCACTGCCTGGCAGTGGAACAGCACCTGCTGTTGGGATCACTGCCTCAGAAGGAGGGCAAGCAACAACCACTGGATTCTAACTCTTGAAGCAGTCAAAGACTCTTCTAGCAGAGGTAGCCACGAGGTGAGCCCAGGGGACCAGACCAAGGATGTAACTACACTGCTGTCAGAATACTCTTCTGCAGTTGGCTTCTCAGCAGCTTGGAGCCATAAGCAGCATTTTGGTGTTAAATGCTTTTCTTGGTGTGGTCTCATGGTATCATCAACTTGTTAAATTCATAAGAGCAAGCTCTGAATAACAGGAAACCAAGCTGACAGATAGCTAATCTAATGTGCTAACCCTGACTACAATTCCACCCCTGGAAGCCAGGCAGGGGTGTCCAAGGAGAGACAGCAGGATTGCTGCCCACGCCTGTCTCTGTGCATTTCCTTCCAGGTCTCCACTTTTATGATGGCCTCAGAACTATGGAATCACAGTGCAACATGAGAACACAAAACCTTTAAACCACACAAGAATGACTCAGTAAATTAGCTTAGAGCTAAAGCAATAAATTGCTCCTTGTGGGGGATCTGCCTCCCTAATTCTGAAAGTCTGGCCCACCTTCCTTTTCTCTGGCTCCTGCCTCTGAGAGTAAGAAGTTATGAAGCCCTAATAATCCTGCTGCTTGCACGAAGGGGAAATTGCTTGGTTCTTTCTCCCAAAGAGGCTTTTATGGAACATTCAGACTTCACCAGCCCAGCAAACAGAATACAAAACACTGCCCGTGGCAGAGAACATCAAGGTATAGAATACTGGAAGAACAAAATGAAAAGGCAAGCAATTTCTTTTTTTTTAACTGATGTTAAGTTTCACAAAGGGGGTCCTCAAGTTTTCGTAAAAGACAAGATGTCCTGGTTGCTTCTGCTATTCATCTTCTCCACAATAAAGTGTCTCCTCCTGGTCTTAGAACAATTAACTCTAACAAACAGAAACTGCAGGGACAAAAAGGAAAGAAAGAAAGAAATCCACAAAAGACAGCTGAACTTCTAAGCATTTATGGAACAGACTAAGGACCAAAAGAGGCAACATCTGACAAAGGTGACATATTATCCTTGAGAGGCAAAAGCTCAGGCTGTACCAGCAGCCTGACGTTGCAAGCAGCTCCCACTGAAGCACCAGCAAGTATCAAAACAAGGAGTTTATTAATTGCTGTAAAGTCACTGTGTCATTTTATTATACAAAAAGCACCAGACACAGCAGCAGCTGCAATGCTTTAAATGAAGCCCAAATTTTTTAGAAATTGCTTATTGAATATGAGCTCTCATTCCCAGTATTTCCAGCAAGTTCCTGTGCTAAACAGATCTCATACACTGTGCAACCTTGTGCACATTAATTAAAATAAGACAAAGTTCTCTAATACCTGTTATTTCAAGGACCTCAAGTGCAGCTTTTACTTTCAGGACTGCTGGGAGAAAACCTGGACTCTAGGAGAGGATCAAACAAGCTTCCAAGCTGTATATAAAATATGGGAAGTCTGCAAGGCCATCATAAGGTTGAATTCCAGAAGGCAAATGCAGCTGATGAAGATGAGCCTTGATGGGTCCCAGAATCCTGTTACAGGTCAAACAGAGAACTCCCGTATTGAAGTTTGGATTGGTCTAAAATTCATGCTTATCTATACTTCTCAAAGCCCAAGCTAATCATTTTTGGCATTTTGAAGCTTCAATAATTGGAAACTCATTTTCTTTTAGGATACACACACACACATAAGCATCCATGTGCACCAAACCACCACTGCAGCTCTGCAACACTGCAAATGCTTTCTGAACCCCAGGACAGCCTGGATATTATTGTTCTGTCATAGCCAAGTGCTTCATTATGCACTTGGTTTCTGAGCAGCATCTATTCTCCTTGGCCTCATATGAGTGCCAGAAATTACTTGTGTTGCTGTTTGTCAGTTGCCATGCTATTGTCAACTATTTCACCCTTTGGGAATAGGAAATCCACACACAATTTCTCAAGTTTGCATGAGTAAATCTGCCCAGCACTAGCTCTATTTTCAGGAAAACAGTAATATTTTTCAAGTATTCTAACCACTGGTTATAACAAGTAACAAACAGATTCAGTTTAGGGATAATCAGGGCCACTTGAATGACAAGCCAGGACAGAGGGGAAAGCCAAGATACAGCAATATCTGTGTATATATCTACATCTATCTATATATATCTGGTGTATCCATGGAGAATATGGAGCTGAGGATGTGAGATGAGAGACTGGGAGTTGTCTGGCCTGGAGCTAAACCCATTTGCTGGGTGTCAGAGGCAGTTCCAGGTAATCCCTCTACAAGTACTCCCTTCTCCCTCACTGCTTCCTGTGTGAAGAACTTTCTGGATAGCACAGACTGCAGAGAAAAAGACTGAAACATTCTCAGCTGCCCCCTGAGATTCCCTGGGGCCATCCAGAGCCTCTGTTGACCCTGGCCCAGGAAATGACAGCTTTTAGGCAGACTGGCCACTCAGTAGTGACTGTCACAGCTCATCACTGAACCTCCCCCTCATTTCCCCAGGAGAATTCAGCAGATTAGAGACCCACATCACACAGAGAGCCATTAAGGAGCTAGACACCCAGAGGTGTACCAGGAGCTGTTTATGGGAATAGTTACTTTCCACTGGGCTTGAAAAATTGGATTTTCTGGATGAAAAACAAGTACTTCTAAGTGTGGGCCACTGACTCCAATATTTGTTATCAGCCTGAAGGCTTTGCAGCAGTTTCATCAGTTGTCAGTGTTGTGTGACACTCATCCATGGCAACAGGGTTCAGAAATCAGTCATGGAGAAGTCTCCCATTTAGTGAGAACAAGGACTAGATGGAGCATTTTGCTGATCTTGTGTTGGCCTGGCTTTGCCATGGCAATTCCTGAGGTTTGCATGGACCAAACCAGAGCCAGCCAAGTCCAAAAGGCTTTGCTAAGCTGCACTTGGGGAAATCCCAGCTGTACTTCTGAAATCCTAGAGCTGCTGAGGCAGCCTTGCTGTACAGAAGCAGTTTCTAACTGCTACTCCCCAGAGTCCCTCCTCACAAGCTGGTCATTTATGTATCACCATCCCTCACAAACTGAGCAGGCTCTCACTGGGGGAATAATGCCACTATCTCCAAATTCACCAAACAAGCCATGCTCCCCGCTGTCCCCCAAGCTTTCTCCTCAGTGATAAAGGTGTTTCTTTTGCGTCCTGGCTGTCTTAAGCCACTGGATCAGGTAACAAAGACTTCAGTGGCACTCCCAGCTCCCTGAGCTCCCCTCCAACACCAGCAAGTTGTTCCTGTCTGCAACAGACAGGGCACTCCAGCAGTGACTACACCACAGCACCAAAAAATGTGTCTTTCCCTTTGTTCTGAAGGACAAAACTGGCTCCTGATGAGGTTCACAGCCTGACATCCCCACAGAAAGCAGTGCAAGGCTGACTCTGTAGAACACTGTAAGCCAGCACTGCTGGGAAACACATGAGCCCTACAAAGCACATGCTGAAGGAAGTCACTCTGATAGTGCTGAAAGGTTTCACCACCCTAAGTACAGGACAGCAGATGAAGTGATAGCCCTGTATATGTGTCTGTGCACACAGCTGTCACAGTGGTGGACTGAGAGCTCAAACTGATGCATGGACAGAGGGACAGGCTCCAGGAGCAGCACATTTGCAAATGTAACCCAGCTGTGATTTCTAGTTTATGAGTGAGCAACTTACATAGGAGTTCTGGGCTGGGTGGATGAACAGTGGTCTAACTAGACTGCTGTGCTGGGAAACTCTTCCTCCTGTGAAGCAACAAAACAAGATGGTCAGTCTGGGACCAGGTGTTATCTGCTAGATCTCACTATTGAAAACCACCCCTCCCATGGCCCACAAACGTGCAGCACCCAGACAAACACTGTGGAACAGGATCTGGCCCTGCCTCTGCTAAATCCTTCCTGGGAGGTGTTCTGCACACAGAAGGATGGGCTGTGGCTGGGAGCGTTGGAAGCTCTGGATGAAGCATCCCATTCCCCACTGCAGCACGCCAGGGCAGCTTTTAACATTCATAAAGCATCCTGAATGATTAATAATCACCACAAAGGAGCAGCTGAACAGTGCTGCCACATTTATCTCTTCCCAGAATAAATGCTAGCTGATTTTAATTGTGTTTCGTGTCTTCCTTAGACGGGCAACATAAACTTGGGAAGATTTCACTCCAGCATGAGTAACAGACAAGCTCCAGTAGCAAGGGAATGCTACCCCAGGAGTACAGCATGACAGCTCACAAGGCTAATGATGTCCCTGCACATCCATTCCTAAGGTTTCTAAACATCCCACCTGCCCTGGGCCAGGCTGCACCCCATTGCAGCTCAGATCTTTAGCAATGTGAGTACCACTGCCAGGCCACGTGCCATTCTGCCTGGCATGGTACCAAAACACAGCCAAAGTCATTCCACATCCCAAAGAGCTCCTGGGAACTGCTGCCAGAGATTCCACACCCCAAAGAGCTCCTGGGAACTGCTGCCAGAGATTCCACACCCCAAAGGGCTCCTGGGAACTGCTGCCAGAGATTCCACATCCCAAAGGGCTCCTGGGAACTGCTGCCAGAGATTCCACATCCCAAAGAGCTCCTGGGAACTGCTGCCAGAGATTCCACATCCCAAAGAGCTCCTGGGAACTGCTGCCAGAGATTCCACATCCCAAAGGGCTCCTGGGAACTGCTGCCAGAGATACACACTGCTAAACTGGGGGCTCCTTGGAAGCCCTGAGGAAACACTTTCTGCACTTGCTTACAGAAAAGAGACTTTCCATGAGGCACTGAAGAAGGATAATGAGGATGCTCATCAGGTGCTGTGGTGCCATCTTTTGCTGCAAAAGCCACAAAAAGAGTATAAAGGTTGTGACTGGAGAATGGACGAAGTGAACAAAGGGTTGGGCCCTGGACTGCTCAGGGGTGAGAGTATATGGCTGATTAGCCAGAGAAGCAGAGCAAGGGCAGCAGGAATCACGGTGAAGAGCCCTGAAGTACAAAAGGAAAGGTGATGTTTGATGTACAAGGAGCCAGGAGAGACAGAGGCTAAAGCTCAAGAAACCATTTCAGCTTGGTGAAGCAAGACTGCAGTTAACAAGGCAAGTTTGCTGCAGTAAGAGGAATGTTACAGTGAAATGTGTGCACAGATAAGACTTTCCCAGCAGATGTTCCCCATCTGCCATGCAATCCCCTCACACAGCAATCTTCAGCCTGCAACCCAAAGAGAGCTGAGTAATGAAGAAAATTGTCACTCAGAGAAGTGTCCTGGGGATGCTCACAGCACTCACAGCAAATCACAGGCAAGAGGAAAGCAGCAGAGAAGTCTGGGGGAGACCAAGGAGGACAAAGAAGGCACTCAAGTCCAAGAGTACACAAAAGGTGAAAACAGCTGTTTGCGAGTTTAGGAGAAAACTGGAGAATAAATATCACCAAGTGCACCAACAGTAGATGGAGCTGTGAGATAAGAGGAAAAAATAACCTTTAAAGGGCTAATTAAAATAGCAATTCTGAAAATGAAGGCATAAAACCCTTTCTTCACCCACCAGAGCTGAGTTGGAGGAGTATGACAGCCATAGCATGGCAGCAGAAGGAGCTGCAACACCTTGTCACTCTTTTTCCTGCCCTTAGCTCAGACAACACTGCCCACACTGGCACAGGTGGAATCCCTGCCAGCTTGCTGCCAGCCATCTGCCAAGATCAGCCAAGCACTAGGCACAAACTCAAGCTGATCTAACAATCTCCTCGAGGATCTCCTTTCTCCACCCCTTGCATTCTGCTTCACATTCTAACACCACCTGAAATTTTTTCACAGAAGCACAGACAAAAATTGTATACTGTTTTCTGTTGTGTGGGGTTTTTTTTAATGGAATTAGTTATGAGAAGCCTGTTGATCTCTGGAAAGAACAAGCAATACTGTGAGATAAGGGCTAAGGAACACTAGTGATGTATATTAAGACCTGCAGATACAACTGGCATCACTCACTGCCATAAGAAGTCTGTAAATGGACTTCACCAACACAAGCCCTACCTCAAATCAGATTCCAAACAAAGCTGGACAACTCCAGGAGCTCCAGGTGGAACTATGAATTTTACTTGAAACTTTTCTGTACACAGGAAAACACCAAACTCTGGTCCTGCATAAAAAGGATGCCTGTATTAGGCAACATGCAGTGAGCCTGTCAAGCATCACAACAGCTTCATCTGTCAGGGATCTAAGAACTGCTCCAGGACAGGCTTTGACATCTCATTCTTCTCTGAGCATCCTCTGAAGAAGCAAGTTCAGGCTTATATGAAATTAAGGCACAAAAATGGAATAGCTTCTAGCCTTGCTCACTGAAGAAAGATCCCACTAACACTGCTGTGAGAACAAGCAACAAAAGGGACATTTTACATACACTTTGATTCTTTTTTCCTCCCACAAGGTTACAATGTCATCATCTCCAGTCACCTTTTTACAAGGAAAGAACTGGAACCTCCAATGCAACGCTGCAAATCTTTTTGGAGCAAGACCACACACATGATAGGTGACATTATCAGAGCTATTTTTCAGAGACCTGGAAAAGAGCCTATGTCCAAAAGCCTAATGGCTGGTCTCAGCAGTCAGCCTGATAAAAGATACCATCTGCTTTTACCAGTCCTGCTTCTTAACTCAGGAAAAAAAAAGGGAATATTTTCTATATAAGCAGCTGATTGGCAACATTTACTAACCATTCACAAGAGGAGGCACTGAGGCCTAACCCCATCACATGGGGCTAACTGGAATCCAGGGCCTCCTTAAGCTATCAAATGGATTGTCAGATGGGAATTCTGTGCATACTTACAGGATAATGCATGGAAGTATATGATTAATTTTATCACCAATAAGAGGCTGGAAGCCCAGGGTGAGTTTCAGTTTGCAGCCACAGAAATGAGTGTACAGTCACACAGCTGGCCTGCTGCACATCAGGCAATCCTTTTCTCTCAGTTTTGTGAAGCTGAGCTTTAAACCATGTTGTGTAATTTATAAATCACCACACTGAAACCTGCTGATTACACCATGCATGCAGGACTCAACTAATTTCCAGACACAGTGGAAACCACAGAATGGTTCTGGGGCCCTTCAGACATTAAGACATATGCTAATTAGCTGCTACTTGATAGCAACTAGTATAGCTAGATGTAAATTACAACATGGAAGAGCTGTTCAAGCCCTTTGTTATTTAAAACAATTCTACATATTATCTTTTCCAAATCAGCATCACAGCAAAGCCACAAATGACACCAACAATCACGCTGATGACAGGGAAAGAACAAAACGAGGGAAAAAAAGCCAAACCCCCAGTGGCAGCCAGGGCTTGCAGCGTGGCAGCAGAGGGGGTGAGGCAGCACAGGATTCATCCCCAGTCCCAGCTGAGCCTGCCCTGCAGGGCACAGAACAAAGCCCCAGTCCCAGCTGAGCCTGCCCTGCAGGGCACAGAACAAACCCCCTCTCAGCACTGCAGTAGGGACCTCACTCACACACCTCTGCTTTGATTGTACTTGGCTGCCTCTGACCCAGAGCTGAAAGCAGGTTAAAACTCCACCCTGAGCAGAGGCAGAGCTGCCCCTGAGATGCCCTGCTCCCAGCACAGCCCCTGCAGCTGAGCACTCATGGACCTTGCTCCTGGGGCCTGGGCAGCACAGGGAGCACACGAGGGGCTCTGCACACACAGCTGGCACCTGCATGGCACTGCACTGCCCTGCCAGGAAAAGGAGCCCCCAGGGAGGGGACAGCAAACATTTTCTGGTTGTTCTAAAAACTCAAACACTCAATTGCTGTAAGAGAACACAGAAATGTCATGGGGCAGTATTTAGATCTAGCAACTGCCAAAGCCAAGAACACAGAATCTCTCTGGTGCCCAGCGTGGGTACCCAGCTGTACAGTATGCTAAAAGCTGAAATAGTTTATTCTTGCTGTAGCAAAATAATATTTGTGACTGGAAGCTCTGCAGTAGCAATCCAGGCAGAGCAGTAATTTCTGCCTGAATACAAGGACTGCTAGACCATTTGGAAGATAAATAAGAAGGCCTGCATTCACCTGGGGATACAGCAAAGAGGGAGAGGGAAGAGCAGTACTGTTGTTCTTTTCTTGGAGAGTTGTCTTGGTAGTGCCTCTGGCCAAATCACATGGATCCATTTGTCCTAATTCTGGCAGCAGGAAGAAGACATGTTCTTAGAGACATTCCTGAAAATCCCACAGCAAAAAGAGTAGGGGAGGTGGGGGTTTGTCCATCCAAGGGCAAACACCTGCACTAGGGCCTTCAAACCACAGACATGGATCACACAAGGAATGCAGCAATTACACAGGGAGTACAATTTAAGCTGACCATTGCAATTTCCCAGTGGCAAACACATTTTACAATGTCTTTATTTTAACAGGGAAAAAAACCAACCAAAGCCTGCCTCTTTCCTTCTTTTTTCTTATGGGTTCAGTGATGAGGGTTAAGGTTTGGACTGACAAGCAGAAACATGAGCACAGCTGAGGGAACAGCAAACTTAGAAAGCTACAAAAACTTTATACCCAGAGCAATACAGCAGGGACCTGCATGCTCACACTTCTATTTCATGCAGGCCAGAACATTTGTCTTTGCCCTCACTGCTGCCTTATGTGTGTTTAATTGCATCATGCTAACAAGCAGTTGACATTTGATGTGCTGGAACAAGGGATTAATGCTTTCAGGGATGTAAAGGCTGTGATTTCAAGCTGCTTTTGTAAGGAACATTGCTGTCCACAGAGGGCTGTAAGGGGACCAGCAAAAGCCATGTCCAAAATGATGTGGGGAAGAGGGTATTCCAAATTTTGAGATTCTGTAGCTGATAAGATTTTGATTTCGTGTTGAAATGACAGTTACACATCACTCCTCTTTCCCACAGCACTCAATCTTTTATATTATTACCTCTGTTCAAGTTGGAATATTAAAGGAAGATTTCCAAACCCACAAAGCCATTTCATGAAGGAAAACAAAAAAAATCACTATCTAGCCATACCCTGGCTGCAAAGACATGCAGAATGCTCTAACAGAAGCCTGTGGTTGCCACAAAAAACAAACAAAAACTTTCTGCAGAACAGGCTGTGGCAGGAACAGAGGGAAAAACATCAGAAAACACTTTGGTCACAGCAGTAAGTGCTCATTGACCCTGGTGGCAGCCACTGTTTGCTTCTGAGGCATCAGTGGCTCCTTCCCTGGGACTCAGGAGAGATAAAACCCTTCCACTGCAGAGCAGGAGCACTGCAATCACTGCAGGGAGACAATCAGCCCAAGAGGGCACTGCGAGGGACCTGTGCCTGCCCCTTCCACACTCAGAAGGTGCCACCAGGCAGGGGGCAGCCCTTCCCCAGGGCTCCCTGGCTGCCAAGCAGAGCAGGGCTCAGGGATGTCCCTCCCAGGGTGCCCCACGGAGCAAAGTGGGAAAGAGCAACACCCACAGGGACTGCCTGCACAGGGACCCAGCTGGGAGCTCCAAGGGAGGGAAATGAACACATGGAACAGGAGCCAACTGCTCAACCCCAGCCAGCCTGCAAGCAGGGAAAATGGAACTGAAAGAGGAAAGAGAAATGATTTATCCTTGCTGAGTGCTGCACCTGTGAGCAGCACAGATCTGGGAAGGATGGCAAAGAAAAAACAAAAGGGAGAAATACAAGGTGCTGATTGCGAAAACTTTCATCTTGTGTTCTTAAGCATTAAACCTGACACCTGACAATGGTGGCCACAGCATGGCAATAAAACAATCAATGAAGTTTTTTTGTTGGGGACAGTTTGGCAGTATAAAAACATTATAATAAAGTCAAGGCAAAATAATATCATCTCAATAAAATAAGTAGCATATTTTACATTTAGTACCTCTTTGTTATTTCCTTTTTCTTCATAAAACTTCCCACCACTGATATTAATGAAAAAAAGAATGGAGTGACTCATTACAATGGATTTGAAGCATAATAAAGGATTTTGGAGGGTTGCATGTGTCCAGTTTTGTCCTTTAAAACCACTTAGGTGATGATTTATTTAAGTCAACTTGAGGTTTGTTGCTGGCCCAGTGCTGAAGGATCAGCAGTGCCAGGAGAATCCACACTTGTGCATGTACAGGTAGTGCTGTCCTGTTTATATTTTATGTTAACTCTGATGGTCCAAAATGCATCTGTAGCAACACAGGACTCATGGAATTCACTAAACTTTCTGCTGTTTCCCATTTTAAAAAGCATTCCTGTCGGAGCTCATACTTGATAGATGAGCTTTGAATATTTTCACATCATTTCAATGGTAATGGTTTCAGCACTGGAAACTTTTTATCCAGAGAAGAGTTCATGAACACACACAAATATTCATGATCTCACCATGGTCAAGTGGTCCTGGTTAGAGCTGAATAAAAACATATACAGACATTGAACCCAGGACTGGAGTAAAGAAATTCCAATCTTCAAAGTATCAAGTTAAGCACTTCCAAAAAGTATGCCAAAATATTCCAAAGCTATGATGACATTTTCAGTTTGATGTATTTAGAGATGTAGTAGATAATAATACTAACTAAACAAAGGAATAATGTATAAAGGAAATATTCAAACTCTCCTAGACAAGCACATACTTTCATCCAAGTGGTTGGACTATATGAGTAAACAGTTGAAATTTGGATTTTATTTCATAGGACAGTTTTGGCAAGGATTTTAATGCATCATCTAAATCTTCTAATTGATTTCAGTGTATAAATTAAGTCTCACTCAATTTTTATGCTAATCCAACAGGTTATTTTGTAATACATTCTATTTTGTAATGTTTTGTAATAAAACGCCACATAAAACTTCATGGGTAATTCTTACTTACAGTGATTTTCTGTGAAGTTTTCTATTAAAGATTACCCAACATCATAATAAAAAAAAGGTGGATTGTCAACTGCTTCTAACTGACTCTGGAAAAAGAAAAAAAAAATCATATAGTTCCAGAGCATCCTGCATTGAAATTATCTGTCAGCTCAGTGTGTTCTCAAAACAAACCCTTAGATAAGAATTTCACTCAGGACTTCTAGCAAGACCACTTGGAGGTTGTGTAAAGTTGCACCCCAATACAGAAAGGCCTGATCTTTTCATCTTGCACATATTTAATCCTGTGGTTGTGCTCAGTCCAGTGAGGCTTGCCATGGAAAAACTGTAAGGAAACTGTAAGGAAAAACTGCATACTTTTCAAAGTAAATCTGCTATCATTCTGATGAAAAAAATTCTCCACTTGAAACAGCTCAACAGCAACAATTTGGGCTTTTATTTTACTTATAAAAATACAGGCAATAGTCTGCACGGGCACTTTATAACCTCCTTGAAAGCTAGATCTCCTAAAGCTATGAATAAATTCCTTCCAGGAGAAAGATGGGTCTCTTCAGGCATTCTTAGAATTCCCCATGCTCACTGCTGAACAGAGGGACTATTCATGGTGATCTTATCACACTCCCACAGATCACATCCAGTCCAAAGCCTGCTCCAGTGCAGGCAGGTGGAATGCAAGTGATTTCATCGGGCCTGCCCTGGGCCCTGAGCACAGAGCTGCTGGAATGAGCTCAGGGAGAGCACATGAGATAATTCCCAGCTCTGCTCTGCTGTGCTTCCAGAGCATCACACAGCCAGTTGCATCACTTGGCTTGTTTAAAGCCATCCAAATCTCCCTCTGATCTCCTACGTATGCCAGAAATGAAGAATACAGCCCAAGAAAGCAATGAATTCACATTTGTCACTGTCTGCAACAGATGGGTGGTGAGAGCTTAAAAACCACAGCTGAGCTGCAGAACCACAACCAGCATTTTTACACTGAGCTCTGAGCTCCACTGCCCAGCAGGAAATAGTTAATATTTGTTCACTCTCTGCTTTCCCCCAGACTCCACAAGACTCCAGTGACAACTTGCATTCCTGCTTTTTCCAGGCTGAAATTTCTCCCAAGGTATAACTGTTTTGGAAGAATAGTCCTTATGCATCAGGCAATGAGTATGATTTTGACAGTGATGTGAATTCTATCACTAACTTAGGAAGAACTAGGATTTAATCCAAAGAATGCAACCATATGCTATTTAACATTATCTGTAATGTAAACTGTGATGTGAAATACAGCCTGATGTTAAAAGAACCAGAAAACTGTCTAGAAGCTTCCTGGTTCACCATGTTTCCTAAATTTGTCTGCTATGAACTCCAGCTCAGTTTTTGTCAATTCCCTAAAAAAAGAACATTTTTATTAGAAAAACATAAAATTAAAAGTCATGGAAGTCTAGTAAGTTGTTTCACCATGCAAAACCAGGAACATTCCTGTGTATAAATTTTCCCCAGCAGTGTATCTGGCTGATGTCAGGTTATCAAAATGATTGACTTGATGAAGTCTGGAAATAGGAGTGACAGGAAATTAGGAAGAATGGATTTTTGACACTTTAAAGACAGAGCTTGTTGGCTGAAAGCATCTGATGATGAATATACTGACCCACCTGCAAAGAGGCAGCGAGCACAGCTCTCCTTCCTACACTGGGGAGAGGAAAGATGTTTTTAAAGAGCTTTGGAAGAGAAGAAAAGGGAATTCCCCCAGCACTAGACCTGAGAATCCCACACCAGAGATCCAGGGCTTCCTGGTCAGCAGGAGACATCACCAGGAAGCTGAGATTGCCAATGTGACCAGGCCCAGAGCAGGTTTAACCCCAGAGCTTTCCCTGGCTGCACAGTGCAGCCTGTCTGGATTTACAGGCTCCATGGGACAGCCCTCCCCACACCACACACACACAGGGTCACTGCCAGGGCAGGTTCCCACAGAGGAACTCCCCACACTTGGGGTACCTCCCCCCACTCACACCAATCTCTGGGCTTTGCTTCCAGGAAATTCTGAACAAGGAGTTCTGAAGAGGGGATGCTTTACTACATTCTGTCACAGCTACATGCTTTGGATGTAAAGTTTCTGTTCTTGACATTTACTAAAAGGTTCTTCAACACCTCGTAACCTCTCTGTAGGTATTTGAACCACTCTGCTCATTTTAAGAGGACTGTGAGCCACAGGAACAAGTAGCCAGGGAAGCTGTGGCTGCCCCACCCCTGGAAGTGTTTAAGACCAGGCTGGACTGAGCTCTGATCAACCTGGTCTAGTGGAAGGTTCCCCTGCCCATGGCAGGGGGTTGAACAAGATGATCTTTAAGGTCCCTTCCCACCCAGGCCACTCTATGATTCATTTAACTCTGTAGGTTAAACTAAAAAAAAAAAGGTATAATTTTGTTGCATTGGACAGCATTTCTGACAGTCTGTGCAGTTTTATTTTTTTTTATTTTAATTTTATTTTATTGCAATTTTCTTTTTCAGCAGCAAAGAGTAAGAATTTACAGAAAACAAGCCTCTTAAATCCTTCAGTATTCCAATTTTCTGTAATAGGCTGTGGCATAAGTCTGTGGCAAAGAAAGCCAACAAATCTTCTGCCAAAAAGTCAGAACCTGTTATGCACATAATGCATTAGAAAGATAATGCAAGCTATTATCTGACATGTAAGACATGCCCCAAGTGCACTCTGGAATTAAAACAGTGCTTTATAGGAATCCCTGTGTGTTAGGCTAGTTTTGCATTTATCTGTGTATGAGTACCCATCTGATTTACAGTGCTACAAAACAGAACTGAATAAACAAATGGTTCACAACTGATGAACACGACTCACCTGGTAAGGGCTTATTTCATTTATGTTAAAGGAAAACATCTCACACGTGCCCCAGTTGCATTGACCATAATTTAACATAGATCATGCAGGCAGCCTCTAAGTCAGTGAACCAAGGTCATGATTGAACCCTTCTCCCTTGATTAGAAAGGCTGTTAATTCAGGAGGATAGCACTGACTTAGAATCTGATGCATTTCAAATAAAACAATAACAGTCCCGTCATTATAGCTTCAATCTATCCAGTTGCTGGCTGATTTTTATGATTTTATTATTTTTTCTTCCAATGTCTTGTGCTGTTCCTGCATGCGACTGCATGAGTGGAAGAAAATTCCACTGCCTCTCACTCCCATAAATGTTCTCCAGTTAAAAATAAATCAGACAATTAAATAACAAAAATAAAAGTGACCAAGAGTGCAACTTCACACAGTGAAACTGCTCATAAAGGATGCGCTGATAGGTACTAAGAGAATGAATGCAGATAGGAGACCTTAAAAAAAAGGTTAACCACTGTGAAGGTAAGAATCTGTATTTCACTGGGAGTTTTCTTTTCTGCTGTGTTTCAATTTCAGCACATTAATGCCAGTCCAGGAGTGCTGGAAACAACCTCATAACCTTTGAGATACCTTAGATATTCTGAAGAATGCAAAAAGAGCCTGATAACAAGGAAAGTGTCATAAATGTTAAAATACTTCTCCAAAGAAGGTAAATATTTCTTTGCTGCTTTCATTTTTCAAATATTAGAGTTTTTCCCACCTTGAGGTCTGACCTGCAGTGGAAAACTGATTGACCTTAGCTCTATCAGTTTTGCATCACTGAGATACAAAGAACATTACCCGTTGTAGAGTAGATAAATCAATTTTTACTAAGATGTCTGCTTTCACCCGTGGGCTTGTATGGGTTCAACTGCATTAGCCAGTAAAAACAATAAACATGTTCCAATATTAACTGGCAAAATCAGAATCAACACTATTTGAATTCAGGTGAGAGCTGACTCCTAACTAGCAAAACCTACAGAAACCAAATTTGAAATGTTTCTTACCCAAACAAGTCTCAAGTTGCACAAAGCACCGTACTGAAGCATTACTGCTATGAATTAGTGCTTGGCTGAGTAGAGGTTGGCTGGTTTGTTCACTCAGTGCTGAGGCACTCCAAAGCCAGCTCCCAAAGCTGAGGGATGGACACACTCCCCACCCAAGGGCAGGGCGGATGGTGCTGCTCTCTGTCCCTGGGAAACCAGCTCCTCCTGCTCAGGACACTGCTGCCTCCCCAGACTGCTGGGCACCACAAGGTCACTGAGCCACCAGGCCTTGTCCTGAGCACAGAGGGGAACAGGAGACAGCCATTGCTCCTGCCTCCCAGGGATCACACCCTTCCTGCCAGGCACCCCTCAGGCCACAGCACCTCGGCCTCTCTCCAGGGAACTCCAGCTGTGCCTCCAGAGCCAGCCCTGCCTGGCACTGAGGGCATTGCCCACCCATGGCACACAGCACCTCGGCCTCTCTCCAGGGAACCCCAGCTGTGCCTCCAGAGCCAGCCCTGCCTGGCACTGAGGGCATTGCCCACCCATGGCACACAGCACCTCGGCCTCTCTCCAGGGAACTCCAGCTGTGCCTCCAGAGCCAGCCCTGCCTGGCACTGAGGGCATTGCCCACCCATGGCACACAGCACCTCAGCCTCTCTCCAGGGAACTCCAGCTGTGCCTCCAGAGCCAGCCCTGCCTGGCACTGAGGGCATTGCCCACCCATGGCACACAGCACCTCAGCCTCTCTCCAGGGAACCCCAGCTGTGCCTCCAGAGCCAGCTCTGCCTGGCACTGAGGGCATTGCCCACCCATGGCACACAGCACCTCGGCCTCTCTCCAGGGAACTCCAGCTGTGCCTCCAGAGCCAGCCCTGCCTGGCACTGAGGGCATTGCCCACCCATGGCACACAGCACCTCAGCCTCTCTCCAAGGAACTCCAGCTGTGCCTCCAGAGCCAGCCCTGCCTGGCACTGAGGGCATTGCCCACCCATGGCACACAGCACCTCGGCCTCTCTCCAAGGAACCCCAGCTGTGCCTCCAGAGCCAGCTCTGCCTGGCACTGAGGGCATTGCCCACCCATGGCACACAGCACCTCGGCCTCTCTCCAAGGAACCCCAGCTGTGCCTCCAGAGCCAGCCCTGCCTGGCACTGAGGGCATTGCCCACCCATGGCACACAGCACCTCGGCCTCTCTCCAAGGAACCCCAGCTGTGCCTCCAGAGCCAGCCCTGCCTGGCACTGAGGGCATTGCCCACCCATGGCACACAGCACCTCGGCCTCTCTCCAAGGAACCCCAGCTGTGCCTCCAGAGCCAGCCCTGCCTGGCACTGAGGGCATTGCCCACCCATGGCACACAGCACCTCAGCCTCTCTCCAAGGAACCCCAGCTGTGCCTCCAGAGCCAGCCCTGCCTGGCACTGAGGGCATTGCCCACCCATGGCACACAGCACCTCAGCCTCTCTCCAAGGAACCCCAGCTGTGCCTCCAGAGCCAGCCCTGCCTGGCACTGAGGGCATTGCCCACCCATGGCACACAGCACCTCGGCCTCTCTCCAAGGAACCCCAGCTGTGCCTCCAGAGCCAGCCCTGCCTGGCACTGAGGGCATTGCCCACCCATGGCACACAGCACCTCGGCCTCTCTCCAAGGAACCCCAGCTGTGCCTCCAGAGCCAGCCCTGCCTGGCACTGAGGGCATTGCCCACCCATGGCACACAGCACCTCAGCCTCTCTCCAAGGAACCCCAGCTGTGCCTCCAGAGCCAGCCCTGCCTGGCACTGAGGGCATTGCCCACCCATGGCACACAGCACCTCAGCCTCTCTCCAAGGAACCCCAGCTGTGCCTCCAGAGCCAGCCCTGCCTGGCACTGAGGGCATTGCCCACCCATGGCACACAGCACCTCAGCCTCTCTCCAAGGAACCCCAGCTGTGCCTCCAGAGCCAGCCCTGCCTGGCACTGAGGGCATTGCCCACCCATGGCACACAGCACCTCAGCCTCTCTCCAAGGAACCCCAGCTGTGCCTCCAGAGCCAGCCCTGCCTGGCACTGAGGGCATTGCCCACCCATGGCACACAGCACCTCAGCCTCTCTCCAGGGAACCCCAGCTGTGCCTCCAGAGCCAGCTCTGCCTGGCACTGAGGGCATTGCCCACCCATGGCACACAGCACCTCGGCCTCTCTCCAGGGAACTCCAGCTGGGCCTCCAGAGCCAGCCAGCTCTGCCTGGCACTGAGGGCATTGCCCACCCATGGCACACAGCACCTCAGCCTCTCTCCAGGGAACCCCAGCTGTGCCTCCAGAGCCAGCCCTGCCTGGCACTGAGGGCATTGCCCACCCATGGCACACAGCACCTCAGCCTTCTCCAGGGAACTCCAGCTGGGCCTCCAGAGCCAGCCAGCTCTGCCTGGCACTGAGCCTTGTACACAGAGGGCATTGCCCACACATGGCACCCACTCTCCTGGCATGCCCTGGCCTGGCTGCACACCTGGGAATCAACTGCAAGCACCTGCCATTCTACCACACCAACCCTCTCTACATCTCTCCACCCATTTTTAAGCAAGCCAGTAGTGCTTTAATCAGGCATAGTCTCTGCACTTAAGACAGGCTAAGCCATGCCTAAAATCTGCAAGCAAAGAGCTAAATTCAAGACAGTTAAACAAGTGATGAATACTGCCATAAATCACAGCATGATGTGAATAAATACCTGTGTCTGCACCCTCACAACATCATCATGACATTGGATCATCAGTGCCTGTTGCTCCTGAACACCACCTAACCTAGAAACCAAATTATCCAGTGCTGCCTCTGCAGTTGTTTTTGCTGATCCAAGGGGGAAAAAAATAGAAAACAGAAGAGAAAACACGCAGCCAAAATATGACAAAGATAAGTTACTTGCCTTCTAATTTTGCCAAAATCTTCTAGGAAACGCAATCAGAATTCCCTGGTGCTGCCCTACAAGCGGAAATGCCATGTTCCAAGAGCACTGAATGAATGTTGCACTGCAGCTGAGCAGGACAATAAAAGCTTTGTGACAAACGGCCTCAGTGCCCCACCACACTGACTCTTCCCCAGTTATCCTTAAAAGCAGAGACAAGCCACAAGGAATAATAATATTAATTCTGCTTGACATACATTTCCTACCAGACAACAGACTACTGTGGAAGAATGCCTGGTGACAGATTTTATAGACAAACACAAACCAGCCCTGCCCAGCAGACCACCCAGATCACTGAACATGATTCTATTGCATGCTCCCTGGAAACACCTGCAGATCAGATCCATTCTGGAAGCAAAATTAATACGGTTTAAATTCTGGACAGTAAATAATCCTAATCCCAGTCGTCACAAAATAGGCCTAATCTATAAAATCCTGTTTGCCTAGGGCAGGAACTGGGCCTTGTGCTGCTGTTAAAGTAAGGGCCAGCATGCACAAACACTCAGCACTCATCAGGGTGCATTATGAGTGGGACTGCAGCCAGCACTCCTGCTCCTTGCTCTTTTTTTGCTGTAACTACCCAGTACTGGCAGCAGAGCCCTGGTACAGCACCAGTCATGCTGCCATCCCAGTTGAGATGCAGGGCCAGTCACCCCTGTGTTCACCACAGAGATGGAGTTAGCAAAATGGCCTTAACAGGCACCAGCAGCTCCACCTCTCCCTCTGGCAGCAGCAGTACTTGAATATGCCAAATGGAGAAAAAGAAAACCCACAGGAAGCGGCAGTAAAGTTGGTTAATTTTTAACTTGTTGAGATTTCTTTTGTCTTCGAGAAATAGAAAATAATTTGAAAACAATGCTATGTTTATAGCAGAAGTGAGGAACTATCTGCAAACACAGTCTAATCAATTTTTCTCCTTATGTGGATATATCCTGGAGCAATGCACACATTCCCAAATCTCAAGATCCCTAACACAATAAAGCATGAGAGCACTCAGAAGAATATCCCAGTACAAGAAAATAAACATTTCTTTTTACTAATCTTAAAATATCATATCCACAAATGATGCTTTTTAGGGATGGAACGTAGAGAAAAGCTTCTTACAAAGCATTTAGTTTTATATTTATGAGAATTAATTCTGTAGAGCTCAGCTGATAAGCTCCTGTTAATTATAATGCTTTCTGTGCATGCCTTTCATCTGAGGTTCTGGAAGCACATGGAAAATCTTAATTAGGTCTCCAAACACTACTGTGAGGAAGGCAGAGTCTCCTTGCACAGAAGACAAGGCACAGGCAGCAGTGTGATTTGCCAAAGGTCACCCAAGTGCCCTGGGCAGCCAGCAGCAGAGGGGTTCCTGCCACAGCCCAGCCAGACCACATCACTCACTGCTGTCCCTCACCCAGGACCTGCACTCACACACTGCACAGCAGCCACTCAGGATCAGGAGTTTCTCCCATGGAAGGTGCTCTTCCAGCTGGGGGCAGTTGTGTGAATTGCTCCTCTCCAAACCCAACTGCTCTGCACAGACACAACTGCTCATTAAAGCCAAAGCAAACTCTGGCTGCTATCATTAAATGCTGTGCCTGGAAGGCTGGAATATTGTAGAGTATCAAAGGTTTAAAGTCTCCTTTTCAGCCCTGCCTGATTACTTAAACCACCACTATAAAACTATCATGGATAAAATCTCACCTGAAGCTGATTAAATCTTTACTGATGTAATGGAAGAGTACAAGAACAATTGATTTACATTTTTCTGTGAATATTTATTTACCTGTACTGCAGCTTTGGGTTCTGCACTGGAGCATTTTGCTTGCCAACTTCCTGTAACTTACGCCCAAAACTTTAATCTCCCTCTGCCAATTGTCTGCTTCAACAAATCATAAACACTGAAATATGCTTTCCTTTGCCTAAAATGAAGGCAGCAATTCAATCTGAAAGGATTCATGATAGCTGCAGTACAAAAGTGAGGTGAGAAGATGACTAAGTTGCAAAAGAAAAGCTCTATCTCATAAAGAACCACCAGAAATAAGGCCCAACATGACTGACTTTTTAAATTGCCAGTTAAAACACATTCAGCTTTCTACACAGACTAGTATTAATGTGTCTAACAGGACAGCAGATGAATGCACCCTGGGTAATCACTGTGAGCCCGTAAGCAGAATCAGATCCACTCAGCCACCCCAAAATCTCCCCTTCTCAGGGGCGGTGAGCACACAGAGCACAAAACCCTCGTGCTCACCAAGAGCAGGCTGTGGTGACAGCACAGCTGGGATGGAACCTCCCCTGAAATGCTGCCATTCACCAGGGATCCCAACTGACAGCTCAGCCTGAGGGGGGCTCAAAGTCAGCTTCCCACTGTCAGGTTATGCTCAGCCAGCTCTAACCTTCACCCAAGCCAAAACAAACGGGGAGTAACCCCTATCAGGGAGGCACTGCTACTGAAAGCAGGGTACCCCTCACTCATTAGCCCGAGAGAAGTTCCATTTTTGAGCAGGGAACAGACCACTAATTATTTTTGAGCAGGGAACAGACTACTCAGAAATTATTCCACCTCCTTTCACATTTGGTCATAATTTCAGCTACTTCTTTAATCACTCCTTGACAATACAAGATACATTTTTATTCATTTTAGGTATCATTCTGCTGCTCCACACTAGTCATTAACTTGAAGCTCATACATTTGGAACCATCATTTACTGCTCAAACAGTACTTGGTGACATGCAGAGACTAAAGAGTTGTCAAACAGAATGACACACCGTTTTTAAAAGTTAGCAAAGCATAAAAGCTTTAAGATTTAGAAAACCAAAACAACCACCCTTGCAAATAGTATTTGAAAAGTGTAAATGTGGGTGTAGTCAGCACTACCAGAAAAAAGAAAAACAAACCTGGAACGAAAACAAACTTTTAATCCAGGCCTTCAATAAGCCTTATATGCAGTGCTTCTACTGATAAAAGGTTGAAGCTGCCCTTTGGTACATAATAAAAGCTGAGTTAAAATGTTTCTCACACAGGCCCCATTGAGATGAAAACCCTGGTTCCAAACTAAACCAAATAAAACCAAGGTCACCCCAGTACTTTCACACACCAAGAGCAAGAAATCTGCAGTTGGGACACCAATATCCCTCTGCTACTGCAGAGAAAGGGCCACTGCCAGCCCCCCAAAACCAGCTGAATTCCAGATCATACTTCCCTTGAAATTAGTTAGGGATGTCTCAATTTACTGTTCTGCTCAGAGATAAGCACCACTGAAAAACAAGCACAATGCTAAGAATATGTGAGTGCATGCTGGCCCCAAAGGACACTGCAAATTGGAGGAAAAAAAGAATTCCAGTCTCCTAGCCCTCAGGCATGGGAACAGCTCTCATGAGACTATCTGGACACGTAATTCAAAATTCACTCAGTGCTTGGAAAACAGAGAACACAGCAATTCCCTGAGCCCACTGGCACAGCCAGTCAGAGCCCCTTGTTTACAGCTACTCAGATTGCAAGGAAGCTGAAGATGGCCTGCGTTAATTTTATATCATGTCTTTTAATTAAATCTTTCTGTCTACCCAGAACACAATTTTGTCTTCATGAGAGGAGTCTTTAGTAGATGGCTGTAAATAGAACATGGATTCATTTCCATATAAAGAGATCCAAATATGCTACCCTTGACTAATGGGAAAAGCCAGAAAGCCCCATGTTAACTAACAACTCATCTTTCACAAACTTGACACACACATTTCAGCAGAACAGGCTGTCAGTAACAGTGGGAAAGCAACACCTCGGGAAGAACTTCTGCTCCTGCTCTGTAACCATGGAAGAGTCCAAGGGGAAACTGAACTGGCAAAACAGACCCTGAGATAAGGGAAGAGTTTGGGGGCTTGGGAGTTTTGTTGTTGTTTTTACAGGGGATTTCAAGCTTCATGGTTTCTCTTCATCACTGCAATACCAGGGTTTGGTCTCAGGTCTTCTTATGCAATTCAAGTTGTACATTGGACTTGTATCTCCCAAAGAGTTATGCACACCCTGGGTCATGTTAGGCAGCAAATCCAGTGGCTTGTCTGTGCTCAGGTTACTCCTTCTGCCACACGGAAGTTGTCACCATTCCCAATATACTGCTCACACTCATTTTCTTTAATATGAATGAATTTTAGCAGTGAAATGCAAAGGCACGAAGATGCCATTGGCCTTAAAAGGCAAAATAGCAACAGATAATTCTAGTCACCTTTCATAACATATTCAAGTTACCATTTAAACTAAAGAGCAAAAAGCTTTAAATATACTCTTTTCAAAAAGCATTCTACACAACAAAAAAGGAACTGGTTTCATTTCCAGGCATTGCCTGTTAATGGTTTGAGAACTAAATTCCCATTGTGAAATTCTAGTAACTGCATGACTCAATTGTTAAAATGATTACAACACCATTCAGTAATTTGATTGTCTGTAGTGAGAACTCTTAGATACGTAATGGTCCTGACAAAATGGGACTCCTTTGACCAGGGACCAGGAAGCTTCCCAAAATCTCACCAATTACTTATGAGGGAAGAGCCAAGAATTAGGAAATTCTGACAATTCTCACGTCTCAACTTCTAAAGGCCAAGACATAGAAGAATTATAATTCTAGTGTCAAGCAGTTTCAAAGGAACACAAGAAAAAACAATGCTTGGGTTATATAAAGCCAGTCTCAGGTAAATTAAAGTACCTTGTGTGAGGAACTCAGTACAAGCAGTTAAGTCCTACAGAGCATGAATTGTGTGTGTAGCACCACAAGGACTCCTGGTGTGCCTCTGAGTATTCAGCAGCAGCTCTGGGGGGCAAAGTGTGGCCCATCCCCTGTGTCTGGCCAACATGACAGCCCTTGCATCAAGGACTTGAAACACTTCAAGAATTTTACCACTTCATGAAAAGCAAACCCACACAAACCAGTTTGCAATCTGATACTTCTGGTGCTCATTTAAGCCAGGTTCAGAGAAGGTAATTTCCATCATTATCAAACAAAGCTTTGGTAAAATCTGGTAGGTAAGCCTTCTTGGAGTGGTACATTGCTAATTTCCAGTGAAGGCTGTTCCTGACTTTTCCATACACAAAATGTAATAGGAATCACAAAGACCATCTTGCCCCCTGTGACATCCTACACATAAGCCAAGGTCTAGGGCGGCTGCTGCTGCTACAGCCTCGTGTGAAAATGGAAGCTGGCACCTCAGCCCTCTGAAGCCACCTGGGCTCCCCCTGCTGCAGGCACTGTGCCAGCCAGAGGCAGGAGCCAGGCTCTCTGCTCAGGGCTGTGCCTGTGGAGCAGGAAAACTGGAGGTGAGGGGTAAGAGCCCCTAGGGTGCCCAGGGAAAGGTGTGTGTGGGGAGGTGAAGGAGGTAGGGAACACAAAGAGAAGGGGACACCTCAGGGTGGGTGGGGAAGATAAAGAATGTGTAGCTATGGGAACATGGTGCAAAACTGAAAGTTAGAGAAAGCAGGGGAGACATGACCCGTCTCAGGAGTCAGGGGATGCACATGCAGAGAGGGAAGGGTGGAACAGCCAGTTTCCAAAATCAGCATGGGTAAGCAACAGGCCCAGTCAGGACCATTAGGATCCCAGCAGCAGAGCTGCTCACTCCCTCACCTCCACTCATCTCTGCTCTGAAATAGCAAACCTGCCCTGTAAAGCAAGCTGTCATCTCAGAAGAGAGGGACACCATTCACTGGAGCACAGCAGAGTGCAGCTGAGCAGAGCCATTCCAGAGCACGAAGCTCCCACTGCTCCCAGCTTCACACCCTGTCCAGCAGAGGGGAAGGCTTACCTGACAGAAGCACCACAACAAGGACAAGGCATGGGTGAATATGAGCCTTCCCTCACACTTCCAACCACGTGGGAAATGCCCTGCCAAATTCTTCCTGTCTTCACTTTGCATGGCAGAGCAAGCAATCCCTGTTTCTACCAGCAAGCTCTCACAAGTTCCAGGAAAGTCCTTGATCTCTTATTGTGTGTCCATGTTACCCCATTGGCATTTTGCTATTACACACTCCAATGCACTTTCTTTCTCTGCCACTCATCTTTTTCACTCTTCACTCCTCAAAACAATAATATTGATTATACACCTTCAAAAGTTAATAAATTGCTGAAAACATCAGCCAGCACTAACTGAGCTAAATTCACTTTCTCTTTGCATAGTTTCCTTACTCAAGCTTTTCTAACTTTGACACTGATTATTAATAGGGCTGGTTTAAAGTTTTCCACTCAAAACTGAGATTTTATGGAAAACATGCATTTGATTACATTAAATTTTGCCTGACCCCCAGTCTCTTCAGTGATTCAGTTTTTGAGCTGCCATCATCAGACTGATATTATCACCCCACCTGTTTTTCTGAAAGGAAAAGGAGTTGTGCTGAGCTGTAGCTTCACACATTTCTGGGTGAGGACTCTATATCTTGTGCCTGTCTGCTTGGCACCTCAAAGCCTGCATCCATCCATCCATGTGAAAGGTTTTCTCAAGTCTAACACCACAGCTGTTTTCCAGTCCACCCTACTGAGACGCTCTGCAAAAATGGATGTGCATAAAAGTAATATAAATGCAATAAATTACACTAAAACAGAAACTACCAGCTTCACTAGTCCTCAGGTTGTTTCCTAACAAACAAACACAAATGATTAGGGAAATCTGTCAAATGTTGTATTTTCCAAAAAGAGCAAAACACAGCTGATCCTACTGGCTTATCTCACTCAGTGGAATTCTCAGGAGTGATGCTATTTTGGTTTCATGGATGCACTAGACTGAGAGCTGGCAGCAAACTCTGATAAGTTAGAAGAGTTTTACACAAAAGTATACTTTTAACTTATTGCTGACTACTTCAGAGATCTGGGTTTTAGGAAGGCTTTTAAAACAAGTACAAAGCCAAACAAGAATTTTGTCAATGAGTTTACTACACAGCACTTTGTTATACAAAAAAAAAAAAAAAAAAAAAGGAAAAAAAAGAACTTTCTTCCTTCCCCTGAGATGCTTTGACAGAGAGCAGATGATTTCATTCACCGGGACTTGCAGAGAAATTCAATGAGGGCAGCATTCCAGATCGCCTTCCGGACGCAACATGACATCCTCATCACCTCCAGAGGAAACACACGCCAGAGCTGAAATTCCTCCTGCAACATGTGCTCCCTCTGCACTTGGAACAATCCCCCGGACCAGAGAGCCTCAGCTGCTGTGTGATACCACATGCCAAAACACAGATAAAGCCTTTGACATCCTTCAACCTCCAACAGGAGGGACTCTTTATACAACTGTGAGCAGAAGTTTTAAGTAGCAACATTTCTTAAAATGACACTTGAATGCTCCAAGGTCCTTCTTGTCCCATCTTTCCCCATTGATGCTGTCTCTAGATGAGCAGCAGAACACCCACTCCCACCTCACCCCTAACAGCCAAGCTAAGAACAAAAGGGGGCATTACAATCTTGTTCCAGTTCTTACAGGCAAAGCAGCAGCATGAAACACTGTGATCTGAGAGAAAAGGATGTGCTTACATTTTGAGTTAGTCTGGACAGTACTAAAGAGACAGAATTTGTAACCTAATCCCTTTTGGAGACTTACAACAAAAGCAGATCGATGGAATGCCCTGCTTCTTCTCAAGGATCATCTCATACAGCAAAGATCAAATGAGATGAAAAAGTTGCTTTACAGAATAAGTATCAGCAAATTTCAAAGCACTGGAAACACAAAGTGGATTAGAACATGGCCCTGTAAAAAGGAGGTCTGGGGTTTAATCTCTGATCTGACAACGCCTGGCTACCCACCCTTGAACAATACACTTATCCTTTGAGTTCCACCATCTGTAAAACAGGGGATAGTGCCATCTCACGGGACTGGTTTGAGCTTTAATTAATTACTGCTCACAAAGGACCTCAGCTTCCTCAGCTCTAAGGCACTATTATAACTCTCATCCATGACTCCTGACTTACAGCCCTCACAGGCAATCCCATTAAATACCAGACTGTGCCATGTATGTAAAACTTGTGAGGGCACACAAACATACAAAAGGTTGTGCAAGTTATCCAAATTACCTCAGGCTCTGTGACCAAGGAACCTCTAACTTGCCCACACAGGTAAAGTGTTTGTATCTAAATGTTCCAGTAAATCTAACAGGAATATTCTTGTGATAAGCACTGGACAAAATTGTAGGAGCTTTCAATACTTCTGAAAAATCCCTTGTCTAAAAATAGATTTAAGCAGAGGGCTCAAAATATTTTCACCTCTAGATGAAAGAGGGTAACAGCAATAAAATAACAGAGAAGTCAGTTCTCTGCAGAAGGAGCAAGTGGTTGTAGAAAAAGTGCTTCTCTTTGGGGATTGCCATCCTTCCCCTCCAAAAAAGGCTTCTGGTGACAGATGGGAAGGAGGTGGAGCTGCCCCCATATTACCTCTAATCTTGATTTTCCCAAGAAAATCATACAGCCGTTACTTATTCTGATTTAACAAAATAATGGCTTTATTCTGAGCTACTGCAACTATTGCATTTTACAATCTCATCTATATATTCCCTCCTAGATGATACCAATGTGGACATGCAGCAGTGCACTAAAATCCTCAGTTCAGAATGCTCTATTTAATAAATTCTCCCAGTTCTGAAGTTTCTGAAGTTACAGAAAACCAAATGAGAAAGACCAAAAAACCCCGATATTATTATTCAGTATTGTATTTCAAGAGAAAGCAAAGTGCTTTGAGTTCAGCTTTTCTGTTATGAGCAGAGTTTGCCTTCAACACAAAAATACAACTGAAAATGCTAGCAGTGATCATCAGCAATTCATTCCTTTCCATTTATAGTTAAATGCTGCACCCTCTCAATATGCAAATAACTGCTTTTCCACTTCAAATCTCAAATACTGAAGACTGAAAAATCAGTTAGTTTTTAAATTGCTTTCAAGAAACCAGTGAGATTTACCAAAATTATTGAGGATTCTTATTGACTTCACTTGGCTCACAGGAATGTGATGATTGATGCACACTGAGACAAAGCTTCTTGCTGAGAAGCAAAGTTTTCAACCATTCTTGTCAGAGGAGCAAGAGAAAATCCTGTGTCCATGGCAGGCTGTGGATGTAGGCATGGGAATACCTGTTTATTCAGGTACCATGTTCTCATGGGAGTCAGGAGGCTCAAGAGCATCAGCAAATCACCTGTACCTGGGGTTACTGCAGCCCCTCACCATGGAGTGATGAGCAAGCAGCACTGCCAGACAGCAGGGCTTGCACAGGTTTAATGCTAACGTGGGAAAACAAATCAGAGTTTATTAGCTAATGAACAGGCTGGCCCACTCCTCCTCTCCAGCTGGGGTGTTACATCTGGAGAAGTGGCCAATTAGGCGGGTAAACAACGAGCTGGTTGGGCTCAGCAAAGAGCAAGGGTCCTTCCTGGCAGCAAGCAGCCAGCAGAGCACGAGCCAGCAGCGTGCTCTGGCAGGAGAGCAGCACAGCAGCCTGGCCCTGGCTTTCACCTCCCTCTGCTCTGTGCTTGTTAGGCACAGCTGGGACAGCACTCAGGAGGGCTGGCAGCAGAGCAGCATGGCAGGGATGACAGCACCTCCTCTGCCTTCAGAAAGGGGGGCTTGGGGGGACAGCCACAGCAGCTCCAGCAGCACCCATGCAGGTGTTGGAGGACACGGACCAGGCTCCTCACAGGGAGCAAGGTGGTAGGAGGAGCTGAAAACACACAGCCCTCAGCTCTCTGTTCCTGTGCCAGTGGGGCACTCTGAAAACAAGGGACAAGGCTGAGCCGGCCAGGGGAGGATACAGAAGATGGGATGGAGATCATGGAAGATCATGGAAGATCATGGAAGATCATGGAAGATCATGGAAGATCATGGAAGATCATGGAAGATCATGGAAGATCATGGAAGATCATGGAAGATCATGGAAGATCATGGAAGATCATGGAAGATCATGGAAGATCATGGAAGATCATGGAAGATCATGGAAGATCATGGAAGATCATGGAAGATCATGGAAGATCATGGAAGATCATGGAAGATCATGGAAGATCATGGAAGATCATGGAAGATCATGGAAGATCATGGAAGATCATGGAAGATCATGGAAGATCGTGGAAGATCATGGAAGATGGGCATCCTGAACACAGAGCAGCACCCGAGGAGTGGAGCAGAGCAGACTCTGCCCCCACCAGCTGAGGCTGAGAGGCTTCAGCAGAGCCACCACAATAAGCTGGCAGCTGCCTGCAGAGCAGCAGGATGGAAGGAAAAGAAAGCTTCCTTCAGTATCAGCACTGTGTGAGAGGCTGAGCACTCGTGCCATCTTCTATTTATGACAGTTTTATATAATAAAAAGAAGGTATTAATTTTTGAGACTTAAAATAAAATTTAATCTGCAAAGGTCAATAAGCAGTGCTGATTACAAACTATATAAAGGCCAAAGAGACTATTGTGTCACTGCTGAGACTTGGTTCTCTCATTCTGTAACCTTTAGAATGACTTTCTGTTCAATCTGAGTAATCACGACCTTTCTCATCAGAAAACTGAGATCAAATTCTTAATCCATTAGGAACATGACAGAGACCTCTCTCCCCTTCATTGTTACAGTGTTTATGTAGGCCACAGACGAGGGAATAGTCTCAGATGATGTTCTGATGTTTGAAGAGAAAGACCAAATGGATATTTTTGCAGACACTGTCATTGGGGAACAAAGCTGTGCTAGTATGGTTTTCAGTTCAACTTTTATCTGCTTGTCTGGAAAAAAACAAATCAAATAGAGATTTGTCCAGCCATTCTAGAATGAAAATAAATACCTACTATTCCCATTTGTTAATTATATAAAGCTCAAGGTGTTCATTTATATAACCAACAAAATTCAGTAACAGATCATACACTGCACCACCTCAATATAAGTAATTTTTTTCTAGCACACTTGACAATTTTAAGAGCAACTACTTGAACTAGAACAACAACACAAGGGAAAAACGATTCTGTGTAAATCCTGGACAAGAGCAGGTGTGGTAACTGTAAAAATGAAGAGCTACAAATCCCCTTAGCTTCCCAGAGAAGCTGAGATGTGGAAGAGGACTTGAATGCAGCTGGAAGGTCCCCCCAGCTGAGCTCTCTGGCTGGCCACTAATCAATGCACAGTGTCACACCTCCCAAAGGCACGTCACCACCTCCTAAGGAATTGGTCTGAGCCAAGGCAGATGAATCATTCTCCCAAAATGCCTTCTCTCCTGGGACTTCACAAACAAAACAACAGCTTCAACATGAATTGTTTTAGGCAGCCAAAGCCAGGCAAGAGAAATCCTACCTGTGGAGCTAGACAGCATTATCTCCTAAAACTGCATCTCCACTTCTCTGGGCACATAAATATTGCCATTTATCTGCCCTTTCTTCTGGGTGCCAGCTTAATACTGCATTTCTGCTTCACTCATGCACCAACCAACTTCTGCTTTTATCACACCTTCTGCAAATGTTTTCTCTCTTGCAGCTTCTGATGTTTTTGGGGGTTCCTTTGTGTTTTAAAATTGTGCAAACCTTGTTTAGAATATACTCTTTAAACTGAAAGGATTCTTAAAAACATCTAGGAACAACCACTGTGTTGTAAGTTTACTTACAAAATGAAAAACTTTAGCATCCAAAGAAGAAATGTCAGCTTTCCTTTATGCATGTTAATTAACTTGCTCTAGAAAAGTTTCACCTCATTTCCCCAATGTAATAAATTATAAAATCATTAGAAATACTGCATTTTACTGGAAGGCAAATACAATACAAAATACAGTCAGTGCAGCAATGAGTACTTGAGAATGCCACTAATCATAAAAAGCTTAGTGTCAGTCACAGCTCTTTTCTAAGCAGTACAAAAAGGTGGGGAGAGAAATCCAGAAGGCTCAGGAGAGTGGAGGATTAGGGCTTTCTTTAACCTCTTATGATTTTATGTTCCCTTAATGTACTGTTCTTCAATTCACCCAAGAGTAGAAATGACACGATTTCTAAAGTCAAAGGAAAATAAAACCAGCAAACAGTGTAAGGTCTTGAATTACTGCAAAATCACCGTGTAAGTTAACTACAGAAATTAACTCATGTGGAACAGTTTATGACTAGAAGTGATCAGAACATTGGCAGCTGTTGTTACCCAGTGAATACCAGGAAAATGTAATTATACCAGAGCACAGCTAGAATAAATATCTTCCCTCACAAGTAGGAAAAGGGAAAAGAACAGATGCCTGTTTGGTAAAAACTAGAAACTTTGCTGAAGTTGATGGCATCTTGATTTGGGCTAACATTGTTTTGCTTTAAGGGGAGTGAGAAAAGCACAGACTTAAAAGAATATATTCCTTAATAAGCAAACACTTTAAAAAATATTAATATTATCATTATTGTTTTAAACCAAGAAGGCTGTAATTTTGCATGACAACAACCCATGTGACTTGGCCCTAAAAAGGCTGTTCAGCAGTTTAGGTGTAAGAAGTGACCTACTTGGGGATTGCAGCAGCCTGCTGGGAGCACCCAAGGGCTTGCAACAATATTAGATGTAAATAAGAGAACAATTCATTGCTCTCAAGCCACTACCTGCCTGGTCACCCAGCATCTCCTCAAGCATTCCTGCCATCAAGCATGTACAAAACAGCTGAAGCAACCTTCCTGTTCCCTGGGCTGAGGCTCTCCAGGAAAGTATTTCAAAAATGCCTTTTGCTGGTCCCACTGCACAGCTGCTGCCCTGACACCAAGGGCAGCTGGATGAACCAAAGGCAGATTTGCCTGGGCTCTGCACAGAGCTTCCTCCTCAGGAGCAGCACAAAGATACATCCCATAGGTCAGAGTGCATGGGCAGAACCTGGCAAAGGCTGATCTTCATGGGTGTGTTGGCCATCGTGCCAAACGAGCCCCTTTCCTCTAAACAAACAAACAAACAAACAGAGGGCTGAGCTCAGAACTGGGTGAGAAATTCAGTTTTTCCTCTCTGTTTTGGGAGAGCTGGCAGCAACCACTGATATTAGCAGTTTTCTAATTTTGCAGCAGGCATTCTAATCTATAGTTGAGATGTAGCTGACTTCTCTGGAAGAAGGCACTACTTGAAAAGAAGGAACAGAACAAGATGGCTTTGTTTACTGTGCTCTGCACAACTTCAGCTGGGTAACCTCAGCTCCCTCCTGGAGCCTCCCTCTCATCCAGAGGAACACAAAGGTCACACAAGGTACTTCTGCAGTTCTCAGCCAACTTCCTCAGCAGTGCCTGAGCCCAGCTCATCACTGAGAAGGAACAGCTGAGTGACCTGAGCCCCAGAACAAACACTCCCTGCCTCTGGAAAAGCCTTTTGTCAGGAGTTGTGGCAGCTTCTCAGCAAAGGCTGTGCCAGCTCTTCCTCCTCTACAATGGCAATGACCACTTGGTGACTGCAATTGCAGTTCACATTTCTACTGCTTACTGATATAAACTATGGGAAAATCAGTTTATCACTGAATTTCCACCTTCATGGAGCATTATTTTTAAAACATAAGGCAGAATTTAAATTCTAAAGATCAAAGTTTAAAACACAAAGCAAACCAAAACCAAACTATCCCTTCACAGCAGGAAAGGGAGGGGTAAAGAAAAACAATCAATCATATACTGCACTTTACATTAAACAGCAAAATACAGACTCACTGGAGTAAAGGTGAGAGAAGATGGAGGCTGCAGTAGTAATTTTGAAAAGTGTAACTTAAAAGCTTTTTCAGAGCTATTCAACTTTATAATTTAGCTCACAGTTAAAAGAACAGATGAAAATTGCTGCATTCTCCTTCATTCCCAAACGCTCCTCACTAACAGAAGGTTTATCTCTACTTTCATAAGCACAGGCTCCTTAACAAAGCCCAAAAGTGAGACTGACAACAGTTTTCCACACAGTGAGCTTATTAAATTCTGATTCAGCAAAGGCAAACACAGGAATAAATTCAGGAAAGCTGTTATTCACACTGCCATTAATGAAAACAGTCCCACAAATAACACTGCTTGACATTTAACCAATCAAATCCTCTCCCTGTAAAATCATCTCTTGAACAAAATACATTTAAAGGCCTATTTAAAAACCTCTGAGGGGAATGAAATACTTTAGTTGTGATGTTAGTGAGATTAATTAGTATTTATTTATTTAAAAAACAATGAACTTCTGTGAGCTCTAATCTGGGAAAAGCAACGTTTCTCCTGAAGAGCTGCAAACCAAACATTCATCAACTTGAGTTGAAGTAGCTCCACTATTGAAGAAATGTATTGAGAAAGATCTTTTTGTCCTCTTTTCCTGCAGCCTACAAATAAGGAAAGTGTAGGAATATGGCCAGGCAAGCTTGAACAATGCCCTAATAAATATTCATCGAGCATTTGTGCTGCAGTACTGAGTTCACAAGGAGTGAAACTGTACAGCTGCAGATACCTGTCCCAAACCTTGACATCTGCTCTCTTTTAAACCCTAAACTGACACTACAGGTGTTTACAGTGCACATTGCTACATTTCACAAATCCAAAAGATAATCACTTGTTAGCATGCTATCAGAAAGGTAAATTTTTTTACTCAGAAAGTATGAAAAGAGCTGATGTATCCAATAGAAACATCTTAGTACAAAGAAATCTGAAGCAAATTTTAGTAAAGAAAACAAATAATGTTAAACTTATGTGGTTGTCCAATAAATATTAAGTATGTCTCAAAGATGTGTAGTTTCATTTTTATACAAGTTTATATGTTTAAAATTAGCAATTTTTCCTCCATAAATCTACTGCTAATTCTGAGTCCTTCATTTAGATGCTGTTTCATGCTGCTCAGCTCAAGCAGTCACTCTTCATACTTATAAAAGACAATTTTTCCATGAATCGTCTCTGCTGAGTTCCCAAACTAAAACAAAACTGTATCTCATTAATGCTGGCAAACTGCCATGCCCTCTCAACGTCCCAAAATTTAAACTACCAATATGGAAACAAACAAACAAACAAAAAAAAAGTAACACACCATAAACCAAAATTATCTTCAGTTTTACAGTAAAAAATGTTACAGGTCATGACCAAAAGCTATCCTTTAAAGCCTGCACTATAATTTACTGCAACAGTGAAAAATCAGAACTGTTCCTTGGATAAAGCTGAGTGGTAGCACCAGGAAAAAGAGGTTTAATAGTTGCTAACACCTCAGAACATCTTCCTGTGCTGGAATATGCTGCTCCCTCCCATCTCCATTGTCTCCTCTTTCTCTAGGTTTCATTAAAACTATGCTCAATAAAAAGAAAAACTACTCAGATCATTACAGATGGATGTGCAGAATGGACAGAATTACCAACTCCTTGCACTGAGCCACTTCCCACCCCTCCCCAAACCAGCTTCTGGCACCTGGAGAAACCCACCTTTAAAAATAAACTTCTCCCACTTCCCTCAGGTAACACATCTCCATCCCAGCCTTTTGTTTTCCATTTGCTCCCAGAAAGTTATCCCCAAACCTGATTCAGTTCAACTGCTTTCCCAATTCCACACCCCAACGGAGCAGCAAGGGCAGGAACACAAAGAACTAGGACACAGAAAGTGCACCACACTAAGACAGCAGGACACTGCATTTTTAGGAGCCCATTTAATCAACCCCACCCCCCAATAACTGCACTCAGACTGCCATTCTAGTCAGGAGGAATTTTCTTACATTTAGACAAAGTAAAAGCAGTGTTATTTTCATTATGACTTCTCACAAAGCTGTATGTGACTTGGACAGAAGAGCAGAAACAAGAACATTACCAATCTGAAAGCAAGTGACAAAACAAATCCAAGGAACTCCTTTTCACTGTGCTCTCCCTATTCCTCCCTCAGCAATTCACAGAACTTTACTATTTCATTTTTCTATGTTTTTAAACCCCACTTCTCTCTGCGAGGGCTGGGTACCTTTAGACGGATCTCAGCACAAGTGGAAAAGGAGCACGCCTGGCTGACTGTTCAAGAGAAAAAGTGGAGCTGTAATTTACAGAGCACTGTCTGATGCACAAAGTAAACTGGGCAAAGACAGAAAAATACCACTGTTTATTCTGTGGTTGCCTTCTGATAAATCTAAAGGGCAAAGCTGAAAGCTACCAGTTGGAAGGTGACTCCCAGTGTGTTAAATGTTGCTGAGGAGAAATGAAAGGTTTCATCAGTTTGTTCTGAAACGTGACTGGCTCCCTAGGCTCTGCAGGAGCTGAGGAAAACCATGGCCAGGTCATGTCTGTCTCAGCCCATCCAGCCAGTGAGGCTGCACATGGGATCACACATGTTGTGACCAGGACACTTCTCCAAAGTCATGTGGCAATTCCTGGAACACCAAAGTGTTTTACAGAGAAAAGCCAAGCCCAGCAAGGTTTCCCTTGTGCCTGGTTTCCATGTGCCTAACAGCCAATTTCCCACAGAAGCAAACCTGCCCAGTGTCCTCCTGCAGTGCTTCCAGTGGTGCCTCAGCCTGGGACAGGCACATCCTCCCAGCCCCAACTGGACTCAGCAGCTCCTCAAGGGAGAGGCCCTCAGCCCCTGAGCATGGAGAACTCCAGCTTGGAACTATTCTAAATAAACACTGGAATTGTTGCACTACATTCTCCTCAGACTACTTCTGCTCTAAAATGGAACAGCTACTTATTTTCTGTTTGGATATTTTGGTGGGTTTTTCTTTTTTGTTTCCTCTTGCCTAAAGACTGTTTTCCTGTATTCCACAAGGGTGCATGCACATAACCATATGCAAGTCCCCATGTGTAATTCTTATTTTATTTACATTTTTATAATTTCATTTTATAACTATTTTTCCATCTATTATTTACAGTTATATATTCTCTATACCCATAGGGATGGCTGCTGTTTGCAGGTAAGATAAACACAGAGATGATTCAGGTAGATATAACAAAATGTTCTGTTTATATTTCTTCTCCCTCCTAGAATGGAGCATTTGTAATTCATCTGGGCAACATACTACTTATCCAACTCAAGGCAGTGGAGCAGGAAATCAAACCAAGGTGGGAGTTATTAACTTTTTAGATCCTTTTTCCCAATGCATAGCATGTGTTTCATTGTTGAGGTTTTTCTGAGATAGAGTAACATTAGGGATAAAATAAAAATTGTAGCAACAAATAGTCTGGAACATTTTGTTGGCTTTGGTATTTTATTGGGGTAAGTATTACAGACACTCAGTGTTTCATGGAAGAGTTGGCATTTTTCCTTGTATCCACAAGCATAAAGGTGAATGTCAGTTCAATAGATGCATTTACTTAGAAATGAGTAAATACCAAGAACACAAGGCTTCTCTCTCACTGCCTGCCTTTACTGTGCACAGGGATTAATGTGGAGCCCATTTGGATGGTTAGAGATTTTACCTTCCTTAAGCCATAAGCAAAGAAATAGCATGAGAAAGGATTTTAGACAAAGCCTTAGGGACTGCAGAACAGCAGCCAGGGTCAGGTAGGAAGCAGCAAGGAGAGCTGAGCCAAGGGGCCAAAGTTTTACCAGACCTCCACCCTTCCCTGCCCTTCCCGAGGCACAGCTGGGTGATACACACTGCAATTAACTGAAAGAATATTTGGATTTATATTCTGAAATTAAAAAAAAATATATATATTAAAAAAGGAGAAAAGAAGAAAAAAAGACTGAGTTATAAAATGGTTCAGCTTCATTTCCTCTACCAGTTTTACATTTCTCTTTGCCACCTCCTGGTTGTCTTTTTACCCCTTCCCAAAATAAAACCAGATCCAGCTATTACAGCACAGCTGTGGAAAATATTCCACTGCCAGTGAGATAAAGAGCCTCCCTGAGTTCATTCTGCAGGTCTGCCTCTGGCACATTGCATGGTCTGGCTGCCTGGGAGGCTCAGGCTCTCCTGCTGAGACAGTACCCTGACATTTCACTGCACTTCACTCCCTTTGATCCCAAGACACAGCATCTGCCTGTATTTGTCTTTGAAAATAAGACCTGAATAATAAATTCCTGGAAATCATGTTCAAATTACAGCTGATCTGCAATCAGCTCCTTGGAGGTACTTTGGGGTAAATAACCCCTGCTCTTCTTCCTGCCCCAACACCCAGGTATTTGACAGAGCTGCCATCATCCTCAACCCTTCACCCTGCCAGCCTCTCTCATCTCCTCCCTGCCTTCCCCCTGAGCACCTTCTCTTTGCCCCTGGGGCAGTTCCTGAGTCCTGGCTGCTGTTTCTCAGTGACCCCTCAGCTCTGAGCTGCCTTTCCTTTGGAAGGGAACCTGCCAGGGCCAGCTGCCTGCAGGCCAATGGCACTGGCCTAGAGACCTGCTGATTTCTGGTACTTGTTACTCAAGTCTCAGTGCAAGGGAGGCTCTCCTTTTCCTGAAAGAAACCATCAGTTGTGTCACAACCTCTGGAAAGGCAGATCACTGCGTCTTTGCTGGCAGGAATACAGCTGCAGCAGCATGAAAAGGGAAGAGAAACATCTTTTCCCAAGGAAAGGACGTTTCTGTATCCACCACCAACGCTGTTTTCCCAGGATAAAGACTGAAGCAGAGACTTTGGACTGCAGTATAAAATTGAACAGTGCTCTTTCCAGACACAGAAAGCCCAAGGTGACAGCAGCCTCTGGACCAGGAGCCAAGTGGGAATAGTGCCCTTCCAGCAGTGTCACACTCTGGATCACGATAACGATGCGACACAATGCAAAATCGAGGGGTTTAACTGTCCCACATACAGTCTGAGCTCCCACCATTTTACTGATGTCATTTTGTAGTTAAATGAATGCAAAAATGCCTTCATGGACAGCTCAATACCTTGGGTGGTCATGCACGTACTCACCAATTCAGGCATGTACAGTTTCACTCTCTCCTACATTGTGCTACAATATCCATGGATAATGGAACACTACCAAGATAAGAAAAAATTCCATCTTTTACTTAGCATCTAGACTAAGACTACCCTAAATTGTCTTGTATTAAAACAATTACTCAAATCATTCAGCCACCCTGCTCAGTGTTAGGTTTTGACATATCACAGCTCTCATTTGACAGCAAATCAAGTGCAAGCTACTTCTTTTCCCTGAAGATGTGTTGCTCAAGAGGGGATTTTATTCTGTAGTCTGTAAGTGCCCTAGAATTGATATGTATATGTTAATGGAACAGTATATAAAGTCACCTCAAAGGCAATTGGTTTAAAATTGTAAACCCCTACAGATGGGATGTAGGGTGACAAGTTAATTTAAAATTAGATATAGTGCACACCTGATAATTGAGAGAAGTGGGAGGAGGGAGAAGAAGGTTAGTGCTCTATATTTGAAAAGGTGAATCCCTCCTTCATGAAAGGATGAGGAAGGCAATCCAGAGCCACACTGCAAGGACTTCCAAAGAGGTGCACAGGCTGGGGATGGGGGTTTTGCTGCTCATTATTGCTGCAGACTGTTTCTACCTATGGCAATTATCATTTGTGTGATGCCACTGCTGTGTGGGATGAAATGTAATACCAAAGGGAAGCAAGAGAGATTCAGCTTTCAGTGGTCAGACATGAGCGCTACTTTTAGGAACAACAGCTAGAACAGAGACAAGAGCAGAAAGCACAGTCACAGTAGCTTCCTCTTTTAATAACAGTTTTAATTGCTGCCATTCAGTCATTCAGAGCCAGCTCCATGTTCCTGTCATGCCAGGAGCACTGCAGGGACTCTGGAGATAAGAGCTGCCATCCTGCCCTTGGAAGTGCCCAAATTCCTTGGGCAAATACCTGTGTGTGAAATCCCTCATACACACAACGTGGGCACCATGCAAGTGAGGATATAAACCACCTAAACCAAACCTGGCAGGGTAAAGCAACATGCACTAGTGGGCCCCATTCCCAGCTCCTGAGGCTCCAGCATTTTGCCCGTTGATTTACACCAAGCCCACTTTGGCTCCTGCAACTGCAGGTGAGTACATACACACATTCTGAGAAAGCAAATATGCAAACTGGACAGAACATCTCTAGGGATGTTTCATGACTGAAGGAAAAGTAGAAACAGCAGTTCATCTCAATTCTAAAAACAAGTAATATAAAAATACAATAAAAACTATACATGCAGCTCACAGAAAACAACAAGCACTCTGACTCAGCACGGCTGAAATAAAATCTAAATCAAATCTCTGTACTGCCCTTTCCCCCTTTTACAGAAAAGTCAGCCTAAAAGCACAAGGATGTAAAAATGCTCTAGTTTGGCAAAATAAGTCACATTCCATAAAAGACCTATTATTAGCTTTGTCACTGTTCTATTTGTCTTCAATGTCTTTTCTAATAAAACCTAAAAGAATGAAGGGCAATATAACTATTTCTAAATCTCTATGCAAACAAAACAGGAATGTGCCTGTTTATTTTTTAGTACAGAACTAAACACCACATCAATGATAAATGATTTAGGGAGCAGGCTGTGTTCATGCTGACCTTACCTGCCACTGACTGAGAATTTTCCATCCACGCCAAACAAGGAACAGCTTACGTGACATAAAGTTGACTTTTATAGTATCAGACAAATTTACATTTCTTTCTAAATAAAAAGTGTACAACAAACCTTATGGCCAGCCTCCAAGAGGCTTTTGTCTTCTCCTGCATTATAAGGGAGAATTTTTAAGTGCTGCCAAATGAAACTCTTAAGAGATCATACCTTGGAACTAGTGAAATACTGTGGAAAGCATCAGCCACTGAGTCACTCCCTTTATGCAACAACTGACTAGCCACAGCTCCTTCTGTTAGATAAGCCTGCACTGCATATTTTCTTCCATATTAGCCTAAGACAATTTGAATTAAAACTTTTCAGCTTCTCCTCTTTGGTTACTAAATATCCTTCAGCTTCACATTATCTACGGAGCCTCCGTGGAAAGAGCACATCCTATTCTGTGATGCTGCTGTAGGAGAAAGGGGAAACTGAAGGAAGAAAGAGATGTTTGCATCTGTCAGCAAAGAGAGAAAGAGCAAAGGACATTGTAGGAGCACCACAATAACCCCCAGGGCCCTTATCCACACACAAAACTCAGATGCACATCTGAGATGCTGTGGACTTGAGGAAAACACAGGTCATGGGTCAAACACATTTATACATACATATAATATACATTATACACACTTAACACCACGTGACACCTTTCTAGCTGAGATCTACATAAAGAGTCTTTGCAGAGCAGCCTTTACTCCTTCCACCAAGAAGGATGCAGGAGGTTCATTTTCAGCCCTTCCTTACCTGTCACACTCACACATACATGGGCCTACTGTGAGACAGGAGCTGGAACTTGAAACAGCCCACACAGAGATTCCAAGCTCATCATTTTAGGTTAGATGTGTCCTGGTTTGAGTTATTTTTAAGAAACATTAACCATAAGTAGTAAAAAAAATTTAAACAAGATATTTCCTTCCTCTGCCAAAATGGTACATGCCATGGTTAGATTTTGCATCATAACCACTTGTATGTTGAGTATCAGCACAAAAATCAAAATAAGAGGTATAGGATACATGGGTTTCCCTTTCACACCCTTTAGCTGGCATGGCAAATGCTGTTTCTTTGCTATTTTTCTGGGTGTGGAACATCTCTTTTTATGACTATGTTTTGTTTCTGGAGACAGACACTCGTGGTGCTTTGGACTTGTGAAGGAGCTCTGTGTTTTGCTGACCTTTAATTCAGTTCTGAACACTGACTGCTGTGGTCCAACACATCTACCCCAGCGACTCCAAAAGATGTTTATCTACACACTGCTCTACCCTGTTATTCAGCAATTCTGCAGGAATGCCTTAACTCAGTGTCCCCTGGGAGTGGCCAGTGACATCTCCCATCATTCCAAAAGCAAATGGGCAGAGCATGGGAAAGCACCTCACTGCAGCAGGGCTGAGCACCGCCAGGCAGTAACAACAAGAGAGAAGAACCCACTTGTGATGGAAAGCACATTATCCATGACAAGGCCAGCAACTACTTCCAGCAGCATCAGCCCAGTGCTAACCCAGAATTAGCTTTTAATTAGTTTTAACTTCTGCACCCAGTAGGCACAGCTGGTGAAATCCTGGCATCCCAAACTAGGAGAGCAATGCCCCCATTCAAAGGAAGATCAGGAATTCCATCTGTTCTCACAGTAGCAAATAAATACATTGTTCACTTTTGTACCCCCTGCTAAAAGCAGAATAGGGTAAAAGAGAAGTGACCACATGATTTGCTTGGTTCAATGGGGTGTAGAAATTCTAACCTGCTTAGCTTTGTGTTAGAACTCATTGGAGAAGCCACAGGGGAGGAACTTCTCTTTGTCCTTCTGCACATGCATGGAAAGGGACAAAATGCCCTCTGCCACCTAACAAGAGGACCTAAACCAGCTTCCTCCATTACTGGTGTTTTCTGTTACAGGGCCAATTAAGGGTCCTCTTAAACAAAAGCAGACTGTAAATATTTCTTCTCATACAAGCCAAATGGAGAAGAGAACAGCAAGACTATCTGCAACCATGCTAAATTCAAGGTAAGCTCCTGAGACATTTCTTTACATTTTTCAAGAAATGGAAATATTAATTTGGCATGTAGAGTCACACAAACCCCCAACCCATTACCACAGTCCTGTGTTCCACCACAGTTTTTCTTTTCGTGCCTGTTTGCTGATTGACAAACAAAACCTTGCCACTTTTTGAAATCACTGAGTGCAACTGGAGTGGGAATGGCAACCCTTGCCTAGGTAAAGAATTAACTGCTTGTTGAGAAGAAAATTGCCACTGTGATTGACCAGCATCACTTTTCTGATGCTCTGCTTTCCTACATCAGTGCAGGACATGAACATGAGACACTCAAGCACCAAAATAAAGCATTTCAACCACAACCTGCCACAGGAGCTGCAAGACTTTGTGAAGAGACCTGATCCTATCAACAGCTGCCAACTAAGTTAATAAATTGAAGTGACCCATGGGAAGAAAGGTCAAAAGAAAAACAAGAAAAAAAATCTCCACAAAAGCCCCACAATACAAATTCATACAGCTTCTTTCTTAGAGCCTGTTCATGCAAGCAGAAAAACTGGTCCCACTGATGCTAGCAGGCTATACAGCAAACTCATGATCTTTATATTTTACATCAGGGGAAACTCAACTGATATAAAATGTTATTAGTGCCTGTGAAGTGTCCTGGCTGAAAAGCTGTCCAGGGATTAGAATAATTAAAAACTATTCAGGCTCTGCCCCTTAAATCTGATTCTATTCAAATAAAACCAATTCAATTTTTCTCTTTCAACTGTGAGAAGGATTTGGCCTTAAATTACAATACTCTGATAGCTAAATTTACAGAATTAGCAATACCCTGAAAATGTAAAACCGCAGAGAGAAAAGAGAGCTCATAAAAAATAAACCTTATGGGATTGTCAATTAAGATATTTTAGCTTCCCAACTTAAAATAAATGGAAAATATGCCATATGAACCTCTGTAGATATTCAATCATTTTATTTTTATTATATTGAGACCCATAATTGTACCTGGAAGGAAGGAAAAACTGGATCACTTTGTCCCTATTGGTCTAAAAGCACAAGTACCATCAGGAGACATACCTGACTCTCTGGCAGAGTGAGCAGTGATGAGACCTCCATTAGCAAAGCTTCAGATGGAAGAAAAAAAATTAGGACAGAAAAATTTCAGAGGATTTAATTGTTCACACAGCTATGGAATAAAATCCACACCATTCTGAACATTTAATGAAACCATAGCCAAGCAAGGAGTGCAGTGCACTCCCAATCAAATATAAATACTGCCACGTACTTCATACATATGCTGAATAAAACTACTTTTGGACCCTAATTTCACCTTCTTTTGTGTGCCCCATGCTCAAAACTTCGGATTTGCTCTGGAAAGCATGTTTTGGACTGTAGCATGCAGTCTGTAGTAGGCTATGAAAAACAGAATCCTTCATGGAATCACACGTGTATGAGCTTCACCAGGTAGCTTTGACAAATTTGCCTTTATCCCTTCCTCACAGCATTTGCATAGAAATAATTGTCTAGGTAAAACCAGCTAGACTGGAGTTTGTCCTAATGTCCCCTCACTGAACTGAGATGTTTAAGCTGAAAAAGAAGAGTAATTTGTCTGTGGAGAGAACTTGAGTATAAAAAACCAGCCAAGACGAAGGGTCTTTGCACTTAGCATCAGGCATTTATCACAACTGACAATGGAAAAATAAAGAAATGCCAAAACAGAAAAAACTATTCCCAGGAGGACAAAACCAAGGCTGAAGTTTAAAGCCGACCAGCAGCTTGCTCCCATCCTTCTCTTTATTTACATGTGTGGTCAACTGCACCAGAACACACTCCATACACAAATGTTTGTGCAAGAAAGGCCTTGCTGGCAGTGCTGCTTGAAAAATTGTCCTAAAGGAACATTTCTGTAGGACATTTTATGAAGGCAGTCTTGCTAGAGCCCTCATCACTGCGAGCAGCAAAACAACACCTCCAGTGAAGCAGCAGCTCTCCAGTGCAGCCCATCAAAGGGTAAGCAAATTTCTAACAGCCTCCTCTTTCAGTGCCAGACTTGCCAATATTCCCCATTTACAGCTCCTCTAAAAGGAGCAATAAACCATCTGCATCTCTGTTTAAGTAAAGCTTACTGGAAACACAGGAAAAGGGACGGGAGTCTGAAGTAAAGAACACAAGGAAAACTGTTTCTACACTTAAAAACCCTGTGAGATGAATGAATCTGAGCTATTGATTTCCCTGCCTTTTCTACTCTCCCAAAGTATCTTACAAACCCCACGTACCCAGCACAGCCAGACCTCAGGGTGGAGCTGACACAGTGCAGCAAACATTCTGTTTACCAGAGACATTTATCATTTCATTTGCAGACGTTAGCTCTCAGACTGCTCTCCTGATGGCTTCTTTACCAACTCAGGAGATGCCCAGGAACGGTGGCAGTATTAGGATAACCACTCTCAGGAGTAAATCATTCCAGCTAGCCTTTTAGTAATGTTTCAGCCTCAAAATGACAAACAGAAAAAGCCATTTCTAGCAACACAGACTCTGGCTCTAAGGAAATCTCTCTGCTGGATACGTTACACAAGAAAACCCACTATCCAATAATTTCTAACTAATTCGATCCTGAAGATTTCTTGTGACATTTGGAAAACCTCTGGATGGCTCAGTTACTCCAATCTTTGGTGTTGAGTACAGATGTGCAATACCCCTCAAAGCAAACTATGGATTTTCGGGGGGGTTTTTTGGCAGGTGAAAAGCAAAATTAAAATTTTGTTTGCAGTAAAATTTTCACTTTGAAGAGTTTTTTTTAAATAACTTTTAGTATTTCCTACCAAGTTATCAATTTAAATTACTTCAGCAATCTAGCGAAAGAATCAGTCTATTAGACTTTATTGCCAAATTCCAAATAAAACTTAGAGATAACTCCAAATATCAAAGCATGCTACATACCCTGCAACCATGGGATCATTAAAAGAAAAGGTAATGCCTTCAGTGTGAAGAGGAACAAAATGCTTTTAAAAAGAATTCTTAATAAAAACCCCAACAAATCCTAACTGAAACCCACCCAACATTTCAAGATCTTAAAGCAACTAAGAGAGTTCAGGTACAAACTTCCAAAGCTAGGGAGAAGGAAGACTACTTTCTTCACTTTTCTGTAAAGTGTCAAAATGTAATATTAATTCTTTCTGTTCTCAGAAAATCTAAAGAGGACTACCAAGCTATTAAACTTTCTAGTGGATCATTTGTGGTATGAGTCATTAGCATAATTGGGGGCACACTTTATTCTGACCTTTGCAAAACTTTCATTTCCCAAATGTGATAGATACAAAGTGCTTTTATAATACCAATAATGATTATTTCCTATGGGAAACTGCCAATTATAAGTTGGTGAAAAATACTATATCAGATGTACATTGAGAAAATGAACACACCTACCAACAGTCAGACTAATTAAAGCCATTCTTCAAATATTAAAAAAAGCTTTCCCCTTCCATGAAATACAACCTGTACATTTTAGTCCAGCTCTATCCTTGTCAGATCATTCTTTCAGCAATACCAAATGTCTGATTAGTGGTTAAATACAGCATTTCAGCTGTATTTCTTTCCCTGGCAGCAAACCAACAGATGTGGGAAGCTGTTTTAACATTGAAGCACTTGACTCAAATTCACATTGTTTATATGAAGTCACATCAAGAGCTAACAGAAATACTCAAGATAAGGAAACAAACCTCATGTTCTGGACACAGTTCTTAAAGAGAAAAAAAGGCAGAGGAAAGATAAGCAGTAAACTGTCAGAGAGCTTGGGCTTATATTGACTCCAGCACCTTCTGCTGCAGCCACAAGTCCAGCAGGCAGTGCCTTCAATGGCATCATCTCCTGCTCTGGCGTCACCTGCTGTCCTGTGTCACCTCTGCCAGCTCCTGTGAACTGCCAGGAAAGGCAGGGACAGGGGAAGCACAGCCAAGCCAAAAGTGCTGAACACACTCACTGGGCAGAGGACAGGACAAGTGCCCTCCCACCAATACACCATCACTTTCACAGCAAATCCAGTGCACATGAATGCAGAGGAGTATTGATCATGCAAAAACTGACTCCACGTTATATGTGACAATAGAAGAGCCTCCATGCTGATACACCGGTGATGAGCAGAGGAAAGCCTCTGATTTCCTTCCAAAGATGCACCTGGAAACGGCCTCAAACTGCTGGACATTTTAAAAGGGGAGGCTTTCCAGTTCACCAACTGTGTTTAAACACAACTTAAGAAAAAAGATTCTACAGAATCCAGGCAACAAATTGTTCAATTAAGACATGTAGAAAACGGCCAAAAAAAAAAAAATTAAACCACAGAAGTTTGTTTTTGATTTTTCAGAATATCTACTAGCTGCTTGCTACATCCTTGACACAAAAGCAGACCATAAAGGCCTGCAGAGAAAAAAGGAATCCTACTGCTTTTCAGGCAGACAGACCCAAAAGACTTGCAGACAGACTTGTACGGCTAAATGTTCACAACCAGGAGCTGGATACACCCGTGTGACCATCTGATACAGTGAGGTATCTGAGTCATTTACAAAAACACCCGCTGCAAACCAAGCACAAACAAAGTCTTCCAAGTATACAAAAATGTACAAATGGCCAAGAAAGGGGCGCTGCAGATCTTGAAAAAGCAATCCATACATCAGCACAAGGAACACTTGCAGTATCTGCAGTAGCTCCAGAGATGTCCTCCCATTTGCTAACTGCAAATATCATGTTTTTGATCCAAGTTCTCAGTCTGGTACTGATCACAGAGCAAAAAGTGCAGCTAGGAAATCAAAGTAGATTTGCTTGCTACTTTCATTCCAAGGTTTACCAAGTCTCATTAGTTCCGAGGGGAAGAAACAACAGCTAAAAGACAAACCACTGAAAAGTGGCATGTGTGTCGTTAAGCAATAAACAACATTCCTGTTTGTCTGTCTCTACCCTTTGGGTACAGAAAATAACTAGACAGCAGTCTCATCACTCCACATACTGCACCTTTCAAAACTTGGCACAGCACCTCTTACACACTTGTGTTTCAGCTCAAACAGCTCAGTATGTGCTTCAGAGATCTGGCAGCAGTTCTTTTGGGAGTTATTTCCTACTTTTCTGGCTTAGGCAACCTGTCGAGTGCGGAAAATTTACACTTAGTGGATCCCAAATATGTACACAGAGAAAAAGGAAATCATAATAACCACGATTATAAATGAAGTTTTGAAGGTCAATTCAATTTGCCACAGGTATTTCCATTGCCTCCAAGAAGCCATTCAGATGTGGAACAGCACATGCCACCTTCTCAGCCTGCAGCTTCTACAGGTACTGTGATCAAAAGGGATTAATTAAGCAGCTGCAGTGGGCAGACTCCATAACACACACACACTCCCTGTTCTCTACTGCAATACTCCTTTAAAGAGCAAAATTACAACAGATTAGACATGAACAGCAGAACAAAAGCAAGCTCTGGCAAAGCCAGACAATACTGAGAAGTTTTGTCTTTGATTAGCATCTGTTCACAGATTTAGTTTTTTTACATTCAACCAAATACTGCTCCTCCACCTTGTTGTCATGAGATTGCAGGGGTTCCATACTGTTGTCTCCTTATCACAAAAGTTCCATACCTTGGTGTTTCTTGCGGGCATCTCCTCAGAGCACTGACTCTTCCTTCTTCACACAGCAGCCAACTGACACCAGTTCCTCTCCCAACCAGCCACCCCACTCTTTATAGCACTCTTCTTCTCATTGGTTACACCTGTGGCCCATTAAAGTCAGGCCTGTTCCCAATCTTTGATAATTGGCCCAGCTGCAACTCGTTAAGGGTAAGATTACTTTCTACACTATCTTTACTTTCTTATATTCCATCTCCCTACACATATCAGACCACAAAAGCAGTTAGAGCTGCTAAAACACTCCTCTGAGATTTTCCATAATTTTACAGTTTAAAGTAGTTGAAAGTACCAGAAGAAAAGAAAAATCCTTTCAAAATACAATGCAGTTTCTGGCAATAATTTTGTAATTTTCCTTTTTGGCTTTGCCAGAAAACAGTAAGGGTTAAAGATGAATGCACTGCTCATGTGACAGGAGACACATCCATTTAAAAGAGAGCATCCACCAGGCCAGTAATCTTGCTGTATCAATAGTAGGTCTTGGCAGATAGTTTCAACAGGAGAAGAGAGTCAGAAATGAATAAAACATTTTGTCCAAACTCAGCTGTGCACGACCTCTCTCTTTCTTTCCCACCACATAGGTATTTCCTGTACCTGACAGCTTTATGATGACATTTCCCACTTTTGCTACCTTGCTGCCTTGATCTTGCAGCTCTCCCCATACTTTTCAGATCATCCTGCTAATCCTTTCACTCTGCATTTCTCTCATAATTGGCTCAGGTGAAGTCAGTGGCAGAAATCCCACCAACGTGTCTGCAGTGGTTTCCCTTGGGAACGTGGCAATGTCACTCACATCTCTGCCCTCCAGCCCTGGCACCGAGTCATGCTAGCCTTGGGTAGGCTGAGCAACACAAAAGGGAAGAGTTTCCTTCCTCCACTCCCTTCTACTGCACTCTCTCTGTTTCACACACTCCTCTGGATAACTACAGCACACTCTCGTGCTCTGGATCCAATACAATGCACTAAGGAAACAACCAGAAAACAGAAAAGAAGGGGGAGAGGGGAAGCCATAAAGAGCCCCACTATGTCTCAGAGAGCTGAACCTGCACAGAACAAAATGGTGTGCAAGGACCTCACTTCCTTCAGGCTTTATTGAGGCCAAACAGTACACGGTGCCACTTTGTGCCTCTTGTTTTCTGACCTGCTCTTCCCATACTCTGCACTTCTGGATTCAAAATCAGGACTTCACACATTTTAAAAGAAGAAGGTTTCACTTCAGGCATTGATGAAATAGAAATTTTGAATGAAACAACACTGTGACTTAGTTCTGTATATAATCTTTTCAAAAAAACAGCAAATAGTCTTTTCTTCCTGGAATGGCAGATAAATCTTTTGGGACAGTTTTACAAGGCAGTCACTTAAAGAAATACACAGACAAAGAAAACAACCTCTCTCAGCCTAAGACAACTCTTATCACAGGCAACTAAAATTTACAGGAGCCAAGATTTGTTTTCTCCCTTTTTGTGCATTAGAATGTCTGATGATTCAGGTTTCAGACAGACCTACCACAGACCAATTTGAGGCAGCAGTCTGGTAAACTTTGGAATCCTCTCCAGAAGTCCACCAGTTACTCATTCTTTCACCATTAACTTTTGCTCTGGCAGAAAAAATGAAAACTGACTCAGACTTAAAAAAAAAAAAAAATCCCAGAATTATGGAATACTTTTGGCTGGAAAGAGCCTTTCAATGCCATCTAGTCCTGCAATGAGCACAGAAATCCTCAGCTAGACCAGGTTGCTCAGAGACCAACCCAGCCTAACCTTGAATGTTTCCAGGGATGGGGCACCCACAATCTAACTGGGAAAACTGTTCCAGATTTTTTGCAATGAGGATGGTGAAAAATTTCTCCCTTGTGTCTCCCCTAAATATACCCAGTTTCAATTCAAAGCCATTACCCCTGGTCCTGTCACAAGATCCTACTAAGAAGTTTGTCTCCATCTTTAAGACCCTCTTCAATACTGAAAGGTGCAATAAGATCCCCCTGGAGCCTTCTCTCCTCCAGATCAGAAATGATCTTTTAGAATGTTATGTATCAGGTCTGCTTTTGGGCTAGCTCAGTCCCTGATTCACTCCTCACACAGCTTTTGGTGTGAACAAGCAGCCAGGGACAAGAAATGAGCCTCCATTCTCACTCCCAGCCTCTATTTCCTTTATCACAAGTGTCAGTTTAAATGCACATGAAAGTACAGAGACCCTGACAACCGAGACAGTCACAGCTGCCATGAATTATCAGTATGCTTTTGTTATCACTTGCTTTTAGCTCCCAGAGCTCTGCCTCCTCTCCAAACCAACAATCTTTCTCAGGCTGAGACCTTTGCCACTACATACATTTTCTGCTCCTTCCATGCTCACCTATCTCACATAAATGTCTGCACAATGCTGGATTTTGCTGTAATTAAACAGAACAGTCTTCCAAAGGAAAGCACAAAGACAACAACATGATCACAAGCAGCAGGGAATATTTGGAAAACAATACTTCATCTGGATGCAGTAAGCTTCATTTATTTTTCTTTTGCCTCTCTATTTTTGCTTTATACTGTTGACTCCAAGTTTTAATGACCAAAGATATTTTAAGCATTCCTGACCTAGAAATGTGCTAAGAATAAGAGAACTTTATTATAAAGAAAACATTGGCCATCTGAAGGGAAACTCAAGAGTATACCCCACCTTAGTGAGCTATGCATGTTGCTCAGGAACAGCAGATAAGTTTTTAGATCTATAAGGACTCAATTTCCAGAAGACAGAGATACCATGGGAAAAGAATCAGATAGGCTGTAGGATTCAATGGATCTGATTAAGAGAACAGTTGGGGGATTCATGGCTAAAATGGAGGCAAAAATCCAGCACAAGTAGAATATACCGTTAATTGCTGTGTTTTCAGGAACAGTAAGAAGATATCCAGTGGAGACAGCCTAAAGCTAGGAGTGAAAACCTCTTTATTTGACAACAGCAATCTGAGCAAATGGCTCTGGTCCCTAATAAGAAGAGCAGCTTTCCTTTATTCTCTCCCCTATGAACCATCACGTTCATTTGGGACCAGTTACATCATGCCCCTTATAATGACCAGGCAGCAAATAGTTTGGGACTAAAACTCATCCTACATTAGGCTCAGTAGGTGTGAGAGTTCCACCCTGCCACAAGGAAAACAAGTGCAAAATGTTTCTGGGATTGCAGCAGGCAGATTACATAGAGGGAACTTCATCAAGGTTTGGCCAAGGAATGCTGCTCTTAGCTCCCCAACTCAGAGATACAGTGACACACAAGTACCCACAGGAGCACAGGGAATTAATCAAAAGTGCACATGCCAAATATTCAGACTCTGTCCTTCACAAAAAAGGTCTGCAATTCTGTAAATATACCACAGGGATCTTATTTCACCTCCATAAAAATCAGCTGTGAAGTGCTGATGAATAAAATCAATGAGCTAACTGAGAGGAACAGTACATTGTTTTAATTATTATTCCAATCAAGAATGCCTAGTGAACATCATGCCCAGTTTCACACTACAAACTTGAACAGGGATTCAGCCCTCTCTCCTTTCCACAGTGCTGGAAAGCACTTGCTATTGAAAGGATTTTCTTTGGCTAGTTTTCTCTTCAGATCAATCTCTTTCAGACTAGGAGAGGGGTCAAAGTTCCTGCAGCTCCTGATTATTCAATAACATGACTAATGCTCTCCTAAGGGGAACATGATTACAGGTAAATGATGTGTTCTGATAAAGGCACCATCTCCCATTTGCACAGGCCTGTTCTCCCACCCACCACTATGTAAACACAATAAACCTCTAAGGATGCACTGCCTGACCTCATCTCCTGAAGAAATCCTGCCTGGACTCACACTGTAATGAAACACAGGACAGCACAGAATGGCCCCATTTAATCTTTAACAATATGATATTTTAACAGGCTTCTACCCAGAAAACCTCTCCCAGGCATCCTCAATGCAACCAATATTAACTGCAGCATGCTGTTCACAGCCCCTAAAACTGGCTGTACAAATTGTGACTGCCTGGGGCTACTTTTGTTTTGTTATGGAGCCAAGTTCTCTTCATCTTTACTTGATGCAAAAAGTCAGGAGTTCTGAAATTTGCTGTTCCTTTTTTCACAAAGTTTTTGAAGTCTTTCACTTCCAGGATGCTGTGGAAAGCCTATGGCATGTCCTTCTTCATGCTATGATGAAATGGTTAAAAAGAGGATCCAGTGGAAAATGGAAAGCAACATCCCTAATTTCCTTCACTGACTCCAAAGGGGCTTTTCCCTGTAATATTTACTCTTATTTTGAAAGCATCAAATGTAACAGACACTCTAGGTAAACTCATTCATCTCCTATTCCTTTATCACTTTTAGTGAACAACCAGTTCTGCCATTAATGGGAATTCATTCTGTCTCTTGCTAGTAAGGTTTCTACTGTTGCACCTGAATAAGAAGTCAGCCCTATCTGTATTTTCAGACCATTGCTCTACAAAGATATTTACAGAAGTTTCTACTTTCCAAGAAAGCTATTTCTGGCCAATGTAGGCTTATTTTTTTCTTTTTCAATTATTTTAAACTGTACTTGTGCCCACAGAAGAATTATTTTTATCAGTTACAAATAAACAAACCGACTGTGACAGAACACCAGGTCACAGTGCAGCAGATTCCCAACTCCTTGTGGCACAGACTACATGGATAAACCAACAATCCAGGAGTGAAAAACAAGGAAAACAAGTCTGTTTTAATCACTAATGCCAAGATAGGATAGGTAGAGCATTGCCTACAACCTCTGTACCATTACTTCTAATTCTACAATTCTAGATAAACACCACAACCCCATCCTTTGGTGTCACTGACTTGTTCTGCAATGAAATTTTCCTACTAAAGATCCCTTTAGAGCAGATCCACCAGCAACTGGAATCCTCATCTGAGATTTCTCACATAATTTCATTTCAGACAAGACTGGAGAATTCTCATATGAATTTAGGTGTGGTTTTAGAAGAACAATTAAAAGCAAATGCACCATCTAATCATTATCACTTCAAAACTTTCATGCACAAAGTCTGTGCCCAGCTGTGCACCTGTGCAGTACCTCAGGAATCAAAGAACTCATCTAAGCTAAGCCTGAGGTCTCAGTCAGGATTAGCCAGAAACTAACTTTTGCCACAACGACTTTTTGAGCCTGCTCAAGGCCTGGAATGCTAAAGCAATTGGAATTTGGTGCCAGCTTGGTGCTTCTGGAGGAGAAGCGGTTTTCAGACAGCAGAAGCCAGTAGGATACAAATCCTCTATGCCTGGTGGGATGGATAAAACTCTACTCAGACTAGAAAAAACCATAAATTGGTATGCAAGTGACCCATCCCTGAGTACCAAAGGAAAGTAAACCCCTTGTTCTCCACAAACATAAGGTGAGAAGAATCTGCTGGAACACAGAGACTCCAGAGCTGAAACCGACTTTGCAGCTGTTTAGGAATGGTTATCACTGGAGGTTATTGGGCCTGAGGGGGAACACATCAAAGAACAATTTCTCCTCATCCACACTTTCCAGAATGTTAGACTCCAAAAAGATAAGGCCTCTGAGAACTGTGAATACCTTCATCTGCCTGTGTCTGATCAACCTCACACACGTACACTTCCTTCATGTCAGGATATCTGGTTTCAGGAGAGCACAGCATCCTCTGAATGGGCAGTTCTCATCTCAATTTCTAATAATTCTAATTTCTAATAACTTCTCTCCTCTCATGAAGCCCAACCACTGCTTTTTCAGAACACATTTTTTATTCTAGTGATATGGACAGTGCAGCACTGCAATGGTAAACCGTGTTTTAAACAGGAAGTAGATGATCTAGTACAAACCAGAATGAAAATAGTAAAAGAACAGAAAATGCATACCTTTTGAAAATCAGAAATTGTTCTGTAGAAATTCACATTGTAGAAAATGTCTTCCTTTCCCTTAAAAGACAAAGAAAAAAAAGAAAAAGAAAAGCCTTAATTGTGCATATCCATATTTAATTACCTAATAAAATCACAGTAAACTACTTCAAGACCTTCTTTTTCCCCCAGAAATAATTTCTCCTTATGGATCAGAATATTTACACTGTAGCAAACAAATACTGAGTGCTCAGTGAGTTTTCATTTGAAGTTCATTTATTTTGAAATTCCTGTTATTTAAGCAGCAGCATCATAGCTGCAGGTGACAGGAACACATGGCAGCCATTCTTCCAAGCATTTAAAACCAGAAAGCAACACAATGGAGACTAAGGATGGAGCAGTGTGTCAGGAGCAGGGAAAATACAGTATTTTATTTTGAGACATACAATCCAGCTTTGGGTAAGAAGTAAATAATGCCATTGTTATTGGTGCTAGAATGTACTTCCTGCATTGCTTTTGCCAACACTCTGGAAGGATGAAAGCATCCCCTTCTCCTGTCCTTCCCCATCTTTGGAGGGGAAGGGGCACACAGGGCCACCCAACACTCCTGTACCTCTGAGCAGTACAAGTGGGCAGGGCTGCCTTGGGGCTGGTCCTTTCCACCCCTCCTTTTCTCAAATGCACAAACCCAACTGATTTCCACTGTAAGCCCTAAGTGTGAGACCTTAAATTGGACATGAGCACAACAGCCCTTCAGCAAGCAAAGCAGCAGGTTTACACAAACAGGAACGAAAATGACCAAAGAGTGCTCAAAAATGAAATCAAATCCAAATTCACATTAGAAATCCATGTTTTATAGGAGACGGTATTTTATTAAAAGAAAACAAGAGTCTTCAGCATTACTGAAAATAACATGAAATTGACTGCTGCTTTTTCAAATGAATTTCTATCAAGAGCTCCTACACATTAGATCAGAAGCTGTATTTTTCTCTCTTCCATCAAAATACAGCTTTCTTCTTTTACAGAAAAAATAAATTGAAGCCTAAAGTTGAGAACATCTCAATATCCAATAGGTGAATACACAGAATTAAATTTGACCTGCTACTCTTCAGTTTTATGAGGTTAAAGTTTTATGAGAAGAAGAAAAAAATCTCAATATTAGAAACAGATTGCAGCAAACAAGGGTCTCAGCCAAGAGAAGCCAGAGCATGTTGTGGCTCTAGCATTTGCTTTGAGAACTCATATACATAAAACACCCCGAGTACGAGACCAGAGGGACTGAGAACCACAGCAGTCACAATTACAGCCATGAGGGCAGTTAAAGAAAATAGTTTCCTCCTCTGTTGAATCCTCCCAAAGCTGCCAAAACTGTCCATTAAAACAGAAGTTGTTTCAAATCATAAATAGCAATGAGAGGATGATGGCTACGTACTTTGTTCTCATTAAATATTGACAGCATTCTCTTCTAGGAAGAGACTACATAGGGATTTCAATTCTTTTCTTAATTATTTTTTTAATGCCTCAAACTCTTTCATTTTGCTGGTGCACTTTCAGACTGACCTCAGCAGCTCATAATTACATGACAAGATACCTCTGGGTCTCCAGGACTTCTCAGCTTCACACAAAAGCATCCTTACACTTACTTCTGGTCAACTAGAGCCAGCTTCATGCTAAAATAAACTCCCTGTCCAAATCAGGCCTGTGCTGGGAAAACAAAGACATGACAAGATTATTTTCAAGCATACAAACTGCCCTGTTATTCTGCAATAAGAGATTCACCTCAGCCCTTTTTGTTCCCCTGCAGACTGCAGTCAGATTTCAGCAGGGTTACATCAGTGTGGGATCCAGCCAGCTCCTCTGGATCCAGGAGCATCCCACCAGCCCTAATGCACATACCAGAAACACAACCTGCTTCCCACTGGCTTCAATCAGCCAAAGCTTTCTGGGCAGAACTGCCACTGGGCCCTGAAATTTCTCATGTTCCATGTAAACACACGAGTACAATCTCATAAATTTAATCAAGAAAATCAGTTTCTTTTCAGCTATGCAAATACCAAAAATCTCTCTCTCTGTCTTTCCACCAGTTAAGTATTTCTTCAGAAGCTTGTTTGTGTCCAGAATCTCCAGTGGCCCTTTCAGCAAGACTGTAAATTCTTTGAGGGAAACACTCAGAGCCAGAGTGCAGTCTCACTCCAGAAACACTGAGCAGTAATTGACAGTAACAGGACAACTGATGGAGGGATGGACAGTGGCTGCAGCCTCAGGTCTGCCTTTCATTCCAGAGCTGGGTTAAAGGCTAAAATACAAAAACCCCTACAATTTTCATTTTTCTCATGTTCTAAAGAAAAATAATTTTTTTAATGAATAAGCTGGTCTTAAGTACCTTGATGCCTGCCTTTTTTTTTTTTAAAGCATCTTTAATTTGATGTTCCTCACTTCCTGAGCACCTAACTAGATCTCACAGGATTTCAGCTGCACCTGAACACCAGGGCAGGTGTAGAAGAATCAAATTCTCATGTGGCCAGTGCTCATTCTGGCCACAACACACATTTCTTCACCACTGTTCAGTAAAGCACAACGTGTTTCTTCACTTGTCACCTGCCTTTCGTGTCACCTTAAATACACCCCATGGATTTCCTCTCTCTTCACAACCTAACCCCCTTATAAGCTCCAAGGAAAAGACTTATTTTTGCAAAAGACCCAGCTGAATCATAATGACCCTTCAAAAGGATGGGCAACCTTCATCAAGACTCTGGGCTTGTCAACAGATTCTTTTTCTTTTCTTTTTTGTTTCAAGCAGAAAACAAGTTTTCATCCAGAGGGATCCATCATTCAAGGTTCTTTTCATCTGTCACTCTGAAATGCTCAGAGAAAATGACCTGACAAGTACACACTTCTGCAAGACTTTCCCATTGATGGACACTTGGTTACAGATAATCACCTCCTTGAGTTACCCAGAGTATAACTTTAGAATTCCAATAAGGACCTTTTGCCTCATTCTAATTAAAAGCAAAGTACAAGTACCCAATTTAGAAAAGACCATTAGAGACTTAATTTAAACATGACAATTTTAGTCTGTCAATATACTGAAATGATCATTACCTACCAAACCTTCTCTCATTTTGTGCCAAAAGGAGCTTCGACCACAGCTCATTTGTTAATTTTAGACACACAACTGTTACCATTTTTCAGACATGAATTGCCTGTATATCCCTAGTCTGGATGCACAGCTCTAAAAAGGTCCTTTCTTTCTCTGTATTTTTTTTTCAGGATCTAGGAATAGGGGAAAAAAAACCCCAAAGCAAAAGAAGAGGCAAACACAGAAGGCAGGAGAATGTGAAGAATTCCCTGCCATTCTCACACCTGGGGGCAGGAGAGCCCAGGGAGGGATGTGGTGTCAGCTCCCTGCCTCCCTGGGCCAGGCTGCTCCCAGGGCCTCGCTGCACATCGCTGGCTCTCCTGCGAGGCTGCTGAGAAAGCCCAGCTCCTTCCTGGCGTGGAGCTTTGCCAGGGACATCAGGCTGTTGCTGCTGACATGCTCCACACATAATTCGGTGGCTTCCTGCTCGAGGCATTACATAATTTGAGCCTCTGGCATATCCTTCTGGAACATTTCGTGTGCTCGCCCACAGGATCAGAGCATCTTCAGCTACCAGACAGCCCTGCACCTTCCTGCACTGAATCTGGCCTGGATGGCACTGACTGCAGGCACAGGTGGCTGTTGATCCCCAGTAAATACAGTATGACAGTATTGACTCCCAAACCAGACTACAGAAGCAGGTAACCACACAGTTAAACACGATGGAAATCACTTTCAGAAACCACAGAATTCTGTCAAGGGCTGTTGCATTCAGCTTCACTAAGGCAGAAACTTATTAACCAACACAGCCTCCTACCAGCCCATAAGCCCTAAATCTGCCTCCAGCCATGAAATCCCGAGTCAGGAAAGCTCCTGACTCGGGATCAATGTGCATATCACTAAACTGAAAGGTACAATCACTCCTTGGTGTTTGCTGAGCAAGACTCAGGGCACTGCCCTCCTGAAACAGGCAGACTGTTTTCACTGACATGTCAAGTACTTGGAGCCCAGAGATTCCATTTCATGAAAAGCTATCAATTGATAATAAAGTACACCCTCCAAAATGATGTGTAGATAATAGAATCTTTTAGACCTTTCTCTACAGGGCATGAGTTATATTTATATGATAAACCCCATCTAATTTAAGCCAAGCAATAAACAACAGCAGCATTTGTGCAATATAGAACAGTTATCACAAACTCTTATCAGTATGCAAATGCAATAGCACCAAGATACACAATCTGCAGTTTGACTCAGAGAATTTCAGGGTGTAATTGTATACTATCCTACAGATCCTGAAGGGAATTTTACCTATGGCTTAGGAAAATTTTTTGGTGTTTTTTTTCTGGGGGAGTTCTCAATTCTTAGTCACCTCTAGTAACTCTCTGGAACCAAAATCATCACGCTGCAGTTTAAGAGGTTTTCAGTCTATGAAATTACTCACTGCTGATGAAAGCATTAACAATCCAAGACTTCATTTACAGCATTATAAAGAATCCAGGTCAATTATGGGTAAATGCTTTTACTCAGCTTGGACCAATCAAATTAATTATTATCATAAAAACCTGCACTCCACCAAGAGTAAAGTTTAAGGGTGTCTCACCATATTCAAAGAGAACAGAAAAGAAGGAAAAGGCCTGGACTCCAACATGAAAGAGGGCAGCTAATGCAGGCCTTGGGGAACATGCAGCAGGTGACAAGATGGGAGGACGATGGATACTCCTTTCAGGCCAGCAAGCCAGCACTTTGTATCACTAAGATAACATCTGATATCTCCAGGGAAAGCTCAGCCCCACCACAGAAATCCTACTGCAGCCTAATAGTTCTCTTTGGGATGTACTCCGTGTTCCAGAAACTGGGAGCCTGCTCCTTGCCAGCCTGGCTCTGAAATGTAGGCCAGCAGCTCGAACGTGCCAGGTGGTGAGCTACACTTTTTTATCCCAATCCTCCACCACAGCAAGAGAAAGGGATTAAGCAGCATTATTTTTCCCCCTGAATGTTTACTGAGATCATTTTATCCCACACTATAATACAAGATTATTTTGCACAGTACAAAGTAACGTGGAAGGGGCCTGTTGTTTTATGGAAACCTCTTGGTTCCATCACTCTTGGGAGAGGACATGGCTGATCATGGTGGGCACAGTCCTCCAGGAAAGTTGAACAGCAAACTCTCCCAAAAGTACCAAATAGATGCACTCAGCTTCTTCCTACAGTCCCTTTTTTTAGCAGTCATATTTTTAAAATTATTCCACAAGACATTATTAATGACTTAAGCCATCTGTGTTTCTAGAGAACGCTCTCTTCCATCCTTTCTTTCCTTCCTCCTGCGCTGCACAGTAAAAACTTTTTTATTTACAACCACTTTTATGCCAGCAGATGTTACACCACACAAAACTGCTTTGCTGCAAGTTGAAGAAGAAAGTGGTGGGAAGAAGTTTACATAACCAGACATCATCAACAAAAGCAGGAGAGCCTGGCAAACCACAGGCCGTAGTCATTTAATTCACACAAATCTCTCTTCCCCTTTCTCACTCTGCCTTCCAATTCGTTTTAATTCCATAGGAGGATCTGACTGGCAGTCACTCCATAATGCATTGCAAGGTTTAAATGCCAGCAGCTTTTCTTGTCTTGACAAAATGTACAGAGCAGAAATTTAATTACAACTGGTTCAAACGCACTTTTGTTTTGCTTCTACCCACCTGGAACACAGAGGCCGTTTAAAGTAAACATGTTTAGTCACTGGATAATATGAAGTATAAAAGAAAAGTTACCCTGTAATAAACAGAGATACATTTAAAAACAATTTTGATTTCTTATCGCTGAACCTGGCTGCAACCAGCCAGCTGCAAGTGGCATTGCTGTGATGGAAATGGCGTGGTATTTCAATGCAAGAAAGTAAACATCTTCTCCCAGACACCAGCACAGGAGTTGAAATCCACCCAAGAAAACCATTTGCATTATCAGCGTGCATTATTCTGCCCTAACGTTTTGACACTGAGTTTAAACATTAAGCTGGGAGTACAATGCCTCTTTTTTAAACTAATGCAATTTCTTGGGGCAAAATCTGATATGGCCAGCCAGATTTCCTGAGTGCTAGTTTCTCCTAAGGAAAAAAAAAAAGAAAGAAAAGGGAAAAAAAGAGACATCAGTTTAATTTTGATTTGTCCAGTAAGCAGATCAAAGCATTGCAGCTCTGCAGAGGAGGTTTACAAAGCCTCATTGTGCAAACATCCTGGGCCTGATGCTGCCAGCTGCACTGAAGCAAATCTCATCTGATGGCAGCCAGTGCTGGTGTGTGCTACACTGTCCAATGCAAAAATTTACACTTTAAAGGGAAGTCAAAATCTTTGAAGTTCTACTTGATCAAAAATTATTAAAACATGCAGCTTGAATTTTTAGGCTGATCTTAAACACATGTAGCTGGAAATGTTTCACACTTCTGTTCTGTTGCTTTTATAGCAAAAGCTGCGTTCAGCTCTAGGCTCCTCCTATTCCAGTGCAATAAATTCTTTGGGTGAAGGAGCATTTTTAACAAATATGTACAACGCCTAAAAGAGAGATTCCAGAACCACTATTAGATCACTGAGAACTGCAAGACTGCAAAGTGTAAATAATTTTTAGCATAGCTGAAACATCTTTCTAGATCTGTGCTTTGTAAGATCACAATTTCTGCCCAGCCCCTTCTATTTCTTTTCTCATCCAACTGAGCAGTTGAGCTTGTTCAGGGTTTGGTGCTTTCTGCCTTTCATAGAACACAAAGAAAGAGGGAGGAAACAGAAATGACACAACCCATATAAATTAGTTTTAAAATGTTCAGTGGTAGGCCTGATATCTGCAGCTGCTTTGATTCTTTGCAAAAGAAAATTCCTTTTCATATATATATATGGCTTTCACTTGAGTGTCCCCTTAAGCCAGCTTTGCTGATTCAGACTATGTCCATACCATTTTTATTGCCAAAGCAATAACAAAACAAAAAAAAAAAAAGGAAAGAAAAAGTGTTCCTGAGTTATGTTCTCACTTAAAAAATTGACACAGGCAATCCTCAACCTTAGAAACAACACCAAGAAGAACATTGTCATTTCTGCTGCAAGACTGCTGTCAACATCCATATGCAAAAAGACTGCTTGATAAATACCCTATGGCAGACTGTGCTTCTGAAACTGAAACTTTGCTCTTTCTGGGCTACAAATCAAAACTGGATCTGTTGCATAACAAAGAAATCAAAGAGAATGGCCTCGAAGACTGCATGGCACACGAGTGTGAGCAGTGTAAGCAATGCCTTGCTCCATACATTACCCTGCACCCCTGGGAGCTGGACTGCTAGAGCATGGCCATGTCCCTGATTTGCTACATTTTGATTTCCAAGTCAAGGTCAAGAAGTAATTTACCAGCATCCCTGTTGCTAACAGACATGGGCTGCAGGCTTTGGGGAAGTCATCTCAGCACGTTAAAAAAGGTCTCAACAACTGGAATATAAAAATAGTCTCAACAGCTGGAATGAAAGCTGCTTTATACCCTCAGGTACTTCAGCACGTTGGACTGAACAGCAAGGATGCCATTTCCTTTTAACCTGCATGTATCAGCTCTGTATATATATTCTAATTAAAAATGCTGTATTGCAGTGTATTCCCTCATCTGAGGCGTGAGCAAACAGGCACCAAGCAGGTTAAATAAAAAATAACCAAGAATGCATTGGAATAAATGCCATAAAATAAATAATGCAAGGATAGTCCCTGCCCCAGAAACCTTGCAATTTAGGCCATGAACAAAGAATCCTTAAGGGATCGTACCAAACCTACCTCACATTCCTGAGCTGACATTTACATTGTGCTGTACTTAGTTCATACTTTCAGGGCTGGAACTATGCACTTGTTCTGATGTGCACTGCTGAAATCTGCTCTGGATCTCGTGGTTGACAAGACAGTGAGCCTTCTTGTCAGGCATCATCATGACATTTAAGACAGAAATTGAAAAACACCTGATCGAACACTGTGGGTGACGGGGTGTGTCATACTGTGTTTAACCCAAGTCTTGCTTTAGAACAAAGGAATCTAATTTTTAAAGTGTGACCAGCTATGCCCATACCCAAAAGACAGGAGAGAGGGAAAGGGGACAGGGTGGTGCAATTACTGAAACAATACCAAGCAACAAGCAGCTTTCTGTCTGGGCCCCTCTCCTCCTGTGTCACACAGGGTTACCTGTCCTAACCCAGGAGCATCACTGCTCCTCCTGCAGGTTCCAAAGTGTCCTCACTGCCACTCCTTGCTGGTTGAAATGGAGCTACAAATTCATTTTCAGTCTCAACACGGCCATCTAAAATTGCACCAGTACCTCTCCATCCTCAAAAAGGGAATGTTTTTGACATCTGATGTTACAAATGAGAAGGCTTGAGCCCGCTTTGTGGATGTAGGCTTTGCTTTGGAAGGATAAACAGAGCCCCATCCAATGTGCAGACCATGGGGAACCAATAAAGTTCTGAAATTAAGGTCTCAGATTAACTATTGCACCTGCAAAACCTACGGACTGATTCAACCAATCTCCAGCTCTGGAGGGCTGGTTTGTGCTCCTGCAGTGAGCTGTACTCAGGTCAGTTTTTTCCTCACACATGGCAAATCCTCCTGCCAAGTCCTGACTCTATTTGGATTCTCGTTACCTTTCTTTTGTTAGGTCAAATTTCAAGATTAAGAAAAAGAAGAAAACAAAACCACACACTGCCAAACAATAAAAGAGAAGCTATTATCTATCAGATAGAATAGCTTTTTTCCATTATTTTCCCTTTGAAAGGGGAAAGGAGTGAAGCATTGAGTGGACAAACACCATTTTGGCCTATGAATCATCCCTGATAAAACTGCAGATGCACAAACCCAGTCACAACAGTATCACAGTAAGGGAGATCAGATAAATTTCAATAACCATCCAAAAGGCCCCTGAGATGAGGCAGGATGATTTGGAATTGAATTTTGAGATGCAAGACTCAAATGGACTCAGGTTACTTGCTTGCAACACCCACGCTCTGTCAATAGACAGTGCTGAAAAGGGAGAGCCAGATCTTGTTAAAATTATGTCTCGGCCACTAAGAGAAGTGCTAATTACCAGCTGGACTGAAGACCACTGAGATAAGCAAAACATTCCCTGCCACAGCCCTTTAGACAACATTTGGTAATTTCTAAAACCCAAGATGTGATGATAGCAGGGAGAGATGGAAGGAAGGGAAGGATTAATCCACTCTCAGTCATATTTAAATAAGCCTTCCTTTAAATTACTTCAAATTAACTGAGAAGCATTATCTTTTCATCAACTTCTACAAAAAGAAAGGCAGCCAGAAATTTATTTGTCTAATTAATGTAATATTCATGTATACAGAAGCACTTTTAATTGAAACTATAAGTTGGCTTTTCAGTAACTGAAGGATTTCAGGTAATGGTTTATGACATCAAGAAATACCACCAGAAAAGTGGTTATAATTTAAATTATCAATCACTTTTTAAGGAAGAGATGTAGCTCACCTGAAAAAATACCACAAGTCTACAATTTTGAAATGTTGATATATATAGCTTTATAGCTCCTCAAAAGAAAAGCAAAAAACAAACACAAAACCAACACCTTACTCTGATAATTACTTTCACTAATGTTTTGAAGAAATGCTTCCACAGCTCTTTCAAATGAACCAGGTGAAGCAACACAAGTTTTGGTGAAAATTTCAAATTATTCATGAATATCTTCATGAGCTTTTTAATGTTGCTAAAGGTCCAGGCTACTCTTTTAGCTGTATGCCTTTACTGAGGGAGTACACCTCCCTGGCAGGAGGCTGTAACCAGGTGAGTGTCAGCCTCTTCCCCCAGGAAACCAGCGGCAGGAGAAGGGGACAAGGTCCCAGGCTGCACCAGGGGAGGTTCAGGGTGGTTAGACACGGCAGTGGGCTGCCCAGGGAGGTGGTGGGGTCACCATCCCTGCAGGTGCTTAGGGAAAGCCTGGACATGGCACTCAGTGCCAAGGTGATGTTGGATCACAGATTGGATTCAATGATTTCAGAGGCCTTTTCCAACCTAATCGATTCTGGAAAATTAAATAACTCAAAACCTAAACCCCCACAAAGACTAGGAAAAAAGGTAATCTTGTAGTATTATCGTCTTCTGTAAAGAAAGCAATTGCACTTAAAAGCAAGAATGAAAATACCCAGCAAACATTCTGACACTAACCTACAGCGGGATGGAGCCAATTCCTTAAAACCAAATAATGTGACGCTTAACACATCAATGCAATTTCCTCTCCCATTTCTACCTGCGAGGATCAAAAACTGTTTTCCAGCTTCCAAAAGCCTCAAAGTATCTCCACATTGCTCAGCACCTGACTCATGGAAAATCACTCTAAGAATCAACCATTTGATGATTCAAAATTACCTGAAAAACTACCTGTATGTTTTTCCACATAATTTCAGATCGGTTCAATTGATGTTTTTAACGTGTCAGATACCCAAGAGCTGCACTTAGATCTTTGCTTTCACAATATTATTATGCATTTGTTCTACTGTGGGGAGAGGAGGTGGTTATTCCAGATTAAAGTGAGAAGTGTCTTTTCAAGGGTAAATTAAAAACTAAAGCAGGATGAGATCAGGGAAGATTACCAGGCACTGTTTATAAACTGAGCATAACTAAATCAAAGGTTTATAAATCAGAGCATGCATTTCTTGGCAGATTGATTCGGTTTTGAAAACTGAAGTGCCACAGACTTCATTTAAAAAAAATCCCCAGCAATTAAGCTCACTTTTTTTTTTCAGAAGTAACTGATTTCATGCCAATTCACAGCTACTCCTGTAAAGTATTGCTTTCACCTCATGTGTTTTAAAATACAAGAAGCATTTACAAAATAAATACATGTGTTTGTATAGCAAAGAATTGCTGCAAACATACACTTTTGATTTCTCTTTTTTGACATCTGGAAATGCAGTTAGGTTACATGAGGCTTTTAGTTCATCACAGGAAAGCTGTAAGAAACTAACACACGGGAATCCACACAAAACAAACAAACAAACAAACCATTACAAATAAGAACAACATTAAGTTAAAAAAAAAAAAAACACTCCAAAACAATGTCCCTCAAAACCCTGAATCAGTCAACTGGTAGACTGTCACCATAGCCAAAACCCAAGAGATCATCTTTTTTCTCAGACTGCCATTGAAGATTAAGCACTGAAAATGAAGATGCAGCAGCAAATATGAAGGTTTTTTGCATGATTTAGACTACCAGATAAAGATCTAAGCAAGCTGTGATTCTTCTATCCACACAGGGACCACAACTCTGCAGTACAAACTTCACTAGTAAGAATTCTTCCCAATGAACTCAACCAGACCAGCAGAGCTGAAGATTTATCCCTTCCATCCCCAGCAAATGGAAACACGGCATAGGAACAACACCCAGCATTTCTCCACAGCAGTGCTCACCCAGCTCTCTAGAGAGGTAAAAGCAAAATGCAGAGGACTGCTCCTGCTGTTCCCCTTTCCTACCTCTCCAAGGCTCTGTGCACCCTCACTCCCTGCTGGATCCAGAGAGCTCTGTGACCATCAGCAGCAGCTGGGCTCACAGGAGTGCCTCTGGGGGTTCTCTCTCCCAAGCACACAACCCATACAACCATCCACAAAAGCACCCCTGCAGGTTACAGAGCCCACCAGCACCACACCAACTCATTAACTCTCCCAGCTAAGTACCTCATGCTTCCTCCAAGGTGTCGTTCTTCATTATTTCCACAGGGAAGAGATGGGATTACTCCCATAAGAGCAGTGCAAATAGTTCTGTTACCTGATGCAAAGACTAATTTAAGACATTTTCCTGTATAAAGCCCCACAGATGAAATGGCACACCAACTATTTCTATATGGCTCTTCTAGTTAAGTTCATGCTCTCATTGGGATATCTCAAAGGAGACCATTTTATCAACATCTGTTTACCAGGCTTAGCACACAGGCCAATTCCAGCACTTTCTCAGTTTGTAAAGAAAAACAAACAAAAAATTACAAGCATGCAGAGCCAAACATACACAATACTTTAAGATGCATCCACGTAGGCAGGAGCCTGCCTGAGAAAAGCAAAACTATACCAGTGACGTGTGAATGCAAAAAAGCAGCAAGCTGCACAACTAAAAAAAACTTTGCCCAGTTTGTCCTCACCTGGGCCAAGGTCTTCTCAGAAGTTACTTCTCTTCCCAGCCACCTGGTACAGTCACAGGTCATCAAAATCTACTCTGTATTTCCTAGCCAAAACCGAGAGCATCAGCAAAAAGAAGAGCCAGACTCTGCTACATGCTGCCAGATTTGAAGGGCTCGGGCAAAAGGGAAATGAGCCTCCGTATCAGTTAGTCGCAGCAGAGAGATGGCAGGACCTTCCCCCGGGCAAACGCAGATGCACAGCGGGGCTGCTGCTGCCAGCCCCAGAGCGGGCGGAGGAGGCCGAGGGTCCCCGAGCCCAGCTGCCGTGCCGGGGGCAGGCGGCACCGGCAGCACGCCGGGACCCGAGCCGCAGCTGAGCCTCTCCCGCCCGGGCTGCCCTATTTGAGCCCTCCGCTGTTCTCCCAGGTCACAGCGCTCCCCGCCCCGCCGAGCCCCCACCTTCTCCTCCAGCGCGGGGATTCTCCAATCAAAGCAGATAAGCGCATCATGTGAGGGATGGCAGACACGCTGAGGGGAATTTCCGAGAGCTCCGCCGCACCTGCAGCATCCACGGCTACAGGAGATCTCCGGCTGAGAACGACAAGCCAGGCAGGGGTGCCAAAGTGCCCACGTTACCTGCGACTCACGGCTCCCGGGGCAGACTGCAGCATCTCATTTGCAATCTGCTCCGATATACCTGCAACCACAGTCCATCTTCCCTTGTCATCTACTGTGTGACCACTATTCCTAAGCGTATTTCGCTAGGGAAGCAGTACACAAATAACACAGGCTGAAAGACCAGAAAGCAATAATTACTCAGTCTCTTTTTTGCTGATGTCAGACATGCAGTACAGCTCTCCAAAGCCACCAGAGCACCCAATTAATCTGCACTAATCCTCAAGAACTATATCTGAAAAACAAGTAGTAAAATCAAATCATCCAACAGCCTCTGCCTTGCCTTGCAGTCACCACACCATGCTACCCAACCTCTCCTTTAACACATCTGAGCTTCCTTCTCACCTCTGCAAACAAACCTACAGAGAATTCATCAGCCTCTCTCCCTGCCTTCTTCAGAAATGCTTTTCTTTCCATGATCACAGTCCTTCACAGAAAAAATTATACCAATTTCTGTTGGGTTCAACAGATCACGTTAGCCTTGCCAAAGAAACCACTCCATGGCTCAATTTCCTACTTCCCAATAAGGCATTCACATCCCATTTCAACACACACTTGACCGAGAAGAATTCTGTAGGAATTATCCTAATTTGTGTATTTCAAAACAAACAGGCTCTCACTGCAGCTATCAATCCCGTTCTCTCCTCTGTTTCCTTCCAGCAGTGGCAGCAGCAGTCTGATGCAGAGATGGAATCAAGCAGCCTGGATCCAGCACAGCCACGGCTCAGAGGAGAGCACAGAGCATCTGTACGTGCAACAAGTACAGCACATGCAGCAACATCCACAGTGCACATCCCCAGAACAGAAAAACAAAGGGCAGATGTGGGAGACATGGCAATGTTAGGCATGGGAAATAAGTATGTTCAAGGAGTAGAAAAATGGGAGCAGAAAACCCATAGTTTTGGAATTGTCTACAAGATCAAGGAGGAAAAAAATGCCACTTTGCTATGAGAACCTCATTCCTATGAGAACCTTTGCTATTCAACCTCATTCAAGACCACAGCTTACATCTCAGAGAACTCCTTATTACTTGTTATTTTCCACATCATCAGTGTTCACAGGATCATGGACACTCTAGATCATTGGAATCTAAGAGATGCTCCTTATTAACCTTTCAAGTCCTTCTTCTCTTTTGCCCCCTTTATTAGTCACTGACCTCCTGGCTGATTACTTCCAGTCTGCGGGAACATGCATGCTCAGGCTGAATGTAGAAATTGTTAGAAAGGGAAATTTACCTGTAACTTCAAGAATAAAGAGCCTGCTCTTTAATACCTTTTTCATACTCATTTCCTCCTTACTAAAGTGGACACAAAATTTCTGTAGCTGAATATATATTCCCTCTTGGCTGGCATATTGCTAGACCAATTGCAGACATAAATTACTTCTCTGTAACTATTTGATGGTTCGATGACATTTGTTAATTTTTTATCTTCATACCTTCAGATGCTGCACATAAAAACAACAGAATACAAACACCAAGACTAGATTAACACTTTTCAAGTAAAGGGTCTATTGGTACAACATCTGAGAAGGAGCAACCTAGAGGGTTTAATTTGAACAGTCCCTTTTAAATCCAGCTTCTGTAATGTTACACACCTGCACAAGGTCTTCTAGGTTGCAAGGCTGGCTCACAAAGGAAGTTACAATTCGAGAGCCCCAAAGTCAACTGAACAGAACTGGTTTCTTCAGAATTGAAAGGGCAAAGGCACTTTGTTACTGCAGCACCACCAATTCCAACCAGTCTGCAAACAGCCCTTACAATGGAGCACATTCCAAACAGGCTGTCTCACCTCATTTGCCAAATTGTTATTATTACTGGGGAAAGAACGAGCTCTTATTCTGAGGGAAGATCAAACAAGGGACTCTTAGCTCTCCTGGAGCAGGGCCTCATGGTGGTAAAATTATACATCCCATAGAAAGCAAGATAGAAAGCAAGGCCCTAATTTTGGATGCACAAAAGCTGCCAACCAACTTCTTAACCTGCACTTTGGTCCCTGGCTATTGCATACAGAAAGGTGAGAGACCCACTATGAGGAATTAGGAGCACCTATGGGGTACAGAATAGATTTTTTTATCAGGCAGCTTGGAGCAATTGCATAAAGTCAGATTATGGATTCACCTGCAAGGTGGTCATGAAATAGAGGAGGACAAGGGATGCTCAATGCTGTACCCATGGTCTGTCTGTCCTATGACCAGCTATGAGCCACAGGTGGGACAGGATCAGGACTGAGCTTAGCAATGCTGACTGGCAATGGAAAAGATAGGAAACCACAAAGAGATCCAAGTAACAGCCCCATCTGCCACAGAAACCTACACGGTGCAAAAGGCAAGTGGCTTTAAAAGCTGGATCCCTTGTACTTTTCCCTTTTCACAAGCAGATACACCACATTCACCTAACCTTTCAGTGACACTGCACTGCTCCCCAGGAACAGGCTCTCTCCCACAGGAAGACTGACTAGTGCCTCTAAGAACTCCAAAGGTGAAATGAAACATTATAATCGCTCACAAATACCATTTTCCAAAAGTAGAAACAAGGGAAACAGGATACTATGACTTCATATTTGGCTGGGAGGCTCTTCAGAGGAGAGGAAGATGAAGGTTTTGTCTCATTTTTCTCCAAAACTCAAGATTCTTTTGCTGTTGCACAGGTACAACTTTAACAAGTACTTCTTTCAGTGGCTGATATGTAGAATGACTTGTAAGGCAAACTGACCACAGCACCTCACTACCTCACACAAGCTGATGTTGGTCCTCACAAGGAGGAGATGCAAGCACTGATTTCCCTCCAAGATCCCTGCAGGGAAGACCTGAGCAGCCCATCCCCCAGAAGTCTGCTGGAGAGGAATCTCTACAGCCGCAGCTGAGCTGCACCATCTATTTCTGTGACCCACAGAAGCCGCTTGGGAGCATCCTGCCCTGCAGATTCCCGGCATCAGCACCCCAAAGACAGCGGCGGAAGGGCTGTTCTGATGCTGCTCCCCAACTCGTGGCACCCTATTCCAGGCACTCAGATACTTCAGCATGTCCTTCTGGAACAAGGACATTACTACTAGGCTAATGAACTCTTTCCAGAAGGGCTGGGAACCTGTCCTCTTCCACAGTTCCACAAGCCTCTTTAGCCATATTTACTAAACTTCCAGAAAGCACTACCACCATAAGATGGGTGAGGAGCAGCAGGATAAATTTTAATAGTTCAGCGTTCACGGGGCCAGATACAAGCAAAGCAGGATGGCTAACGCCAGAGCACAGTACCTTTGGTATTTATACCACTGATATCCCATATATTCTAACCTCTACAGGTCAGCTCTTTGGAATACAAAGTCCAAAAATCACATTCTTTTTCTGCAGAGGCAAGAGGACCACAAAAACTGCTCCCTGCCGAATAAAATTCATCTGAGCCTTTGATGCGTGCACATAGGCAATTTTGATGTGGTGCTACGCATGAATCTTTCATAAGAATAAGATGTCCTAAATAGTATAATCAAAAAACTTTTGAGGGCTGGATCATAAACACCTCCACTGTGTGCAACTTCTCCAGACATCAAAGAGTCTTCCCCAAACCAGATGCATTACATATCTTGCAAAATTAGTAAATGTACTCAAGCCATCAATTTTGCAATTTTTGAAGTAGCACAATGCATCTATTTATTAGAGAATGGAACTAAGCCCAGGCTGCTGATTAGCCATCCCACAAATAATGCTTATGCAACCCTTCGTAATGATTTCCACTAACAACCAACCGGAGATTTTATGACTTGGAAAATTTCACTTCTAAACCAATTTACAACACTTCCCAAAATCTAATGGGACAGATGATTGAAAGTACAGAGGAAACCAGCCCTCTCCGAAATCAATGAGGTACAATTTTCGTAAGTAGTCTCCCTTAGGTAAGATGCCTGCATTAAGTTTTGGTTCTCATTTCTAAAATTCTCATAAGTACTCCTCTTTCCCTTCCTCCCTTTCCTCTAGAAAAGGGATTAATTCAATTTTAAGGAAAATATTAAAACAGCAGTTTCAGACTTCAGTCTCTGGCAAATTATGAAGAGGAAGGAATAGCAATTGAGTTGTTCAAACCACCAGGGAAAGCAAACCACCAAACAATTCGAAAAGCCCACAAAAATGACAAGATAAAAAATGAAACAGAAATACAAAGCAAGTCATCTTGCTAAGCACAGAACTTATATCCCTACAAGCTTTCAACACAGTATACCTAAGCCTGGTGAAAATGAAGCCATCAGTTCCTACACAGCTGTAACAAATACTTGACAGGCTTCCAGCACAGCCCCAAGTTCACCATCACAGCCAGCTATTACTGGAACAGATGCCCAAAGTCTGCAACAGAAGTCAGCAGTGTATGTCAAGCCCAAACAACTCGCCATTGCTTTTGAAAAGGTGAAAACAACACAATATTTTGTGTGAAACATAACACAGAAGTATTTCCTCTGTCAGTAAGGGAAATTCAAATGACTTCTCTTTCCTGCCCCTTTTGGTGTTTCCCTCTTCCCCTTCAAGGTTCTCTCTTCCCTGCATTCTAAGAATAAGCAGAGTGTAGGTTATGCATAAATTCATGACAGAAAACACTGTTTTAGAACAAAGCTCCCGTGCGTGGGTGCACATCTTTAAAATAAAAGGCATTGTTACTCTCCCAAGTGCATATCCACAGCCAGCAATCAAGTCAGATCCTCACATTTTATTTTGACAGCCACACAGTCATATTTTCACCAGGGGTTTGACTTTCCTATCAATACCTGGTTTTTAGTGATACCATCAAGAGATGAATCAAAACTGACACGTGAAGGCACACTGATATTAATGGCTGTGGAAGAGAATTCTCATCCTAGAGCTCTGTAATTTAACTACTTCACCAAGTTACCAGTTGCAGGGAGGAATAAATCTGAACTCGTATTTAGGAACTGTCTCTGCACAACCCAGAACTGCTTGGCTGCATATAACAGTAATTATTTTGTAGTTGATGACACTAGAAGGTACCCTTGATCTGGTGAAAGCCTGCAAGTACTGTGGCCGTAACACTTCCAGAAGCTGGAAGGAAACAGACCTGAAGTGAGTAGTGTCAGCTTGCTAACACTGCTCAGGTAAACTCCAGAACGCAGCCCTGAACACAAACGTGCTATGGAGGAACCTGCTCCATCCCCTCCTAGGATCCGAAACGTGACGTTTTCCCTGGGACCCCCGTTAACACCAATTATTAAACCAAAAATTCCATGGTGCAATAGCAAGCGAAGTTTGAGAAACACAAACATTATTTACGTATTAACAGAGGATGATGCACACTTTACTGAAGATTTATACTGTGTAAGACTTTGTGTCAAATCCACCTTTCCTACAGATGCATCCCCATGGACACGTCAACATTATATAAACTCCCCCTGAGATAATGATTATTCTATAACTTTCTAAAATCATCCCTCTTTGGGAAAGTATTGCTTAACAAACACACATTAAATACCTCACAAGCGCATTAGATCCCTGGGTTTCTACTAGATGCTAGCATAAAAGAATATTTGTACTTTAATTTGAGATAATAAAAAAAAAAAAAAGAAGACCAGGCTGGATAACTGTAACTGGAAAGGATAAACAGGATTAAGTAACAGGTGTCTGCACATAATTCAAAGTCGTGCATGGAATACAGTGCACAGCCTTGGAATGGCTATGGGATGGAAATGGAAACAGTGCTTTTGCACCTTGCTTTGAAATTCACCAGGATGTGAAATTTACAAGACGTTTACAAATGTCTTGTAAATTTCAACCACACACACAGAGGGACCAGGAGCACTTGTAGCCCCAGAGACCTTTGGATATATACAAAAGAAAACAAACAATCTTCAAAGGTAAGCCTGCGGGAGAGGGGGGGAAAGGAAACAAAAAAAGGGAAAAAAGGAAAGAAAAAACCCCACTGCAAGAAAGTTATACTTAACTGCACAGAAACATTTGTCACACCGCCCAGCACTGAAAAAATCCGGATACACTCAGAAACTACAGCAGCGAGGGTGAGGGGAGGACTCCAGCCGCCAGGAGCACCCGCGGAGGGACCCACGGAGGGACCCGCAGAGGGACCCACTCGCGGAGGGACCCACGGAGGGACCCACTCGCGGAGGGACCCGCGGAGGGACCCGCGGAGGGACCCACGGAGGGACCCACTCGCGGAGGGACCCACGGAGGGACCCACTCGCGGAGGGGCCCGCGTGCGTGCACAGACACGCACGGAACTGACACGCAGCCACACGCGTGTGTGTGCACAGCCCTGCATGCGTGTGGCACACAGGCGTGCACGGCACGCAGACACACCTATGTGACACACACCCACATACCACAGACACACACACACGGGGGTCAGGGACTCACTCACACGGCGACGGACCCTCGCAAGTGGCGGCCCCACGGCTCTGTGGCGGCCCCACGCGCTCGCGCCCCTCCCTCGCGGCCGGGGGAGCCCAAGGTTACGGCCCGGCGCGGGGGGGGCCCGGGCAGCGCCGCTCCACGCCAAGGGCGCGAAGCCGCGGACACAGCCGCGACCGTCGCCCGTCCACCCCGCTTCAATGGTGGCCGCTCCCGCCGCCCTTACCTCAAGCGCCGAGGCTGCTTCCTCCTCCTCCTCCTCCTCCTCACGCCGTGCCAGTGTCTGTGTGTGTCTGTGTGTGTGTGCGCGACCCGCCCGCCCCACAGCGGCGGCGGCTCCTCCTTCCCCCCTCCCTTCCCTTCCCCTCCCTCCTCCCCCGCCGCCGCGCCCGCCTCAACCCCCGCAGCGCCCAGAGACGCGGCAGGGACGGGGGAAAGCCCAGGGCGGCCGCCGCCTGCGCTGGCCGGGCCGGGCCGGGCCGCCGCCGGCTCCCCCCGCCGCCGCGCAGGCTGCGGGCAGCGCATGGCAAGTGGGCGGCGGGGCCGCGGGCGCGGAGCTCCGCCCGCACGGCCCCGGGCGCGGAGGCTCCGCGGCGCTGGCCGGCACCCGCAGGTACCGCACGCTGCCCCCGGAGGATGCCCGCGCCGGCGCGCCTCTGTTCGCTAGGCGGATCGGAAAGGGGCGAGGAGGAAATTCCCCTTCCACCGTGTGCTCCCGGCAGGCCTGCTGCTCTCCGCGCTGCCAAAGGGAGAAAGGCGATGTTGCCGAGGCCGCTGGAGGGTTCCCAGAGTCTCGCAGTTTCCGCCTCAGAATTACGGCTGGACTCCTTGAGGTTTATTTGGTGTGAGCCTTGAAGGAGCTCAGCGCACAGGCAGCGCGGGATTCCCTCTTCCCACATCCCCTGGCCTGCCCTTTCCCCGCTGATGACTGTCTACAAACCACTGCCATGGGCTGCCCTTGTGCCCTCCCTGTGCTCCCCTCTTTCTGTCACTGTGTGCCCGCTCTCACCTTTCCCCGTCTCCTCATGATTTCAGAGAAGTGTTTTCCCCTGCGCCAAGGAAGAAAAAGCAAACGTGAAACGCCCTCAAAACCAAACAAATTGCTGATCTCGACAGGCGAAGCAGGTTCCCCATCCCTGTTCACCTGCAGCCCGACTTTGGACTTTGTTAGTGAGCTGTGGGACCGCTCCGAGGGGACACCGGCACCGAGAGCCGCTGTCAGGAGAGGCAGCAAGCTACAGATGAGAAGTTATCCAAGGTGAGCTGAGGAAACAGTGCAGGAAAATCTGAACTAGTTCTGCAGTCACAGAAAGGGCGTTGCATTGCCATGAACTACTCGAGCCAGTAACACGGTAGCCAAGATCTCAGGATATACTGTCCTATAACATACCCTGCGCAAATCCAAGCTTGGAATGAGAGCCCTCACCCTGACACCGGTGCTAGCATGTGATTAAAAAAAATATTCTGCCTTCAAGAGTGATTCTATCAAAGAAGTAAGCAAAGGGAGACTGAGAGCAGCAGCTAGGATGCCAGGCGATTGATTCCAGGGCCAGCCTGCCAGCAGAGCAGAGCTGTGCTCTGAGGGGCTCCTGTGGCCCGGTCGAGGGCTGCGTTGAGCAGATGTTGGTGTTTGCTGAAGTAGCCTCACTTAGAAATTCCTCATGGGCATGGGGGCAGAGGCAGGGCTTTAGAAATCCACGAAGGGCAGCAGGGCTGCAGCCAGGGCTGGGGTGGGCGTAGCACGCCAAGGGAGGTGCAGGAAGGAAATAACAAAGGAACCTGGATGAGAAGCACGTGAGCTGGACGAAGGCCAGTATTGCTGGCAGGGCTAAAGGGATCTAGTTAACAGGATATGGGAGCAGCAATTATAGTCATTAAAGATGGAGGGTATCGGCTTGAACATCAGATGGACGGGGGTTAGTGAGGAGGGTTTTTTGTTTGTGGTTCCAAAGCGTTTGTTTCTAAATGAATGGGAGATGGATGCATTTATGTGTACACAAATGAAGTGCTCCATGTCCATTTCTTTCCTTCTTTTCCTTTGATTTGTTTTTTTTTTTCTTTTTGCCATTGGGCTGTATGTAAATTAAGTAAGTTATTATATAAGTAGTAACAAAAAAGTATTTTAATTCCAATGAGACATAATCAGTTGCTCGCTAGAAAACAGTATTGGATTCTCCTTAGGAATCCCTGCGTGGTTTCTCTTCAGCTCTCTGGAGCTGGCAGAGTTTGTAAGCACTGACATTGTTCTTCTGGTCCATAACTCTATCTGGCTTTTCCCATAATTTCTTATCTCCTTTTCCCCAAAAATGGCTTCTACGTTACTACAGGTCATGGCTGCCTGCCTGTGCAAGGAGATTTTATTCCAGGGAAAACCAGGCCTACTATCTTCATTATTGCTGTTCTTAAAACAGCTTTAGCAAAATGTAGGGACCTGAAACTTATGGGGAACTGCATGAAATGCAGGCAAGCAGTGGCATCTCAGAATTAGTGGAAGTATTGTTTCTTTAGACAAGGCTCCTCTTTGTCCTTTCCCAAACACTTCTTTCCCTTCCGCTGTCACTCCCTGACCTGGCTTGTTCACTGAAAGAAGGGCAGTCAGCAAAGGAACCCATGTCAGGACGCCAGGCCTGTGAGGAAACAGAGGTACTGACAATGTCAAGGGTTCTTCACAATAAAAGGTGTTTAAAGTCACAAAAGGTGAGGCCATATGAAGGGTCTGAAACTCCCCACACAGTTGCAAATGGCTGGGCCGGGCCCCCATATCAAGATAAATTCCCACTTCTGTGAATTTTGTTGTGGTACAGCTCTATTTACACACTAGAACTTGTAAACAGTGATGACAACAATTTCATCTTTGTTTCTGCCCTGACTCCCTCCTGACTTCAGCAGTCAGTGTGACTTGTCTTGTTAGGGATAAGTAAGGAGTGAATCCAAGAACCTCTGAACTTCCAGCTAGTTCTTAGGCTGCCTTGCTGTTGACAACACAGAGCTGACCTGTTTAGTTTTCTTCCAACAGGACAAGATTGGGTATTAGAGCTTTAGGAGCAGTAAATATAAATATACTTAAATGCTGAAGATTTCACCCTCATGACTTAGCAAAAAGATTTAGGGAAAGGTGAACTGTGCCAACGGTTCATATCAGGTGAAACCAATATGTCCAAGAAACAGAGCAGAATAGTCCTAACCTCTGCAGCAATCAGCTGAAACCTGGTGTGTTTTAAATGGCTGCCTCATAAAGGTAGAGTGCCACCTCACCTGATTATAGTTAGCAAAAAACTAGAGCTGCCTTCACAGGAACCCACTCAAGCTGCAGCATATTCAGAGGGAAAAATAATTTTCCAAAGACATCGATATTTTGGTAAAGTGTTATTTCCAGTGTTATTCCTTCTCTGATACAAGGGTGCAGGATGTTTTATAATCACAGCCCTACAAGGTTTTAGAATATCCACCCAAAGGTGGATATTCTAAGGAATTTATTCTCACTGGTTTATTTTTGGGCCGTGTAAAGCAAAATTTTCCTTGGCCTTCAGCATGTGCAGGCAAGAGGCATAGAAACATGGTGGGTACTGGAGTCTGACCCTGCAAAATTCAGTGAGAGTGTTTCTGTGCCATTAGCTCACAGCCAATCTCTAACAGATCCATGCTGATCTAACCTGTGGGTGCTTCTCACTGATTTATGCCACCTCTTGGTCAGGCCATTGATTATTTTCTTTCTCAACATGGATGTTGTAGCCGAATCTGTTGACACAGAATGCTGGGGGAAGTTTCACGTGCACAATGAATTGCCATTAGAAGTGTGGTTTATTAACCTGGGCTCAGGGCTGCACGCAGCAGCTCCGGTGCATGTAGCTGCATGGATTTCCATCCCCACTCTCCCGAGGGAGAGCCCGGCTGCTGCCCCTGCTGCCCCAGGGCTCTGCTGGATGTGCTATCACCGGCCGCTAATGGTGCTGCGGCTGCTATTGATGGGGAAAACACTGCCTCCGCAGAGTCGATAGCAAAGCAGCCACTCCGGCACTCATTTTCCAGCTCGGAGCATCTGCGAGGCTAAAAGGGTGATCAAATGGTGGTCACTCCAGGGCCAAACTGCGGGCTGAAGTAGACAGACACTTAATTTCAGGTCTACTTCCAAAAACAGAGCTGAGGTGAAGAATTTTGATTGAGAGTACTTTTGATTTTTTTCATAACTGTTTTTGTGAACATTGCTGGGCCGTTTTGTTGCAGCTTGAGGCAGACAGCAAGCTTGGAATATTTTAGTCTGGTAGTTAAAATTTTGGCAAAATACTGGAAGTCTTGGCAGTTGTAACTGTAGATGTCTCTACCGGCTCTCCCTTGCAAAATGCTCATCTACACAAATATTTTGGTTAGGTAGGACACAGCAAAATGAAGGAGACTTTAGCCTTGAAACTCTCTTTTTTTTGTAGGTTTTTTGCTCAAGATGATTAACTTTCCACACCTGTAAATACCATCATGTTCCAGACCTTCATGGTCCCAATCATTTGTATCAGCTGTGATCCCTTTGTTTTGTGCACCCATATCCCATCAAATGCTTTGCTTTAGAAAAAGCTGAAGTTACTTTACTGAAAGCTGAGGCAACATTTCCTCCAGTATCAGATCTTTGATTTATTATAAAATAAAATTACCTGTGATCATTTTTCAAAGAGACTGTTAGCTTCCTTCTGGTCTTTTCAGGGAGCTACACATACAAAGATTGATACAATAGGAATGAGTGGGAACAAAGGGAATGTTTTTCCTCTGCCCACAATATAATATTAATGACAGACATTGCAATTATTATTTTTGAGGTCTTTCTTATTAAAAGGAGTGTATATTACTAATCAAGAGTGCCGTAGTGGATCTATTCAGGATGCTAATTAGGCTCTTCACTGTGCTGGGATATATTTATCTTCAGGCTTATGCTCCAGGTCCTCTGAATGCAGCACTACAGAAACACAGGGCTTGAGAAGAGTTCCTCCAGAAGCTGCATAATGCAGCAGGGAGGGAAACAGAGCTTTCAGGGTAATGCTGCTAATAAGATTGTGTTTTTCCATTTGGATGTTAGGGGAAGAAAAGGGTTGGGTTTCTTTGCCTGACTTAATGACAAGAAATTTAATTTAGCATTGAACAATACTTTTTGTATCTTTTAAGGTACCAGCAAGGTATCTCCACCTTCCAAAGAAATGGCATCAGTATCAAAAATAGCTCCTTGCCTTCCAGACAAGGAGCCAGTCAGGGTTTATGTGTGCAAGACAAGGGGCTCTGTCCTTCATCAGCATCCCTGTCCCCATCCACCATGACCTGAACTAGATTTGTTGCTGCATGCCAGGTTCAGCAGCCCAAGGAGAGAGCCCTGGAGCTCCTTTCTAACTTCTGGGAACTCATTCCTGTCAGTAGAAGGACAAAGCCCCACTGCCCCAGTGCAGTGAGAGAGTGCATTTCACCTCCAGTCTCACCCTCTGTGTATTTACATGGCCAATAAGGCAGCCTGCCTGCTGAGCTCTCAAACCTGCTTCTGCTCCCCCTCCTCAGCTGAGTGTCTGCAGGGCTGCAGGTCAAGTTGACTTGTGCCTAAGTGTTCCAAAAGGGCTGGCATTGCCTGCAAGGAAATCGTGAGAGTATTGGCACAAGCAGGCTGAAACAACAGCACTCAGTGTTGTAAATGATGCACAGAAAGACAAGCAGGTTATGTAAAAAATGCTCTTTGAAAATCGTAAAGGAAAACTTATTAATAAACTGTAACAAATCTGTGCTCACTCAGAAGTACTCTGCTTTAAATATTAATGCAAAATGCAAGAACTTCTCGGTTCAGGATTTTTCTGTCTAAAGAAAAACTTTAAAGAAGTCACAGAAGACAAAAGCAGTCCAACCCATGAACCTTCCTGTGTGACTTTTAGTTCTGTAGTTGACAGTCCTTTGTTTTCAGTCCCATCAGATGCTGTTTGAAACCCATTTTCCTAGTATTAAACCACTTGTGATTTGTTTATAATGATGGAGCTAAAAAAATTCATCATCAGTGAATTTCAGTTCCAAAGCTGCAATCTAACATCAGCAGCAAATTTTTGCATTAGCCCTCCAATGTAAACAGTGAAGTCTAGGGACTCTTCAGTTTGTGGGGTTGGTGTTTTTATTGTGGATTGTCTTCAGCTTGTGGGGTTGGTGTTGTTATTGTGGACTGTAGGACTCTTCAGCTTGTGGGGTTGGTGTTTTTATTGTGGATTGTAGGACTCTTCAGCTTGTGGGGTTGGTGTTTTTATTGTGGATTGTATGACACAGTGCTTGCAGTGGAGGGTTCCTTCCAGATGTCTGTATACATTCCCTGTATCTGCTTCTCTGTACCTTCCACTAGATCTTCTAGGAGAAGTAGCCTAACCAATAGCATTACTGTCTGTTTTCCCTCCTATTGACATATTCCTCTTCCTTTTCCAGGGCTCAGGTTGTTTTCCCTTAAAACTTCTCTGAGTTGCTGGGTGATGTGGTTGGATTACTAAGGGGCAGAAAGCATTTAGGTGTCACCTGAGTCTGTATTTGTACAATGCAAGTTCAAGTGCTTATGGGGTATCCAGGGGCTTTCCATAGTGCTTTGACATCAGAGGTGGCCCTTGAAAATGGCAGTGTGTGTAGTCAGACCATGATCCTGGAGAGAACAGGGAATAAACAAAAGAAATCACGTCAGCACACTGTCTGAATGGCCGTGATATTTCAATTCTTCTGCCACTTGTCATGTTTCTGCTCTGGTACCATTGCAAAAAGTCAGGTGGCCTGGTCTGTCTTTGCTCCCCACCCAGGGGAGGGGACAAGCCCCCTGGGAGCCAGCCAGCCGTGTTTTGTGTGACAGGAGTCCCTGCAGTGCACTTCAGCTGACAGCCAGCAGGGCAAGGCTGTCTGCTGGTGGCAGCAGAGGGGGAAGGCCAGGGCAGGGCACCTGTGTGCCAGAGGGGCCCAAGGATATGAATGCCGCCCACTGCTGAGCCATCTGCAGGTTATTGCATGGCTTGATGGACAGTCAGTTATTAGAAAGGAGTCACACCAAGTCCACTGCGTGGGCTTAAGCACATCTCCTCCTGCTATGCTGTTATTTATCTCTTCCCTGTACTTCCAGCATTTGTTTTTAATTCATATACTGACAGTGACACATGGCAGGAGTCCACAAATGCATAAGATAGCAGCTGGTTGAGCCCCAAAGGAACTATCTTTTGGCAGTAAATCTGAGGAGCAGACAGCAAACCACACTGTGATAGGTACAGAGCAGGTTGGTCTCTTGAATGCTTATGTACCTGCTTGCTGCAGGGCATGCACTTACCCAGGCAGCACCAATGCAACATCAGTGCCCTGCCAAAGCAGTCCCTGGGCACCAGTGAGATGAGGATTACACAAGGTCCACCAGGTTAGCACAGGGGAGCTGCAGTTACCCTCCTCCTCCTTCCTTTGGCCATGAGTTGTTGCCACATCCATAATTAAACTGCAGCTGAATAATTCAGAGTCCATTCAGAGTCTATTCAGATTGTCTATTGTCTGGTGCTGAGCAGGGGATGACTGTCTGCAGCAACACACAATACCCAGCAATGCTGCAATACCACATCCTTGCTAACTCCAAGGGTAACTTCTTTTCCTACAGAACCACCTCTGGAGCTTGCTTTGTTTGGTTGGTTTGGGGTTTTTGTGCTTCCTTCCTTCTCTAGGCTAATACTGCCCACAACTGTGGATCTTGAGGCATCAGTGGCCAACCTGCCCTTGCCATAAAGAGGGGAGCAGACTCCAGTACCAGGCTGGGAAAGAGCTTCCTTCCTACATCACCTGGCCAACAAGCTGCATCACAAAAACAAGGTGGGGTCCTTCCTAGCAGCCTTGTTCAGGCATGCAGCAGGGAGGTGCTGGATTTTCCTCAGGCTGTGTGACAGGGCCCTAAGGAGCTGACAGTGGATGGGCTTGAAGGAGCTGGAAAGGGGCTTTGGGATTGCAGCCAGGAGGAGCTGGCATACAAAGGGAGGTTCCCACTTGTCTGAGCTGCTGGGAGAGGCACAATCCTCACCAGTCTTCACCCCCACCATTGCCCCACTGGGGTGTGTTTCCCCTGCACCTGGAGCACAAGACCTGACCCTGCTTGTCAGCTTGACCCCAGGCTGCAGTGTGGGATGTACTCATTAAAATTCATCATTACCTCAGAACATTCAAAACAGATAGTAAATATATTGCTTCTGTCTTTCTTTTTCTGTCATCCTGCACTCCCCCTCACTTTCCTTCTTGGATCTGTTGCTGCTGCTGCCTCCCACAAGCCTTTCCCCACATTCTGCTCTCCCAGAAGGGCAGGGGCTCTCCCTGTGGAGCAGTGGGTCTGCCCCAGCAGCACACAGGGATCTGCAGCAGCACCACCAGGCACTCACTGCCTGGGAGGAGCAGAGACAGTCCCCAAGTCACCTGGGCTCAGCAGAGGCTGGGACAGAGCACAGGGCATGCCAAGCAAGCAGCTCTCAGCAAGTGAAGTCAGGTAAATTATTGATGCAATTTCACCAGTTCCACCAGCTCTGCTGAGGATGGGGTTGGCCCAAGGAAACAGCAGGAGGGCAGCACATGAAAAAGTCAGACCCTGGGGACCAGAGAGCTGAGCTCCACAAGCCACAGTGACGAGGCTGTGCACACACTAGAACTGCCATGCAGCTCCACAACTGCTCATCTTCTGTTCTCCAGCTCTGTAGTATCACTGCTCAGACTAAAACCTTAACGAGTGCTTGCCAAGTTCTTGTAATCACACCAAATTTCATAATTTAAACATGTTTTGAAGCTCCAGAGAAAAAATGTACATCAGTGGGAACCAGCCATCTGGAAAGCTTTGGATCTTTTTTTGCTCATTTGTTTGTTTGCAATTCAGCTATTCCAGTACTGTAAGGGTAATTTAGTTATTTATTTAATTTAAAAGTTTTTAGGTTACAACATGAGTTTTAACTAACTCAAGCAGGGATAATTCACCACCATGAAAAGTAAATGATTCCTGAATGATGGATGAGGTTTGTGGTTATGCCAAGGTATGGTCCATACTGTTAAAAGCCATTACTTCCTGATGCTCTTTGCATAACAGTTTCTTGTAATGCCATTTTTCTCTTGCCTCCGAGTTGTAAGAGAGGGGTAGGGTCATAAACTTAGGGTGCAAAAGAGACAGAAGGAGCCTCACCAGCCATGACCTACTGAAAGGTCAAATAATCAAAAGAAAAAGAGATAGTGATACAAAATGCCTTCAGAAAACATCCTTTGCAATATGCCATGATCCTGGCCCAGGTGCACTGTACCTGAAATTATGTATTACAACATGGGCCAGCTCTGCTTTCATACAAAGTCAAAACTGCTTTAAGTAAGTGATAAGATTATCTCTTCCATATTCACATTTTTAAAAATTATTTATCCTTGCTGAAATGAGTTTATATACCATATCATTCCTTTCATTTTCTGGACAGTTATTTTTTGTTGTTATTCTTTGTTTCAGTGGTCCTTTTGAGGCCCCTAAACAAGAAAATAGACTCAGGAGAATTGAACTTGAATTAAAGTGAAGAAAGAGAGAGACTAACAAGTGAGCTATGACAGCAAAGATTACTTTTGGGGGAAAGAAACCAGCACAAGCAGAGGAATGAATGGACACAGAGGAAGAAATAATGACAGGAGAGAAAGAGAAGACACAGTAAAAGGTAAGAGATGGCAAAATTTGTAATACTGAAGAAAAAGGTACACAATAGTCTGCTGGGATTGTAGGGAAAAAAAACCACATTAGGCTGCAGAGAAAACTGAAAAGGAAATCAAAAGAATACACAATTTTATTCCAAAACCAATGGAGAGGCCAATAAAGTGTCAAATATAGAACAAAATCAAATAATCCTTTAAATGACAAGATACATGACCTTGGAGGAGAGGCAGCAGTTTTCAGGTTTTTTTCCCAGCCAGATCTCAGGCAAAAACTGGAGGTGTTGGGTAAATTTTTAATTGAGAGCATAAATGATTTACATGTTCCCAGCAATGCATCCCTCCTTCCTCTGCCACCAAGTGAAATTCTTTCACAGCAAGCAGCAAACCTTGATTTCCAATGTCATTGTCATAAATAAAGGCTACTCCTCTAGGCTTTCTCTCCTTTCTGACAGTGCATTGCTTTGTGCCCACTGTCCAAGTGAGAAATTTCTCTTTGGAAGTGTGTTTTAGAGGAACGTGGCAATCCAATCAAAATTGCTGTTCATAGCCTTAGGAAGTAAAAAAACAACTGTTAGCATTTGGATGTTTCTACAATTAATGTTTGTATGATCTTACATCTTAATGTGAATGTATTTGAATGCTTTTGGGTGCTGCATAATAAAGAGCTGGTTACTAAACTTAGCAGCACTTCATGTAGATTAGACATTATAATTGATGCTTACAGAACAGGACCCAGAGAAATGAATTTTATGTTGCTCCAGTTTCACTGGTTTAAATTAAAGAGTTACAAAAGGTCTTTAAACCATGTGGGAAGGAAAAAAGTGCATGCATTGATGGGTGATGGCAAGCAATTGTATTTATTTGTTCTCTGGAAGTGCATGGATGTCTTGTAATTCCTGCCCAGGGTGAGCTCTCCCAGCTCAATTCCCTGTGCTGCAGTCTTGCTGCACCAGACTTCAGCCTCATCCTCCTCCTCCTCCTCCAGCATCCCTGGTCTCTGTTTTCCCTGTTTCCTTGCCCTTTGCTTCAGTCCTTGAATAGTGACAGTATTACAGCCCTGGAAGATGCCCCTGTCCCAAAAAGCCAGGAGAGTTCTGCTCCCACTGGGGTTTTCTTCAGTCCTGTAACCACCCTTTTCCAGCCTGAGGCCTTGGACACACTGTGGGGTTTGAGCTCCCAGTTCAGGAGCAGCTGCCTTGGCTTGCCTCCTTTGGCTGGCCTCCCCAGAATCCTCATGTGCTGGTACCTATTCCTCTGCCCCCTTCCTTCCCCATCCCTGCTGCTCTTCATCCTCCATTCAGCTCTTCCAAAAATCCCAGTTTCTGGTCCCAGTCTGTTCTTACACCTCCAGTTAGTCCAGCTTTTAGCAATTTTCCAGTCAAAGACCTGGGTTCATGCACAAAGCTTGGAAGAGGAGGCTTTGCCTTGAGCCAAAATACTCTCTTTCTCCAGAGGCTGTTCATGTGCCAAAAGCCTTTATTGATCAACCTGTATAGATCTGCTGGCACTCTGTTGTGCCTTCAGCAGAAGAAAGACTGCCAGAGGCATGAAGTGGGGATAATTCATATTAGTCAGGCTGGGAGCTGTGTATTGGGATAGATAACCCAAATCATCCCAATATGATCTTCTACGTGGGAGACAATTTCCTGTGCAGATGCCAGTCCTGAGGTCAAGCAGTGAGATCTGCACCTTCTGAGCCAGGAATGGAATTCAGCTGCAGCTGATCTGTGCCAGCCTGAGGCAGGTGAAGCAGCTGCAGGCTTGTGTCCAGGTACAGAGCCCTTTTCCCAGGTACAGAGCCCTTTTCCCAGGCACAGACTGCATTCTTGGCCAGCTCCCTCCCAAGCAGGTGCCACAAGGCTCCCAATCTGGCATTGAAAGGCAAAGTGGTACCAGCACGTTTTGGAGTAAAGGAATGACTTGAATGTGTGACCCCAGGAGACAGCTCTGAGTTGTGCTGGATTCATAAGACACTCAGGAGAGAAACCTCATCCTTCTTTGCATATCACAGATGTTTTGGATGCCAGTAAGGAAGAAGGAACCCCCTGAATCTAGAATTTACCTCCACCACAAATAATCCTGAATAAACACCATTAATGAGCACTGACAGTGCTAGTATGAAATTCTGTCCCAGCAGTTCCTCATTAAGCTGGCCTGTTCCAAACACTCTAATCTAAAATTCTGTGTATCAGGGAAGCCATAAAAAGCAGGAGCTCTAATCAGCAATGTTTGATGAAAGAAAGGAATAGATAAGATTTTTCGTATGCCTAGTTAAATAATGGCAGAAAAGGGAGGTGAAGACAACCAGAGGCAGGGGAGAACCTGTAATCAGGCCTCATTAATACTATAGTTAATTGATTTTCTGCTCAGATTCCAAGGAGGAACGGGAATCTTTCTTTAAGGTGGCTAATAGATTAACAAACATTGGAGAGACAGAGAGGAAGGGACACACTTGTATTTAAGCAATGTGAACTTTTCCAGTTTTGAAGACTCTATTTACTTCAGGAGTTACCATGAAACTCAGTGCTACAATATTCACATCCTTAAATGATTTTTTTCCCAAACTTTGCATGCTTAACAAAAAAAAAAAAAAAAAAAAAAAAAAAAAACAAAAAAAAAAAAAAAAAAAAAAAAAAAAAAAAAAAACAAAACCAAAAAAAAAAAAAAAAAACCAAAAATTAAAAAAATTCTCTTTTTGTGAGACTTCCCCTCTCCTTTTATAATATTTGGGGAGCCATCAAATGAAGAATCCAGCATTGCTCTACTCTGCTAATCACTTGGCCTACATTTGATTCTCTTTTCAAGTGGTGATTCAGGTGCTGTGACTAGTGAGACACGGAGAGAGAAACAAAAACAATTTTCCCAGAATGAAAAAGGCCTGTTTTAATTCAGTTCAGGTAAACTATGCAGACTTTTTAAGTGCTTGGTGCTGACTGAGATTAAACAGGAGCAACACAGTGCCAGGAGTGTTGTCCAAGAATATGATCAGAGTAATGGTCTGCCTAAGCACATAAATATGTTTATATGGGGTGTTGCTCTCTGAAATCCCATGGGAGCAGAGCAGGGCTGTCCCATGGCATCTCCCCCAGGCCCTGATATGTCCATTGTGTCAGTGCTGAATTCATTCCAGGAGTCCAAATCCAAGAGCAATGCTGCCCTACAAATCTGTTTACCTCAAAGTGCACTTCTTTTCCCCCTCTAAAACCTTTTCCTATTTAGACCCTGCTTCAACAGCTGAGCTTTATTCCCCATTCAACATCCATTTTCCCTTAAGAGGGATAATTAATTTAGAACTCCAGGCAATCAGACATAGGTGAGAAACCAGCTTTCCTGGTGTTGCCTTTCTTTTCTTAGCCATTAAATGCTGCTAGTGTGGCTCACGTTTACATGGGAACAAGGGAATACACCCAAAATCAAAACCAGAAAATAATTCCTTTTAATGCTATGCTGACATCATGAAACATAGAAGTGCAGAAGTCATGTTCCTCTACTACAGTATTAATTCATCCTGGGGCCTCAGGTACTAGAAAATCAAGAACTGACAAAATGAGGCTTTGATGTGTCATTTTCACTTAAGCAACCCAATGCTTGCCCAAGTAAATAGTTTCAAGAAGTGTTTTCAGGACCTTGGGTGCAGTAACACTTCAGAGATTTCTTTTTCCCACCAGACAAGAGCAGCCTGTTTGCATTTCTTGGGGATTTCTGTAGGTGCTCCCTGCTTTTAGTGCTGAAGGCTGCCAGCTGTGGGATGCTTCAGGTACAGGGTGAACCTCAACCCTTCCTTACCCAAAGGGGTGGATGCAAAAGGTCACATTGACACTGCTAAAAGGAAAAATGAGTCCCCAGGCTGGGTGAGCTGTCAGCTTAGGTGTTTTGTCTGAACTGGTCTCAGGGTGTTGTTGACCCTTAGAAAGAAACTCATCCTCTGGGACTTGAAAAGGAAGAGGGGAACTGGGAAATCGTTGATGTCACCCTTCTCTCAGTCAGGTTTTAATCCTATCACCTGAGACATCATCGCCCTCACTGCCTTGGGTGACCTGGGTGCTCTCACCTGGGTGTCCTGCTCCCTCAGGGAAGGAATACAAAGCAGGAATCAGGTGATAGGTGTCCTGAGAACATATAAATGGGCACATACTGGTGATCTCAGTTATTTAGTGAAACCTGTGCTCATGTTTCATCACCCTAGACTGAGGTCAAATCCTCTTTTGATTTTAGCATATAAAAAAGCCCTTTCTTGATGCAGTAATTAAGTATATTATTTATTCCATACCCTTCATGCAATGAGTGACTTCTGCTAGCCTGCTTTTTGCATATTTCCCTTTAGAGCTAAAGCAGTTGGGATAGTGAAAAATACATTACTTGTCACCTCCCACCCCCCAATACCGGCAGGGCGTGTAAAGCACAAAAGCGAAAACATCCACACACGCAGTGATATTTCACAGAGAGTCTACCTGGAGTCCTGTTTTAATAAAATCCAGGTGCTTCCATGTGATCCTACCTTTGGAACACAGCATGTGCTCACGCTGGGTGCATTGTGTTTTGCAGGCACTACGGGAGCAGCCTGGCGGAGAGGGGCTCGCGGCTGAGAGCGGCAGAAAACTCCGTCTGCAGTCAATAACAGCATCCTCCCAGAGCACCTCTCCACCCAGTGACCTTTGAAGTTGCAAGGACACATGGCCTAGACAGGTAAGGGAATTACGTTACTCCTTGTTTTACCGTGGTTTGTGCTGTGAAGCATGCTCCTACAAGGAAAGAGCAGTTTGCAAAACTGTGTTTAAAAAGAGCTGGGTTTGTCAGCCATGACAACAGCCAGGGGAAGGTTTAAATAAAATAATAGGTGTTTTTTGCCTTTAATGTCTATAATTAGTTAATGCAGCGTAAAAACCAGCACATCATTGCTCTTCCTCTCTCCGCTGTAGAAAAAATCAACAAAGAGAAAACGTGCAAACCCAGTATTTTTCAGCTTGTCTTTTAAGAGCCTAGCTCCTGTTTAGTATGCATTTAGTAACGATGCATTCAAATGAATAATTTAGACCTCTCATGACAACTTTTCAAGAGCAGTTTTATCAATGTCAGACAGCTTCCCGTTTTTGACCATAGAAACACAAGACAGAAACCACCACTGCCATTATTACTTTTGGCTCATCATCCTGCTGTTTGGATAGGAAAGCCCCATTTAATTTTTTTTTTTCCTGGGAGTGAATTTGCATCGTTACTTTTAGAACTTCCTGATTGTAAATGCTGAATCAAATGTATTACCATAAAAGAAAAAAAAAAAAAAAAGCCCTGCCTTGTACCAGAGGCTGCAAAGCCAGACACTCCTGGGAAATGTTAGAATTTACACTGTCTTAATTTTGCAGGTTATTACTTCTGTGTTCTAAGGCACAGACAATCACCTTACAGGTACTGACAGGTTGCTTACAACAGACCCAGTGATGCCACATTGCAGAGGCTGGAAGAGGGAACCATCCCCACTCAGCAGAGCAGTTCCCTTTGCTGACAGTACTTTTGGTGGCAGTTGTGTGAGGAAGGATTATTTTAAGGACTTTTATGTTCAGCTGCACAAAATTGCTCCACATTCTGGTGCTCCCAGACAGCCTCACAGGGGTTAGTTTTAAGTAAAGGACTGTGTCTGTCCCTTTCTGTTATGGTCCATGGATCTGGCAGGTGTAAGGAGTTCAGCACGCCCTGCATGAACCATCTCAGCTGAAGGCAAAACAAGCTCCAACCTTGTACGATTTTTTTCCCATCCCTCTGTTTTTTTTCAGGTTGTCACTTACTATTTCACTTTGTTAGGGAAGGATATGTTGAGTAAAAAGAACTATGAAATCAAGAGGTCAGCTAAAAATATCACAAAACATTTAGTATTCCCTTCCACATGCTCATGGAGATGTTTTCCAGCTTTTTCTTTAGACCTTATTGATTCCTGTTATGAACAAAATCTTATGTAGGTGCACACCCTGCATAAGGTGCCAAGCTGCACAGTGTTCTGTTGGATTCAGTAATAGACTTAAATTTAGCAATTTTCTGATTGGAAATAATGCCATTATTCATGTGCCCTTGTACCAAGTCCCAAGCTGCTGCCTGGCTCTCTTGACAATATGATGTTCCTGATGCACATCATCTCAGAGGTCAGTGCAGAAGGAAAGGTGTTATGCAACACTCAAGAACAAATCCTCCAAGGAGGAGCTCTCAGATAGGCACAAAAATCCAATCTTGGCACAATATCTGCTGGGTCCTTGCACACTTTAAATATATGCAGTGCTGCCTTGCTGGGTGTTACTTACAGCTGAGACATCAGCACTGGCTCAGTACACACAGGGTAGTCATTGGACAACTGGCCACAGGAATGGAGAAGAGCAGTGACTGATGGGCTAAACTGGGGGGAACAGGAGCTAATTCTTATTTTTGGAGGTTGTATGGATGTTTTTCTTATAGTTTATGTTACTGTGTGAGCAACCTGCAAAGGTACCTAAAGACAGCAGTCTAAATCCACAAGCAACCGAGCAGCAGCAGTCGGTTTGCATTCAGAATTTTGCTTCCCCATCAGATCTAAATTTAAGATTTTGGGTCCAGTTGCTTATTGGCTTGATTGCTATATCTGAAAACTATATTAAGTCTTCAGAATGTTGTGAAAAAGCAATGGCTAGATAGATCTTCATCAGCCCAGCAGCCAAGGTGTGAGCACAGAGTAAGCTGTGAGACATCCCTAGAGCAGCCTGGGGACAGGACCCAGCCTGGGCTGCCCCGAGCATCCTGCTGCTGCAGCCAGCCTTCCCTTGCTGCTGCCCCCTGTGCCACAGCCCAGGCACAGCCAGGGCTGAGCCTGCCCAGGTGCACAGGGAGAAGCTGTGCAGCTGCAAACAGCTGGCACAGGGAGCTGGCACAGGGAGCCCCAGGCCAGGAGCACTGATGGGGACGTGAGCCCCTCCAGGCCCTGCCCTGCCCCTCTAAAGGAGCCTCTTCCTTCAGAGGCTTGTGTGCAGCTGAGCACAAAGGCTGGGAGGACCTGGAGATTAAAATATTTGATTTGCCTGAGCAGAAAGCACTTACTGACACAAACCAGGGTCTGTGATGAGATCTTGTTTACCAGGCAAGCGTGGGGCTGGAAATCAATGCACCAAAGTTGCTGTGACCAGAAATTAGACTCACTTAGTGAACGAAATTCATTAAAACAAGCTATGCCTCACATCACACCTTTTGCATGACTGATTTAACACTGTTACTTCCTTTACTTTCTCCCAGAATGACCTTTCTAGAGCAAAACATTTGGAGAAAGTCACTTGCAAAAATTATGGAGTAGAAAATAATAAAAAATGTCAGTCTTTTGTAATGAGGCACTTGCTAATAAAGCCTTTAATTAAAATGTTGTTGAAAAACTTAAAAGACAATTTTAAAAACCACAGATGTGTGCAGTAAGTCACTTGTGCAACTTCTTTAGCAATTTCTTTTTAAGAACCTTTGATGGGCTCTCTTTATATTAAAACTTTCCTTTATTCCTTTCCCCTTAAACATCAGTTGCCCCACACTTGCACTGGCCATAGTCTTATTAAATAGGTTTAAAAGATTTTCTTACCAGGAGTTACTCTGCAAAAGTGATTTGAAGTTGAAGGAAGAAGCTTTGTGAATCAGAGGTGCAGCAGACACAATGGCAGGAGTGTGTGAAATTGTAGAACAAGGGGAGAGACAGGAGCTGGTGACTGGATTACTAATAGAGCTGGGAGAGAGCCACGAAGTATCAGGATCTCATAAACTCCCTGGATCTCTCATGCTAACGTGCCTTTCTTCAGATACAGGACAGAAATCCCCAAGGCCCTGCCCACAGAAATTGGTGTTTTGCTGCTGACTAACAGGACCTGTGGCTAATTTAGGCAAGCAGATTAAAATAAGCCTGATAAAAACAAGGAAAGGAAAGATTTGTGTCCCTTGTATACTGATATCTTTGGGATGGCAAAGGAGAGCTGGATCAGTCCCACGTGTGTGGTACAAGTATTTGGTGTGTGTGCTGTGTGCACATTTTTATCCAGCACATTTTGGGGGCCGACACTTCTTTCCTCTCCACTTCTCCATCCAAACAGAAATACCCTCCAGCTATGCTCATCCCAGCAAGGTACATCTGTGTGTAGATGGTGGAGAAAAAGAGCTGGTTTCCATTGTATTGCTGGCAATCAGCAGAAACTGAGAACTGCTTTTTCTCTCCTAAATGCTCAGCCACAAGCTCAGCTTCCCCCTGAGCAGGCTGTGTGTGGTGCACAAACCTGCAGAGCCCCTAGGCACAGCCATATAATAAAGGTGCTCGTTGCCAGCAGTGTAAAATTCAGGGTAGCACCCACTGGCCCACACAGAGCTGAAGTGGCAGCAAGGAGCAGGTCTCATTAGCACTCTGCTGTGCTGCCCCGTAGCCCCAAGAGCTGAGAGCAGTTATTTGTACTTTTAGAAGGTAGGTATAAACCACAGAGACTATTATTGTGCTAGGATGGGAGACAAAGGTGTTTTAGTCCACTCTGTGGTGCTGGGTGCCCCAGGATTTGGGATATCAGGCTGGATAAGGGATGTGCAGGGAGAGAACAAGGGGTTCACTTGACTCCAGAAGCCAGAGATGCTGGAGGATCCTGTGGTCCAACAGTGACAGGCAAGACCTCTGAGTTGCCTCAAAAGAAAGATTTTGTTAGGAAGAAACCCTCCTCTGACATGGAATTCATGCTTTTACTATTATTAAATATTCATTTTAAAAAGTCAGTAGGAACAGGGCTTTTCATTTCTGAAGGCACAGAGGTCCAGAGCTATAGGGCTACAGTAGCTGACTTCCATTACAACTGGTTTCAGACTGGGATTTTAAGAGCCCCATTCTTTGTGCAGATCTTTTTTCCAGGAACTGAAAGAAGAATGGAAACTAAGCTGCATTTGCAGCTTGACTAGAAGTTGTTCATCTGCATGTCCCACAGGTTTGGTAGACAGGATGCTGCCTTCCATTTGTATTCACCTTTCTGATTTAAACAACAGCACCTCTTCCCTAGGAAACCAGCAGTATTTAACTAGCGCTGAATTACAAGGGACATTGAAGAATCTGGTTTTGAGAGGAAAAAAAATGTGAAAAAATTGCATTGATTAAAGTTACCAGCTTAAAATTATTTGTTCAAAGTTCACCCACTGCACTGAAAGCCCCCTAAAACCAACCTACAGCAGAAAGTGTATGCATATAATTTGCATAGCTGCCATTCAGAGGCAGACAGGGTAGGAAATAAGAGGTTGCAGCAATTCAAGCTCTAACCCCAAGCCTCAACTCCTTCCACAGTCTCAGCACAGCTGGAGGTTTTGTGCTAAATTTGTCACCACTGTAGCAGGGAAGAGCCCAGAAGGATGGAAAGAGCGTAATTAGACTTCAGGCTCAGTATCTCAGGGGTGGGAGCAGAGCAGCTCCCCACCCCTTTGGAACCAAAGGCTGATCTCAAGAAATATCATAAACCCAGCCAAAAAAAAGAGATGTCACTAAGTGCTTGCATTTGTATTTAGGATAGTTAAAAAGACAGAACTGTATTCAGCTGCACTTGTGAAACAGAGAGTTTAAACCAGCTAAGAGTTTGATTTGAAACTGAAATGCTGTGTTCTGGTTTGGTTTATGAATGTCCATAAATGCTGCACTCTTAGGTGATTTAAATAAAAAACCAAAACATTTTCATTGAAATGATGCTTCAGGGGTAGTGAGGTTGTAGCACATTTTCTGAAGGGTGGATCAGCATTGGGTAGGATGCCAAATGGCAATGAGAGCTAAATCCTGCTGTGTTCTAGATTATCTAAACATATCTTCATGTTTTGGAAAAGAAAAAAAAGCAGTCCATCTTGAAAATTTTTCCTATTCATCCTTTAGTTTCTCAAAAATCCCACTCATTTTGGGTGATATTTCTGAAGTGGATATTGAAAAGAAATGCTTCTCTGGTGTGAGGATCCCCAGTTTCTCATGAAATCAATATTGTGTATTAGTTGTCCTCTCCATCTCTGAAAAAAATCAAGCCATAAATCTTTCTGGCATCTCTATTCATTCTCCTGATTACACCATATAATGCTGAGGAACAAAGCAAGCTTTTTTTTTTGCTAAATTGCATGTCTGGAGAGGCTTGTGAGGGGGACTGTGTAGCTGTGGAGATAAAGCCTCTAACTCCACATTAATATCTAGCTCAAAAAGAAAAGAAATTGGAACAGCCATGAAATATGCAGTACAAGATACACCTTGCATTAGTATTTCTGAGCTAAAGGAATGGGCTATCAAGATTTAGGTGGCATAATATTCTGAATTCTATTTTAAAAGCATCATTATCATCAGAGAACACTTAATATAAATTCTTCCTACGGATTCCCTGCAGGAATAAGGTGGCCTAGCTAACAAAGCCTTGATTTATTCAATGAAACATACTCCATTTTCCTATGAAATCTAGACAAGGCACCTGCTTCTACCATCTCCATGGCTCAGCTGCCACTGCACAAATATTCCTTTATACCCAAGGAGTACCTGGGCACTAGCACATGTCCTGATGTACAAAGGACTCCATTCACACGCCTGGCAGGAAAGAGCAAACAAGGACACCACAACTGCTAAGCACACAGGAACTTGTTCAGCTCCAGCAGACACAGCATTTCCCACCCCCTGCCAGGATTCTCACACTGCAATGCCTTAGCAGGCACGTGAAGGAAGCCAAAACAAGAGCAGGATTTGCTGCCTTAGCTCTTCCCTTTGCAGCCTTGCAGGAGGAAGGGTGACAACCAGGATCCTTGCAGCCCAGAGCCTGTAAAGGCAGTGTCAGAGCACCTTCACCTGTGCCCCTTCTGCTTCTCATTTATCAACCCTGCCTCATGAAAACGCTGTGCCATGAAGCCATGATCATCTCTCTGTCCTTCCTGCTGTCACTAATGAGTGCCCACAGACTGGGGCACAGCTCACGGCTGGGACCCTCCAGCAGCTCTGGCTCCTCTCTGTGTCCTGGGCTCCCTCTGGCAGGGCCCATCAGGGGCACTCTTTGGCATGATTTAAAACAGCAGGTCTAGAGACTGAGTAGGTCTTACCAGCATCCCGATGGGTGCTGGCAAATTCCAGCCCTAAATTAGGCACACAAGGCCCCCACTGAGGTCAGGGAGACTGCTCAGCTGAGCAGGGCTTACGCACAAGAACTGCACCAGCAGCTCCTGCTAATTGCGGTGAGAGCAGACTTGGCCCCAAGGAAGGGAGGTACCAAAAACATCCTGGAGGATTCTCTCTGTGTCCTTGTGTGAATTGACCTGTGGAGCACACGCCAAAGGCGGATGTGTGCTAGGAATGAGAGATACAGAAGCCTGAATGGCACCCAGGCAGTATCCCTATCATACAGTACACTGGTTATCTTCCCAGATCCATCCCAGGGCTGTGTGCCAGCCCTGCTCCATAACCGTGTCCTACATGAGCACAAGGATTCTTCCAAAGGAGCCTTTCCAGTGGCCGTGCACCAAAACCCACTTGGTGAAAGAAGCTGGGATGCTGCTCCTGGTCCAGCAGTCAGGAACCCAGCAGGGAGAGAAATGCACTCAGGCAGTGTAACTCAGAATTACACTGCTGTGAGACACCTGCTCTGTGGGGTATGCTCTGGTCAGGTCATAAAGAGCACGCATTGAAGGGTAACCTCCAGACACTCACCAGTGAATCTGTAAATGCACACCTTGCCACCACAATCAGGCTGAACACATAGAGGGGTTTGGTACTCTCAGTACAGGTTAGAACAACGGATCACTTCCATTCCCACAGCTTCCACAACCTGGCTATAAGAAAATAAATTGCAGCTTAGGGAACCGGCGAGTTACAGTCTGTGTTTAAAAGAGGAGGAGATGGCAAATATCTGGGTGTAATGTTTAATGCTTTATGAAACCCTCCCCAGTTTTTCTCTAAACAATTCTGAATAAAATAGAAGCCTGTCTTAACACAGCCAGCTCCTCTATGATAAGGATTTAAAGATGCTTAAACCTAGTTTGTAAGCAGCTTCATTTCTGATTAGGATTAAAAAGTATTGAGTGTTAATCCTGCATTCTTCACTAAGCTTAAAAGAAAGGAAAATATATAGTGAAAAATTCTTCACTAACCAATCAACCAACCAACCAACATTAGTGTCAGGATGGCTACAAAATTGCTTTCTACATGTCTGTAATAATTCAGTTATCTTTTGTGCTTGCGACGGAACACGAAGTGTTGGTTACTTGGGGACAATACTCTCCCAGCTCTCTTTGGAAACCATTTGTGCTATTAAATCATTGATTCCCAGCTCTGTGCTCAGCTGACAGTCCCATACATCAGCTCTCCAGAAGAGAGGATCTATATAAGGTCTTTGAGCGGCTCTTCCCCAGCACAGGACGCTCATGTCTTGTCTGCGGCCAGGACATCGCTACAATACAGCACAACCCTCTTTGGTTTCATCAAGCCTCAAGGAAGGCTGGTAATTTCCATTTCCCCCCTCAACACCCAGACCTACTTTCCTTTAAAAACTCTGATCTTTGCATCCCTTTCCACCCCCTCGAACACGGCAGTTTCTATAATCATCCCCTTATATAAGAGACCCAGAACCGGGAGCGGTTATTTATCCATGTTTGCGTGCCCTGCCTTCCTCCCCAGAGAGCACCAAAATAACCTAACAGGTCCCCATTTGGTGCACGTGGGCTGGCATACCCTTGTAATCGGTGGTGCCTGCTGTCACCCTGAGGGGAGCACTGCTGGGGACAGAGAAAAGGCTTCCTGCTGAAGGTATCCTGTAGGGTTCTTGCTCTGGTGCTGCTTTTCCAAATGTTCAACTCCACTCGTGTGCTGTGCAGCAGGTGATGGGGACCCAGCTCTGCCAGGCCCTGGGTTAGCACAGAGGGAGGCATGCAGGGAGCATCCACAGTGCCAGAGCCCCTGCAGCAGGCAAACCTGCACCCACCCAGAGTCAGGCTTCTGGCTTGGCCCCTGTGCGGCTTTTGTTGTTGGCCTGTTTATTTTCAGGTGGCCCTGTTGCAGCATTGTGACTCAGCTGGTTTCTAACTGACCTGGCAGGTTTTTACTGCTCTTCTGTCCTGCTTGCTGGCAGAACAACAAAGTCTGGGGGATTTATGTGCCCTGACACCCACGCAGGAGCTGGGAGAGAAGCCTCCTCCCAAGGAGAGGAAGTTTTTGCAGACAGATGCCTCTGTTTGAAGTGTCCGTGTGTATTTAGGCCCTGATCCATGGGAGCATGGGAGCACTCAGCCTTAGGCACATCCATACTGCTGTCACCAGGCCATGGAAAGTAAGGTGGGCATTTAAGTCTTTGCTGAGCTTAAAGCTTCAGGTTTTCGTCCTGGCAGCTCTTGTAGCCTGCAGTGCTCGAGGCTGATGATTAACAGAGCAGCTAAAGAAGAAAGTTTGCAGCATACACATATTTCTGCAGTGAAAAAGCACAGGTTAACTTGTTTAATCCATTCTGGGGAAGGGCTGTTACAAGCAAACATACATTTACCCTTTTTATTAGGCATTTCAGCCACAAAGTTTATGACCTCAGCGCAGCCTTGCCCTGTGCAGAGCACCTGTAGGCAGGAGCTGCTGCAGGAGCAGTCAGTGGTGCATGGCCTATAAATGCCTGTTACACACCATACAGTGTGCTTGGGTAAGCAGCAGCTTCATAGGCATAGACACATCCCACATTTAGCCACTGTTCCAACCCACCCCTTGCCAATTTGGTTCCTGCCCAGCTCTCCACTGTCTTGGTTACTTTGAGGGAAGCAGATGGGAACTAGTGGCATTCCAGAAGGCTGGGGGAGTTTCTGATGGGCCCAGACAAGTTTGACAACAAAAGCCTAGTCCTGAAGAAATACTTTTCTTCTTTAAACAAAAACAAAACCAAAACCAGTTTGGTTTTATTGGGAAAAAAATCTCAACTTATTATCAGTATGCAGATTTTTTAGTGCAAACCAGCAGCCCAGCTTGAGCTTTGTGTTGCTGGTACCCTCCATCAGCTTTGTCCCTTGGCCAAACCACTTCTTCAGTGAGCTGCTTTCGTCTGGTGCTCTCAAAGGCTGATTGTCCCTGCCACTTTCCAGACCACCTTCCTTCCGTTTCTCCCTCATTTCTGCAGAAGTGAACTCCAGACTGTACAATCCAAATTAAAAGACTTAATTTTTATAACTTGTCAGCCAGACAAAATTAGTTTTGCTGATAAGGGAAATCCGCTTGTTTGCTGGAAAGTAGCTGTGCCAGCTCGGGGATCGTTCTGAGCCAGGACTGGAAATAGCAGCACTCAGCCTCAGAGTTCATCAGTGAGCCACTTCTTCAGTAAAATCACCCAAACAATTTCCTGATGCTTCCCCATCACGCCTCTCTGAAATTCTTCTCCCCACCCCGAGCTTTTGATTTGGAAATGTAGGTCCCTTTTCTTCTCTTCAGGAACTGCATTGCTTTACTGACAGGCTTGGAAGTGGACATTATGGTTGGTTGTCTTATTCACTCATCTTCCACAGTGAAGGCATACAGCAATGATCAGTAAGTACAAGTTTTTACATTTGAAATCTAAAGCTACCTGGTGTCATCATCACCTCATCTGTGTTATAATGATGCTCAGTTTTCACCTGACCTTTAGAAATCAGCAGATTCAATTACTTGTAGCATTTGCTGAAGATCCTCCAGGGATCTCACCATAAATTATACTGTATTCTGCAAATAGGTATGACAACACTAATCAGCAAATTAGATGACAGTGATCATTCCTGCAGAGATACTTCAACATCTGATTGAGCTGCTACGTTGGATCTATGCAGCCTTCATCTTCAGCAGAGCCACTGCTCTCACGCATAGGAAATGCTGACCTTGCAAGCAGGCACCTGTAGGGCACTGAAGATGTCTGATGGAAGCAAATGGACACGGGTGGATGAACTCCAGTCCCTTCAGTCATGTTTTGCTCTGATTTTGCACCCATGTGACTGTACACAATTATTCCCAGACAGAGCAGGTCTGGACACTTCCTAGCACTCTTTTCCCCAGGCATGGGAGAGCCATCATTACTCCAGCACCAAGATGCTGCCTCCCTCCAGGCAGTTCTGAAGCAATTCCCCCTTGAGATATATTCCATAGCCTACCCAACAGCCATTTTGCAGTGGACAGGGACTAGATCTAGTCCCACCTCTACCCTCACTGCCCTGTTCAGCTGCAGTGGAATAATACTGCAATATTATATTGCAATAAAATTGCCAAAACCCCACATCATCAGCTGGCTGTCTGTGACTGTGCTCCGTGTTGCCTGCAGTGTGGTTGGATCAGAAATGCTGGGCAGGAAGGGCAGGATGCAGAACTTGAGGCTGGAAGGTGCAAGAGACCTTCTACAGGTCACGGGGCTAAGGAGACCATTGTTGGGGCCAGGCTTACAGTGCAGAAGGCTGTAAGGGGAGGCCTGAGGCCGTGGCTCTGCTGGGAAGGTCAGCCAAATGAGCACTGAGCCATGTCCTGCACTCACAGGCAGTGTCACCTTCATTTGGCCTGGTCCTGCAGCCATTCCCTGGAAGCAGGTGCTGCAGGAGGAGAAGGGCAGCACGGAGCCGAGAGGTGCCACTGCATCCTCCACCCCAAGCTGTTATTTTGACAGCTCTATTACAGTCATATAGAAACAACTCCTGGGAAGTGTAAAGCACTATAAAAAAACTAGGCAGGGAAATCATCTGTCCTGCAATATGCCAGCTTTCACTGCAGAAGAGGGTGGGATGCCAAGGAAGATCCACAATGGGTTCTTTCCCTGCCTCCTTCTTTGGCCACGGTCGGTTATTGTTCACCCCAAACCACTATTTCTCCTCTTAAGTCTGTGTGGTTGTCACATCTGATGTTTATTTCACAGCAGCCCTCTCTCCCAGATTCATTTTTCATACAGGCATGAAGATCTCAGCCCAGCTGGGGTGAAGGGATGACCTGTCTCAAGCTGCCTTTCTTAGGGAAAAGCCAAAGACACTTATCCCAGGAATCGCTAGCTGGGCTCAGAGTTAAGGTGTGACTCTGCATCCACACAAAGCCGTGCTGATCATGGGGATACCACAGTGATTTCCTGCCCCAGTGGCCACTGACCCAAAATCCAAACTGTTGTTGTTATATTGCAAAGGTCCCATATTGCTGGAGTTTTGTACCTCCTTGCTGTTTCTCATAGGCAGTTCCTATAAGCACTGACTCTTCCCACAGTAACCAACTGACTCCAGTTCCCCTCAACCACCCAACCCACTCTTTTATAACACTCTTCTTCTTCTTGGCTACAGCTGTGGCCTGTTAGAGTCAGGTCTGTTCCTAATCTCTAATAATTGGCTCAGCTGCAACTCCTTTAAGGGTAAGATTACTTTCTATACTACCTTTATTTTCTTAGATTGTATCCCCCTACCCCAAACTGCTGCTTGCTGTGCATGTCCATGCCAGGATTTCAGTGAGGGATTTGGGGAATGCAGGTGCATTTCTTGGTGTAATGAAGGGTCAGATCCTGTACAGACCAAGGTTTACCTCAGATGAAAACCCAGCAGCCCTCAGAAGAGCATGAGACTCCTGGAGTCACCTCTGCACAGCACATTGTGCACTCAGCCTGGTACAAGCTGCAGCAGAGCAGCCCTGCTGGGACCCCAGCCACGTGTTCCCACTGCTCTGCTCCTTCAGGAGCCTGCAGCAGCACCTGGAGACCTTGGTCACCAGGAGAGGCCTTTGCTCTGCACACCTGTGGGTGCTAGGAATGCATCTTCCTAACCCAACAGCATGCCAAGAGCAGATACACCCAGCCACTCTAGCACCAAAAATTCAGGATAAAGTATCTTTTTTTTTCCCTCTTCTGATCACACATAGGACTTGGTAGCAACACCATCTGATAACCCAGCATAAACAATCCTGCTCATTTGTGGTGCCTCGTTGGCGTTCTCCATAGAGACACACACACAAGTTTTCTCTCTCTGTGCCACTCCTCCCACCTTGGGGAAGGAAATTAGAAGTGCTGATGGAGGAGCTCCAGTCACATTTCCTTCCAGCTTCTGGTGGCATCAGCTCAACAGTGACAGTTTGTAAGGCAAAACAAATGGCTTGTGAAGTGAGTGTGTGTTATGGAGCCCTACCCAGAAGAAATGCCTGTCAGGTATTGCAGGAATTCACTGTGACTTTGGTACCTTTCTGTTTGACAAGAGCTATGCTGCACAGTTTAGCTTTCGCCCTCATTACTGCAAATTATTCCCCCAGCTGAAGTGTCCTTTCTCTTAGGCAGTACACTGCTAACTGGTGCTGTACTCCCAATCAGCATCACCCTTCTGTCAAGGGAATGCCTTCAAGGGCTTCACTCTGCACCTGGCACTTCTTGCAGAGGAGCCCTTGCAGCAAAAGGAAAGTTTTCAGCCTGAGGAGCAACAGCCAGGTGCTGCTGGCAGGGAAATCCTCACTGGCAGCTTAGAGGAGCTCGAGGTACCACACAGACTGACATACCCAGCCTCTTTCATCCCTTTACAAACCAACTGTCCCTTCCTTGCCTTTTGTGTCCACATATTTCTAAGGCAGCACCAGTCCTCTAGGGCCACAGGCTTAGCTGGAGCTTTGTGGGAGGCTCATAGTATACATTAATATTACTATATCAATATTGTAAGAACTACAAATAATGCCTTTTGCTTTCTCCCTTCCCCCTCTCCTGTGTCCTCTGTCATGGATATAATGACATTGTTCTGAACCTCTTGTGGCTGGGAATGGATGCAGGAAAAAAATCAGGACAAGACAGATATTTCAGCTGTGGAACACCAAGGAGAATTTCATTTGTCATGAGCTGGAGTAATTAAAAGTAATTTTTGCATGTTTTGGATGCTGACTTCGGTCAGAGCATGAGCCGTGCAAAACGCTTATTTTTATAGTTTTGACGTAAATCATGGAATGTTTTCTTTCTTAATTTGGAACACTTGCCCCCAATGTTCCACGTCTCTGTAGATAAGTCCAGGCTCTTTTCTTCCTGACAACATCCATCCATCCATTAAAGTCCCAGGGTTGACTGCCCAAGTTGTTTAGCTGGACTGAACACAGGACAGGCATCTTTTAAAAGTGGTAACTTCCAACAGTCTTCACAGACCACTGATTCCAAGTAAGATGCACAGTTTTGCTGTCTAAAATCTGCCTTCTTCTTTGCAGAAGTGCCAAGGGTCATTTGCTTAATAAAATAAACCCAGCCTCCTCCCCCAAGCCCGGCACATACACAAAAATAATTTCCTTGGTTATATTTTTCTCTGGGGATGTTTGAACTGTCAGCTTTGCTGAGCTACATTCTCCCCTCTCATTCTTTCTCATGGGTGATGTCCTGTCACAGGGGACTCGGTGCAAAGTCACATTTTGAATTTTTCCAGAGGATTTAACATTAATGCATGTATAAAAGACTTGCAAACTCTTTCTGGTTTGAAATGATCATATTCTATCAATATAGTTGCTAAAGCTGGAGTTGTTCAGCTTTGACAAATAGCTGGAAATATAGGAAGCAAACACTTCTGATCCCAGGGTTACATGGATGTATCATTTTTCAGATCAGTCACTGTCTCAGGGTATGGGCACGTGATCATTGGCTCACTCACACTGAGATCCATTTGAAATTATCCCACGTGATTGGAATCACTTAGTGTTGAACCAGGAGCTCTCCGTTTCCAGTTGTATTTCTCTTATCCATGGAAAGTCCTGCTTGGCCAACAACAATAAACTCTTGGGAATGATCGCACGCATCCCGAAACCTCTACCAGTGAACGTGGGAAAAGCAGAAGCTTTGGTTTTGTTTGAACCTAGGACACTGGCTAACAGTCAGTTACTGCAGTGGATAGCAATGCAGAAATGTCAGCCCACAGGGCCTGTCTCATATGGATGCACATTTGAGAGTTTCTCACATTTGCAGTTTCAGCTGTCCTCCTCTGCAGCCACCCACAGCCAGAAGCAGCGGGGCGCGATCACCGCCAACACCCTCACACTGACACTTGGGCTCAGTGTTTAATGTCCTGATAACCCATCAGTTAAAATCCATGGCAATTCAACCTCCAAACACTTGAAATGATTAATAATTAAAAGCTGCCTAGATAGGAATGTAGCATGCCAAAATGTTGGCTAGCACAGGCAGCTTGGCACAGCGATTTGCATTACAGCCTTTTCATCAGTTACAATAAATGAGTGTGGTAGAATGTCTCCTCCACTATTAAATTAACATGCCTTTTTTTTTGGCTCACATATGGCAGAAATATCACTGTGGCAGTAGGAAGGGTCTTGGCAGACCTGTGCCTAAACTGTGTGTTGATGCCTTGCCTTACAAGTCTCCTGTAGGGCGAGCAGGGGTTTAGCCCGGGGGCAGCCACCGTGATCACGAGTGCCTGGCTGTCAGCGTGCCTGGATGGGCTCCATCTGCAATCAAAGGCACAGTGGGGCTCCCTCAGAAAGCTGCCTGGGAAATGGATGGTTGCATTGTAAGACGAGTCCCGCTCCTGCTGTAACTCGTGGCAAATTGCAGTTTTGCCAGGCAAAGCAGGACCAGGCACTGTTGGCTGATGCCTGTATTTCTGCTGGTAAGGAATGCTAGCCAGAAAACCCAAAGTTGTTGGATAGAAACATCCTCTGAGTGGCTTCCCCCGCATTTTATATAAATACTGCCTACTTTAAATCAATTACCTGTCTTCTATAGCTCCCTGTGTTGGTGGTTTTGCAGCCTTCACTGATTTGGGGTTGCTAACTCTGATTTTACTGCAGGTGCTATAATGTTGATTGATTTTTTTGCAAGTATCATCTCCTTGAGTTATGTGAAAACAGTTTCCATTTCACAGCTCATAATGGTCTCATGTCTGCTGCTGGTCAAGGAAGGTTGCAAGCTTGCAGATCGTAACTGCTGTAAGCACCAGTAATATTAGTGGAGATAATTCTTAAAATTACAAACGAAAATGAAGTTTTTATTTGAAGGAGGCTTTAAGAATGTCCCAGTTTGGGTTTTGAGTGGGTGGTAGTACAGAGGAAGAAACCACCTCCTGTCCTACTGGACGCCAGTGCTCCATCACCCCGCAGTGTACACGTCACACTGATTTACACCATGCTGACAGCATGCCCACAAACCTGGTCCCAGTTCTGAGGACTGAAATAAGAAATTAATTTGAGTGGCTGTTGTTGAATTCTGATCCTCCAACCCTTGCATTTGTCCCAGTATCCCCACCATCTGCATCCACGATGCTGCTGGGTTGCTGGAAGACGACGTGGTTTGGACCAGTTCCTCTCCTGGCTCGGGGCAAGCACAGCATTATTTTCATTCCACTATCTGAAGGAGGCAGATCTGGTGGCAATTTAAGAATCATACATTATCACAGGCTATGAAAAGAATAATTTATGCCCTTGAGCATTTCTCAGATCCTCCAGCAAAATCAGACATCTAAAGGAAAATCTGGTTCTTTGGAGAGCCACAGGGATGAGTAATGCACCCAAGAGGAGTTGGGGTTCAGACATGAAGGGATTAGCAGGCTCCACCAGCGTGGTTTTGTCCTCTCAGACACACTCAGGCACACCATGTTTCCTTGTTTCATAACAGCCATCTGGATGTGAAAATGGGAAGCTGGGAGCTTGTTCTATGGCTCTGGGCTGTCTTCCCATGGGCCACACGTCCCCTTCTCAGAGGGCTGAGAGCTGCCTTTTGTGCTGGGAGCTTGCACCACACCTGTTTCTGTCTGACACACAGTGCCACAGACTGCAACAGGCCTTGGAGCCTGGAGCTCTGAAAGAGGGGAAAGGCTCCAGGAACACCTCACCCAGTGTGATCACAGTCATCAGAGTGCTTTTGTGCTGGGCTGGAACCTGCTGCTCTGCTGGGCATTCATCGAGCAGTCCATGGATAAAATTCCCAGGATCTTGTTGCCTTCACACAAGGAGTCACTAAAACAGCTTTGCTTCTGTTGGCATGCACCTTCTGCTAGGATAACCTCTCTCCCCCCAAAAGCAATCCCAAAGCTGCCCATTAATTGCTACAGCACTGACAATTCCTTCAGCAATGGAGGGATCTATCTGCAGCTCCTTGAGCCTGTGACACTGGGCAGTCACCATTACATAGCTGGCCTAAGGCAAATCCCAGATGATCTAATTATTAAAAAATAAAATAAATACCCTCTCTCCCTCCCTGCCTTCCAGGAACAATACCACCCTGAATTTGTGTGAATGCAGGCTTTCCAGTTCATCTCCCTCACTGAACATTTGATAATTCATTTGAAAGAAAGGAAAAAAACCAAACAGAGCAGAGGGTTCCCTTGTGGAATGTAAGACCTCCAAAGGACTTTTGGCAGCATCTGGAGATATTATTAAGTTTTCAGACTAGGTATGCATAGCACAATAATTAGGTCCCCTGAAGAGACCCCAGTAATTGATGGAATTTTATGATGTCTATTATGAAAGTATGAAGTGGTTTTTCATAAAAAACAGTATTGGATTTTTTACTCTTTATTCTACATAGGCAAAAAGTCAATATTCACCTGGCTAGTGAATTCTGACACTTGAAGCAGTTTGTGGCACAAAGAGCTCCCAACACTGGGTACTAATTGCTGTGGAACTAACAAGAGGATCAGGAGCACTGTGCTGTGTGCATCGGATTAGACAGACTGCTCAAGAAACACCCTTTGTATTTCTTTTAGAAATATTGAAGAACTTGCCTTCTGGAACAAAAAGCTGTGTTATTTTGTGGAGCTGGCCCTTTGCTTTTGGCAGTGCTCCAGAGTGCTGAAAAACCAAGTGAGCAGGGAAGAAACAGGATGTGCAGTGTGCATCGGCATTGCAAACAGAGATCAAACATCAGACAGTTCTGCATTTTGGGACTGAGCTGAACAGAGCCACGAGTGGGATCTGGATCTGCCCAGCCTGACGACTGTCCCTGCTGGGGACAGTCAGGCTCCCCCCTGGTGCCTGCCAGGCTGCTGCAGAGCGGCAGCTAGCGCCAGCAGATGGGAAAGGCTGGGAAAGGAACGTGCAGCCCGAGGGGGAGGCACCAACCTGCAGCAGCAGCCGCTGGTACACAAACACACTCCTCACTTCACATGCAGCTCAGGTGCTGCGTTTCATACAGCTGGTCCTAAGGGAGTGCTGTGCTTTGACAGAGAGGGCTTTGCTGCAATGCTCTCAGCGAGCATGGAGAAAAGAGGTGTTTAACTCTGTTAGCTCCATGAAGCAAAATAATGATAATTGTGTCAACTTCACCCTAACGCAGACTGAAGCAGGGCCAGTTAAACCACAAGATTTTTACCACTGTGTGTAACAGCAGCAAATGCCTGTCCCTGTGCCCTGGACCCCTTCTGGCACCACTGGCATCCTCTGTCCACAGCCAGTCCCAGTATGAGGTGAGGAGTTGCAGCTTTCCTCAAATAGCTGAGAACAGCAGCATTTCCATCGAGAGCCACATAATTTCCCTCTCATTAGTTACCTTGACACAAGAAAGTTATCACAGCTCCCCAGTCTGTCACTGGTCTGAGGGAACAGGAATTTTAAAGCAGATACAGGTTTTAAATTATGGCAATAGAAAACAGTTGCTTTTTAGGGAAAGGGAGAGCGAATGCCCAAAGCTGGGTTTCCTTGGGGAAAGCAGAGCAGCTGTTTTGTTGCTTCCAAGGCAATACCAGGGTGTTTTCTTCCTATTTCTAGACCCCTGATATAATAAAAGGAGCTAATAGCAGCAAGATGTAGGAGCCACGCACCGGTGAACGCTCTCGTGCACCCAGCTAAATCAGGTCCTGTGCCAGAGAGGCAGCACAGGGTTTCTCAGCAGGGCAGAGCACAGGCCCGGGCTGCCACAGCCCAGAGGCATTTCATGGCACCACTCCACGTGTGGTACCAGCACAGGTGACACAGGACACCTGTGCCACTCTGCACCATCGCCAGCCCTTCCCAGGGGTCCCCAACCCCTACATGTCCACAGGTGCAGGAGAAGACTTCTGTCCCTCCCCTCCTCTCCAGCCGGGCCTGGCAGCTGCTGCAGGTTTCTGAGCATGGCACAGAAGAGAGCAGTGGCATGAAGGGGCTCTGTGGTCACTTCCAGCCCATAAATCAGGGCAGCAAACAGCCCTGCTGAGGGCCAGGCTGTGGTCTGGGGCTGAACGATTAGAGGGAGGCTCTGCGGCAGCAAAGCGAAAGCAGAGGGTAATATTTATTTACTGAGGGGAACACAGGCTCTTTCCTACTTCTCCAAGTCCCTTCCCATCAGAGGGTGATATTTATTTACTGAGAGGAACACAGGCTCTTTCCTGCTTGTCCAAGTCCCTTCCCATCAGGAGAGGCTTTCCCCCAGCTCAGGAACGAGCTCTCTGCAGAGGTCACTGCACTGGGATGGAGATGTCCAAGCCACACCACGGCTCCTCCTGACTGGGGCTCTGTCTCAGCTGCTCCCCGAGGCTGCCAGGCTGCACTTGTGAGTCAGACATGATCTTACCACAGGCTGCACAGCCGGCTCTGCCCCCTGCCAGGGCCTTCATCTGCTCTGCTCAGCTGGTGGCGAGCTGCAAGAGCACTTGGCTCGAGTTTATTTATTGCTGAGGGCTCCTGGGATGCCACAGTTGGGCTGATTTACACCCTTGGAGAGAGGTGACTCGTTTTCTGGGAGAGATCCCACATGGCTGAATCACCATTCAGGGTTACTTTACTGACCCTGGCAATTAAGAGGACATTAGAAAGCCTTTCCAAGGGGAATCACAGCCTTGGGGCCATCACGTGTGGAAGTGCCCTCCAGGGGAAAAAACCCTGGAAGAAAAGAACACTATACTAAGAGCAAAAGATCTTAAGGCCATGAGATGCTGTGAGATCATCTGGTCTGGCCTGTCCATCACAGTCCCCTCTGCTGCATCCACACCAACCACATGGTGCAAGTACCTGCTGTGGCACCATCCCATCAGTGCCTGCAATCCATCATCTCTGCTGTGGGTATGCAGAAAGAAAATAAAGAAGGTGATGAGTGAAACAGCTGGGGCAGTGGAACAGAAGTCCAGGTGCTGTTATTTGTTGAGACAGTTGATTGGTATAGCTGGAAATAACATCCCAGCTCTCCTGCAAAAGCCTTCCTGTAAACCAACGCATTTTCTTACCAGTTCATTGGCTCCTGCACTCTGCTTTTTGTTTCCCATTGTTTCAGAGTCACAGCAAATGCTCATTGTGCTGGGATGGGCAGGGGCTGGAGGCACGGGCACGTGCAATTTCTTGTTCTTGGTGTGAACACAAGAGCCTGCAGGGAGAGTTCCCTACCTTCTCCTGGCACTGCCCCTCCTGCCAGCAAAGGGCTCAGGGTAAGCTCTCCTGAGTCACCTGGGGATCTCGAGTCAACGAACGGAGAAAACCGGGCTTGTGTTAAGAAATTTTTATTTGTCCTTTGGATCTGTAATGTAAGCACATAAAATTACAAGTGGAAGAAACATCATGCCACAAAATTGCATAGAATTTTTACAAAAATGTGAATTATGCCTCTGAAACAATCATAGATCGAGGAACCGAAAAAATATGTACATGTTAACTGGAATATTTCATCCTACTCTGAAAGCAAATCATCAAGGACTAATCAATCACGGACACTATTAATACAATGTACAAGAGCAACACTGATTTCAAAGAAAGGCAAGCAATGATGTCCCTTTAGTTATCTGTCAGTGAATGTTTAGCTAATACATGAGCATTAATTAACATAATTATGAACATGTTAAATCTAAAATGTCTGGCCTTCATTAGAATTTTTAAAATTCTGTTTATACTGCCAAAACCAAGCTATTTTCAGTAGTGTAAAGATATCTGAAGTGCACGACCTAGTTTAATATAGACAGCTCTATTCTATACAGCAGAAAGTCCACAATACAGCATTTCCACACATTCAACACGGAACAAGGCAAATACATAAAAGGCACAAGACTTGCACATCATAAAGACCCTTTTGTCATTATCTTACTCTAGTTCAAGTAATATCAATATTAAATGATATCTGTTTCACTGAAATAGTCTGAAGGATGCAAGATGTCCAGGATCACACACTACCTTACACCTGCAGAAAGTGGCACTGTACAGATATAAAAAATGTGAGTACAGGAAATGGCCAAATACAAACGTACTGTAAAATGACTACAGCTGATAGTATATTGAACCCAACCAGTCTATTTATTTCTTATTAAATATAAATAAAAGGTTAACTGGCGTTTGCCCGAGTTTCTCTGAGGACCGTGTGAAGTCCTGGCTCCCCTGGAGTCCTCGGGAATGTCGCACCGAGGTTCAGAGGAGCCGGGACTGTCCCGGAGAGCCTGCGCTGTACAACGGGTCTGTAATGCAACAGTTTCAGTTTCAGTATCAACACTGCTAGCAGGTTATTCTTGTAATAATTTAGACAACACGTCGGTTTAACTTTATAAAATGCAGCATTAAATCTCGACTCTACGTTTTCAATGAGTGATTAATCAAGATTGATTTCAAAGTGCAAAACTAGGATTAGCAGAGGAGTCACCTTTCCTAGCGGTAAGATGAAAGTCAGATTTTTGAATTGCATGTGCACTGATTTCATCATCATAAACCAGAAGAGTTTAATTCAAAATATGATCTCCAAACAATGTGCAATTTTTCTTTCTTTCTGCTCTAAGTTTAAAAAGGAAACATCAAAATACTGTTTGTTTTCCAAGATTTGAACTTATATATATATACACCATTATTTAACTTTAAACTTAAGCTTTATTTGTATTTTATTGCTTAAATTTAAATAAAATAAGTTACTTTAAGTACTAAACTCCTGAGGGAATGGAAGTAAGGTAACTCAACTGTTAGGATGTGTTAAAATGCCTCCCTACTAATTGATTGCTTTCTCCGATTGCCTGTAACCCTAGGTAAGGCCCTGATCTTGCAAAGGTGGATGTGAATGTTATTCCCAGCCCAGCTCCCGAGCCCAGTGGTGCAGGAGAGCACAACTCTGCAGGACCGAGTGTCTCCAGGCCAGCCTGGGCCTTCTGGGCTGGTTTCTGCCTTGCCCCACGGCCCCTCCAGCGGGGGGAAGGATCGCGCACTGGCCCAGGTACAATCCCCGTTGTCTGAGGTGTCTCGTGATTCCCTTTTTGCTGGGGGGATCCACAGAACAGCATTTCTTTACCTTTTCAAATATCTTGACTTTCACAATGTGTCGCTGGCATCTGAGAGAAATTTCCCAGAATGTGCTGTTGCTTCTCTCATGCATACCATACAGTACGCTAACTTTGATTGTTCTTATTTCAACAAGTCAGTCAAACAGATCAATATACATTTTTAAATAACAGTGGTCAGGTTTTTATACTTTGCTTTTAAATTTTAGACCTTAGTAAAACTGAACCTCAGTCTTAAAAATAATGGAAGATTCTGTTAGATTTCAAATACTGTAGTCCTAAACATTTTATAATCCTATCAAATTCAGTAAGCTTAAAATATGATACTTAAAATCAATACTTTCGAGTCTGCAAAATATATATCAAATTTATATTCTAAAACTACTTTGATTTACACCACTAACACCACAAAAAGAACTCTATGATTCCATGATTATTCTAAAGCAGTATAACCCAGATGTTAGCTCTCAGAAAGGTTCTCCCTACTCACGGATCCCTGAAACATTTCACTTGGCCAAGAGACCACATCAACTTCAAATAGCAACATGCTGTGTGTGTATATAGACAGCTGTGTGTGCACATACAGCTATATATATATAAATATAGAGATATATCTATATATACAAACATATATGCACTCACACGGTGTAACAAACACAGACGGACACAGACACCGACAATCTCCACGCGGGTTCTTCTCTCCGTTTTCCTCTCGTCCCCACAGTTCCAAGGATTTTCAGCAGCAAATATATGTCTCTCCATGGGATAAACATAATATCAAGACAGCAAGCCACCAGTGCTTGCAGAGCTAAAAAGGATCCAGGGTTTCAGTGCAAATGTAAAAGGATGGTACAGCTGTCAAGGTGCAGTTATAAAGAAGGAAACAAATATGATTAAGTACTGTTGTAATATTCGCCAGGATCTCTGTTAGTTTGGAGCACTTTGCTCCGGCACTCCAAAAGGAAATCTGCACACACTTTTCTCTGTACAATACACTGGTCTTCATTAAACATTCTCAACAGTGAACACAGCCAGAAAATTACCATTGTAAACTGGCCAAAAAAAAAAAAAAGAAGAAAAATAAAGAGAAGAGGGAGGTTAACATATTAATTTTCCCGTTACAACTGCACTAAGCTTTAGGACAATAATCGGATGAAGAATGAGAATGAAGACCTTTGCAGAATACTTGTTATAAAATGTTCCTTTGGGGAAATGTGCACTTGAATGCAGATTCCTCCTGCCTCCCAGGAGCTCCGGCGCAGCTCACCCCGGGAGAGCAGAGACGGGCAGTTGGGAATGGTGCGCCCCGGTGCACTGATTGTTTCTTGGGCAGTTAAAAAGTAGTATCAAACACTTTCTCTTGGTTATCTTCTTCCAATTCCTCCTCACTTTGTGGAGGTTTATGATTTGATTTTCCACTGTCAGATGCCAGGGAAGAGGGGGCAGAACTGTGGTCTCCATCCTCACTGATTTTCCCTTTCATGGCTTCCTGTACGAACTCCAGAATTTCCAAAGGCAGTCTTTTGAATTTGTCTTGATACTCCTGATCAAGTTCCACCTGCAACTACAACAAAAGAGACAAGCTGTCCTCAGGTGTGTCTGATGTGGCCAGTGCTACAGGATGGGGAAAGTACCACACCAGGCAGGAGGGGAATTAACAAGGCATTTTTGCACAATTCAAGAGCGCGCTCCCTTCTTTCCCGTATTAGCACCACGCATCCAAAGGGCCTGTCAATGTCCATGCAGTCATTGCAAAGCTGGAGGAACGTGCACTCATAAGGCTGGTTTTGGGTACCATCCTCGGGTACCCAAATCCTGCAAATTCATGTGGATTTAACTGAAATGGTGTCCATACTCCCACTGGCTCTGACGAGACCCCGTTCAGGTGCAGTATGGATCACGGATAAGCCTTTGAAAGAGCAAGGCCTTCATTGAGCTTCAGGTGGTTAATCACACATCAAACACACCACAAACGTTACTCTGAGAACAATAAAACAACTTGTGCCAGATTTCTTGGGTTGGAGAAATCATTAGGAAAAAGTCAGTTGTCAAAGGGAGTCAGAGAGGGAGGGAAAACAAGTTAAATTACATTTCTTAGGGCTAGATCATGGAAAGTTACATTATCGGATTAATGCAGAATGTGTCTTGGACATTACTGGGGAAAAAGTGTCATATCATCAACAGGATGCAAAAGGCATGCAGAAAGAAATCTGGCTATCAGTCTTCAGGAAGCAGTGGGTCCTTTCCCAGTATTTATTAGTACAGCCTTTGTTTTTAGTGCCCATATTAGGATCTGCACGATCCATTATTTGAAAAACATTAATGCGTATCAAAGTTTCAACTGAAGACAAAGCCAATTTTTTCATCATGACCAATATGAGCACAGCAGGAAGCAAAAGGGGTGAGTTCCAAAGCCAGACCCGCTCCATCTGTCCGTCCATCCATCCATCCATCCATCCATCCATCCATCCATCCATCCATCCATCCATCCATCCATCCATCCATCTACCCACCTTCTTAAAAAGAGGGAGTCAGGTTCTGCTAACTGTAGCTGCAGCAGTTTTGCAATGGTTTCTTAGGCAATTGTGTTTTCAGCTAGGTATTTTCCCAGGATTTCCAGGATAAAGGTGCTAGGAATTCTGATACATCAGCCCTAGGCCTGAGTCTGTCCTGTGCAGTTTCAGGTCTCCTTCACCCCACTGCAACAGCTCTCAACAGGCAATGCAAATTTTCACCTGAACATTAGGTCCTACCCTAGGCTTACCATTCTTGACCTGTCCACACACACCATGTGACTCTATCACTGCCCCTCCCTCTGAGCCCTTCCAATCCCATTCCCCATGCTTCTGTCCTGGTTTTCATCCTGCATCTCTGACTTTATTTTTGTGAGGCCTCTTCTCCTTTCTCCTGATGTGCAAATCAATGTCCTTAGCTCACCCGGTCTAGTTCTACATTCCTTAATTAGACAAATTCTGCAGCTTTTCTTCCTCAAGATCTGAGATCTGTTCTTTTTCCTTTTGGTTTCCCTGCTAAAGCTCTTTTCCTGCCTTCTTTCTGGCAATTCTTCTGATGTCCTGGCCTCTGTTTTCCATCTCTGATAAAACCAAGTCTGAGGCACAAATGGCTCCATTCAAACACACCCTGTGTCTAAAATACATATTTCTATCAGCTAGAAATAGATAGTTGTCACTGTGGTAGTTAATCACTATCAGAACACCCTTCTTCTTTTCCTGCACCCCTTCAGGATTTATGTTGAGATACAAATTTTCTGAAGGAATCCTCCTTTTGTCTCCATGTTGCAAACACTCTCACAAGCACAGGCATCATCAGAGGAACAGTGCCTGGGGTGGCTGGTGGAGAAAACTGAAATGATGCTCCCTCTCTGCCCTGCTCCCCACAGCCCCAGGAGTGGCTCCTGCTGCCCAGGGAGCTCCTCAGCCCCCACGAGATCACCTCTGCACTGCTGCAGTGTCAGCAGCACGGCACTCACACCGCAAAAGCAAAGATTAAATTCTGGGCAAAAGATTCAATTCTTCCTTCTTGGGGCTTGGGGTTACAGTTTGTGGCTAAATACCTGCCCTGCTAAAAACACAGGAGTGTCCAAGCCAGAGAAGGGCTGCTGCATTCCCCCCCCTCACTGTCACACATGGCATTTGCCAATTTTGGGCACCTCAGCTATGGAAGAAGGTGTGTAGTATCCTAAGTCAGGGAAAAGTCTCCTGGCTCTCAACTTCCTTCAGAACCTTGATTTGCTTAATTTTTAAAAGCAAAGGAAATATTTGAAATCCCTCAGAAACTGAACATTATGTGAACCCAGTGCAGCCATAAGCATGTTGTAAGGTAATAATTGCATCTCATATTCTCCTCAAGCACCTCCAGTGGCCAATCCCCCCTAAGTTGAGTGTTTAATGGGAATGACATGGCTCTGGAGCCACCCCTCTGTCTCCAGAGACAGTCTACATAGATATCTAATCATGAGAAGGTTGAAGTTAGTTGAGAAGGAGCAGCCAGCAGACAAGGAGGGTTGGTTAAACTGCATCAGTAAAAATTGGTTTTCTTTTTGACTCCAAAGGCTCTGTCAGTTCTCCCCCTTGCTCAGTGTCCGACAAGGCCCTCAGATCCCACCCATTCTCTGGCCCCTGAGCTACCACACAAGGTTAAGGAGAGAAGTTGCCTGCTTAAAACCAGCTGGCCTAAAGAAACCCAGCTGTTTTTCTCTTAAAAGCCTCAGTGCCCTCCTATCCATTCTGTGGCTTTACAGGGACATTACAGCTCGTGGCAATGAATGGGGAGCTGCCCTCCCAGCAGCAGTAGCCACCACAGCTCTCATGTGGCTGGCTGATGGCAAGACAAGGTGCCACCTTAGTGTGTGAGTAAAAACCTCTCTGCTCCACCAGCACCTCACCAGGCTCCACCCAGGGGGCCTTCCTGCTCAGTTTGCTGTTCCCTTGGGCTGCTTCCCATCACAAGTCCACCTACCCCAATTTCTCTGCTCCCCAGCTACTAAACAAGGTGACCTACACTTGCTGTTAGGATTTTGGAGTCAGACAAGGGGGGGAATGAGACTGGCAGATCATTATCTGGACCACTGTCCTCATTAACACCTAACAACCTTCTTCCTTCTGTTATCTCACTGCCTGCCCTCTTACAGATCCTTTGTCCTCTCCTTAACCCACAACAAAAACAACACCAATGTCACCCCCATGTGGCTTTGGTGTCCCACAGCTGGACACTATTTCTTGTTCAGGTAGATCTCACTCCCTTTGTACTTTACTGAGAGGCAGTGAGTTAAAACTTGAAAATTCAGAGCCATCATTAGGTGTTTGCAGTTGGGCCCTTAGGGACAGGAGATGAATCTGTTAGCCCCTCTTGATGCCTGTGGCCAGAAGCTCTTGAATGTGTGCTTCTATCTCCTACCTTTTATATTTAAAAAATGCCAGCTGATGCTCACCTCAACTTTACACAAAATCTGCCCTGGACAAACAGCACCATCTGCACCTCAAATCCAACCAATGCATCCCTGAGCTGAGGGGCAGGACACGAGCAGGGCCTTACAGGTGAGCAGAGCTCCTGCTGGCCAGCCAGCCCAGCTCCTGGGATCACTTCCCTCCCACTTCTGAGGGCTCTTCAGCATCCTTGGCTGCAACTGCTTTCCAAAGAGGGCCAAGAGTCAGGAAAGAGCCTTGCAGCCCTTCCTTGGAATGTGGGAGGGGACAGTGATTCTGGCTGTTCAGCTGAAAGCAAGGGAAACACCTCAGGAAAGGAAACAGATGGTATTATTAAAACTGTTTACATTCATCTTTGTACCTTGCTGTTACCATTAGAACTCCCAAATGAGCAGCACTAGAAGCAGTGACTGTGATCAAGAAAGGATTGCAGCAGCAGGGGCTGTGGGTTTAGATGCTCCTGACCAAGCCCCTGCAGACTCCTTCTTGCCAGGTGATCTAAAGAAGCCCTGTTTGCACAAGAGCCCAAAGAGAGCAGCCCTGGGGGACAGGCACAGTGACCAGAGGTGGGCACAGCTGGCCCCACACCTCCCCTCCCCTCCTGCTGCAGCCCAGCAGCCCAAGGGAAAGGGGAACTGGGGGGAGGCACGTCCAGCCCTTCCTGCAGCCCCTCTGACCTGACCCTGCTGCCCTCCCTGCACCCCAAGGGTGAGTGGCCATCCAGAGGTGCCCGTGTTTGTCCCCTCTGCTGGTCCCCACACGCCCTGGGACACGGCAGGCTGGGCCTGGGACCTGGCCTGGGACCAGCCTTGTGCTGCTGGCACATCCCAGCTGATGCAAGGCCAGCCCACCCACACTGCCATTCCTGCAGCTCACACGCCTTCTTAAAATGTATCTGCAGCTCAGGAGTAACCCAAGGGTCACTGCTGGAAAAGCACCTCCAGAATTACTCTTCAGCCAAAAACCTTTCGAGAAAGTTCTGCATGAAACACAACCAATTACACATTTTGGTGAAAAACCCCACCAAAACACAGTTTTGTTGAAACAAAAACATTAATGATGGCCATATTTGGTGTGATGAAGTTCTCCCACTGCAAAGATTTGACATGGCTCCAAATAAGTCACTTTTTTAAGTCCTAGGTTTTTCCATTCCACTGGGAATTTTTCTCTAAGGGCAGATTTTAAGTTTGGTGTTTCTGTTATATCTCCTTTTAAATTTATCTTATTTTGTTTTTCTGATGACTTTCTTTCCCTGAATGATGCAGTGAATTATGAATGGAAAATTATTCAAATATCCTGGCTCAACAATTTAGGTAAAAATAGACTCTGAGGACTAAATAGTTCAGTATCTCCAACAATCTCTGACATTTCCAACAGTAAACTCTTTATTCTTAAGTTTTTTCACAATTTTTGAGTTAAGATTTCAAATGTGAGACATTTTAAAACTGTGTTATTTCTCCTGGAGGCAGAGTGCAGCAAAATATTAAAAAAATCTTACTCTTGATATTTGATTGTTGCATTTACTCACCAGTTGAAATGTGGTGCTCGTTTGTATCCATAATTACCCTGGCACTGCCCACATGCAGGATGTTATTTAATTCCACACAGACACTGCCTGTGCTTTTTGTTTTACTGATGAGAAACTCAACTGCATTTGTTTCTTCTGTGCAATTTCAGCAGAATGTATTCTGACAGGAGGCTGTGAGTGGCCACTGCACCATTTGTAATCAAAGGGGGGCTGCAAGCTCTCCAGGGAATTTCTGTTCAGCAGAGCTCCCTTTCCCTTATCACATGCCATGGAAATGTTTGTTTTGCTAACACCAGCACCACTGATATTTTCAGTGGTCAGTGCTGCCATATTGCAACAGCAACACCGGGCTGGGACTGGGGCCCCTTCCTCACTCCTCCCCTCCTTCTCTAAATCTGCTAAAGCTACAAATACTTATTTGTCTTCCTGCAAATATCTGACCCATGTGCCTTAGGATACTTTTAAATAGAGGATTTGGGGCTTTTAAGCCTGCATCAGACAACAAATATGCATAATGTCAGCGACCTCAATTTAGCTTCCAAAATAGCACATAGAGGACTCCCAGATTAAGGGTACAGAGAGCAAGAAGGCTGCTGTTCCTCTGCTTTTCATTTGCAGAGCTGACTTAATTAGAAAGCCATTCTGGAGGGATACAGCATTAAAAGACATATGAGTAGCAAGAACTGTTAAAAGCAGATGGAGGCTCAGTAACAGGCAGGGTGAAATTGAGGAACAGAGCTCAGGGATCAAGTGATTTATAGGCAGCAATTTTTGTTTAATTGGAAACAGTAGGAGTTCCTTATTAAGGACCATGTTATTCCCTCCACTAAGCAGATTTCTGCTGGGAAGGCAGAGGAGTAACCACAGCTCAGATGTCCTCATGCCTCAGGGCCACAGTCCCTGTGCAGCACTGGCTGCAGACCTCTCTGCCCTGTCAGGATGGCCCCAAGGCAGCAGCTGGGGCAGCAGGTTCTTGGGAGCTGCCCAGGCCTGGGAAGGGAGTTCCCCCTGCAGGTGCAGAGGGCACCTGAAGGCTCCATCCCAGGGAAGTGCATTAAGGGACGTGCCAACCACGGTAACATTTGGCCTTAATGCACTTCAAGGGCAGCCCTGCTAACCCTGAGCTGGAACCAGCCAGGTAGGCAGGGTTTTCTCTCAGGAGATGTGGAGTCACCAAGGGGAGCCTGAGGGCACCAGGGAAACAGCAGCAGGAAATGCCTTCCTGCTGTCTGGAAAGCTCCCTGATGAGCCCTGTCCTCAGACAAGGTCATGTCTGCATTTCAAACAAAGGTTACTTTCCAGACAGGAGAGACAGCAGGCACACCAATTCCTGAGTCCTTCTCTGCCTCCCTGCCTGGAGGTGATGCTCCCCATGTCCTTCACACGAGGCCATCAGGCTGACCTGGCCACCCCCAGTGCCCCCCATGCTGCTCCCCTGAGAGCAGGGCTGCTGGCTCAGCTCCCCTCACACCCCCAGTGCCCCCCATGCTGCTCCCCTGAGAGCAGGGCTGCTGGCCCAGCTCCCCTCACACCCCCAGTGCCCCCATGCTGCTCCCTGAGAGCAGGGCTGCTGGTCAGCTCCCCTCAGCACCCCCAGTGCCACACTGCTCCCTGAGAGCAGGGCTGCTGGCTCAGTCCCCTCAGCACCCCCAGTGCCCACACTGCTCCCCTGAGAGCAGGGCTGCTGGCCCAGCTCCCCTTAGCACCCCCAGTGCCCACACTGCTCCCCTGAGAGCAGGGCTGCTGGCTCAGCTCCCCTCACACCCCCAGTGCCCCCCATGCTGCTCCCCTGAGAGCAGGGCTGCTGGCTCAGCTCTCCTCAGCACCCCCAGTGCCCCCCATGCTGCTCCCCTGAGAGCAGGGCTGCTGGCCCAGCTCCCCTCAGCACCCCCAGTGCCCCCCACACTGCTCCCCTGAGAGCAGGGCTGCTGGCTCAGCTCCCCTCACACCCCCAGTGCCCCCATGCTGCTCCCCTGAGAGCAGGGCTGCTGGCCCAGCTCCCCTTAGCACCCCCAGTGCCCCCCATGCTGCTCCCCTGAGAGCAGGGCTGCTGGCCCAGCTCCCCTCAGCACCCCCAGTGCCCCCCATGCTGCTCCCCTGAGAGCAGGGCTGCTGGCTCAGCTCCCCTCACACCCCCAGTGCCCACACTGCTCCCCTGAGAGCAGGGCTGCTGGCTCAGCTCCCCTCACACCCCCAGTGCCCACACTGCTCCCCTGAGAGCAGGGCTGCTGGCTCAGCTCCCCTCTGGCCCTCTGCCCCCCATGGCAGCAGGCTGCACAGCCCAGGCCCTGTCCTGGAGGAAAGCACCAGCAGGCACAGCAGAGGCCAGGCAGTGGGTGACAGAGCCCTGTTACCTGCCCTTGCACAGCCCTGCCCCTCCCTCCCCTGCCTGCTGAGGCACAGGTGATGTGCTCTGCCTCCCCCAGTGCCAAATGAATGAGTCCCTCTGATATCTGCTGTGCCAGGGCTCTGGATTTTTTTTTTCCTGGCTCCTGGATTTTCATGTTTATAAGGCAGCTCACATCCACCTTTGTGCAGTAAACCAGCATTTGCTCCAATAGCTGAATTAAAATAAATGTCTGGGTGGTGAGGTTGCCCATCAGTGCTGCCCAGGTTACAGACATACTGAACACACATTCAACTGTACAATGTCTCTGCTGAGACCTTCTGGGTCAGAGAAGGTCCTACAGCAAAAGCCTAAACTGCTGATCTTTTCCTACTGGCAATTGTATTATTAGCAGCAATTTCAGATCTCTTGCATTTTCTTTAAAGAAATGATTTAAAGAAATAGCTTGTACTGAGCTCTGTGGGAGGATTTTCTTCACAGTAACTCGTTTCCTGTTCCTTCAAAAGTCTGGCAGTTTATTCTCAGGCACAGCCCTGCTCTGTGCCTTGCAAGCTGCATACTTGGAATTACTCCTCTTTCTGGTGATTACCTCATGTAACAGTTTGCTTTTGTGGATAAAACGCTTTCTTAAGCTGTCAAGTGGCTCTTAGACAACACCACAAAAGCATGACCTATGTACCTCATAATGCATACGAATAAAAATAATTTCAGCTGGAATGAACAGGAAAAAATCCCCTTTCTATGGGCATTTGAAGGGTAGATTCTGAGATTCTGTTCTTTTTCATCATCCCTAGAGTAAGCTTCAGTGTAAGCAAAGGAGAATCTGCTCAGTTTCAGAGCAATAAATCCAGAGAAACTCCCCTGAAGTCTCATCTATCAGCAGATACTGCCCTTAGTTTATTGGGGTGGATCCAGGGTAAATTACTGGAGTGACAGAGCTCAAAGAGAGCGTCTTAGCTGGTCCTTTTTTAAAGTGCTGTCCATATTTTGGATACTGCAAGACAAACAAACAACAAAAAGAATCAGTGCAGCCATTGCCTTCTAATAAATGATGTTTTTCCACTTCCACAATGCCTCCAAGGCAGCCTGTAAACAGCACAGGCCTTCCAAGAGCAGCAGTATTGTAATCCTCATCTCAAGAGGTCATGGCAGTGCCTTGGAAACTCATTTTAAATGACATCTTGAGGTTACAACAGCAACAACATATTCCAGAAATATTCCAAACCCCGGGCAGAGCGAGCACTGGAGTCAGCAGCAGCACCATGGCTGCAGAGCAGGGTGTCCCCAGCAGCCATGGGATCTGCAGGCCACTCACTATTTACTGTGTCTGGCCCCAGAGTGAGAGATTCTGGCCATTTTGGAAAGAGGAGAGACAAGAAAAGAAAGTTCCAGGTGCTTAAGGCCTCCTGTGTGAGGGCTCAGGAGCTGCTGGAGTTCAGATCTGGAAAAAAAAGGGTGGAACCCACAGCAGAGCTCTTGGATTCTCACCTGAACTGAACTCTGGGCTCAGTTTATCAAAGCACTTGGCAGTCCCCCATACCCACGTTGCTAACAGGTAATGACAGTGCTGGCTGTGCCTGACTCTTGGCAGGACATCTCTAACAGAGCCCAGCAGAGCCACAGAAAATTCCCTCTGAGCCAGAGACTCCTCCTGCACTAGGAGAATGAAAAGGAAATAAATAATCCCTTTGTCTGTCTCTCCCCAGGGCATCCCTGTGCTCCTCGAAGCCAGGGGAGCAGCTCAGCCTGTGACTGAGGCTGGCACCTCCTTTCACTGCCATCCATCCCTGCTCTGCCCCGAGCCTCCAGGCTGCTCTGAGGACAGGAGCTGTGCATGTCCAGACAGCTCCTTCCTGAAGGTGCACACTCACTCCATCCCCATGGCCTGGAGCTTTGGAAGCAGCCACCATTAGCTCAGAAATAACCACACTGACAAAGCCTCTGCTGCACTCTGAAGGTTACCTTGCTCTCCATGCCAGTGGAGCTCTGCAAGATGGAGCCCCACTGAAAGGTCTGCTTGGAAAACTACTGAGCAGTCAGTCCATCCCCTAATTTCTTGTTAAAAATGAATGTTTCTAGACTGGAAAGCAAGCACACTGTGAATAAAGATCAAAGCCTTCAGAGTTTCTTTGAAAACCTTTTCAAGCAGTTGCAGTTCTATAATCCCTTGTAACAGTGAAGGCTATTCCAAAATATTTCCTAACTCATCAACAACACGAATCTGGCTTCCTTTTTGCTATCAGCAGAGACTTTTGGACTGGCTCTCCCCAAATAATGAGCCAAGTTAGTGACAGACCCAGTGAACATAACAGGCTAATGAAAAAATCCATCCAGAACCTGGCAGAAGTCTAGCAGTGGAGACAGAGCCACTGTCCCTCCTGTTCCATCCTCCAGAAAGGATGGCTCAGTGTTTTGGTCCTTGTACTCCCAAGTGCCAGGGAAGTTCTGAGCTGGGTTTAACCATGACAAACAGCTGGGGCTGGGTTCAAACTTCTGTGTGCTGTCTATGTTCCTTATTAGCTACTGGCCATCAAATGGAGATGGATCATTGCTGCTGGGCACTGGGGCTGGTGAGCTGAGGGCTGCTCTGTGTTTACATACTGTGATTATCTTCACATCCCTCTGCTTCCACCAGGAGTCCATCCATAGATCCACACTGCTCATCTCTTCATGCTGCACTACACAACACACTTGGCTTTGTTGTTTAACTTGAGAAGCAAAATTAGTGCAGAATTTTAACTGCAACTATTAAAAACTTGAGAGCTTAATGTAAGAGCAACACTGCCCAGTGGTTCAGCCTAATTAAAAATAGCCTGAAGGTTTTTACTTCCTGATACTACAATGAGCTTTAAAGGAAAAAACCCTCCTCTTGCTGTCTGTGCTGCTGTTACTGGATTAAGCAGTACTATGCACTAGGAGCATGACTGAGCCATCCTCATGATTAAGTTCAAGGGATTAATATTTCAGTTCAGTTGTTTTCCATTTAAACATTTTCTCCAAAGTTCATATCAACGCTGACTGCTGCAAGCTTAGACAACTCTCTAATTACCCATCAAGTTTAAATGACCCATGCAGAAAACTTTATTTCAGTGATGTTCAGCAAGCACCCCACAATGCAAAAATTGACAAATAAGGTAATTTCATCAAGCCAGATCAACAGGACAGAGCTGCCCAGAGCAGCCTGAACTCCTGCCTGGTACAGCACATACCCAAAGCTCACTCCAGTCCACAGGCAGAGACTGGCTTTAATGGGCTTTGGATCTGCCATTTGGATCTACAGCCACACAAGCACAGGTGCAAACAGAGCAGATCAAGTGAAGGAACTGCTGGCACCAAAGGGCATGAAATGCTTGCTCCTGACCCAGCAGGGATCTGGGGTAATTGCAATCTGCCTCTCAAAGGAGAGGTGCAAAAGCTCAGGTGTTGCAGTGGCTCAGGGTTTGCACCTGAACATCACTCCTTTTTCCAATTGAAGCAAACTGCAAAGGGTGAAGGGACCAGGAAAAGGGACCAGGTTGCTGCTTAAAATCCAAGCCTGCTCCAACAGCCAAGAGATAACAAGATAACTTCTCCCACAGAGAAGGGCAGATGCCTTTCTCACCTGCAGACCTTGCTCCCTCTGGGTACACCCCCACCTGGGTCTCCCTGCAGCACCTGAGCTCCTGGGGAAGGGAAACTGCTGCTGAGGGTGCTTCTCCCTCCTGATGCTCCTGGGTGAGGAACTGCCACCCTGCTCATGCTGCAGCCTCACAGCCTGGTCTCAGGTGTGGTGGGATAAGTCCAGTGAGGAGCTGTGACAGAAATGTGTCACAGGGCCTGTGTGTGAGGCTGTGCCATGGGACACTTCCCCTGGCTCTGGAAGTGCTCTTGAACACAGCTCTTAAAGAGATTGCCACTGAGCTCAGCTCAGACCTTGCTGTTGCCAGGAGAAGGGACACACTCGTTCCTTAGGAGCCAGCAGGGGCAGGAGGATAAGGGACAGCACAGCTTTAAAGCCCCTGAGGATCAGTTCCCCTGGTGCCTCCTGTCCCCACTGAGCCCAGTGGGCACGGGAAGGTCCCTCTGGGCCTCCCCACCCCCACTGAAGGAACCCTGAGCTCCTCACTGACCTCACTGTGAGCTGGAGCTGCTCCTTCTCTCCTCCTGAGCTTAGCACAGTTCATCAAAGCTCAGTTCACCACAGGGTCAAGCCTGAGCTGAGATGAAGCTCATGGAACTTCACTAAGCCCTTTGCTTCTTTTTCCACTGAGAGGGATGCCATCAAAATGCCTAACATGATCCCCCTAGAGCTCCACTTTGGTTTTAATCTGATTTCATTTCTGTGTATCACTATTGGTAGCTTCTCTCTTGGAAAGGTTTTGCACCATGCAAAACCTTATTTAAGAAAAAAAAAAAACACTGGCAGTAGAACAAAACTTCTTTTCATTACAAGAACTCATCTTTTTAATGCTCTATCAGTGCTTTATTATTATTTTGGTACTTGACATCTTCCAAAAGCATTAAAAAGTTCTTGAGAGGTCTTACAGCTTTACAGTGTATTCTCTGATGCCAATTCTGATCACAATCTAGCTGAAGATAAGTTTAATGAACACTAGAAAAATAAAGGCCTTTCATGAGTGATCAAGTGATTTGAAGAAGCAAAAGGGTACTTTAAGAACACGTGTTTCTTCCTTTAGAGCCCTATTTTAAAACTGTGCAGAGGGCACATCTCTGCAACAGAAATTCCTCTGGAACTTGGGGAGTATTTATTTCAAATGACAGTAGAAAGTATGAGAAATGAATGAGATTATTAACTCGCAAAAACAACTTTTAGAACAATGACTATAAAATGCCATCTCTTCCCCATCTTGTGGAAATATGTTTAGCATTAGAGAAATACAGACAAACACTAGATTTAGTGATGGTGAGTGAATAATAAAGTCATCTGCTCCTCTAAATAACAGTGAAAAGGTTATTCTGAATTAGTCACAGAAGTTATTCCTAAAAAATTCTTATCACTTCTGTTATTTAAACTTTCTTACATATCAATTAGTTTGAAATAATAAGTCTTTAGGCTATCTATTAATTGCAGCACTGTCGGCACGATCTGTGTTTAAAATTACACACTGAAAATTAAGCTGAAGCACCAAGCTGTCTTGGCTAACAAAAAAGATTTCCTCAGCCCTTTGGATAGAGCAGGAGAGAGAATGGGGGCACAGAATCCACAGGAGAACTCAGATTCCTGAGTTACAGCTCCCTCCTGCCACAGGCTGCGCAGGGCACAGGGTGAGAGCCCCGAGGGGCTGCAGGGCTGCGTTCCTTGCACATTCCCCACTGCATTCCCTGCACATTTCCCACTGCATTCCCTGCACATTCCCCACTGTGTTCCCTGCACATTCCCCACTGCATTCCCTGCACATTCCCCATTGCTTTCCCTGCACATTTCCCATTGCTTTCCCTGCACATTCCCCATTGCTTTCCCTGTGCATTTCCCACTGCATTCCCTGCACATTTCCCACTGCATTCCCTGCACATTCCCCACTGCGTTCCCTGCACATTTCCCACTGCATTCCCTGCACATTCCCCACTGCGTTCCCTGCACATTTCCCACTGCATTCCCTGCACATTCCCCATTGCTTTCCCTGCACATTCCCCATTGCTTTCCCTGCGCATTCCCCATTGCTTTCCCTGCACATTCCCCAGTGCTTTCCCTGCACATTCCCCATTGCTTTCCCTGCGCATTCCCCAGTGCTTTCCCTGCACATTCCCCACTGCTTTCCCTGCACATTTCCCATTGCTTTCCCTGCACATTCCCCATTGCTTTCCCTGTGCATTTCCCACTGCATTCCCTGCACATTCCCCACTGCGTTCCCTGCACATTTCCCACTGCATTCCCTGCACATTTCCCACTGCATTCCCTGCACATTTCCCACTGCATTCCCTGCACATTCCCCATTGCTTTCCCTGCGCATTCCCCATTGCTTTCCCTGCACATTCCCCATTGCTTTCCCTGCACATTCCCCATTGCTTTCCCTGCGCATTCCCCATTGCTTTCCCTGCACATTCCCCACTGCTTTCCCTGCACATTTCCCATTGCTTTCCCTGCACATTCCCCATTGCTTTCCCTGTGCATTTCCCACTGCATTCCCTGCACATTCCCCACTGCGTTCCCTGCACATTCCCCATTGCTTTCCCTGCACATTTCCCACTGCGTTCCCTGCACATTCCCCACTGCATTCCCTGCACATTCCCCATTGCTCTCCCTGCCCCTTTTCCCAGCCATTTCCCCACTGTTTTCCCTGCATATTTCCCAGCCATTCCCCATTGCTTTCCCTGCACATTCCCCATTGCTTTCCCTGCACATTCCCCACTGCGTTCCCTGCACATTCCCCACTGCATTCCCTGCACATTCCCCATTGCTTTCCCTGCATTCCCCACTGCATTCCCTGCACATTCCCCATTGCTTTCCCTGCACATTTCCCATTGCTTTCCCTGCACATTCCCCATTGCTTTCCCTGCACATTTCCCACTGCGTTCCCTGCACATTCCCCACTGCATTCCCTGCACATTCCCCATTGCTCTCCCTGCCCCTTTTCCCAGCCATTCCCCACTGCATTCTCTGCACATTCCCCATTGTCTTCCCTGCACATTCCCCATTGCTTTCCCTGCCCCTTTTCCCAGCCATTTCCCCACTGTTTTCCCTGCATATTTCCCAGCCATTCCCCATTGCTTTCCCTGCACATTCCCCAGTCCATTTTCCCACTGCCTGCCATGGCTGCTCCCAGGACTGAGGCAAAGGAAAGGCAGCCCCACTCAGCAGAGGAGGAGAGCTGCTCCAGGACATTTTGCACAGGGCAATGCCAAACCCCGTGGATGGGGGATTTAAAGGGTGAAGGCACTCCTTCAGAAGGCAGGGGAGGCTGTTTGCAGAGGAATATCTGCTCCATACACCAGGAGAAGACACCAATTTTAATTTCCCCTGCTGTTATGGCTCGAGGCTCTCCAAGAAGCCTCCAACCCAGGCTTTTAAGTCTTCCTGTCTCTGCAGAGCAGATCTAAGGACAGCTGAACTCCTCTTGTCTGCTCTTATTTGGCTTCACAGAGAGACTGAAGCTACACTTTGGCACTTGTCCCATTCCCTCTGGGCCGGTTCCTGCTGGCACCTGTCACAGGCACAGCAGGGACTGCACAGCAGCACTGACCAGCAAGGGAGTTTAAAAGTGCAGCCATTCCCTGGCAGGTGTTATCTTCCCTAATCCTCTGGGCCTGCAGTGCAGAGGATTCAGAGAGCTGCTCCAGAAATCTTGGGAATGGCATCTTCCTGCCACAGGAATCAGAATAAAAGCAGCTGGAGTGTTGTGATGGATGGAGCCACACCTGGGAGAGAAACTTCCTTAAATCAGACCAGCCACTGCAGCTCACTGCCTGTCAGCCTCTGCCTGCTCCTCCTGCAGGTCCCTGGCTCCTGCACCCATGGTTATTGTACTTTCAAACAAGGACAGGCAGGGCAGCCTCCTACTCCTATTAATGAGCTGCAGGGAGGACACGAGGGTTAGTCCTGAGTCAGTGCTCTTGTGACAGGTCTGTGTGCCCGTGGATGCACAGACACACAGAAAAAGGGAAGACATCTGAATATTTCTAAGTACATCCACATAATTGCTCCACTGTCATAAACATGGGGTTTGGTGGAAAAAAAATCATGTTACTGAAATATTCATACAAAAGATGCAGTTTGTTCAGGGAGGACAGGTACAAAGAGATCTTTGGTGAGATATTTATCAAAGATCTGTATTTTTTTTCTGATCTCCAGCACACTCTGGAGAGGGATGTGCTCAGGGTGTCTGGGCAATGACAGAACTGGACACAAAAGCACTCTGTGGGCACTCTGACAGATGACTGGTGGTGAAGCTTTGCTTATCTGCCCAGAAAACTTTTCTAAAGGGATTTCAGAAAGGCACAGAATATTTCAACTTCTGAGCAGGCAACATCCATACTGACAGTATGTCCTCCCTCCTGGTGACTGGATGGGAAAACAGACACCTCTTCCCAGGAGGATGTGGGCCTGTGAGCAGGCTTACTGCTTTTCCCCATGAAATCAATCCCTGCAGGAGCCAACAGAGAGGACCCTGGCCCATGTAAATCCTCAAACATGGCTTGATCCCTGAATTAAATCTGCTTAAGAGTTGCACCCATTACATGGCAGCTGATATTACAAGAAATTAACTCCAGTCTTAGAAAAGAGATCACTTCAAAAGTGAAAAAGCTAAGCAATCATTTAAAAATTGGAATTCATTTTCAACCAATTAGTATTTTCAAGTGGGAGCTGCAGTAGTGCCTGTCTGAATACAAATGGGAATGAAGGGTTCTCCAGGCCAGGAGGAGGCAGGAACACTGCCACAGAACTGGGAGAAGTCACTGCAGAATTGATTCCCTTATGGCATGGACAGCAGCAGCCCCTGCTTGGAATTCCAATGATCCCCTGACAGACAGACTGACAGTGAGGGATCCCTCCCAGCAGCTCCTGCAGTTCCCAGGCTGCTCTGCCCACCTCCAGCAGCACCCAAGCTGTGTGGTGTGGATTACTGAAATAACAGGGAAACATTTAATTGCTGCATGTCAATCCCATCAGGAATACTGATTTCTGAAACTTGACCTCTGCTCTGCAAACTGAACCTGCAACATTTTCAGCAGCAAGGAGCATTTTGAGAGCAGAAATACTCCAGTGAGATCTCACAGACCCTGCAGAACAAAGCTGATCCCAACAGGCACTTCTGCATTCACTAAGAGGAATTCTCTCAAGGAGGAGCCCAGAGAGGGGCTGTAAGCTGTTTCTAGAAATGCTAACCTTCAGCAGCAGCAGGCTGTGAAATAATCTGCCCTATAAGCTCCACACCAAATGTTTTATTCAGGCATGAACACCTCCTTAGTGAAAATAAAGCTGTCAAGAGAAGAGGCAGCACAGTGCAGCACCATCCCCAGAGGCTGGGCAGAGCTGAACCTGGAGGCTGAAGTTGAACTCAATTCTGGATGTGTGCAGCAGCTACCAAAAGACTTTTCAGAAGATTCCAGGTTTAGGAAAAAGCCCAGCTTGATCCTAGACAGCACCTGCATATGGCTGAAGCCTCACTGAAAAAATCCCTGGTGCACTTTAGTGTCCATTTGAAACACAGCTGAAACGCTGAGAAGAGTGTGGCAGCAGCTTTTAGGTTCTGCTTTTTAGACTTCCTAAAAGCCATTCCTATCCAGCAAAAAAATAAATCTCTGTGCAAAAGCACAAAATAAAAACAAAGGCTGCAGGTTCAGACCAGGCTTGTAAATCTACATTATTTCTTTTTGTTTCAAAATTTTATCTACTGCTGATAAACAAAATTGTGAACTGGGAGTTCTTCCTGTAGCTCTCCAACACTTAGTCACTAGAGGATTCAAACAGCTCCTGAATGAAGCTGTAATTTAGGTAATTTCTCTAGATTTCTGCATAGCTGTCAGGGTGCCCTAGAAGGATTCTGTGCCTCTCCTGCACAGAGATATTCTCTAGGGTGATCAGTTTTGTTCAGCCCAAAGCCAGTGCTTTACTCCACCAGAGCAGGAGCTGAGATATTCCTCTCTGGCCTGCAGGAAACATTGACTCCCTTCTTCAGCCCTGCCTTCCCTCCCTCATCCTGGCACTCAGAGCATCCCAAAAGCCCTGAGCTGTGTATGTAACAGGGAGAGCTTGGAGCAGAAAGGGCTGAAGCAATGTTTGTGCTGGAGCTCCCTGCGTGCTCGCTGCCAGCCCCCTTTGCAGGTGTGCTGCACAGGGAGGGTGCCCTGAGGGACACTCCCCCCTGCACAGCTTCTCCTGGCCCTGTACACAGCCTCTGGGGCTGGAGCCCTGAGAGCAGGCTGGAGGAAGGAGGAGCTCCAGGGGTGTCATGAGGAGTTACTGTCACTGGAGGAGGTTTTTCCTGGGGTCTGCTTTCCTTTACCTGTGCAGGAGCCACTGGATTTGCCTGGGTTCCCAGCAGCCTCCCAAGATATCCTCACTCGACCCAGGCAGGTGATATGAGGCTGGCCTCATATATTTAAAATATAAGTGATGGATGACAAGAACAGAGTTAAAACAAGTTCTGCTTTTTTCAAATGTTCAGGGAGCTGTTTCAAGGGAGCTCATCTCTATTCCCATCCTCCTGCTTTTCAGGAAAGGAAGACAGCACATCCCTCAGGAACAGAAATCAATATTCTCCTGTCACTTAAACACAAACAACAAAGAAATCCCAGTCCCCTAGTGAGCAATTGCCAGTTTAATCTTGCCATCTTCAGTAAGTCACTCCTTTGAATGCTGTGGAGGTGCCAACATATTCATTATGGGCTCTGCTTTCTTTTGTCACAACCACTGTGCTCAGGAAATCCACATTTAGTTCCCTTGCCTGTGTCCAAGAGGAAAACAGCACTCATGAAACCAAGGCCCCACCTCACAGTTTTAATCTCTAACCCTGCCACAATGAGAGAACTAAACACAATACTTGCAATTGTGTTCTCTTTAACAAGCACTTGAGAAAAATGTTCAGTGCTTATGCAACAGTAAAAACCTTCCAATAAGCTGCAATGATGTGAGTCGACAGCTGAGGAACATGGTGGGGTCTGGTGAGCAGAGCAGCTGATTGACAGAAAGAGAAGCCTGGCAAATCAAATTTACAGCCACTTCACAAACCAAACTTAGCACTTGCCTCTCTGCAAAGCACAGGACTCAGTCTGTGTGGTGCAGGGCACAGATCAAATGTTGTTGTTGTTGTCTTACTGTAAAACTCCCCTGCCTCCTCTGAGAATTCCATGGGCAGCTCCTGGGGCTGGCTGGCTCCCTCCAGCACAGCACTGCCAGCCCACCCTTGGTGACACTCACTGGAGACACCTGGGGCCTGGTAAGGGCAGCCCTGTTGGTAACCCTTGGTAATTGGTGCAGCTGAACTCTTCAGGGGTGAGACTGCCTTCAGCACTCTCTCTTATTCTTCTGCAATCCATGCTCCCACAATCTAACACCCAGGGCTGGTTCCCTCTTCCTTGCCAGTGCATGTCCGCAGAAAGGGATGTGATCAGTACTTAAAAACCCAAACAACAGCCCCAGGCAGGCTGAGAGAACAAACACAGCCTCACTGAGAGCCATGGCAGTTCTCTCCAAACAAGCAAAGCATATCAAAGCAACCCAGGAGAAAGCAGTAGGAGTGAAATAGTAAATACAAATACAGAGCAAGCAGGATTCCCTGATTTAGTGACAAAGTTGTGGCTGATTGCCACCCCCTTGAAGTGAAAGCCCCAGCCCTCCTGGCATGGCTGTGTCTGCAGGAGGATGCAGGAAGTTTACTTACACATAATCATGTCTCCTGATGAACACACCTGAAATAATACTTCATTCCATCCCCACCTTGTCATCATTAGCCCTTCCATAAAGCAAGGAAGAAAACCCCCTTACTTTAATCTGCTTTCATCTTTCTTCCAGGCTTTGCCTGCTTTTCCTCCATTGTCTTCTGTTCTCTTCTTCCTCCCTGAGAAATTCACCCTCTTACCTTTCAGCCTTCCCTTTTAGGCTTCACTAATCCTGTTTTACTGATCCCCATTCATCAGTTCTTTCTCTCTGTCCCCCAGTTCTTCCTCCTGCTGTGATGCCCTGGTTAATCCCATCTTTATCCCATACTCTGGTGTCCCAGATGACAAATCCCTAATTGATCTACTTGGTAAGCTTCATCTTCAGAGGTACCCAGAATTCCTACTTCAACACCTTTCCCCACCTCCCACTTCTACATTCAAATGCTCTCCATTCCTACCCCACATCAATCAATCAATCAATCAATCAATCAATCAATCAATCAATCAATCAATCAATCTCCTTTGCCTCTTCAGAGGGAAACTGCACAGTGCCTGGTGTTCTGATCTGACAGTACTGCAGCTACTGTGAGCAGAGAACAGAGGCGATTCCCATGAGCCAAGGGCTGTGCAGGGAAGCTGGGACACTCATGCTGTCCCACAGAGCCCCTGCTGGCTGCACTGAGGGGGCAGAAGCAGCAATCCATAGAACAGGCACGGGGAGATGATGGGGTGGGTATGACCCGAGAAGGCACAAATCGCTCGCACGCTCTCCAGGGATGTCATGGTCAGTGTTATGCAGCTAGCAGGTAATAATCAGGGCTGGAATTGCTCAAAGGCTTCAGAAAAACCACCAGGCAGTTCATTGTGGATGATCCTGACTTGGTTTTGACATGTAAAATGAAAACAACATCAGCATTACTGGATAAAAAGGGGAATTTTTCACTCACTTTCACTATAGTCTCATATTCCATTTCTACTTCTGTTTTTCCTCTACTTCTTGTTCTTCTATGCTCTTTAAAACAAAACCAAGGATCATTTCAATTTGAGGTGATTAACAATTACTCTAAGCTGAAATGACATAATTCTGTGCATTACAGTACAGCAACATCTCTTTAATCTATGCACTTAATGAAAAACAAAAGATTACTTCATGCTCTGTGTGCTGGCTCATTAATATTTGACTAGGTACACATTAGTCAGAGAAACAGTCTATTTATCACAACCTGTCACTCCATGCTACAAGAGGAGTATTCCAATATTCCAGCTGTGCTTGAGGGAGATCCAGCTTTAGCTGAAGCTGCAGCTTATGCAGGTTGCAAGAAGTGTCACTGTTTTCTGGGAGAGGGAAGGAAGTGTGCGTGGAGGGGGAACGAGCATCAGCCATGCAGCTGAAGTGTGTGCTGGAAGAGACACCCCTGGGTTAGCCTGTGATCCTGCCTGATGCCATGAACTCAGGGCAGTTGGCATGGCAAACCCCCAGGGATGTCCCCAGGTGCTTACAGGAGGGGGGCTGCTCCAGCCCCTTCCCCTGGAGTCAGTCTGGCAGGAAATGGTGGGACATGCTGCTCATGGAGCTGTGCCCACAGCTCTCACCTTCACCCTGAGCTGCTCCTTATCTCTGGAGCTCAACCTTGGCTTTGGCAGCTCAAGGAGCTCCAGGACTGCCATTGTCCCAAAGGCCCTGGACTGTCCCAAAGGCCCTGGAGAGCTCCGGGACTGTCAGACTGTCCCAAAGGCCCTGGAGAGCTCCAGGACTGTCAGACTGTCCCAAGGCCCCTGATTCCTGAGGCTGGAACTGTCCTCAAAGCCGGAGGCTCCAGGACTGTCAGACTGTCCCAAAGCCTGGAGAGCTCCAGGGACTGTCAGACTGTCCCAAAGGCCTGGAGAGCTCCGGACTGTCAGACTGTCCCAAAGGCCCTGGAGAGCTCTGGGACTGTCAGACTGTCCCAAAGGCCCTGGAGAGCTCCAGGACTGTCAGACTGTCCCAAAGGCCCTTTTGATTTGACTCACTGCATCCTGCACCACTCTGAGCACCCTGAACTCAAACTCTCTGTCTTGGAGAGATCCAAGGTCTGGAGCAGAGAATTCCTGAAGGTAATCCAGCAGCAACCAGAAAGACACAAGTTTGTGTTCCTTAGTTCTTGCAGTTACTAGAAGATGGCTATGAAATTATAGCCAGGGAGTGAAAAACTGGGTGACCTTTTGGTTGTTGCTAAGTGCAGTCCTTAAATATCACTGCCCTGCCAATTGCAAGTGGCTGCAGCATGTTCCCTTCTCTGTTGAGTTAAATTATTGTGGAAACTGTCTTGTCTCACTCTAAAATCACTGTTACTTCAGCAATAAGTGATTTACTGCTCCATGTGGGAGCCAGGGCAGGAGTCTATCACTGAACTTGGTTCTGCTTGCAGAAATTAAATCACAGCTCAGTCATGACAGGGCTGGTGCCACCAAAGTCTTGACTTCCCACATCATATACTTTATACTTTATACTTGATCCTGTGTTCTGGACACTTTTGTGTCTGCACTATCCAGCAGCCAGAGCTGCAGTGGCACCCCCTGTCACACACAGGGGACACACAGGTGACAGCCAGCCATGGAACAACTGCATGTGAGCCCACTGAGGTCACCTGTGCTTTGGCTTAGGTGTCAGGTTTGTTAGGAATGAAACTGAAGATGGAAACCTTTAAAAAGAAATACAAACAGACAATAACACAAAATAAAGCTTCTCATTTAAAAAAGATGAAATAGCTTAGAAACCAAGGCAGTACTCTTAATATTTGTTACAAAACATTTCCTCTCAAAGCATTTTCTTAAACTGAATACAATTATTGAGTCACTTCCTTGGTAATGGGCAAAGAAGCAGAACAATATGTCTGAGCACTGTGTCCTCATTTTCCTTCCATGCAGATTCATAAATCCCTTCTAATTGAGTCACAATGCAGGCAGAAAATGCCATTAGCTAACAACTGGCTGGGTGTGACTGAAATGGGTGTAAGGGAACCTATGGCACCTTCTCATGCTGATTTGCAGCAAAAGAACGAAATGAATTTTGTTTCTGCTCTCCTTGCAGTCTTTGTCACTGTGGCAGCAGTGGGCTGTAAAGCTGTGGCGTGAGCACTGACACAAAGGGTGGCAGGGATCCGTGTGGGCCATAGGATGCTCAGGAAATGGGTGTGGCTGTGGCAGCTTGCACCGTCTTGACATGCAAAATGAACCTAGAATCTTAGCTGAGCAAGCAGAAGGTGACAGTTTGTAGCAGCAAAGAAGGTGAAGTGTAAAGTGAAATAAGAAAGCTACTTAATTTTGCACAGTTCCTTATCCCTCCTCCTGATGCACTTCATTTTCCTGCCCCTTTGATCTATGTACCTCACTGGTGCTGTGCTCCCACTGACAGACAAATCAGATAAAGCAACTCACAGAAAATGGGCAATTTTTACTAAATGACATGTAACTGCAGCACAAAACCATTTTGTTGCTGGGGGTGTTGGCCTAGTTACCTCAGTGAGGTTTGTAACTACTGAAAGCAGCTTAAGATTCAATTAAAAATTCCCTTAAAACCAGTCTTGGAAAACACTGCTAAGCATCCTCTTGCTAAATTTCTTAGTTTGTGCAACATGAATACTTTTCCTTTCTTCTGGCACCCTTTTTAGCCAGCCTCCCTGTTAAAGAGCACATTTTGCTTTGGGCAAAGGTCTGGGTACTTTGTGTGTTGTGCTCACACCCCAGGATCTGGGTGTGCAAGGGAGGCACACATCTGCCAATGTCCAGCCTTTACCTACCTGCAGGATGAACATCAGAAGTAAGTCAACATTTCAACAAAAAGCAGCATTCCAACTTGGAAACAACCCCCCTCTACTTAACCAAAGTGAGGAATTTCCCCTTGATTATTGACCAAAACACAGTCCATGGGAAGTAACAGAGATATCTGGGTAGCATGAGCTCCACAGGCAGAGGACACCAAGGTTACCAGACAGAACCTGCCAGCTGGGAGTAGGGCAGGCACCCCTCCAACCCTCTGTTTTCTGTTTTAGAATACAGTCTGTGCCCTTGCAGCCCTGGGATGCTCCTGATCCAAGAGATGCTGGTGCAGCAGACAAACATCAGATGTTACCACAGCCTTGCAGTGTAAGAGAGAGAAAGGCAGAGAGAAACACAGGGATTAAAACAAACACTGACTTTTTCAAGCTCTTTTCTGTTCTGATGGTCATGGCTGTACTTGCAAAATTGCCTGGTTTGAAAATGCCTGAGCAACTTCTTGATTGTGGTGTGAGCTGAACCTTTGTGCTTGTACAGACATTGCATCAAGCAGCTCTTGGTGAAATCTCTGACACAGGGGGAATAAAACACAGAAAATACACACACTTTCCCAAACCATAGAGCAGCCATATATCTGTTGCTTTTGTTAGAGCTGAGACAACATTTTAGGGAAGACACACACAGAAACCAGATGCAGAAGAACACTGATGACAAGGGGAAGTGATAAAACACTGTCTGCTATCCACAGTCACTGCCTACCTAATGCTGGTTTCCCAGAAGCTTTCTGGAGACACCACAAAGTCCAGAAATCAATCCAGTAAATGTTTAAGCTTTTTAAATATTGAAGCTGAATATAATCTGGTTTATCTGATGGTCCTGGGTGTGCAAAGGGCCACCAAAAAAGCTGCACTTTCTATTTCTGGTTTCTAAGCTGTCATGGAAAACTGGGTTGTGTTGTCAGGTATTGTGCCACTCCTGTAAAGAACTACTGCCATAATTAGCCAGGATTTCTCTTCTTGCTGGCACACAGAGTCTTGTCAGTGCCCACAATAAACTGTGCTGACCTAACACCTCCAGTCAGCTCTTGTTAACAGGACTGCTCTTCACAGTTATCCATTGATGACCCTTAGAAAGCACAATGAAGAAGTGTGTCTCAGGAGAAGGGAAAGCAAACAGTGCTTGTCCACAAGAGCTGCCTCACAGCACAGCCTTGAGTTCCCTCAGGCATTGCCACTCCTCCCAGCTGTGCACAGACTCACCTGTGCTGCTGCTGGCCCTGCCCCTGGCAGGCACCTGCAGGCTCTTCTGAGACCACAGCAGCACAAAGCAGCACTCAAGAGAGCAGGGAGGATTTGTAAGGGCAGTTTGAGGGGAAATGGAAATATTTCAGAAATGAAACCTTCCTGCCTAGAGCCTTCTCCTTTTCCTGCTCTCAGCAAGGCTGCAGCTGACTAAAGGATCCTTCTTCTCTGGGGGCAGCTCTTCTGAAACTCTGGCCAGCTGAAGGAGAAGCAAGCAGTGCTCACTGGCCACGAAGCTGGGGGAAAGCCCAACCCTCTGGAAAACAGCACATTCTCTCCAATGGACCAAGAAAAATTGTCTTGCTCTTTACAGGAGCAGCCCTGGCCTAAATTCCTAAGCCATGACTCCTTCTCAGACTTTGTTTCCAGCTGTGTTGTGTGTGTGTGTGGAGTTCCTCTGCACTACCATGTGTCAGATGTGCTTTAGGCTCTCTGTCTGTAGGGATCTACTGACAGAAGATATCAGATGTGCTTTAGGCTCTCTGTCTGTAGGGATCTACTGACAGAAGATATCAGATGTGCTTTAGGCTCTCTTTCTATAGGGATCTACTGACAGAAGATGTCAGATGTGCTTTAGGCTCTTTCTGTAGGATCTACTGACAGAAGATGAATGGGCAAACCAAGAGATCAGAAGAGCCAGGGGCAGGGGATGTGCTTTCCCAGGGCTGTCACCCACAGCAGGCTGGCACAAACAGACACTCAGGACAAAATCCACCTCGTGCCAGCTCACAAACAGCACAGAACACTTAAGGCAGCAACCTGTGTTTGTATTTTGCAAGCTGTGAGAGCCAGTTATGTTCTCATCTTCGCTGGACCAGAGGAGATCCTTCCCATGCCTGTCAGAGACAGCACAGGTCAGGTCTGTTCATCAATTGATCCCAGACTGACTGTGTGGCAGGCACAGGAGGAAATGCAGGAGGAAGAGCTTGGTCCTGGCTTTGATCTCACCCAGTGAGACAATAAAGAAAAATAAATTATTCAGATGAATTCTACTGCATGTCAGTGAAAATGGCTGGTTTAACAGCAGCATGTCTGCAGCCCACCCTGTGCAATTTCACCCTTCAGTTACACACAGAACCCAACTGCTGCAGCAACATCTTCAGATGCACTCCTGTTTCTCACCCTGGGCAAAGAACATTCCCTTCCTGCTTCATATTGACTATTTCAGATCCAACCTTTAAAGAAAATCCCCTGCAGTTATACAGCAGCTCCCTAAATGGCAGAAGATGAAGGCAGAATATGCATCTTTCAGCTCAAAACAAAACTCCCAAACCTCACTCCAGGGTCCAACAGAGCATCACTGAAATTCTGTCTGTACAAAACATTTTATTTATCACCTTTACCACCTGTGGCATAACATTTACTAACTTGCAAGATGGACAGAGATCAAGAGAATGGACTTCATGGCTCAGAAATGTATTTCCATTCATACAATGAGTGTTAGACAGAGAAAGTCCAGTCTGGGACTCTGACCATCTGCAGAACTGCATGAAATGCCAGTTACAGGTTCAGATTTTAATATATTAGAAATTGAAAGCAACAGCATGGGCTTGTCTTACAGACAAGCATGATGGCTTAGGCAATTTCAGGGCCTTCTCTGTATTAAACAGAGCAGATTGCACAGTTTCCTCTGCAATAAAAGGAGCTTTACTTCCTAAGAACATTCAAAAGCCAAATCCTTTCCCTAATGAAGTGTCAGATGAAAGAATCTTCTGCACAGACACATCAAGAAAATGCCATCTCCCAGAATTTCATTAAACATGAAATGACTGTGAATTAACAAACAAAAAATGTTGATTTTTTTAATGACAAATTGTTATTAGTTCCATTTACCAGCTAAGACAGAATACATTTGACAGTTAGTTCTTCAAAGGACTACATGGGGGAAATCCCTTCTGTCCTGATGCTCTGTGCTTTATGATAAGCTCATTTGTTTGTGTCTAAGAACAGATTTTCAGCTTCATTCCTTTCTGCAACCAAAGTTAGCCTCAGACAGATAATGGAGCTGCTGCTAACAAACCCAAGATGTCTGAACATCAATTTGCTGAATGGAAAATCCTGCTTATTTTGAACTAATTTAGTACAGCAGTACCTGCTTAAGATCAATTCGCAGCAGACTATTTCCTATTTATTGCTAATTAAAATCACAGATTTCCTGTTCCAAACTGCATATAAGCCTGAAAAATGAGCTCCAAGCCCGAGTGCTATTGACTCAGCTGGGGCATTAGATGTAGATTTTCCCCCCCATTCCAGGGTTTGCAAGAGCAGCTGCCCTCAGGCATGACAAAGCAGGCAGAGGGAGGTCAGGTGTGGGGGGCAAGAGCTGAGATTTGTCTTCTCCAGGCTGTGCAGTGCACAAGGCTCAGCTGTGCCTCCCAGGGCACACAGCCTGCAACTCTCCCTGGGCAGATGAAATCTGGGCCTTTCTGCCTCAGCTGCAGCCCTTTCCTGCCCTGGAGAGAAGAATACTGCAGCTGTGTGCCAAGGGGATATCTGCAGTGCCATCTGGGCTTAACCTCACCCACCCACACTCCTCTGCTCAGCTCCACACAAACAGTTCCCAACCGATTGTGCTGGCCACAAACAGGTCAATTCTTTCTCTTCTGGAACACAGGTCAGCCAGGAAAGCACACAAGCTTGGGAACAGCATGACAAATGGAAATCTTGGAGTGCTTCTGAGTGAAGGATGATCCCACCCAGTGCTTTCTGTGCACTGCCCGGGGCATTCCGGTCCCTGAGATCTGCGAGTGCCTGAACTGCTGAGTTCCCAGGAGAGCAGCACCTGCTGGGCTCCACTGGGATGGCACCAAACTTCCAGAGGGCACAGAGAAGGGCTGTGCCATCCCTGGCTCCCAAATCCACATTAATCCATCTGACACAAGATGCACTTCCAGCAGGAAAATGCCTATTAATAAATCTTTGCCTCATTCCCACATCAAAAGCCTAAAACCTGCTCAGGCTCATCCTGGGTGATTTAATAAAGCCCAGCAGCCTGGAGTGCATTTCCACCCAGAACTCTGAGTGCAGGACACCATGGCAAAAGTGACACTGAAAGGTAAAAGCTCTCCAGGAAGGAGCCCTGCAGACCTCCAGAGCTTTGGCCAGCCAGGTGCCACCAAATGCTTCTTTCCTGGCACCAAGTCCTCAGTGACACAGAGATACACCTCCTTCACAGTTTCACTTCACACCCCCAGCTAAGTCAGCTGCCTGAGCACTGCACATGGGGACAGTTTGGGACTCTAACCATTAACTGCTATGAAAAACAGCACTAATTTTTGTTATCCTTTGGTTTTCAATTTTTTGTAAGATGCCAAAGGTCATTCTGGAGGATCTGGTCTGGAGGTAACATTCAAAAGCAATTATTAGTGTCTGACTTTGTTACTAGCATTTGCTTGGACACCCCAAAAATACTTATTCAAACAGCTTTCCCAGACAGTCTTCTTTTAATTTCTTAGGTAGATTATTTTTTTAAAACAGTGCTTGGTGATAGCAATAGCTTGGCAATAAAAAAGGTGTATAATTAATGAAATAATTGTGTTGAATGTATATTCACTACTTTCAGTAAGTCAGAAGTACTTTGAGTTGTCTTCCGTTGTATGAGTGCCTGATTCCTGCTCAAATACTTCCGTAATTCTTTTGGTTGGAAACTGTGTTTAAAAAGCAACTGGGCAGGGACTGTGTTTGTGAGAGGTCCCTGCAGAACCAGCCAAGGGTTTTAGGGTCTCTGGTCCTGCACTAAGCTCCTGCAAATTCATGAACATTGTCATTTCTTGAAGAGATGGAGTCCTGCTAATACCTGGAAAAATACAAGGAGGCTGAAATGCTCCTGTGTTTCAAATTTTTTACAGATGGAGGACTCCAGTTCAAATTCATGGATGACCTGAAGTGGTGTAGCTGAAGCAGGCAGCATCCCTCCCTCTCCCCAGGATGATTCCATTCTTGCAGGCATGCCTGAGCAAACCTGCACCTGCTTGGAGCTGCTGTAGCTCCAGTTGATGGAGGGCATGGATGCACTCTGCTGCCAAGTGGAGCTCACATTTCCAGGCAGGAGCACGAGGAAGGAAGAAAGTTGGGGTTTCTTGTCTCCCTGCAGGGGAGGGAAGGGCAGAAAGCTGAGGGGAGTGCTGGAGCCAGCTCCCCTGGGACACAGCTCTCTGAGGGTCACAGAAGCAGAACCCACAGACTGCTGCTCACTTCTGACCCAAACCAACATTTTGGTTCCCTTCAGTCTCATTTATTGCAGCAGGTCAGCCTGCCTGGCAAGCTGCTAAAGCAGCAGTGCTGATGCTGTCAGACAGGGAATGAAGAAGGGACAGGGGCAGCTCCCTCCCCCTGGGCAAACCTGAGCCCTGCTGGGCCAGGGCTGGGAGCCTGAAGCTCTTCAGTGACAACTTCCCCCAGGCTCTGGGGGCTGCCCCAGCTGGGGCCACCAAGCTGCTCAGCAGCCCAGACCACTGACAACATGCAGAAATCATGGGAAGAGATTGGAAGGCAAGCAAATATTTGCAAGAACACTTATTCTATCTGCATTTCTTATTAAAAGAATGCAATCCAATTAATAATGATAAATATAAATATGAATGTGTTGATATTTAGATGATAAAATGTAGTTCTGTTGTTCAGAGGAACAAGCTGCTCCTTTTTTCTGCTGGCTTGAAACAGCCCCTTGTTTATCTTAATCTTGTTTTCCAACATAACTTATTTATTTACAGCATGTCAAGGGAGAAACCTAATTTCTAAGGACATTTTCCAATTAACTTTCCTAATTAAAAGTAAAAGTTAGACTGAATTGGTTTGTAAATGGCATGAAGCAAACCCCCCAAAATGAACAGACTCTGGGAGATGACTGAGAATACACCTACACAAGCAGGATGAGGAATGCTCCCCATGTTCCCTGTCCAGGTGTCCCAGCCCTTGTCTGGCATTCTGAGCCTCTGCTCCCCCCCTGCCTGCTTTGGATCAAAGCCATTTGCCCCCAAAGTCTGTACATCCCTGGGAATGCTGCTGCCCTTGGCTCCTGTCAGACAGAGCTCACCTGGCTGTGCCCTCCAGCCATGGCTGCAGTGAGTTCTGAGCCCTGCTCTGGGTATGAGCCTGTGCCAAGGGTCCCCACCATGATCCAGCTCCATGGAGCTCTGCAAGAGTGCAGGGATATCCCAGGAAATGCCTGCTGCTGCACTGACCCAAACCTCTGCCCTTCCCACCCAGAACTTCACAGAGAATTCACAATTGCACCAGGGGCCTCCCTCTTGTCCTGAGTGCCCTTAATGAAGTTTGTGTAAGGCTTGCAAATCCTGGCCTTGGACTGCAAGCAGACACTGGAGATCACACTGGCACATCTGGGTGATCAATTAGAAACAGATCCACCCCACTGAATGGCTCATGAGAACTGGGAAAATATGGAAATCCAATAGAGCCAAAGAAGATGGCTGCAAACCACTTGAAAGCCCTGGAATGACTTATTTCCCCAGTGCATTAATGGCAGTGAATAACCACACTCTTTGTGGATGCAAGAGCATTTCACATCTAAAAATAACTTACACTGTGCACTGATCACAAATCTAGATATACCAAGGCAGCCTGGAGTCACAGATCAATTTATAATACTTATGTAAAAATATAAATAAAATAAAGCAAAATTAGATGTTCTGCTTGCTCCATATATCGTGGACGTGGGCCATGAGTTATGGCAAACTTTCTCTGAGACACACTAATTTAGATAAATGCACTTCTTAGCAGTTTCAGTACTAAAAACACCATTTTTTCCTCATCTATTGAAAATACATGGCAATATATTTCCCATCCCTTTGGCAGGTATAAACACCTGGCTGCCTCCTGCTCACATCCTGACAGATTCACACACACTTTTAAGCAGCACTTTCCCTACATTAGTGCTGGAGAAACAGAAAAATGTGCTGTGCAAGAAGAGTAGTTTCTATGTTCCCATACAATGCTCTCAGAAATAATAATGACAGTAATAATAAAAACAATGACAAAAAGCCATCAACTCCAGCAGGGCCTGGCTGCAGCTGGAGGAACCCAGTGACTCTGGGTTTTGAAGACAATTAGTCCCCAGAGGTTTTAAATTTGAGAGCCTGTGTGCAGACAGCAGCACTGAGCTCTGGTTTTGCAGTGGTGTTTTTAACACGAGTCACAGCTTGGGAAGGCAGCTGAGGAAAGCTGATGGCCTCCATGCTCCACAGCACTTGTGCCAGAGGGAAATGCTGCTGCTGTCCAGCTCCAGGTACCAGGGAACCTCTCTGCTGCAGCTCTGGCACGTGGCAAATCCACTCTGCAGAGAGCAGGGAACATGGGAACCCATAAATCTGCCTTTCCCCTCTCTTGGTTGCCATGCAGGGGAAACTCTGACTGCATTGTTAATGCAGCCAACTAGGAAAACTGGAGTAGACCACAAAACTCCTTTCTGGGATTGCTGGTTTCAAAACAGGACTGGGAACCATCAGAACTGGATTCTAACTGTGTCATGCAGATAATTCACTCTGAAAGATGCTTGAGCCAAAGATTTCAAACATTGACACCTAAAGTAAGGCAGCAAAATGCAAGTTAGCCTAGCAAAGCCTTCAATGCACAAAGACCACTGTACTGGTTTGAGCTGGAAGCACCACAAGGAAGTTTTATCACACCTAATTTTCCTTTTTGGAATTGTCTATTGATTTTTGTTTTTCAGACCCACACATTTAAAACTCACAGCTAAATTTGTCTTGACAGTGTCATTTCAACTGAGCTACAAATACCTTCTATTTGTATCTGTACCTTCTATCTCTACCTGTGCTATTTGCCAGGTTCAGCTTCAGAGACCTTTAAATTCAGACTCCTTCAGAAGCCAGGTTCCCTCAAAAACATATCCTAGGGTAATAACACCTGCAAGCTCTGTTTCTAGGAATAACTGGCCAGAATGACCAAGGGATTTTGGCACCCTCCATCCCATTCCCACCTGCTCTGAGCCTCAGTGATCCTTGGCCATTCCTGGCCCCTCCATCCCATTCCCACCTGCTCTGAGCCCCAGTGATCCTTGGCCACTCCTGGCCCCCTCCATCCCATTCCCACCTGCTCTGAGCCCCAGTGATCCTTGGCCATTCCTGGCCCCTCCATCCCATTCCCACCTGCTCTGAGCCCCAGTGATCCTTGGCCATTCCTGGCCCCCTCCATCCCATTCCCACCTGCTCTGAGCCCCAGTGGGTCCCTGGCCATTCCTGGCCCCCTCCATCCCATTCCCACCTGCTCTGAGCCCCAGTGATCCTTGGCCATTCCTGGCCCCCTCCATCCCATTCCCACCTGCTCTGAGCCCCAGTGATCCTTGGCACCCTCCATCCCATTCCCACCTGCTCTGAGCCCCAGTGATCCTTGGCCACTCCTGGCCCCCTCCATCCCATTCCCACCTGCTCTGAGCCCCAGTGATCCTTGGCACCCTCCATCCCATTCCCACCTGCTCTGAGCCCCAGTGTGTCCCTGGCCCTGCCCAGTGTCCATGCAGAGCTGAAAGCAATGCCACCCCACGGCTGCACTGCAAACAGCCAACTCCCAGACTGGCAGGGGTGGCCATAAGGGCTCCCAGAGTCTCTTCCTTTGGGGTTTCCCTGCCAGGATTGCAGGTGAGCCTCTGCAGTGCCTGCCCAGGCTGCTCCTGCTGCCAAGGTGACCTTGCAGAGCTCTGTGTGCACGCAGCTGACGTTGATTCATGCTGCCAGATGGCAAAGGACAAAGCACAATCACTCAGCACAACGTGTGACCCACTTCCACTCCCAGCAATCTGCTGCCTAATGCTTGGGAAATGCAGGGGACTTGGATTTAATTTGTCATTTTGTTTCAGAGCTGGCCCACATGTGGCATGTGCACTCTGCATCCCAGACACAGGTGCTCCAGCAGGGCAGTGGCATGGTGCCTCCCTTCCTCTGGAACAGGGCCTGGGGATGTGTGAGTGCCACCCCCTGCTTCCTGAAGGCACTCTCAGAAGTAATCACAACTTCTTGGTGTGCATATGGACAGCTAATGAAGAGCCAGGCACCCCATGCTGGCACCACACAAAGACAGAGTGACAACAGTCCTGTGTCTGCTCCAGAGGAGAGAACAGACAGGACAGAGACAAAATTCATGTAGGGCTCCCAATCAAATCCAGGGGAAATCATGGGGAAACTCTCTGTCCCTGCTCAAAGTCACAGATCTATTTACAGGATCAGCAGGAGCAGGGGATTTCTGCAGTAATGAGCTCCACTGTGAAGGGATGTGAGAATAATGGAAGTGACATCTGGTCACTGCAGGCCAGCTTCCCCAACTGCTCAGGGCTGCAGCAGTGCCACTCTGCCAGGCTGGCTCAGAGCTGACAGACCTGAGCTCTGCCTCTGCCCCTGGCTGCTGTCCAAGGGAAAAAGGGTCCTAGAGCAGAGAGATAAAACACTTCCCACCTCTGAGCACCCCTTCCTGGTCCTGAGCCCTCAAACACTGGCCCAAGTCCTGCAGTTCAAGTTTTAGCTCTTGTCAAAGTGTCAGTCAGCAAGAACTTCAGTGCTGAAAAGATTTAATTTCTAGAGTGGTCTCCAACCACTTTTGAATCTCCTCAGCTTCTGACAGATGTTTCAAGGGCTTGGCACCAATCAATGAAGTGGAACTGCTAAAACTGAGCATTCCAGTGCTCAGCAGCTCCTCTAGGGAAAGTTCACCACCAGAGAGCTGAGTGCTGGTGAATGGGGGCACACACAACTCAGCAACTCTCCTAAATGAAAGCAGCATGCTTGCTAAAACACAAATCCTTCAGGCCAGGAGAACACAGAACCCAGAAAGCTGCAGAGGAACAAGCCTGACATCACATTTTACACTGAGGGAGAGGTGGCAGAGCCTGCTTGGAAACCATCCCATCACATATTAATAGTGTTTATTTGGGGAAAATGGAAAGGGAAGGACAAATCCAGGGAGAAGCAGTTGTATCACAGTGTAGACACTGCTAAGGAGGTGACTGTAGGTGGCACAGTAAGTGAAAATAACTGGCAGGGTGCTGCCTAAAATAAAAACTTAGCAGCAAACCAAGTATTTTATTACTGAATCAAGATTTGCAGGGCTACTCTCAGGATGTATCATCACATTATCTGTGTGCCACACGTGGTGTTACCTCCAGCAAGAAGTTCCCAGGACTGGGAAGATGCCTAGGAAGGATATCCCAGCAGAGGCAGCCCTGAGGGAGGCAGGGAGGCTGCCCTGGGCTGCTCAGCAGAGAACACCCCCTCTGGGGTCTGACTGCTCTTGGACTTCACAGCCTGAGCAGGGGGCAAGTGTCTGCTCCATTTGCTGTGCTGTGGAAAGGAGCCAAAGTGTCTATACTCTGGGCTCTGCTGGGAGCTCTCTGCTCTGCAGCTCATAAGCAAGGTGCCACCAAAAACAAACAGCAGTGAGGAGAGTCTCCTCAAAGACAACAAAGTCAACAGAGATGCTTCATCAGAAGTTACATCCCCTGATCCTTCTGCTGTCAAATCCACTGGCTTGAGGGTTTTTACCTCTTTGGTTCAACTTAAATATTAATTATCTTTCAGTCCTTCACAGAAATCACAGGTTGCTACTGTTGTGTTAACAATACTTTGAAGAAAAAGGTCCTTTGGGGGCAAGTCTGTCTTGGAAAGAGAGGAATTTAGTAAAACCCATCCTTGCTTGCTCTTTAGATCCTTGCAACAGGAGTTGGCAACTGCTTCACCTGCATGAACACTCACAAAAGGGAAAAAATACTCTTAAATAGTGTGGAACTGGGGTAACCCAAGAATAACAATACAATTGAAGAGTTTTGTTTGGGTTAGTGCTCTGGTTTGGTTTTTTGGAAGAGTTAGATGGATAATATTCAGGCTAGCTCTTTATTTAAGGAAGGGAGCACACACCATAAATTAGAAAGTATAAATATTTAAAGGTTTGCTGAAAGTGTACAAGCAACCTGTTATGGCTGAACTGCTTTTTCTAGGCAATAGCTCCAATAGATGGCCTTAAAAGTGATCCCTTGGTATAACACTGGGCAAAGGCCAAAGGAAACTCTGCTTCCATAATGGACCATGAGGGAATTCTGTATTTTAAAGTGCCACATGGAATGCCTAAATTAAGTCAGAGGGGCAAAAAAATTGATGGTATCCAAAATGTTTGCTTGGGCAGGCAGCACAGGGCATCAGCCAGTGAATCAGCCTGGAGATGAACAGCTCTCCCCAGGTCCCTGACTGCAGGGACAACTGCTCCAGAGCTGTCAGCTCTGCTCACAGCTCTCCCTGCACCACAACTCTGGATGTGCTTGTAGGGCTCTAATGAAGACTGAGCCAAAAGGGGAAAAAAACGTGCCCAAAGCCCCAGAGGCAAGCAGCAGGAATTTCCAAGAGCTCCCAGTTTGGAAGTGGCTGAGAACAAGGGCACAGCCAAGCCCAGTGTGTGGGAGCATGTGCCTGGAGAGAGCAGAGTTCAGTGAGTCTGCAGAGCATCCTTAAAAACCTCAGCAGGGAGAGGATACAGGCAAGGGGGAAGATCAACAGGAGGAGGAGCTTTCTCCTCTCTCTGTACTGAAAGACAGGAGCTGTGTCCCAGGGGGTTTCTCCAAGGCACAAGCAGCACTGGAAGGTTCCTGTGGCTGTGTCCCTGCACCAGCAGTGCCAGGCAGGTTCCACCCATCACAAACACTCCCCAGCTGGGAGCTGGGCTGCTGGAGCAGCCTGCCCAGGGGATGTTCCTGCTGCCAGGGCAGGCAGAGCTGTGGTGTGTGCAGGGCACAGGGCACTGTCCAATGTAGCGGGCAGGCTGCAGCACAGCCTGCCAGGGATGCCATGCTCTGCCTGCAAACTGCACCTCTGAGCCCTGGCACTTCCATCTGACACCTCCATGTCCCTCCCTGCTCCTGCCCTGCCACTAAAGCAGTGCTGCCCGGCTCTCCATGGGTTAGCAGCAAAGGCACTCCACACTTTCCTGAGTTCCTTTCTGCAAACTGTTTGTAGGTGAAGCAGACCATGAGCAACAGAAACTCAATTTTGTTGTTACAGCGTTAGAAAGCAAAACTTGAATTTATACCTAGCTTTAACTTGTTTTCACAGGCAAAATCACAGATGGAATGCAACCTTTCTTCTTGACAGTAAAAGCTACTCTCCCTTACTTAGTTACTCTCCAAATCTTGGATTTAAAATCTTAGTAGAGACACCTGGCTGATCAAAACACAGAGCTGCTCCCTGCTAAAGGAATGCAGCAGAAATGGCCACCAGCAAAGCTCACATGGGAACAAAGGAAGCACCTCAATACATCCAAGAGCTTTCTCTGCAAATCCTCCAATAATTCTTACAAAATAAAAGAATTTCATCTGATGGCATGCAAGGTGAAATTCACTGCTTGTCTCTGCAGATAAGTGGTTACTGGAATGCCAATTCTCACTCTTTAAAAGGGGCTTGGCTTTAACTTAACACCACAATTACAGTCTGCATTTCTCTTTTGATAGTTTAGTTTTTCCAAAAGCTAAAATTCCTGAACTAATGAAATGAAAAACATTTAGTCTTAATTCTAATAATTTTTCCTTGCTTTTTGTTATTAAATATGTATATAAAGATATATGTCTATCAGTAATGAATGAAACAGTAGAAGAGTTATTCCTTCTGATCTGAAGACAGACAATGCAACTGATAAATCTTATTTACCTTTAGATTCACCAGTGTGGGGCAATTGAAGCTACCTTGGAACAGCCTGTACCAGAGCATCCTGGCACTGCTTTGTACTGGCAGGCAATGGAACACCAGAATTTGCCTCCCAGTTTCCATCTCCCTCCTGCATCTCTCCAAGCATTCCTCTCCCCCACACCACCTACCAATGTCCATATCCTCATTCTCTGATGCACTCCTTCCTTCCTTCCTTCCTTCCTTCCTTCCTTCCTTCCTTCCTTCCTTCCTTCCTTCCTTCCTTCCTTCCTTCCTTCCTTCCTTCCTTCCTTCCTTCCTTCCTTCCTTCCTGCCTTCCTGCCTTCCTGCCTTCCTGCCTTCCTTCCTTCCTTCCTTCCTCCCTCCTATTCTCAATGTTTCCTTTTCCCTGGGAGCTGAAGAACATCTTCTAACAGAGCTAATGGATTTTTTAAACACTGGCCTTCCCTGGGCAGGGTTAAAGCCCAGTGTGAGCACAGAGCTGCTGGCTGCCCAGCTGTGCTGAGAGCCAGGAAACTCCCTGAGGACACACAGGGCCCCATTCTCAGCCTGGGGCACCTCTGGACTCCAGAGAGTCCTTGGACAACACTTAGTGGGGGTTACTGAAAGCACTGCAACCCAGAGGTACTGCATTCACTGAGTGACACAAAAATAGCCAGGATAAATCCCTCTTTTGTTGTTAAGGGCCATTAAAGAATCTTCTTGGACAGCTAGACAAGAATTATTCTCCTATAGAGATCCATTTCACAGATAAAAATGAGGTGCAGCAATTTGGAGGGTATCCCATATTTGTTTTCACATGCATCAAGAAAGCTTCACACCTGTCAGAAGAGTTAATCTCCATTCATCCTCTGCTTCAGAAATGCAAACCCTGTCCCCTTCATTAGAGGGGTGCAGGCAGTTCTGCTGACACCATTTAAACCCCTCACCCTCAGTCTAATTTTTAATCAAAACATGTGCCACAGGTGCTGCTGTGAGTTCTGGGCTGCTCTTCCTGCAGAGGAGGCACCAAGATGGGTTATTTGAAATGCTTCCCAGCATCTCCTTCCCTTGGAGGACTGGAGTCCTGCCCAGGTTTCTTGTGGCTATGTAAATTCAGGGCAGATGGGCCTTACCCCCATTCCTGCACCTACTGCCCTCAGAGCAGGAGCTGTCTGAACCAGGAGCTGCTGAGTGCTGAAAACATTTCTAAAAGCCATTCTGTGAAATGAGAAAGAGACAGATCTTCTGTGAGTGCTGCTGGCCATGGCTGCCTTTCCTCCTGAGCTGGCAGGATGCTGGGGAGGCTCCCCCGGTGTCTCAGGAGCCAGGGCTGCACAGGCACTCAGGAATCCTGCTTTGAGGAGGAAGGACTCGAGTGTGAGTGACAGGAAGAGCAGCAAGAGCTGCAAACAGGACTGAGAAATACTGAGGAATCCTGAGTCTGCTGAGAGGGAGACTGGAGAGCTCTGGGTAAAGAAGAGCAATTTGTGCTTCCCATACTACAACAAGAGTGTGGGACAGCAGAGACCATCCTCTCCAAAGGCTTGCTCAGGAAAATGTAAATCTAGGGAGGCACAAGATGGACTGGGATCAGTCACTGCTCTGAAGGCTTTTCACAGAAAGCACAGGCCAGGCTGTGACTGTTCCCATGGCATGAATAATCCACTGCTGGTTTTCCCTGCTGTGTTATTCATATTGCATCTTGTCACAGCCTGTGCACCAGACAGTAACTGCCCAGCCCTCAGAGGGAGAAACAGGAGCCTTGACCTGAAAGGCACCACCAAAGTTACTGGAGAGCACAGCTCTTGGAAACAGCAAGTGAGTTCAGAAAGGGCATTGCTAAGTGCCCTCTGCACAGGGAGTAACACCACCTGCAAGCAGGGCAGACAATGAACTCCACAAACCAAAACCAAATCCATTTGCTCACTGTATGTTGCCAGCTCCAAGGGCAACGTTTTTCCACATTATTTTATTCTGCTACACCAACCAGGGAGTGAATCTGAGCAATGGGTGAGAGAAGGGTGGCTGGGGGAGCACTGACACAGCAGCTTTCCACTCAGGGGGATCCTTACACAGCTTTGGTATCCGTGTGTAAAGAAGATAAAAATGCTGGGCTGATGCCCTTCAGCAAAAGAGAAACATGAAGGAAAAGCCAGGAGTTCCAGTGCCTAAATGTACTCACACACCTCCCCAGCTGAGCAGGGGATGGTGGACACAGAGAGATCACTCAGCTGGGGCAATAAGGAGTCAGTTCCTCTTGTCTGCAGGAGCAGGAACTGCCCACAGGATGTCCCAGAATACAGCAGAAACCTCAGTGCAGGGCCAGAGAATGGGTTTCATGACTGAATCCACACAACCAAGAGTGGGACTGTGGAACTATCACTGTGAATCTCAGTTCAGGTACAAGAGCTCTCAGAGGTGGAGCTTTCCCTATCCCCACACCAGGTGGGGCTGGTGGGGAGGCAAAGGCACCTGGATAACCCCAGGAAGGAGGAATGCTGGAGTAATAAACATGAGGAAAAATCAGAAATGTAATTTCCAGTCAGAAAAACAGAAGAGGAAAGTGATGGGGAGAAAGGGAACATTTGTTTTCAAGCCATCAAACTAAGCTTTCACAATGAGCAGGAGGGGAAAATCAAACAGTGTTAGGCAGAATGGTTTCTGCAGCTCTAGAGGTGAGGATTCCATGAAGAGGAGAGATTCTGGGCATTAATTGGGAAGCCAAAAACATCATGAATGCAGGATGACATTTTGATGCTTCACTTGTCTTCTCCCCTGCCAGTCCATCTCTCTGCTTTGCAACCTGTCACTCCTGAGGCTGTGTTCATCTCTGGGCTCAGGAGATAAATCTGTGTGGGCTCTTTCTGAGAGCAGGTCCCTGCTCAGCACTGCAGAGAGCCTCTCTGAGGAGGGAAGAGCCACTGCAGTTTGCTGAGAGGAGAATTTCTCCAGCAGATAATTCTCAGGGAAGCCCTCAGTGACCTCCTCCAACATTTACTGTCTGATTTGCATTTCCATGCCCTCTATTATCTGAACACCTCAGAATGCCCCACCTGCTACACCTAACAAATCCCTGACAGGTCCATTCAGAGCCCAGCAGGGGTGATGGAATTCCTGCCCCTGGAGCTGAAGCTGCTGCACAGACACTCTGTGGTTGCTGAAAGGAAGGAGATGGCTCCAGGAAGCACTGATCAGCTGCTGCCCCAGCACAGCCCCTCCTGAGCTCTGCAAAGCAGCTTCAGTGCTCTGGGCTGCCTTCTCCTGACCAAACCTTGCACTCCCATCAGCTGCCTGAGTGCCCTTTCCTTTGTGCCAAGGAAGGCTCCCAATGGGCAGGAAAAACTTCCCCCATTTATTGTCTTTCCAGAAGAGGAGCAGAATATTAAGCAGGCAATTTTAAAGGACAGGGGGGAAAAAAGAAAGTAAAAAAAAAAAAAAGGTTTGAATCACACTATCACACTGTAATTAACATGGTGCTCATGCCAGTTTGGAAATCACCAACAGAATTTTATGATAGTGAATTTTCCATCCTGCAAGGCTGTGAATAACTGTAATTTAACAGATGCATCCAAAATGTACATGCATCAAACCAAATCTCTAAAATTATAGCATATGCTTGTTCCTAATATAGCTAGTGAGCATGTGTGCCTAGGCACACACAGGCAAATATTGACTGGGACATATAGAAAACCACATTTACTCATCAGTGTAAACAAATGGATTCTCTCCACTCCACTTCCCCATCCTGTGATAAAATTCAGGCTGGCCAGCTCAGTAACAGGTAACAGCCTGGCTCCTAAGAGCTGCTCCATTCAGGAGTCTTCAGAGGTCAGAAGACAATTCCATCTGCCCTGTGTTCCCAGAGTGCTGGATCACAGAGCTGTGCCCTGTTCAGCACCTTTACCTGCTGCAATTCTCAGTGTCCCTGGCTATCAATGCACAGCACAGCTCTGCTGGTGGGATGTGCTCTAGGGCATCTGCACACTCCTACACCCCCTGGCTGTTCTATAACCACAACTGGCACAGCACATTTTGCTAGAGAAGAAGAAAGTGGGTGCTGTTATGGCATCACAGAAATCAGCTTTCCTCATTTTATCTCATCCTAATTGAGGGCTGCTTCTGTTGCCAAGTGATTTATACATCTGGGCTTCCTTGATGTATAAATCAAGAGTGTTTGTCACACTAAAGCTGGCATGTAATTGCTTGCCAGCAGTCACCTTGATTTAAGAGATGTGAGAGAAATCAAAGGAAATGTAGAATATTACTGGAGATGAGTCTGACAATGAACAGGACTGTGTAAATGGCTGATCAGGTCCTAAAGGGAAGGGTTTTGGTATAAATATGTTTAGATTCAGGCATGCTGAAAAGACAAGCTAAAAAGGTTTGTATTTGATGGGATCCAGTCTCTCATCCCTAAACTCTGTGTGTGTTTGGCCCCTCAGAAGCACAGCAGAGCAGAGGGCAGGGCCCAGGCAGCTCCTGCTCTGCACCTGGAGCTGCTCCACCCCTGCAGCGTTTCCACACTTCTCTGGAACCTGTGCATCCTCTCTGCCACCTGGTGGGAGGGAGCAGAGCTCACAAACACGCAGAGCACTGCTGGCAGCTCTTGGACACCTCTCCCCTTGAGCAGCCCCCATCCCACAGCACTTGCAGCACTCCTGCAAATGTGACAGCAGCCAGTGATGGCAAAGGGCAAGGAGAGGAAAGTGGGAGTAAATAAGGGCTACAGAAAGAGCAGGAGAAGGAAACCACCCACTGTGAAAAGGAGCTTGATGGAAGGTGGAGAAGGACAAGTAGGAGAGCAGGTGAAATGGGGAAAGTGTGGATACAGAAAAAAGGAGAAATGTAAAAGGCTGAGAGACCTCCTTCCATTATCAGCAGGGTAACATGGTGCCTGGTAACTTCCTTTAGTGCATGACTTCATTCCACAGACCATGGGCCAGTCTGGAGAGCTGGGAGGATGGTGGAATGAACCAAAGCTGAGATCTCCCATCCCATACTCAGCAGGTTTAAAAAGAAGGATTTTTCTATCACATGAACATCAGAACTGCTTTATCTTTCATATTTTTAAAAGGGAGCAGTGGAAAAAGAACAAAACCTGTGAACTTTCACCACCCTCATGACTGGAAAACTCCACGTTACAAGTCTGGGCTCCAATGTTAAAAGAAAATGTTAAAAAGTTTAAATTTTGCTTTGCCCATCCTAGAGGCAGGCTCTGTATCAAAGCACATCTGGATGAGTCCTCCCCTCCCCAGGCACATCCAGTGGTGCCACACAAAGCTTACAGACCCCTGGGACCCCTCAAGAGAGATCATTTTCAGGTGCAGAGCTGCAGTTTAGCTGCTCAGTCACACCCCACAGTCTCCTGGCAAAACCTGCCTCCAAGCCAGGGCTGAATAATGGGAATTTACTGAGTCACTGCAGTCCAGCCTAGGGGCTGTCATCACCCACAGCTCCTGGAAAATGCAACAGCAGCAACCCTGTGCACCTGCTCTGCTGGAAAATGCTGCTGTGGTGCAGGTGACTCACAGGAGATGTTCAATGAAAAGTAATCTTTCCAGGGAACATCTTTCCCAGCTATTCTGCTACTGACTCCAGAGGGCTGCCAGACCCTTGAAGCCCCCCCAGGCAGCACTGGGAGCAGGGTGGGAAGGGGGCTGGAATCTTTCCCTGCCACTTTCTCTCCCTTCTGGATGTGCAGGGCTTTCATCTCCTACCAAGCTCAGTACTCTCAACCTCCTGGGGAAGAGCCTGCATCTCAACACAACAGCATTTTCTTCTCATTTTGGGTGTTTCTAGAAAGAAAAGTCCCTGAGACAGCTACACGTGATTTTCAAGACACTCTTTAAATCAGGTATAGCTTTGAAGCTCTAACACAGCTTTGTTACTTCTGTTACCCCTTCCAGCAGAGTATTTCTCATCCTGAAGGGTCTCAGTGTGAGATGAGCCCATGAGCCTTGCCATGAGTGCCCAGTTAAGGCAGCAGTCCCTCCTGTGCAGCAGTGCTTGAGCAGTGCCTCTGCTCTGCAGGGTGATTGTGCACAGAAACTGCCACTCTCCTGCCTGATGGCTGCACACACACACAGAGCCCTTCCTGCTCACAGGACCACTGATTTTATTCCTCTGTTCATTAAAGAGCACATTCCCCCCCATCCCATGCATTTTAAAGCATCTCTCTAACGAGTTCACACACCCAGCATTCATATTTCTTTCAGCAGCTCCCCATTAGCTGTGTCCAACTGGATCTGGAGCCATTTGTCATGCTGCACTGGGGCTGACAGTGGAGAGCCACAGTGCTGCTGCTGCTGCTGCTGTGCAGGAGGGTTGGGTTGTGCCTCTGGGTGTTGGTGGCTGGGCCAGGGAGGCAGGGCTGTGTGCAGGGGGATGTCTGGGTGTGCTGTGCTGCCATGCACTGCAGCCTGGGCTCTGTCTGTGCACACCCATAACTCAGGGGGCTTCATCACCCAGCACCTCTGGAGTGCCAGCCCAGCTCCTGAAGGGAACAAGGGCACTCAGCAGCCTGGGGTGCCCTGGTGCTCCCTGATTTCAGCATGCAAAGCACTTTGGTTGCCTTTGCACAACCACAACCATTTCCCCAGCACAGGATTAAATATTGCACGGCCTAAGCCAAACATCCTGCCACAAAACCTTCACACTCCCTGGCTCCTTCAATGTTTTAGCATGGCCTTGGTTGTTTTCTGCTCAGAGCCCACCAGGTTAGCACAGCAGTCAGCTCTGTGCCCTCCCTGGCTGGCCCTGCTCTGGGAGTGCTTGCCATGGAAAACAATAAATGTGGGGGCACAGGGAGGGCAGGAGGGGACACAGGGGACCCACCCAGGAGCTCTGGGGCTGGGCAGGGAATGGGGCAGCAGGGGAGGTGTTTGAGAGGCCACAGAGAGCAGGAAGGGCCTGTCAGTGTCCCAGTGCTCACTCCCTGTCATCTCAACACCCACAGTGCCCAGAGGAGCATCTTGTGCACAGCAAACACTCCCTCCCTAGACTGTCACCATCCTGAATGCCACCTTGCAGAAAGCAGCAATATATTGATTTTTCACACCCCTTCCCCAGTTTCTCTGCAGTCTGTGGAGAACCACGCTGCACTCTTGTCTGCACAGGGAGCTCTCTTGTTTTCAGAGGGATCAGCTACTCACAAATGTTCAAATCACAGGTTAGAAATTGCATTTGCCCAGAGGAGCTGTGGCTGCCCCACGCCTGGAGGGGTCCAAGGCCAGGCTGGATGGGGCTCAGAGCAAGCTGGGATAGGGGAAGGTGTCCCTGCCCAGGGCAGAAGGTGGGAATGGGATGAGCTTTAAGGAACCTTCCAAACCAAACCACCTATGACTCTGTGCTACAAGGGAAAAATAAGGCAGTTTTTGCTTTTTGGTGTTTGCTCCACAGCTGATAATTTTAATAGCCATTCATTGCTTCCCTTTTCTGCCTTAATGGATCTGCTCTGTGACCCAAACTAAGAACTAGAGGAGCAGGCAGTACAGTAAGATCTGCCACCCAACAAAGGAGGCAATTCCTGCTGCTACCAGGTGGGTGAGTGTGCACTGGGGGAGGCTGTGCTGGCTGCTCCCAGCTCCAGGCAAACTGGGAATGTGCCCCAGCTGATGGGCCTGGCACCCACCCAGCTGGGAACACACCTTGGTACCTGCACAGAGGTCAGTGATGACCCTCACTGCTCCCACACAGCTGGGAACACACCTTGGTACCTGCACAGAGGTCAGTGATGACCCTCACCCCACCCAGCTGGGAACACACCTTGGTACCTGCACAGAGGTCAGTGATGACCCTCACTGCTCCCACACACTGGGAACACACCTTGGTACTGCACAGAGGTCAGTGATGACCCTCACTGCTCACTGCTCCCACACAGCTGTTTTTTAAATATTCCTTCAAAATATTTCTTGGTCACTGAGGCTGTGAAAATTCCATTCATTTCTCCGTGCTGTTGCCTGCTTTATGAGGTAAATAAACATTTTATTATTCCCCTCTGATGAGTACACAAGCACCAAAGCCCAGAGCTGAACAGTGAAACAACAGTAAATGATTTCAATCCTCTTAATTCCCTGCTTTTTTGGCAGCTAATGCCAAAAGTCATTTTAGCTTAGCAGCCACAGATGGAAGACAGATTTCTTTTTGAACTTTGGAAATGTTCAAATTGAACAAACTAACAAAAGAAAATTTTACCCAAACAGGGAAAAACAGAAGAACTTCTTAAATGTGACACTGGCTATCAGATCATTTGTATGGGGTTTTTTGCCATGAGCCTGAATACTGATTTTTTTGGGAGGACGACTTTCCCCTGTCCAATCCAAAGCCAGGCAAGTCCCATGAACCCCAGTAAACTGAAGTAACCTTTTCCTCCAAACTCCTTCCCCAAAATTCTTGGAGAGCTGCCTGTGGTTGAAGTGGAATGCATCTGGAAGTGTTTGAATTGAGTGCAGCTTGCCCAAAAGCCAGCTTGGCTTCCTGCAGAGGTGTCAGGGATAGAAGGGGGTGTTGGTGGACACAGCATGGCTGCTGTGAGTTCCCAGGGAGCTGAGGTGACACTGGAACCCTCATCAAAGCTCCTCAGGGCTGCTCCCTTCCACAGGGGCAGAGAGGGGCTCTGAGGGCAGCTGAAATCCCTTCTAGAAGATATTTCAGGTCACATCTGCTCTTTGGCTTTCCTGCAGGGAACAGCTCCACTCAAGAGCATCACCTGCACCAGGTGGCCCCAGAGCCTCACCCAAAGCACCAAAGGTGCAGCCCTGGAGGTACCAGGGCTGGAAAGGATCAGCACCTTGTTCATCTGGCCCTGCCATGTCAATATGTCTCATTCTGTGCCTCCAGGAATTTTTCAGGTACACTGTTGATTTTGATTTCTGATTGGATGTGAATCAGAAATTAACACCCAATTAACAGCAGGTGCCAAACTGGGAGACAATAAATGTAGGAAAGTGAGTTAGTATGCATCAGGTGCTTCTATTTTCCATTTACAGGAACAGATTTATCATTTTGAAGAATTGTTTTCATTACACTTTTTGAGGAGCAAAAGGGATTTCATACCTTAAGGCTGAATATTCTCTTCCTTCCCTGGACAGAGCACAGAGGTGCAATGCTTAGAACAAAGAGTGCCCAGCTCTGGTGCCTCTGCAGGTCTGTTGGAGCCTTTCCCACCAAGCCCCAGCCTGACCCAGGCCAGTTTCCACCCCTGCAGGAGCCCAGAGCAGCTGGCAGCCCTGGGGCACTGCAGAGCAGGGCAGTGTGGGCACAAACTGCTGCAAGCTGGGGAACCACAGGAGTGACACCTTCCTGGCAGCTGGGGCTGCAGGGACACAGGGCAGCCAGGAGAGTCCCTGCAGAGCTGAGGTCACTGTCACACTGGGATCCAGGGGTGGAACCACACCAGTGACACCTTCCTGGCAGCTGGGGCTGCAGGGACACAGGGCAGCCAGGAGAGTCCCTGCAGAGCTGAGGTCACTGTCACACTGGGATCCAGGGGTGGAACCACAGGAGTGACACCTTCCTGGCAGCTGGGGCTGCAGGGACACAGGGCAGCCAGGAGAGTCCCTGCAGAGCTGAGGTCACTGTCACACTGGGATCCAGGGGTGGAACCACAGGAGTGACACCTTCCTGGCAGCTGGGGCTGCAGGGACACAGGGCAGCCAGGAGAGTCCCTGGAGGAGCTCTGTGCAAAAGCCCAGGAGTGTCAGTGTCACACTGGGATCCAGGGGTGGCTCTGGCCCACGAGCACAGGTAACCAAAGTCCCACTGAGTCCAATTAGAGGAGGCTTGGGTCTATTTACTGGAACTGAGTCGATTCCCAGAAAAATAATTAACTGCTTGTCATGTCTCACGTGTATTGATTTTTGTAATTACAATGGAATTGGAGGCAAGGGTGCAGGGGGAAGGAAATGCACTGGATCTGTGTTTAAGTTGATGCACAAGCTGTCAGGGACACAGCAATGTGTGGCCGTGCCCATCCTGGGTGCTCTCTGTGCCACAGTGCAGGATCCAGAATCCCACCCTGCCCTGGCACCTGCAGGGCACAGAGCCCCCAGTGCAGGCAGGAGAGGTGCCCAGGGGACAAGATGAGGACAGGACAAGCTCCATGTGCATCAGTGACTAAGAGCAGGAGACAAAGCAGCAGGATGGCAGAGAAAGAAAATACAAGTTGAGAATACAAAATGGCCTTGCTTGGTCCTGGTGCTGCCAGGAAAAGCCAGCAGGAGGGAATCAGCTTTGCTTCCCATGGGATTTCACTGAAATGGGAGGTGAGGGAGCTTTACCCAGGGGCAGGACAGCATTGGACAGGGGACAGTCAGGTGACAGTCTCCCTTCCCAAGCATGTCTGTGGGAGGGGTGGCCTGGTTCCACAGCTGGAACTACAGAACCTGGCTCTACACCTGAATGTACCAGCCAGGCTGTGCAGGGTCACAGGGCAGTGTGTCACTGCCATCACACACAGGGCAGTGTGTCACTGCCATCACACACACAGGGCAGTGTGTCACTGCCATCACACACAGGTCAGTGTGTCACTGCCATCACACACACAGGGCAGTGTGTCACTGCCATCACACACAGGGCAGTGTGTCACAGCCATCACACACAGGTCACTGTGTCACTGCCATCACACACAGGGCAGTGTGTCACTGCCATCACACACAGGGCAGTGTGTCACACAGACACTGCCATCACACACAGGTCAGTGTGTCACTGCCATCACACACAGGTCAGTGTGTCACTGCCATCACACACACAGGTCAGTGTGTCACTGCCATCACACACAGGGCAGTGTGTCACTGCCATCACACACAGGGCAGTGTGTCACTGCCATCACACACACAGGTCAGTGTGTCACTGCCATCACACACAGGTCAGTGTGTCACTGCCATCACACACAGGGCAGTGTGTCACTGCCATCACACACACAGGGCAGTGTGTCACTGCCATCACACACAGGGCAGTGTGTCACTGCCATCACACACAGGGCAGTGTGTCACTGCCATCACACACAGGTCAGTGTGTCACTGCCATCACACACAGGGCAGTGTGTCACTGCCATCACACACAGGTCAGTGTGTCACTGCCATCACACACAGGTCACTGTGTCACTGCCATCACACACAGGGCAGTGTGTCACTGCCATCACACACAGGTAAGTGTGTCACTGCCATCACACACAGGGCAGTGTGTCACACAGACACTGCCATCACACACAGGGCAGTGTGTCACTGCCATCACACACAGGGCAGTGTGTCACTGCCATCACACACACAGGGCAGTGTGTCACTGCCATCACCACAGTCACTGTGTCACTGCCATCACACACAGGGCAGTGTGTCACACAGACACTGCCATCACACACAGGGCAGTGTGTCACTGCCATCACACACACAGGGCAGTGTGTCACTGCCATCACACACAGGTCACTGTGTCACTGCCATCACACACAGGTCAGTGTGTCACACAGACACTGCCATCGCACACAGGGCAGTGTGTCACTGCCATCACACACAGGGCAGTGTGTCACACAGACACTGCCATCACACACACAGGTCACTGTGTCACTGCCATCACACACACAGGGCAGTGTGTCACTGCCATCACACACAGGTCACTGTGTCACTGCCATCACACACAGGGCAGTGTGTCACACAGACACTGCCATCACACACAGGGCAGTGTGTCACTGCCATCACACACACAGGGCAGTGTGTCACTGCCATCACACACAGGGCAGTGTGTCACACAGACACTGCCATCACACACAGGGCAGTGTGTCACTGCCATCACACACACAGGGCAGTGTGTCACTGCCATCACACACACAGGTCAGTGTGTCACTGCCATCACACACAGGGCAGTGTGTCACTGCCATCACACACAGGGCAGTGTGTCACTGCCATCACACACACAGGGCAGTGTGTCACTGCCATCACACACAGGTAAGTGTGTCACTGCCATCACACACAGGCAGTGTGTCACACAGACACTGCCATCACACACAGGTCAGTGTGTCACTGCCATCACACACAGGGCAGTGTGTCACTGCCATCACACACAGGGCAGTGTGTCACACAGACACTGCCATCACACACAGGGCAGTGTGTCACACAGACACTGCCATCGCACACAGGGCAGTGTGTCACACAGACACTGCCATCGCACACAGGGCAGTGTGTCACTGCCATCACACACAGGGCAGTGTGTCACACAGACACTGCCATCGCACACAGGGCAGTGTGTCACTGCCATCACACACAGGGCAGTGTGTCACTGCCATCACACACACAGGTCACTGTGTCACTGCCATCACACACACAGGGCAGTGTGTCACTGCCATCACACACAGGTCACTGTGTCACTGCCACCTTTTGGGCTCACTAAAGCCAATCCTGCCCTGACTCCTGCAGCACCACAAGGAGCTGTTTCCAGCCTTGTGCCTGAAAGTTCCAGTTCAGGAAGTCTCCAACTCTCACAGGAGCAAAAAGCTCTTTCTTCTACAATAGCCCTGCAAATGAAAGCTGCAAAACAGCCTCAGATCCAAACCCTAGAAAGAAATGATACATGTGAGGGAGAGGCAGAGCTTAGGGCTATAACTCAGTCCTGAGTCAAGCACTTTCAGCTAACCCTGTGCTATTTATAACAAACCAAACCAAACCAGCCTCCAGGACAGGGAAGCACTCTGCAGCCAGTCTGTGCAGTCTAAACAACAGCCCTCCAGGGCAGATTTTCTGCTGGTGCCCTGCACAAACCCCAGAGAGGAACTGCTAACTCCTGCTTTGAGAAAAGCAATGGAATGGGAGAGGCTGTGGCAGTGTGCTGGCAGCCCTGGGTGCCACAGCATCCTCCCTGGCTGGGAGAGAGCTCTGAGCAGAGTCAGAGCACAACAAACTGTGAGCACGAATAAATCACCAAGCAGCACTGATGGATGACAGCAGATCTGTCTCCAGTGGAGTTACTGGTGAGAACACTGAAAATTCTTTCCCCCTTAATCTATTAAACTCTTTGTTTGGGGTTGACTTGATGCTGCCAGAAAAGCCTTTTAACACAGCCAGCATAAATTTCAGTGGGTGTTTGAAGCAGGAGAGGCTGGGCTGTTGAAAAAGCAGCCCCCAGAAAGGCTGCAGCCTGCAGAAAACACAGCAGCTCTGCTCAGCTGGGAAATCATTTGATCTATTTTATATCATCCACCCCGGCACTGAGGAGGCAAATATGGGAATGAAATATGGACACGGAGCAAAACATAAAAAGAGACTTAATAAAATGAGTGATTATGTTTTCCTAAAGCCTCTCAGGCAAGCAGGAGGCACCAGCACCATAAACTGAGCACAGAGCCCATTTCAGTGTGGGAAAGGGAAAAGCCCTGGAGCCAGGCCCTGTGAGCACAGCCCTGAGAGGAGGGGTGGCAGGGCAGGCTGGGGGCTGCCACTGTGCCACAGGGAGGGCACAGGGGGCTGGAACTGCTCTGTGCCCACAGGGAGGGCACAGGGATCTGGGGCTGCTCTGTGCCCACAGGGAGGGCACAGGGATCTGGAGCTGCTCTGTGCCACAGGGAGGGCACAGGGATCTGGGACTGCTCTGTGCCCACAGGGATCTGGAGCTGCTCTGTGCCACAGGGAGGGCACAGGGATCTGGGGCTGCTCTGTGCCCACAGGGAGGGCACAGGGATCTGGGACTGCTCTGTGCCCACAGGGAGGGCACAGGGATCTGGAGCTGCCACTGTGCCCACAGGGGTCTGGAGCTGCTCTGTGCCCACAGGGAGGGCACAGGGATCTGGAGCTGCTCTGTGCCACAGGCATGGCACAGGGATCTGGGGCTGCTCTGTGCCACAGGCAGGGCACAGGGATCTGGGACTGCTCTGTGCCACAGGCATGGCACAGGGATCTGGGGCTGCTCTGTGCCACAGGCAGGGCACAGGGATCTGGGACTGCTCTGTGCCACAGGGAGGGCACAGGGATCTGGGACTGCTCTGTGCCACAGGGAGGGCACAGGGATCTGGGGCTGCTCTGTGCCACAGGGAGGGCACAGGGATCTGGAGCTGCTCTGTGCCCACAGGGAGGGCACAGGGATCTGGAGCTGCCACTGTGCCCACAGGGAGGGCACAGGGATCTGGGGCTGCTCTGTGCCCACAGGGAGGGCACAGGGATCTGGGGCTGCTCTGTGCCACAGGCAGGGCACAGGGATCTGGAGCTGCTCTGTGCCACAGGGAGGGCACAGGGATCTGGGGCTGCTCTGTGCCCACAGGGAGGGCACAGGGATCTGGAGCTGTTCTGTGCCACAGGGAGGGCACAGGGATCTGGAGCTGCTCTGTGCCACAGGGAGGGCACAGGGATCTGGAGCTGCTCTGTGCCACAGGGAGGGCACAGGGATCTGGAGCTGCTCTGTGCCACAGGAGGCTGGAGCTGCTCTGTGCCCACAGGGGTCTGGAGCTGCTCTGTGCCCACAGGGGGGGCACAGGGATCTGGAGCTGCTCTGTGCCAAGAGCCAGCCCTGGCTGAGAGGGAACTGGTCAAAGAGTCAAACGTGGCTGGCCCAGCACCTTTCCAAATTCAGTTCAAGTCCTCAGTGACAAATTTCCAGTGCTTTATGCTACTCCTCAGTACATGGATAAATTAAAAATAAAAAATAAAGGAAAAAATAAGAAGGAAGGAAGGACACAGCTAAACAGAATAATTGAGTGCCCAAGGATCCAGTGGGAGAAGCACTGACTGATTATTCTTTGGCATTTTAAGTTCCAGTGTTTCAATTCCAGCTCACAAGCCTGATAACCTCACGATCCTACAGCACCAAACATAAAAGTATGTATACTTTTTACACCTACGAGATGCCCACAACACCAAAAAGGTCCAGCTTGTTTGCAAACCCCATTTTACAAACAGGAGCAGAAAACTGGAAATGCAAACATTTTAATTTTCCCAAACTATGGGAAACCCCTGGCTGTTCAGCCCTCAGCCTCACTTACTCTCTGCTACCTCAGGGATGGCATGGCAGCAGTGATTAACTCCCAGGCAGTGCCAGGATTGCAGCTGTAGCACGGGCACAGGAACACTGGGACTGTGGGCACAGACAGGGAAGGGGAACTGAGCCAAGGACACAGGTCTGAGCAAGAGCAGAACAGTGACAGCAGACGTGACACAGTGGGCTGGGAGAGCTGCACCTGGCTGGGAGCCCTGCTGAGCACCAGTGTCCCTCCATGTGCAGGTCTGGCTGTGGCTGGTGTTCCTGCAGGAAATCAGATCAGGCACTCTGAAGCTGGAGACAAAACTGCCCCAGCTCCACCTGGAGCAAGAGTGAGCCCCAGGCCTAAGGAGCAAAACCTGCATTTCAGCATGTTCCCTGTGGATGCAGTGCATGAAATCCAAGAGAGGCAATGCAGCAAGCAGTGTGCATTGGAAAGCACTGCTCCTGCACAAAGCTGGCTGTTTCCCACAGCAGCCCATCCTGGGGCAGCATGCCAAGGAGATATCTCTTTTTCCTTCCAATGGGAACTGTGTTTTGCTTCTGTGCAGCTCAGGCACGGGGCAGGGAAGGGCACACTCTGCTGGTCCCAGCACCTTTAGCAGCACTGGCAGCCTTTGAACAGCCTGGCTGCTGAAAGGAGCCCTCATGTCACATCTGCAGGGGAGGGGGTGCCCCAGCAGGCTGCTCCTGACTCCTCTCACCCTGGGTGCCAGGGAGGGTGCCTCTGACGCTGCCACTGGCTTCTCTCATGCTGCACCATCAGCCTACCTGCTGCCAGAGCTCCTTCTCTCCTGAAGGACAATTTTAGCACTCTAACATAGGTTCAAAAACTCTTTACCTTGGGCTTTTCATCCAGTATTTGCTGGCGGATCTCCTTGTGTTTCTCTACAAGTTTCTCCTGCCTTTTGCTCTGAGCATCTTCTAGCTGTCAGAAAAGAGCAGAGAATCTTTGTTTGTGGGCTGCACATCCTCACTTTCCCCTCCTCCCCAGCACACATTCCACCCATCAGAACTGAGACATTGTCATCCAAGCTGTGAGCAATTCCAAGCTGAAATGACCCAAATGGCACAGCACAGCCTGAGCATCCCTGAGCACAGCTCTTCAACAGCCAGGTGGGCACATGGAACATCAGATTTCACATGGAACACTCAGGATCACAAATGTCTGAAGGACCTACTGCAGACTGCTAAGGTCATTCAATTGCAAATTTTGGCCTTCACTTAGTAAAACCCTCAGAAGCAAAACCTGCTTAATTTACTTCATTCTTTAGGCTGCCTCCTAAATCAAGGCTTTTCTAAGCAAAAGTGGGCCAACTTTAGAACCTAGCTATCTTTGCACTGAAATTAGGAGGAGAATTCAATGGCTGCACACGTTCCATAGGGATTTTACACCCCAAAGCACTGCAGGCCATGATTTCAGCCTGGTGTGAGCCACCTGTAGCTTCAGAAAAGCTAACAGCTGTAATAGAATTCTTTAATTGGTGTTTACAGAGCTCACAGAATGCTTTTTACATTTCAGTAACTGTACAAATGCAATTAAAGTTGGGATATACTCCACAATTAAATGTTCATTGACTTTCCTTATGCAATCTTTGCATTTGTGAGCCAGCCCATTAAAAATGGGTGCATTTTCCATGGATACACACGGGATATTCAGAGATGAAACTGTATTAAAATCTTCCCTCCTCAGCATCATCCCCCAAGTGCTGACTAACAATTAATGAGGGACTGTCTGAAATCCCAGCTCTCCTTTACCTGCAATCCCAGCTCTCCTTTACCTGCAGTCCCAGCTCTCCTTTACCTGCACTCCCAGCTCTCCTTTACCTGCACTCCCAGCTCTCCTTCACCTGCTAATCCCAGCTCTCCTTTACCTGCACTCCCACTCTCCTTGACCTGCATCCCAGCTCTCCTTACCTGCACTCCCAGCTCTCCTTTACCTGCACTCCCAGCTCTCCTTTACCTGCAGTCCCAGCTCTCCTTTACCTGCAATCCCAGCTCTCCTTTACCTGCATCCCAGCTCTCCTTTACCTGCAGTCCCAGCTCTCCTTTACCTGCAGTCCCAGCTCTCCTTTACCTGCAGTCCCAGCTCTGCTTTACCTGCAGTCCCAACTCTCCTTTACCTGCACTCCCAGCTCTGCTTTACCTGCACTCCCAGCTCTCCTTTACCTGCAGTCCCAGCTCTCCTTTACCTGCAGTCCCAGCTCTGCTTTACCTGCAGTCCCAGCTCTCCTTTACCTGCAATCCCAGCTCTCCTTTACCTGCAGTCCCAGCTCTCCTTACCTGCAGTCCCAGCTCTCCTTTACCTGCAGTCCCAGCTCTCCTTTACCTGCAGTCCCAGCTCTCCTTTACCTGCAGTCCCAGCTCTCCTTTACCTGCAATCCCAGCTCTCCTTTACCTGCAATCCCAGCTCTCCTTTACCTGCAATCCCAGCTCTCCTTTACCTGCTAATCCCAGCTCTCCTTTACCTGCAGTCCCAGCTCTCCTTTACCTGCAGTCCCAGCTCTCCTTCACCTGCAATCCCAGCTCTCCTTCACCTGCAATCCCAGCTCTCCTTTACCTGCACTCCCAGCTCTCCTTTACCTGCAGTCCCAACTCTCCTTTACCTGCAGTCCCAGCTCTCCTTTACCTGCAGTCCCAGCTCTCCTTTACCTGCAGTCCCAGCTCTCCTTTACCTGCAATCCTTTACCTGCAATCCTTTACCTGCAATCCTTTACCTGCAGTCCCAGCTCTCCTTTACCTGGAACAGGAAGCAGAGCCTGCACTGCATCTGCTGGAGGCCAGCAGGTGCAGAATCCTCCTGCTGAAGCCCAGAACCTGCAGCAGGACACAAGCTAGAAGGTGCAAGGTGCCATTTCCTGCCCCAGCAGCAGCAGCAGCAGGAGCAGAGCCTGACCTACCCTCTTGATGTACTGCACCACCTCCTGGATGTAGGAGCGGATCATCTCCGTCTTCTCCCTGGGGGAAGCATTCCAGCATTAGTGGGGGCACAGGAGCACAGCTGGGCTAGAGCCCACCCATGGCTTTCACCTCCCTGCAGCTCTTTGCCCCACCAAGGCCATGCCCAAGGACCTGCCTGATCACCCTCTCTGCACCCCCTGAACGTGTCCCTGTGCCAGGCTGCCCTTTATGGCACCAGGGGCTCAGAGCTCCCCACAGCACCCCCTGCTCCTCCCACAGGATGCTGCCCTGTTTTCCAGGGGCTGCCACAGTGCCCAGTGTCCCTGGGAGCTGCAGAGCTGTGAGCAGAGGCACAGTGCCACGCTGTGGCAGAGCAGCAGGCTGTGCTGCCAGGGCAGGCAGTGCTGCTGACACTGGCACCAAGCTCCCAGGGCAGCAGGGCAGGCACAGCCTGGCCCCCACAGAGCTGGATTTAGGCAAACTGGGCTTTATGGCACACTCAGAGAGTTATCTGGTGACCCTCAGCCACAGGCTGGGCACAAGAGCCCCCAGAGGGGTAGATGCACACACAACAACAATCTGTGCCTGCTGCAGTTGATCTGTCTCAGGACAGCCACTCCAAATCCTGACTGCCTCAGGCAGGAGCAGGGCACTGCTCCTAAAGTCAGGAGGACTTAGGCAGGCCCTGGGTGGGTGTCAAAGCACAAAGTGGAACCAATTGAAACAGTGGATCTGTGTAATATCCCTTCCCAAACTTGTGCAAAAGCTTCAGATGAGCAGCAGTGGAGCCAGAGTGACTCGGAAGGGATTCACCAGAAGGTCTCACACCTCTCTGCCCTGCTCCAAAGTGAGGACAAGCTGTGTCACAGACAGGGGAAAGCTGACTTTCAATAGGGTTCCCATCTCACCTCTCTCAAGGGCTCTGTGAAAAGCCTGACAGAGGAAAGCCCTTGGGAAAAATGAGAAAGAAAATGAAAGGGAAAGAGAAAAGACCTGCTACTTGTCTCCAGGCCTCTCTCACTAGTGCCCCATTTACCTCTCAGCAAATCATTTCCTCCTGCAATTGATTTTTACTGCTGCAGCATTTCCACAGTGACCAGCTGCTTGTCTGAAATGAACTCCATGCCCTCTGAACAGCTCTAACTATGTTAAGTATTTCTCCTCATTTTCATAATAAATTATTCTCATCTTTTTTTTTAATAGGATGTTTATTGACATTTTTAACGTGCTGATTCTGAAACTACCTGAACCCTTCCCTGTGTGTGTCTGTGATTTCCTTTCAGGGTTACAAACACAGATTCTCTCTGAGAGGCTCCAGACCCTGTGTAAACCCTTTCACCTGCAGAAAACCAAGTAACAGTTTGTTAATTGGTATTCTGCAGGTGAAAATCAACCCACAGTTGTGCCCTTGTTACATGGTAAAACTCAAACATTAGAGGCTTTCCTTTTTTGTTTTGCTCTGTTTGCTCCTCTTGTATTTTTAACTGCTCTAAAGTAAAGCCTGGTAACAAGAATAGCAGTGCAAGATTAAAAAGCTCCATTTTCTTTCTGAGCTGCTTGCCAAGACAAATGGAGGAGGACAAACAAAGCTAGATCTGTGCCCTTGGGAGGAACACAGTCACAGCTGGCACAGCTGCCTGGGGGTGCATCAGTGGAACTGGGGCTGCTGTGCCTGCCCAGGGACAGCACCCTGTGTCCCCCCAGGTGTCACTGTCTCCAGTGGAGGGTCCCTGGCAGAGTCTGAGGGGAGTTCATGCCAAGAGCAGAGTGACCCCCACAGTGGTGCTGCCCTTTCTCCTGGAGAGCAGCAGAATGGAGTGCAGAAGACCAGAGGAGCCCCAAGAGGAGCCAGGGCAGGATGAACTCCCAGCCTGCAGGAGCAGGGGTGGAACAGGAGGCTGCTGGCACCCAGGGCACAGAGCCTGCAGGAGCAGGGGTGGAACAGGAGGCTGCTGGCACCCAGGGCACAGAGCCTGCAGGAGCAGGGTGGAACAGGAGGCTGCTGGCACCCCGGGCACAGAGCCTGCAGGAGCAGGGGTGGAACAGGAGGCTGCTGGCACCCAGGGCACAGAGCCTGCAGGAGCAGGGGTGGAACAGGAGGCTGCTGGCACCCAGGGCACACAGCCTGCAGGAGCAGGGTGGAACAGGAGGCTGCTGGCACCCAGAGCACACAGCCTGCAGGAGCAGGGGTGGAACAGGAGGCTGCTGGCACCCAGGGCACACAGCCTGCAGGAGCAGGGGTGGAACAGGAGGCTGCTGGCACCCAGAGCACAGAGCCTGCAGGAGCAGGGGTGGAACAGGAGGCTGCTGGCACCCCGGGCACAGAGCCTGCAGGAGCAGGGGTGAACAGGAGGCTGCTGGCACCCAGGGCACAGAGCCTGCAGGAGCAGGGGTGAACAGGAGGCTGCTGGCACCCAGGGCACAGAGCCTGCAGGAGCAGGGATGGAACAGGAGGCTGCTGGCACCCAGGGCACACAGCCTGCAGGAGCAGGGGTGGAACAGGAGGCTGCTGGCACCCAGGGCACAGAGCCTGCAGGAGCAGGGATGGAACAGGAGGCTGCTGGCACCCAGGGGACAGAGCCTGCAGGAGCAGGGCTGGAACAGGAGGCACCCAGGGGAACAGAGCCTGCAGGAGCAGGGGTGGAACAGGAGGCTGCTGGCACCCAGGGCACAGAGCCTGCAGGAGCAGGGGTGGAACAGGAGGCTGCTGGCACCCAGGGCACAGAGCCTGCAGGAGCAGGGATGGAACAGGAGGCTGCTGGCACCCAGGGGACAGAGCCTGCAGGAGCAGGGATGGAACAGGAGGCACCCAGGGCAACAGAGCCTGCAGGAGCAGGGGTGGAACAGGAGGCACCCAGGGCACAGAGCCTGCAGGAGCAGGGATGGAACAGGAGGCTGCTGGCACCCAGGGGAACAGAGCCCTCCTGAGAGCAGCACCTCTGCTGCTGGCCCTGCTCCTGGACAGGAGATTGCATCAGCCCCAGGAAATGAAATTATTATCAGGGAAAGGACTCTGGGGAGGGCTGGCTGGAGGCTGCCTTGGGTTTAGGGTCGAGATCTTCCTTTGATTTACCAGCTGAGAGAAATCCTGTGCAGTGATATGAATCTAGGGATAAACTTACTCTTCCATCTGATTTTTATCCTTGGACTTTGCTTCTGTGATCTTCTCCTGCCTCTTCTTGTCCATTTTTTTCTTCAGTTCTTTCTTTTCTCTAAAGCATAAAAAATAAAGGGGAGTACACAAAGTGTCTAAACAAATCCCACGAGGAGCAGCAGTCCATGGTAAAGGGAACAGCACTTACTTTTCACATGTTTCTTTCAGTTTCTTTAGCTGGTTGTTCTGACACTCCTCTGCTACATCTGTCAGCTTCTGAATTAGCTAGAAAAAAATCCCCAAAATAAAAATATGCATTTTCAGCTGAACATCACCGAGGCAGCTCAATTTCCTCAAAAGCCTGCAGCAGACAGGAAGGTGTTACACCATCCCCAGAGGAATCAGCAGTGATCAAAAGCCAGCAAACATTATTATCAGTGTAAACACATGATTAACTTGTGGAGTTCAGCCAGAATGGTGCATTCCCAACTCCCCCAGACACTGCTACTTCTCTGTACATCGAGGTGACACACTTCCAACAACATTAAATGTAAAACCAGAACATATTTCAGGTATTTTACCTTTGCTAGGAATGAAAATGCCTGTGAAAAAACACAAGGGGTCACAAATTGAATTCACACATTGCTGATTGCCAGCTGAATTCCCGTGCCACTGAACATCCAGGTTTCCTGGGAGGGCTGAAATGTTCCTCCTGTAATGAGGATTTTTACAAGGAATGCTTTGGACTTTGGGGTGCTCAGGGGGATGTTGAAAATCAGGCACGATGGGCATGAAAGCCAAGCACAGAGAAGCAGAACCTGCATTTTGGTCACAGAAGGAAAAATCTCTGAGTCACTGGTTTGAAATCTGCTGTGGGCTTGTTCTCCTTGGTGCCCAAAGCAGCAACAACAGGCAGAGCTGTGCTGGGGCTGCTGGCAGGAGGGGAGCTGTGGGCAGGGCTCCTGTGCCAGCCCAGGGAGCAGGGAGTGAAGTGGGAACTGGGACCCTCCCTCTTGGGTTGATCTCCCTTCTAGGTTAACTCTGATTCTGTAAAATCACCCTCCCAGGGGGATGGACCAGGAGAGTGTAGCAAGGCACAGCTGGTCTGATCCAACTTTCCATTCCTTAGATAAAAGCAGAAAGGTCCCAGCAATAGAAAGCCATCAGAAAGAATCTCTCAGCTGAAAGGCAAGTTTGAATTGGAATATTAACTCCTGCCCAGCTCACAGGGAAAGCTACCCAGAAGTTCTGTGCTAAAAAAATGAATTTACTGTGCCCCCACCTAACAGGATAATGCAGAAATGCACCTTGGCTTTGGGAAATGCCATTTCCCATTCTGGAATGAGAACCAAGCCACCTCAGGAGAGAAGCCCCCAACCATGTGGGTCTAGAATGGTTCTTTTTATAAAAGTCCAGATCTCTGAGAAGCAGCCACCAGCTGTCACTGGGATGGGGACTGTCCCCCTGGGGTGCAGGTCCCTGTGCCCACACCCCCACCCTGGAGCTGTGACTCACACAGGGGTGGGGACAAACATCCCAGCTCTGTGCAGGGAGCATGGACCAGTCTGGGCAGGGCTCTGCTGGGCAGCTCCACACACAAACCACTCCTCTCACACACAAATCACTCCTCTCACACACAAACCACTCCTCTCACACACAAACCACTCCTCTCACACACAAACCACTCCTCTCACACACAAACCACTCCTCTCACACACAAATCACTCCTCTCACACACAAACCACTCCTCTCACACACAAATCACTCCTCTCACACACAAACCACTCCTCTCACACACAAACCACTCCTCTCACCTGCTCTTTGGGGCTGCCAGGGCACAGGAGACAAACCAGACAAATCACTTCACCAACAGGAGGGAGGCAAAACATCAGGTGATAGAAAAAACTGCAAGAGGGGGTTGTCTGGAGCTGAGAGACAGCTTGCACTCCCATACCACCCTTTAAAAATGTTCATTTCTGCCTGATATCCATGAACATCAGCTCCCATCTGCCCAACTCCTCTGTTTCAGCTCAGAGGGCCCATGATCCTGCTGCAGTTGTCAGCCAAACTCCAGCTGGAAAAACAAAGCTGGCTTGGACCAATGAATGCAAAACACTTCTTCACCATGTACAGAGGATGTCCTGCACCCCCTGAGAGTGTTCACCTGCCACAGGAACACTCTTGGGCACAGCCCAGGTGTCCTGCACCCCCTGAGAGTGTTCACCTGTCACAGGAACACTCTTGGGCACATCCCAGGTGTCCTGCACCCCCTGAGAGTGTTCACCTGCCACAGGAACACTCTTGGGCACATCCCAGGTGTCCTGCACCCCCTGAGAGTGTTCACCTGTCACAGGAACACTCTTGGGCACATCCCAGGTGTCCTGCACCCCCTCAGAGTGTTCACCTGCCACAGGAACACTCTTGGGCACAGCCCAGGTGTCCTGAGGAATGTTCAGATCTATTTTCCCTTTATTTTCTGGCTAATCCTGCCTCCTTGTGCGTTGCAGGTTTGAAAAAGTGGCAGAACAACACAGGAACACCATCCAAGAGCTGCAGTAAAAGGAGTTATGTAACCAGAGGTAACAACAATCCTTTGTGCCTTCCACCCAAAGCCCTCCAAGCTGCTGGAAGTGACCAAGTGACCCAAGAGTCCCTTGGAGCTGCAGCAGGACACAGGAGTGGGGCTCTGGAAGGGACCCCAAGTGGGAGGAAGCCCCAGCTGATGAGAATTGGTCCTGGTGCCCCCGAGCCCAGCCCCACACACCTACCAGCTTGATGTGCTCCCGTTTCTGGTACTTCTCACTGTAGTACTGCTCCTGCCTGAGGTTCAGCAGCTGCTGCTGCTGCTTCTCCTTCAGCTCCACCAGCTTCTGGCTCATCTCAGAGTCCAGGGCAGCCAGCTCCTGCTCGATGGTGGAGGAGCTGTGGTCGGGGCTGCTGGTCTCAGACCTGCAGGGACACAGCACAAGGGTCAGCAGCACCACACCCTGCCTGCCCCTGGCACATGGCTATGAGCAGCCTGGTAAAAAGCTCCTCAGCACCACACACAGAGAGCAAGAAGAGGGGTGATTTTAGCCCTGGTAAGTTAAAATGAAATCGTTAATGAATTATTAATGGGATGGCTACAGCTTTTAAAGCTCATCTGACTGACCCACCAGGGTGGTGGCAACCAGACACAGCACACTGAGCCTTCAGCAGGAGGGGGGAATGCTGAGGCTTTTGGAAACCAAGTCATCCCTGCAGACACTCAGCAATGAGTTGAAAAGCTGAACGTTCCATCTGCATTTACCAAACGCTTCCCACGGCAGGAACATCCTTTACTTGGTGTTTTCTCCCCCCTTCAGGAAATGCCATGCATAGCACACACAGCAAAGGGCTCCGTGGGCTGCTGCCTCCAGAAGGAAAGCTCACACCCCAGTGGGGAGCAAACCTCACCAGGCAGCTCTCAGCAGCAAGGGAAAAACACCAGAACAAAGCTAAAAACAACACCCAGGAACACTTTGGGTCTGGTTTACTCTTTCTTAAGACAGAAGGAAGGATAGATGGAACTGTGAAAGGGGCTGTGATGACACTAAAGTGCCCAAGAGAAAAATAAGCAGCAAATCCAGCATCACTCTCGGGCCAGCACTAAAGCAAAGGCAAGGAAAATACAGAAAAGAAATAAGATGATGCTGTGTCCCTGCTCTGCTGCTGTGTTTACTGCCATGCTCAGGTGCTAAATCAGTTGCCTGGGAAACGTCAGAACAGCACAGGAGATGGACAAAACAACAAAACCTTGAGCAGGGAGGGCTGACACGGGGAGAAAAATGAGTTTGCTCCTCAGAAATGTGCAGAGCCTCCAGTGCAGAGAGCTGGCTCTGCCTCTCTTCTCTCTCCCAGGTTGAAGTGGGCAGCTGCTGTCCCTCAGAGTTCCCTCTCCTGAAGTAATGTGATCCTGCTCTCATCCCTCCGAGGACAACAATGCCAAGGTAGCCTCCTTTTATTTCTGGGGTTTGCGTTGTGTTTGAATATTCTGCTGAGAGGTGAAGTGGTGGCAGGGTGATGGGTGAGGGGAATTTAAACATTCCAGAGCCAGAGACAGCGTGAGTGAATGCCACAGCCAGCACAGGATGCCATTACACAACAGATACTTTAAAGCTGACATTGCTCTTGTGTTTCTGGGAAAAAGGAATCAGGCCTCTTTCTAAACACTGGCTAAAATACTGGCTGTTTTTATGGGATGTGATCATTAAAGAAACTTCAGAGCAACACCAACACAACCCTTGTGCACGTGCATAAATAAATATTTCCAACTTCCTGCAGACAAGGGCATTACTGAATCTTGGCTCAGTTTTGGACAAGGGCAGAAAGCAGAGATTGCTCCTGACAGAGACCACACATTTTTATGGCCATCTGATACAGGGACTCCTGTCAAGCAGTGATTTATACTTTGCAGTTACAGGCAAATAGTGCCAGCAATAATTTAAAATGGTAAAAAAATCCCCTTTCTCTTGTGCTCTGTTAGAAGTCTGCTGCTGGAGATATTATGTAGTTGCAAGCTTGAAAATCCCTGAAAACCTATTTGTGCCTTTTTTAAAATGTAACCTCCAGCCTTGTCTGTTTCTGCACATAAAACTGCACATCCCTGACCCCCTGAGGCAGCTCCACGTAGCAGACTGCAGAGTTTTGCTGCCTGACATCAGCAGGGGTTTGCAGCCACATCACAACACAGCAAAAAACCTCCAGCCCTTTTTTTGCTCAGAAACAGATGAGTCATTTTATTTATCCAGCTTGATTTTCTGCTTAAGTGGGAATAGCAGGAAAGGCAGAAACGTGCTGTTGTTTTGCCTGCCACTGTCACTCACTTTGGAGGTGGAAAACACTGCAGATAAACCATCCCTGGGCTTGCAGCTGACAGCCAGCCATTAAAGGGAGTTTGTTAAACTAAAGTACAGAACCTGGAAGCCTCAGCTGGCAGCAGTGAAGGCCAGCAGAGCACAGATCTATTGTGAGTGTCGAGCTCTTATTAAGGCAGTGACATTCTGTCATCAGGAAGGCAGAAATGAATAAGCTCCTGCCCAGGGACAAGTCATGGCCTGAGTCCCACTCACCTCCATTTAGAGGTACTATCAACAAGGTTGGCAGCTTTTATCTCTGATCATCTCCTACCAAAAGTAATTTTTTTTAAAGTTCACTCAATATCATCATATTTAAGAACTGCAGCTCCATCAATTTCATGGAAAAGTTAAGAGGGCTTTAGTGCTTATCTGGTTACTTTAAAAAATAACTGATGTTAAGACAAAAAGGCTGCACCAATGGGAGAAATAAAAAGTTCATTTGCAAGAGCCTCTGACACTGACTGGCTCTGTGTGTGCACATGCTTTGCCAGGAGCTATCAACTGATCTTTATTTACACACAGCTCCTTACCAATAGAACAAGGCAATCGTTGTGGAAAGGCTAGTAAGAATTCATTGCAGTTTTTTGCATTTAATTTGGTAATAACAGTTAATAAATAAATCATATAAAAATTGTATCAGGACAGGGAAAGAGAGAGGGTGGTGCAAGGCTTGGAAAGAGAAGGCACAGAAGGGGTGCTGCAGATCAGCCATGATGTACCAGCAGTCAGGTGTTTACAATCTCCAGGTGCTCCTTTCCCCTAATCCTACACCTGCTGCCCTCTCCTCTCCTGTGGCCTGAGTTTTCCAGGCTCTACCCTGCAGCCATGGCTCTGCCTCCCCATTAACCAGGAACCTGCTGCTTTGGATTCCTCCGTGCTCTGCCACCTCTGTATGATCTCTCTGCTGTAAAAGAAGCACAGGTGTGTGAGGAGAGGTGTCCAGCAGCCCAGGGCTGAGGAGGAGTGCTTCCCCCACCTTTTCTTGCTGTCCCTCTTGGCAGTTTTCTCCAGCACGGCCCTGCGCCGCAGGTAGTCGTTCTGGATCTCGTTGTACTTGGCCGTGTGCTCCTTGATAAGGTCAGTGGTTTTCTTGTGGTGCCTCTTCACCAGCTCCTTCATCTCCTTGTAGTGCTTCTTCTGCAGCTTAACAAAGGACTTCTGCTGCTTCAGCTCCTCGATGGTCTGTGCTTCCACTTCTGCAGGGAGGATAACACGAGGCACTTCAGCTGTGCAGCAGTGCAGGATTCCAGCCAGAGGAGCCTGGGATGGCCCCCAGCAGGAATGAACAAACCCTGCTTGTTTACTGGGGCAAAGGAAAAATGGCACAAGCTGAGTAGTTTCACCTGAAATGAGTCAGCTGGCTTGAAAGCACTGGGATAAAATGGTTCCACTACTATTCCCTACAAACAAATGGTGCCCCTGCTCTCACAATCATGCTGCTCCTTTTTCTGGCTTACATGGTAACCTGGTGGTCACAAAAGTACAACAATTCCTAAAACATTCCCTGTTGGCACCCCATCTCATGAGATGTGCCCAAGCATTGTTTACTTCAGCCCTGAGGAAAACCACTGGGCACGTGCATTTTCTAGGAGTTACTGCAGTGCCACCCACTGCAGAAATGCCTAAGCCAGGTGCCTATGTCATAAAAAAGATGTTTTCCTTGGCAAGGAAGCTCATCATTCTTGCAGTGTGACCTGTGGATTTATTACCTGTGAGGACACTCTGGATAAGATCTTCTGTCTTTGCAGGTGCTTTCACAGAACCTGGAGGTAAAAGAGGTAAATGTTTAATTCCAAGTCTTTTACAGCAACAGCCATGACTGTGCTGCTGGGCTGAGTGCTAGAACATGGCAGGTGACACAGGACACACAGCTTTTAATCACTGGAGGAAACACATCTTTTGAGCAGGAGAGGAGCAACATGAACACACCAACCCTCTGGGCCAGGACAGAAAGGTGACCTTCCAAAAACCCAGCTGAGCTGTGCTGTGTGACTGATGAGGAGGATGAACTCCCTGACACCCCTCCCAGGAGTGACTGAGTGCCATGAGGCTGGCAGTACAGCCCCATGACACAATGTGATCTTGTACAATTGCAGAATTGCTGCACAGAGCAGGGACCCAGCTCCCTGGGAGTCAGGCAGATCCTGCCTGCAGGGACTGCAGCCACAGCACCCCAACCACTGGGCTTAACAAGCCTTTGCCACAGGAGATGAGTCAATACAAAGCACACAAGGGCCTCAGACTGGGTCTGTGTGTGGGATTAGGGGTCACTACATGCAGGAAATAGGCATAGTGCAAAAAATATTCCAAGAGATTCCTGCACTTGCAGCAACAACAAAAAAAACCCCAGCACATTTTCTTGCTTGTAAAGAATTTCAGTTTCACCACCAGTGAAACTGTTAAGTAGGAGATATTTGTATATTTGAAGCAGAGAAAAGTGGTGGGAAAGTTTCTACCTATTTTAGACAAACAAAACAAACACCACAACTTCCCATCCTTGTTCTTTAGACACAAAGCACTTGAAAAATTATTATCCAGACTAATTTAGAAAAGATGGGGCTTTTTTTTTTTTTCCCCTTTTCCTTTGTTTTGGTGTTTGTTATTTTTTACCTGGTGCTGGCTGGCTGTGCACCACCTGAGTAGCTGGTTTTGGTGTGAGGGAGGCAGTGAAACTGACCCCATTTTCTGCTGGTGTTGGCCTGGGCTCATTGTTGGCTTCAGACGGTGCATCCCCGTGGTCAACCTGAAATCACATCATAATCCACATCATTCTTCCCAACACACAGACTTCATTTACTTGCAGGTCCAGTTTAGGTTTTTAAATGCTAAATTCTGCAAATGTTGTACCTAAAAATGATTCTAAAACAAACCAACACAAGAAGACATCCTTGAGAGCTGTGGTAACCCAGGTGGCTCATTTGTGCTGGGTGAGTTTCAAGAAGAAATGGAGCATGCATTATTCTGAAGAAGTATTTTAAGCAGATATAACTCATCAGGGACATCTTTTAGTGCAACATATATTAGCTGCACCAGATGTGAAGGCTGTAGTGCAGTGGAGAGCCATAAAATCTCCCAGAAATAACTGTAGGTGCTGCCAGGAGAATGCTCCTGAAATCCCTGCTGTGAGCAAAACATGTAGACAAGATCACTTCTAAATTTCACAGACACACCCAGCAGTGCCATTCCTCACCATTCCCAGGAGCAGGACACCCTTCTGAGCCCCAGGAGCTGGCATTCCTGTAGCTGCACTCCAAGGTAAGCTGGAACAGTACCTCCCTTCTGCTGCACCTCTGTGGGACCCAAACACTGAAGCATTTCCCACTGTCTCTTCCTTCTCTCCAGTCTCCTGAAGGCTCAGCTGGCACTGGGCACTGCACTACACCCTGAACAGCTGAAATGCCCCTGTGACCATCAGGATTTAAGCAGGCACCCAGCAAGGTCACTCAAAGCCCTTTGTGTTTTGAAATGTTCCCTCCTCCTGCTGTCCCTGCCAGGGCTGGGTGCCAGGGTGTCTCAGGGAAGTTTGGGATTTGTTCCTCCAGCTGCTTCCATCTCCTCCTCTGAAGGCAATCCCATTACACAAGGAGGCAGGACACCACAGCTGGTTTTGTATTGTGCCCCACACTTGCAGACCATCAGCCTGTGCTGCACCAAGAGAGGCAGAGTGGATTCTGCTCCAAGGGTTTGTGCTGCTGCTGCTGGGCTCCCTCAGCCTGGCCCTGACACCACTCTGTGCACTGCACAATCCCTGTCCCACCAGCCTGCTCCCACCAGAGTGACAGAGAGATCCTGCAGGCAGCAGCATGATGCAAGTGAAAAGCAGTGCCAACAGCTTCATTTACACCAAGCAGCAATGACTGCAGTGAAACACAGAAAATCCTCATTCAGCCAACATTTCTAGCAGAGGAACAGCGTGACAGGCAAAAGCTGTAGCTGTGATAAACACACACAGATGTGTTATCCTCACAGCTCTCCTCAGGCTGCAGTTCATTGCTTTAATAAAAACAATGTTTGCTACACAGATCACCAACAATTCAGGTCAGAATCCCTGACTCCTGGCAGCTCTGTGCCCACCGCATGGGAGGTGGGTATTGCCTTCTTCTGAGGCCTGGTTTGATGTGCTGTGAAATGCTGCACCCCACCTTGGTGAGGAGCTATTAATATAACCTCTCACTTTGGGACACAGAACATCTGTTTGCAGAAACTGCAGCAGAAATGGGAGGCAGGATCACAAAGTGAAGAAGGAATAATTTTCACTACATCAAGCAATCTAATCTCATTAAAAAGCACTTTCTCTTCCCATAATTCATCACACTATGCTAAAAGAATGCTAAAATAAACATGATTTTTTCCTTTAATTTTTTTTTTCCTTTTAGAACAGAACCTGGAGGTAAAAGAAGTAAATGTTTAATTCCAAGTCTTTTACAGCAACAGCCATGACTGTGCTGCTGGGCTGAGTGCAAGCAGCACAGTCATGATGTTTTCAAAACACGATGTAACCCAGCCTTCTAATTTACAGTTTTACTATTCACACAGAGTGGTTTCTATTTCACACTGCCATGTCTATTGCAAGACAGTGCATTTACTAAGCAGAGAGATCCACACCACAGAGGACTCTATCTGGTCTGGTTTTATTTCTGCAGAGAAAAGGAGCTACTGCAGGCTGGGATCAGCTCTTCCCAAGGAATTCTCTGGGAATTCCTTTGGATTGCTCCTCCTGTCTGTAAAGGACACCTGGCAGGGAAGAGAGGGCAGCCTTCCCTACCTGTAGGCTCTGAGAGATTTACAATGGGATCACTGAAAGGTGCAAATCTCCCACTGCTGACTTTCCCCAACACCAGCTCTTCCCAGGCCAGGCTGCAAGGCAAGAGCTGGCCAAGGAAAGAAAAGGTAGGAACTCCTGTCATATTTAAGATGGGAACTTTGTAAATAAATCCAGAGGAGAGTGAGATTGCAGTGCCCATGAACAGACAAGGCTGTGTGAAGCCTGAAGAGAAGCTGATTTCTTGGTTTAAACAAGTTCACAGTTCACTGTTCTGTCAGGAGCCTGTGGAACTCCCTACAGAGGTTGTGTTTAAACTTGTACAGCAAAGAGAGCAAAGCAAAAACCTCTGAGCTTTGCTCTGACAGCTGCTCAGATCAGAAATGTCAGAGAGGGGAAGGAAAGAGGAGTGGGGAGCAGAATGTGTGCTGGGAGCCAGCTCAGCTTTGCACACCCTCAGGTACAGTGGGTAAGCCTGACCCTGGGCTTTGTTCAGCTGGGCTGCCAGCAATCATGGATCACTGGGACTGCTGTGGGCCAGTAAAAGGGAAGAAAACAGAGTGACAGGTGAGGAAAATGTTATCATCACAAAGCATGGGCAGGGAATTCAAGATTTCCAAGTACAGACCAAAATACCTCACCCAAAAAGTGCCTTTAAAGCAGAAGGTAACTCTGGTGAACTCAGACTGACACTTGAGTTTTGCCCCTGTCCCCTGGTGCTGCAGCTAACTCAGTCATTACACATTTGTAGCAAACAGAGTTTTCTTTTACAAAAACATCCTCCTCTATCCTGTGAGTTTCCAAGCTCCTCACCAGTCATCCCTCCTTCCACTTGCTGCAGAAGATAACTCTACTACAAGAATTTTTCTGACTAACAAACAAGCCTGTATATACCAGGAAAATCTGTAGTTTTTCAAAAGTAAAAATGACCTCTAAGGTATTTAAAGGATTCTGTTAAAAAAAGGCTTTGCTATTAATACAGACTCTCACGTGTGGTGTGTCCCAGATAAATGTCTAAGACACTATTGAGCATCTCAGTGTCCTCATTCAGCAGCTGGTGACACTGCACCCAGAGTGAAGTGCTGGCTACTGTCACTCATCTGGTCTGCTTTGGGGACGTATTCTGGGCTACAAAATCTAGTTCAGCAAAGGCTCTGCACATCTGAGACGTGCAGGAGGCAGGCACCGGAGCAGAGGGCAGATCAGGATTGAAAAGCATTCCTCTGTCTTAGCTGGAGACTGCTGAGAGCCTTTTGACCCCTGGGTGTGCACAGCACCTGGCACAACACTGACAGACAGAGCTGATGCTCCCAAACACTGCTGGAAGCCCCAGAGCCAGTGTCTGGAGCACAATGTCTGACCATGCAGAGCCATCAGGAGCCACAGCTCTACTCAGAACAACATCTGTGCTTTGGGCTGCACAGCACCTTCAGTAGCACAGGAACAGCTCCGTCTGCAGGGAACCACACTGAGCTAAAACTGGGGCTCCCACAGCCTTCAGCTGAGCTGCAACAGCCTGTTCATTCACTGCCTGTCAGAGGTCTCCTCCCTCTTCATTTCTGACAGGGCTGAACTCCCCACTAAAATTATTGTAGGGTTACCCTGTGTCTCTTCAGGACATGCTTGCCCACAGAGGATCTATAGAGACATCATAATCTGAGATAGACAAATGTTTCTCAGCAGAATGACCTCTCCAGAGACAGTCTGGAATTCTCTGCAATTTGTAATGTTTTCAGGAAAAACTCCTGGCACAGAGCTGTCATTTTCCAGCAGCACACTGGGAAACAGCAGGCATTGTCTCCCAGAGATTTCAGAGCACACAAGAACCCAGCTCTGCCAGTCCCAGCTCAGAGCAGAGAGCTGCAGTGCACAGCACACTGCTCTGAGTGACAGCACAGTCCCAGTGCCACGCTGCTGGGTGGGGTGGCCTGTGGCCCAGCCCTGCCCAGGATGATGTGTACAGGTGTTCTGGAATCAGGGATTTTCAGTATTTGCCTTCCCAAGCAAACCAGGTGTTTTTAAATACCACAGCACGATCTCCAGGGACTCAGAAACCTCCCTTACCTCCTTCTTGACCTCCTCCTCATCTTCCAGAGTCAGGGCAGCCAGCTGCTTAGCTCTCTGCTCCATCAGGTTCACATATCTGATTGGGTTGGATAAGGCCTCAATCACATCTAGGAACAAGGCAAACACTTCAGTTCCAGAGCCCTGCAGTTATGGCTCTGGCACTCAGGGTTTGGGGGAAAGGCAGAGCAGTGTTTCTCCATGGAGATGCTCTTTCACTGTCTGGCCTGTTCAGAGCCAGTGCCAAAGCCCAGTTCTCTCCCTGGAGCATGGCACTCTGCCCAGAGAACAATTTCACCCTCCTGTGAAATGCCAGTGGAACACAAGTGAAACTTTGCAAGTGCCTGGGCTCTGTGCTCCTTTGGAGAGCTGGCCCTAAGGCTCAGCCCTAAGGGGCTGCAAATCAGCCCATCTCCCAGGAGTGAGGAGACACCCTGCTGCACATCTCTGCTCCCAGGACTGTTATCCCAGCCTGCAAGCCCTCCCAGCCCATGCACTTTGTGTTTCAGTTGACCCCTCTGCTCCCCAGCTGGAGAAGCCCCTGCAGGACCCAGAGCTACCTGCATAAGTGTCAGGGACGTAGTCCTTGACCTCGATGTACACAAAGAGAGCTGGCAGTGTCAGGGGCTGGTTCCTCTCATTCCTCAAGCAGATGTAGTGATAGCCTGCAAAGTAAGGAACAACCAGTTCACAGCATCAACCCTTCCAGGGGCACTCCCAATGCATCTCTGCTGCATTTGTCATTTAGTGTCCCCTCCAGGGACTCCTCAGGTTTACCTGAGGCTTTCAGGGGTAACTGTACAGACTGCTGCAAAGGCACGTGGCACTGCAGCTCAAAATTCTATTTTCTGTTTATTCTTACATATGTGCTAAAAACGATACTTTATTTAAATTTTTCATGCATTCTGGTTTAATACCCATGTCTGGATTTTTTGAGTTTAGTACATTTGATTTTCAAAAGTGACCCTGGTAGTACCCAGCAACCTGAACAACCAAAGTAAACTGAGATGTAACAGCCCATCCACACACAGCATCTAATTTAAAAACCACTCCCTGATGACCACAGGGTGTGAATCCTGCTGTGTGACCATCCTCAGGAATACATCTGTACAAAGAGGAATTCCAGGCTGCTTTGAAAGCTGGCAGCCCAGCCTTGGACTGATCACCTTGTGGCACTGAGGGCTGTGTCCAGCTTGGGAGCCACCCCTGGGAGAGGTGCCAGGACCCAAGGCAGGAGCAGGATGCATTTACCTGGGGGAATCCTCACCTGGCTGATGTAAGCCACTCTCCCTCCAAGCAAAGGCTAAATCCTTGCTTTGGCAATAGTGACAAGTCTGTGCATTCATGTGACAGCAGGATACAACTATCAGCAGCAATGCAGAAGAGAGAAATGAAATACTACAGAGGGTTCTCAGTTCTCTCAACCTCCTCCAAGTTCCCAGCAGGGACACAAACTGAGCCCACCATGCTGTAAACTGAGGATTGCTGGAGCCAGAAGCACAGAGAATGGGCCTGGGGGGAACAGCTCTGCTCAGATTTCACTTGCCAGAAGAGGGAAACCCTTCCCATCCCCTTTCTCCTCCCCAGTCACCCACCCACCCCTTCCTCTGGCACTCAGCAGCTCCTCCAGGAGACAGCTCCAGCAGAAAATGCAGCTGGCATAAAAAGGTGTCTGCTGGACTGACAAACTAAGCTTGCTCATGGAAAAGGTGTGGAGATTATTCCTCAGCAGTAATTTGGCCAGCTGTCAGATGTGGGGACGAGTGAGTTTTGTGTTGGATAAGGCACAGGCCAGACAGAGCTGCCCTTCCTTTTGCAGGGAGTAAAGCTGGGACCACACTCATGGCCCACATGCTGCCCTAATTCAGTTTCCTCCCCTGGCTGGAAAATCTGGCACTGAATGTGAGCACTTCCCTTGCTCCACCTGCCAGGGTCACTGCATCCTTCTGAAACAGGATCTCTAACAAAGTCTCTAGCCTGGAAAATGTGGCCACAGCTGTCACACAAGGTAATTTTCATTGAAGTGGCCACTAATTGTAGTAGAAATAATGTGATTTAGAAGAGGCCAATAATGATCTTTTTCTTTTCATTTTCAGCACTGAGGATGATAGTGATTTTGGGTTGATTTAAAGGTATTGCAGGGATATAACAGCTGGCATAGAGGTCAGTCTTTCACGTGTGCAGAAATTACACCAGGAGGAGCAGGGTTTACTTTCATTCCCAGCCACATCCCATTCTCACAAAGATGACACCAAAACTGGCTCCTGCTGCTCTCTTTCCTCCTAAATGTGTGCACTTGCACTTTTCAGCACAAACCTGTGAGCATGACATTGGTGTACTGGAGAGAAGGAAGTGCCAACTATGCCCCCAGGGCTTTAATTCCATTGCTTTTCCTGGATGGTCCAAAATTACAATTTCTGCTGAAATATGGCATTGTTGTTTTTCAAGTCCTCATCTGCCATGAGCTGCTGAGTGGTGCTGGTGTGGAGCAGCTGAGATTCTGCCTGGCTGTCTCTTTTCAGCACCCAATGTCTGTCTGGATGGGGAAAAGCTTTTACCTGGTCGGATTGCTGAGACTGGCAGGATCCTGTGGCCAATGAATTTCCCTCCTTCTTCATACACTGCCAGCCTTAAACAGGCCAGGGAAGGCAAAACCACCTGCAAGGCAATATTACTGCATTGGTAATGCACCTCTGAAGGATGCAGCTCCTTCCACAGGCTGCACAGCACACATGCTAAAGTTTATCTGGTCATGGGAAGGAGAAAGCAAACAAAAAGAAAGCAAAGAAAAAAGCTTTTCTGATTTATTTTCAGCTTCTAAAAACAGTCGTCTCTGAGCACAGGGGCAGTCAGGCAGGATCCTTAACTAAATCCAGAAATGAAGTACACTAATTAGGAGTTCATTACAGAAGAAAAATGCTGGTGATGTTTCCAAACTTAAGCTCTGGCAGGCTGCCAAAGGAAAGCCATTCAGAAGGCCAGATTATTCAGGGAAAAGAGCACTGCTGCAAGCACCAGGTGTCTAAACACCCTTGTGAGCCCCACTTGTGAGAGAAATCCAAGAGAAACTGTTTTACAGGCACCTGGACTGGGGATGTGCTTAACCAAGGTGCTCAGTGAGCAAAACCCAGAGGCTCTGCTCAAATACTGCAGGCACATTGCAAAGGGCAATAAAACATCCCCACTGCAGGTGCCCAGTGCCTTCTGCACCTCAGCAGCTCAAGTCCCATCTCAGGGGGATGGGATTTGGGTTCATCACCCAGGCAGTGAGTTCCCAGCCCAGTGCAGCAGCAGGCTGCTGGGGCTGTGCCAGCTCAGCCAGCCAGGCCATGGAGCTGCTTTGCCATTGTCCTGCTGCCCCAGGCTCCCAGGAGGGCTGCACAGCCAGGGCACACTGCCAGGCACTGAGCTGCTGCTGGCATCTGTGCCTGCTGCCCCCCAAAGCACCAAGGGCACTCCAGACCCACTCCTGTCAGCAGCAGCTGAACTGTGGAATCACTACTCACAATCTTTTTCCTGCTTTCTAACAAGGGCAGAGTTTCAGTAAGCCATGGAAAGGCCCCACTGGCCAGGGATAAAAAGCCCCACAATTCCTTTTTGGGAAGCAAGGGTGACACCAACCTTCTTGAACACTATGGCTTCCTCCTCCCAGACTGGATTCACTGCATTGCCTTGGGAGGTCTTGGTCTTCAGAGCTTTCCTCCTGGTATCCACAGGCAGACCAAACATGTCCACCTCCACATAGGTACCAACTTTTTTATCAGAAAGGAACTGACCTGAAATGATCTAGAGCCAAAGAAGCTTTGTCAGAGATGGCTGTGCTGGATGAGGAATGAGTATTGCTGTATAGCTCTCATTAATGATCACTAGTGGGCATTTAAAACAGAACCCAAACAGCACCAAGCCCACAACAAACTGGAAAAAAACCCCAATATTTAACAGCAGAGACAGAAAAACAGCTTGTGAGGCCTGGTTTGCTGTGACCCTGTGCTCCTGAATTCCCCTGTGAGCAATAATGTGCTTGAGACCAGGCTGCTGCCCTCCCCTCAGCAGGAATACTCATTTGGATCTCCTCCTCAATCTGTATGCCAGCTCCTGAGAACCCTTCAATTCTCTCTAGTCTCAACAACAGGTTCAAACAATGCTTGAAAAAACAGAGGCTTACATGGCAGAGAAATTATATAGATGCTTTGAGCTGTGAGGGAGAAAGCAATCTTAAAAGTTTATGTTCTAATAAAGGCTCTTGACAGAGGAGTTTTAATATGAAAGTGAAATTGTAAAATAGCTGATCTTTCCCAGTTCTTATTTTTAACTGGCAGCACAGCTCTCAGCTTGAAAAAGGGGAAGAAATTACTTCAGAAAGGTGAAGAGGCTCAGGAGTGTGCAGCAGTGTCCCTTGGCAAACTGGGGCTTGCCCAGAGCAAACCTGCGTGCAGTGCCAGCTGTGCCAGTGTGAGCAGTGTCCCTGTCACCTGCAGAGCCTCCTGCATGCTCCCCCTGAGCACAGGAAAGGGTCCCTGACCCCACAGGAGGGACTGAGAGCTGCCAGGAGTGCACAGGGCACCCCACACACCCTCTTCTCCCTGTGCTTACCCCCAGCTTATTCCTTACCCACATCCCTCCCTGCAGGCTCTGCTGCCCTCCTGCCTGCAGGGAAACACTTCCCTCAGTGAAAACAGGAGGATATCACTCTGAACACACAGGCTGTTCCAAGGGAGGAGCCCATCAAGGAGCAGCAGGGCTCCAGAACATTCATGGTTTGACAGCTGCAGATATTAAAGTGAATTCACCAAGTGAATTTGCTCCCCTGTCACAGCCAGTGCAATCCATCCCCTTGGACACCTATGCAGGTGATTCCCCATCTGCAGACTCCTGGCAGTCCCTGAACTTCATCAGAGGCCTTTAAAAGGAACAAGGGAAAACAAGTTGGCAATGAACTGCAGCTGACATTTATGGTTCCACAGTTCTGCTGGAGAACTTTCAGAAAACCAGAAAAATTGATTTATCCTAAGCATGTGGTGTTCTAGCTGCTCCAGCCCAACCTCTCCCTTCACAACAGCATGCTTTAAATCCAGCCCTCTGTTTCTAAAACCACAGCCAAACTGCTCCTAAATCCAAACACTTCCCAGTTCTGAGATTCTGTAATTATTTCTATGGTAAAGAATACATACAATAAAAATGGTATGTGTTCTTTGCCATGTATGGCAAGGAATTGCATGTAAAATTGTATATTGATTTCTCCTACAATGCAAAATGTGAGGCAGAGTTTAAAAATTAAATGTTGCTCCATGAAATTCAATTAATTTCATTTTCTTGGCTTAGTGTAGTCCTATTCAAGGCCCCTGCAGCACAGAGATAGAAATATATCCATGCTCTGGCATTGCCATGAGAGCACTTCCAGCAGGGAGATCCCTACCTTGACAGAGAGAGTGTTGGCCACTATTCCATCCACGATTCCCTCAGTAAATGGGTCAAAGTGCTTGTCTGGCCTTCTCATGAATTCTGGCTTTAACCTGTAGCCACTTTTGCCATTGTACTCGTACATTCCCATGTTTATTTGCATAGACAAATCTGGAGGGAAAAATATTGGAAAAGAGTTATCTTCTGGACAGATAAATTCGAAAAGCAGTAACATTTTAAAAATTACTGTGATTTCACCCTGAGTGTAACAGAAACAGTACAAGCCTGGGTTAAACACTGGAATTAACAGCTCTGTAGTACCCTTTAATCCCTAGATAATTTTTCCTTTCCTACCTATGAATCAGCACGTGTATGGGAGACATGCAGAGCTCCCCAGAGGCAGAGAGCAGCAGGACTGGACTTACCCACAGTTTGGAAGTTGAGGGCCACCATCTGGCAGCCAGCATTCCAGAAGACTTGGGGCATGTAGTTGGAAGAGTCCACTCGTGTTCCCTTGGGGTAAATCCTGCTCAGCTGCATCTTGTTGTACCTGATCAGTGAGCAGCTAAGGTGCACAACGTGGGACAAGAATCACCTGGCAAGTGAGAAGGGCACTGCAGGGTTAAATTAAACACAGGGAACTCTTTACAGAATGGCCATGGGGTCCTTGCTGGATTTCTGCAAGCATCATGCTTCCAGATGCCCACAGTTTTGTAGGAGATATGATAAATATGGGGCAGTTAAAGGTGCTCAGAACAGGCAAGGAAAGAGCTCAGGCAGATGCATTATTCACAAAATTCCATTTATCTTCACAGTTCCTACTTTGGGATTCCCTGGGATTACATTTCCAGAGGCCAGCTGGTTGCAACCAGTGACTCTTCCTCTGGAGCAGGGAGAGGTGCTCAGTTAAAAGGTGGTTTTCTGCAGAGAGATGAGAATTGGCCTCCACGTGGACAGAAATGACAAGTGTACCCATCTCATGGCTGAGTCTCCAGACCTCTGAGATGGGAATGTGCTGCAGGCAATCCTTGGAAGGAGCTTTCCACTCATCCCCTTTGGGGCACTGCTTTATCTGTTCATCTATTTTACTTTGCTCATTATTAACTGCAGCCATGAGGAGAGAAGCATCAAAAGGTCTAAGCAGAACGCTCCTTAGCTTTTCCTTAGAAGCTATAAAAATCACAATATTGAGGAATTGTGTGCCAATAAATCAGTGGAGGCAGGATGGCAAAGTGAGCACTCTCATGTGACTTTGCGAAGAAGTCAGCCACATTTTGACAATTTGCTCACCGTAACTCTTAGCTCTCCATGTAGGATGATAAATTTAACAAGCAGAATTAGGTCTCCAATATGTCATTTATGCCTATTCCCTCTAGTCCTAGCCCTCAGCACGAGGACTCATGCCAGTTTTTAAATTAGCTCATCAGAACTCAGGCCAATTAATTCCTTTAGAAAGACTAAAATCTTTAGAAAGAATAAGATCTAATCTACAAATTTCATTTGGGCTCCCTATTTCCCCAGCTCCCGTCTCTGAATTCCAATAAAGCTCTGTAGCAGACCTCAGACACGGAAGGACTTGGGAAGCCACTTTGTCAAAGTCAAGGATACTCCACAAATTCCACAGGAGACTTGGTGAGCTGCTCAAGCCCTTTGGTTTCCACAAAGGAAGACATTTCAAAGCTTTTGTTGCGTTCTGCAGGTGGAGAGGGGAGACAAAACCAGGGGTAGAAGAGGTTAGAGCACAAACTGCTGTGGTCAGTGGCAATCCCCTCACCCCCCCAGAGCTCAGCAGCTCTGCTCACCCTGATCCCAAGGGACTGATGGCTGTGCCCTTGCCCTGCACACCCTGAGAGCCCCAGAGAAGGGCAGGGCTGAGGCTGGGGCAGCTGCAGGCAGCAGGGGCAAAGCACCCTGTGGCTGTAGTGGAGAGGGTGAGCCCAGAGATCCCAGCTGTGACACAGGGGCTCAGCACTCACTGTGGGCACTGCTGGACCCCTGCCCTGTCTCTGCAGGCTGATGTCAGGCTGGGAGCCACCTGGGGCTCTCAGAACTGATGTCCATGTCAGGGGAAAGGGAGCACTGCTGGGCCTGCAGTGGCTCTGGGTGCATCAGGGGCGAGGTCACAGCTCTCCAAGCCACCACCCACCACCATCCAGCCATCCCTGAAGGGACACTCCTGCGCCCCAGCAGGGAGTCAGACCTACTCCCCAAGTGATGCCAGGCTTTTATGATCTCTTGCATTTGGTTCAACTTTCTGATCTGCAGGTGGGAACAGCTCCTCCTCAAGGTCTGAGCTGGCAGGAACCAACACTAATTTGGGCACTGCTTGTCACTCACCTTGGCCTGGTGTGGGCACAGGCACCAGGATGCAGCAGAGCCCATGTCAAGACCCTGCCAGGTTCAGAACCTCCCCTTTGAGCAGAGCAAAGGCTTTCTGTAAACCAACACTCCCACTCCATGCCAGCCAGCCCTGGGCTTGCCTAGAAGGGTCACAGCTCTGCAGGCAAAGCCTTTAACTCAGCTGTGATGTGTTTAAAAAGGAGGGGACAGTGCCTGTGGTGGAGCAGGACCTCTCCAGCCTCACCTCTCACCTCACTGCAGGCAGCCAGAAAGGCAGAGAGAAGGTGCAGAAATGGCTCCAAGTGTGCTGCAGCAACCCAGGCCAAAGAGCCAAGCTGCAAGGGAGGGACAAAACTGAGCAAAAGCTCAGAGGAGCAGGACAGGAACAGGTGGGCCCTGTCCTCCCAGGGAGCCAGAAAGGAGGCAGTGGATCCAAGGAAATTGTTTGGGCCACTGTGAGAGGAAAATGTGCTGCCAGCCTGGGAACTACAAACCATTCTCAGCCTATGCTGAAGAGTCAGAGGATGAACATGGGTTTCCAAAAGTAATTCCCTGCCTCTAGGAGAGCTGGCACTCACCCTTTATGGTGGTCCCTATTTCTAACCAGGCACCATCATGCTACTGCTAATATTCACAGCTGTTATCTCCTAATGGTGAAAAATTCCCATGGCTCCTAAAGGCTGCTCTCCTACCACTCCCTCTTCCTTCCCAACACACAATATCCTTTCCTTCTCCAGCTGGCTCACCTCCATCTCAGCTTCCCACAAAGCCATGGGGTTATTGTTATTGCAGCCACCCCCTAGTGATGGCAGAGCAGCAGCCACACTCCTGTACTGGCCTGATCCTGTTTGGAATGGAGGTGCTGGAATTCCTGCCAGCAAAACTCTTATTTCTCAGCCTTGCCTTTAAGTGGAGCATTTGCAGGAAAGCAGAGCTGGTAGCTGGTAAAGGATTTGGTTACCAACTGTCCAGAGCTTAATCAGGCTCACAATTAAAACAAGAACCATCATTTCCTTGTAGTATCCAGAGAGGATTAAGGGACCTGCTCTTTGAAGAAAAAACTGCAGGAGAGCCATTTCTCTCTGTGATACATTGCACTGTGCTATCTTACCAGGAGCAAATTACTGCAGAGTGAACAAATAACTCATTGAAAACTGTCTGGAAAACGTGGGGAAATACACTTCCAGCTCCTTGCTGCCAGAGAACAGGGAGCCTTTCTAGAGAGGGCAATCAGGGCACTGGTACAGGTCCACTGCTGTTCAGTACTTCTGTTACCAGCTTGGATGCAAGACCAGAAAATGCACTTTAAAAGGTGTGAGTGACAGGAGCAGTGAGGCACTGCTGTCACCACACAGCTCTGGATCACAAATCCAAACCAACTCTGAATAAAACATCATGAATTAGCAAAGTGCTGTACCATTGAAACTATAAAACTGTGTAAAAGACAAGTATGGATCTCTGCACCTGAGAAGGTGAGGCCAAGGGAACTGTGGTGACAGCAGTAACATTTTTGGGAAGCAGCTGGACAGCCAGCAAGCTGAAAGCACTCCTCATTTAATCCCTTCTTTATTCAGCTCATTTAATGAAGACCCAGCAGTGAGCCCAGGCCAAGACTGAGACCAGAACACCCAAGTTGTCCTTTAGCCTGCCAGCAACATTGACCACCTAGGGCCATATTTATCACATCACGATTTTTTGACAAAACCACCAAAATTTTAATTCCTTGACAATATGAGTTCACTGAAACTCTATTATTGATCAAAGGTCCCATCAGGACTTAGGAGAAAAACCTGGACAGCAGCAGATCTTTACAAAAAGCAAAACTCAGAAAGGCAAAGGCGTGTGAACAGAAAAAAAAAACAACAAAAAAACCCCAACATGAGACAATTCTCTAACAGCTGCATCAGCTTGTAGTGCTAGGATTCACATGGCTTCCTTTCCAGAAGGCACAGCTCCTTCCCACTGTGCTCCTGTAACTCTCATCAGAGCTGGAGGAGATGATCAACACCCCAAGGGCCACCACTGCAGGGAGCAAGCACAGCTCCCTGCATGGGGCTGGCACTGCTGCTGTGTGCTATCTGGGTAAATACCCCACACAAATGGACACTTGGGAACTTCCTACACGTTTGCTATTCATCTCAGCAAATGCCAAACCTTGTACACAGACGTGGACTAAGGCAACAATTACCTGTCCTCTGCCAAGGACACCACAAATCCGGAATAAATTAAAGGGCTGTGCACTTCTTGAACTAAAAAGCTCCAAAAGCACATTAAAACCTGTCAAAACAAAGTGAAGGAGGGCAGGCAAACAGCAGGGGGTGTGCATCAAGGAAGGCAGAGATGCTGCAGTGTTTACTGAGGATGCCACGGAGTGCATTCCAGCAGGGGGTGAAATGATGGCCCTTTCTTTACAACACAGAGAGGCAGGAGAGTGAATCTGCACGTGGGGAAGGGCAGACTCTGCCGGCCCTGGATCTTCTATAAAAGTACTAGAGGCAAAAAGAAGTAGGAATATTTATGACCACCTTTCTCAAACTGCAAAAGTTACTCCTCAGTCACAGACAACAAAGACAATGTAAGCACGTGACTTTCAAAACTGTTTTTGAAATGTCAGCATGTTTACTGTTGATGAAGTTGGATATTTAGACTAAAAGAGGTTTCAAAACAAAAGTGGATTTATTTGGCTGGATACCAAGGGAACATTTTCTGTGTTCCTGTACCTAACTGAGAGGAAGCCAAGCAGCATTTCTGCAGAACTCTGCCAAACACTTGCCAGGTAATTTTAAGTATAAGATGTTTCTTACTTACTTTTTGATACTTCAAATGACTCAAACTTCACAGGCTGAATGTAGTTTACCAGGTTAGACATCTCTTCAGTGGCCATAGCCTCACTTCCAGCAGTACCCTAGGGAAGAGAAGGGAAAATGCTGCAGCTGGGTCTGTCCATCAGAAGCCACAAATGCCAAAGCCCAGTTTTCTGTCAACTGTGGTGTCTTTCACTGGCCCTGGCCAGAGAAGGCAGTGCAGGGAATGCCACATGGGAAAGAGCAAAGTGGGCAGGAGGATGTAAATGTTTACTGCTCATCCTTTTCCCGTGGCTCCCAGGGAAGGGACAGCGTTGCCTCCTCCCCTGCACTGTGCTGAGCACATGCTAGAGTACTTCTCCACAAATAATGACCCTCGCAGGGTTTGATGGCAGGTTCTCATCCAACAAAGATAAACACACCCCAGGCAGCTGCCTCGAGCAGATCTGCTATTTGTGGTGCTATTTGTGGTGCTATTTGTGGTGCTATTTGTCCTTCACCTCGAGAGAACGGAGGTACAAACACAGCAAAGCTGTGCTCCCACAGCCACCACCAGCCCAGCCAGCTGGGGATGCCAGTGCTGTGCTCTGCCCTCCTTCCTCCACTGGATGGCAGCTCCACTCCTGCTAACACACACCAACCCACTCCCCCAGCATCTCTGCCCTTACTTCATCCATCGAGGACTTCTTACAGTCGTCGTCGTAGTCATCGTCGTCGTCGCTCTCCATCTCTGCTTCTCCTGGAAGTCCCAAGCAGAGGACAATGACTGCCTGAGGCAGCAGTGACAAGTGGCAGTGACACACCCAGGAAGGATGTGCAAGTGGCACTGCCTGGGGCAGCCTGTGCTGGGCCTGTGCTTTGTCCCAGCCCCACCAAACCCAGCCCTGCTCCCGAGAGACTCGTCCATGCTCAGTGTGGATTCCAGCTCCCCCTGCCCAGCCAGCAGGAGCTCTTCCTCTGCAGCTGGAGGATGCTCATTCTTTGGCACTCAGCACTGGGAGGAGAGTGCAGTGTGCTCCGTGGGTGGGCAGGGTCTCAGAGTGCTCTGAGACATTCCCGACTCTGGGACACAGCCCCAGGGTTTGGAGGTGTGAGTTCACCCTGCTGCTGCTGCTGCAGGGTCCCTGCAGGACCTCCAGGAGTGCCTCAGCCCCTCTGGGGAGCAGCAGCCAGCACAGGGAGGGGAGAAACCACCCTGAAAATCCATGGGCTGCTGCTGTGCTGTGCTACCAAGGGCTGCTCAGAACCCATCTGTGCTGGGCATGCCACAGCCCTGCTCTGGGCAGGGGCTGGCACAGAGGCCAAAGCACAGGAGGTGCCTGGCAGGGCTCTGGAGCAGAGCTGAGCCGTGCCAGCTGAGGGCAGTGCAAGCCCAGCCATGGCAGGAGCTGCCCAAGGCTCATCCTGTCCCTGAGAGCTCCAAGGGCTCCAACAAAGCACGGCCACTGCCTCCCTCCCAACCGCAGGGCACTCAGAACTTCCACGGCAAGGTGAGAGTTCTTTCATGCCAATTAACAAAGGCCCCCCCTCGCCTCCAAAATGGTCTGATTGGCCGCATCAGAAATTAAATCATTAAGGAATATCAAGTTTATCTTTCCCTTTAGAGACTCCTCCTGTGGGGCTGGCTGCCATCAAGTGTACCTGTGCCTCTTAAGGCTCTGGAAAGAAAGATTTCCTTATCCTGCAGTCCCCTGTCCACACCTGCAAGAGTGACAGCTCTCCCTGAAGATTTCATTCCACAAATCTTCCAGCTTTCTTCAGCAGTGCCAGCACAACAATCTAACTATTGTGCAGCATTCCCAAATTCTCCAGAGAATGGTAATTCAGTCTCAGCTCCTCCTGTCAGTCTGGGGCAGAATCCCAAGCCCACTGAGTGAATGAAGAGGCTCCTCTTTGCTGCAGCAGGTCTCCAGTGTGGCCCAGGGAGCACACAGGAGAGTGCCTTGCACAACCCAAGGATGACATCCCAGCCTGCACTTCCTTCCAGATGCAGATGTTGAAATGTCAGCCTTTTATTCACCAACACACTTCTTCCTGAACGTTTCATTGAGGAAAATAACAGGATTGCTCAACAGGCTCAGGGGATGGCTCAGGGAGCCTCAGCCAGGCAAGCTCTCCCAGGATTTGCACTGACAATCTCTGGATGGGGAGCTCTCCATTGATTTAACCAGACTGGCAAAAGAACACCAGAAGGGGGAGGAGGGCAGGTTTTGGCCAGCTCTCACCTCTGAGACCCGAGGTACATGGTAGCCTGTTCCTGCTGGAAGTGTCCAGAGAGGAAAGTGCACAGGGCATGGTGGGTTTGTTTAAAAACATTTAACACAAATGCTCCCAAGGAGATCAAATCTCATTTTCAAGTTCTGCATCAGACAGCAAAACCAGGACAAGTAACAGCCAGGACTGGCAGTGTGGAATCAAGATGAGAGTTTCAGGAGGTCTGCACTGCCTTTGCCCAGCAGCACAGCCCTGTGCTCCCAGCCAGCCTCTCTCCCTGGCTCATGGCAGGGACACAAAGCCACCCTGAGGCTGTCCAAGGGACAATTAGCTGTAATACCATCATTACTGTCTGCATGCAGATGGGACTGCACACCCAGGTCAGCACAGCACCTCTGCAGTGCTCCCTGGCACAAAAATGCAGTGAAAACAGAGCCCTTCTCCAAGGAAGCCAAACAAAAACCAGTGGACAGAGGCAGCCAGAAGAATATTGAGAAATTAGAGGATGCTGCTCCCACCACCAGTTAAAACACAGCTACTGCCAACCTCTGATGGGCAGGAGGGCACAGGAAACCCCAAGGGCAGCTTGGAGGGTGTTGTCAAGGAGCTGTCCCTGCTGAGTGGGGCAGTGTGGAGGGATAGAAAAGTGCTGCTTGGGAGAAACAATGAGGGCAAAGGAGGCTGAAGCCCAGCTGGAGGGTAGAGGGGTTTAACAGAGCAATACTGACTGGAGGATCATCAGGAGAGCTGGGAATGACAAGCCAAATCCTTGGGAAGCAGTGTGCTAAACATTATCCATTGTCATCATCCTGGCAGAGACTGACAGCCTAAGAAAACCAAAGGGTAGGCAGTGCTTGAAATTCAGAGCAATCTGCTAATCTGCTCTCTCAGACCCTCTCAAACAATGGCCAGGATGAATTATCAGTGTGGTGCTTGCTGGTGTTAACTCTGCAATATTTAGGCAGCCACCAGCATCCCGGGGGACAATCACCTTTTGGGATTTTCCCACTGTACCTCAGCACTGGCTGATCTTTAAAAATAACCTTCATCCAGTTTGATCAACCATTTTGCTTTGTAACAAAGGGCCATGGTCCCAGCTGGCACCAGCAGCACTTCCATACACTGAGCCCAAAACCTTCCATCCATTTATCCATTTTCCATCATGAAACCATGGAGCCAGCTCTGCCCTCTGTCTGTGTCTTCCATGACTCCTTCCTTGCACGGCTCAGACAACACCACCCTCCTACCAGTGAGAACCAAACAATCTGCACTGAACAGCACTGAACGACTGCTCCATCAGGAAGCTGGAGCTGCCTTCAGTATGGGCCTGCTTTTGGTGAAATGCACATCCTGCAGCACTGCCACTGCTCCCTCTGTGCTGTGCCAGAGCTTTGGAAACCTTGCTGCCCACCTCTGTTCCTGGAGCAGGAGCAGCCAGGTCTAAGAGGTCAGTTTACCAAAACTGCAATCTAGCTCACAAGGGCTATCTCAGAAACTCTTCTTCTGCTCTGTCAGCTTTGCTCTACTTTGAGAAAAAGTTTCTTCCCCTGACATGTATTGAAGTCACTTCCTACATCAGCTTCATGGGCATCCTGCAAGGCAAGGCAATCCTACAAAGCTCAGAATTCTTTCTTTAATTACTGCTACTATTTCACCAGCACTACACTTTCATATGGTCTTATAACACATCAAAAACGTGGCTTTACTTGAGTTTAAATCTGACCTCAAGCACTGCAAGACACAGCAAATCTTGATATCAACTCCAGCATGAATTTCCACTGAGTTTTGCACTGCTGTGAAAAAACTCATTTAGAATCTCCAGAAGGCCAAATCAGCACAACTTTCTCCTGGAGATCAGCAGCAATTCTGACAGGAGCTACAGAACCCAATAGAGTTTGAATAATGTGTCCAAGTTGCTAAATGTCAAGATTATATTAAGGCTGGAGCACTGAAACACTTAACGTTGGGAAATGTTAAGGATCAGGCTTCTGATTAATTGCATTACTCCAGAAAGAAACTGGTGCTGGGTGCAGAGGGGCACAAGGCTTGCAGAGCTCCAGGGTGACACACTGCCAGTATGGAGATGTGAGCAGAAAAGTGTCATGGTCACTCCTGGGCTCTGCCCTGTGGAAACTCTTCACTACCTCAAGGTTCTTATAAAATGAGGAACTTTTTTTTTTTAACTGTCCACAGTCAGAAAAACTGGCACCTGACTTACAGAAATGCTGCATCCTCATAGCTGCAAGCTGTAGCTGGAGTCTCTGGAGATCTGAATACTGAAAAATTCAAAGCACTCCAGAAAAGTGACATTCTGGGTGTTCCTCACCACTCATCCCTGGAGTGTTCTTCAGTTCTGTCAGATTGTCTGTCCTCAGCTAAAACAGCTTTAATGACACTGCACTTCCCACAGGTACCATTCAGATAAATTCACTGCTGTTTTCAGGAGCTCCCAGGCAGCCTGGATACCCCCACAGAAACTCACTGAGGATGCTCCATCTAGGATCAAGCACTGAATGACAGAGAGAGGAGAAATATTGACTAATTGCATTCCCAGAGAGAGGCACAGGTGCTAAAGGAGAAGCAGAGGCTGACACAAGGACTGCAAGCAGTGTGTGTTGGCAGCCATGGGTGAACCCAGTGACCACAGCAAGCTGGCACTCTCAGCTCCAGCATTTCTAATTTGTAAGTGCTCATCTCCATAATCAGAAGCTGCTGCAGAGGTAATACAGGCATGGCAGTCACAGTTAATTTGTAAAATCACACACCCTGTTATGGGATTGAGCCTTCTGCCTGGCATCATCATCATCATCATCATCATCACCTTTATTCACAGCCCAGGGCTCTTCCCAGGACAGCTCCCAGAGAGGCTCCTGGAGGCCAGAGCTGTGGTCCCTGTGCAGCCCAGGCCCTCAGAAAGCCAAGGCTGTGGCTCTGCCCCTGTCCTCACCCTGTGCTGCCCACAGAAAGGGCGAGTTGGGAATGCAGGGCTGAATTCAAGTGCTGGAGAGGAGGCAGCTGAACACACACCTGTTTCTCTCCTGCTTGGGATTTGTCTAAAGCAAATCAAGAAAACAGTATTAAGTCATCCCTGACACAGGGATGAATCTTCCTTTGAAATCCAGAGCATACTCCAAAGCATGCTCTTTCCATAGTTCCTTAAAAACAACAGCTGAAAACTCTTTTTTGCTGCTAACAGGATAAACAATGTTCTCCAAAAAAGAAGCAGGATTTCTTTCTCCTTAATTCAGCTTGGGGCAAACTGCCAGCAGGAAAATTTTCAGCTCAGTTAATCAGAGATCAGAAAAAACTACACACAATGGGGAAAAGTTTTTTAATGGCAAATGGCAATGAACTGATATTTCAGCAGAGCTTTCAATTTACTCTGTTGAGTTTTCTACTGCTGGGGCATAAATATCTGTGCTTGTAAGAACACAAAATTTCAGTCTGGATAGGAGAAGAAACTGCAGTTGAGGGAACAGACACTGGGCTGGGAATCAGGATAGAGAGACTTTGTTGTTTCTGCCTGTTTCCCCCTCTGGAACAGAAGAACACCTTAGAGCACTTTAAAGAGAGGTCTGTGACATGCAGGACATCAGCAGGCTGAGCCTCCCCTGCCTGAGGAACAGGATCTCATCCCTTTATCCTAAAGCCTGAGGCACTGCAGACACTCTGCAGGCTCTGGGAATGGGTTCTGTCTGAAAGGGCACCAAATCATGGCAGGCACAGCCCAGAGGCAACAAGGAAAGGAAAACATTTCTGTTTGCTCTTGGGCACACAGGAAAGGCAGCCAAGGGTGGAGGAGTTGGCAGCTGCCTGTCCCTAATAAGCAGGGCAGAGAAATGTTAGCAGGCATCAGTGAGCCCTGGGTCATTCCATGAGAGCTCCTCACAGAACAGCCTCCAGGATCAGGGACACCTCAGGGCTGCTTCCTGCTGAGCATCCCCCACTGCTGCACCTCTGCAAACGGGTGGGACTGCAGCTGCACTCCTGCTTGAGGGAGAAGAGGATCAGCAGAGCCAAGTCCTACCTGCGCCAGGGGAGGAAGGCTCAAACATGCTGGATGTGTCACTGCAAGTGTTGGAAGCTTGCTCCGACAGCTTCTTCTTGGCACTCCCATCTGCTGACTTGTGAGACTTCTTCTTGTTCTTCACCAGGATTTTGTACATTAAATCCATAGGGCTTGGGAGAGGAACCCCAGCTTCCAGCTTCCAGGAAGAGAGAGGAGAGATTTGTTAGAGCAGCAGAAGAAACAGCCTTATGGCATTTCCAGGGAGCACAGGGTACAGGACACTTCTGTGACCTCTGCAAGCCCTGTTGAAATGAAATGGATTTTGCACAAGAGGCAATGCCAACATTGAATGAAACAGGGCTACTGAGGGCACTTCAGAAGAAAAATGCTTGATGAAGTGTCTGCAGTAATAACCAAAATAAGTGTTAGCTCAGATGGGAGAGCCTAGGCTTTAAAATGGCAGCTGTGAGGCTCAACTGCATTTAAAAGATCACAATCCACTCTATCGGGGCAATCTCTGCATCACAAATGATGCTGAAGTCACCACCAGCTCTCAGTTCCCTCCTCCAGACTGAGAGGCTTCACAAGAAGAGCGAGGCAGGGCTGAGGCAGCCCAGGGAACAGCCCCAGGCAGCTGGGATGGGATGGACACCAAGGACACGTTACCGGGTACTTCTCCAAGGGATCCATCAGCAGGGCATCTCCAAATATTAATCTGCAGTACTCTGCCATTTTTGCCTGTTGTTTAGGGCTGAAGGGAAGAAAAGAGAGAAAGAAATGAGTCCTACAAACACTCCAGAGTGACAGCAGCAGTCATGGAGTACCTCACAGCCCTAAACTGCATGGAATTTCCTGATCCAATAGCTGTGGATTTTTCAGTCAGACCTACACATATCATGCAATTATTTCAATGTCTCTGATGGAGTTTATCAAAGGGAACATACACAAAGTAAAGGCCTAAGTCAATGGAATAACAGTGATACAGCCACAGCATGAATTTGCCTCTTTCAGGCAATGCTTTTATTCCAAATTGAAGTATTTCCCCCTCATGTTACTTTCTACACATGCCTGGCATTTTTCTTGCACTACAGCAGTTCTCCCAACATCCTCTGTGAGTAACCTGAGCCTCAGCAAACTCTGCCTAGAACCAGTTCTCCCAAAGTGCAACCAGAAGATGAAGTACTCCTGCACGCCAGAGATGGAAGTTCTAGGACTGAAGATAGGTGTTAGAGCTGAGAAACATCACTCCAACCCTCTCAAAATGCAGCTCAGCTCCACAGCCACTCTCTAATTTTAGCAAGCTGAGGATTTTTGTTACATGTGCCTGTTTAAAATGCGTAGCATCTGAGCTGAGGCATCTCTGAAAGTTTCCTTTTTTGACACTCTGCTGGGAAGCCTCGATTAAAGGACAGGTTTATATGGCTTAATATAACTTCCTCAGCTCCTGCTAATTAGGATCTGCATGTCATGGAGGAGACAGGGATGCTGTAAGCTGCTATGTTACCATGGAGCTACTCTTCATGACAAACTAGAGCTGGGAATAGAGGAAAAAAGAAAAAAAAAAAGCTCATTTTTCTCTTGCAAAGCAGGAGTTCAGGCCTGGCTGTGCCCAGCTGGTCAGTGGGTACCAACTGCCAGGGTCAGCGTGGCCAAACCAGAGCTGAGGAAAAGGCTGGGTGGCCAAATGACATTTCAATCAGAAAATGTCATTCCCCTGGGATCAGCATCCTGGCTGCCCCTGGAAGCAGAGAGGGGGTGAAGCAGTCATTAGCTCAGTCACTGACAAAAAATACTGCCAGGAGGCTTCAAATTATTCCCCAGAGCAGGAGCTGCGTGCAGTTTAAATCCCAACAGCATTTCACAAATGCTGTGTTTTGCACGCAGCCAATTCTGCCCAAACAGCAGCTAAAAGGCACTTTGAGCTGAGGGTGGAAAATCAAGCTGAAGACAAGCAAGGCAGCAGAACAAAGAACCCACATGGGAGAAGGTGATGGGAGAGCAGACCAGGCTGGGACATTGAGCTGGGAATTTGCAGCCCTCAGCCAGCAAGGGGAACAAAGGCACCACCCCAGCAGAGTGCACGTGCCCGAAATCCAGGGGTCACTGGTGAGTTTGAGTTCAGTCTGCTCCACCTGCGTGTGTTTTGAACAGATCCACACCCTCAGAAGCCAGGAAGCTCAAAGGACAACTCCCTGCATCAAAAGAGGGCATTTACTGAAACGGGAGTAATTAGCTGTGACATCATCATCATCATCATCATCCTCAAATGGGCACAACTCCAAATAGAACTCTCCATAGGAATTGAAAAAATAAAAAGCAAGAGTTAAATGTAATAAATTCCCAGTCACCACCACAGCTAGAACAAATCCTTCTGATCTCCCGTGTTTAATTACATGTTTACCTCAAAGAGAGCACAGTGAGAACTTTCATTTCTGCAAACCAGAAAAATGTAATGCAACACGACGTTGGTTCAGCTTATAAATCCCAATGTCACTGCATCCCAGGGGCAGAAAGCAGGAAAATTATGGGAAAAACCAATAGGTTTTAATACCACAAACCCCCCTTGAGGTAGCAAACAAGGCCAAATGAAGAAAATCATTTGACATTTCAAAATTACTTGTCTCTGTGAACTGGACCATGTGTGCAAATATTTTTAAAAGCTCCTAAGAGGGGACAGAAAAACTTTAGGAGTACCAGGATTTAACTGTGTGGGAGATCTTTGTGTTCTCTCTCCCTAACACACATACCTGTGTATGTGCTGCTGCAAGAGAGATCATTAGGAATGGCAGATTAATATCCCCATTTTAAGAAGTTGGAATATTGGTTTCTCTTCATTTTCCATTCTTTGAAAACTATGAACCAGAGCAACAGAAACACCAAGTTTTGTACATCAATACGTTCCCCCAGTTTTGCTAGGAAGTCAAAACCCAAGTGTTTCTTGGTCCACATCTCCTCTTACTGGAAACTCTCTCAGCATTCATGCATTGCAGTGAACACTGACTGGCTGACTTTATCTGCTTTGTGATTTTCACTGTGCAGACACAGCCAGGCAGCACACAGAACTGTCAGAGCTGCCCCCAAAATGTGCCAGGGCAAGGGGACATAACGTAGGAGCATGATACCTGCAGATACAGAAATATAAAGGAATGTTTTCATGACCATCATTGCAGTGCCTGCACTTTGTGTTACTGGGTTTGTGTCATGCCTGTCATGAAGGTCAGCCACAGAGGCTCCCTGGCACAACTGCTGCTCCCAACATCACATTTTTATCACTTCTGCAGAGATACTTCCTCTGCATAAGACAAAGGCACAGATGCTTCCCAGAAGAGTCTAAAATAATTCAAAGTGTGGGATGAAAAAGCGATAAAAATCCTGTTAATATCTGAAGCAACAATTCCAGCCAGAAACCAGCAGCATGAATAACTGTAATTAAATTCAATCTTGGAAGCAATCTTATATGGATACTGCTCAAGGATCACTTAACCTTTCTGCTATGTCATCAGTGCATTTCTAATTATAGAGTGTCTGCTTGCAGACCTGCAGATTGCTTATCGCCTTGCAAGCCCCATTTCAGACACCAAGGTCTCCTTGAGGTCCTTCCAACACTTTCAGGGCACTCCTCTGCTTTTTTCACAGAGCCACAGCTTGGTTCAGTGCTCTTCTTCTCAGTGGGCATGCCTTGACTTCACTAGAAATGATGACATACATAATATTTTATGTCATCTAAAAGCTACGTGCTTGCCTCTTTTGCTTTTGATTGCATACAAACAGGCAAGAAAAAAAAAATACAATAATAGTGGAGTTATAGTAAAGGAAATAAAATCCTTCATGTTCTGTGAAGATATTGGAGAGGAGCCCTTCTAGGAGACACATCAAAGGAAAGCAAATGAGATGATTAACACAATGTGCTGAAAAGTGATTTTTCCCCCAGGTGGACAAAAAGTGTCAAAAATATTCCCCTGAACATAAACCAGAAGAAAGGAAAATTGTGTTTTAAGTCCAGTGCTGATTAACACTGTCATATCTATGTGATGATGTGAAACTTATTTACCTCTGATAATTGCAGTCTGTTTACAAGCCATGAACACAGGCTAAAAACATATTTTTGTCTGAGCCAATGCCAACATTTCTAGGGGAGCAGAATTTCACAAATTACACTCACAACTTGAAAAGCAGAAAAAATATTTGGTCCCCTAGAAGTAGGAACTGATGAAACAGGATTTGCTTGAGAGCAATTCCAAAAAAACATTGGCACTTTTTGTTAACATTTAGGGCAAAGTCCAGCCTTAAGATCCAGGAGAAAAACAACATTCCAAGTAAATGAGAAGACAAAAGGAGCATTCCATGAAATTAGGTGAACTTTTCTGTGAGTGACATGAGTAATTGCAGATTTCTCCAGCGACTAGTGAAGGAATTAAGAAGTTGGTAAAATAACTAGAAATTATTTTCAGGCAAAACAAAAACCAGCAACTAGTGAAGGAATTAAGGGGGATTTGTAGAAGCTGGTAAAATAACTAGAAATTATTTTCAGGCAAAACAAACCCAGAAAACACAGAGCCTGAATCTGATCATTTAGCACAGCAGAAAGAGCCACTAGCAGGAAAGCCTCAGAAAGAGAAAGCATCAGGTCATGGCTTGCAAACTTGCTCTGTAAAAACCTGTGTCTGAGCAATGTATGGAAAGGATTTCAGAGAGCACACACCAGGTTAATTCTTATTCCATGGTTGGGGGATCCTGGAGAGAGAGGTGCAGTGCCTTCCATGGGGCAAGCTGTGAATAACAGCAATGCAGCAGGAACCCTGTCCCTTTTCAGTCACATTCCTGCAGTGCCACACTGCCTTCAATTCTGACACTGGCTCATTCTCAGCATCTTAAAGCCACTTTTGTATTTAACTTACATCTGACAGGAGTTTATGAAATAAATCTTTTTACTTCTTCACCTTCCTAAAATAGAACAGATCAGCCTGGAACAGTTGAAGATTCAAGTCATGATGACTTTAAAGGAAGAAAAATGTAACCCTTGTGGTTAAAATAATTGAGCTGTTGTTCTTCCTCTGCCTCAGATGAACAGAGTCAATGTATACTATAATAAATCCAGAAGAAGGAGTACAAAACATAACACTTCCAGAAATGATGGTTGGCATCCTTCCTAAGGGCCAGAGGCTGTGTTTGGAAGTGCTGTGAGCTCACACCTGCAGGACAGGTGAGGGCAACCCAAAGGGACACAACGGGCACCAAAAGAAACGAGGGGCCATGGAGAAGGCAATGGAAGGCAGAGGGGTGGCAGAGGCAGACAGGGAGGACTGAGCAGCATTCAAGAGGCAGCTCCTTGGATCACAACCATGTGGCCTCAAAATGTGTGCACAGCAAACACATATCTGCCCCCAAGAGGTAAATTTGTACCCTGAGCTATTCAGGCAGTGGAGCTCAGCCCTCTGATTTTAATTCTTCTACCTACATAATTGTCACATCTGTTCTTTAAAAACATTCTTACACAGCTTCTTCCAGCAGTTCCTTCCCTTTAGGAGGACAAGAATGTTCCTCCTAAAGAAAAGGAAAAGCTGTTAGCCCTCACCTTTTGCTCTTTGAGAAACAAAAGTGCCAACACCATTTCTGAGTTGTGTTAAAACATTCAGAGATGCCCCCAAGAATATTTTTATTTTACATTGAAAAAAATAAACAAAAACCAAAAGCAAACCCAAAAATTAGTTTCTAAGTCCAAACTGCCCCCAGAAGTGTTGGAAATGTTTCTACACCAAAAAAAAACACAAGAAGGGAAAGAAAATTCAAGTTGAGGCACAAGTTATGTGTCAGTGTCACTCTCTTTGAACCACGTGGTCCCTGCATTCAAAACCAAGGTTGATGTTAAAAAAAAAAATCAGAACTATAAAAATAAAACAGATCACTGGGACAAAGCTAGAAGTGCTCTCATCTATTTTTTTCTTTTCTTACACGGAAAAATTGTCCTGTTCTTGTAACTACAAAAAAAAAAAAAAAAAAGAAAATGAAATGAAATTAATGTATGCAAACTGTTATTTTTGGCAGAAATGAGCAGTTCCTGGCCATCCCCACCAGCCATTCTGCAGTCCTAGAAGTCCATGGCTCTGGCCTCTGCCTCTAACACGAGACAGAGCAAATGCTGAAGGTGTTTGTAGCACAGAACAGGCTCACAAGCAGGTGAAATACTGCCTGCTTTTATCTGGAGTATTGCTGCATTCCAGCAGGACACACTGAGTGAAGAGGTCACAAAATCCTTCTCACAACCCAACTTCCCCTCCCCAGAAAGGGCTCTGATTCAGGGAGCTTTGCAAGAACAGGCCCAATTTCCCTTCTGGGTGAGAGCTGCTGTTTGGGTCACAGGTGCACACCCAATTCCATGCCTAGACCTCACAGAAAATGAACCATCAGCCAAGGAGAAGGTGGGGATTACTTACGAGTCCACGTGGTTTTCAAAGGAAAGGAGGATTGGAAAGGGTGATGTCTTAAATGCACACTCAGCAATAGCTTCTATTACTTCCTAAAGAATCAAAATAAACACAGTTACAAACTCAACTCTCCAAAGAAGCACACTTGGAGCCTTTGAGGACAGGAAGGACCCAACAAGCTCCAAGATCATTCCCTGAGATCAGACCTTCCTTCCTAAACATCCCAGAGAGCTCTGGATGTGCTCTTGCCACAACCCAGTTTTTCAACCTGAGCTGTAACTGAATCTCCAAAACATCTCCAAGCACCACATTTCTCAAGAAATGACTTATGTCTGCCAAAATCAATAGCTGAAATGTAAAGCTTGGTTTTGGTGGGGAGCTGTTCCGTGCCTGCAGCTACAGTTTTCATGTGCTACAATAAAAATGCTCTGACAAAGGCAGATCTTCCAAACATCAGCAGCCACAAGCATCCATCCATTAAATCCTTAGTTACTCTGACTCACATTTTAGTTCCCCCTTTTTTAAAACTTTTTTTTTTGATGACAGAAATCCCTTTAAGGCAAAAGAAAGGAAAAAAGCAATCTTTACTCAATTAAAACAGTTGGTTCTGTGGTAATTATCAGAAAGCCCATAAAGTTTCCTGTTAACCCTACAGAAAATGGAAACCCAAAATCCAGCAGAAAAGTCATTTGACAACAATGATTTTAGTGAGGTGCACAATAAATGCACTCATTGTTACAAATTATGAAATATTTCCCTCCTGAACAAATCTCTCTTCCAGAACACAGAAAACACTGAAGATTTTCATGTGCTGGCAAACTCTGGAGTTTCTAAGAACCCATAAGGCTCTGCCACACCAAATCATAGGGATGACTAAAACCTAAAGGATGTATTTATGTTAAACAAGCTTTCTCTGGGGATTCCTCTGCTTCATTTTCTGCACTTTTAGAGGCTCAGCTGAGAAGCATAACAGTAAGAAATCCACTTCCTAAAAGAAAAGCTGAGCTTCTGCTCCATTCTTCTGGCCCACTTGATTTCAGTTGCCCTCCTGCTGCAAGAGGGGATGGAACCCTGCAGGAGTGGGGAAATAACCTGGAGAGTGGAATTAGGATTGAGCAGATGAGAGGTGAGGATGAAGAGCTCAGGCTGAGCCAAGGCAAATGCTGCATGGCCAGAGGGAGAGAAGCTGGCAGGCTCCATTCTTGGCTGCAGCTGCAGAATGCCTCACCTGGATCAGCTCTGCAGGCTCCAACATGGGTCCACACACAGAGACCCCTGGCCATGGCATGGATCCATGGCTGATCCCTGCAGGGCCCCAGCCTGGCAGCAGCTCAACTCACAGCTGAGACACACCCCAGGGATTTCTGAGTCCTGGACAGGGGCATGGGCAGTGCCAGTGCTGCTTGAGGAAGGCTGGCTGAGGCTGTGAAAGCTGCCAGGCTGAGCAGAGCCCTGTGCCCTGGTCACAGCAGAAATGTGAGCTGATACTTGATTGAGCATTCAAGGCATGAAGTGATTCTCACACTCCTGACACATGATTTCCCTGCCATTTTGCTCCTCCCCAGCCAGGCAGCACACGCTCAAACCACTGAGTGTTTGAGTGCTGAAAAGAAATCGAGATGTTTTTCACATTGTTCTGGCTGGATTAAAAACTGCCTGCCCTGAAATGACCTATGAAATACTCCTGAGGAGCTTTAAAACACCTTCCAATCCTCCTGCCAGCACAATGCCAAGGGTTGAACATCTAAATATCCAAGGATAATCCTCGTTCCTGCTAATGATCCTTTTAAAAATCAGATTAACTTTGTTTTAAATTCCTGCTCATGACCAAAGCAGTCAAAGCCATCTCCCTCAATTAAAAGACTTCCAGCAATCAAACCCCATGCCTATAAGCATAATTGGCTTCCCATCAACATAACTGGGAAGTTAATAACAAACGTGCAAGAAGGTTGTTTTACCTGTTTCTGTGATTAACTCAATCAGGGAAGAATTAGAGAAAGCAAACTGGAAAAAAGGGATTGTTCTGGTACAAGTGAAACTTAGTGCTCCTTCTGTGGCAGACCTGTTTGCTTTCTTCCCTAAAACAAAAAACCCCACCCAACAACAGGTTTCAGGGATGGGAGAAATGTCTCAGAGCTGCAGCCACACTTAATACCTGGAACACAACCAAAGTCAGTAATGAACATTTTCCCACATATCCTTGCACACAATAAATGTGTGCTAGAAATGTATTTCCACGGTGAGTTAGTGTCTCAGATGAAGAAGAATTATTTCTTCACACTTCAAAAATGATTTGCTGTGCTGACTACCAATCCTGATACTACAGGCAAACACCTCCATTATGCTCCTCTAACACCTCAGATCAAAAACATCTGGAAGAAGAACAAGAAAATAACAATTTAAGGTTATTGCTAAGGGTATGGTCTCTACCTCATACTGTAGAAAAGGAAAGGGAAGATGAAATTCAATAAATAAGATGACATGTTTGGGGTTTGAATGGCACAAATATCCCTTCACAGCCCCCAAAGATGCTGATTTTTCCTTTTCACCCTCCAGTGCTTGGGTCTGGTCCCAAGAATCAGGGATGACACTGCACACACACTTAGTAATTCTTTTCAAATGCAAAGCCAAGTGTCTGGGCTCTGTGCATGGAGCCTGTCCATCTGGCCATGAGCAGCATCTTCTCTGCTCACAGGAACTTAAAGGCTTGCAGATGGTTGAGATCTAGCTGCTAACTTCCTGCCTCAGCTCAGGATTTTTGCCTCCCACTGCCAGTGACCAGGCAGAGAGGAGAAAAGGGGTGAACTGATGTGCTGGTTACTGCTGTCCAAATCCTGTCCAGCTCTGTCCCCTGGAGCTGTAACCCAACCAGTTGTTTGTCCCAGTGCCTCCACACCCCCATTTGTCTCTGTGCAGAGCCAGCTGTGGTGGCTGTGCCTGGTCCTTCAGCCCTGGCTGTGGCATCTGTCCCTGTGAGATTCGCTGCAGGGACGTGCACAGGAGCATGGACCTGGGCACCGGGCCCAGGCAGATGGCACTGCTGTCACACCACATAATCCCTTTTCCTCCCTCTGCCACCACCACCCGGAGCCTCTCCCCGCGCCAGGTCCAAATGCCACAACTCCTCTCTCCCAGCCCTTCTGCAGCTGCGCTGTCATTTCCTCTTGCAGCAGCTTTTTGCCCTCCCATTCCTGCTCCTCGGGAGGGTTTTGCAGGAGCAGAGCCCAGCCCAGGTGAGGCAGGAGCCCAGAGGAGTACCTTGAAGGAGATCTCAGTGGTCATGGTGAAGCCGTGGGTGATGACGGGCTCCTCCTCGGCCGTGCGGCCCTTCCAGCAGTCCAGCTCCACGCAGCGGCAGCCCGACAGCAGCACCTGACGGTACATCTCCACCGAGGAGTTGCCAGCCAGCTGGCCAGCTGCACAGAGCACACACAGGCACGTCAGGCTGGCACCAGGACTGGCACAACTCACCTGGCACAGAGCTACAGCACCTCTGGCGCTCGGCTCAGAGGGACAGCGCTCCAAAGGCGAACAGCGCGAGAACGCAACGGAGATCCCTGGCACAGTCAGTGCCATGGTCTGGATCCATCTCCTGGGCACAGTCAGTGCCATGGTCTGGATCCAACCCCTGGGCACAGTCAGTGCCATGGTCTGGATCCATCCCTCGGGCACAGTCAGTGCCATGCTCTGGATCCATCCCTTGGGCACAGTCAGTGCCATGGTCTGGATCCATCCCTCGGGCACAGTCAGTGCCATGGTCTGGATCCATCCCTCGGGCACAGTCAGTGCCACGGTCTGGATCCATCGATTGGCACAGTCAGTGCCATGGTCTGGATCCATCCCTGGGGCACAGTCAGTGCCATGGTCTGGATCCATCTATTGGCACAGTCAGTGCCATGGGCTGGATCCATCCCTGGGGCACAGTCAGTGCCATGGTCTGGATCCATCCATTGGGCACAGTCAGTGCCATGGTCTGGATCCATCCCTTGGGCACAGTCAGTGCCATGGTCTGGATCCATTCCTCGGGCACAGTCAGTGCCATGGTCTGGATCCATCCCTTGGGCACAGTCAGTGCCATGGTCTGGATCCTGCCCTCGGGCACAGTCAGTGCCATGGTCTGGATCCATCCCTGGGGCACAGTCAGTGCCATGGTCTGGATCCATCCCTCGGGCACAGTCAGTGCCATGGTCTGGATCCATCCCTGGGGCACAGTCAGTGCCATGGTCTGGATCCATCCCTCGGGCACAGTCAGTGCCATGGTCTGGATCCATCCCTGGGGCACAGTCAGTGCCATGGTCTGGATCCATCCTGGGCACAGTCAGTGCCATGGTCTGGATCCATCCCTGGGGCACAGTCAGTGCCATGGCTGGATCCATCTGGCACAGTCAGTGCCATGGTCTGGATCCATCCCTTGGGCACAGTCAGTGCCATGGTCTGGATCCATCCCTTGGGCACAGTCAGTGCCATGGTCTGGATCCATCCCTGGGCACAGTCAGTGCCATGGTCTGGATCCATCCATTGGGCACAGTCAGTGCCATGGTCTGGATCCATCCATTGGGCACAGTCAGTGCCATGGTCTGGATCCATCGATTGGCACAGTCAGTGCCATGGTCTGGATCCATCGATTGGCACAGTCAGTCCCATGGTCTGGATCCTGCCCTTGGGCACAGTCAGTGCCATGGTCTGGATCCATCCCTTGGGCACAGTCAGTGCCATGGTCTGGATCCATCCTGGGGCACAGTCAGTGCCATGGTCTGGATCCATCCCTGGGCACAGTCAGTGCCATGGTCTGGATCCATCCCTCGGGCACAGTCAGTGCCATGGTCTGGATCCATCCTCGGGCACAGTCAGTGCCATGGTCTGGATCCATCCCTCGGGCACAGTCAGTGCCATGGTCTGGATCCATCCATTGGCACAGTCAGTGCCATGGTCTGGATCCTCCCTGGGCACAGTCAGTGCCATGGTCTGGATCCATCCTGGGCACAGTCAGTGCCATGGTCTGGATCCATCCCTGGGCACGTCAGTGCCATGGTCTGGATCCATCCCTGGGCACAGTCAGTGCCATGGTCTGGATCCATCCTGGGCACAGTCAGTGCCATGGTCTGGATCCATCCCTGGGCACAGTCAGTGCCATGGTCTGGATCCATCCCTGGGGCACAGTCAGTGCCATGGTCTGGATCCATCCCTGGGCACAGTCAGTGCCATGGTCTGGATCCATCCCTGGGCACAGTCAGTGCCATGGTCTGGATCCATCCCTCGGGCACAGTCAGTGCCATGGTCTGGATCCATCCCTGGGCACGTCAGTGCCATGGTCTGGATCCATCCTGGGCACAGTCAGTGCCATGGTCTGGATCCATCCCTGGGGCACAGTCAGTGCCATGGTCTGGATCCATCCCTGGGCACAGTCAGTGCAGGCTGGACCATCGGGCATCGTGCAGGTTGATCCATCCCTGGGGCACAGTCAGTGCCATGGTCTGGATCCATCCCTGGGGCACAGTCAGTGCCATGGTCTGGATCCATCTATTGGCACAGTCAGTGCCATGGTCTGGATCCATCGATTGGCACAGTCAGTGCCACGGTCTGGATCCATCCCTCGGGCACAGTCAGTGCCATGGTCTGGATCCATCTATTGGCACAGTCAGTGCCACGGTCTGGATCCATCCCTCGGGCACAGTCAGTGCCATGGTCTGGATCCATCTATTGGCACAGTCAGTGCCATGGTCTGGATCCTGCCCTTGGGCACAGTCAGTGCCATGGTCTGGATCCATTCCTCGGGCACAGTCAGTGCCACGGTCTGGATCCATCCCTTGGGCACAGTCAGTGCCATGGTCTGGATGGATCCCTCGGGCACAGTCAGTGCCATGGTCTGGATCCATCCCTTGGGCACAGTCAGTGCCATGGTCTGGATCCATCCCTCGGGCACAGTCAGTGCCATGGTCTGGATGGATCCCTCGGGCACAGTCAGTGCCATGGTCTGGATCCATCCCTCGGGCACAGTCAGTGCCATGGTCTGGATCCATCCCTTGGGCACAGTCAGTGCCATGGTCTGGATCCTGCCCTCAGTCTAACAGAGAAATAACCCAGCTGGAGCCAGCTCCAAAGCTTCTGATGGGCAGCATCAAATACATGAACTCAAATAATTATAGTAATAACAACAACAACAATAATAATAACAACAACAACAACTTAGTTCCATGAGATTTTGTTATCCCTTGCCCAGCGATGTGAAATTCAGACTCAGGAGACCAAGACCACATTTTCTCACAACATGCACTGCAGTTTAGTACAAGATGAAACAAACCCCCTGCAGTCACTAATGGCACCACCATTAGGTCTCAAATCAATATTTAATAGGCTAACCACTGCAATGAGCTGGTCAGTTAAATTTCCTGATGTGATACTGGATTATGCAGATTCAATTAAACTGTCCTTTTGCAAGAATGAGATAATATAAATCTTAAAATTAAGAAGAAAAACTCATTTTTTCCAAACTTGCAAAGTATTAAAAGAGAAACCCCCCAAAAAAATTCCAACCCAAGCCAACAAAGAAGTCCAGTTGGATTCAGGGAAGGATATCCAGCCACGTTGTGTTCATCTGCTGCAACAGGTTTGATTCCAGCCATTCAGATACAAATCTCTTGCAGCAGAGAGGTAACAGTAATGGAAGAATGGCTTTGTGCCTCTTTTAGATGTGAAGAAAATGGATGCAGTTCCCTGCTTTCTAGCAGACTTGCTGAGATCTTCCTGGATTTCTTGAAGGAAATTACTTTTCTTTTTAAGGAGGCAGTGAGTTCATTTACTGCAAAGATTCTTTGCTGACTGGGGACATATAAATACTTCATCTAGACTGGCATGTGCTATAATGCAGATGAATCCTCATTTTATTGTCTCTGTGATTCTGTGTTTAGGTTATGCTGGGAAATGCACATTGTGGGATTTGCTTCACAAACCAGCACTGTCTGCTTTTGCTGTTTTTACCTTGTGCTAAAACCCGTGTAACAGAACCCCTTACTTGCAGATCCCTGTCTCCAGTTTCTGTCTGATACACGAGGTGCAGCAACCATAAATGCTCCACAAGGTATTAACATTACTCCTGCTGAAATCCATCAGAATTCTCAGATCCTGCTGGAACCAGTGACAAATATCTGTTAATAACAGAAGGAACTGGCCAGGGCTGGAAACTCTGAAAATCCAAATGGAGTCAGCAAAGTGACAACGTGTCTCTTTTTAAATTTTTCTTTTGGGATTAAGCTTTTTCCTGCTCCCCTTTGGTTATGGCAGATTATCTTTCCTACCACAAAAACCTTTTTGGTGCAATTCCAATGTCTGGGTTAAGTAGTGGCTCCTTCTCTGTGCAGGGTGCAAACAAGCATAAGCACGGATCAGGGGATAACAACTCACATTCCATGTGCTTATCCCTGAGCATCTGCTGATGAAATCTTGGCTCTCATAGGGATCCACTGAACTCTACTGCCTAAAAAACCCATTTTCACTTAGAAAACTGCTCTGAAGTTGTGTTTCTTTTCCCTCAGAGCACGGAGAGTCTGGATTAACAAACTGTTTCCCAAGAGACTCCTGGTGGTTATCAGGGCTGAGTGTTTTGGGCTCTGAGATCCTTCACCTTCCAAAAGTGCTTAAGTAAATCATGGCATGCATCACTTGCCACACGACACTTCCCACACCTTATTAATAAGGCTCAGGCGTTTTGGAAGGATTCCTGCAAAGGATAAGAGGATATTCAACCTCCAAACCACACAACCTTCAGAAGGACCCCCAGGCAGAGTGGAAAATGCTAGCACACATTTTAACAGCCCCAACAGCTTGTTTTTCTGAAATACAGAGCATGAGAAATGTCCTCCCAAACGTGGGGGTTTTGCATACATTATTTAGAAATGTCTGCTGTGTGAGTCCCTATTTGCATTTGGTTTAAAATACCCCTTTTGCATTCTAAAATGTGATAACACAGACACTCAAGGGAACACTCCCAGTATATTTTCAACAGCCTGAGTACAGATCAATTTTTCAATACTGGAAATTGAAAGCACTGTGTATTCCCTTCTACAATACAAGCAGTGTCTGCAGTAATACCATGCATAACATTTGCATCCCATCACCCTGTGTGGCCTAAGGAGAAATGGATTTGGACAAAAAAAAAAAATCACTTTTCTGAAAAATGGGATTGGCTAAACCATACCTGCCAGGACAGGATGCTGACTGATCTGAGCTGAGGACATGACCCAGGTTTCCCCACACTTCCACAGCTCTGTAGCTTTAAGCTGCTCCTGTCTCAGGAAGTGCATCCTTGCTGGCTTCATCCACCATTGTTTTCCCAGCTATTTGAAAGCTATTTGCAATGCATGGAGTCAAAATGTGGTTGCTATGTATTTAAGACATCTTTCCTCCCCAAACTGGGGGATTTTTGGATCCAGCTGTTGGGAATCACCTGACTCTTCACTATTCTAGAACCAGAGGCTGCTTCTTCCCAGTTTCTCCCAGCACAAGGTGCCTGTATCCTCCCTTTGCTGGGCACAGACATCAGCTGCTACATCTCCCCTCTCCAGACAAGCCCTGGAGGAGCACCAGTGCCCTGGATGATGCACTGGGGTTTGCAGTGTGCAAGAGAGAGCCCCACACTGCTGGGAGCCTGGCTCCTCACTCCAGCAGCCACACAAGGTGCTGGCAGCTGAGATTCTTTAGACCCAGCCCATTTATCTGAGCTTCTTTTGCTCCTGAGGAGTTCCCCACGTGCAGGACAAGTGGATCAGACCCCACACTGTGCCCCACTCTGCTCCTGCTGTGTGTCAGCCAGAATCAGGCTCTTGCCTGTTGTTCTGAGCACTTCCCACTGGACCAAAGCAGGGAGGTGTCCCCAGCCTTCCTCCCCTTCCCTGCGGTGCTGCCAGCCTGGAACCTGCTCTGGAGGTGAAGGAGGATTCAGGGAAGGGCTGAGTGCAGATAATCAGCAGCACCAGTGGGGACTGGATGGTCCATGAGAGGTCAGGGGCAGCCCCAGAGGAGAGAAGTGCCCTGGTGAGGCATTGCTCTAGGAACCACTGGAACACAGAGTGAAAGCAGGGAAGCACAGGCTGAGGGTGGATGGGATAGTCCCACTCTGGCTACACGTGCTCAGCTGAGATTATTGTTCCTTTCAGCCAAAACACGTGTTAAAGGTGGGTGATTTCAGTATTTTGCACTTCCCATAAACAACAGCAAGTTGCCCAGCCCTCAAAACCTGCAAGGCTGAGTGTGACACGTCACCATTTGTCTCTGACTTTGGGTCCTGCTGAAAGAAATGCTGCCCAAAAAAATCACTCCCCACTGTGCCCACAGCAGAATCCTGAGGGGAGACTCCAGGAACAAGCAGGGCTGCACTTTAGGGGTTCAAAGGAATAAAGAAATAAATATGATCCCAGTGAGGAAAAAAGATGAGACCATGCAAAAAGTTTCTCAAGGATGACATTTCTTTAAGTTAGCCTAGGTTCACTGCAAATCACTTCTTCCTTCATGGGCTTTTACCTTTGTTCTGAAAAATTACATTTCCCTAAGAAAAAAGAAAGCAGTAACACTTCTAAATAAATAATCAGGACTTGATGTACTGCCAAGGGTTTCTACTAAAGGCTAGGAAAATGATCAGCATAATTAAAAATAAATTCAGAGTGTGCACATGGTGCTTTTTATGTTATAATGTTGTTTCTTTGTGCATACTTTTTCTGGGTTAAAAAAACGAACAAAGGGAGAGATAATTGGCAGGGCATTAAGCTCAGTAATCGTAAAGTAATGCCAGGCTGAATGGTTTTCTTCTTGTCCTGACAATTATTACATGACTAGTTGCTACTTCATGGCCTCAGCCAGGGCAAAGGTGCTTCCAAGGCTTCCCTTCCAAAGCCATGAGCACTTGAGCAGATCCTTCAAACTTTTGGGAAAGGGAATAGCCTGCCACTGGTAATTTTATTAATTTCATTAATTTTATTTCCTTATTTTTATTCCTTTTATTTCCTTCCTTTTATTTTTGGAAGAAAGCAAATGGGAGTGTGATTGCTGTGTCCCATGCAGGTTCAGAGCAAAATCCCAGGCTGTCAGTTTTCGTAATGCAGAGATAAAAATCAAATCATTAATCCCACTGTGGGCCAGCTGCCACACATTCACTGAACATAATGAACCCACAGAAAGGGAAGGGCTTGTGGTGTGTGCCTGTCAATGTGGAAAGGGATTTGAAAGAGTTTCAAACTACTCTCCCACTATCCTGATTTACTCCCTCCAGGTTACTAGGCTAGGGATATTTTGTCAGCTGAAGACTGAAGATCATGTTTCCAAGGACAGCCTCTGGAGTTCCTTGGAAATGCAGGCAAAGAAACCTGGAGATGCAATCTGAGATGGTTTGCAGGCTTTCACACACAAGTCAAAGCAAGTGTAGCAAGTGTCCAGGTAAATAATTAAACATGTGAGGTCACTTGCAGTGCAGCTAAAAAATTAGAAGAGGTTGGACTAATGATGAATTCCCGTCCTTAATTCTTTGGGGTTTGGCTTTTGTACCTCTAAACCTTTGGAACACATCCCTGTCCTGAGCAGCCCCGATAAAAATCTGTGCTATGGACCAGGCTATAAATTCCTGCTGGTAGAGGGGAGAGCAGGCTTTTATCTCTTCAGATCAACCTTACATTGCACGGTCTTTACACCTCCTGTGGGCCTGTGCTTCTCCCTTCAGCTCTGCAGCTTGCTGCTTCCTTCCTGCACATCTGCGGGAGCTGCAGCAATTCGGCTCAAGCACCAGCTAATGCTCAGTGAGAGAACAAAGTCTGTTCTGGAGGTAAGAGGGCTGCAAAGCACCCTTAAAACCTGCTTTTGCTGTGGCCATGTCTTCACTCCACCAAAGAGCACAAATCTCTGCATACTGGAATCATGACTTCAAGGTGGTCACGACACTGATTTTCGTTTCTTTTAATTCAGAGAAAGAATTAAAACAAATTAATCCCTGCCAAAACAAATACTGGTGGGACAAGTTCTAGCACCAAGCACGTTTTACAGCTGAGATGGAATTCCCTGAAAAGCAGTGTCTAATGGAAACAAGGACAGTTCCTTCACTCTGTGAAAGCTGGCAAAGGTGCTGGAGAAGGAGCTGTAACCCACACAGAGCAGAAGACAAGAACTCCCCTGAGGGCTGTTTAAAGTGGGCATCACCACTGGGCCTGGGTATGTTTTGGCACACTGGCACTCTGAAGGAGTTGGTCAGCTAAGGCCACTCTGTTAATAGCATTAAGAAGCCTGCATTACACATAAACCACATTTTTAGCACTCAGTGCAGCATCATTTTTTAAAATTCAACATAATGCTAAGTCATTAGCAAAGCAAAGATCAAATCAAACAGGAGAGAACCCCCTGTGCATCATCTGCTTGCCCCAAACATTTGTTCCTATGTAAACCAAACCAAAATAGTAAATTTACAATTCTTTTCTCACGAGTTAACAGAACCTTGGACTAGAAAACAAATGCCAAAAGTCAAATTCCTAAACTGCCTTAGCTTTTCTGAGTTTCAAGCACTGTTGGCTTTGCTGTGCAAACAATACAGTTCAGCCTGGAACTCTAATTAACAGGAGCTTCTGGGTGCTCAGCCCTCTGAAAAACATGGCAGCACCTAAAAGTTCCAGCTGAGAGGTTAGATACTGTCAGGGAACAGATCTCCCTCCCTGCACTTATGGGCTGCCAGGAAGTTATGTGCCATGCTAATCTCTGAATCAAAGCAAATTTCATGGAGCACAGCAAGCTGCCAGATTTCATGTTTATGGGCAAATTTATGAGCTCCAGGGGTGTTCCCATATTCTGCTCTGCACACTTGCCTTGCTGTCTTTGCTGCCATAAAAAGCACAATGTTCATTCTCCTCCCCAAAGATGGGCCTTAACCTGCAATCCCATTTGAGGGAAACTTTCCAGGCACCTCACTGGCTTTCTGACCAGACCTTTTCTGAACAAAGCCACTGCTGCTCAGCTAAATTAAAGAATGTTTGATGCACTTGTGGTGCAGCTGCCACACAAATCTTGCTTCCCTGAAGAACCAACCCCACCCTAAATCTGTGTTTAGATTTCAGCGCATGTTCTGTGAGCACTGAGAGCACACAGCATCACGAGCAGTGCCCCCCCAGGTGCTGTACCTGTGAGGTAGGTGTTGTGTGAGGAGTTGATGAAGTAGTGTGACAGGGGCTGGGACATGTCCTCGTTCAAGTCCAGTTTCTCGGGGGGCACCACGCCGTTCTCCTCGCCGCTCAGGTAGCGCATGAAGCCGTCCACGGAGATCTGTCCTGGGAGAGCACACAGGGCAGCACAGTTACCCACCTGCACCCTCTGCCACGTGCACATCACAGCTGCCACCCTCCACCTCTGCACACAGAGATTTCAAGGTATCTTCAGGTAGAAAAAGTCAGAGAGAGAAGAGACACATCATGCAAAGGCACCGGGATATGACAGATTCCCGCTTGCGCTTTTTCTTGGCTTTTTGCATTAAAATTATCTTAGCCCCTAAAATCTGCATGAAACTTCAAAAAGTATCACCACTGTGCTTTAAATAGTTCAAGTTGTAGAGTTAATTGGCTGGTCTTTTTCTCTCACCACTGCCATGGTAAATTTGATCTGCTGTCTCTTCTTGGGATGGAACCACAGCAGAAGCCACGTCAGCAGTTACAGTGAGATCCTTCTCTCTGCAGGGTTTGGAGCTTGCCAGCACAAGAAATTTATTTTTCTTCCCCTTCAAAGACCTCTTCTCTGATTTATCTGATTAATTACAATTCCCCTCCCTATGGGGTCACTCAGTAGTGCTTTACTGAAACACTTAAAACCAGCACAAAGATAAAAATGCCTCCTTTTTCCTGAGGCACCTGGCCAATTGAAATGTTCAACACAACTCAGTGCCACAGAGGCACCTCCTGCTGAAGAGGGCAAGACCTTCCTCATCCTCCCCTCTCACTTTGTCCTCTTTCCCTCACACTCTGCCTTTTTCCCCCTCACCCACTGCACTCTTTCTGCACTTTTGCCCTTTTTCTCACACTCTGCATATCTTTGACTTGATTCCCAAAGCACACATAAGTGTGCCAGCTAAAGTTTGGTAAGTAACAAATCCATTTGAATGTTTTTATTGGGCATTGGAACAGGCCTGAAAAATATAAGAACAAGTGTGGAGGAGAAATACAAAAGTGTCTAATGCTTCCTCAGCCACAGACATTCCTAAACCTCAAAATTAGAGATGTGTAGCTGCACACTTGCACAAAGATTGTCTAGGCTTGGCTCTAACTCTAGAAATGCACCTGAATTAGAAACTTTGAGTTTGGGAAGGCACTGCCCAGTGTGGAAATGCCTCTCTGTGCCTCTCTCTGTATTTATACCCACATGCAGAAACACTTGAGGCAGTTTCTCAGCAGATGGTTCCACAGAACACCTCAAACTGCTGCTCTGCCAACTCCAGCCTGGTGGAACTGATGCAGAGATCAGAAAAGAACCACCACAGTGAAGCCAACAGAGTCTGGCATTTTTTCATTACAATTTGACAGGAAGGAGAAGTAATTTCCCACTAGAAGAGGAGTATGTTGAGAGGTTCTATTGAATTTCCTGACTGAATTTCAGCTTCATTACATGGAACACGGGAAGTGTTTGTGCAGCCTGATCTTTTTCTGCATCCCTGGCTCCACCTGATTGTTCCAAAATAGTTACAAGGGAGGGAAAAGGAAAAGAAAAGCACAAATGAAGTGGCAAGTTCTACCCATTTCACAGTAATTCCTTACTAGCTCCAGCTACTCCATCCCATCCCTTACAAGATCTATTACAGGGGGTCAAACACATGAATGTTCCTGGTTCAGGGAAAACCACATAAAAATGTAACTGTTGCTTTGTCCACAAGTATCAAGGCTCTTTTCCAGTCTGCTCTAAATACACCAGAAGGCACTTCTGTTATCCCAGCTCCTTTTTCCTGGGAGCAGTCTTCAGGCAGGTGACACACTTCTGGCAAATGATCTATCAAAAATTCACAGAATTTCCAGGGGTAATTAAATGAATCCTCCTTTCCAGGGTTCTTAGATCTTGTCAACACTCATCAATCAAAATGTTTTCTCCCGTAGCACACGAGAGCTGCAATATCCCCATCCCTGGGAGATGGTGATGACACATCTGTGGCTCCTCCACCAAGCAGGAGCTGCAGCCACTGGTTGGCAGGACAGCCTGGCCTTTGCCAATGCACTTCTCAGAGGCTCCTCTCTTTGGAGATTCCCACAGGAACAGTGAGATCACACTCTTGCTGGGTTATCTGAGCCCTGTCTGGCCAGCTCCAGAGCAGCAGGCACTTTCTCCTGTGTGGCTGTGGCAGTGCTAGGGCAGACACAGGTGACAGCCCGTGGAAATCTGCTCCCATGCAGCCTCCAGGGCTGGGAAAAGGCACAGGCTGCTCCTGACACAGAAATGCCTCTCCCACTGCCCACTAAGACACAGGTAGCTTGACAAGATCCTGCTTGGCCAAGGCCTTCAGCAGCCAGCAGGACCAGCATGCTGCCCTGGCTGGGGAAATGCTCTGTGTCCCTGGGAGCTGGCCAGCTCCTCAGCAGGAGCATGTAAACAAAGCCCTGCTCACTCAGCACCTGCTAAAACACATCAGGGCTCAAAGCAGGCTCCAGCTTCCCAGAGCAGCTTCTCCTGCAGTTCTGTGCCCTCTGCAGAGCCCCAGGACCAAAACACCAGCAGTGCAGCAGTCTGGGGAGAGGTAATAAAGGTGCAGCCAACCCTGAGAACTTCTCCAAGAGCTGCTTGATCTAAACTTCATCCCCTTGTTTTGGTGGGTGTGCTGGATGTGCAGCTACTTAACTTTCCTAGGATCTGCCAGCCTGCTGCCAGGAGCCTTCCAGTCCTCCAGGAAAAGTCTTGGGATGGAAAACAAGAAAGGCACAGCAGAAAAGACAACATATGTGAACACTTCTCTTTGCATTTCATTCTTGCAGCTTTGCATTTCATTCCTTCTACCTTCACTTGTCCCTTAAAATTTGTGGATGATCTGTATGACAAAATGTGCACTTGATTGTACACAGTAAACAGGTTAGGTGGTGTGGATTTGAAACATTTCTATCTGTATATTTGCAAACTTCCCAGTGCTTTCCATTTGTTACACCCATGCTGTTATCCACTCAGTTATAATGGAACTGGAGACACGATTGTGCCAAGAGATGTTATTAAAGCAAGAAAGAAAACAAACACAAAGGAAGCGAGACAATTAATTGGCACCTTGTATCTCCCAGTCAGCAGCACAGAACTGCAACAGTATTTTGTCTGACAGTGAAATCAGCTTTATTCCAATGCAATCTGTAACAATAATCACATTTGCTGTAATCCCACACAACTGAGCAGCCCTCTCAATTTGAAGATAAGAATCCAACAAGCAAAGCAGACACTTGATAATCCAGGGAGAGATCTGTGAATCCCATTGGGAACTCTCTCACAAACAAGCACTGCAACTCAGAGCTCATTAGGGATTAAAATTTCATGCAGAGTGTGGAGCAGGAAGCAGAGTCCTGGTGTGTCTCTTGACACTGGGCCCACGTTAGCTACTGTGTGCTCCCTGGCTCTGTGAGCCAGCAGAGAAACTCCCAGGATCAATTTCCATGAAATTCCCACAGTGTGGGACACAGAGTGCCAGGGCCACTCTGGTGGCACTTGCAGCGCTGGCATCCCAGTGATGTGAAAGCTGCTTGGCTTTCAGACCCATTTCTAGGGGCTAACTGCATTTTCTGTCTGCACCCTGCTTTGGGCAGGACAGGACTGTCCCACTGCACTGTCCCCTCTGTGCCACTCCTGGTGACAGTGTCACCACAAGGAGAGAGCACTGCACAAGCTCAGCCAGACTGAGAAGACCCCAACCCCACAAGTGGGTAAAGACCTCACCCCAGTTATCCTAGGGCTGCTTTGTTTTAGCAAAACCAGTGAGCATGGCAAAGACTCTCAGGCTTTGGGTCAGGATGTGCAGATTGATGAAAAGATCAGAGCAGCAGCCACCATTTACACACCAGGGGCAGAAATCACCACTGGCTCCTCCAGCTCAGCAGTTCTCTCAGTGATCAGTGAGGGCCAAAATTCACACTGGTCAGACAGCCTTATCAAATTCATAATTACAGCAACAGCAATATATCTGAATTACTGCTTCTGGTTATTAGTGAGGCATTTAATGAAGTTTTAAACTCAGATTTTTCCTAATTGGAAAAACTAATCTGCAAAAGAGCTCAGACAGAAATAAACTGAGGTCAGCTTAAAAGATCAGGGTTTCTTTGAATTTGAAAGCTGGACTGCACAAAACGTCCAGAGGCTGAACACTGATCAGTGAAAGGTCTGGTTTCATAAAGTCCTTAAAAATGTGAAAAAGTAGAATCAACAACACAGGGTTTAAAAACCAGACAGTTCTGGTGCCTGTTAGCAAAACAAGAGGGCAAAGCTGCCATGAACCAGGTAAAATGGGACACAAACCAAATGAAAACACACAAATAACAATTCATAGCTAATCACTGGAGCAAAGAGAAATCCAAAATACAGAGGTGAACAGGGAAGAAGAAGCCTGGCAATCGATCACCCTGAGAAGCAGATGAGATGCAGAGACCAGCAACCCATCTGGAAAGGGAGCTGCATCAAAAAAGGTGATTAAGAAAAAGGAATGAAACAGGTAATGAGACCAGAGTGAGCACCAGAAAACTTGGGGGGAGTGTCTGAAAAAGCTTGGCAGAGCTTCAATTAAGTGTGCTAGGAAACAGTCTTGCAGGGGATTTATTGCTTGTCTCATTGCTAAAATCCTTTAAAATTAAACCCGGACAATATCCTGTTGTGCTCCAATCTCATTTCCTCTCTCTAAACTTGGAGGAAAACATAATGCTGCCCTCAGTTAGAGTCACTGAAACACCTTCTGCACAAAGCAAAACAAGCTGTCTTGGGGAATGTGCTCTTGAAAGAGAAATGGAAAACTCCCTCGGTGAGAAAGGAACAGAGCAAGAGTCCCCACTGCAGCCTTGAATGGGTACAGATGTGAACACAGAGAGTGATTCAGGATCAGGATCAATCATCCTATAGATATGGTTTAACCTGACCCAAGATCAGGGTAAATGCTTGCTGAATGGGACACAAACACCAACAACCATTCCAGCTACACAGCTAATCACCAGAGCAAAGGAAAATCCAAAATACAGAGGGGAACAGGGAAGAAATGCCTGGGAATCTCTCTCCCTGAGAAGCAGATGAGCCCAAGTCAGGGAGGGAAGGCAGGGGAAGGCAAACCTGGCTGCACAGCAGAGCTTGCTCAGTCCCTGCTAACCCAGGGGGAAACACCACATGCCCAAGGACCCTGAGATCCAGAGCTGTGTGCACAGCAAGGCTGCTCCAGTCCAGCAGAGTTCAGGGGGTCTAAATCAGGAATGCTTGCCATTCTAATGAGGCTGTCATATCCACTTGGTCATCTGGGCAAGTGCACTGAGAAAACCAAGAGTGGATACAACTACCTCCCATTTTGGGGGGTGGCAAGAAAATGTTTGCAGATGGAAAACCAGTTTTCTGAACCATCAAGATGAGGCACTGCAGCCCAAGACACTGAATTCACTCCAGGGAAGAAATATTTCCTACAAGCTTCCACAAGAGCCATGCCAAAGAGCAAATCTACTGAAATCAGCATTAAAACTTCAGGAGCATTCCAAGGACACTGCCATCTCCAAGGGAAAGGAAGATGGAGGGGCACCTGAGGGAAAAGCAGATTTCCAAACCACCCAGGTTTAACAAGATCTTCAAGCCAACTATTGAGTGTGGTATTTATTTCCTCCTTTTATTAGGAGTCCCAGGCTTTTCCAGCCCTTTTCAGGCTCTCAGGAAGGAAGGGCTCTAACCCACAGGGGCTACACAGCCCACAAAAAGGAGGGGTTTTTCTCCAGTAGTGCTAGGAAACAGCAAAACACACACTGAAGCAGGGAAGATTCTAAGCACTCAACATTTTCTCTTCCTTACAATTTCTACCTTGGAAACACATTTATTTTGATGGCTGTTGATCCCTTAAATGCCTTCAGCAGCTTCAAAACCCTCTGCTGTTCCAATGCCTGGTCACAGTTCAGAGCTTCTGGTAAGCAGAGCTGTCTTGAGAAGGAAAACAAGGCTTGGAGCAGTTTCTAAACTTCAGCAGGCAGATGCTAAACTTGTCAGAAGGCAAACTTAAATAGCCAGTAATTGTTAAGGAGTAGGGGGGAACTCCAAGCAATCAATCTCTCCAAAGTCTCAAGACTGAAGCAGGGTTTTACAGCCACAAACCCACCCTCTGCTCTCGACTTCTCAGCAGAGATGTAGGAGGAATTGTTTCTGACAGGACATCCCTCCCAGACAGTTAGTTTAGATCCAACTAAATCCACAAAGCCACTCCAAAACCACCTTACACCAGTCCCCAGCCAGCAGTGCAATGAGCACTTTGCAACACGGCAGATTTCTGAGGCAGCTGAGAGGAAAGGATTGAAATCAGACAGATAAAAACACCCTCCATCCCAGCAATACTACAGCTATTTCTGACAGACCTGAAACAGGGACAGCACTGGAATATGTCACTGTCTTGCCAAACCTCTCAAAAACATCCTCTGTGCAATGCCTCAGAGTGGTCCTGGGAGGTGGAATAATGTTAAATGTTGGCTTACTTCCAATTGCTAAGTTGCACTAAGAGATGAGCACAAGTCAGGGAGGGAAGGCAAAAAATATATCTAAAAATATGGAATTTTTCTGCTAAGTGATAGTTCTCTACAAAAGCTATTAATGCACCTGCCAAAAAGACTGCCCTGTAGTATCAGGGGAAGAGGTAAGAGAAGTGTGTCAGTGTGCTCCAAGTGCTGAAAAACATCTGAAGAGAAAAACCACGCATTTTTACTTCCACCAACTCCTGCAACTGAAAATAGATTAATAGTAAAGAGAAGTGGAAAAGAACAAAGGGGTGGCACTGCAAAGACAGTGCAAATCAGCTGAAAAGAAGGGATTTTAGTCCCTTTAAAGGGCCTTCCTTATCTGTTCTTTAAACTTGGTTCTGCAGCTGCAGGCACTGCAGTGGCCAATCCCTTCCATAAACAACCTGAGCTCTCTCCTAACAACAATTGCTTTTTTTGCCCTCTTCACCACCTCTGGTACTCCGTGCCAGAACCATCTTGTTTTTAGGAAAGTCTTCCTCATTTCCAGCCTAAAGGTATTCAAGGCCACTGGATCCCTGTGTGTTCTTGTGCCAGCACTGTCCCTTGGCTCCCCACCTGAAGGACACTGGTGGCTACTGAAGGACACTGGTGGCTATTGAAGGACACTGGTGGCTACTGAAGGATACTGGTGGCTATTGAAGGACACTGGTGGCTACTGAAGGACACTGGTGGCTATTGAAGGACACTGGTGGCTGTTGAAGGACACTGGTGGCTGTTGAAGGACACTGGTGGCTATTGAAGGACACTGGTGGCTGTTGAAGGACACTGGTGGCTATTGAAGGACACTGGTGGCTGTTGAAGGACACTGGTGGCTACTGAAGGACACTGGTGGCTGTTGAAGGACACTGGTGGCTGTTGAAGGACACTGGTGGCTACTGAAGGACACTGGGGGCTACTGAAGGACACTGGTGGCTGTTGAAGGACACTGGGGGCTACTGAAGGATACTGGTGGCTACTGAAGGATACTGGTGGCTACTGAAGGACACTGGTGGCTATTAAAGGACACTGGTGGCCGTTGAAGGACACTGGTGGCTGTGGAAGGACACTGGTGGCTGTTGAAGGACACTGGTGGCTGTTGAAGGTACTGGTGGCTGTTGAAGGACACTGGTGGCTATTGAAGGACACTGGTGGCTACTGAAGGACACTGGTGGCTATTGAAGGACACTGGTGGCTGTTGAAGGACACTGGTGGCTACTGAAGGACACTGGTGGCTATTGAAGGACACTGGTGGCTGTTGAAGGACACAGGTGGCTATTGAAGGACACTGGTGGCTGTTGAAGGACACTGGTGGCTGTTGAAGGACACTGGTGGCTCTTGAAGGACACTGGTGGCTATTGAAGGACACTGGTGGCTGTTGAAGGACACTGGTGGCTATTGAAGGACACTGGTGGCTGTTGAAGGACACTGGTGGCTATTGAAGGACACTGGTGGCTATTGAAGGACACTGGTGGCTGTTGAAGGACACTGGTGGCTGTTGAAGGTTACTGGTGGCTGTTGAAGGACACTGGTGGCTATTGAAGGACACTGGTGGCTGTTGAAGAACACTGGTGGCTACTGAAGGACACTGGTGGCTGTTGAAGGTTACTGGTGGCTGTTGAAGGACACTGGTGGCTACTGAAGGACACTGGTGGCTGTTGAAGGACACTGGTGGCTGTTGAAGGACACTGGTGGCTGTTGAAGGTTACTGGTGGCTGTTGAAGGACACTGGTGGCTACTGAAGGACACTGGTGGCTATTGAAGGACACTGGTGGCTGCTGAAGGACACTGGTGGCTATTGAAGGACACTGGTGGCTATTGAAGGACACTGGTGGCTATTGAAGGACACTGGTGGCTACTGAAGGACACTGGTGGCTATTGAAGGTTACTGGTGGCTGTTGAAGGACACTGGTGGCTATTGAAGGACACTGGTGGCTACTGAAGGACACTGGGGGCTACTGAAGGACACTGGTGGCTATTGAAGGACACTGGTGGCTATTGAAGGACACTGGTGGCTATTGAAGGACACTGGTGGCTGTTGAAGGACACTGGTGGCTGTTGAAGGACACTGGTGGCTACTGAAGGACACTGGTGGCTGCTGAAGGACACTGGTGGCTACTGAAGGACACTGGTGGCTGCTGAAGGACACTGGTGGCTGTTGAAGGTTACTGGTGGCTGTTGAAGGACACTGGTGGCTGTTGAAGGACACTGGTGGCTATTGAAGGTTACTGGTGGCTATTGAAGGTTACTGGTTACCATTAAGTTTTCTGTTTTTCCTTGTAATTGAAGACTTTCCGTTCTAAAGGATTTTTACATTTAGTTTTTCACTTGAGATGCAATGTTCCAAACAAATGCAAGGTCTGAAATTAATTTTACAGCTTAACTAGAAAAAGCAACCTCCAGAGTATTACAGAAATACATTTTGCAAACTCATTTTGACAAATAGTTTGCATTCACATATTTATGCTGACACATTATCCATGCTAACACTTGTTGCACAGATATATATATTTTAAACAATTTTTAAAAAAGGTTTTCTGGTAATCTACCTAGCTTAGCACTTGCTGCTGGCAGCCTGGGCCAGCCTACAACTTTGGTGTGGCTTAAACATTTCAGAGAGTACGAAATCATGACTGGGATCTATTGTTCTGTCAATGTTTGAGACAGAAACAGTGCACAGAGCTCTTCTCCTGTGCACCTGGAATGCTGGAAAACACTGACAACCCCAAAGTTAAAGGGCTCTTGGGGAAGCATTCTCACTGTCCAGCTGGGAGGCCAAAGAATTCCAGCTGTTCTGTTGGAACACTTCCTACAAATGTTTCATCCCAACCATTTGCCTGAGTGATTTGTATGTCAGAATTTATGCTTTAAATATTATGAAGTATGTCTTAAAAGTAGAGCTGTGGCTGCATGGTGCTTGTTTTTGCCATAAAAATCTGTCACCTAGGAAATGAGCCCCTGCTGCCACCAAAGGAATCCAGGGTGCAATTATTCCTAAGCACTTAATAAAAGGTGAATTTAATGCAGTGGGGTGAAAATGTTTAAATTGCATCAATTTTAAAGGAGGAAAACCACATTTATGCTGGAGTGAATACTGCCTGGTGTTAAGGCTGCCATGGGAAAAATACATACAATAGATGCTGTATAAAATTAAATAGAACTTAATTGAATGATAATTGCTTAATTTATTTTATTACCTAAGAAAAACTCAGCGCAACAACTACCAATAAATGTGCACTGCAAATCAGAATTAATACTGGAATTCATGGAGAGAGCCATGCAACCAGCTCCTCTGCAATCCTTACAAATGCCTGTCAAACCAAGGCTGACACACAGCAAATAGAGAGAAAACCTGGAGAAGGAAACACTGTGAAATGTAAGAGCAGAGCTCTTTTTCTCTGTACAGATCTAAAGGTCTGGCCCTTTAAAATTAAAGAAGCAGAGAGAATATTTAAATAAATTCATCCTTACAAAAAAAACCAACACATTTATGCCATTACTTTAAAGCACTTTCACGCTCTATTTTTAAAGCTTGCACCACAAAAACCACTCTAAAAATGAAGGCTGATAATAACCTAACCCTTGCCTTGCTCCCTCCGAGGACAATGTGGAAGCAGACATTTTATATTGGTTTTTTCACACTCCTTTCCCTAGCAGACCTTGGGTTTGTGCTTTCATGTCCAGCCTGGTGCTGGGGACAGCTCTTCCTGCATTCCTGGAGTGTGGGAGTGACCCAGGGGCTGTGGCTTGGGGCTTCCAGAGCCCTCACCTCTTTCAGAATGAAAGCTTTCAACTGAGACATTGGGATTTGAGCTCTCAAAGCTCCCTCTGAGCTCAGAAACTTTCAGAATTGAATTGCATTGTTAGGTGAGGAAGAGCCACGTGTTTCTGTGGAATGGGAAACACACAGAGCTGTGGGAAATTCTTCTCCAGCCTCCCAGCACACAGGGAGAGACTGCTCAGCACCACCAGGGGCTTGCTCCTGCTCCCAGCTGATCAGGGAACAGCTCTGCAGGGAATTCATCTCCTTCCCAGCACGACACAAAGCATTAATCACAGCAGCTCACAGTACAACACTGCTGCAGACACTTCACCTGTGCAGATGTCAAACCCACCTCGTGCTGATTTTGCAAAAGCTCCACCATATCCCAGCAATAAATGCACCTAAAATACATCAGTGACAGGCAGGAGTTTCACTCAGACCTCTGTAACCTCACCAGCAAAAGATTGTACCAGGTACCCGAGGAGCTGCAAAAATGTCAAACATGATGGACAGCCCCTGCTTGCTGTGTGCACAGCAGTGCAGGTGAGCAACAGCAGGCTGCAATGGGGACCAGGGGCATTGTGAGATCCCAAAAGCACCTGAATACTGCACAGCAACTCAACTTTAATCAGCTGTGAGAGAATCATTAGAAGGGAATATTGTGGCACAGTGGATGTGCACAGACAGAGAGCTGGGGCAGGAAATTAGGAAGAGCAATCATCAAGGAGTGAAGGTCCAGCACTATCCAAACAGGGAGCACATGGCTTCCACTTCATAAATCTGGATGTACATTTTCAAGGTAAAAAAAAAAATTCCCTGATTTTATTTAAAATAACTTTTCAATGCATGAAATTTTATTTGCTGACAAGCATGTGCATCACACTTCTGGAGGTTGTCTGGGGACCTGTGTTCATGTTTCTGGCCAAAAACTGACTGGAAATTTCACTTCAACAGCCCTGGCAGCAGGAAGCCTGGGTGATCATCCCTTTTCCAGAGCACCACATTAAAAGGTTAAATCACTGCTGTAAATATGTGCTTAATTTTGGTGACATTTTATAGACACCAAGCATTTTCTGACAATGATTCCATGAGTGCAGAAATGAATGCACACCTACACTTCATTTAATATACAGTGAATTGCATTCCCAGATGCACAGAAAATATTGTGTCCCCATGTCATCCCTGATTAGCCAATTCCTGTCATTTTAAGGCTGTAAGCTTGGGATTTACACTGGAGTTGCTGCCAGTTCCTGCAGCTCAGCTGCCAGACAGGGAGGTGGTTCTTCAGCACAGGGGTGGTTCTCAGGTTGTGCCAGCTGGACCCCAGTGCACAAGCCTGGAAAGGGGAAAGAAAAAACCCCACAACAATCCCACTAAAAGAATTAACTCTCTGTGATCTGCCTTTCCCTTGCTCAGGCCAGCATTTTCAGAGAGAACTGATTCTTCAGGAGCAGCACAAATCACACCCAGGACCAGAGACACCTGTGGAACAGCAAAGGTGTGCCCCAGGGTGAGCAGGGTGAACAGATCCCTCTGGGGCTGGGGGCAAACACCACCACAAAAACCTGTGTGCCCCAAAGGGAACAGGGTGAACAGATCCCTCTGGGGCTGGGAGCAAACACCACCACAAAAACCTGTGTGCCCCAAAGGGAACAGGGTGAACAGATCCCTCTGGGGCTGGGGGCAAACACCACCACAAAAACCTGTGTGCCCCAAAGGGAACAGGGTGAACAGATCCCTCTGGGGCTGGGAGCAAACACCACCCCAAAAACCTGTGTGCCCCAAAGGGAACAGGGTGAACAGATCCCTCTGGGGGCAAACACCACCACAGCACCCTTCTCCCTGGGCTCTGTTTCATGTTTCCTCCTCGTTGCTGGGCAGAGGTGTGACTCTGGCACACCAGCACACCTCCTTCTAATCAATCCTTTCTTTGGTTGATATGGAGTGCTGATATTTGGGTAACAAGGATGATCTTTTAGGTAACAGACTTCCCTGCTGCAGGTGGGAAATGAGGTAAGCAGAGGGTTCAGCTCCAATATTTGCACAGATGAGAAAGGAGGTCACAACGTGGATCCATTTCCTCAAGGTTCTGCTCCTGCTGATGTCAAGAGACAGTTTGCATAAATATGGCCAAGCAGCAGGATTTAACCCTCCAGCAAAACCTCTGGAAACACTCTGTTGGGTTGGACTAGAAAAATCAGAAGCCTTAAGAGAAGAAAATTAGAAGTGTGTGAGAGAGACCATTGATGGTGACATCGATTTCCTTCAGGAAGATGTCAAGGTGAGAAGGCTTCCAGGGAGAGGTGGCAGTGCCTTCAGTTCACCTCTGGACTCTTGGGTGAGTCTCTTTTTTGACTTTTTGGTCCAATCTCTGGACCAAACCATCTTATCTTCATATTAGATCTGTTTTTCAGGATACTCCCATGCATGTAAAATTTCTAAAGTGTAAAGACACCAAAAGCTGGGCTGATCATCAGGATATGTGGATTGGAATAAACCAGGATGCAGATACAAACTCAATGCTATTTTAAGACCTGTGGTGGTAGCAAAAATCTGCAGAGATTTGTGCAGGAGCTCTTTCATTGGTTTTGGCTAAGTGCCCAGCTAAGTCCTGACAACACTTGAGATGTTCAAAAGGGAATTTTCTGATTATAGCATGAAATACACTGAGTTGATCTCATAGCTTGCATTGTAGACCACTCTATCCAAAAGCAGAGGGCCAGACTTAATAGTGCTATTAAATGATAGAATTATCACGCTCTGAGTTCCACTGTCCCTGATCTTTTTCTTTCCACTTAGATGCTGGTAAAGAGCCACTGTGACAGTCAGCTTTCTGCTGAGGGGCACACACCAGAGCAGCTCTTCTGTCAATCCCACACACTGCAAAGCAAGCAGGGAAAGCAGCCCCATCCTTCCCCACATTTTAAATGCACCACAGGAATTCTCACTGGCCTGTGTGGTCCCAAAGCAGACAGCTGGGAAAGCAGCTGGACTTTGAACCAAATTTTGCTCTAGCATGTAGGACAGCTGAGTTCCTGCTCCTGAGTGCAGCAGGGGTGTGAAATGCACTGACCTTTCTTTGCTAGGTTGCTGTTAGGTTCATACTTCTCAATCAGCACTTGAACTTGTTCTTGTTTGAGTGGTGGATAAAGGATCTCATTTAACCGTGGGTCCCGCTGCTTCAAATTGATGAAGTCCATCATCTGATCCACAGTAAGGTAGGGTTTGCTCTTGGCACCACTGGAGAGAAATTAAAGCAACAGCAAAGTCATTTTAATACACTTCCTTGAACTCTTGTTCTGTGTCTGAGACTTCCTGAGGAAATGGAAACAAGATTCATACAAAACCATCCTACAACAAAAACATCGCTCCACTCTGTCTCTGGACTAATTTATTTTGCCAAAGGCTCTCCATCAGCCATCTAGGAGGAAGATCTTTGACAATGTTCAGCATTACTGGCACAATGGGAAGACTTGGAGCAGTGCTAAAAGCCTTTCATCCCTCTGAATTCTTGGAATGAAGCTATTTAAAAAAGCAAAAGAGAAAACAGCCGTGGGATTCAATCCCCAGCTTGCCACAAACACCCTGCTGGCATTCCTGGCCCAGCTATTTGGGTTTACTGCTGAATAACAGCAGCCCTGATTTCATTATTCTGCTAATTTGCCTGGGTCCTTTTTTTTATAAACCTTCTAAAAGCTCTGAGGTGCTCTTCACAAAGAAGAGTCAGTGCAGAGAGCAGAGCTTGGTCCAAGCTGTGCCCAGACAGAAATCCAGGGAGCCTCTGGGCCAGGAGCTGAGCTGAGGGCTGTCTGCAGCACCCAGTCCTGCCCTGCCAGGGAGCAATGGGAAACCTCTCCTGGGACAGGGCTGTGCTCCTCTAAACCCTGACCTTGGGGACAGCAGCCCCAAAAGGGGAATGAGAGCACAGTGGGGCTGTGAAATACATTCACCAGCTGCTTTGGGGGTTGGGGGGTGTACTCTGGAGATTGATGTCCTCTCATGGTGCTCCCTGCCCTGCCTCCTTGGATCAGGCTCTGCTGGAAGTGGAAGTACACAGGCTGCTGCAAGGTTGCTCTGTAACTCCTGGTTGCTCCTGTAGAAGCACCAGGAGTTACAGAGCTCACAACTGAATGGATGAAATCAGTTGTAGCTGGCTGCTAGTTTAATTTCACGGCGTGAATTCATCATACACAGATCCTAAAAGTTACTGCATTTTTTTGCCAGTCCTCATGAAGCTTTTGGGGGTGATTATACACATTCTCGTGCCTATTTCGTGCTGTTATTGCTTATTACTCTTCTTTCTTTACTTTCTTGGAAACCTAAACTGTCCTGGTCAATGCAGAAAAACAAGACCTGGCAGTTCTGCTCCTCTAGGAACAAATTCCTTTAAAACTCAAGCCATCAGAAGTGGAGGTAAAAGGCTGGGAGAGAAGGAGCCCTTGATCCAAGATTAAATAACAGCCCTGCTTGACATTTAAATCTGTTACTGGCCAGCACTGCCTGCTGCTCGAGTGTAAATAACCTACTTTGCCTTGGCCAGCCCAGAAAACCAGTGAATGGGAAAAGGAAATAAATGAAGCACTGAGAGTCCTTCCTTACAACTCAGAAAAGATGTGGTCGATCTCAGGCCGAGGGCAGAGGTTGTTGAGGAACACTCTGTACACTTCTGGCGTGAAGTCGTCTTGAGGGATGGAATCATTCTGTGAGATGGGAAACAAACAGTGAGAGACACACAGCACTTCTGTAAGACCTTTGCAAACTGAGCACTCACTCTTTGGCTGCCTTTGATTGCCTTCCTGCCACCCAGAGGAGCCCAGATTCCGCAGGATTGTGAGTTCCCCTGAATCCCAGAGCAGCTGAAAGAGTACATCCTTAAAGAACACATCCAAATATATCTGTCAGCTTCTATGAGGCACAGCCACCTCATTCTCTGAGCAGGAGAGAAATGTCTATCAGCCCTGCTGAGGCCTCTGAGCTCACCCCAGCAGTGCTGAGCCTGTGGTTTTCAGTGAGCAGAACAGCAGCAGCACAGGGGGTGAGGATGTCACTCATCTTTCCAGAGCTGTCACACAGCTGGGCAACAAACTGGGTCACTGTGTCACTACTAATACACTTGTTCCCTCTCAGCAGCAGTGATTCTGCCTTTTCCTTCCTGGAGATGCCAGTTCAAGGTGCCACAGGTCTGGGCAGGACTCGAGCAGCACAGCTTTGCCATTGCCTTTGTCCCAAACACTCAGTGGAACACACCTGGCAACCAGGCTGCTTTTAGAGGAGCTGATAAAAATGCTCACCTGCAGAGGACAAAATGCCTGCTTTTTTTTGTTTTTTTTCTTCTTACATCCTCTACAATTTAAAGTGATTTAAATTTAGTCCATCTTCTAGATGACAATTTCATCACCCTCACTATGTTTTTGTCCAAAAAAATCAAATTACTGGAGGCCATTACTGTACTGGGTAAGTCCTTTGCATGAAGCTGGAGAGTCCTCCATCCAAAGCTGTGGCACGTGGGCTCTGGGAGCACCAGGGGCTCCCAGGATGCCTCTCCACGCTCCAGAAGGGATGAACTAGAGGAGGAGGATGGTAACTTGGGCACAAAGCTGCTTGCCTGGCCAAGCAGTGCCTGCATTGCTGTGCCTGCTCAGCAGCGTTGCCAGGGGAACCTGAAGCACAGCTCAAGCCTTTGTCAGACCAAGGAAACTTTGCTGTGCTCTTCCTGCTTTGGGTAACAATAAATAAACAATGCCACAGGCCTCGCTTTGTCTCCTCTCACCTGAAACCCACCTGGCCTTGAGAGGGCTTGGTCCTGTTTCTGTCCCCAGGAGTCCGTCTGTCCCACACTGAGCAGTCTGGGCTGCTCCTCTGCTCTGCCTGGACAACCATCTCCAAGCTCCAGCATTCCAGGGTGACCCCATCAGAGCCCTGTGCCCTCCCTTTCCTGGCAGACTGGGAGAGGCTGCAGGGTGAGCTGGTTCCAAACTTCCCTGTGTGTTTCCCAGGGGGTCAATCCCTGAGCCAGGAGTGGTGCAAGGGTGCATGGAGGAGTGGGAATGCTGAGGGCAGAGGATGGAAACAGCTCCCTGCAGGGAGGGCTGCCAGTGGCACTGCCCCCAAGACACTGAAAAATCCAGGCTGGGGAGCTCTGAGTGCCAACACCTGTGTTTGCCTTCAGGCTGGGATTCCCAAAGCTTGGGAATTTTTTCCTGTTAGGGTTTGCACCCTGCCCTCCCCTGCTCCTCTGCTGACAACCCCTGTCCAGCAGGGTGCTGCTCCTCAGCCAGAGCCTTTTGGATGGTTCTCTGATCCCCACAGAACTACAGCCTCCCCATCTAGGTACTATTTTTTTCTTTCCAAGGGATTTGAAGGTGCCCAGCTGAACAAACTTCCAACAACCTGAGATCCAGGCTCTGATTTGCCACTCAGACCCAACTAACAGACACCAGTTTGCCTCCCTGGTGTCTCCAAGCACCCACTGCAAGGAGAATAACCAACAGGAGCCTTCAGGCAGAAGGGTACAGAACTTTTAATAGGCATTTCCTACCAGCATCATCATCAGTGGGCTGCAAACCACAAACATCCAGGTGGGAGAGGAAAGCCACCTCAGGCACAAGCTCCCACAGCGATATTTGGCTTCCAAAAGCCTGTCTGCCCCCAGGGATTAAAATACACTGCCCCCTTACTCAGCCTGGTCTGAGCCATCCCCGTTTCAGAGGAACCACCCACACACCTTATGGGCTCATCTCTTCTTGACACCAGGGAACAAAGCACAAACCTTCTGCAGCACACGAGAGCAGCCCTCGTTTCCAGCTCAGCTCAGTACTGCCATTCCATTCCATTCCTTCATTAGACTCTGATTTCCAGCCCTGCTGATTGAGGATTTGCCTGCTAACCTGCCTGCTTTCCCAACATCTGTATCCAGTCTGTCACCTCTTTGGCAGCATGAGAGCTAATTCAGATTATTTGCACGGACTGGACTCAAGAGCTGGTTATTTTATTTTAACTGTGAAGCTCACTGCTGCTCCACTGGGAACCTCCACATTAACTAGAAGGCAAAACCCACTTTTCACAGCCAAAAGGCCAGCTAAAATAAAGCTCTCCAAATTCTATTTCTTTACCTTTAACCAAAACAAACAAAAAGATCCAACAATAACAAAAAGCAACCCCATTTCCAAAAAACAGCCAAGATTTTTTTAAAAAAGCAACAACATGGGGGAATCAGATCCCAAAGTCAGAAATTCACTGGGGTATTTTAAAACTTTGTTTAAACATTTGTTTAAAGAGATTTCTCCTTTCAGATCTGCTGGGTGATAACTGTTCCAAAAATCAGGCCTTAATTCTGCCAGACCCCACAGAGTCCAGTTGTAACCCAGAAAGAGAGAATTTAATAAAGCCATTATTAAAAAAGGGCCTGACTTGAGGTCCATGGGTCACCCCCCTGTGATCATGCCCTGCTGCTCAGCTCACTCAGCACTGCAGAGAATCCACCCCTTATTCAGGTCCTTAAAGACAAAATAAAGGATTTCTTTCCAGCAATTCCAAGGGTCCTCTCTGGTGCTACTCCTCAGGAGGAAAACAATTACCTGGGCAGGGAGAACTCTTGCTCCTCTTCCCTAAATGCAGAGCCTGCAGCTGGTGCCACAGGGTCTGGCACAGACACAAAGAATTCCCTGGGCAGGGGGGCTGGTGGATGGGGTACTGTCCTGGCACAGCAAAGTCACACAGGGACACTGTCCCCTGTCCCCTGTGCCCAGGTCACTGTGAGAGGCACTGCCCCAGGCTCCAAGAGCCACTCCTCAGTTCCAAGAGCTGCAGCCAAACGTGGTGAGAAGCTCATGGCCAACGAGCTCCATGAGAGGTGTGCAGCCCCGGGGAGAAAATCCATGAATATCAAAATCCAGAGCCTGAACTGCTGCCATCCCTGAGAGATTTCCATGAATTCTCTCGATAACCTGGTGCTACTTGGCTGAGCAAGACTCCCTGTATTCACATCTTGCACGCTGCTGGAGGCTCTTGCTCTTCCAAGGCTTTATGGGAACACCATGTGTCCTCCAGTTCAACAGGGCACAAAAGCTGGAGGTTGAAGCTGAGAATTTCACTTGCTCAGATAAACAGGGACACAAAGGAAAGGAGCTGTGGCTGAAGTTCTGCTGTTCTTCTGTTCCCTTACCTCCACGAGATTCAGTTTTGCCCTTCCTCAGTGTTTTCCAAAGATGATGGCACAGTTTTCTCTGGTGTATGCAGCACATTCCTCTTTGTCCCAACCAAAGAAAGGCTCTCCTTCATACTCTGAATAATTTTCAAGATGGTATCCCAGCAACAAGCATTCAGCAGTGTGTATGTAAAACTGGCTCTACTTAGATAAATAGCAGGAAAAGGCTGCAGTTTCTTCCAAAGACCCAAATGATATTTAAATTTTCTTTTCAGAGACATGTAGTAAACGGAAGGAATAAATCAGATGATTCAGAAAGCAGAGCCTCAGAGATTATTTTTTGCACACTTTGTCTTGTTTGCCATCAATTAAATGGAATCTCACCTTCAAAACCTTTCTCTCCACATTTCTAACCTCACAGTATTACTTCAGATAAGATTATTGTGTATTTTATACCTACTTTGCTACATTCCTTGGAATTTTATTTCAACCTATGAAGGAAGGTCTGGCTGTAAGGGGTGTCTGAGGGTTGGCTGGGGAAGATTCTGCCCCACTGCTCTGGAGCTCCAGGAATGGGCTCTGTTAAACCACTGGGGGAGCAGATGTCAAGGAAACCTCCCAGCACAGAGCTTTGTTTAAGTCAAGGCATCAGGAGATGCAGGCTCTCTCTGCTACAGAAGGGTTTTACCCCACCTCTTGGACCCCTGAAAGAAGGAATTATGCTGCAAGAAGCTTTCCTGGGATTAAAACCCAGCTTGAGCAGGGAGGTGGGAGCAGATGTCCCACTGTGGTCCCTGTGACTCCAGCATTAACTGGAATCACCTGCTCGAGGTCATTCCCATCTGAAAAAGACCTTCTTGAGGGCCAGGTACCATCCTGGAAATGCTCTGGGTTGAGCAGAGCTCCTGGATGAGCAGGATGCAATGGCTCACCACATTCCCACCTTTCCTTCAAGCACCTTTTGGATAAGGCAGGGGGGTTTAACCTGTCACTTATCTCCAGCTACAGATCACACCTCAGGCTAACACTGAAACCAAGCCTTGGAAACTGTGCACAGGTCAAATGCTCTCACAGGACTCCTCCAGGGCAGGTCACACAAACTCTGCCCTCCCTTTGAATCCTTTCAGGCTTCCTCCAGTGCCCCTGATCCCAAACAACTCCAGAGCAGAGGCGCTCAGAGGGGTCTCAGACCCTCAGTGTGGGAAAGCCGGAGCTGTTCTGAGGAGCCCCCAGCAGCAAGGGCAGCACAGCAGCTGAGCCATGGCCCAGCCCAGAGGAGAGGGCACAGCCCAGGCTGCAGAGAGCAGAGCTGAGCTGCTTACCCTGGAGGAGGGCAGGTTGCAGGCTTCCAGCGCCGTCTCCACGCGCTTCCTGTCCGAGGAGAACAGGCGGTAGATGCTGCAGGGACACAAACAGAGGGGCTGCTTTAGAGACAGGCCCTGATGGCCCTGGTGCCTCAAGGGTGAATATCTCTCAGCAGCCTATTGCCTCTTTAGCTGTTTATTTCCATCTGCTGGCTGCTCACTGCTGGCAGTGCTCAGCTTTAGCTCTGCCCCACACCAGCCCCTATCACAGCAGGCATTTATTTCAGCCATCACTGGGATCTTCATTCCCCCACTGACATTGCAATTTGAATCTGTTTATTTTCACACATCCTGAGACAAAGAAACGATGCTGCTGTTTGTTCTTTTTGTAAATTTTCACAAGTGGAAAGAAGCAGGGCAGAGGGGCAGAATGTCTGTGCCCAAAGGGCATTTCAACAGAGACACCCCATCACCACTGTTAGAAAAAGAAGGTAAAATGATTCCTCTAGGCACAGGGGTCCCATGCTCAACCCCAACACATCTTCACAGCCCAAAGTCAGCAGAGAGCACGTGGTAAGGAAGGGAACAGCACTTACTTCTTCAGAGGAATGCGCCCCTCTGGAGTCACCTGCAGCTTGAGTTTCGTGTAGCTGTGGAGAGAAAAGCACCCTGCTTTATTTCACAGCCTTTTCAAGGCCTTCTCCATCCCCTTCCTGGCTCTGGGCTGGTGATCTGATCATGTGGCAAGTCCCACTCAGCTCCTTCTCCCAGTATGAAAACGCGTTGGGATGTCATTATTGACTACAAACCTTCTCCTGTCTGTCCTGAGATAACTGTCAGTGAGTTTTGCACTAACATCATCTGGTAAAAAACGTGGCAAGATATTATTAGATATTGGCAATATTAGATATTTCAGAGGAGATTTTTTTTTTGTTAAAAAACTCAGCTTTTTCACATCACCCAGTGGTCTGCCAAAAGAAGAACAAACTGCGTGGTTCTAATAAACTTTCCTTTTCTTCCCAAGAGAAAATGCCATTAGCAACCACTTCAAAACCACAGTGCATGCTGAAACTAGGATAACTGGGATAGGAACGTTCCCACAAATCCTTGACTCCTCACAGTTTCATCTTCTGGAAACTGAAGCCTTTCGTGCTACTGTGTCACCAAGCACAACTCCCAGCACTGAGGGAGATTAAAACAAAGAAAATCACAGCAGTTGTTAAAAAAAAAACCCAAAGTTTCTTTTATTTTGCCTTCTGTTTTTTGAAAATTTTAACTACATTTTGGTGACACTGTTTTCCTCTATAACCAAGGAAGTTAGAAATAACAGAAGATGGGCAAAATCTGTTTATTATTGCACTTCCAGTGCTCCAAGGAACTGAATGTCACACAGAAAAAACCCTTCATTCTGCTTTAATGCAATCTGGTCTTCTCTTTCAACAAAAGGGATCTGACAGGACTCCAACCCACCCTTTGCTTAGTACACTGATTATAATGGGGCAATAATTTAATCTTCAAAGTCATACATTTCTTAAGTGACTGATTTGGCATCCGTGCAGAGGAGCTGGGAAACCTTACGGTTTCCAAGTGATTTATTAATTAGTGGGAAAAGACACAGGAATGCCATGCTTGCCTGCCACTGAATCCACACAGTGTGTCCAGTGACTTCATCTTTAATTAATATGCCTTGAAAACCTGCCAAAGAGCAGCTCCAGACAGGGAGCTCTGCTGCAGCGTGTGATGACACATTTCTCCCCTGATTTGGGGAGGAAAGGGCCCATTAGGTACAGCCCCACCCTCCCCAGTGCAGAGCTGTCAGCAGAGCCCCCTGGGCACCTGGGGATGGCAGAACTGTAGAACCAAACCCCCCTCCAAACCCATCTCCAGCCCGTGGAGCTGAAGGAAGTCACCAGCTCAGGTGGGCACAGTCCCCACTGCCAGCAGGCAGGGCCGACAGGGAATGTTAAATGCTCCCATCCACGTGGGATTTTGTCTGCCTAGAACATCCCTGCTGCCCCAAGCACCACATCAGCCACAATGCTGCAGTTCCAGCAAGAGCCACCCTTCAGAGCTGCCTCCAGAACTCCTGTGCACTGCAGCTGCACCCCAGCAAACAGCACGGGGAGGAAACCCAGGGATGCACACCCCTCCTTCCCACAGCAGGCACCTGGGGCTCTGGGGGATTCAAGTTCAGCACTCTGGGACATTCTGACTGTGCCTGCAGCCAGTGGAAGTAGCCTCAGGAAGTGCAGGGAAAGTTAATTTGGAGAGAAGGAGGTTTTAGGAAGGTCAGGTTAGTATTTAGCAGGACTGAGCCCCTGGCTGTGAGCAGGGAAAGGTGTTTGGGGGGGACACTAAGCTGACTTCAAGCAGCTAACTCACAGGCTGGGGAGGTGCAGCCCCTCCTTTAGAAGCCCAAAGGCCAGTGGGTATCCCAGTTCAACCAGCACTTCCTGGCAGGCTTTGCCACGCTGTTCTCAAAGCTCTGATTTCCACAAAACTGAGAATTGCTACCATCAGGTTTAGCCCTCTTCCCTTTCAGGTGTGTATTTCACCCCAGACCTTCTCACAAACAGCTTTCCTGCTTCATGGAAAGCAACTCAGCCTCTGCCCACTCTGCCAAGCAATGCACAGGGATGAATTCTCTCTGGATCCCACGGAAACCAGAGATCTGACTGAGGAAAAGGAACTTCTGGCATTTCTCTTTTTTGTTTTGCTATCAAAAAAAAAAAAAGACAAAAAGGAAAACAAACCAGAGGCAAGTCAGTCCAGAATATTCTTTCTTTTTAAATGCAGACCTTCAGCCTACAGCTGGACAAGGGGCAGAGAAGATTCAATTGTGACTTTTTGTGCAGTGATTGAACAGTCTGCCAGGAGAACCCTGCAAAGGGATTTTGCTTAGATGACAGGCTTTTAGAACCCCAGGAACCAGAGCTGTGTTTACAGCAGTGACAAGGCAGCAGAGCAGAAACAATAGATGGCAAGGTGAGTAAGAAGCTGGAGGGAATGATGCAGAGGAGCAGGAGCAGCTCCCTCAGGGTGACAGGGCCACTTACGCCTTCTCCAGAAACGCGTCCCTTGACATGTTCTGGGCCAACAAGTTTGTGGCCAAACTGAACACTTCATCTGACCATTCCTGTGAAGAGAAAAAGCGAATTAATGAGGCTCAGTTTAGATGCTCACTGACACAATGCAACATGTTTTTGGCAATTATGCTTTGGAGAAAAGGGCCTAATTAAAGCCTGAACTTGATTTTTCCGATTACATCTTCCCTCCTCATCTGGGAGACCTCTTTTCCTCATGCTACAAAAAAAAATGAAGACTGTTACAAATTGAAGTCCTGGCTCTACCCAAGATAAGAAGCAAGCTTAAAAACTCCCCGAGCAGCAGAAATACACAGGAGTACATTTCAATTACTCTGATGTGCAAGGCAGATGCAGCTCCAAAGGACTCTTTCTCCCTGATTGCACATCCTCACACTGTGGTCCTATCCCTCACTAAATATTCTCCCATTTTCCTGGTGTAGGGAGGAGATGCTACAGAGTCATGGAATGGTTTGGGTTGGAAGGGCAGTCCAAGAGGACCCAGATGGACACCTTCTCCTAGAGCAGGCTGCTCCTCACTGCTCCAGGCCTTCCCTTGCCTCCCTGACCTTTCCCAGGTTCCCAGCAGGGCTGAGCCATGATTGTAAACTGAATTTTAGACTCCCAGAGTTTGTGCTGCTCTCCTCCCTTGCAGGTCTCTCCCACAGCTTTTCATTGACAGCTTCAGTGTGTTTTTCCTTTCTAACTTGGTGCTTATTTGCTTTAATTGCAAACCTTTTCCATCACAACTGTGGTTTTGGATTGGCTTTGTTTCACCCCAGTGAAAGAAAGGGAAGGAAACAAGCAGTGCCTTTGCAAACAATGTGATTTTTTTTCTGTTTTAGTTGACAAAGCTTTCGGAGTTTTGTTCCAAACTAAAGTTATGTTTCCTTTCATAACAGTCCAAATCCAAAATTCCCACTGCCACACTCTTTGGGAAATATTCCCTTCTCCTTGGTCTTTCTTTTTCTTCAGAAAAGAAAAAAAAATATATATATATATATATATAAAGGAGGATTCCATTCTGACAAAAATGGATAGGGATGGGAAGTGTCATTGACTTCCACTGAAGCAAATCTTCCTGTGTCACTTTGGAGCTTAGAGCCTGTTTTACCCAAAAATCCTCATTTTCCCACATGGCCAGGTGATTGATTGGAGAAGCTGGGGGTGTTTTCCATCTTGTTTATATGCTAAGGTTTCTCCCTGACGTTCTCAGACCTTGTTCCTGAAACTGGTCTCCCACCCGTGCTGCCAAGGACAAGGCTGCCTGCATGCCCAGGGCTTTGGTGGCCTTTGCTGTCCCCCAGCTCTTTCTTGTGCCATTCTTCTTCTTTCATTGTTTTTCCTTCTTAGGTCTAGTTTGAAAAAATCAGGGGTGTGAGAAAGCAGAGGAGGAGGAGTCAGGCTTGTTAGCAACACAACTGCTTTGCTGTGAGTCCTGGAACAGGGAGCATATTAAGTGCAGCATCTGTTTTTCTTCTTGGCAACTCATTTTTCCAGGCTCAAAATAGGCTCATCTTGTAAACACTGCTTTGTTTAGGCACTAATAATAGCTGCTCAGGCTTCTCCCTGGGACACTAACAGCCACAGAGACTAACAGCAACACCAAACACTGGCTGGAAATGGAAAATACGCTGCCTTTTAACACACCTTGATGCACTGTTTTCATCCTGCTGCTGCTGCTGCTGGGCTTGAAGGTGAAATATTTTGTGTGAAACAGAAGTAGGGCACTTCAAGAGCATCCCACAGCCCCAGCTCTTCCTTCCCTTTGTCCGAGCTCTTGTTGACAGGAATGTGAGGGGAGCTCACTCATTATGAGCCTGTCACACACGTTATTTCTGTGAGCACTCTTGCCATTCCTTCCATTCTGTTCCTCTGCTGCCTTTCCCTGGCTCTCCAGAGCAACCCCATCGCTCTTGCCAAGCACTCTGAGGGCCACCTGCAGGCTGAGCCCTTCCTAACCAGGGCACCACTTGCTCATTGTCTCTCCCTTTAGGGTGCAGCCACCCCAGAGGCACAGCCAGAAAGATCTGAGATCTGCCAGGATCACACCAGCTCTGCAGCCACTGACCTCAGCCCCTGGCAGGAGGGGGAACAGCAGCACTGAGGACAGAGCTAAACAACAGAGAGATGCTTGGGCCAAGGTGTGCCTTGCTGCTTCAGCAGCCAAAGGGCTCCATGTCCTTGGGTTTGCTGCAGGGCAGAGAGCAGAGCCCACAGCCCAAGCCCACAGCCCAATTCCAGCAGGCAGAGCTCGGGGGGAGCACTCCCAGGGATGGAGGGCTGCTCTGTGTGGAGAGCAAACAGCCAGCTGTGGGGAGGTGACAGCAGCCTCCAGAGTGCCACGGGTGCTGCAGCCTCTGCACAGATGTGATTCAACAGGAAAACAGAAACCTGGGCTTTTTGAAACAAAAAAAGGGCTGCAGCAGTGCCAGCACCCAGCACTGAGTCCTTGTGGGAGTGGAAGGATCTGGCCTGCTGATCTTCCACTCCAAGCAAGCCACATCCATCGTGATGAGAGAGCTTCCTCCTGGCTGTGTCCTGCCCTGCCAGTTCACCTTCTGCCAGCCCTGTGAACCTGGCTGACCAGCAATGCAGCCGCTCAGTGCTTTGGCAGCAGCAGATGAGCAGCAGCTCCTTTGGAAATGTGCTGCTCAGTGCAGCAGCCTCTCCTCCTCTGCATGCACCAGGGCACCATCAGGCATTCAGTGCAGCACAAGAGATGGGACCTTTTTCACAAGAAAAGGCAGCACAGAGCCTTGAAAGCTCTCCCTTCAAATCAGGCCTGACTACGTGTGAAGGCAATGCTCCTCGCACATTTCTTTCTGGTGGGAGGTTAACAAAGCAAGCTGCTGGAATTCTACACTTTCAGAATTTCATTTTTTAAAAAACCACTTCAAATGGATGGAATTTATTTTATTCTACTGTTCAAGCTCTTACATACACAGGGGAAGCTAGAAAAATAAAGATGTATGCTGGAAAGGATAGTAAAGCGTGACTTGTGAATCATCCCTGATGACATCATTTTACTTCTGGAGGAATTCATCAGCTCTGAGTGATGCATTTTACCCAAAGCTCATCAAACCGAGGAGAAAGAGATTTCCTGGGGCTCTGGACAGGGCCAGGATTGGCAGTGCAGAAAGAACAGAGCTGCCATGAGAGGCACCAAAGGGAGCCTGAGCAAAGAGGTGGGAACAATGAGATGCTCCCTTCTGAACCTGCTGGATTTGGGAAGAGAGGGAACTGCTTTGGGAGCAGCCAGAGGCTGATGGGCTGGACTTCTTCATGTTGCGAGTGGAGACAGAGAAAATCTATCTCCACTAGATAGAGAGAAATATCTAGATTTTCTCTATCAGGGAGCCTTTGCTCAGAGCAGGGTTTGAGAATAAACTCTGCTGCTTCTGCAGCAATCTGTGGATGCTCACAAAGAACTCCTACCCCAGACAGGCCCTCTCAGATGAGAACAAGTGAGGGCTCTCTCAGTGCTGCTTCTCCCCCCACCAGGACACCCCTTCCTGCCTGCCCTTTAAACCTAATGAATTTCAAGCTGCATTCTTTGATCAAGATCATTCTTTGTCTCTCATCACTGATGCGCTTTAAACATCAGTCACTTTTCCCCGAAGGAACAAAAAAACCAGCACACTGCCATTTCTATTTACTGCACCTGAGGCAAGCTGAATAAGCCAAGACTTGCATTTTCCTCCTTTTCCCATGACTTGGCCAGTGGATGTGATAGCAGAGGTAGCAGCAGAAAAGGCAGCCCTCTGCAAAGGGAGAAAATCCTCTGATGGAAGGACTTGAACTGGGCTGGTCAACACTTGCCACACAACTTGAAAAACAAGGTGTCACCAATGAAGGGTTAACAAAAAACTATTCATGCACTGGAAAGGCAAGGTGGGAGGGATTTCTGTTGGCACTTGCTTTCCCTGGAACATCAGAAGGGTCAAAATTTGCAAGCGTGGCGCTGAAAACGCCTTGTTCTGACATTCCTCCCCAGAGCTCCCTGAGAGGTGCCTGATGTGCTTATTTATTACACTTTCTCTGACTCACTGCATGGGGCTCAGAGACAATAGAGACCAAATTCTGTGCTCTGCTTCATATCAAGTTGGTAAACAGGTTAAAGAGGGAGGAATTTTTAGATGGGATCAAAACTGTTTTGATTCGAACAATCAGGATATTTAACATGGCCTCAAAGCACACACAGCTCATCTGCACTGCCTTAAAAATTGCATCCTCAGGCCACAGTGCCCAACTGATCAAATATTAATTTATTTCCTCCATTGCATTTACAAATAAAAAGGAAGACTCAGATTCTTAGTTACTCGGATGGTAGGAGTTACTCAAGATTTAGAGCAGCCAAGCTTTCACAAAATATGATTTTATCCACTTTAAGGTTCCATTATCAAACAGAAAACAGCCCTAAAATACCCATTTCTGTGCTGTTTTAGCCAATAGATTATGGCTCACTGACTGCTGGCTAGACAGGAAAGTGCAAAAGAAGGACATAAGCTTCTGACTGGGGTGATTTTCCCTGCCCCTTGATAAGGGACAGCAATTTCTGCTGGTAAAGCTTTAGCATACCTTTTCATTTTCCTTGGTAAGCATAGCTCCTTTTCTTCTCCTGAAGAGTTATTGCAATTGCTTTCATTTCTGCAGTGTTAAGATTTCTCACCCTGTGGAGCTCTGCATTTTCAAGCCCAAGAACTGCACCTCCCTCTCAGCTCCTCGTGGACCACCACAAACTCCTTCTGTCTCTATTCTTCTGTGTCAAGGGAAAACTGGAAATCCTGGTTTTGCCAGTTGGCTAAAGAAGATGAGCAGAAATGGGAATTTGGCAAGCAGAAGTGTCCCCTCCTCCCTGAAGGCTTTCATCCTGTGACCTTTCTGCACCTGGCCTAACAATCCCTGTTGCTGTGAGGTGATAAAATAATCCCTTGCTGTTGTTAAATCCCAGCAGGCTGCAGAGAAGCTCTTCTCACACCATCTGGTGAAGGCCAGGATGTAAAAATGCCCTCTGAAAGTGTTCTGTGTGTGGATGGCTGGAGGCTGGGAGCAGAGCGTGCCCACACCAGTGGAAGTGGAGAGAGGAGCAGCTTTGGGATGTCTGTTGGAAATAGATAAAGCAAAAGTTCCCACTTCATTAAACTGGCTTGAATTGTAGAGAAATTGGAAGAAGAAGGAAAAAATCCAAACCCAAATGTGCTAAGTGTAGTTTTATGTTGTGGGTTGGACAGAGGAAACTGATGGACCTGCACGGAAAAAAATACTTTTCTAAGAAAATTATATTGACTACAAGCCTTATCAAGGCCTCTCAGCAGGCAAAATGTGACGCTGCTACTGAAATATTGATGTGTGTTTGGGGAGCCAGAGTGTAACATCTCCTTCCTGAGCTAAAATTTGTATGTAACACTGTTTTTCCTGTGATTATTTGGGATTTACAAGCAACGTTCTGAACACCAGCACACTTACCAGGGGCATCAATCTTGCTGAATAAACTCCTTGGGAAAAAAAAAAACCCCACAAACCAAAAAAAGATGGCACATTTCTTCCTGGGAACTGAGTGGCCCAGCTCCAGAGCTGAACTGTGCTTCATCTCACGGCAACTCCCACTTTCAGCTCAGCTATGCCTCTCTCGAAACACTCCCTCCACAGCCTGCCTCTGCTGTGACAGACCTTCCCCTGCCAGGTTGTTACCTTTGCTATGTCATCCTGGAATGCCACCAGGTTCAGGTAGGAGATGTTGACCAGGTCTGGCCCGTAGACCACGGTGATCATGCGGTTCTCCAGCCGGCCTCCCGCGTTCCCCGCCTCCAGCAGCTCGCGCAGCTTCGGGTCCTGCAGGCAACCAAAGGGTTAAACTGTCACCCACATGGTTTATGAGAAATCCTTTACTTAGGATTTTTTCCTCTCTTGAGAGCTGAGAAGCCTCAGGAACAAACTGCAAGCAATTCTTATCTGCTGCTGTGGAATGCAACGGGGAGAAATCTGTGATTGGCCCCGTCAGACTGTTTGCAATTGAGAGCCTATCACAGATCACCTGTTCTGCTGGTCTCGGTCTGAGAAGACCTCAGTTTACACATTCTTTTTCTATTCTTAGCTTAGCATGTAGTGAAATCCTTCTCTTTATTCTTTTAGGATAGTTTTTATATCTTATCTATCATATAATAATAAATCAAGCCTTCTGATACATGGAGTCAACTTTGTCGTCTCGTCCCTCATCCTGGGACCCCTCTGAACGAGGTAACATTAAACACTGCTGCAAATGCACTGAAACAGGTGCAGGAACTGCAAACACTCCCACCTGGAAAATCTGGGCCATTCTGAACATTTGAAAGGTGCTGGCCTGTTGGTTGTGGTCTGGCTAATTGTCGGAACTCAGGACATCCCTCTGGGAGTCCGGAGTCTCCTGGGACCCTTGCCAGGGGGCTCAGAGACCCTGGTACACAGCCCAGAACACCAGCGGGTTGGAGTGCGGGCCATGGAACAGCTTGGCACCTTTGCATGAGGAGATAGAGGCCACGGCAGTTTAGATGGTATAGGGATAAAGTATTCACAGAGTGGAAATGTAGGTTTTAGGATTTTTGGTATAGGGGTTTCTGGTGACAAGATGGAGGGATTTGGGCGTGTCCAGCCTTTCTTCTTCTTCTCTGCCTCCATCCTGTCTGGTGATGTTGGCACTTTTAGATTGGTCTAGAGTAGAAACTCACTGTCTAGCATAGATGATAGGTATTGGAGAATAACTGTAAATATTGTACAGGTAGTTTGTAGTATATAAAGATAACACTGCCCTGGGGGAGGGGGAGTGCCTCTGACTGTCTCTGAACGATCTCGGCTGGACAGGGAGAAAGAATTTTATAGATAAGATGTAATAAATAACCTTGAGACCGAAAAATGAAGAGCCCTGACTCCTTCTTCAAGCACCGGGCTGGGAAAAGAAACTTTTGAACTTTTTCGGGGTCACTCTGACCAGCTAGAGAGAGAGAGACCCCGGCAACTGGCAAAGGTGGGCCGAAGAAAAGGTGCCTGAGTGTGTGTGGGGACAGAGACAAACAGCCAGACTCCACAGCTAATGGCTCAATAAAACACTTGAAGTTCTTAGCCCCGAATGGAAAGGAAATCAGAGCTGTAAATCCTCCAGAGCTTGGAGCTCTGTGTTGGTGCTGGACAGGCTCAGAGCTGTCCAGCTGATGGCTGCACAGTCCTGTTCTCAGTCCTGCAGAAGTTCAGCAAACACAAACTGTCTTGCTTGTCAAAACAACACAATCTGTCCAAAGGCTACTGTCCCCAGCAGTGATTTCAATGGATTTTAGATAAAGCTGAAAATGAGAACTTCAGTTTTTCCTAAGGAATTAAGAAGACTTCTGGAATTAACTTTCTTAAACTCTCCCAAATTAAAAACAGAATTTTGGCATTGCCCTCCTCTTCCTTCTTCTTGTTCAACAGGTCATGTATTATTGCAATTATTAGCTATATTCCATTTAGATTTAGCTTTTAGCCTTCCCACCCCCCAGTTTGTATCCAATACAGAACCATGGACTCATTTAGGTTGGAAAAGACCTTTAAGAGCATGGAGTCCAGCTGCAGCCCCTGCACTGCCAAAGGCACCACCACCCCACGTCCCCAGATGCCACCTCCACACGTCTGTTTAACCCCTCCAGGGATGGTGACTCAACCCCTTCCGTGGGCACCTTGTTCCAGCCTGCCAGAGGAGTCACCACCTGACACTCCTGTGAAGGAAAGCTGCATTCAAGGATTTTTACCAGCTATTAATAGCCTGAACCTCAGCTGCACTGGCCACCTAAATGTGAGTAAAAACCTCAGGTTATTTGGTGACTCTGCTCATTTCTATCAGGCTGCTCCATTTCCAAGAAATGCACTCAGTGTGTTTGAAATGAAGAAAATGGGTCCTTGGCCTCACGGTGAAGTTTATGGAGACAGATGAAAAGCTGCCCTGCATGATTGGATCCAGCCCTTTGGAAAGGGCCTGGATCATGTGAAAGCTCAGCTTTCCTAGAAGGCAAAACTGCTCAGTCTCCTACAGAAACTAAAAATTGGCTAGCAAGGGAATCCCTGTGGGATGGCAGAGATCAACTTATTTCAAAACTGACACAATAAATGCTCTGCACTTTGAATTTCACTCTCCTGTGAACCCTCTCCTCACACCGCCTGCATATGTTCAGTTTGTGGTATTCTTAATATTTAATAACTTTTTGAATAATAATCTAAATTTCCACCAACTGATACCAATTAAATGTAATAAAACAAGGTTAAGATGATAAAAAAGGGCCATTTGTCATGGATCTTGCAGGAATTCCTGTACCCACAAGACATCAATCTAAAGGGCATCTCCTGATGGGTATCATACCTTCTGGGAGGCAGTGGAGCTGGGTGTGTGTTCATCAAACACTTCACCAGATTTAGGAAAACAGTTTTGGAGCATGAGGTAGAAACTGCAAAGAAAGTACAGGGCTGTCTATCACAAGTGCTGAGCCTCTTTAAATACTGGGTATGATGCCAAGTGTTACAGGAGAAGAGACAGAATGATCCTATTTAAGGGCTCTGTAAATTGTGAAAATCATTGTGCTCCCAGACAAAGATGGTTTCGTGGGTAAACAAGTTAATCACAGCCTTTCACAGGAGAGGAAAACAGGAGGGGGATACAGAAATAGTAGTTGTGTTTCAGAGCTTTCAGAGGATTCAAAGGAGAAAGACAAAGAAATGGTATCCTTTAGATCTGGAGAAGAGCTGGAGAAATGCCCTGCAGTTGCCAAGTCAGTCGTGGGGTATTACTTGATGGGTTCCTTTCTCTTTTATTTACAGGCTGGATGTTTCAAAGCTTTGTTTTATGTCTCTGGGAGATGAGAATCCATCTCCTTTTTACCCTCTGCCGTTCCAAGCCCAAATCAGACAGATAAATGCCTCTGCTCAAGGGCCTGTCTGGGAACAGCATCATTCTTCCTGGGCTCAGACAGAAGGGGATTGTCTATCTGCTCTCCTCCTTCCCATCACTGCCACTGCTCCCTGCCTCTCCCTGGCTGAGCCTGCTGCTCACAGCTCTGCTCTGCATGAGGGACTGCAGTGGGAGCACCAAGAGAAGAGGGCAGAACCTCCTCCTGTATTTCCACCTGGCCAGGGGATGTCTCAGGGGTGAATCACACTCCACTTGGACCAAGACAGGCATCAGCCATGGAATAAAGAAACAAACATATTTGCAACGAGATGCTTTTCCCAAGGAAATTCATCACAAGCGAAGTCATCTGGCACTGGCTCCGTTTTCAGAAGTGCAAATTAGTGGCAAATCAAGCAATGTGAGTGTGGGTTTGGTTTTCCAAATCCAAGGGGGTTTTTTTTGGCCAGGTTTTACAAGAAGCAGTTAGACAGACCATTGTCTTTGGGCTGCTGTGTTTAATGGCTAAAATGTGCATTTTTCTGCTCTGTTTAAGGCTTGTCTAGCACAGCTGGAAGCACACAGTCCATGACAGCAGTGCACTGTCCAGCACCATCCCAGCTGTCCATGAGGGGAACACACCACAATTCCTGGGCTGTCTCAGTGCAACCCACAGACCCCAAAGACATATTTTAACAGCTGCTTTTTAGTATTTTTAGAAGTTTTCTATGTTTCAGTTCAGTGCAAGAGAATAATGTTGATGCTCACGTGGCTCCCAGCCATGCTGACCCCTGCCATGGATGTATTTGCCCTTCAGGGGTGACAGATGCCCTTGTCAGTGCCAGCCTTGCCCTCAGCTGATGATCTAGGTATGATTGGTGCTTGGATCTGAAGTTCTCACACACCAAACCCCCCTGCCAGCTCCCACATTCATTCCTCATTCCTCAGCTCCCTTTGCTGCAAGCACTGCTGAGGAGATGAGCACAACATCCTCTCCCAACATCTTGAAGACTCTCAGTGCCCTATGAATCAAAGCCCTGTGGAAAATGCCAGCAGGTTTTCCCGTGGAGATGGCAGGAAAGCACATGGGGAAAAAAAAACCCAAAGCAAGCAGCAAGACCAAATTTAGCTTCTTTTATGGAAATGGGATTGATTTGGTGATTCCATTTGAGGGACTGACACTGGGAAGCCTGCTGCTGGTTGGGGTTGTGTTTCACACACTGGCTCAGGAGGGCACAGATGGGTTTTGGGATAAGTTCTTTATTAGCAACATCCTGAGCTCTTTTTTTGGGCATTCAGAAGAATGATACCTATTTAATATTGATGGCAGTAACTTCTGGAACACCTGAGCTGCTGAAGTTTGGGAACACACCCATGGGATGGCCAATAAACAGCAGCCATTGGCAATACCCACATAACTCATCCAAGTTCCCTTGGTAGCTCAATATTTTAAGTTTTTGATGTTTCCTTTTGCTTCTTGCAGTCAAAAGGGATCAGCTTGGCTTTTCCCTTCTGCTGGAGTCTGGAAGGAGCTTCAGCTCAAGGACTGGAGGTGCCTGAAGACTGCCCCAGAAATAGGTCAGGAAAATCAGTGTTTGGATGGGACAGTGCTGCCTAAATTCCCAGAGGGAGATGGAATTTGTGAGCAGGCAAATGTGGAGGAGGTGATAAGGATGGTGTTGGCAGCACAAAGAGCTTTAGAATCTATCAAAAATCAAATTAGTCATGTCAAACTGGGGCTAAGGTTGGTCAGAGGATTATCTGCTCATTGGAAAAAATCTTCCCTATTTGGTTCTGCTGTCTTGGGAAACTTATCAAAGAAAATATACCTTAAATCAATGGGAAATTAAGAGAGAATAGGGGGAGGGGGAAAGAAACATTAAAAAAAAAAAAAAAAGCTTATGGAAGTCCTTCCATTTTCATGAAGGAATGCAAAATAATGGCTTTTTGTTAGAAACCAGGGTCCTGTAGACAGATGGATAAAAATAGATTTCAATCAGACTTCCCAAACTTGCTCCTGCTGTATTTCCTTTTCACTGGAAATCATAAGAAGAACAGAAACTTAGAGAGGCACCTCAGCCACATCCCAATCCCTGCTTGCCACTGTGACTGGTGTTATTAAAATGCAGGTCCTAACCCTGAAATCCCAATTAGTGTGTGCTCTGCACAGCACAGCAAATGCCATCACATCTTTTATTAGTATCACCAGCTCTTTACACTGCTTTTTTTCTTCTGGAAACCTGCAGCCCACCATCTGCCTGTGGGAAGGCTCTGGGTCCTCATGCAGGGTTAGAAAAGGTTCTGTGGCACCCAACACTGAGTTCAGCACACCAGGGAGCAGCAGGCCAGCCCCCTCTGCTCACTGATGCTTCCCAAAGCTGCAGGGCTGCCTCAGGTTGGCTTTTCTGTGGTTCACATTCTGTGCTGCTTTAGTGGGTGGGTCTGGGCTCCATATTATGGGATGGTGAGCTCTGTGCACAGAGCAGGGAGACAAAACAATTCCCAGCTGGGCACCAAGGACAAATGAGCCAAATCTCAGCCCAGGAGCACAAACCCCGTGGGCTGGAGAGAGAAAAACAAGCAGGGTGGGAGTGCCTGGGCTAAAGCTGGGCTGGGACAATGAACTGCAAGGTGGGAATGGAGCAGAGCTGATCCCAGGGAGAGACCCCGGGAGCGCTGGGGCATTTTGGGGCCATTTTGGGTCATCTTGGGTGCAGCCCTGGCTGGGCTCTGGTGCTGCCCAAGGTGGAGCCATGGAGGAGATCCTTGGAATCAATCCCTGCTTTATCTTTAACTCCATCCAATCTCTGCTCTGGGCCAGCCTCCCCAGGGCACCAGCAGCACCATCTCAGAGAGCAGCTCCTGATCCCTTTAAAAAGGAAAGGAATCTGCCCAGTGCTGAAGGTTTTCCTGGGTGTGATGGTTACAGATAATGTGATGGCCAAGCTAGGTGATTATCCAGAGAATCAGAACTCCTTGGGTTGCTGGAATAGGTTTGCAACTAAATATTGGGAGTTTTTGGTGAAGACATTAATTTACAATGCAAAAAGCTCTCAAAACTATCTCACACTGCCATAGGGTACTTCAGAATTCCCTGCACTGCCACTGTCATGGTCTACATTACTGCCTGTAACTATCACAATCCCAAATCGTTGCATTTGGATCCTGACAACTTCAGGAGAGACTTGAAACAAAAACAAAACCAACAATTTTCATCTTCGTTTTCTGCTCATCAAAGTGAGATTTCCAAGCACTCCAAAGTGCATTTCTATTTTTCTAGCTCAGTATGTATCCCAGAAGAGGGAATATAGGGGAGGAGAGAAGCTAGCCACACATGCAAAGACTTTTCCAGGCAACACTGGAGCTTGAGGCTTAAATTAAACAAAGAACCTTCCTAAATTAGGGCTTTACATTGTGACTCCATTGAAGGCAGAACTCCCACAGATTTTCTACAAATAGAACAATGTCTTGTCTTCAAGAACTCCTTATCACAGAGTGTTTATCAACAAAAAATGTATATCCATGCATATATATAGACAGCAAGGATATCTCATATATCTGACCCAAATTTCAAAAGCTCTTAACCCTTAAAGCCCCAGGAAAGGTGCTGGCTTAGGGGCAGGAACACAGGAGATAATGGGTGACCCCTAAAATCCCAGCACGTACCCCTGTGGCCAGCTGAGGGCTCAGCTGAGTTGCCAAGCCCCAGCTCTGCTGCAGTGACCCAGCCCAACTCCTCAGTGCCAGCTGCCCAGCACAGAACACCAACTAAAGGCAGGAATTTCTTCCTGAGGCTCTCAGAGTTCCTTTGTACCCCCTGTGGCACCCGAGGCACACAGCTCTGCTCTGCCAGGATGATACCTGAGAGCTGCTTCTCATCTTTGTGTGGGCACCAGCCTGACCCTCAGAAGCAAAGTGTCCTTTTCAGCTGGCTGAAATTCACTGCTAACAATCCCCACCCAGACCTCACAGCTGGCTCAAATTCCCTTTGTGCCACACATCACTGAGAGCTCCCCATCGAGCGCTCGGACAGACTCATCCTCCAGAGAAATCCTCTTCTCTCCCCTTTGCTGAGAGCAAGGCCAAAACTCTCGAGTTTCTCTTCCAGCAGTGCCTCTCACTGATTAAGGACAATGGCCATAGGTGGGAAGCACATCTGCAGAACCCAGGGACAGGATTTTGTCTGTCTGTCTCAATGACAGCCATGAGAAATGAACAGACTGCAATTAAGATCTCAAAGATATCCCAAAAGAGTGCTCTCCACACTCTCTTTCATGCCACACAAGACACAGGAAGTTTGAGAGCTACATGGATTTCCATGTATGAAGCTATCCTTACCAAAATCATTGTCATTAAACCAGAAATCTCATTAGCCCAACAAACACTGCAGTATGGTTCCAACACAAACAATGTCTTCACACATTTCACAAAAGAGTATCAGATCAAGATATAACCAAAATATTCGCAAATAAATTTCTCCTCCGTTCTAAGGTTTCAGAATGGATTCCAAATTTGGTGTGATATCACCACGGCTGCCCATGCACAGAAACAGAGCCAGGATCTTGTTTAAACACATCCAGACATCATTTCTGTGCAAACCAAGACAGCGTGCACAAAACAAGAGGAAGTTTCTTTAAAAAACAATCTCACTCATCTAAAGTGGTCTCAATTTGACCATCTGCTCAGCTAATACAGCGGAATATTTCTGACATATGACACAGCATGAGGTAAAAGGAGTCAGAAATGCTTCAGTCAGCCCCTAGGGAGGGAGATCCAAGGCATCCACTGGCTCCTGCAGCAATCCCAAATACCTCAGATGCAACTAAAACCCCAGGGCTGTTCTTCCCACAGATCTTACCAGGGAGGGCAGGGTGCCATCAATCACACCTCAGACACTCAGTGCTGATGAACCTTCTCTGTGAAACACCTGGTCCACAACAATGCCTGCTTTTCCTCAAACAGCTTGGTCCAATTCCATGCTCCAAGTAAGAGCATCAATACAGCAAGTTTTCCCAGGAGCAGGCTAGGACAAGAGTGAAGATACTTCTTTTTCTGTGATGTGCAGTTTCTGAGGAAGAGAGAGCACACCTGCCAGCTTAATCCATCCTTTTCTTTGGCAGAGGAGTGAGAGGGAAGCCACTCTCTGCCTGTACAAAGGAACTTTGGAAAAGAGAGGACTGTGGCAATGGACATTTCCAAAGAGAATTCCAGCTGTGAGCTCTGAAAATGCAGGATGAATTCTTGCAACACCTATGTCGCAAGACACAGGTCATTTAAAAACACCCAATGTGATAAATCAGTATTTTTACAACACTTAGGGACATCCCTCCAGACAACCTGCCAGTCCCATGCCAGGCACCCCACCAGGAGGGCAGAATCATCCTTTGGAAGCTGCCAGGCCACACCAGGCTGAGGGAGCAGCCTTGTGCTGGACAGACAGGCTGACAGGTCTCCTTTCACCCCATCATTTCTGTACCAGCTGTGCTGCAGAAGTTTACTGGGGACGACACTACAAATTCACTGAGGGTGGTTCAGAGCCAGTTTTGGTGAAGATGCTGCTGAGAGTCCAAAATCAGATTGATGTCTGGGGGAGAGGCAGAGAGATGCCCACAGGATATCTATGGCAAACCCAGTGGAACCAGGATTTTATCTGAAATACAAAGGGAATTTGTTTGCACGTGCTGAGGAAAAGCCCAGGGAGAAAACCAGGGCCACCTCATTCCTCTTTTCCTGACCTTTCTCACAGTTCCAGTGACCCCAATCCAGCTTCCCTGGGTCTCTCATGCTCTCATGGCAGAACATGAAGCAAATATTCAGCCTGGATTTTATTTTCATTTTCCATCCCAACACTCATATTTCTCAAGATGTTTTTTTTTTTCCTAGGCTCGTGGTATTTGAGTTTTAGATTGTTTGCAAGACTGTGTGTTCTAACAAAAAACAAGAGACAGCATAAACCATCTAAGTAAAATCAGACCAAATGTGGTGGTTTTCAGTGCTTTTGGATGTGGTTGTGATTAACACAAAAAAGCTTTACTTATCACAGTGTAAATCTTAATTTATAATGATGCCAACTCGAAAAAGGTGAAATACTGAGCAGCTGCACCATCACAACCTTCCTAACTCAAGCGTTTTTTAGGTGTTCTTTAACTCCAACATTTTTTACCAATTTTATCAGCTGCAGATGGCTCATTATTTTTAAGATGACCTTTAAACACACACACTTCCCTTCCCTGCTTTTCCTTCCTCAAAATTCCACGAGTTTTTCTTCAATTTAATTTTAAAGGAAGAGATGAACAGACAGTGGGGAAAAGAAACTCATCTCATTTTCATGTCACTTTTATGAACTCGTTTTCTTTGCTCTGTATGAGACTACTGCAAAGCCTTTCAAAAGTCTTTAAATGAAATTATTTCTACAGCAACTTGCACAGCACCTAAGGGCAGGAATAGCTGGAACAGCAGCTTCACTCTCACTTCTCTAGGAATCTCACATGCATTGTTCTTCCCATTCGGAATTGCTGTGTGGAGTTAATTTAACAGTGTTACTTCAGAGGTTGAGGCACAATCAGCTCTTCATTTATCTGAATTTGCCAAAGCCTGAGCTGGATGAGAGGCACTGTGGGAGTCCCACCAGGCTGCTCTGGAGGGCTCCACCAGGGCTGCAGGACAGGCACTTGCATTGGAATGCATCCTTTTGGTTTTTAGCTGGTGGAAATGAGTGCACCCTGCACCAAGAGCCCACCCCACACAGAGAGAACAGAAACCCAGAATTGAAAACATCTGACTGATGAGCTGCTCCTTATTGCAACATTCAGACACACTCAGCAGCAGAGGAGAAAAACAAAAAAACCAAGAGAAGAGCCTGTGTGCCATGCCAGCAGTATTTTGCTCACTCTTACCTGTCAGAGACACATTTTGGTGTCTTTATTTTCAATTACACAGTCACGTGGGATGCTTAATGCTAAAGGGTTCAATTTACCTGATTTTAATTATTGTAAACACTCACTGCTCCCATTACCTTTAAGTATTTAATTCTAGGAAACTCATTTGCAGCATAGGAAAGAAAAATAAACCATCTCAATGATGATGCAACAGAAGTGGAAATTGTTTCTTTCTTGGGCTGCAGCAAACACTCAGCTCCTGCCACTCAGCCTGTGAGCTCAGAGCAGGCTCTTCATGGCACATCTGATTGATTATTGCTGGCTGAGGAGGAGTTGTCCTGCACTGTCCTGTGTCACAAAGCCTTCCCTGCCCCCTCGTGCAGAAGCAGAAATACACCTAGACACCTGACACCCACAAACTGATGCCAAATGAGCCCCACAGACCAACTCATTCCCTGCAGAGCTTGATGGAGCTGCCCTGGTTCCTGGGGACAACCCAGCTCGCTGGGAATTGGAGCCAGGGGACCACAAAGCCAAGGGACTTGACTCTGAAAATCCAGAAAATCAGCTAAAAAGCACATGGCAAAATCATATGGCAGATGCCACTGCCTCAGATGGCAAAGTTAATAGAGAAGAAGTAATGTATAATAAAAATCAAATTAAGACTGCTTTTTACAGCTTGGTCAGTTTCTATTTACTCCAGAGAGGAGGATTTTCTCTAAGTACATTTTAACTTCTAAAATAAGTATCTAACAGGAAAAAAAACCAACTAGAAATAGGTTCCTGGTTTAGAAGACAACATGACTACTGAAGAAAAAACAAACTAGTAAAACCTACAAGGAGTAAGAACCACAAATATGCTTTGCTGGCTGAGGAGGGAGAGACAACAGAGAATAAATGCAGACCCTGGGTTTGGGTGGTTTAATGACAGGTTAATCAGCACCTGTGGAATACAGGAACCATCTTCAGTCACTGCCTGGAAAAGGACATCCAAGAACTGATTCTCTGGCAAGCAGCTGCAGAGAGGAACCTTCAGGGGATGCCATGGACATTATTAAAGGCATTGGTTTTGTACTCCACGATTTTGAGAACTAATTGGGGAAGGGAATATACAAAGGGTGGCTGGATCAATTTAAAATCAAGCCTGAAGAACACAACACATCACTTGGAGAACAGTGCTGAAACTCCTGAGTGTCACAGAGCACATATTTGTGAGCAGCCAAACAATGTGAGAACACCAAGCCATGGAAGAGGAAAAATCAGTACGAGCAGAAAGCGATGGAAACGGTCCCAAAAAATCCAGCTGCAAACTTCAGAGTGAGCAGTTTTGGGCATCTGAATCATTCACACCAGTTCTAGAACCAAAATTCACTCCTAAGTGCAGATCCAGAGCACCAAGAGAACTGCACCAAACTTGGTCCTTCAAACTCCTCCAATCCCACCAGTTTTCCTCATGGCTCACAGGGAAAGCCAGCAGAAATTTCTCTTCCACAGCAGAAATCATTAAACCTTGGGAGAGCACAAGGACACAAAGAACATTTTCCACCCCAGAACCTCAGGTGACCCCTGCCTAGGTACCTACACCAGGTGAAGCACAGAAACCAAGAGATAATGGGAATGCTGCTCTAATGCACAAACCCAACAGCCCTCCTCAGTTCAGAGAGGTTCACCTGCACTTACAGGAGCTCAGAAAGGGGAAAAAATTGGCAGAGGAAGTTTAACCACGATTGATTGTTTTTAAAGCTCCTGGTACAAATCATGGCAGCTGCAAAGAATTCCATTTCTTACATTCAGAGGGTGGATCAGCACTTCTCTTCCTAATTTCACTTGCTAAGTGCCAGACAGACTCCCAGTTATCCAAGAATTTAATGAACTAAATCCAGCCATTTAAGGCTGTTTCATCTAGATAAGAAGCTTTCCAACTTGAAGGCTAAAACAGCCTTAAAGGAAAATAAACCCCACTTTGATGTGTATGAACTACCCAAGCAGTTCATTTTCAATGATAAAAATAAAATTTTAGCTGGAGGATGTCAAGTGAATAGGCTTGGCAGGAGAAAGGAGTCCAGAAAAGAGTAGAGGAGGCTGGAAAATTCCTGCACAAACTCCAGGCCACACTTTGTGCTCCCCCCTTTGCTGAACTTCCCAAGGATCCCCAGTGGAGCACTTGACTGAGCAAAACCCTGAACTCCAGGGTTTGACCAACATATTTCTGAAAGGTTACAAAGTCCAGTGCTTTTTGAAAAGGGAATTAAAAATATTTTGTGCACAGAAGTTTATGGCACTGAGGGTACACTTCCTCCAGTTGGATCCCTTCCAATACATCCTTGGGAAAACAAACAGTTATAATGGAGGCAATTTGGAAAGGGATATTCTGCAAATATGAGAATATTCTAAATGTCACTTCCCCAAAACAACAATTTGACACTGGGTTTTAAATAAAGATGCATTAATACCTTGCTGTTCTGAGTTCTTTTTCCCCCTCATCCTTTAACAAGGAGACAAACAAAACCTGGACATCTCTCGTGATAAGAGAGGTGAAAAATCCTGAATTTCAGTGCCTTCATTTCCCCCCCTCTGTAAACTGATTTTTTTCTCTCTTCTGCTTCTCTAAAATCTGAGTTTCATTTTTCTTACATTCTGCTCAACCCCTCTTGCCTCACAGAGTGTTAACACAGCAGAAGCCTTTTTTCCCCTTTGATGGATTTTCATGAGGAATAAATGCATGCTTCACCCTTAGACATCTGAATGAGCTCTGCAGTGATGAAGCACAAAACCTCACTGCATTCACATCAGCAGAGGTAAGACCTTCCCTTCCCTTCCCTTCCTTGCCTGCTTGTGTCCCTGGGTTGCTGCTTTGAAAAGCCACCAGAGCCATGCCCAGCCTGGCTCACAGAAGAGGGCACGGTGCCCTTCAGGCATTTACACCTGCTGAGCTTCAAACTGCAAGAGACACCTGGATAACAATTCTGCCAGCCTGGCACTGCTTCCCACTGGCCACTGCAGAGGCTGCCTCATCCTGCCAGGAGCTGGGGAGTGCTGCACTTTCCCCAGGCAGCTGGAGGGGTGCTGTCAGGCCACCCACACCTCTCTATTTATTTATTTCTCTATTCCAGCCCCCTCCAGAGCAGCCTCTCCCAGCAGCAGCGTTGCTGTAGAGTTTTTCCCTCTAGATGTCCATGTACAAAGTCTCCCATGACCCAGAGGTGATGCAGAACAACGTGTCACCCTGAGTTTTTAAGATTTCCTAAGCCTCCTGATGTTTACATTCTTGTAACCAACTTTCTCACACACTTTCTTGTAAATAACTCATTGTTTTACATTCTTTTATAGAAGAAGAGAAATTTGATGGGCTGTTGGTTTGTCCAGTGGCATTGGAGAGGTGGCACTGTCACCCTCCAACCCACTGTCACTTTTGGAAATCTATAAATGTTGGAGTCAGAGAATAAAGTTGCCTTTTTTCACCTGGAGAACAGCAGTGTGTGTGCTGGTGCTGTTTTGTGTCCTGGAGTGTCACCATGATATTTTCTGGAAAATCCCTTTGCCAGGACTTTTCTCCTGAGAAGCCTCAGAGGAAAAGAAGAGCAGTGATTATCTGCTGCTGTGGAATGCAGCAGGTGCATCTGTGCCTGGTTGTTTCTAATTAATGGCCAATCCCTGTCAGCACGAGCTTTTCTTATCATTCCATTCTTTCCAATTCTTTCCTTTCAAGCCTTCTGATGAAATCCTTTCTTCTGTTCCTTTAGTAAGTTTTAATATATCATTTCCTTTTAATATAATATAGATCATAAAACAATAAATCAGCCTTCTGAAACATGGAGTCAAGATTCTCATCCCTTCCCTCTCCTGGGACCACCAGCACACTAAGTGAGAGCAAAGTGCCTGGGTCTGCTGAACCTCTCAGCACCCCTGGGGCACTCTGAAGGTGCCAGTTTCAGTTCTCTGGGGTCTGCTGAACATCTCAGCACCATCTCATACCATTTTGACACTTAAATAGCTTAGGATTTGTTAAATTTGCTCAGTGGGCTTATTGGAAAAAATCCTGTCTTTGGCAATCTGTAATCCTTTCAGAAGAATGTGCATTTTTTATATATACTATAACAAACATATTTCTTTAATATTTCTGTGAGATAATTCATATTGGCACCCCCATCTGGTTTTAACTTTCTTCATTTGTGGCATTTGCCCCTTTCTGTGCAAGCACAACTAACAACAGGGAGTAAATTCTCAGCAAATTCTTTAAATGTCTGTTTGATTTTGGTTTTCATCCCAACTCATAACTGAGCTCCTGGAGGAAGGGAACAACAGGATGTTTGGAAAGAGGGATGAATGCCAGCCTGGGAAATGGAATCAAAGTACAGCCTTACACCTTCCCAGGAAAAACAACCTGTGCCAATACAACTCACAGGGAATGGAAGTGCTTGAGCAGCCTCCTGGGCAGGATTCCCAGCAGAAATTCATCTCTGCCTTATCAAGTTTCCAATCAGTTTTTTAAACCAGGCTGCTGAATAGGTGTAAATCTCCTGAATGGCAGGAAATTCCCAACAGAGACAGAAACTTTCAGGCAGCAGTGGATATAATCTACCCAGAATCTGACCTCTGAGACCTCTAACTGCAGCTCTGAGGAGGTACTGCAGGAGCTTGTCCACAACCAGGCTGTACTCAGGATTCAAATGGATTCAAAAAATAAATAATAAAGACCACAACTAAACACCATTTTAAAAAACCCCACAAACAAACAACACACAAAAACCCTCAATCAAACTATAAAAACAACCCAAACACCCCCCTCTTACCACTGCTGGGATGTTCATATTAATGCAAAGGAATGGAGACATTTAAATTGCCATGGAGACAGTTTTAAAAAATATAGAAAGTTAGAGCAACTGACATGAATAAACTCACTGCTCTCAAATCAGTTTGCCAGAACCTTTATCAAACATCCCTTAATGTGTTTGATCATTTAGCATCTTTAGAGGGGTTATACCCTAATCTGGTACTGCTTTTCCCTGCCAGCCCTAAATAAAATCAAATTTCCATGTATTGGATGAGTCCTTGCCTCAGTACCTGATCTTTCCTGCTGCCATTTGGAGTTGTGTTTGCTTCTTCCATGTGTAAAACACATCTGCTGATATCCACATCTTCTGTCAAGGCTCCTGTGACCTAGAAAAGCTGCCAAGTGCCATCCAAGGGCTGCATTTGTTTGACTTGTTCCTCCCAAGGAAAAGCTCCACTCTTCTGGACAGATCTGGTGTCTAACAATGCCCTCCTCCCTCTTCCTGCCAGTGCCTCTTGGAAATGCTCTTTGCATTCCTTTGGGTTCTGTTCTTTGGGTCTCACTCAGCCTTTCTGATGTTTGGGGTAATGAACGCCCCCCGTTATCCTTCTGAGGAGTCAGAGAAAGCCATGGCCCAGCTCTCAGCCCGTGGCTGGCACTGTGAGGGAGCACTCAGAGGAGCCCCAAGGCAGAGGGATGGCTCTCCCAGTCACCTAGTGCCACCTGACTGAGCCCCATTCCCTGCACACCCCTTGGCTTCTGGGGTTTGGTCAGATCAGACCCTCCTGGAGCCTCACATGGGGGTTCTGCACCTTCCTCCAGAATCCTGGCAGTGCAGCTGCAGGTTTGTGCTTCGTTTGGTGGACCAGGAAAGCACAGAGCACACCAAATGTATTTATTGTATTTGCCTTTTGGTGCCCTCAGCACAGCCCCTGCCTGTGGGGTGAGCCAGCTGCTCCACAAGGGTGTCCTGCATGAACTGGGAGGAGAAGCTGAACGGATCCCAGCTAACTTTGTGTGAGAACACAAAGCTGGAACCTCACACCTTTAAAAACAAGGAAAGGAAAATTCACTTCCATGGACACAACACCACGAGCTGGCTGCTGCCTCTCCTGAGGCCTCCTGCCAGATCCTGCCCAGACCAGGATGTACAAAAGCAAACACTGACTAACAAGCTCCTCGTTTTTTGAAGCTCAGAGCAGCTCACTGTGCTGCTTCCCTTCAGATCAAGTGGCAGCAGCAGCAGAGCAAATATCTGAGCAGAGCATATTTTATTAGATCAGCTGTCAGGCAAATTCCACTTTGCCTTCAAAACAAAACAAAAAAAAAAAAGGGCCATACTCCCTAAAAAGGGGGAAAAAAGGCAAAATAGGGCAGGCTTTTCTGAGCAGGTTTCTGTGAAGGTTGCTTAAAAAGCTTCCAAATCCTGAAGTGATGCCATCAATGGAAGCACTATGCAGGAAGACTCAGGAGATGCTGGATCTGAGCCAGGAAGGGCTGTGCTCAGGACTCTGGGAGCAGAGGAGCCTTGGGATGAGCTCTGCTGGCCTTCCAGAAGCTGTGCCACAGGGAGCACAGTGTGAGTTCCCCCCTGAGGGTAACCTGCCAGGTCCCCCATTCCCAAGAGCAGAAAGAAAAGCAGATGCTCTCAGAGTGCAGGAGTTAAAGAGCTGTGCCTGCTGGAATGGGATGCCCTGGGATGCTGCAGGAATTCATTGGGCAATCCTAAACCAAGGCACCAAGAAGCAAAAGGATGCCCCTTCCTCCTCCTGTTGCCATGGACTCCTGTGATGCTCCTGGGAGCTCTGCAGGAGAGGGGAATGAGCTGAGGCTGATGGGCTGCAGTTTATCCCAGATTTCTGGTGGAACTCCCATCCATGCTGGGAGCAGAACAGTGATGCAGACACTGACCTGAGGCACCTGAGCAGCCCTGGTGACATCCAGATCTGCAGATTCCTGAGGAACCTGCCCAGAAACTTCCCTTTGGCTTTGTTTTGGCTTTTTCAAGGAAAATCGACAATTCCTCTTTACACTACAGATTTTCATTTAAAAAAAAAAAAAAAAAAAAAGTGTTTTTTTTCCCCTTGTTTAGTGTATTTGTTCTGTTTCTGACACATTTCTTTTGCCAAGGTGTGACATTTTAACGTGGGCTTAAGAAGAAAGAAATTTAGAGAAGGCTATAGATTTTTGCAGGAGCCCGGATTCAAGAGGAGCTCAAAAAAAAACCCCTTAAAATCCTTGAAGAATTCTATTGCTGAGGCCCAAAATTCTGAAAAAACTGATTATTCTTCAGGCAATAGAAAAAAAATGAGTAAGTGGCTTTGATATTTCTAAGATGATGCAGACAATGTCACTTGCTTCTCCCTTTCCAAGCCTTTTTCTAAATATTCGGACTTTCAAGCAGCAAGAAGCCTCTCCATATTTTCAGACACACAAAAAAAAGAAGTAATTCCTAAGGGGAAAAAGAAATGTTTTCTGTTAACTCCCCAGCTGTCTGGGAAGAAAGCAGCAGAAAAGGAGATGAGGAAGAAGTCTCACACACCTGAGACAGTTTTTCCAATGAGGACAAAGTTTTTAAGATTAATCTTTGACAGTGGCTGCCAGTTGCTCACCTGAAAGTCTTTCTCAATCTCCCTGCACCTTTTCTTTCCATGAGTCTTTCTGCATCACTGCTTCTTACCATAAAAACTCCTCGTTTGTGAAAAGGTCTCAATTCTGAAATTAACTTTACGAGAGAAAATCATAGGTTTTAGATAACACCATCATCTATGGTACCATGGATGTAAACATTAGCAATTTAAAGCTTTCAGGGTGATGTTTCTTCTATTTTTTTCTTCTTTCTCCCAAGAGATTCCTCCTCTGTTGTATTTCAGTTCTTTTTTCTCCAGATTTCTTTTAAGAGCCCCTACGAACTTGATTTTCCTGCATCATTGTTTCAGCCCATGTGGCTCTCACTGTATTCTGTCTTCTGTGAATTTCAGCAGCTGACATCCCTCATTTTCTCTGGTTGAAAGGAAAATTAAATATACACCATTTAATCAGCCTACATATGCTCATTTTCCTTTGTCCTAACTGTTGGGGTGTAATAGCTCGGGTTTTATTTGCTGTTAACAGGCTTGTAATTGTTTTTGATAAAATAATACAGTGTTTGTTCAGCTCTGCAAAACAGAACCACATAAAACCACAAGTTCTGTGCACAGCCTTTGTGGGAGCTGAAGAAGGGCTCAGCACTAAGTGCTCCCAGTGACTAGCAGATTAAATCAGTCTATTTACTGAAGTTCTAGCAGGAGAATTGGAATTTTAAAGTACTCCACCAAAGTGCCCCCAGTTGGTAAAACGCCATTTGCTGTTTTTTATCCACATAGTGCACCTCGGGCTTTGTTTAACACTGCTCAGCCCACTGTCAATCCCAGGTAGCCAAAAAGCTGTGAGTCACCTCCCTTCCATGCAAACAGCTACTGAAAATCCAGGAGCTGCACCATCCCTGCTGCCATGGAAAGAGCCTGCATGATTACCCTGGGCTCAATCTTCAGCTGCTGGACAGCTAAAATGATGGGAAATGAACTTAATTTCATGGATAAGAGAACTGAAGTGCTCAAAAGGTTTAATGACCTCGGAACAGGAACCTGGAGACACCATCTGCAGCTCTGAAAGATGCACACACCTTCACAGTTCTGCTCCCATTCACTGCAAACACTGAACAGGAAAGCCAGACATGAGCATGAAAAAGTCAGGTAAATAAATACTTTGAGAAGAACAGGGCTGGTTTTTTGTTTGGATTTTTCTCTTTTTTTTTAAGCAATTTTACTGCAATGATTTGCTGTTCAGATCTTGCATAAAGATCATGAGGGATCCATCCCAAAATTCTATTTGTGGTTGCTTTTTGACATCTTACAGAAATGCTGCTTTTTCTGTGTAGGTGACAGGAAATGTATGTTAAATAACAGACATTTAGCCTCTCAAAAGAAATTCAAAGGTCTCTCCAGCGTGAGACACAGCATGAAAATTAATCAGTGGAATTCCTCATCAGACAGTCCACAAGACAAGCACAGAAAACATTTCATTCAGTAAAACCATCTGTCCCTAAAAATACCTGGCCTAGCACCAAATTATGCAAGGTGCAGTTCTCAGCCTTTCTTCCCCAGCACAGCAATTATGCCTCCATTGTATTCCCATCTCTTATTTTTAGCAGTGAATGTATCCACACAAAAAAACTGATTAACTTCTCATCAGCATCTGGCACAGCCCAGGCTATTCTTTAACAGGTAACCAAAAGCTGCCCTCACTGCTTTTTGCCAGCAAAAATGTTCCAGAGAGCAATTCAGGAATATTTACCCAGATTGTTCTCCTGTTAACAGGGTGCCATATCTTGAGATCAAACTGTAAGAAGAAATTGCAGGTGCTGAATGGTGGAAAGGTTTTGTGCAGAGCCTGCACACTGCCTCCCTTCCCCTTGGCAGGATGCCTTGTGGATGATTGCTGATTTTTAAACACTTAAAAAGTCTGTTCTGCTATTGCTAAACACATTCCTGAGGCAAAGGAGAAATGGGGGGAAAAATATGAGGATTAAAGCAAAGTATCTAAAATCTCCCTTTTGTTAGGGAATAGAAATTTGTCATGCCCTGAAAGCCTGTGGAAACCACACTGTGTTATTTTGTTCTCTTGTTGGCTGGGGGATTTCTCCCCTCTGGACATGTTGGCAATGATGGCCCTCATCACTATTTCACAAAGCAATGCAGAAATCACCAGTGTTTCCTACTCAATGTCTGGAGAGCATGAAAATTAATAAATAAATTATTATTTATAGTTTACAAATTAATAAATTCAATAAATTAATAAATTCTCATAAATTCAGGCTCTGATCAACAACCCCTGAAAAATCCCCACCAAAATCATCACACAAAGCCCAAAACTAAGATGGTCCCTCAGCTTTCCACTTACAAACCCCTCACCATCAGAAAACCTGCCTTGCTGCCACTAAAAAAAAACCCAAACCCAAGAAAACAACAACAAACCCCAAACAAACAAATAATAAAACCCAGAAGAAAACTCGGTTTCCTTGGAAAACTGCAGCCTGATGGAATGTGGACTTGCAGAGGTGCTGTCTCTGCACAACTGCTGCCATTACTGCAGCCCTGTCACCCTCCAGGAATTCACCCCAAAACACCCCAGTCCTGGATGAGATAACCCACAGTTCATGGCTGGCAGGAACTTCCTGGAGAAGGAAAAAAATAGACAATATTATTCCTTTTTTTTTTTCTTCCCAATGAAATATCTGAAAGTTTTAGATCTGAGCAAAAGCTAATTTAAATTTGCAGTATCCACTTTGGAAGTTTTAATTAATGCAGAATGTCTTTAGTGGCTTTGTTTATTTTTAAAAGTCATGCAATACCCTTAGTGCACAATCACATCCTAATCCATGGCTGCATTAATCTCATTTTAAATGACAAGGACATCCCTGATCAAAGAACCTCATCCTGCTTGAATCACAGGAGCTCCTGATAAAGCCTGACACTGATCAAGACCTGAAGAGGCTTCAGTGTCAGAACCAAAATCAGATTCACTATTAGCCTGCAGTTATTTGCCTTTCTTGGTAATAATTTCAGTCCTTTCCTATTAAACCACTCTGGAGACATGAGGCAGATTCTCAGCCAGAGGCATCAGTGAAGTATTCAGGTTTAATCCATGTCCAATCCATTCAGGAATCCTGGAGACAACCTGCAAGTCCCCACACCCTGCCTCTGTCCCTGGCTGATCATGGGATGCAAAAGAACATTTCTGCTCCCCCAGATATCCCCTTACTAAGCCATTCTTGAGAAATGACTTTAAATTGTACCTGGTAGATGATCCATGTGACCACCCTGACACCAGTTCTCATTCTGACTGCAATGATTCCATTTCTCCTTTTTCCAGGATCACAAACCTACTTCACTCCAGCTTCCTAACTCAGTGCAGGTTTTGGCAAATGGCACGTGCTGCAGGATGCAGTCAGACACTCTGGCATTTGATCTGCTTTGGAAATCTCCTCCTGAGGACTTGCAGAGGTCAGGCTTTGTCCCTGGATCTAGCAGCAGCATCCTGTTCCCCCACATGAAGGGCTTCACACTCATTGCTTCACCAGCTTTCCAAGCTGTTTGCTCATTCTGCTGGCTTTGCTAATTGTGAGCCCAGGGAGCTCAGCCCAGGCTGTAAAATCCCAGCTCATTAAAGCTACCAGAGAAAAGGTGTGGGGAGAGAATTTCTCAGTGTCTTGATCCTCAGCTATGACAAGCAGCAGCACTGGGGCTGCTCCCCTGCAATTACAGGAGCTGCCTGCACTGAATGAATTCATTTAAATGCTGAACAAGGTCTAACAAGGTCTATTGTGAACAGCACAAACACACAGGGGATCACCTGTACTTATGCTGCCTCCCAGCAGGTAAAAAAGCCCCTTGGTAATTGGGATGTTTCAGTACAAACTAACAGAGGTAGAAGGCCAGATGTGAAAGACATCCCCCACTGGGCCCTCACCATTTTGCTCTCACATTCCTACAGCCAATTCCCTGCAAAGCTCCACGTTCAGCAGCTCCAGGGAGGAGGTGACACCTGGATGAAACACAGACATTTATTGTCACTGCACCCAGTGCTGTGTCACCACTACAACATCATGGAGAGACACCTCCTCCATCCAGCCCTGCCTGGAAACAGAGGCTTGAATGGACTTGGAAGAAACATGAAACTTAGGATGGCATTTCCCTTTTCTGTGAAGACCTGGGCCTCGTGGGGAGACTGGAGCAGGAAAGATCTGTCTACAAAAAGACAGAGTAATGGAGCTGCCTGACTTTATATTTGGTTCTGAAGAGCCAAATACAAGGGAATAATAACTGGGACATTGCATGGAAACCCATCACAAAAATCCAGGGTGGGGCTTCACCTCAGCACACTTTAAAGCAAAAGTTTCTCATTTTGCCCAGACTCGTAGCCTAAATCCTCTCTTGGCCAATGGAACAAGACAGCACTTCCAGAGGGAGGTGCCTGCTGCTAGAGCAGCACCAAGAGACACAGCCTGGCTGGGTCTCCAGGTTTTAGGTAAGCAAAATGACAATTTATACAGGGGAAAATAATCAGAGATGAGCCATGCAACACCTGCCCAATCCCTGGTCTAGGATCACTTCACAGCTCACCTCTTCCCAACAGCTTGGCTCAGTTCATTGTGGGGATGCTCCAGCCTGGAGGAGCACTGAAAACATCTGGAACTACCAAAAAAACCATTCTTTGTGCCTTTAGACTGCACACCTAAAGCTGAGGTGATAAAGGCACCAAAAGCTATCAACCTTCTGGGTGTCTCACAGCCACTTCTGAGCTCTCTGAAGGGCTTTGGGACTGGAGCTGGAATTTTCCTGGCATGGCACTGCCAAGGGGCTCAAGCCCCTGGGCACCCCTGGGCACCCAGCCATCAAGTCCTAAAGGCCAAGAATTCAGAGCCTTGTGGCTTTTGAAGGGATTGCTCCCTTTTAGTAGGTCAGTATCCAAAGGGAGGTGCTTCCCAAAACCAACGGTACCCATCCAATAATAAAAGCATTCTGCCTGAGACACGAAGCTCACAGAACGCAATAAAACTGTCCACTGGCCATGAATCAGGTCCTTTAAAGCAATATAAACAGCAATAAAAATGTTAGAACGTTATTTCTGTAAAGTTTGCTGCTAAAGCAGTGTGACAGCTGTGCCTCAGCACACAGAGTGAGGAGGGAAATTCTCTTTAAACAGGCAAACCAAATGGCAGGACAGGGAGAGCCTCAGAGGGATTAGGGCTCTGTATCAGAGAGCTGGAAGAGGCAGGGTGGCCAAAGGAAACCCTCCCAGATTTGTTCCTATCGAGCAGGGAATGGACTCTGCACTGTCAGAACCCTGTGCAGGCTGTTGCTGCCCCAGCCCTTCCAGCAGGCTCCCAAAGCCATGGATGTGGGCACACAGCCCGCTGCAACACCTCCCCAAAAAAGGACACTCTTCCCAGAGACTGATTTCCCTCACAGAGGAATAAGGTTGGTTTGTTTTTGCAGTGGTTCCTGATCTGTTCTGCCTCCCTTCCCTGGCAGGGAATAAATCCCAGCTCAGACACAGCTGCCCCCGTGGTTACAAAACAGCTCCCCAAGAGGAGACAGCTGAGTGCAAGGACAAAAAGTTAAAAATAAAAGGTAAAATATATATCTATATAAACCACATTATTACTGCTCTCTGTAAACAGAAGGACTTTCTCTTGAGCAGTACATTGGTACTGGAATGTAACAGCATTTTTGCAATATTATGCAACTCACAGACAGCAAAGAAATAAGGGCTCAGTGGTGGAAGTGCTCTGCATGCAGAGCTACTGAAAGGCTGCTTGACAGGGAAAACAGTGCCCAGATAAAGCATGAGTGCTTTGGAAGATCCTACTGAGAGGTGTAACTTGTAATATTACAAAAAGAACTGGCCTTGAAAATTGGCAGAACTTTAAGCCCCTGAATTCCTTCCAAAATGTGTATTATGCTTTTATTTGGGGAGAAAAAAAAAGCATTTCAACTCGAATTTATGACTGAGAACAGAAACTTCTTTAGATTGGAAGAGGAATCAAACAGACCTTAAAGAGATATTGTCTGATTTAAACTGAGCCAGTAACAAGCATCAATACCAATATTTGGTGTCAGTGGAAGCAATTTCAAGCACAAAGAGGCTGTAGCAACTCCTACAACCTGCAAAGAGTGGTAATGTCAGTCCAAAGTATTATAAAAAAACCACACTGGCTTCGCAGCTATCAGAAGTTTGAGCTCCATAAGAAATCCTGAGAAGCTGGCAGCATGAAGAAAGAAGTGGAATTTATTTCTCTTCAGGGAAGAGATTTGAGAAATCCAAAACGCGTGTGGCATGAAGGGAAGCAAGCAGAGAAGTACAAGCAAGCAGCTTTGACAAGCTCATCCTTGAGCCTTTGTAAATAAAAGTCAGGAAAAGAAGGATCCTACAAATATCTGCAATGAAATTCAAGCCCAAGCAGAGCCATGGAAAAGCTGTGTCAGAAAGGTGAATTACCTGAACCAACCTCACTCTCAGATCTCACTGCCATTACCTTTTTAATGACAGAGAAAGGTTAATAAAACGTAGCAGAAATACATTTATGACACTTCAAAGACAAGGCTCTGCTAATTTCAGTTCCATCCTGCAGCAAGTGCCTAAGACAGAATTAATAACCTGTAACTTAAGAGTCTTTCTTTGTAGCAATAAATACAGAGAGATATTGCACAGAAATTCTGCCCCAGGGACAACAAATCTGTGCTTCAGCGATTCAAGTCAACAACAGCAACAAAGCTTTCAGAGTTTTCCAAAATCCTGCTGATCCTTTCAGATCTTGGGGTAACACAGGCAAAGCAAGTTCCAGCATTTATTCCCTGCTGCACACACAAGCCCTGTACACAGCCCCCTGCACATGACCAGCACTGGAGTGACATTCCAGCCCCAAAGGAATTCGGAGGAAATTCAATAAACTCCAACTTAATAAATGGGATATCCTGAGCACCTTCTTCCCCAAGCCTGCCAAAGCCTTAATATGTGCAGCTGGGTATAAATGCCCATCAAAGTACAGAGCCTGGGATCTCAGGTTCCTGCAGCCTCCTGCTTGCCTCCCAAACTCCAGGGTGTCTTTGAGCAGCTCGTTTCATTTGATAGAAAGTGTGTACTGACCTGCAGCTGCCAGAGCAGATTCTCCTTACTCTTGGTGGCAGAACCCACCCTAACCCACTCTGATAATCCACCCAGGGTAAGTGATAGCCTTTCTTCCTGAAAGCCCAAGGCAGAGCAGGGGGAATCCAGTCATTGATCTGACAAGTAATTTGTGGCTTCTCCTGACAGGGAGTAATTAAGATTGGCAGAGAAGTGGGAGCAGGGACGATAAGGAGCAGAGGTCCCTGAGGGGGCTGACAAACCAGAGGGGTGTTTCACAGCTGGCAGGCACATCAACCAACCCCTGGATGCTGGAGTCCCTAAAGCAGGGCTGTGCTGAGGCAGCAGCAGTAGGATGGATGCTGAAAACAAGGACATGGAGACCTGAGTCCCACTGCCCTGGCTGCAGAAAGGCTTTGGCTGTTGGAGTCCAACAGGAGCTGCTCAAGGAGCAAACACCCCATCTGTCAAGTGTCTTTCAAAAACTTAAGCCTTGCTTGGAGCAGAATGACACGGGTGAGTGTTTAAAAGCACAACAGTGTGGCTTTCTACACAGACTGTCAGCACTTCAAGCTGGCAGGCGGGCTCTGGAGGGTGCTGTGCATCTACCGGGGTGCATTCTGATGGAAATCACTGGCTTTTGTCTTGTAAAAGGTATCTGCAGGGCTTGAAGGCACACCCAGAGCTGCTCAGAGAAATTCAAAGTACAGCATAACTATAAACAGTTGGGCTGGATACAGACATGGCAACAGCTCCTTCCACGCTCTTCCTAGGAAAGGGAAGAGAGCAAAAGAAGGCTGGGATCCACGCTGCAACTTGGAGCAAAATTCTCAGTGACAGCAGTAACTTAATTACAGAAATGAATTTTAATGCGACCAGATTGGAATTATTTACCTGGGTTCATGGCTGTAAATCAGCACAGTCTTCTGAATGTCAGCTCCAAATTAAGGCAGTATAAATATTTGGTGGAAGTTCACCATACGTGTAAACAACACTATACTAATGACACTGAATTGTTTTGTAACACTGAAAATGAGATTTTACTCCTAATGAACTTTCTGCATACTCAAATTATTTTAAATTATTTGTTCTACCTCCATTTGCTCTGGTATACGAGATTATATTAATGAGGTGTAATTGTGATGCACAGCAATGTGTAAAGTGTTTTTCAGCATTTAGTCATATGAAAAGCACAACTATCAAGCAATCCTGAAGTCTGTGGACAAGTAACACCCCAGAGATGACTGGAAATCAAGCTCAGGAGGAACTGCTCTGCAGCCATGCATGAAAATTTCAGTGGGAGAGAATTCAGCCCCACTGCAGGTGCAGCATTCCCCCCTTGCATCCACTTGAACAGCACGGAGCAATTAGCACGTTCAAAATGAGCTGAGGACAGAGGCAAGACCTTCTCCAGCAGGAGCAGCAGTAAAAGCTGAGCCTGATTTGTGTCAGGTGCTAAACTGAGCCCGGAGCACTGACTGCCAGCTGTGCAACCTCTGTGCCTGCAGAGCCCAGAGATGGAGAGCTGAAAGTCTGGCTTAAGCAAATGCTCAGGATCAGACACTCAGGGAGCAGGAGGAGGCAGCTGCTGCTTCCAGAACAGAGTGGGAAGGGCTCCAAGGCAGGGAATTGCACCACTCCATCAGTCAGGCAGCCACGGTAACATCTGACAGGATTTTACTTGTATGTAGGAAACTGTGGCTGAAGCCAAAAGCAGATGAAATGCAACACCAAAGCAATGTGATTCCTCTTTTTCCAAGACAGATCTGCCTTCCTGAGTTTCCTCTTGTGCACCTTCTGCGAGCAGCAGCGGTGTCAGCTCTGCTCTGGAGAGCTCTGTGGACTGGAATGAGGCTTTGCATCCCTGTGTCCCACTTGGGATAAAGTGCTGCAGTTTAATCCTACACAAAAAACAGCTCTGTGGACTGGTAGTCAGAGCTGTTAATTTGCTGCCTCGATAGTTAATTAATCTTCTCGGTGAAACATCTTCACCCAATCTAACATTTGCACTTCCATCAGTTACTGAAAGTGGGATATCAATTACAGACAGAAAAAGAGCAACTTGGAGAAAACCAAATCCCACCTCAAGCGAGACCCAGCCACAAGAATGAATCCTTGCTTTGTAACCACGTTTTTATCAGATGCTTTTATTTCCCACACTTTGCTGTTGTTGTTGTTGTTAATTGGGGTGGGCTCATGCACTAAAATCCACCTGACAGATCAGGCACAGGCTTCCTATACAGAAGTTTCTTCCTAAATTATGAAAGAAATTCCAAACATTTTCTAAAAGGGCTTTTGGTGACCGTCCAAAAGTCTGTATCTGCCCACAGGTGCCCACTGGGACTCCTGCAAGCACGGCCTCCTTCACCACCTTCCCAGACCTGCTCTCCAAGCTCTACACTGGGCAAGAGCTGGAACAGAGCTGCCAGGGTCACATCTCCCCCGTAGGTTCAGCTCAGTCCCTTTATGTGTCTGCATTTAATTTTGGACTTCTGACATTCTGGAAAACTTCAGGCTCTGATCATCTGATTCAGATGCAACCCCAGACTCGCAGACACCTACGTTGTGGGGGTGGCTGGATTCTCAACTTTGCTTCAACTTTCTCTCCCATTTTAGCATTACATAACGCATCTATTTCAGTCTGTGCCATCAAACATTAAAATTAAGAAAAGCCACGCTTCACAGCTGAATATAAAGTGAGTTCTTGATGCTCATGTTCCCAGCAGGGACATTTAACCACATCCAGTCACTGCCACCTGTGTAAATGGGGTGCAGCAATCTTGCCCTTCACAGTCATTTTTTAGACTAAAAATTGCAGGTGCACATTGATACTTCAATGTAAACTGTGCCATTACTATGATTTGCCCAGTGCCTCCATGGGATTTTTTAAACTTGAAGTTTATATCTCTTCTTTTGTTCCCAGATAACAATAGGTGAGTTTTGTAATAATAAAATACAACCAGAAAAATGCTTAATGCTAAAATTTGCGTGCCTAGAAATAATATTAAAAAAAGCAGCCCTTTCATATTTTATTCACAGTGTGGCTTTGAGAAAGGAAAGGTTACCAACCAATTCTTTTGAAACTCTATTGCAACACTGCCAGTTTTGAAAGCAAATACGTAATTTTCCAGCAGAGTTGTAAGCAGGGAAAAGCAGACAATCCCCATCAGGGAAGACGAAATAAAGTGCTCTCTCCTCTGGCTCTGAACAGAGACAAATGTTATTTGTTTTAATGAAGAATGGCTCTCACAAATGCTCTTTGGATCTGTTTTGGTTTGATTTTTCTTTTTTTTTTTTTTTTTTGGGGAAAAACTTTTGTCAGATAATGTTTTAAAGCATTCCCAAATGGTTTATATTATGCAGCCGACCCAATCCATTGTCTACTAAGTAATGAAAATGTCCAGATTCATCTGTGAAGCAGAAAGTCCTTGCAAAGTTAATGGTGTTTGATAAATGACACCTTCCTCCCCAGCCCTCCTTAACTTGATGCAGTGATCACACATCTGTCTCCCTTCCCAGTGGAATATTCATTTCTGCTGCCTCCAGCCCTGAGAGCTCTCACCTGCCAGCTGAGGGATCAAAATAAAATGGATTTGTGCAATTCAAGAGTAACTGGAAATATTCCTACAGAGGGACAGATTAGCACAAGAATGACTGCTGGTCATTAAAGGCTGTCCAAACCACTCTGCAGTGAAGGTCCCTCCTATTTCATCTATTTCTACTCAGGGAGAAGGGCTCTGCTTGCAGAGCTGTCTATTTTTATACTTTCTGAAGAGAGGGAGGCAATGGGTTTCACGCTGCTTTAACACACCGCACCCTGGAGAATTTTGTCCATGTTTATGTAGTAAAGTGGGTACAGCAAAAAAGAAAACCTGTGCCACACATTTTGCTGAGAAGCAGGCTGGACTTTCCCTCACACTGAGCAGCAGTGGCTGGAACTGAGCACAGACTCCCAGAGCACTGCAGAAGGTGCAGAACAATGCCCAAACTTGGACCCAGTAAACTCATTTAATCAAGAGCTACAATACTGGGGGACAAGGTGTGCTGTCAGATCCTGTGCCTCTCTGCCAGTGCAGACATCTCTGTCTGGTGTAAAAATCATCCAAAATCACGCTGCAAAGAGCCTCCAGAGCTTGGGAAATCCAGCCCATCCTCTGCCAGTGAAATGTGCTGAGGATTGTGTATGGCAGACCCGAGAGAGACATTTTATCAGGGAATCCAGACAGGAACAATTGGCTTACAGATGTCCCCAGCCCTGAGCTTAGCCCAGCTGTCCTGGGGGGGCTCCCAGAGAGCTCAGCCACGAGCAGAACAATGCTGCATCCAGCAGGGTGGAGTTTATCCTCCAAATATTGGGAGCAAGGATTGGGGCTAACTAAGACCTCAGCTTCCTCCCAGGTTCCCTCCTGAGAAGCAGCTCATTGATACTCCATGTGCAGCCCCTCCCTGGGGCTGGGGGGCCCAGGAGCTGAATGCTCCACTCCTGTGGCCTCAGCACCATTCCCTTGTGGCTGCACTCACTCCTCACTCCAGGCTCGCCAGCTGTGACCACAGCTGCAGAGGCTCTGAGAGTCCCCAGCTGTCCATTCAGGCCCTGCAGGTAACACCCCCTCAGACACATCCCAAAGGTCTCCCAGGGACCCTTTCAGCACAGCCCAGCATGGTGTGACCGACTCCATAAACCCCTGAGGGGCACTGGAGGCAGGCAATGCCTTCCCAGAGCTGGGCTGAAATTCCCCCTCCTCAGGGGAAGACACCAAGGTCTCTCCCAAACCAAGGCACTCACCAGATGTTCTCCTGGCATCTCAGCTCTTTGCCAAGGCTGGCACAAAACTCTTGCCACAAACACGGGGATTTTGTCACTGCCCTCCTTGTCTGACAAATTTTTGTTCCAATTTTGTCTAATTGTCATAAAGCATATGTATTCATTTATAAACACATCAGTCAACCATCCAGCACACTTGGAAATGTATATTTAACAGGAGACAGGAAACTCAGTCTTAAAATCCTGGGATTACTTTCCTTGTGGAAAGAAATTCAATGTTTTCTGAACATTTACTACTAATTAAGTACCCAATTACTGCAAAACCAGCAAATCTCAAAGCAGATGATTTATATAAAGTGAAGAATACAGAATGCCAAGCAATATTCTCCTCCTTCAAAGATCAGACCTGTAGAACCACTGGAACAAAGGAAGCAGTGCAAGCAGGACTGGGCAACCAAAGAAGCCATACAATAAGATTAAACTCCAAAATGAGTACTTTTTCTGGACCAAATGAGCCAATCATTTCTCCAACTCCCTTCAAAGGCGTTACTTCAGTGCAAACCTATGCACGTACCTAAAAATATTGACAGGCACAGAAGCTTTCCTGAAAACTGAAAATAAATTAATCAGCCAGGCAGTGTTTCACCAGGGCCCTGCTGAAGGCAGAATACATGACACGGTCCAGATAAAAGTTCCATACCCTGCCTGGGTGCAGTTCCTGATGGGGTGATGAATAACATCCCTTCCCATGAGATCTCAGGGCTGTTTGAAGGCATTCTGCACCTCGGTGTGTGCCAGCCGAGCATCGCTCCATCTGGAAATGCAGTCCTTAAAGGAAGCAATTCTGCTCATCTCGAAAGTCTAATCCTACAAAGTCCCCAGGAAAAGATTCTGCCAGCTTCAAAGCAGAGCATGCTTCTTGCAGAATATGGTAATAATTACCCATCCCTTCAGCACATTAGAAATATTCATTTCATCAAGGTCAGATCCACTTGAGGGACTGTGACTGCTTGCTCATTTTAAAGCCTGATTTCTGTATATTGCCCCAGAAGTCTCTGGGAAGTGTGAACAGGAAGAACATGCTGAAACTACCAGGAAAACTACACTGAACCCATTAATTTAAAAGGCTGCTTTATTTTCTTAGACTAATTTAAGGAGTTTTTTCTGTCTGTTTACATTAAAACGCTTTTCACTCGGCTAAGTTAATTTGAAGCTTATGCATAAAGAGACATTCATTACCAACAACACCAAAAGAAGAACTAAACACAAATCCAAGCAATTATGTTTCTTAATTGCTATCTCATCTAGGGTCAGAGATATCAACGTCTCTTCATCACACTTGACATTCAGAGCTGCTCAGATGCTCCAAATGCATAACTCCAAAACCCACAGTCCTGGGCAGCACTCTGGGGTTTACATTTCTAAATTATAAAGTTTTATCCCCAGCTCTGTCTCAATGTCTCCACAGGTTCTGGTCTGCGAGGTGGTTAATAAAACTAAGTTGTTAGAGGAAGGTTTTTCATAAAAGATAAAGTTGCAGCAGAGTTGTTTTCATTTGTTGGTATTTTACAATATAATTTTACAATAGCAACAGTCCTACAGGGGCAAGGAGGCTTTCCAGTGAGACTTTTGAAGCTTTTCTAGCAGGAAGCTTTCAAACATGAGATATCCATGCCTAAACAGAAAGAGAACTGGATGCAATCAACAGATTCCTTAATTGTCTTTCCCATGGCTCACTGCAGAAAAAAGCCCACACCTTTATTCTGCAGATACTAATTTCAGAACGTGGTATTTTTAGGAAGGAAAAAAAAATTGCCAGAGAAAAAAAAGCCATATGACTGACATGTATTAATTAAAGCCTGCTGTGATGTTTATTAGTTTGGGAATAATTATTTAATCAAGAAATAGCTGCCAAGCTTTTGATTTGATGCTGATGAATAGGTATGTTGAAAGAGATATTTGAAGCCAACCGAAGCAGGAAAAAAATCCAGAATAATTCATAGGAATTTGAAAGCAGTGGCTCAGCACAAGAACACTGACCTTGAATTTATTCATGTTCTAAGTCTGAGACCTTTGGCATCTTTTCTGAATAAACACCATTGTCATCTGCAAATGTTTATTGGCATGACTGAGCCAAACATGAAAAGAACCCAGGGCACAAGCTGAAGGAAACAGGGCAAACAACCTGACAGCTCCCTGACAACTTGTGCTACATGTCCTTCCACAGAAACACACCTGGGGAAAAAGAATCATGGAATGGAAGGACAAGGAAATCCAGAAAGACCATGAGGAGAAGGAGGAATGGCCCAAATCCAAAGCTTGTATGATTTCTCTAGAGTCAAGCAAATGCCATGGTGGATTAAAAGCCAGTTAATACTCACACATATATGTGCATATATGTGTACATGCTTACATACAGTAGACATGGCTTAGAATTCTCTTTCTAGACATTGGTTAGGCACTGTCTTGTTAGACAAGTGCTTTGACACCTTCCTGAAGAATCTGCATCAGGGAATTGGATGGACATGAAAGATCTTTCCTTTAAGGCCAATGTTTCTCTTGCTGAAAGCCAATCCCTAAACTGGGGAAGGGGTTGTCGGTTCAGCCATTCATTTGTGCCTCTCTAAAAATGCTGCAAGCTTCAGGGGATGGATCTCCTGCCAGGAATGTCTGCTGGAGGAGCACTGATTCCCCCTGGAGGGGCAGGATGGCCAAGGAGGAGCCTGCAGCCAAGCATGAGACCAGGTATGCACAGGTGTGCTGTGCTGCTGCTGTAACAGGCTTGGCTTTCTCCCACCAGGTAACAATCCTCTCCTTTTAAAAGGAGTGGGAGATTCTGTGAGCCCAAATGTCAGCCAAGGGTTTGTCTGTCAGAGAGAGGAGGCGTGATGGGAACAGGGGGAGGAAGGCACCGTGCTCTAGAGAAGGTGCCTGAGCTCCCCTGAGCACAATTGTCTCCTTCCCAAGCAAATGTGAGCTCAAATTTCCCCTGTGTAGGGACCCTCTAGAGCACACACCACTGGTGCCACCACCTCAGAGCCACTCCACTTGTCAGCCAAGGCCTGGGATTTCCACCTTGGCCTTCTTTGCTGAGCTTCACGTGCAGCTCTTTCTGTGAACACCATTTCCAGCAAAGCCAGAGCTTTGCAAGATGGACTCTGCGCTTGCTAACGAGGGGCAGGGAATTTTAGCAGTGCTGTTTCTTGAGGATCCCTTTCCTGTTGAGCAGTTTAAAAGGATGCACACTGGCAGGGCAAGGGGTAGAATATTCCCAATCCATCCCCACCCACCTCTCCTATGTGCCTGGGTACCACAGACAGCCTTAGCTCTGCCTTTCCCACTCTTCTGAGGAATTCATTTTTGAGTGTTAACAGATTTCCCCTCAGAGAATTTCCTGTGTTTAACTTACCCAAGTAAAGGAGTGAATAAAATACTTAATTCACTGATTTCTAGAGTAAATCATGAACAAAGGCAAACCAGAATAAACACCTGAAATTAAAGGAGCAATCGACATGGCTAAGTGATACATGGTGATTGATACAGGATCAAAGCCTGGTGAAGAAGGGCAAGTTTCTGGTTTTCACAGGTTTAATCTCTCCCACACTACAGGACAGTTTGTTTTGAGTGGCCAATATAAACTCAGTCTACAAGCAGCCTGCTCTCCAGTGAGATTTTACTTCAAGCTGAAAACCCATTTCCTACAGACAAGATTTTAAGGAGTGTCTAGACAAGTCTTCACCCAGGTGTCATCTGCTGGAAACACAGAAATTTCTTTATGCTGGGCAAAAAGAACCCAGTGTGGGGTGTACAACGACCAAACAACTGTGCACAAGGCTCTCAGGAGACAATAAAAGGATGCAAAACCTTAGAGGAATGCCAGAAAATTCAGATCCATGACTAACAAGCTCCTGTTCCATATATTTAACGTTTTTAAGGACACCCCTCAGCAAGGATTGCATGCACAGAGACTCAGGGCCAGTCCCCTCTATCACACAGCACTGTCACAAGCACAGGCAGCCTGTTCTTTCCCCCACCCCACAGAAAAAGGACCTGAGGCTAAACTGGGTTAGTGTGTCACTGTGACAGCAGCTGCTCTGCTGAAGACACACCGTGCACAGGAAAGGGACCAAGAGAACAAGAGAAAAACCACACCTTGTTTTGCTGGGGCACGAGCTTGGAGGAAAAGCAAGCAGAGTGTGGTGCTCATCTCTTGCCTTTTGCATTATTTGGTGGTGTTTGATGCCTCATCTCTTGCCTTTTGCATTAGTTGGTGGTGTTTGATGCCTCATCTCTTGCCTTTTGCATTAGTTGGTGGTGTTTGATGCCTCATTTCAGGTGCTCAGTGTTCTCTCTGAGGGTTCTGGGCTGGAGCACATCACCACCACCTCACTGAGGGGGCTCCAGGCAAACACTGTCCATCCCCTCATGCCATTTCTCCTTGCACCCTGCTTTCCCAGCCCTCCCAAACTCTGCTCCTGCAGATCAGGGCTGTGGTACATCAGGCAGACATAACCATGAAGGCACCCAGGTGTATGACTCTGGTTTGGGGTTGCATCTCAGAAGCTTTTCAGGGCCATCCAAGTGTCCCCAGCTCTCTCTTCAAGCAGCTGTGGAGTCATGGGTGCATCTAGAGCTCTCCAGGCATGAAACAGTGCTGGGGCCCTTTGCCAGAAACCCTTCTGGCCAGACAAATAACAAATACTAACACACTTTTCAGGTGTAATCTTGCAGCTGGTCACCTGCAGTGACATGATGGCATACACAGAAAGCATTAATAGCTCTAAAGGAATACAAGGAAACACATCTTGGACTCTTTTAATGGCTAACATCTCAGGGGGAGGAAGAAGGAAGCATGCTGTGAGCACAGCAGCCTTTGGCTTCAAAACACAATGCATGATTTATTAATTTTGATGAAGGTTCTTGTAGCAAGTGTTATGTCCATCTAATTTAAGAGAATAAAATACATTTAATACTATCAATCTTGAAGACATGCAAGCTGAGCTCTCCCCCACCCAGCTGAGCCACACTTCTGTTTATGGAGCATTTTTACAGAAATGCCTGAGCCTTACTGGACTGAAAACTGTGCAAGAAGCTGTGGAACAGATTCAGCAGAATCTGCCTTCTGCAGAGAGCTGAGAGCTCAGCCCTGTGCCAGGGCTGCTGTAGCTGGGGGTTCTGTTTCCTTACGGGCTGAGCCAGATCCAGGCTCACCAAAACCCCCCAAAGCCTGTATCAGCTCCCACATTATACAGGATCTGAGCACTGCTCTGATTCCTCCCCAGGAAAACGTGTTTGGGGCTGTCACTGAAAGGGTCTGGAAACAACCTGTGGCCAGCAGAACTGAAATGAGACCAAGAGGCAGAACCATGCACATGAATCAGGCGTGGACGTTATCTCTGATAAGCTCAAGGTGTGTTTGCCTGCCTACACAAACATTATTCTTCCATTCCCACTGCAAGGACACCTCCCTCCCCCGAAACATCGAGTCCTGTGCTCTGTTTTTCTCTGTTTGCAGACAGACACAAAAGCCTCATGAGCATCTCATACAACAGGAAGGTTTATATTCATGCTTGGAGGGTGCAGCCCCATGCTGAACCACACATCACAGTGTCAGTTTCATTGGGATGTTCCAAGCCTGGTGCTTTTAAAGCAGAGTGGACATGGACAAACTGCCTGCTGCAGTTTTTGTATCCTGCAGCAGGCTGGATCAGAACAGAAATCTGAAAATCATCTTGGCTTTTACTTCACATGTGAAAACAGCTCTTACAGTGACTGTTTTATGGCAACAAATGATGCTTTCTCTTCCCTGAGCCTGAACAGCCTAAAATGTACATTCCATTCTTCCTGATACATTCCAAAGAGTGAGCACAGGTGTACCCTTCAGGAAGAGCTGTCTTGGGAAATAGGAGAAATTCAATTCTAATGCTGTACCAACGTACTGCAGTAAGCAATGGTGATGAATCTTTCCTACCAATGTTGCTCTCACCCCCAAACTCTCCCAGTTTAAATAAGGAAGAGTGATGCAAGCTGGAAAGAATCCTGCATTGTTTATTATTTATTCAGTAGGCACCTGAGAAATTAAGGTTTAGATGCCCTTTTGCCAAGCTAACACGTGCTCAGGTGTTACACAGTCTTTCTGGCAAGGTTTGCCTGTAGAGTAGTGCTGAACTGCTTGACCCAAAAAACGGCTATGGAGCTCCCAAAGGGAAACCAAAAAAAGCCCTGAAGGAACACACACAGCAATGAGGGAAAAGGAAGAAAACTCCAGCTTTGTTCCTTTCCAGACAACAAAAGACTTTTCCTCATGCCTGCTTCCAGGTGTTTGGAAGTCTCCAGTCAGGACCAGGCAAGGATGAAGCAGCACCATTTCCCTGAGGCACAATTCTCTCTAAATATCCATTTGTTCTCCTTAATACCTAAACCCCAGCGGCCTTTCCTAGAGCTAGGCTAAGTGCAGTGAAGGTGCCTGGATCCAGGGTGCCTAGTGAGCCAGGACATGCCTGAGGGTGCCCTGGGAGCTCTGGAATGAAGCCAGCAATCCCCTTTAGCCCAGGCTATCCCAGGCTTTGCCCTCCCCAGGCGAGTGTTTCACACAGGGGCAGGAGCTGAGCGAGGCCAAGGCACAGAACCAGAGCGTGAGCTCATCCCAGCAGCCCAGCCTGGGAAACACAGAGGCATCAGCCAAACATTCTCCTGCTAAAAGGGAACTTGGCTGAGGCCAGCTGGGTGTTTCTATTGCTCAGGACTTGGCTCCAGGCTCCCAGCTGATGTGCAGCCCCAGGAAAGGCTTTATCTCACTTTCCAAAAACGCTGCTTTAACCTCAGGAAGAGCAGGGCTCTGAGCTGAGCAAAGGCTACAGGGGTGGGTGCCTCAGCCCTCCAAGACACACTGCAGACTTGCAGGAGAAATTACAGCCCTGGATGGCTTGTGCAAAAGTGGCCTCTGCCCAGTCTGCAGTGACTGAAAGCCCACTGAGAGCAGCCCCACCGTGGCTGTGGAGATGCTCAAGCACCACAAGCTTTGGAGCAGGACTGGGAGCCTCCTGCCTAAATCCAAATATTCCCAGCCCCAAACCATTTCACATGGCAACACTGGGCAGAGAGCTCGAGGCCTGACTTCTGTTGAAAACTAAAAAGAATCCTGTCCTTCCCAACAGTGGACAGGGAAGGAAGGATCTGTTATAATCAGTGTCTCCATAGAGAAAATGTATTCAAGTTATAAAAACTGCAGCATTTTAAAAAGAGGCTTTCTCTTCTTCCTTAACTTCTCATCCATGTTTACTCTGTATTTTACACAGATTTTGGCTTAGCTGATCAAGTCCTAAAATGTTCCTCTGACAGTGGCTGGTCAAATAAAATGGTAAGGAGTGGCCTGGGAGGTAAAATCCCAGTCCGGATTGCTTATGCCAACAAAATGCTGCTGCTGCCATCAGTGAGCTCCAGGTTTCACTTTTGATTCCATGCACACAAAATTTCTGGTTGTAAACAAGTGAAAGGGAACAGAGGCATGGTCTTACCTGAAAATATGAGAGCAACAAGAGTGAAGAGTAGACAGAAAAGTAAGAAAAATAAGAAAAGAAGAGGAAAAAAGAAGGGAAGAAGAAAAAAGGATGGGAAAAGGAAGAAAAAGAAGAGGGGAAAAGGGAATAGAAAAGAGGAAAAAGGAAGAGGAGAGGAAAAGGAAAGGAAAAGGAAAGGAAGAGGAAAGGAAGAAGAAAGGAAGAAGAAAGGAAGAGGAAAGGAAGAGGAAAGGAAGAGGAAAGGAAGAGGAAAAAAGAAGGGAAGAAGAAAAAAGGATGGGAAAAGGAAGAAAAAGAAGAGGGGAAAAGGGAATAGAAAAGAGGAAAAAGGAAGAGGAAAAAGGAAGAGGGCAAAAAGAGAAGAATGAGACTAAAAGGACCACAATAATTGCAATATATATTCCATTGAGCAGATTTCTCTTCCAGAGCAGTATGTAAATGTCAGTGAGCTACATCCTTTAGTAACCACCAGCATATCTTGTAACTTCATCATCAGAAGGAGTCAAAGTTTAACAAACATTATCATAGGAGATGGAGCCTGAGCAGGAACTTTCAATGGCAAATGCAAGAAGCTGCTCTGAGAACACTCTGAGCTGGTTTCAATAAATACATCTCCCTAAACACAGTGCTGTAAGAGGAGCAGAGAGTCAAGCCCAGCTGTACCCAAGGCAGGGGAGATGGAGGCAAAGGTAAATTCCATTTAAACACAGGCTCACATTCAGTTCTGCAGCTTGATCTGCTCTGGACCAGAGCAAGGCAAGGGCAGTTTCTGTTCCAGCCTCAGCTACAAATGACAGAAAGGAGCAGGAATCAGCTGCTGCAGGATTTGTAACTGGGGACACTCCGTGAGGATTTCCAGAGCACATCACCCTGCAAGTCAGGCAGACTCACCCCCACTGCAGAACCAGCACCACTGTTTAGCCCTAGATGAGAATCTCACTACAATGAACTCCAGAGAGTAAATATCTGGGTTTATTTGAAATTATTTTAGTAGAATTTCAGCAAAACAATTTACTCAGACTGCTGCTGCTTTAGTGAAAGCAATTGACTTTTCATCCTGATTTTATTGCTGCTGCTGGGGGAAATGAAACCAGCTTCTCATGGTAATTCCAAATAATTCTTGGGTAATTCTTCCCTTTACAGAAAAGCAATAAAATGGCCTTGTTAGTGTAATTCCAGGTATGAAGAGACTGCTCTGATCACCCTTTTTATCCTGGCAATACATTCTGATCAATTGAGGGCCGCAGTTGCACTCCAAGGGCAGCCCCTGAAGCCCACAAGTACCCACAGAATTTTGGTTAATATGTCACACAGGCTGATAGAACAACTTCAGAAGCTTCAGAGTGTTAGGCCAACATTTTGTCCTCAATTTTGCTTTTTCTCCAACCTCTGTAAGAAAAACTGGCAGCTGTGGATGTGGGTTTATGGCTCTCAGTTGCTGCTGCTTCAGAGTGTCTTTAGGTGTAATTCAGGCAACATCCCTCCCCTCTGATCAGAATAAAAAACCCAAAAAAAGCAGCAAGGAAGCAAAGCAACTGGAAATGTGATATTTAAGATATTCCTCCCCAAATCACCCCATCCCTGGGAACAAACCATGGGCATTTCCCTCCCACAGGACCTCCTCACCAGAGGCAGCCCCAGATAAATAACTCCCTGAAGGGAGACCCCTCATAGGGAGGCTGGTTAAACAGCTCAGAGGAACTTTTAATCCAACTCCTGCTTATTTTAAATCCATGGAAAGGTGCATGGCCTCTGCTTTTGGAAACCCAGGCTTTTGTGCTCTATGTTACCTTTGTTTCCCCTCGAATCTCTGTGGAATTTGCTTGCATCTATCATGAGCAAATAGCAATAAATTCTCTATTTTTGTTTTTAAAGTTCTTTAAGTGATGCAAAACTAAAAATTACAGAGCTAAAATGAAATAATGCTTAATTTGATTTATTTTTTCACAGCATTTTCTGATGGCAGCCCCAATCCAGCTGTACTATTCCTGCACATAATTTCTCTAGTTCCAAGGAGGGGGGATGTAAATCTCCTACATTTAGCTGGGAGACATTATCTATATTAAATTTATGAAGAGAAAGAAGGAATTTTCCTCGCCCAAAAATACAGAAAACAAAGAAGGGAAAATTAGAACTCATGGGGGCAAAATGCCTCACAAGCTGTGCAGGGGTTAGTTAAATATAAAAGCCTGCTTGGAAACCAGCACTCGGCCAAGCAGGCACCTAGCAACAAAATGCTGCACGAGATGTGGTTTTAAATAGGAGAGAAAGTGGTGCTGGGAAGTGAAGCAAGAATTCCTCTTTGAAACATCTCCTGCTGCTGGGCCACCAAATGCCACAAGGCTAAAGATGCTCCCTGGCACCAAAGTGAATTTCCAAAGTCTCTGTTTCCTGCCACGTTTGGGCAGGGCTGTACCTTCTCCATAGCCACAGGCAGGTTCTCCTGTCCTTTGTGGATTTTGCCCAGAAAAGCAGAAAAATATTTCAAGGATCTGATGTTATGGATTTGGGATGCTGAGGTGGCTGTGGCACTTCCAGCCATGAAGGGGGCACTCAAGGCAGGTGATGTGTTGTGGGGTGAGAAAAATCCCTTGAGGTTCAGCCAAAAAAAGTGTCCCTGGGATAACTTCACATCACTGACTGCACCTCAGAGGCTCAACTGGCCTTTTCCTTATTTTTCAACTTGATATCCTGACAAAAGCTGCATGACTGACCCTGCAATTTCCCACTGCAGTGATGGGCATTTTATAGTCCTGCACCTTGAACAAGTACAGCACTATTTTCAGGCTGACAATGTAATGCACAGCTCCATACACGTGGAACAGCTGGAATTAACAGCTTAAATCTACTCTGTGAGATCTATGGCCATTAAAACACAGGCAATGATGGAAATAAAATAAGGAAAAGAACAAAGGAAAAGGCTGTTATGCGCTCCTTAGCACTAAACATCAATTCACTTACAGTTGCTCCCCTAAAAAAAGAGAAAAAAAAAGGAAAAATTTGCGAGAAACAGAAGAGGAGAACTTGCCAAGTGTAAAGGTCTGTGCCATGAAATCCCAACAGGTCCAATAAGTAATGTAAGAAATCTTGTGATGCACAAGATGGAGTTAAGCTCTCAGGGTACATAGACTGTCACAACTGAACAAATATAAAATGAAAATAAATGCTTAAAGTTGTGTAAAAATACAGCAATGCTGGTCATAGTGAAAAAGGAAAATAAAAATGGGGGGAAAAAAGAGAAGGCACCAACCCCATCGAGCAGGACACGGGTCCAAACCAACATCTTGCCACTCCAGCTATCACACCAGCAGTGCCCAAATGCCACCTCTGGAGCCCTTTCCCACCTGGCTGTTTTGAAAGCACATTTCATCAGTTCCCCCAGGACCTGGGGAATGCTTTCCCTGGTACAGCTGCTGAAGCTCTGGGTTTGGCACAGAGGGATGATCCGATGCCATCAGGGGCAGAGAACTGGAGAATCTCAGCAGGTGCTGGGCAGCTCCCCTGCCAAGGCTGTGTTGGAGCAGAATGGGTGTCAAAGCAGCCCAGGATTTCTACAAAGCTGCAGAGAAGGCAGTGAATTCACAGACACCTGACCATGACAATCTGGCCATCGAGAGCAAAAAGGCTTCAAGCCATAAAGATCATCACAGCAATTAATTCAGTGTGTGCACATGCACTGAGGCTGCTCCACTCTGAGCACACAGAGACAGAGGTGTCCACTTGTGGCTCCTTGTCACACCACTGACATTCTGCCTGTGGCACCTTCTGTTTCTCCTGGATAATGTTATTACATATTTTATTGACGTCAATAACCTTGTTTTTCGAGGACAGTCATAACTTCTGGCTATTTTTACTTACGAGCAGGAATTTGCAAATATTAATTGAGGTCCATGATCCTTCATGGTAATAGTTACCAGAATGTTCAGAAGGGAACACCACAACTTCTCCTGTAAATAGTGCCAGGCCAAGAACAAACATAAATTTAAGTCAGCCTTTCAGTTGCTCTCACTGTGGTTTTTTACTCTGTGAGCTAGTAAAAGAAAAAGCTATAATAAACCACTTCTATTTTACCCTTTTTCACATGATCAACCTTATTTCAGCTGCAAGAGAATAACAAGCGTTTTGGGAAATGTGCAGGAAAGCAAAAATGATTAAATGATATTTCCCCAGCTTTCAAAATGCAGTGTTTGAAGGCAGCAACTTGGGCAGGGAAAAGGAACATTGTTATTGCCCCTTCTCTGTCCCTGAGCAGCTCAGCTGCTGTCCCAGCCTGACACTGACAGAGGGGGTACAAAGGCATGAACCCCTGTAACACACCTGCTGCATCAAGGCACAGAGGGACAGCAAGCTGTTCTCCCATTTCCAGGTATTCTGTGTCCCAAGTAATAACAACAAGAAAAAAATGGATGTGTTTTGCCATGGGCTGCTCTCAAACACATCAGACTTTTCCAAAAGCACCTTGTTCCAATTCTGGCTTAGCTCTCCCACTTCATTTCTCTCTTTTCCTGTTGTCTGGACACCTGTCCTGCTCCTGGGCACCTCCCAGGGAACCTCCTTTCCCCCTGGTTTCTTTTCCTTCTTGCCATTCCCTCAGAGGCTGCAGGACCTGTGGCAGCAAAGGAAGCTGAGGTTACACCAAATCCAGCACCTCTGGTGCCTGGAGAAGCTGCAGAGGAACAAAATCTCTCATTCAGGTCCTACAAAATCAATCAAGGCCTTCCTAATCAGCCTGAAGAGCCATTTATTGCAACACCTGGAACATAAGTGACCAAAAACTTTTTAATAAAGACACAAACAAGGACAGCAAAACCCAGTGTATCAGAAACAAAGAGCTCCTCTGTGCAGTGATAATTGGAGTTTTTCTCCTCAATACAGTCCTTTGTTCACTTTCATGTTCCCCCAATGAGCTTAATGCATTTATAATTCAATCTCTGCCTGCCTGGCTATGAATAAAGGATTAGGCCCGACAGGAAAGGACATGTTGACCTTGGGAGCTATCAAGTGACAAGACATTTGAGCAATGGAGTAAACAATTTAAATACATCTTGGAAACAGACAGATCCCAATGATGGAGCCAAGCATACAATCAAATGATACTTTGTTCTAATAAAAAGTTTATCCTGTCTCTTCCAGCTCTGTTAGTGCTGTGGTTTTTATGAATTCTCTGTCAACTTGACAACCCAGTTTATCAATTGCAGCTTTTTTACCAAGCACATTTTCCCACCACATAAAGTTTGCAAACCCCAAAATACAAATTTTCAGAAATGCACATTAGGAACACTTGCCTTGTTCTTAAACTCAACCATCTTCAATAATCTCTATACAAACATGACCATCCCTTTATTGCTAACTCTTCTGTCAAGTAACTCCCCCACCAGCCAGAATTTGCACAAATGCAAATGAAGAGAAAACATTTAGAAACTGGAGTTTCTGAGCCCTTTTTTTTGAGGGGAAATGTAGGGAGGGGAAAATGTGTCCCAAACACATCTCAGCGTTGCTCCCAGTCAGAGGAGCAGGCCCTACACTTACATAGAGATTGTTTCATTATGTATTTCTGCACATAACAGGGAAAGAATTCCAAAAGTAATGAGAGGTCAGTTTTTGGTGAATTCTGTGAAAAATGGAAATTACAAAACTTCACAGCTTCTCTCCTATATAAAATCACTGGGTTTTTTTTTTCCTCCAGACTGCTGTCTGGCAGCTGTTGACAAAACCTGACTTTTTAATGGTCTGCATAAGCTTGGCTGACAAAATTCCCAACAGATAACACCCATCTACCACACAGCACTGACAGATGACAATGCCCTCCGAGTGAGGATCACTGCTCCAATAATCTGTGCTCTTCACAGCACCATCAAACCCCATTTATTTATTTATTCATGAGCCTGCAGTGAAGATTAACACTGATCCCAGTGAGGCTGGAAGACAGAAGATGTCTTTTTCTTTATCATTCTCCAGATAAGCCCAAAGAACAGATCACAGCACTTAGTGCTGATCACAGCAATGTGGTACTGGAAAAGTTTAACCTCAGAAATTGCAGCCCCACAAAGCACAAGCAGCTGAAGGACAGCCAAAATAAAATTCTGAATCCAAAGGGTTCTGGCCTGTCTCATCAAATGATTGGAACAGTAACAGGGATGGCATCTGATAAAAGCCATTTGAGGAAGCTCTGCCAGAGTGTCCCGGGCTCTGTTTGGCAGCAGCTCCTTTGTACCTGCCCCGGGAGGTGCAGGAGCCTTGGGCCCATCCCCAGAGCCCCTGCAGGTGTTCCAGCACAGCTGGATCCACAGCCAGCCTTGGCAGTGATGCCTCTGACACCAGGGCAGCTCTGTGAGCTCTGCATTTCTTGAGGGAAAGAGATGTAACAACCTCTTCTATGGGACAAAGCAGGAGAAAAGCACTGAAACAGCAGAACTCCCGTGACAAGGGCTGTTGGGAGGGCTACAGCCTTTCAATTCCTGCCAGGGATTTTCTCCAAGTGTTCTATTTTTGTCTTTTCCTCCTCTTGGAAAACCAGATCTGGGAAAGGATCTCCCAGGCTGCCCTGCAATGCTGGGCTGGCAAGGTGGGAGAAAGGAAGCACGGCAAGCTGTGTGTGCCTGTGTGCAGGGCAAGGCAGCAAAGACAGATCCAGAGGGCTCTGATCTAAACCAAGAGCAGCTGCTTTTACAATGCTCTGAGATCCAGGAACATCACCTCAGCGTGAGACAGGGAAAAGTGCCCACATTCCCTGTACCAGGGGAGCTCTGGTTCCTAAACTCTGGGAAGGAACCCCAAATTTGAACAGGTTTGGTACATTGCTCAATCTGTCAGGAACACTGACACGCTATAAACCACTGTCCAAGCTCCCCGTTTCTGAGACAGCACTGAAGACTTGACATCAAACCCTGTTTTGTTTGCACACTACAGCAATTCCGTGGGCCTCTGCAGAGCTAGTCAGGTAAGCTGAACTGCACTGCTTTCTGGTGCTTCTGATCAGGAAATTGGTGATCATTTTCTCTTACTCGGAACCTGAATTATAAAAGCAATTTTCAATCATGCACTGGGTGCATGAACAAGCCTTTTCCATAATAACACCACTGATTTAAGAGGGATGATACTTCACAGAGCACAATCACATTTGAAGAGTTCTTATTATAGTAACTCCTCTATAACTGGAGCATTAAATAAGTTCTCCTGTGTTATTAAAAAGCCTTGAAAATACTCTTTGAAGTTACTTAAAGTTACATTACGGCCCTGTCACTTCTTCTTTTGGAAGAACTAAGACCTGGGAATTGGGGAGAGGCACAGAATCCCCAGGCTGGGTGACAGCTCCACTGCAGGCAGCTGTGCCACTGGAAGAACCACCAACCCCCCTTTGTGCCTAGCACCCTGCCCCGGGGGCAAAGCATTTCCTACAGCACAGCAAACCTGGCTTGTCTCCTTGCTGGGCTTCCCAATCCTCTTCTGAGCACACAGCAAGAAGCCCAGTCCTTCTGACAGGTTTTTGCAGCACTTTTTGCTGCCTTGGGATAAATCTGCCTGTGAATGAGTGAGGCCAGGGGGGAGAGGCCCCTCCCTACAAGTGGCTGATCTTTCCTCATTAACTTTGATATTCCTGAGGAGAGACTGATGGCATTTTCTGTCTCAAATCCCACGTGCTGAAATGTCACACTGCACATCAGAGTTCAGGTGAAGACAACTGACCCAAACCTCTCCATTAAATACAGATCAGTCAGAGAAACTTGACTTCTGCCCTTCCAACTGAAGTCCTTTAGGAAATCAATCCCATTAAGTATCATGCACAGAAGTGCCTATAAGCAAGTGGCTGGACTGACTTAACTAAATCCCTACATTTTGCTCACTTACATCCAAGAATTTACCTCACAGGGAGTTCAAAACCCCACAGACCCAAAGAGATGTCATGGATGACTCAAAGTGTAAGAAGAATCCAGCTGGTGCCAAGTGTGCAGCCCTGGATGCAGATCATGCCCAAGAGAAGCAGGAGGGTGATTTTCCACTGCAGAGCAGAGGGAGGTGAGCAGATCCCAGCCTGCCAGGGGACTTCTCCAAATGGCACAAAGAACTTGCAATTTGTGCTCCCCACACACAGAATCTCTCCTCAGCTCCTTGGCTCGTTTTAAAGCCCCAGGAGTGAAATCCTGGTTTCAACAGAGTTGTTGTGATTCTTCCCAAAGGAACTTTTCAGCTGCAGTCTCTCTGCACATCACCTAAAGGACTAAGAATCTGTTGTTTGAAACCCCGTGGTCCCATTAAGAAATCAGAGAGCTGAAAGCCCAAAAAAGCCTTTAGAAGCTTGGAAATTCAGGAAATCCAGTTTCATGCTCTCAGTGTCCCTGTCTGGAATGGGAAGTAGGATTACTTTTCTGCTTCAGCTGATAAAGCTGATAAGTTTCAGTCTCTAGTCTCAGTGCATAAATGAATCAATAACATTATTTCTAACTTGAAGACACACCCCAGTAAGTTTTAAAATCCAACTCTTGTGTGTATCTGGCTTCCTGACAGTGCCAATGCATCACATGCCCCTCTGCTATCAGCAGTGAAAATTCAAGGGAAGTTTTGGTCCCAGGATAGCCCAGAGTGCAATACTGCATTCCCTGGAAAAACGTTCACAACTTCAGCATTCCAAGATTTCTCTGTGTTGAAGCACACAGCTGACAGCTTAGCAAACCTGAATCACATCCCTTTCCCACCACACACAGCAATTAGGGAACAGAAATGCAACATTTACATCCCTCACACCCTGCATGTGCCAGAGGGAGGTCAGCAGCACTGGCTCTCTTTGCAATCACAGCTGAAAAGCCCTAATCCTTTAAAAATGGAACTCTATCCCTAATTGTGGCTTCTCCAACTCCAAAACAAACTGCACAAGAAGAGGTGATGGTGCCTCGTGGTTTTGATGTAGATGAAAATTAAGTTTAGTTTCCAGACAGGACAGGAACGATTTAATACATTTATTGGATGCTTAAAGGCAGGGAAATCTAAACTACAAGTGAAAACATGACTAAAGTGAAAACATGACTACAAGTGAAAACATGACTACAATGTCACAAACTATGCAAGCAGAATGAAAAACAGATTTCCCTGCACCAAGGGAAATACAGGTTGGCTATTAGGAAGAAGTTTTTCACAGAAAGGTGATAAAGTTCTGCAATGGCTGCCCAGGGAGGTGGTGGAGTCCCCATTCCTGGGGGTGTTTAACAAAGCCTGGATGTGGCACTGGGTGCCAGCTGAGGGCTTGGGGCTGGGCTGGACTTGATGACCTTTAAGGTCTCCTCCAACCCAGTGATCCTGTGAGAAATTCTGTGAAAAGTCTGGGCAAGACAACTGAAATGATAACTGCTGGAAAGCACCCACCCTGCCTGTTCTCCCACTGTCAAATCAGGAAAGGGCACCAACTCCTGGAGGGATGTGTGGGACCCACAGCAGGGAAGGAAAGCAGTGTGAGCAGGTTCACAGCAAACAAAGCAGATGGTGGCACCTTCTCAGCTCTCTGGAAGAGCTAATGCAGCTCCAGCATTTTGTGAATCCAGCTGGAAAATGGGCAATTACTCCAGGGTTTGCATCCTGGAGGTTTTCTGCAGAAGTGCCCTTCCCAAGGCCAGCAGTGCCAAAGTAATTAATTCTTCCCAGCTCCCTGTGTTAATGGCTCCCTCCATGACAGGCTCTCAGATAAATGGCACCGTGGACAAAGAAACCACCAGATGTTAATTCAAGCTACAAAGCTCTGTTCCAGGACACTGACTCACCTGCACTCTCCCTCATCAGTTTAATTTTCAAGTTTGAATCAGAGAAACAAAACTGGGGAAAAGGAGTGCTGGATCCAGCCTTTTCTCACCATCAGCACTCATACTCAAGGAAATCTGTACTTTATTAAGCCTCAACACCTTGACCCAGAGTCCCTATTCTCAGACCAGGTAACTCAAAATGTATCTATTTTGTCCACTGGACTTCAGAAAAAACCCCAAGCCCATAAATCCATCTGGATGGAAAACAGCGTTTTACCAGAAGGTTCTAATTTATTTTTTTTCCCCTTAATAGCAGAGGAAACTCAGAAGGAATGATTTGATTATATTATCTGAGAGCATGCTGATAACTTCTAACATCACTGAAACTGAAATCCTCCTGAAGTTTCTTTTAGGAATATGGGAGGGAGGATCTTGATGAAAAGTTTGAGTAAAGGATATTCTGGGGAACAAGAAGGGGAAGGAGGCAGAGACAAATTTGAATATTCTGACAGGAATGCAGCACCTTCCCACCACACTGATTACATCCAGGATTTATGGATTTTATTGCATCCAGCTTTTTCCTGGATTTACACTGTTACAGGACAGGTGAAAATGTAGGGGTGAAGTTAAAGATGACACTCACCCATGGAGTAATTACAGTGAAAAAAAAAAAAGAAAGCCACTCCACTTGACTGCCAAATCTGTGAGAAAACACTGTGCCACTTTACCTGTTTATGCCTAATTGTCTACTCTCCTAAAATTAGCTTTGCTATGACACCCAGCTGAGGTTTCTAACAGCCTGTCCTGTCATAGTTCCATACCTGAATCTGGAAAAAATCCACAAAACTTGCTTGCTGAAATGCTTTATCCACAAGTCATTTAATGAAAAGGTCTTATCCTTTCCCCCCCCCACCCTCCCATAGACAGTTTTTACTGAATTTTCTGCATTTAATTTAAAAACATCCCCAAGTGCCCTGTGATTTGTTCAATGCTTGTTTTCAAAGCACATAAAATGTTGTGTAAATGTTCCCTAAGAAGCCCCACAATGGCTGCAGACAGAAAAGCCCCCTCACAAAGACCCCAGCTGGTTCTGTATTTAAGCCCTGGTGTGCTGGGAGGGAGGAAGGCTGCACTGGGGGTGCCCAGGAGGAGATTTCCCTGCTGGCAGGGCCAGGAAGGATGGGGTGCTGGCAGCTCTGGCTCTGGGGGATCAGACACACACAAGCATGACAAGATTTACAGGCTGGGAGTGGGAGGGAGACACGGGGGGAATAAAGAGTGAGAGAGCAAGGAGGCTCTTCCTGGGTAACTCCTGAGGGTCTCTGGCCTGACTGTGAAGTCCAGAGGAGGTGAAAGCTTTCCCACCAGGAATCAGCCCCAAACTCCAGCCTGGACACTCCTGAAAGGAATAAAACCAAAAATAGAAAAAGCAGCACAAAACGATTCCACCTACAAAAATCTCTCTCTGGTTTACATCAGTGAAGAATCTGGTGCAAAGGAAAAGTGCTGCAGCAAATAAGGGCTGTGGAGATGGTGGGAGTTGGAAATGACAACCTCATGGAGTCCTCAGCCCCCACAGCTGCCCCGAGCCTGAAACCCCTGAATAATCCCCAGCCCACTCGTGCCATGCCCAGGAAATAACACGGCTTTGAGCTCGCCTGTCTCGGGTAAAACAAAAGCTTTTGTGACTCACAACAGAAGCCTGAATGCTAAAATTTCCTGCAGAACTATTGAGTGTGTCTTTTGAAACACAGTGCTTATTACCAGGGACTTGTCGTCCCCAGAGCAAGTGCAACCTTGACATCTGCTTATTTTCTTTCAGAAAAGCACCTTGCTCAGTTATTATAGATTGAAAGCTTGATGGTTGCCAGCAGCTGGAGGGGTACAAGCCACCAAGCAAGTGCCACAAAGTGGTAATATTGAAGCTGCAGGATGTAAGGCTGCTGAAAGAACAAATAAACACTATTGGTTCAGAGAGCTTTAAGAAGGAAAGAAATCTGGATTTCCCCAAAGAAAAAAATCTGAGGCAAGCCTTGCACAACTTCATTGTACAGAAGATTTCTATGAAATACATCCCCGTGCTTCTCCTGTTGCTTGGCTGTCACCTGGTGAAGGCTGGAAAGGGAATGGGTGCCAGAAACAGAGAGTGGTGAGGTCTGGCTGGGCAAGGCTGAGTGGAACTGCTCTCCTCCTCACCAACAACCCCTGACAGCTGCTGGCAACCAGGAGGAGCTCTGCTGTGCACAGCCTCAGTGAAATCCTCTGCAGAGCTGCAGGATGCTGAAGGTATCTCTTAAAGCTAATGACACCCAGGAGGGTTATCCCCAAAACTCTCTTGGTGCCATTTGTGTCCCTGAACTGATCCCCAGCCGTTAAAAGCAGAACACAGTCACCTCCCCACCTGTCCCTCCCAGTCCCACACACCTGAAGGGACAATGTCCAGTTCTCCTGGCTTCTCCTTCATGGAATGAGGTGCTAGAATAGTGCAGAGGGGGTGACAGGAGGGGTGGCTCCTGCACAATGCCAGGTTCATGGGGAGCAAGGACAAAGTCAGTCAGTGACTTCTGGCTGAATTCTCCAGGCAGGGGAGCACACTGGCTCTCCATGTCCCAAAGGACACTAAAATCCTGGCCACGTGCAGCCTGGCACCCTGCTGGCTGTGGGGACAGAGAATCAGGCACTGGCTTCCCTATGGATTTAATAGCACCACACATGCCAAGCTGGGGAAACTTCAAGGTCACCGGGCAATATTTAAGATGCTGATATTTACTCATGCAATAATAATGTCAACTGCAATTAAATGCATTTGAATTGAGGGCCCTGGGTGCCTTGCAGAACATCCCTTTTCAACTGTGGAGATAAAATCATCTTTTAGGGCTCATTCCAGACATGTCTGGTACAGAATGATGTCCATAGTTTTTCACACTGAAGTTAGTTCAGACATTTTAAAGTACACTGTAAATAAAGCACTACCAAGAACAGCCTTGGTGATCAGACACAAAATGGGTGATGCTGTAAAAACACCAAGATCAGGAGGGAAAAGCAGGCTTTCCCCAGGTACCATTCCACAGGTGGTATGCTCTGAACATCCCTACATTGCAAAGGTGGTCAAGGCTCTGACTCTGAGGCAGGAGAGACTGCAGTGGGAAGAGCAAGGATTCCAGCAGGCAAGATTCCCTACATTGCAAAGGTGGTCAAGGCTCTGACTCTGAGGCAGGAGAGACTCTGCAGTGGGAAGAGCAAGGATTCCAGCAGGCAAAGGGGAAAGTCCTACTGGGAAGCGAGCTGACAGTGCCATCTCAGTATGGGAATTTTTCTGCCAGCAAACACTGCAAGGTGAACTCTGCTCTCCTTCCCCCTCCCAGTTAATAAAAGCCAGTCCTTGTGCTCATGGTTTGAGATGCTGTTTCCCTCCTGCAGGACGTGGAGAAATCCCCTCCCTGCAGCCCCTACCCTAAAGTTGGCTTCAGCAAAAAGTTGCTCCCATAGCCCTGCTCGAAGCCTCTGGCCTCCCCTCCAACATCCTTTCCAAAATCCCATCGGGTCACTTGGCAAGAACAAGGGCAAGCTCTTGCCCAGCTGCCAAACACCCATCCAGGGCTTTCTCTTCCCTCTTCCTTCCCCTACTTGAAATGCTCTCAGCAAAACCTTCCTGCTGTCTCTCTGCCAGTGCCAACTGGCAATAAATACTCTTAATCTGAGCCCCTGAACCTCTGCCCCAGCTCCCAACTTTGGCCTTGTCTTTGCCAAAAATAGCTTTTATTTTCATTTCTTTGCTCCCTCTGTCCTCCTGCCTGCACCTCTTCTTTCCTGCTTCCTCTGCACCACTTCAAGAGCCCCAAGACTTGCTGCTCACATGTTGAGGAACACTGCTTCTGTCCAGGGTGTTACTCACAAGGATTGGAAGGCTTCTTCCTGATGAGACTTTCTGGGCAGGTTTTGGTGTTGCCAATCTTCTTTGCAAAGAGAAAGTTAGCTTTAAAAGCCTATGAAAGCAAACCAGCTGAAGAGAAATGTGTTTTTGAAACCCCACTATCTTTGGAAGTATTTTTATAACAGGGGTGTCAAGCCCTGTGAACCCTCCAATAGACAACCAATGAGCATTTGTAGCTGTTGGGGTGGGATAATTCATCCTGCCTTCAGTTCAGGGCTGGAGCCCAGGCTGCCTCTGGGTCATGTGCACTCTGACACATGGAGAATTCTCTTCCAGAATGAGGCACTCTGCCTCACACCTTTCAGGGTGCATCACCTGTTAAGGACAGTGTGTGAATACCTGAGGGAAACACAGAGCTCCTAAAGGCCCTGCCACCAGAGATGGCAAAAACAACAGCTCCTGAGCCTTAAGCCCCAGTCAGGACAGTTCTTTTGAGGCTGCCTCAACTATTTCAACAAGAAAAATACATACCTTTATTTTTTTAATAAGTTCTGTTTGTCTTTTTTCTTCTTCATGCTAGATATAAAGCAAGCTTTCAGTCTTGTAGGATACTTGTGTCCTGTTTACCCAGCTAGAACAACAGAAATCCAAGTGAAAACAGAGGTTTTGCTGACAGGCAATAAACTCAGAGCTCATTCTCTTCCGCTGTCAGGAACAGAGAGAACACGCAGCAGGAAGATTTGAACACCCACAAACACCAAGAAGAATTTGGCATTCAGCACAAAAAGCCAGGGAAAGACCCACCTCAGTTGCAAACAGTGGCATGTGGAGGGATTTCACCAGGCAGGTGAAACCCCAGCCCACAGATGTGCCTGTTCTCCATCACCAGCAGGATGGAGAGAGGGCAACAATTCACCCTCCAACAGCCAGCTGGAAAGGGCTGGCAGTGCAAGGGCAATCACAGGTCAGGATATCACACTTTAATTTAGGGACTCTGAGTCCCTCAAAGCAGCAGCTCCTCCCCACCGAGAATTCCAAAACCCCACCTGGAGCCAAATCCTGCCCCATCCATGCTGGGTTTGCTCATTAAGCTCTTAAGGAGCTTGGAAATCAAGTGCACATATCTCTGGTGGCTGTAACTCCTTTGTCACCTGGCAAATCAGGTCTATTCTACCACTTTTACTCATAAAAGCACTACTGCTCTACCTCAATTTCCACTGTGTTTTTATTGTGGAGACTGTGGAAGTTCAGAGTCCTCAGCAATGTTGTCATAACTCAAATGAAGTTGTGAGGGTTTCCAGATAAATTCCTTATCAGGATATTAATGGCATTGTTAAAACCCAGAGAAAATAAAATGACCTGGTAGGTTTTGAAAAAAAAAACAGCTATGGACCTTTAACAGGACATTTCATTAATATTCCTCGTAGTGTATATATTACAACCTCATTTAAAGTCACCCAGCAAAGTAATTATTTTGGGTTTTTTCACTGTTTTCTAAAGAGTGTAATCTAATATAAAGATCATTCTCTGCATTTCTGCAATATTCTTTTTAGCCTGTAAACAAGATATCAAAAGTGGGAATGAAAGCATTCTACTAAAAGGCACTTTGAAAAGAGTAGTCTACCAAATTAATTCTGTGACTGATCAAAAGAACCAACTTTAGTAGTTTTCTTTATGTGCCTACTAATGATGTCATTTTCTTTATTCCTGAGGACTGAAGTACTACTCTCCAAAAAGTGCTTGCAAACCCAACACATCAATAGTTAATCAGGTAGAATAAACATTAAATAACTTCACTGGACAACTCTGCCTCATGCTCCAAACTCTGACTGTACTGGAATAAGGAAAAAAAAACCATGAAAAACCAAACAAATAAGGGCTTTTATGAGTAAAGTCATTTTTCCATTTGCCTCATACCAGCTGACTGCCATGGACTTCAAGTGGCAGGCCCATGCTGATAAAGGTCTTAAGAACACGGCCATGGACTAAGCAGGACTTGTTAAAATAAGAGCTGGCCATGCTCAAATGGAAACATTTTCTAGTCCTTTTACACCTACGGGTTTGCTACCAAGCAAATTCCAGAAATAAACGAGAAATAGGAAAAACTTCCGGCGCTTACAAGATTTCAAGAAATTTAAAAGACCTTTACCCAGTTTAAGAAAACAATATTTCAAAATCTAGAGTTGGACTATGAAAACAGTAAAACCCCACCAGTATTTATATCATTTTAGGTACCTTTTCCTCTGTGTTTTCTGTGACTCAACGAAAGGAACAACGATCCAACTCCTTTATTTAGACAAAAAAAGAATGTTCTGTTTGAAACAAAAAGAGCACTAGACGGTATTTCCCTTTCCCAGAGCTGTGAATGACAAAATAAAAGAGCCAGTCTCTGGAAGATTTGTTTTCTTTCTTCCTGGAGTTTGTGTGACTCAGGCAGCACTAACAGCAGTCTCCAAAATCCTGCAGATGGGGGCTTGGGAGCAGCACAGCCAAATCCCAGCTTAGGGGAGCGCTCTGCAAAGGAGATGCTGCTCCTCTGAAAAAGCATCCATCAAGAAATTTATGGAAATCACTGTCAATCTGAAAGGCTGCCCATTGTTTTCAAGTGGTTCAGTTTCTCTTGTCCCTCTGCCTACCACAGAGAGGCTTAACTAAGAAGAGGCAACATCTTTTATTTATCACCCAGAACTCCTGGCTGTTCCTGCTCCACGCTCTGCCAGACAATCAACAGGTCTGTGCCACGGGGCCAGGGCTGAGTGAAATCACAGTGCTCAGGAAACAATGCTGATGGTGCTGGGATGCCTCAGGTTTGGCTTTTCTATTGTTCAGGTTCTGTGCTGCTTTGGTGGGTGGGTCTGGGCTCCATATTATGGGATGGTGAGCTCTGTGCACAGGGCAGGGAGACAAAACAATTCCCAGCTGGGCACCAAGGACAAATGAGCCAAATCTCAGCCCAGGAGCACAAACCCCGTGGGCTGGAGAGAGAAAAACAAGCAGGGTGGGAGTGCCTGGGCTAAAGCTGGGCTGGGACAATGAACTGCAAGGGGAAATGGAGCAGAGCTGATCCCAGGGAGAGACCCCATGCCCGGCCGGGCATTTTGGGGCCATTTTGGGTCATCTTGGGCGCAGCCCTGGCTGGGCTCTGGTGCTGCCCAAGGTGGAGCCATGGAGGAGATCCTTGGAATCAATCCCTGCTTTATTCTGTAGCTCTGCCCAGCCCCTGCTGTGGGCCAGCCTCCCCAGGGCACCAGGGGCACACAGAGGACGCGATGGTGCCGTTGGACAGGAGGAGAACAGCACTGTGTGGTGGAAACCCAAGAAGAACTTTAAGCAGGTTGAGTGAAGGATTTGAAACCAGAGGAGGCCACAAAGTTGATTGAAGGCTGCAGCACCTTTCCTAGACAGAGAATTGGAGGCTGCAGGGAGAGCTCAGAGCCCCTGCCAGGACCTAAAGCAGCTCCAGGAGAGCTGGAGAGGGACTGGGGACAAGGGATGGAGGGACAGAACACAGGGAATGGCTTTAACTGTCAGAGAGCAGTTTTAGATGCAATATTAGATTAAAAAAAATTACTCTGCGTGTGGAGAGGCCATGTGGCTGCCCTGTATCTGGGAATGTTCACAACCAGGCAGGATGGTGCTTGGAACAAGCTGGGATAGTGGGAGGTGGCCCTGTCCATGGCAGGGGGTCGGAACAAGATGAGCTTGGAGGTGCCTCCCAACCCAAAGCACTCACTGGTTCCATGATTATGTGAAAATTTAATATAATTATAGCCATGATAGATATGAGGGATGCAAGGTCTGCAGGGAAAATAATATTGTTTATTAGAATAATTGATGCAGTTGGAAAGGATATAAATTCCTAATAGAGCACATTTCACTTTGTGCCATCCATGTATTCCTTTCAAAATGTGTCTAGATGATTACAGCTTTCCAGCAAGGCAGAAATTGCCTCATTAGCAGTGAAATATTCCAAGTGATGGCACACATAGCATTGTCAAATGTGGGAAATCATGAAAGGGGGGGGTGAAGGAAAAAGAGAAGATTCCAGATTTCAGCTAAAGGATTTTCAATTCAAGCTTCCTTTGCAGAGTCAGACAGAAAAAAACTTGCACTTTTTCAAAACAATCACAAATGGCTTTTAAGAAAGATAAGATGAGACCATGGCTAAACCTCTGTGTGCATCAGGGGGCCAAATCCTGTTGAATCCCAGGAGGAATTTGGAAAAACAACTGGAAAACTTGCTCCACAACCAGCCTGTAGTTCCTGGGACACTCTGTGTGAGCACAGGGAGACCTGAACCCCTCCCCCTGGCACAGGGACCAGGCACAGCCACCTTGCTCCTTTCTTCCTTTTCCCACAACCCTCAGTGTCAGGATCCTTCCACTTGATAGGAAACATGATGTGAGAATGGCTCTGGGCACTCCCCAGAAGAGTAAAATGTTTGAAAGATCCAAATTCAGCTGGGCTTCTTTGGTTATTTGCCTCTAAAATATGGAACAATCCACATATGCTCATTTTAATAATGCATCAACGCTCCTTCCTAGTTCCCAGGAGTTACTCTCTCTTCCAAATGATCTCCCAAATTCATAAGAAATGAGCCTAATTTCTTTCTGCACTAAGTGCAGATTCCCTCTCCATTACCTATATTTCTGTCAAAAGTTGGATTATTTAAAGCTCTCAAATTATTCAGCCACCAGAACTTAATTCATTTAATGATTGCATGCAAAACTGAACCTTGGAACCATTTCAGTCAACTGGCTCTTTAATTGTTCTTCAGCAGCCCCCTAATAACTGGAAATATTTTCCTAAAGTGTGGCAAAGCTGAGATGTGCTCAGACTCCACTGCTGTTGCCACAGGTGCATCCATAGCGTTATCCTCAGGATTATTTCCAGACCACCAGGACACTGGGAGAGCTCCACTCTGACAGGATTCCCCAGTTCATACTAAATTCAGAACCTTGAGGGCCAGACCTTCAAGCCAGGACAGCTCAGCACAGCTCCAGTGATGCTGGGGCTGCTCACCCATCTGGCAAGCAAAGCTCCTGCTGAGGACCTGCCAGTTCTGTTTCCTCAGGAGCATTCTGCTTTCCACAAGCATTTCCATTCTGCTGGGTCATTCTGCTTTCCACAAGCTTCAAATGCTCCAACACTTCAGCACAAAGGGATGAGAAAAGCAGAATTCATTCTCACATTACTCACTTGACCATTCTGACAACTCTCACCGATTACAAGCACATGACCCCTGCCCATGCTGAGAGAAGAAATTACAAACTCTCCTGCTTAGATGGCTGAAATATTTTCAGTAACAAAAAGTGCCTGGAAAGGGATGGCATTTTTAGTAAGGAAGCACACACACACAGCCCAGAAAGTAAAGCTTTCTTATATCTTCTGCTATCAGTGGCTCTAGATTTCAAAATATAAATTATTCATCTTCCCCAGCTCCTTGACAGACTTTGAATTAATTTTAAGAATAAAAGTAAATTGCTTTGAGTGGAATGATCAGTCCAGAGTACAGACTTATTGAGCTCTATTAGTAGAAATAAAAAGGTGAAAGAGTCTAAAATTCAGATAATAAACCTTGAAAGTGGCAGAAAAACCACCAGCAAGATTCTTCACCCAACCTTCTCATTACTTACACAAGCCTGAATAATGTCCTACAAGAGGAAAACCTCCTTTTCCTTATTTAACATCTTCCATTTAGCAACGTGGGTGCAAGAAATTACTGCCAAACTCAATCCAAACCCTCACATCTGAGAGCAAAATCTGCATTCCCTATAAACAATGTGGGGAATCTGCCTAGCCAAGACTAATTGAATTCTTTAAGGGTTGCAGTTGGGACCATGTGTCACAATGCTTATGGAAACATCTTCAAGGAGCCATTTTGCAGAGACACAAGAGTTTCAGAAAGGATTGATTATGGAATATTTGAAGGACCAGGCAGTTTTAATAAGGCAGAAAGATAAGGCAGCATGAAGAGCAACACAACAGAGCACAAGAGCAGAGTTAAACCCTTGTGTTCCTGTTGTGCACACCCCAGATCAAAACTGCTGCTGTCTTTCAGCTGTAAATTTATTTATTTAAACAGAAGTTCTATGTCCAAGGACCATTCTGAACAACAGATAGGTGTAAGGTTCCAAACACAGCTGAACCAGCAAGAGCAAAGCAGGAGCGTGTGGTGAGTGAGATGAAAAGAACACCCACAACCACTGAAACCTCTTGGAAGATCCACAGCAGTTTCACAGAATTCAGTGGCACCATAACAAATTGAAATGAGCAAATGAAAGACTCCAAATCAGCTATTTGAAGTTTAATAAAAAATACTGATGGTCTCCAAGCCACCACGGGAAGGTTCATAACCTTCCTTAAAATAATTATTATCTCCTTCCCAATTTTAATCTTTTTATAATGCATGCATTTATCTTAAAAGAGAGTGCCAGATCATTTTCTGATTTTTTTTAAACTATTTGTCATTCTTTCCTCTCAATAAAACTTCATTAAGGTTATTAAACAGAGAAGAACTTGTATTTGCCCCTCTGCTGTAACCCTGTATTCTGGCAAAATGTGAACTGCATCTTTTTGCCACTATTTTGATATTCAAGGGGAGCCAGAACTGCAAATTTAATATTAAATAAATATAATGATAAATCTGAAGAAACCCATGCAATTGTGTGACTTCTTGCTTTCTCCACTTTCTCATCCTCTTCTACAAATTTATTTTGTTTGGTGTAATTGAAAAACAGGAGTCCAGGTGTGAGGCTCAATATTTAACTTAGTGAAGAAACTTGTCTCAAAAGGCAATAAAGGCAGGAGGCAAAATGACAATCAGGACCATGAGTCTTGTGGCATTAGCCCAGCCAGGGTGCATTCTTGATCCTTCTCTACAGAACACAGGAATTATTTCCAGCCTGCCTCAGGAGTGGCACTGTGCTCAGATCACCTTTCTCTGTGCTGCTGCTGGCTCTGTAACTCCCATTCTGCCCTGAAAGGCTGCCACCTCTCTGCTGATGGATTTTATTTTTTAACCTCTACAAACAGGACCTCTTTAATGCTGACCAGGTATTTTTCCCCAGAAATGAGAGCTTGAGCCAAGCTGTGTGTTCTGCTGGTCTCTACCTGCCCTCTCTATATCCAAGAGCTTCATCCAGCAGGAAACTGGAAAAGCTGGAGAGCTTCAACAGGAGGCAGCATTCTCCACTTTCATGGCCATCTTCACCGACACAGAGCAGCACAAACAACCCTGAGAGCCAAGACAATGCCAACAGCCCTGTCCCTGACACAGACATCAGCCAGCCAAACCCCCACTCAGGCAGGAGTTAGGGCTTGCCTGTTCTGGCTAAAAGCCTTTCCTTCCCCATGCTCTGATGGGTTTGAGAGAGGATGTGTTAATGGCACCCTCTCTGCAAAGCCATGGAAATGTCTGGAGTTTGGGCATTTGTGGGGGATACAGGGCACCAGCCTTGCCAAGAGCACTCCCTATTGCAGCTTGAATGGGATAAAATATAAAACAAGCTACCTAAATAGTGCTAATTTCATCTAATAAATCTCATTTCATCTGCCAGAAAACTTCCTGGGACAGGAGAGCATCCTGTTTGCCAGCTTAGAAACTTCCAGGCATTTTGTAAATAACACTTTGGTCATTTCAGCCAGAGTTTAGGGCAGTTTGATCCAGGTGCCACCCTCCTGCAGATAATGACAATAAAGGTGCCAATTAATTAATGCAATTAATTTTGCTACATAACTTTCCTCAAGCCTGCTGCTTTCCCTGCCCTGTACAAGCAGACACATCCCAGCAGCTCCTCAGGGATGCCAGAGAAGTCTCTCAACCAGCAGCCAGGATTTGTTTAAAGGCACACTTATAAAAAATAAAAAGGTTCAGCCTCTAGGCAATTTCTGGTTTGCTCACTCGTTTATTTTGCACAGGAGAGCACGAAAGCAGAGTTTCCAGCAGAAACATAAAATCACAGTTAACACACTAAATCCCTAAAGAGGAGCAGACTGGTTTTCTCCCTGAAACGGGCAAGAGAAAAAGATCTCTGTCCCACAAAGCAACAGAAGAAGAGCTACACAGATAAGGCACTTCAAAAAGAAAATGAATTCTTTTGTAATTTGGAGGACAATTACTTAGAGATTTGACATTCACAGCCAGTTCCTCAAGGACAGGAGCACCAAGACCAGAAATCCAGCTACCACTGCTCTCTGCTCTAGCATCACCCCACTCCCATTTTCCCATCCTCACTGATGCACAGCCTGATTAAGATTATACCCTTTGAGCAGCCAAATATGAGGAAAATTCCAAGTTTTCTCCTAAAAACTGCAGGCTAGAATCCCTCAGATGAAAATGACAGTACAACCCCTGAAATCACAGGGGAATCATTAACTTCATCCCACAACAGACCTGTCTGCTTCTTCACAGTTCAACTGATTTTAGTTTTTTAATCCAAATGCTGAGAGTAACTTAAAATTTTCATCATGTAAAATATTAGCAATTTTCCCTGGATTTAGCTGCTGCAATAGCCAGCTCTTCCAGAGTTACAGATGGGGCCAAAGCATGAGGGACCAGCCCAAAATCTCTCCAGTGAGAGGAGGAGCCTATTTTGCCAATTCCAGGAATCTACTCCAGGTACTGATGCTCTCCATCACTTGCAGAAAGCTTCCCACAGAAAGCAGGGAAATGTTCCTTAAGCCTCAGAAATGTTTCACGCTTTTCCGATGGAATTTCAGTGAGATTCAGTTAAGTTATGAAGTGCTAAAATAATCATCATTTCACTTCTTAGGGAAATGTCAGCAACATGGCTAAACAACCAGCAGAAAACTGGCACTTCTACTTCTCCAACTTGTTTTGCCACTTACATAACCTCCAACTTTTGTGTTGGGTAACAAAACATGTAGATGATAGAGAATTAAAAATTAACGACTTGGGAAGTCAACTTCCATCACAATTCCAGTGGGATTCAGTATGCTAAATCCTCAGGTTCTTCTGAAAATCTTAATTTTTCAGATGAAAAAAAAAAAACTTAACATTTTAATTAAGCTTCAATCTTTAGACATTTGATGTCCATATCCAAAACCTGACCCTCCAAGGAGCTGTCCTTTGTGGGTCAGCTAGCAAGACCTGGAAGAGGAACAGAAAATCCAACCCACTCCAAGCAGCTCCTTCCAATCAAACCAAGAAAGATTCCTGTGATCAGAACACCCAAGGATATGTGCATCCAATTCCTTTTTTAAGTAAATTCAGCTGCATGAACTCTGGATTTAATAGCATCTTCTTCCTCCATCCTAGTGAAAACATGGCACCTGGGAAAGGTAGGGGTCCTGGTTGGGGATCTGCAGGGAGTTATGTCATTGCAGTGGAAGATGAAAACATGGGGTAAAAGATGAGAACAAAATACTACAAATCTTCAGTTTTCCCAACATATAGTACAAATATCACATGCAGACAAGAGCAATGTAATTATTGCTACTCAGTTTAAATTTATTCATCATCAGCTCGCCCTGCATCGCCTAAAAATCAGCAAGATCCTGTGGAGCAGCAGAAATACAATTACCAAGATCAATTCAATGCACTGTGCCATTAACACCTTATTATAATGAGGCCACAATATGAAAGCATCTCACAGACAGAGCTGTGCTTTGCAAATTCATGGTGCAATTAGGTCTAGGCCTAATTCAATGAATCCAGTTCTAAGTGGGATGGAAATTCTGGATGTCTTTGTCCTCAGATATAAAGGTCAATCGTGCAAATCTAAATTAACTTCAGTGAGAAATTAAGCACTGGCACAAGGCTGCCCAGGGAAGGGGCAGAGCCACCCTGCCTGGAGGTATTTAATTGATGTGGCACTTGGGGACATGGTTTAGTGGTGGCCTTAGCCACCTGGGGGAACAGCTGGACTCGATGATCTCAGAGGTCTTTTCAAGTCTAAAGGATTCTGTGACTCTGAGAACATGTAAAGGCTTTTCCAGCAAGAAACTACAGCTAAAAACCCTAACAGCTAACCCCTACACATACACAAATCCTGAAAATCAATTCTTTAGTCAAAATATTCCTTGATGTTTGCTTTTCCTCCACCCTTTTCTTTCTTAATTTTCTCTGTATGGTGGCACAGATTTGAACTGAAAACACACATGTCTGAAGCTGCAAACCACAATTTTCTCCATCAGGGCTTAAGATTGGAATCCTGGATTCCTGTTTGATGTAATTCTAATAGTCAGAGATCCATCCCTTCAAAATAGGCATATTAATGAACTTCTGCTAAGAGCTAAAGCATCAGTCCTGTGAACTGTGAATCTTTGATTCCTGCAGGAATAGTTATGATATTCATTTGGAGTCTATTTCTGCAACATACAGGACCATTTTCTTTATTTCATTATAGACAGTCCTAGCTCAGAGCAGCAGAGGGAATTTGTCTGAAGGCTCATTCCCAAAACACCCAAGTGATACTTCTGAGTACAGAGCTGCTATTATCAGTCATTACCAGCCCAGATCTCCTAGCACAACACAATTAAACTGCTGGAAACAGCCAACGCCTGATGCTGCTCCATTTCTGCATTTTGTCTTGCACAGCACAACACAAACCAAATACATTACAAGAATCAAAGCCCGAGAAAGAACTTCGGAGACAATGAAACTGAGCACTTAAACGTTCCCTTTGAACTGAAATGCATTCAGGGACAGCAGGATGAGGCACAATGCATGCTGTGACTCCTCCATCCAAGATGCAAAGAAAGCACTCTCTTTAGTATTGTTTGTCCTGCAAAGACCACAAGAACCAAAGGTGCTCCCATTAAACAGAGTCTTCTTGCTCTCTAGCTTGTTCTTCCCAAGCACCTGAAGCTTCAATATAAGCTGATCCATAAATGAACCTCCAGCTCAGTTACCCTTGGCTGAAAAGCACTTTAAGATACAAGGTCTCTTAAAATCAGTTAAAAAAAGCAGCTGCAAATGGACTCTTGAAGCAGGGAACTCAAGTTTTAAAGCCTGAACACTTTCCAGCTTACCAGGCAGGGATGCTGTTTGCAGGAAGTATCCCAATGCTATTCCTAAGCAGCTTTGGTGACTCAGTGTAAGTCTCTGGGTGCGTGTGGGAAGCTGGAATTTGAATTTGTCTTCCCCCTGGGTTGCCACTTTGGGATTCTTGTGCCAAAATAAAGCCGCGGGTTGTGCAGGGGAGGAATTCTTGGTGTGATCCCAGGATGCCTCCTTGCTGGGGGAGGCTGTGCTCAGTACCTGCCTGGCAAAGTGGGGAGGAATTAGGGGCATTCAGGAGGGGCTCAGTGCAAGGAAAAAAGGCAGAGTTTTGGTTCCAAGTCACCTTTTCCCTTCTCTTTGAAATACAGTGGGTTTGCCAACCACTAATGGAGGCATAAAGAGTCTGAGCAGCCCACCCCCTCTTAAAATGGTATTTTATTCTGCAGTGACTGTTTTTACTGAGTGTCCTGCTGAGGTGAGGGTATTTAGCATCTCCAGAGGTGCCAGAGATCAAGGATCAGCACCTGAAATAGCTTCCCTACCCACACTCAGCTTCCTCCTGAACCTTCCATCTCCTGGAAACCTCCCCAGGCAGGGCTCAGTGTTTTATTGTTTGTTAGAGGCATCATGAACGTTGTTGTGCTGTTTGCAAAGCTGCCAGGCACCAACCTGGGGCACACCCACAGCAGTGAGGATAAATCCCCCATCTCTGTGAGTCCCAGCTGGGGGCACTCAGAGAGGAGCACTGAGGGCACTGATATTAAAGGAGAGATGAACAAAAAGGGAACTGAAGAAATGGAGGGTGAGAAAGGAGTCAAAGAGAGCAGAGCGAGAAGCAGTGAGCATGAACCACACCAAGGTTTGTGCTGCAGCTCAGGAGCAGCTTTGGAGCTGTCCTAGGTAGGAAGCAGCCCTTGCTGAAGGCTCTCAGACAGGTGCCTGATGCAAACCCCCTCTGAAATCCACACTTTGGTTCACAGGTTATTGGGAATGAACCGAGTGAGAGCAGGCATTACAAGATGCTGATCGGGCAGTGCCACAGGAGGCTCTGAGGACACATCCCCAGCACCCTCCAGCACACAGCACTGCACCTCTGCAGCCCATGCACACACTAAAGCACAGCCTGCCCTAAGTGGATAAAGCCAGATTTGCTCAGTAGCTTGAGGATTGAGCCACGGAAGCCTAATCCACAAATATCAGGCTGGAAAGTAAGGCTAATTCAGGCTTACCAGAGCATGCACTACCTCCTCTAAACCAGCTTTTATTTTTAAACTGTCTTTAATTTGCAGCTTATGCTGCAATTTCTAAGCTGTTCCATACAGGCCAACAAAACAGCCAGGAATCCATTGGAAGCATTTCCTATTTATCAGGAAGTCCTCCCAGGCTGACACTGCTCCTGTTACTCAGTCTCCTCCTTGTCTTGTCCATACCTCTAGAGCTGTGCTAGGGGCAGATCTGTGCTGCTCCAGAGAGCAGTGACACGGGATCATCCTGTGGATGAGCAAGTGGGGCTGAACAGACAAGGGGCCATATCCCTGACTTCAGCCCAGCCTGTGAGTGAGGGAGCAAAAATTTAGCATCTATTTTAAAGGGGAGTAGAAAGTCCTTCTTCTGTTTTGCAGTCAGAAAAAACCCCAGAAGTTACTTCTTGGAGGGCTGTTTCTCCTATAGCCACCTCAAGAGCAAGAAGGAGGAGGAAAAAAACCAAAACAAAACACCAAAACAAAACCAAACAGGCTTGAAAAGTCAAACAAAATACCAAGTACACTCTGCATTCTACAACACGTGAAGCAAATCTCATAAACCATTTATTTCAATTAAGCCAAACCAGTATGGGAGCTCCTTCAGTATCCAATTTGGTTCCCAAACTGGAGTTTTATTTGCTCACATTCTCCTCTTCTTAGCTCCTGGGGATACTAAATTAATAAAAGTTCTATCCTGTTTAGCCAAAACCAGGGTTTAGTTTTTATGTTGTTGATTTTTATGAGGGTTTTGGTAGAGAAAAAAAAAAGCAGCAGGGTGAACACATCCAGTTTTAGTAAAAAAAGAGGTGGTAAGAAAAAGGATGAACTTTAGAAGTTTATTTTTATATTTTTTTCTTTCATCAGAAGCTGCATTTTATCTGTAAGAGCTGAGGTTACAGCAAAGCTTTAATGATGGCTTCAGCATCACCCCTGACCTGTGCAAATCCCATCCTGGACAGTGGAACTGGAGCTCTCAAAGGGAACAGTAACTTTCACACATTACTTTAGGCAGCCAAGGAGCTGCACAAAACAGACAAATAGAACAACTCAGAGGGTCGCTGGCCTGAAGGGAAGGCAGGATAACCATCAGGCACCATGTGCCAGGGCCAGCTGCAAACTGGAGGGATCCCCAGGTAGGAAGGAACGAAGGGGTGAAGCTGCTGGCCAGCTTAGAGAGCTCTGGTCCCAGAAAACACAAAACCAGGTGCTAAAAGAGGTGAGTGCTGACTGCTGAATCCACAAGAGCCTCTGGATAAACACTCTCCCTTATGCCAGGAGCTGGGCTGGCACCACACAATTCACAGCTCTGCTCCCCACTGCAGAGAACAGAGCAGCACTTAGGGGAGAGGGAGCAGAGGGGAATGGACACTGACACAGAGGGCTGCAGAGAATATTCTCTGATTCCCACTAAACCTATCACCTCCCACCAGGGCCTCTGATGAAATCTTCTAAAACACCAACAAGGCTACAGCAGGCACATCCAGAATAAAGATAATAGAAAACCCAGCAGCTGCCCTGAAACCTTCCCTGACCCTTGCAGAGAGTGCCACAAAGCCTACAGAGAGAACAGGCAGGGCAGGAAATGTGAGGCTCCAGCAATGAGGATGGCAAAGCAGGTAACAGGGCAGGCCTTAAAGACTTCAGCTGGGAAATTTAAACTAGCAGCTCAAACCAAATGGGAAAAGGATGGAAGGAGACCAGTGGAATATGGGAATAAGGGAGCTGGGGCTGCAGAAGGGGATCTACCTTAGACTGGGCACTGCCAGGTTGAAGGGTCAGCACTTTAAATCAGACACTGGGGAGTAAACACTGGATTTCTGCACTTTCTATTTACAGCTAAATTGTATACTTAGCCTGTGCAATTGTTAAATGTGAGATCAGGAGGACTGAAAAGCATGAAACATTTACACAGGCACACACACCCCCATCTGTGAACTATCCCCTCTCAGAGCTTCCAAAGCAAATCTTCACAGAGCATTTCAAAAATGCACAAGATGCAGATTCCCTTCAGCACGTGAAACGCCTCAGGGGAGAAAACAAAACAGGAAAAACAGCTTGAGGTAAGGATTTTTAAAGCATGAAACGTGCCAAAATTGGAGAAATATCTTAATCTCCAGTAGTGGAAATGCACCAAGTGAAACACTTCAATATTAAAACAACCAATGTTTTTAGGACAGAACAAGTCCCCCAGTAGTATATTAATGCAAAATTATGTGCTTTGAAATGGGAAGTGATTAAAAATATACCAAATAAAATCAAAACATTGAAAAGCTTTTTTGATGGCAAGATCAAATTAAGAGTAAATTTTATTCCACTTGGAGGGAAAACTGTATTAACATCCATTAAAATCTATAGTAAACTGATTACCCGTGATTGCTGTGGTTTAAACATGCACTGTGCCAACTTTGGGCAATACAAGGCAAAAATTAATCCAAAATGCCCTTGGAGAGCTGGCTGGAGGGATGGAGGGAGGGAGGGAGGGATGGATGGATGGATGGATGGATGGATGGATGGATGGATGGACGGACGGAGGGAGGGAGGGAGGGATGGATGGATGGACGGAGGGAGGGATGGATGGATGGACGGATGGACGGACGGAGGGAGGGAGGGAGGGATGGATGGATGGATGGGCGGACGGACGGAGGGATGGATGGATGGATGGATGGATGGATGGATGGATGGATGGATGGATGGATGGATGGATGGATGGATGGATGGATGGATGGATGGATGGATGGATGGATGGATGGATGGATGGATGGACGGACGGAGGGAGGGACGGATGGATGGATGGACGGATGGACGGAGGGAGGGAGGGATGGACGGAGGGAGGGATGGATGGAGGGAGGGATGGATGGAGGGATGGATGGATGGAGGGATGGATGGATGGATGGATGGATGGAGGGATGGATGGAGGGAGGGAGGGATGGGTGGATATTTTCACACCTGCAGCGTGCTCAGGAGCAGCCACAATGGAGGAGTTGTTGGTCACTCATCCACAGGGGCAAGGACAACCTCAAGTGTCCCAGGTGTGGCAGAGCAGAGAGCAAAGTGTCTGTGTCACTGCAGTACCAGAGAACTCAAAGACCTTTCAGGAACAGGACAAGTGTGTCCCAGCAGACAGGCAGCACAGCACAGAGCACCCCTTGCAGGCTGGAGCAGAAGACCAACAAGGTTGTGGTGCTTTACCAGAGGTAGCAAACGTCTCCTTGGGGTGTGACAGGGCTTGGGGTATGTTAAACATCAGGGTAAGAAACCGTGGAGGTGTGCAAATGGAGTACAAAGCCTGTTAATATCCTTTATTGATTGCACTGTGCCTCAGTAAGGAGAGAAATGGCTTCAAAAGGCATCTCAGAGTGCACAGGACACAGCCTGTGGCAGCTTACAAACTCTTGATTGCAGAAGCCTCGCACTGACCCATATTTGGAATCTAAATAAAATCCTCCTGTGAAGGCTATCAAAGCTTCACTTACCAAAATCCCCCTAACCTACAAGACAAACCCTTTAGGCTGGAAACATTCATTTAACCTCACTGTCACTTGTGTGTGCAGAACTAACAGGGAGCGAGTTCCCAAGGTACCCTGCGAGGCAAAAATGTCTTTTTGCACCCAGTTGGAGATGGATTTCCCCTAAAAACTTTCACTGTATTCAAGCAGTTGCTTCACAGTGTTCAAATGCAGGTTAGAGATCAGTGCAGCTCAGCAGCACGTGACAGAAAATGTCACTGTCACCATTAACACTTAATCAATTTGCAGTGCCTCGTTCTCCAGCAGGCACTTAAAACACAGGGAACAGGTAGAGCCTTAAACTGCTGGGAGAATAATTACCAGCCTGACTGGGTCCTCAACACAATGCCACTCTGCTGTGGGGCTCTGACAAACACACACAGACACTCACAGATCCAGTGACATTTTCTGTTCTTTTATTAAACACTCTGTGTGGGCAAGAAAAGAAAGGAGGCTGCAGTGTAATTTTTGACACCGTGTAATATCAATGCTAAAACACAAGTGAAAGACTTTTAAAACAAAGTTGCAGTGTTTCTTCCAGTAAGTTCCCCTTTTGTGTTATCAGTAAGCCTCATTTTTGATATTCACGAGGCAAATGAATGGTTTTCTTTTCTGAAAGGGAAAACTGAAATCACTGTCAACAAAATGATCAAGAAACAAAGACGATGCATATTACAATTAAGATGTTAAATAGTTAAAGACTAAAATTTCAAAACTCCCCACTACAAGGAGAAGGCAAAGTCTGAGACTATGATATGTAGAAGAGAGGGTAGGTCAATAACTCCAAGCCCAGAATTCTGCAGCTTGGAAGTGAAATGCACGTTAGGAACGTGGTCCAGAACATCAGAGAACAGCCCAGAGAACACAAGCAGGTGACAATTATTCCCACAAAAACCAGAGAAAACACCTAAACCAATCCTACGTAGTGCAGCAAGCAGTTTTGATTTCCAGTCCTGCTGCAGTGAGCTGGGCTGAATCAGCTTAACACAGACCAAGGAGAGGTTTGCAGCTGCATGCTGCATTAGCACAGCTGCCAGCTGTGGGGCAAACTCCTCACCCCACATCCTTGCCTGATTTTGGGATGGGAGGAGGACCAGCACTAGGAAATGGAGGACTGAGCCCTGGAGTCAGTCACTGCACTCTGAGACTGCTTCCACACTTACTGCAGCAGGGCTGCCAGGATTTAAATGGGCCTGCTCTTCATTTCTTTATTTACTATTTACAACTGTTTATTTACTTGCAATGCCAAGAGAAGGTTCAGAAGCCCAGTTACACAATCTCACCTGCAGGACAATTCTGTCTGTGCAACCCTTCACAAGATGCAAACCTGGCATTTCAGCTTCAGGAGTAACTTCCAGTTTTCCATTAGACAACACCACTTTAAACTGATTTGACACCAGAGCCTTAAGAGCAGGCACAGCATTAATATGGGGTGTTCCCATCTGAATTTGATGTAAAAACTGAGTTCCACACATTGATGACACTGTTAGGCAGGTATTTACTGCTATACATGTTAATCTGGTAATCAAAGGGTTAAGAAATGGAGATACCACCAATAAACAAGAACCTCATTAAAGAAATTTTGTTCTCCTACTATTTCAGCTGCTGCTAATTTTTAGAGAATCCATTTTCAATCATTTCTTGGGAAGTTGCCCTCAGCAACTTTTAGGCTAAGAATGTGATCGTTTGTACTGGCCCTCAAATAAACCAACACTGAGGAAAACTGCCTGGGTCACATGCATTGGGCAATTCATTGGAATGCACAAGCTCTTCTCAACAGAGTGCAGAACTACCCATTCCTCTGGCTTTGGGAGGCCCTGCACACACAGAATTTAGGAATTAACAAGCCCAGTTAGCCAGAATGCACACCTGAAAGAAAAGAACAGACACAGCAGTAGATTTATTGGTATAGTAATGCCTAAATGTTGATTTGTTCAGCATCAATTAGAGAAAACCATATGTTCTCCATGGGAGACAAAAATAAAATGGAACCAAAGCCATTCTCATTTAAATGCCTGGAATTTACTGTGTTCTCAGAATGATATTGCCAAAGAACTACTTAAGGGGCTGCTGCAACAAAAGTGTTCAGCAGAGGAGAGGAAGAGATGCTGAATGCAGGAGCTGCAGTGTCCTTTGCAAGCCCCGTCCTGGGAAAATGACATCATGTCCTGCCTGCTCTGTCAGACATCCTCATTTGCTGGACAATTCCCACAGAACGGCTCAGGCACTGTCATTTTCCATTCAGGAGCTGCTGCAGCTTTGCTGCGTGCTGCCCATTAATGCTCCCCAGCTGCCTCCCAGCTCTCTGCTGGCATGCTCATGATGCCCAGCATGCTCATGATGCCCAGCAAAACAGCACCAAGATGGGACTGTCACATCCAGCTCGGGCACTGAGCCCATAACAACCTGATTTCCAGCCCACCTGCCTGAGCACAAAGCTCACATTCAGGCTGCTGATGCTCACTAGTGTTGCACTTGGGGCAGGACCCAGACTTTTGGACTCTTCTCTCTGTTTCCTTTGCTGCAGTCACATCATCTGACCAGGAGCCATCTATCCTTCAGCAAAGGAAAGCCCAGATGTAGCTTTCCACTTGCATGAATGCTGGAAATAAATGAAGTAACCTGTTGCAAAAAACCCAGGCAGATGCAAATTCTGGCCAGTGTAAGAAGGGAGGAAAAGGGGAGGACAAACAATCTTTCCTATGGGATCTCTCCTCATTTCAGAGGGGAGACTGTTCATATAATTGTTTATACCTTGCCCTTTCCTCATACAAAAAAGTGAACACTAAAGAGCCATTCTGGTTTTGTAATTTTACCTTTTTCTCCGTGTTTAATCTGTGTGGAGCTCGTGGAATCCTTTGGGCTACAGCACAGATGCCAGAGCCACAAAAGAAGGGTGCCCATGCTGCACTTCTTTGGAATAGGGTTCTTCTGTTTCGGATTTCTGATAATTTCTAGTCAACCACAGGCTCTGTAGCTCACTGGTGAATGAGTTGTCTCAGCTACTGTTTGAACCACTTGCATAAAATGCAGAAATCACCCTTGGAAGCTTTCAAACAGATTCCCACATGTCTGTGAAATCTGAAGGGTAGCTAATTAGTAGAAGCAGGCTCTAAGAGAAGGTTTGCACTGCCAGTGCTGGGACAGCTGGGTGGGTCTCAGGAGGAACTGCAGTTACCAGGTAGGGCTGAAGGAGCTGGAACAAGCAGAGACAAAAACTAACACAACAATCCTTGTCACTGATCATCCTCAGCAGCACTCACGACTTCCAGCCCTCTCTTCTGTCAGCAGCACAGCTCCCAGTGCTGCTTCTGCAGAGCTAAAGCTGGGAAATCCTTCAAACTGCCCTTATGGAAAATCCAGCATGAAGGTGCTTCATTTGTTTGGGGACTTTTTCCCTTTTCCTTTTGATGGAGGGGAAACCCCCCAACCAAAGAGAACAAAAACATCCAACCCCCTAAAACTGAACAACAGAACTTCCCAGCAAAGCCCCAAATCAAACTCTACTGAAATCAATGCACCTTCTCCCACTTCAGAAAGTCTTTTATCTTCCTGGGGCAATTGAATCACAATTTAGATGCCTTGGAAGGAAGCAGCAAGCCTGGCAGCTCTAATGCATTATGCAGGAGGCCAGACTTCACCTAATGCAGTAACAGCATCCTGAACAGTCCCAAACCTCCCCAAATCCATCTCTCCACTATCTCACCCTACACTTTCCAACATGAAATAGACCCCTCTATTTATAAAGATATGACCATCCAATCCAGATATGAACAGAAACACACAATCTCTTCATATTGCTATAGATAACAAATTAACACAGAGCAGGGCACCCCTGGGAACCCACTGCAGGGTCTGTGCAGCATAAAACTTTCAGCATTTTAGGGTCCTAAAGGAAGGGCAGCCTCAGGGGTCTGTATTACTTCAGACAACAAAAATGAACTTCTCCCACTCCTCCAAACGAAGCTTAAGAAAGGAAACAGCAGCACCACCTAAATGCTCTGTCCTTTAAAGAAGAGAGAAACAAGAGTTCTTTTTACTCTGAAAAAAGCCCTGCAGTTTGGTGTGGGGTTTATCTGGACACGTGTGAGCAAGGAGAAACCACAGCACAGCCATTAACAGGAAGATGATCTTACAGCTACAGTCCACTCCTTGACACTAGAGGCTTATAAAATAGACTTGCAAGTTGTATTTTTGTCCATTAATTTCTATGAAAAGATATTACAATTAAAACAAAATTATCTCACCCACCAACATTTCAAAATGGAGAATATGCTTAGAGTCAGAGAAAAGAAATTGGCTGTAGAGAAGGTATTGGAAAAGGGCAGGGGAGAACCACACTTATCCTGCCAAAATGTGGAAGGGCTACTTCCCAAACAAAAAGATTTGGCAGGTTTGAAGCATTTACACATCTAATAGCAAAATACAGAATGTTTTCCTTAAAATATTTTAAGAAGAAATAAAATGCATATTTCAAAGACACTTTCATCAGCATGTGTTACAGTCCAGATTACACAACACTGCTTCTATTAAAAACAAAGCCTAGTCTGAAAAAACACCCAACCATATTCATGGTGTTTGGAAATGAGAAATAGATGACGAGGAGCATTTTCTTCATTAAGTAACAAATTGCTTCTCAGAGATGGATATTTTAAGATATCCAAGCGGCCAATTGTCAGCTGGTGTAAATTACCGCGCTTGCAGGGAGCTCTATTTTTACCAGCTGAAGATTTTGCCCCGAAGCATCTGCCAGTGAAGCCAGCCAGGGAACCATGGACATATCTCTGGAAAGGCATTGATTCTAGAGAATGACAAGTTAATTATAACGTGTTGGGCAATTGCAGGGACAGGGGGGCAGGAAAAGGATCAGGAAAGTCACAGTAAGCATCGAAAGCAGGAAAGCAGACAGCAATCCTGGTAACTGCAGGCTTGGCACTACTGCAGCCAGAGCTGGGTTAGAGCCCTCCCTCCCCAGCCCAGTGCTGCAGATCCTGGATATAAACTGTGCTTAAGCAGCTGGGCTGAGTCAGCACCGCTGTTCCTCCCTACAGCAGCCAGGGACAGCTGGTGACTGCTGAAACCAAGAGTGGATATTCTGAAGAGCAGGATAAAGCATTTAGATGATTCTAAGACAGAATTTCCATGTGCATCTTGGCTGAACAAGTCCAGTGAGCCTGTCCAAAACTGTCCCCTGATGCGTGGAGCGCGTCCCTGCACTCCGTGTGCCGCTCTTGACCGGCTCCTCCCCACGGGGCACCAGGCCCTGGGAAACCTGGCTGAGGGCTGGGCATCAGCCCATCCCTTCCAACAACTGGGGCATCCTCCCAAAAACCTGGACTTGCTGCCTGGGGGTGGCCATCCCTGGTCATGGTTTGGGTTTCTGCTTGTTCTCTGTCACCGAAGGCACAGGGGACAGTAAAGAAGGTGACATATGGACTCCATCATTCAGAAGGCACAAAAAGAGGCAAAAAGCCTCTCCTTTATTCAGATATCTTATTTTATTTCTTAGTTCACTACAGGTTGACCTGATTGGTCATTTAATCAATGCATTTCACATGAGTGGCTAATTAACAAGACACCCATTTGGTAAATAAGCTTACCGTAAAGGCACATAGCACACGTTAACATGATCACAGCTGCAGGGATTAAGGATTGTTTCTAATTCTCTTCTCTGAGCTTCTCCCAGCTTTTCCCAGAACAATGCCTGGGAAGCTATCTATTTCTCTCTGCGACCAGAGAGCTGCCCCCACAGTTCTTCACACACCCTTTGCTGGTGTAACCCAACTCAACCCCTGCGCTCGATGTGGAGCGAAGAGACTGCAACAGAGCAGCTTCCAGGGCACCACAAGCACTGGAAAGCTCCAGATTTAAACAAAACACCTTCCCCAGTGTTCCATGGAATGCTTCAGCGCTTTCAGAAGACAAGAGGAGAATAAGAGATGTTTCCCCGAGTGTCCCACATCAGCAGCATCTCTCTGTGTGCTAAAATTAGCTCACCTTCCCCTGCACAGACAGCAGAGGTGCCACGGGCAGCCACCTTCCTGTTGCTTCATTTGCAGGGAAACAAGAGACTGGAGCTGATGCATTTCTGCAGAAGTGAACCATGTTCACCCAGCTCAGCACTGCTGCCTCTTAAAACAACACATTTTCATTGCTCTGAGTATGTCACCACTCAGACTGAGTAGCCCAGCTACTGGTAAAGAATAACTTCTAATGACATGACATGATCATTAATTAGCATTCATGCAGAGAGGAAGCTTGCAGTCATGGCTGATGAATGATGTGATACTGAGTGTTGAGGAGCACTCAGTCACATCCCTGGGACGTCACAGATATGCCACTGCTAGGGCCTTTATGTGAAGTCTGGGTACCTCTCTAAACAGCCACTTATTCTCAAAAACCAGCGACAGACTGAAATACTGGATGATGGATTTGGACTTCAATTCAGAGCAGATAATTCTGTCAAGGAAACATTATGAAAAAGATGAAAACCAGCAGAAGCAGATTATTATATTTATGCTGTGCTGGATTCACTGCCACCACTTTTAACAACAGGGTTTATCCTTCATGTAACCAAATTAATGCTAATCTCCTCAAGAGTTCCAGAAATCCAAACCAGAGAAACTCATCATTTTCAGCATTTCAAAACTCACTTCACAATACTCTGCTTTTCATTTGTATTTTAACCTCCCCAGGAGAGCCTGTTTCAGCCTTGCCCAGTAAATACTGTAGGGTATTTACTCTGGACGTCACAGTGCTGGCGGTACTTCCACCGCATTGCACAAGGCCAAGATAACAAATACAGATTTATTATTAAATGTCCCACCTTTCACACTATGCAAATTTGCCCAGCCTGCAGCCTACTTTTGGCAGTCCTCTTTCCCAAGGGCCCTTTAGGAAGAGGCTATCAGCCAGATTAATTATTTTAACAATAGCAGCCTTTTCCTACTGCCATTTTTTCTGTCACCATTAGAAGACATAAAGCACGGGGGAGGCAAAATGAATTTATCCCGCCTGTAATATATCTCAGCCCAAAGCTTCCCAGAAGCACTGGATGGAGCGTGCAAGAACAAAGCCACCAGCCTTGCATGACAAGTTACAGGGGACAAGAGGAGAGCATCGCGTGTCCCTGCCTCTGGAAAAGGCTGCGTGGTCCATCTGGCTGGAAAGGCTGACCACCACAAGGACAGAGGGAGGGACAGCTGTTAAAAACCCAGAACTAAAATAACCTTCTCTGCCTGTTGTCATTCCTTAGGCCACGGTGGCTTTCCAGTGGAAACTGCACCTTGTAAATGCTTTGATGCTCCATCACTTAGGCACGGTTCGTTTGCCAGGCTGACGGGACCATAACTGCAGTGGCACATGAGCCCTGAGCAGCTTGTGGCACAGGGACACACAGTGACCTTCCCAGATGTCTCAGGGGGAGCCCTGGCACTCCAGGAGTGACCAGTGCCGTGCCCAGCAGTGCTGCTTCACGTCCTCCCAGGGCAGGACAGCCTGGGGCCATAAATGCACCCAGCCCAGCACTGCTAATGCTCAGGCTGGGAAAAGGAATGCTCAGGCAACCCTGCCACCTCTATAGACACTGGATGTGTTTATGGGGAAAAAAACTTATGTACATTACTTTAAAAAACATAAAACTTAGGGATTTTCTCACTTTGAGGTAGCACCTGAATGCAGCAGCTCATAGTGAGTAGGGTAACACAAACCCAAGGATTCCCTAACTCCTCATTCCTATTTTTTTTCACAACTCAGAGTCACAGATCTGCGTGGAAGGAGAGGGAATCATTCCTCTGCCAACCTGAGTCGCTGTGGGTGTCAGGACCTGCCCTTCCACCGGGCTCAGCAGAGCCTTGTGCCTTTGGATTCCAAATTCACTCTTTTTGGAGATCTTGGTCCCAGAACTGCAAAACAACTCGGGCTCAGGGGATGAGGTCATGTGAATGGGCTGCACTGTGTGTTTGATTTAACAGAAAACATGAGGCAGTTGGCACTCTGCAGCCCGCTCTGTAATGTTTACAAAATGATAATAACTGCAAAGAAACGCCAACAGGAACTTCACACAAGTTAAACAAATCACCCTCAAAGTGGCACTCTGACACAATGGTGTCAAAACACATTTCCTTTCCCACTGGAACAATCCTATTATTGCATGCTGGCAAATGGAGGGGAGAAAAGCGGTTTGAAACCCATGGGAAAATGGCACATTTACAGGGACATGAGCAAGGCTGGTGAGCTCACAGAGCTACTCAAGGGGAAGTTGGGCTTCCTTAGAGAACTTCTGAAGGCAAGAGGTTTGACAGAGAAAAAGCCTCGAGGGTTGTTATTCCATGTCAGCATAAATCCAGGAAAAGACAATGCCACCTTCATTACTCCCGCAGGCGCCAAATCATAACACTCCCACAAAATGAAACCATTTATAATCTGCCCCTCCTTTTCCACACCAGCAGAGAAGTGAGACAGAGGGAAAGAAATGGTTTTCCCAGTGCTCCAAGACTGGCCAGTGTAAGGTTCCACAGGAACCAAGACAGCTTTGAGCAGACTGACACAAATCCTCCCAGGCCAATGGGAACATCTGATCAGGAGAGGTCCATGCTAAACTCTGGGTGTCAGGAGGGCTCACCCATCCAACAGCACAACCTGCATTTCCAGCTCAGTTTGCCAGCTCCATATTTCCCTACCGTGTGTCTTCAGAGGACTCAGTGCTTATGGAGCCAAAGACAAACATTTCAAGGAAAAACAGATGTCAAAAACCAAGGGACACTTCCCCTGGCACGTCACTTCTACAGGAAGCACCTCCATCTCTGCCCCTCTTTTTGCCTAAGGTGTGACAGGCTCAGATGCCAGCTGGACAAAACACCACATCCACAAACTTCAGCGCCAGTCAGGGTTGGGATGGGGAAGTGGGCAGCCCAACCTATAATCCCATCATAGGATAACTTGGGAATCAAAGGAATTTAGGAAGTCTCTGAATAGGATTTTAGGGCAAAGCTTGAGAAACCAGGGGATCCAGGGATTTACCAGGGACCTAAAGACCTGGTAAATCCCTCCCAGCTCGACCTTCCCATGCAGCACAGGTAAAGCACAATAAACCCTGAAGCAGCTTTCAATGGAAAGCCCAGTGACTACAGGCTGAGTGTGTCTAACACTGCCAGCAAAAAGAAACCAGCCTGTCAGGGAGATTAAGATCACTTATTACACAAGTTCAGCACAGGATGCCATAACTTAAATCAGGAGGGGAAAAGCTTAAGATAGCCCTGTAGATTCCTGTACAGTGTGGACACCAAGAGCACATCTGCTGGTGCTGAAAACCTGACTGATGAATGCCTGAGGTGAGGAGTGGATCTGCTGCACCCATGGACAGGAGTCCATTAGGAACTGGTTTTTTAGTTCCTAAAATGACCTGAATTATTGCTTATATTGAAGAATTTCTCTCAAATCTCCATGGCCAGAGATCAAGTAGTCACACCACTGAAAGATTAGTCAAAACTATGTAAAAGCACAAATATCCCAAAATTAAGGAGGAAAAACCTAGATGGTTGATTTACATGTCTGAAACAGAGCAACACCGTGTCTGCTGTATTAGAACAATTATTGCAAAACGTCAGGCCAATATCTAAGACAAAACCCCAATAATAATCTGTACTGTGTGACCATGGAAGGTCAAAGAGTGCTGGAACTGTTTTATTGCTTCCTCTTTGAGCTCACCAGAGGAAACTTGGAGCAATTACACGTGGGGATGATGAAGGGGTAGGAGGGGAGGATGAGGGCCAATTGCACCATCACTTCTAAAGAGAAATCTGGGAGGTGGAAACCCCGATGTGGACATTCCTGGCACCCCAGCCAAAGCCTGGCTGGCTGGGAACACCACACAGCAGGATCTGACATCTATTGCCTGCTAATTAAAACACAGTCCCTAATACACAATATTGATTTTCCTCTTCTGATTGCTCAGACTCTAGAATACCTCTGTTTTTACTGAATGTTCCCAAGTGCTCCTGGAGCTGAATGGGCTGATTCCCTCAGAAAGCTGGGTGGCACCTCACTTGTCTCTAGAGGCACCTCAGCTCAGTAATTAGGCTGCCACCTTTCACTTCTTTCTGGTTCCAAACAATGCTTCTGCAGGCTTGTTCTGAAGCAAACCAGCCATTTAACCACACACAAAGGGACTGCTGCCTTCCCAAAGAAAAAGAAGTCAGATTTGTGAATTTCCTCGGAGAAAAAAAAAAAAGGTATAATTACCAACCATTAGCAGCAAGTCCTCCCCTCACAAAAGGTTGAACACTAACATTCCTTAAAGGGTTTCCTGAGCCTTTTTTGCTCGGTAAAAACATCCCAGAAGGGTGGAAGAAAGAAAGCCCTGCACAACATAAGCAGCATGGAGTCTTTTTGCCAGATAATGCATTTCTTATTTTGGCAGTAATGAAAGGCACGTTGGTTGCTTTCTAAAGCAGTTTGTTCCAGATTGCTGCCTCCCACTGTACCAAAAAAATAATGAGCCCTTCCCCACCCCATCCCAACAGCAGCACACAGTCCCCATGGCACAATATCCCATTGTGGTGCTCTGAATGCTGGCCTGGCAGAGGAGCTGGCAGGAAGGAGGGAGCAGAAGTGCCCCAGTGCCAGCTCGGGGAAGGATGAGTGCCAGCCACTGTTGATCTGAGGAAAGGATGGAAGGGGCCCTGCAAAGATAAATGCATGGAAAGATGCCACACTCTGGCCCTGCCTCCTCCGAGCTGCTGGAAGAGCTGGGGAGAGGAAGTGTGACATGAACAGCACAGGCATTTCAGCAGTGCTGCCTTCTCTGCTGGCAGGGCAAGGGACAACTCTCCTTTTTCTTGTGATCCTGAGTATATAACAGGAACCTCTATTTTAGCTGTCCCTGGTTTTTTTTTGTTTTTATCACACCTTCCTGTCCTCTGCCCCCCTGCATTTATCAGACAAGTATGGGAAGGGTTTACAGGTCTCCCAGAACCCACACTGAGCACCTTGCAGCCACCCTGAAAGCTCATGAAAAGGCTGAAGCCACCTTGCAAAAACAGAGCTGTACAGGAAAGGAGAGACACATCCATCCAATTCCCGTGTTCAATGAATGACCTGTCCCCAAGGACAGCCTCTGTGCTCAGGGGTAAGGCACAGGGACTGACAAACAGCACTTGGGTTTCTAAATGCCTCAGCCACTTCCAGAACTTCCCACCTAGGACAGCATGCCTGGCTGAGCCCCGAGGTGTGGAAGGCCCCCACTAAAACATAAGGAGCCCATGACTATTTCCATCATGACTATGAAAGCAGTGATCCCATCCCTAGGAGAGTCTCCTGGCAGAACGTGTGCAGTGAAGGCAAGGGAAAACCCACTCCTGCAGGGATGGCAGCTCCCCCAGCTCCTCCCTGCTGACCCTGCCCACAGAGCCCAAGGTGGTCTTCCTTCCCCCAGGCCTCTCCTGGCAGCCCTTTTTCCACAAGCCAGCAGTGGGAGGCTCTCAGCCTGTTGCTTCCTGCAGGACTTGGTTGACAGCTCTGTTTTGTTTATGGCTCCTCTCCGTTTAGCCACATAATTATGTCCATTTGCAGCACAGAAACAAATTCCAAGAATAAAGTGACTCACATTCATTAGGGCTGTTTGTACAGCATCTGCCAACACTGTTGCTCCATCCAGAAAGGACCCTGTGTCCATGCTTGTGGCATGCCTGGGTGGACCCAGGACAGCGATGAGTTTGTCCACTGAGATGTGCCCACCTCCACCCCATGACCAGGAGCACACAGAAGAGAAAACATCAAACAGGTTTTTGTTTCACCTGCCTAAAAAGCACATCCCATTTTCTCTTCAACCTTGTTTTAGAAATTATTGGGAGTTTTTAGAGCTATGACAATTTATTGCTATTACCTCGTATGAAGTGACACAATTCTGATTATTTAAGCTGAATCCAGGGTAACATAGTTCATAAGTTCCTAAGCTTTAAAGTTTTAAAACAAGTACACCACAACCACACTTCTGGACAGGCAAAGAGCTGATGACATGGAACCCAAGCAAGGAGATGACACAAAGAAACAAACTCAAATTCTACATGAGCTTTAGCTGCAGTCACACAATCCAGCAGCACACTGCCCTGAACCACAGGTTTTTGCCACTATACCAATTAAAAGAGACATTTTAGGCACTTGGAAGCCCTAATGTAGGCACAGTGTGAAAACATCTTTTTTTTATTTTAGATAATAGATTGGTAAGCTTATAACTTAACATCTCTTTGAAATATTTGCCCATTAAAAGCTATACAGCTGACCCTGAGGTACCTCAGGGAAAATGTAATATTGTTCTTCAATAATTAGGTCAGAATCTGATATTTTGACCTCTGTGTACTACTGCTGAGAAATATGAGCAAAAGTCAGTATAACCTGAGGCTTTCACGATAGGGTCAGAACCTCTGTGCTGTGAAACATTCCAGCTGACCCCAAGGGGACTCAAGTCATTCCTGCATATTCCTTCTCTCATACTGTCTTCCCTCCCACTGACAGCAGTGTATAATATTTCCATCAGCAAAAAAACATTCCCCAATTTAGAAAAATGTCCTTCTCATTCACAATCAGCAAGTGCCATCTCCGAGATGTATTTTGTCCTCCTGCAAACACAGCAACTGTTTCTGTACTAAGTGGCAAAAAAATCTGTGCTTGGTGCCGAGTTTCGTTAGAAAAGTGGTTTTTTTTTAAAAAAAAAAGAAATATCTCATCTTCAAAATCACCCAAGTAACACTAAGGCTGTGTCCTGCTGACTGTCAGTAACAACTAAATCTTTAGGAGGTGACATAATGACAAAATTGTTGCAAGCAGAGAGAAGCAGGAAGATTTCACAGACTGAATGTGGCTATCTGCAGTTTTTCAAAACACATTTGCTATTTGCAACTTTTTCAAGCCCAGATCATTTTCCAAAAACTCAAAAGCTCTGACGGAATGTGCTCATGGCTTTTGCTCCATGAGATGAAGACCAGTTGTGCTGACCCAGGCTCTGGACCTGGTTATATTCCCACTAATAGGTACCTGCCAGTCTGAAAGAGATCTGACAGCTTTCTTTTCCCAAACTTTTGGGACCACCAAAGTTCATGTGCCCAGGCTAAGTGTGTCTTGTAAGGCTACAGGGAAAAATGAGGCTCTCTGCTCATTTTATCATGTGCCAGAGCAGGAGATAGATAGCAATTGTATTGTGAAGCCAATAACCACCTGACTTCATTCATTCCTCCCCAAAAGACTAACATTGTTTGGTTTTCCAAAAGCTTGATTTATTACTTCCAGCAACCCGGATGGGAATTAATTGGGAGAAAATGCAAGAGCTGTCCAAACAGAAGCCTGCACAAGAGCTACTGCCTGTGAAGCAAGGCTGAACTGAGAGCTGGAAAAGGTCACATCCTTTTATTTCTGCAGGCAATTAACCCTCAGAGCGGCTTGTTCAGGGATTCGATCCATTCTTCAAGCAGAAAGACCAAACAACTGCCTCAGTTTAATATTGATAGACAATGTTTCTGTTGAGTTAACTCAGCGTGAGACTCATTTCCCAACACCTAATCCACCTCAGCTGTGAATCTGTGGGGAATGGAGGGCTGGATTTCCACAGCTCCCCCTGGGATGAGCAGCAGAGCTCCCACCACCAAGGTGCTCACAGAGGGGGAACACCTTGAGGTGCTGACGTGGAGAACCAGAACTGCTGAGTGCCAGAGCGCTCTGCAGAAACTCTGGGGCAGCACAGCAGACTTCACAAGAGACTGGATGGATCTCCTGGGGTATAAAGCTCAATAAAGTATTTTAGAGGGCAGAAATTGTCAATAGCTTATCCTTTCACACTACGCTTCTGTTTACAAAACTACTGGGAAATAGATTTTTTAAAACATTTTATTTTGAAATGTCCTCTTCTCACAAAACCAATGGTGAAATTGTTTCCTGTGAGAAAGGTGCAGCCCTGGCACAGGTTGTCCAGAGAAGTTGTGGCTGCCCCATTGCTCCAAGCCCCATCCCAAAACCAGCTTGGACGGGGCTTGGAGCAACCTGGGATAGTGGAGATGTCTCTGCCCATGGCAGGGGGGTTGGACCAGGTGGTGTTTAAGGTCCCTTCCAACCCAAACAATTCTGGGATTCAGTGTAAGATGAAATGACACTACCAAAACAAAAACAGAGCTAAATGAGGCACAGGCTTGGTGCTCATGACACCAGCTCCAGCCAACTCCAGAAAACCTCCTGTGCTGCACGAAGAAAACTTACTACTGGAAAGCACGTCAAATAAAAATGGTACCAGGAATAAAGGCAACTTAAATATACATTCATTGAAAAAAAAAAATAAAGCCCCAACTTCACAGTTTCCAGAAAGCATCCTATTTGAAATAACAGCACAAACTTCACAGAAACACAGCTCTTGTTTTTCTCTCGCCATCAGTGAAACAGAGGAGAAGTCATTTAGTGTTCAGCTCCAACAGAAAGCACCACTGCTTTTAAGTTTTGAAAGAAAGCCAACCAGTTCACTTAGCATTTTCTAGTAATAAGCATTTACCCAAGACAAGCACGCCAGCCTTTTGTTCAGTACAGAATTATTGCCTGTATGCCTTGAAAATTGAGCCTGTCATGCAGATATTTTTTATAAACAGCAGCTCACACCCATTTAATAAATGAAAGCATCTCAGACACAATCATAACCCTGCACAGAGCAATCAGACACAGGAACGTGGCCATTTTACAAAGCACTGGATCACATTTGCAGGCCCCCAGCTGCTCCCCCTTCCCTCCAGGGCAGCGCCTTGACCGAGCTGGAATACAGACGGAGCGAAACGGAGTCGGCTCAGAAACGGGCACAGCCTTTAAATCCACCACCAGCATTTCCCTCAGTGCCAAAGCCCCACACAGCAGAGCGGTTTCAGAGCTAAAGAATGCACAGCACACCCTCAGCTGGCCCCCAAGCTGCGGAGTTTCACACCAGATCCTAACCCAGCCAGGGTGATTTGATCACAAAGGTACACAGAGACTTGTGATGGAGATGGATGACTTGAATACAGTCCTGCTTCTTCATGCAGATACATTATCCCCGAAATTTAACAAATAGAAATGCTAAAGCATTCTTTTTGTTGCCATTTTCTATTTAATCATCTACTTTCAAGGTGCTTAAACTAAGAGAGCTTAGGCCCAATAAGATCTTAGCTATGTGATGCTAAGTGGTTTTGACAAGCTCTATTATAATTACTTTAAAATGCTTTGTTCTAATGCTTGTGTTTGCTGAAGTCTTTGATGGGAGATTAAATTACCTTCACCCGAAATTCCTATAATAAATTAAAGAAAACAGAAATGTAGTGTCAATTTGTGTCCAAATCTGCTTACAAAAGAGAATTAGCTCAGGCCTTTGCCCAGCCAAGCACTCAATCATGTGCATAATTTTTATTACGTCAGTATTCCCACTGATGTCAATGACCAATTGCAGCTACAATCACAAGTTCTATACATGCCTGAGTGCTTTCCTGGAGCTGGGCCTGAGAGGATTCTCAGCACATGGCAGTGACTTAGCCCAGCCAGTCCAGGGAAAGTCTCTCGGGACCCATGTCAGGAGAAAGCTCAGCACTCAGCCTGATGCTCCCTTGCAGAGAGAACCAAGTCCTGCATGATAAAACTTCAATTACATTGGCAACATCAGAGAACCAGCACCAGGCTGCCCTGAGTCCATGAAGTACCATCCAAATTTCAGGCAATTAACTGATGATTAGAGCAGAGCCACTTCATTAAATAAAACCCTGACAAGATACAAAAAATGGTGAGGTTTACTGCATTTCCACATAGCCACGAGTTACCTTCTCACATTTTAGGCAGTCCAGGGGAGCACACAGGTACCTCCACTTCCCAAAGGAACTACTTAGGGAAGAGCTACCTTGGGTCAAGGACTTGCAGTCACTGGGCACTTGCCTGCTTCACACCACCAGAGTGCTGGGCTCCCACAGCACGGACCAGGCTGAGCTTCTGCAGAGGCAGGACATGTTTTAGTGCCCTGGAGTGGAAAGCAGGCTCAGCAGCCAGGGAAAGGGATTGAATTATCACCCACATCCTGTCTGCAGGCAGCACTGCTGCTTTGATGGCTGCTGCCACTCCTTCTCCCCCAGAAGGCAGCAGGGAAGATAAGGCTTGTTTGGGTTCTTCTGCCTGCAGAGGATATTGTTTCCCTTCTTCTTGTAGAAACTCTGCTCTGTCACAGCTCTTGGCCATTACTCAGAGGAGTGAAAAACATTTCCTGCTTTCTACATAAATCAGTACAATTACAACTGTGGTCATTTCACCCAATTCCTTTCAATTTGCCACGTAAAGTGTGTGTGCATCCATTAACACCACACACATAAATATATACTTACACACGTGTGTTGGTAATATTGGGCTTGTAGCCTCCAGATTTTTCACAGAATGCTGCTCTCTGACATCCTTTTTAAACAACAAATTTCAACATTTAGTCATTACTACTAACACAAAGAAAAACCTACAATTTTAATTTCAGAGACACGCTTAAACTCATCCCAGTACAACTAATTTTTCATGCTGACCAGCACCTAAACTCATGCCTACATGGTAAATTAGTGGCTTTTCTCCATTTTTAAGTATGTATGTTTAATTTCTGCACAACAAACCTACAAAAGTTCTGTGCAACTCTTGGCAAATACCAATCGCTGCTCTGAAGATAAATCATGAAAAATCTCCTGCTTGGTACCACCTTCATCCATCTTGTACCATTATTCTAGCCTTGGTGACAGCTGCAGCTCCCAGCTCCTGGGAGACCAGGAGAAATGATAACAAACCTTTCCCAAGCTTCACACTTAATAAAATAAATCCAAAGCATCACAATAAGCAGCACAGCTCATGCAGAACAAGCGCTTCACTCTTTTTGTGACAGCAATCTCCTGTTTATACACACCAAAACTACATTTTAAAATACTTTATACAGGTATACATTTATAGATGTTTATAGTGGGTCACTAATATCAGGCACAGATACCCTGACAGCTCAAACATGCTTTTGTTGATACTCAAAGAGGATGAGCATGGGATTGATTTATTGTTTCCTTCTCCCTTAGGAATGGCTTCCACAAAGGGCAAATTTAATCATCAATTACTGTATTAAGAACAGAACCTATATTAAGCCACGAATCTTCATCCAGCAGTTGCAATATAAACAGACACATCCGAATCTTTCATTACTTTTCTGTTTGCTTTTAAACTTCCCTAATTTCTTCATACACTTCTTTAATAACAGTTCAGCAGTGTTAAGCATCTCCTGGCGGGGGGGAGCAGTAAGAACATAAAACTCCTTCACAAGAGGCTGGATGTGCACATTTATTCACCCTGCTGTGAACAGCCCTGGTGAATTTTGGATTCTGTGGCTGCTTGTGTCTGAGGTTCAGCTTTAGTTACTTTGAAAAGATTAATGGTGAGCTAGCCAGAGCCCCGGCATCTCTGTCAGAGTCCTGCCTGTGTTTACAGAGCCCCACGGGAGAGGGCTGCCTGCCCAGCATCATTTCCCAAAGGACCCCGGAGCTCCTCTGCTGCTGCTGCTCCATCCTACAGCAGCTGAAGACAAAGAAAGGGCTTACAGGGATCACAGGGCTCCAACTCAGTCTGTTACAGAAACCAAAATTCACTTTCTCTCTCTTTCATCAGAGTGCAGAATGCAAACCTGTACATCAAACCAAAACCAGCAGAGGGACAGGAAATGGTTCAGCAGTGTAAAAAAACTGTTCCCTTTTATGTGGAACTAACACAGCCCTTGTATACCCTTACTAAAAGACATTTTTGAGCTGTTTTGTGAAGACAGGATTCTTAAATTAACCTTGAGGTCTAATGGAGGTAACAAGTATGAAAAATTCTGGAAAACCCCACCAGTTCTCACCGATATTCTGTTCTGAATTAATACCATTAATCCTAATCTTGACATTCTGCTCAATTTTGAAACATGCATTCCAGACAAGTAACTCTGATGCTTTTCAAACTTTATCTCAAGTTCCTAAAATGGAATTTTCCAATTTGAATCATCTCAGTTGAAGAACAGAGACCGGAACTGCCTCAGTACCATTCACACATATATTTAAGGACACGACGCTTCCCAGAGCTAAAATAAAACATTTTCTAATGATCTGCAGGAGCTCAGATAAGATGCCTCATGCATTTGTCCTTTGGATGAAAGGCCAGAAGAAGATGCCAAAGGGGTTTAAGGATGCTACATGAACACTTTCATAGTGGTTTTGATCTGGCACAAAGAAATGCCTGCTACGTCACAGCACGGGTGACATTAAATCTGTCACTGATGGAAGAAAAAAGAACTATTTACAGGTTTAAACTCCAGCTTTGTAACCTGCTTGCAAGTGCTGTCTGGGACACCTGAAGATTATTAGGTCTTACCATCCTTTTAATGATTTTTTTATTATCATTGATTTTCTTTTTCATGCCAAAGAGCCTGTGTTAGACTCCTGGAAGCCAAAAAGACAAACTATTCATCCTCCACCAGGCCTCCAAAGTAATAACAAACAAGGAATCCAACACTTCCTTCTCTTTAGTTCATGAGAAATTTGAAAGTTAAACGTTTTCTAAAATGTAGAATTAAAAACTGGATGAAGTAAACACAAATTCATTTTTGACAAGTCCTCACAGGAAAGGAAATCCAACCAGCATTAAAAACAGGGGCCCAGAAAAAGCACAAAAACTTCTCCCCATGCTTTAAAAAGCTCATTCTCAAGCTTATGATCTGACAGGAGAAGAGTAACATAAATCCAAATGGTATTTGAGTCCTTTTTTTTTTTCCAGCACCCACTCAACTCACAGGCACCTTTGCAGGTGAAGAGGGCACTTCTTCAAACCCAATCATGGGGGCTCCTTTTTGGGCTGCTTAAAATGCTTAAAATGCACAGGGCTACCTCACGTTGGTGCCAGAAGTCAGGAGTGACCTAAAGACACCCAGAAGATACAAAACATATCAAAAATACCCTCAAAAAGAATTCCACTTTTTGTCTCTTGTCTCCAGACTCAAATGTTGTACTTAGGAAATGACAGGACTCTACAAATAATGTTTCCAGTTCTTAAACTGTTTTTTCCCAAGGCTAATTATATTAATAGACTTCCCTGGGTTTAATTAGCATTTTGTATAACCCCAGCTGATCATTAAAATTTCATTTAATCTGATCACCAAAGTACATATTTTAGGTCCAGCCCAGATGAAGGAATTGCAAGTATACAATTACAACTGAGTGGATGAGCCAGGGCATTTTTCACTCCTAAATTTAATTTCAGTATCTCAGATCCATTAGTGTGGATTGCTGGATCTTCCTCCTTGTTTAAGCGACAGCAGCAATCAATCACAGCCTCCTCTTTTGTATATTGGGAGCACTAATTCTCAGTTCCTGTCACTCAGCAGTCACAGGTGGCCCTTCCCTTCCCCAAACTCAAGGTCTGCCAGACTTGGAGCCTGGCTGGAAGGTACCAGCAGCCATCAAATTTACCATGCAAACCACAAATTTACCATGTAGGCATGAGTTTAGGTGCTGGTCAGCATGAAAAATTCAACTCAGTGCAGGCAGTTTTGTGCTCACACTGAGTTACTGTGCCAATAAAACCATTTCACCAGAGCACACACACACATTCCTGCCAGTACAAGAACTGATCAGCTTCCACAGCTCTGCTTGTAACACAACTTTTACTACCCAAATTTTTGTAGCAAAACCTCTGGAAGTATATCAGGCTCCCAAGAACTGAATCTCCCCTAGGGCTTCTGAGGAGCTGTGCTTCCAGGTGAGTTATTGGGCTGAGAGCTGGTGAGGCCCAAGAGAGGAATTTTTACAAGCACACAAACTCCCCAGCTCCTTTGTCATGCCCACAGGGAAGCATTAACTCCTTTTTGGAGTGGTACATGAAGGATTGAGCAGGCTCACTTCCCTGCCTCTGAGGCTCAGCCCCTTGTGGAGCCATGCATCCTGCAATTCCCAGCAGGTGGGGAATAATGGCACCACCAGGAGCAGCCTTACAGTGCCAGCTGAGTCCTGGAAACATGGCAAACTGAGATTAAACCAATCCTTCCAGAGGGAATCCCAGCACAAGCACACAGTCAGTCAGCCAAAAAAACAGCAAGAGCAAAGCCTAAATTGTCTCTATTAAAACCAAAATCAAGCAACAAAACCAACTGCACCAGCACTGCTTTATATCATAATCCTCTACTTTATACAGACAGATCAACCCCCAGAAATGGCCTTGCTGCACAGGATTTTATAAAACACAACTGGACAACGCTGTAGACACACCTCCATATAACAAATTCCCACAGGAGAGCTTTCCTCCTTCCCTGAGCTCCTATGGACAGGCTGTAAAGGGGCTCTGGGCAGACTCTTTGTTTCTATGTCATTATCTGCCATCTCCACTTCAAAAGAAATCCCAGGGCTGGATTCAGAGCCTGGCCCTGGATAACTTATGGAACCATTAATTCCTCTCCTTCTGGCTCCCCTACAGCACAAACTGCAGCCAACCCCTCAGTGATGAAAGGACTTAGCTCATGGAATCTGCTGCTTGTGAGCACTGATTTTCCATGATGCTGAGTGCTCCTGCCCAGGTACAGAACAACTCCAGCTCCCAGCTCTCAATTTAGTTTAGATAGAAACTTTACCCTAAGTGAGGTTAAGTCTTGAATAATTACTGCTGGGCACCAGAACTTGTGCAGCTCAGATGTTTAAAGCCTGGTTTACATATACTTGTGGTAGCAGCCTTTAGGTTATACCAACAACACACAAAATTGTTTGTATTTCCGAGAGTTTGCTTTAATTGTCCAATATTTTAATAATCTGCTTACAGCCTGCCTGGTTTTGTTTATCTGGAAGAAGCAGTTTGCATGAGCAAGATAATTCAATTTAAAAAATACATTCCCCGTAGATGTCTCCAACATGTAGAACATTTTGGTCACTGATGTGCTTCCAAAAGGCTGTATTGCACTTCCTACACTGAAGCCCTGATAGTCTTTCCTTGGGGGAAAAGGTTATTTGGTGCATGAGAAGTTTGGGGTTTTATCCTGTTAAATATTTTGCTGCAGATCTGACCTCCTTGGGCCATTTTTGTTTGCACAAGTCTTTCCCACCAAGCATTAGTCATGCTCTGAGTTCTGTTAAAATAGTTCTGATGAGAATTCTTGTAGCTGGCACAGGGGCTCAGAAACAAAATGAAGCTGACTTGTAAGCATTTACTTTTTCCAAAGTTTGTGGCTCAGCTGCTTATCTGAACTTCCATTATAAACTTTGGCTTGCTTGTAAATCTTAGCAAAGATCTTTTCATTAAACCACCAGCCATTAACATGAAAATTCAGTAAGGAAAAGCAAGTGCTTTGAAATTAAATTTAAATACAAAGAAGCTCTTATTCAACCTATTAGTACTTTAAGAACCTGATTTCTAGATTACAATTAAAAGCAATTAAACCCCAAAGCTCCAGAACTGCGCTCCAAGGAGAACACACAGTGGCACACCAAAATGCAAGGATGCAATCAGGGCTGTGTTGAAAGTGCTGATGTTTTGTGTGTCTCTGGCTTTTAAAGCACACAGAAAGTCACTGCACTGAGAGAAATTAAACAGCCAGGATGCGAGGGGGGGCCCAAGCAGCTGCATCTCCCATGTTCTGGAATGGCTCATCCAAAGCACAGAGCTGCTGGCACTTCCAGAACAAGCTCCTGTTCCATGCTCTCTCTGTAAATCCAATCTCCACATTGGCTTCTTCAGACCCCACCTGCTCCTCGACAACTTGCTCAGGTTGTCAGATCTCAGCACCAGGGAATTTGTATTCTTGCCAGGCAGCATAACCTTATGTAAGACATGCTCTCCACACAGCCTCCTCCACTGCTGCTAATTCCTGCACAATTAGCACTTGGTTGCACGTCCTTCAGTGAACAGAGAGTCCCTGATTAATTACCAGCACCCTTCGTCAGAGATCACCCAGGGATACCAAGGGGAGCTGGCTCCCTGGACCCTGGAAGAGAAGAAGCATTTGCAGAAAGGACTCTCTCCACTGCCCTTAACTCTGTGCCCAGGGCAGTGTTTATTTAGCCACTGTTTCGCTCGAGAGGTTTTGAAATATCCTTTTGTGTGAATTGCTTGCAGGTACAGCCATCACCTTGTTTTAAATACCACAGCTCAGCTGAGGCAGCTTGTTAAAGACACTGTGGTTGGATGTCAAAAAGGAACACGGTCTTGGCTGGCAAGGAAGGGTGCTGCTCCCACAGAGGCTCCAGTCGAGCTGCTTGCAGAAGAAATTGCTCTACACTTGTGCAGAGACCTCTGCCAAGGAAAGGAAGTTCAAGACAGGACTGAATAAGCTGAAGGTGGAGAGGAAAATGAATACAACAGCACCATGTCCAGCACCTGCTCGGGCTGATGATTTCAAGAGCTTTCTGTTCTGTTGGCAACAGAACTCCAGTCCACTTCACTCACTCAGCATCTTTCCCAAGCAGTACATTTCAGCTCTGGCTCTTTTCAGCCCTCTTTTTTTTTTTTGTTTTAAGCAGAAAATCCAGCACCCTAGTGTTAATACCATCTCTCAGTCAGGAAGTAACAGGCAAAGCTCAATTAGGAAATTGCACTACCAGGACATTTCACATTCTTGATAAAGCGACACAAACTTGACATCAAGTTCATTTTCCCAGTGCCATAACATGAACCACTGCACCATTTGCTTATCTGCAGCTGCTGATCTCAGATCCTCTGAGCCTGAGGCTGGAACTAGAGCAGCTCCAACTCCAGTGTTTCACTGCCAGGCAATGCCTTTAGGAAGCTGCCTTCCTGCAGCTCCTCCTTCCAAGACATCTGTATTTGATGTCAAACAATTCAGAGCAGAAAGCCAAGGAGTCATGCAAACCAGGAGCAGCAATTCAGTGGCAGCAGATGTGTCTTCCTTCAATTATCAGACACGCATGTAGCACCAAAGTTTATTCAGATAATCTTTCTCATGCCTCCTGAAAAGCTTTAGAAACCTTTGGTTTTCCAGTTCCATTCTCCTGGGTGTCGACAGTTAAGAACAAGCTCTGTTTCTCCAAGAGAAAAAATAAGGGATGATTCAGAGGTGCACAATTAGACTGAGATATGCCAGGTTAGGGAAAGCAAATGTGACAAGGCTGTCAGGATTTTCCTCCCAAATTTAGGAGAAACAGATGAGACATTACATAAACTCCTCACTGATCACCAAGGTTAAGCTCTACAGCAAATCATCAATTTAGAACAATTTACTATTCCAAAATGAAAGATTTGCTTAGAATTACAAGTACTCTCTTCCATAGTTTAAAGGTTATTGGAAAAAAGAATGAATTAGAGCTTATTTTTTATAAATAAGATCCATAAAATTGAAGAAATGTAAACTTGGAAAGGACTTGAATGGTCATTAGCAAAGCGTAATGGAGAAGAAATACTTGAGTAACACAAATACAAATGCCTTTGTAAATGCTGCTCCTGCTTAGGGCTTGACTCCCATTTTAAAATATCCCCACTATTCCCACTTCACTGCATGAAAAGCAAACAGATATTGAGGGCACTGTCTGATTGAGTTACTACTGGGAGATTGCATTAGGCACAGATCCCAAAATAATAACTATTCTGCTCCTCAACTTCTAAACAAAACATGCACAAAATCTGCAAACGCTCTCCATGCTGGGCCTGCCAGCCTCAGCTCAGTATAAAGCACAGTTAACATATCTTCATCCTTCACTTTCAGGCAGCTCTTTCATCCCTGAAATCATGTCAGTAGGGAACCATGCAGCTGCAGGGGCAGACACGGTTTGGGCTTCAAATACACCGGGAAAAACCATGAAAATATTTATGGAATTAGATTGCAGTGCTCAGAGGGGAAGGTCAGGCTGGCAGGAGGGCAGGGATTTGTTTCCATCCATCTCCCCACGTGTCTGGGGCTGTGGCTGTGAGGTGCTGAGTGATGGAAATGCAGGGTTAGTGGCCATTGCTGCTGCTCTGGACAGCAGGATGATAGGAGGGTTTCATTAACAGAAAGATGGGAGCCAGCTTTCTAGGATCAGACAAATTGGATTTCAGCTCTCAAACATCAAGTGTGCTGTCAAACGCAATTTCTTCCTCAAAGAAACATGTCCTAGATAAAGGAATGAAATTGTAAATAGATTATAAACCCTATTTAAACTGATTACAGGTTAATGCAGGATCCAGACCAAAGGCACGCAGCACTGCAGGCTGCACATCGCTGAACTGAGCTCCTGGTTCAGGGTGACTTCACACACAGTCTTCAAGAAACAGGACTGACCACCAAGAAAAGGGAAAATGAAAGAAAAGTGGGAAATGCACTAAAAATGAGATGTCACCAAGTAAAAATGCTTTGCAGGCTCAGGCAGGACATCAAGGAGTTTCTCCATGGAAAAGGCTGTTCAGCATTGGTTGGGACTGCCAAGGGAGGTGATGGAGTCACCATCCCTGGCCAAGGAATGGCCAGACATGGCACAGTGCTCTGCTCTGCTCGACGTGGTGAAGGCTCAGCCACAGCTTGGACTCAATGGCCTCAGAGCTCTTTTCCAACCTTAATGATTGTGTGATCCTGAAATTATCCAACATCAGCTGAACTCCATGGCTGAAGGTGCTTCACACAGCACTTCAAACCCCTTCAAAGGAGCAACTGTTTGGACTCCAGCTAGGAGTTAAGTAAATACAGATGTAGAAAGAGTAGGAAAATAAACACATCAGTGCACTAAAACTGCACCAGCATTACTAATTGCTGCTTATTGGGGTTTTTCCTGGCTCAGCTGTTTCCCAATAAAAACCAAACAGCTGCTAAGATTGCACAAGCAGCTCTTTGCCCCCACATCTTGCCAGATGATGCTTGGAGAAGACATCTCTGCTGCTCCCAGGCCCCGAGGGCTCCCTGGTGCTCTGTGCCCACGTGCCTCTGCCTGGGGTGAGAATCCATGGCCAAGGCAGTGCTTGTAGTGCTGTGGGGCTGGCACCAACTCACAGCACCTCAGTGTGATTCCAGAGCTCTGCCCCTCTCCTTGGGGTCTCCATTTCCACATCTCTCAGCTCCCCTGGCCGAGTGTCACTCCAGTTTCATGTCCCCTGGCTGGTCTGTGGTGGCCTCTTCCAAGACAATGGAATTGCAGTCAGCTGCTGGCACTTCATTCCCACCAGACAAAGCATGTGAGCACCACCCAGCCCTTCCCTCCAGGAGAAAAAGCCACTTTTAACAGATGACAGGCACAATCGACAAAACCATTTCCCACAGCTCTAAAGAAGTCTAGTTCAGCCAGCACAGTTCCTGCTTTGTAACTGCACTCCTCTCTGTAACATCGATAAACAACAGAGAGAAACAGATTTCAAGTCAGAAATAGCAAAGATTCTGCTTGGCTCAGATGACCCACTGTGGTCCCTTCCAACCGTACCCACTCTGTGGTTTTTTTTTAATTTAAGAAACAGCAATTTGTTTCACTAGAAATCTGTCTCTGGTCTAGAAAAATGTAGATGATTTCCACTGATATCAAGTATTTAAAATGAGAAAACCAACAGAAATATTTGCAAAATATTTAAATCGATAACTAACGACTGCTTCTAAAATGTGGAATTTTAGGCTAAATATGAATTTGCGTGGATTTTTCCTCCAAGTCTCCCTCGTGATGCTGTTTGCTAAAGAAGCCCATCAGAACTGGTTTTGTCTCGTTCCAGTCTCACACTTAAGAAATAAAAATTATTCTACATTTGTTAAAATGCAACTTTTAACGAAGCTCCCAATGCAGAAATACAAAGAAATCAGAACACACATCAGGTTCTGCTGAAAACCAAACCAACCCAGCAGAATGAAGCAGCCTGGCTCTGCTCTTTGTGCCCAGACTAAACTGTGCCCTCCCGGGCCAGGGTTTGCAGAAGAATTTAAACCAGAGCCAGCTGCTGCCCACATCACTGGGCCCTGCATTTCAAGAAAGCTCCTCAAACACAATAAGCCATCATATTTCTTCCCCAGCCACAGTTTCAAACATTAGTGCTTTTGTTCTGAGCATGCACATTATTTTCTCTTCCGCACACAGGACACGACCAGCCAGCCCAGTTTTTTGCAATGTGATGAGGTTTTTCTTTGTTATATCCACTAATCAGTATTGAGAGCAACTTGGGAAAGAGAGATTCTGGATGAGCAGAGCCCATTCAAGTTGGCTTTTCAAGCTAAGATTTTATTATTTGAAGCAAAATTAAAAGGAAGCCAATCAGCTCCCTCTGGGTGATGGGAATTTTAAAGAACCCTGCTGCACATCTCAAAAATAAATAACTGAAATACAGCTTTTTTTTTTTTTTCCCCTTTCCTTTGGTGATTTGCCTGTTGATTGCCTTTTCATTTCCTGGAGACATTTCTAAGCCTTCTACATCCCTAAACCCAAACAAAATCAATCCATGCCCCCAAACTGCAATCACCCACTGATGGGGGAGCAAAGAGCAGAGGCAGCACACCAGGCCCTGTGTTTGTGCTGCCTCTGCTCACAGGCCCAGCTAGAACAGCATTTCTTTCTTTCTTTCTTTCCCTGGGGGTGGGCTCATCCACCACCAAGGGAACTGGAAAACACGTGACCTACTGATAAGTGCCCTATAAATAGATTTTGGCTGGGCCCAAGCGCTCTGATTTGCAGCAATTGATGTAAATAAGCTCTGGCTATAAAGCCTGTGACAAACACTACTCTGACACGGCTTGGCTGTGTAAACAGCTGTCTCCATGGTTCAAGGGAGGATGAAATCCACTCCCCAGCTCTCTCCCTGCACAACTGGGCACAGGGCTCCAAGGAGGGCTTTTGCTGTGTGCCTTGAGCTTTTCTGTTTTGTGCTGCTGAGACCACAGAGCCTGTATTTACACTTGCATGGTGGTCCTTGCAATTCTCAAGCACAATCCCATGCAGAAAAGCAGAGAGAAGCAAGTACTGAACTTTTTTTTTAATCTCCACTTCTCTTATTTGCAGCAGGTAGAGCAACTGTAGCACATTCATCTGGCCAGACTGAACTGTGTATTCATGCAATTCAGTTCTGTACTCCCAGGGGCAACAGACAATGCACACCCAAAGAAAAGTGACCATCTGCATCCACATCAGGGGTGCACTATTTTCATGCAAATAAAAACATCTCTCCTCACCTTTCCCTCTGGTTTATAAGCACATTAGAATTCTAAGCATGTCTCTAATATTCAACTACAATTGAAATAACTTTAGATCAAATAGCTTTGTATCACATTTGACATAGCTCAAAGAGTAAAGTAAAATGGTTATTTTTTTCCTCATACCCTAAATAATCTCGCACATAGTTTTGAATTTATCATCAGGATAAACTGCATGACTAACAGGCACAATTCCCACTCAGGGGAAAGCTGCTGACAACAGTTCTACATTCTCATCACTCATCTTAGTTCTGGCTACTTAATATAGACTTCTCTTTAAACAACACTTTGTCTCCCAGCTCTTATCCTGGGATCACACCTTTCCTGAATGTGCTAAACAAGTTCTTGGTCATTGCAGGGCTTCTTCCTACAAGGCTTCTGGAGCCCGTGCCAAGTGCCTTGATGAATCAGGCTCCACAGGCAGGCAGGGCAGGGATCCACTTCCCTTCCATGGCATGTGCAATCCCAGCCCAGGCAATTCCCTCTTCCAGCAGGAAGGGAGTTCACAGTGGGTGCTGATTGTCACAGGAAACTTAACCAGCATTGAGCAAACCTGTAGAGGAGCACTAGGGGTGCTCACTTGAGTCCTCCCTGCTGTGGAGTTGCACAACCTCCTCAGTTTGCTTAAAGCTATTGAACTGAACATCTGCAGATTATTCTAAATATTCAAACAGCTCACAAACACAAAATTTCCTAAAGGCACGGGGAGGTACCCACAGTGCCAGCAGCAGGCAGCTGGTCTGGGAGCAGGGGAGGGAACCTCACATCCCCATCCCCTACAAGCAAAAGGGTTTGTTTTGGTGCACACAGAGACAGGACAAGAACCTGTGGCTCCTGCCCCACACCTTCTCCTGCCCTGGCAGCACTGCCAGCTGTGGGCAGCTTCTCCCACGTTGCCAAGCACAGCACTGCTGAGAAGAGCACAAGACTGTCTGAGAATCACTGGGTTTTGCCAGATGGCAGAAAGCTAACAGAGATTGTGTAACGTTTGTTTACAGCCTGATAAGTTTTACCTTGGCACTCATAATTTGTCTAAAGAAGTTTTCAGTTGAAGTAGAAAACACAGCACCTCCCTTTCAAACACATGGACATTTAAATGCTCTCAATCAAGCTGGTATCTGATTCTTAAAAACACCAGTAAAGGGTTCCTTTTAATTACAAAATTTGCAAGTGTCACATGCAAACATTTAAATTAGCAATATCAAGTGATGATGCTTTCAGAGAACACTTTAAATATGGGCCAAAAGGAAAAGCCAAGCATCATCAAAATATGAGGAGACCTAAGCACAGCTTGCAAATTCTCCCTTTTCATTATGTAAGCAACAGTTAAATAATTCCACTTCTCCTCCCACCACCTGAAACTCTCCTGACTCCAGCAGGTTGAAAAAATTAGTCTTGCAAACAAAATCACTTCCCACAACTGAAATACTGCCAGGAACTTCTAAGTGCCTTAAAAACGAGCTAGATCCCATTCAGTGATGCCTACAAGAACTCCCAGCAGCAATAGCTCCCTTCAAATCAAACAGGCACAAGTGCTGCCACCTCTCAGTGCAGGGACAAACAGGGTGCAGTGATGATGAACACATCAGGTATGAGAGGGAGCAACCAAGGAGCTCAGAGAACTGCACAACGCCTTGGGTTGGAAGAAGCCTTAAAGACCATCTTGTTCCAACCCACTGGCATGGGCAGGGACATCCTTCCACTGGACCAGGGTGCTCAGAGGTCCACCCAAACCGGCCTTGAAGACTTTCATCAGACTCAAACTCTGCAGCATCAGCAGCCTCAGCTCCCAAATCACCCCAGAGCCTTGGGCCACTGCACAGAAACTCTGAAGGACGGTATGAAAGCAGCTCCAGAAGAACTTCTCTTCTTCCAGCCAAAGCCAAGCAAAGCCCAAGCCCTGCAGCAGTTCTGAACAAGTTCATGCAGTGACCTGTAAAACACACAACACGAGACCCCAGCAAGCTCCTGTCCTGCCCTCCCTCCTGCCTCTGTCCAGCACCGAGCATGTTCACCCTGCTAGTAACAGTCAGGAACACTTCACCACTGCCCAAACCAAACACATCAGTATTTCTGGGGAAGGTGTGTTCTCCTGCACAGTCAGTGTGCTCTGAGGGTGGATAAACACAGAGGAGGAAGGAGGGTTAACTGCTGGGCTGCAGCTCCAGCCTTCTGGGCATGGAAGCAGCAGCGTGGGCAGATCCCCAGAGACAGCTTTGGGAGCAAGGGCAGAAAGGGATCTTTGTCCTTATCAAGGCACAACTCAGCAAAACTGAGCTAACTGGGATAGCTAAATCAGCCTTCCCTCCCAAAGTGCCAAATAACCATCTGGAGGTTTAGACTTTTTACCAAAATTGTGCTGTAGGAAACCTTCCTGTGCTGGCTTTGATCCTGAAGCCTCTCAAGGGGGTCTGGCTCTCTGCAGCAGCCAAAGCAGAGCTGGGATCTGCTCCCAGAGCTCTCCCAGCTATCCCCACACCCATCAGCCTCTTCCATTGGTCCCAACACAAGGGTAGCCATTCACACAGACCATTTAGTTTATCTGAATTCAGGTTTGTCCTTCCTTAAGCATTTTAACAGCATGCAAATCACAGCCATTATTTCCAAGATTAATGTTTCCCCTTTATACATGACCTTACCTAGCATGGATTTTCTGCCTCTGCCACTTCATTAGCAAACACCATTTTGAAGCCAATTACGCTAAACATTCCCAAGTACAGCACACCATTTCTCACATAAATTATTTTAAATGTATTTCATTAATCTCAGAGGAAGGAGGTTAACTCCGAGCAGACGCAAGAACAAAAAAATCCTTGTGTAATTTCACTTATGGCATTATCAATATTGGATGTGTTTCAGAAAAGGTGAAAGCAGCATGGGATGCATAGCAAGCCTGACCCACCATCAGCACAGCTCCCCTGAACTACCAGAACCTTCCATCACAGTAATTTCTTATAAAAATGACTGTGTTGATAATAATTTTTCTGTGTTTCAACACCACAGAAAGATCTCATTTTCTCTGAACTATATTTTTTTTAAAAACCCAATTATTTACCAGTTGCAGTAAACTATGTTTTAACACTAACCTAGCACCAGGACTGGACAGAACTTTTGTGCATTCAAACAAGATCATGTTGCATTAGTATTTTCAAGTTATACTGACACTTGTTTTAGGATTCCTCCTGGAAATAATCTGGTGGTTAATTACCATAACACCTCTTTTACCAGATGTTATGGTAATTAACCACCATTGGAGGTCTGGTATGTGGAAACCAGTCTCCCTTGATGGGAATGAGCCCCAGACACGGAGACAGTGCACAACAGAGTGGGACAGTATCAGCTTCCATCCAGGCCTGATTCTAAATCACACCTCTGAGTTCACTCTGATTCTAAAAGACAAGAAAGAAACTGGATACTGCAAAATATCACAGCCAGGAGCTCCCTAAGAGACTTCCAGCCAAGGGGATTTCTTCTCCAAAGGAAGGCAACTGTGCTTTATCCAGATTGCTCCAGACAAACAGTGGAACTCAGAGATCACAAACCTAAAGCTTACAGAACATAGCTGTCAAAGGGCAAACCTGCATTTTAACAGATTGCTGCACTTTACAGAAACACACTCAGGCTCCTTTCTGTGCTGCCTGGCAAGTCAGGACCGTGGTACCAACTAAATGGAGAGCTACCTGAACCTTGGTGTGAGATCAGCGTGGGACCATCCCTTCCTGCACCACGGCACAGCCCCAGAGCACTGAGACATTTCTGGCACTATTTCTGTATTTCTCCACACTTCAGGCTGGTTCATCATCCAGCCTACACCTGAGGGTATGAAGGCAAGCTCAAACTCAAGAGTGGCTAGCTTTGGGCAATGTTTAATTCACCTGCTTTCTTACCCAGCCCCTAAAATGGTTTCTGCCCACCAAGAATCACATTCACAAAAAAGATTTCTCTGCAGGTCAGCCTTTCTCACTAAAGACCTGACTTTTGCCATCTGAAGCCAACTTATGAAGGGTGTTGGACACTCCCAATGCTATGAACCACAGAGAAGAAGATCCAGGTGCAGAAAACTGCTCCTCCTTCTGTCTCTGGGCAGTGCTAGTGCAGGTCAGCAGCTGTGCAGCTCCTGCTCCTCCAGTCTGTAGGTACAGAAATGCTTCTCTTTGGAAAGACTCAACCCACAATGTGCTCCACAGTAAGAAAAACCTTCCTAAACCCTGTATAGCTGTGCATCAGTCTTCACACAGAGCAGTTTTCACCAGGAATTCGCTGCACCTTGTTCTTGTGAACCACAAAGGGTGGGAAAATGCATTAAACCAACTTTTGGCCCTCAGAAAAATATTCTTGCTGTTCTGGCCTAGAGAGAACCATTTTGCTTCCCCTGTGCCATCCATTTTGCAGGAACACCCTGGGGATGGCTCATTACCAGCCCAGGAGTGTCTGAATTCCCCAGTGGCAACAGCTGATAATTTTGTTTATTTAACCAGGATTAGTTTGTGAGGTGACAGAGCTGAGACAGCCACAGACAAACAACTCGCACTCAATACAGCTGTAAAGGGTTTTTGTTATCACCACACAAATACTGCCCAGGACTTATTTAAAAATGAACTATTTGCAAGCCTTACTTGGTAGCATAATCCTATTAAATAGGAAGGGAGCTTTGTTTGGTTTGGGTTCAGAAATAAGCTACTGTATTAAAAACCCCAGGCAGATATTTGGATGCCCTTGCCCACGTTCCTGCACACCCAGAGCAGACAAAGCAGAAGAAAGAAGCCTCCTTTCTGCCTGATGCTTTGGGAGAATGGATTTACCATGAATCCGTTGATATCACCACCCTGGAAATCCATCGTTTGCTGCTGCTTTGCACTTCACATGGGCCCCTGGCTATTTTTATTGGCTCCCATTCAGTACCTTACCTGGAGCTGAATTTTTGGTCCTGCTCTCATATTCCTAATGAAATGTCTGCCAGTAATACTGGCTGAGGTCTCTTTGCAGGACACCTGTGTCCCTGCAAGGTGTCTGGTGCAGCTGGGGCATCCCAGTGGCACAGCCATGCCTTGGGGACACACACAGACCAAAAAGCCTCACAGCTCCATCAGGAGGTCCCAAAAACCCCATTTATATGCAGATGATAACAAGCATATCAAACCTTTGCAACTAATTAAAACCTGACAGCTTTCTCCAAAGGGCTGTTTACAAGCTAAGGGATGTAATGACAAATCACCAAGCTGGTTTCCAATAAAGCAGGGAAATTTTAATCATTTGTTCTAAACAGTTGCAGAAAGATGCATCTGCTGTGACATTTTCAGTTGAGCCTGTTGATCCCACATTTGAAGCTCGAGGGTATTGCACTGCCACCAGATCTCTCCACGCTGCTGCTAAAATATGTACTTTAATATTTATGAAATATTTCTAGGTGGAGATTATGGCTCTGAAGCAAAGACTAGCATGGCTCATTATTGAGTACCTTTACATTTTCCAGTGAAAAATTTTGAAATTCTTCTCAGACTGAGCGTTCATGACAGGCTAAATGGAACATTCCTTATTTTTACAGATAGCAACGTTTTATTTATTAATTCTTGCATTAGTATTGCACTAGGGTTGTGCTTTCCCAAGACTTTGTGATCTTGGGGCAAGTCAAAAGGTAACACATGGATCTGCAAGGTAACAAACAGATTATACTAGAAATTAATAGGCAGTATCAACACCTTAGCATTGTTAGAAGTGCCTCCAAAATGACTTTTGTCATCCCACCAATTTTTAAATGCTGTGCAGCTGCTGCAAAAATGCCATTTGTCAGGTTCAGGTGAGGTTTATCCCGAGTGACAGGGCGTGGGGGTGCTGTCCCAGCTGCACCCTCTGCTCATTAGCACCATGAGCTGGGAAAGCAGGAGTGAGACATCCCTGTCCTGGATCACGGGCAGCACCACTGCTCATACCAAAAGGGACAGAGGAAAAAAAAATAAATTGTGCCTGTACACAGATTTATCCAAAAGCAGCAGCAGCATTTAAAGCACAGCCTTAGCAATAATTCCTAGTGTTTTCAATAACTCAAATATCACCTATTTAATTGAGCAGGGCCTACCTTTTCAAATTTAAATGTCAAGTTTTAAAATTACAGTTGTAAGATGCCTCTGTGCTTCTTAAAATATGGAATTTCTTATTACAGGCTTTGCACTGCAAACTTTGGCAAACAAAAAAAATATGAAGGCTTTATAAGTACAACAAAGAAAAGTATAAAACCAACCAGCTCAGAAAGCTAACTGAAACAGTCAGCAAGCAGGGACAAAAATAAAATTACTTCTTTCTGGAAATGCTTCATAGTGAAAGCCTTGGAAAAAACCCTGTGATTTCTGCCATGGCCTGAATGTTAGTAAATAGTGATTTCAATGAGCTGGCCAGACAGAGCAAAGTTACACAGTGAATGACATGCTGCTGAAAAGGTCCCAGTTCCCCAAACATTAGAGGTTGTGAATAAAGTCACCAATTTGAGCCATTGGAGGGTCCAAGGAAAAGCCCCCTCACTCTCAGGGCCCACAGCTCCCACACTCCTGGCAGCATTTAAACCACTTCCACCTGAGCCCTAGCCCAATATCACACAAAGAAATTCATCTCAACCTTCCTTAACAAAGTAAAACTCAACCTAGACAAAATGTTTCTGCAACTCAATCAGTATTATGAAAAAAATAAAAAGCAGTTATGTAAAAGAACAAACCCATTTGGGGTGGATGTTTGTGGCTGTCGCTGTTATCCCCAAGGTGAGTGGGAAGAAGGTGAGCACATTCCATTTTTATTTCTTTTTGGCAGAAATAGAACACTGCTTCGGCATAATTTACGTTTTCTAATTTAGCATCAAGGTTGTTGAAGGGAAAGCAGCGTGCATTTCTATCAGCAGCCAAAAATAACAGCAACAGCAGCATTTGAGACAGAATTGAGACATTCTGAGCAGGGTGACAGAAGCTGGTGCTGCAGAGGGCAGAGGGTGTGCTGCTGTCCTGTGCCAGCCATGGACACAGCTGGCTTCTCCAGGGAATGCACTGAGTGCACAGAAAGGAAAAAACCCAAATCATCTGCCATTTCACACAGGCAGCCTGATCAGGGTGGTACCAAACACAGCATCAATGTCCCTGCACAACTGTCAGTCCTGCTGGCTCCCAGTCAGTGCCATGGAGAGCACAGCAGCAAACACCACAGTCCGGGCAGCTCTGACAGTTCAAATGGACTTGCCCATCCTCATTTTCCCCCCAAAATCACCTGATTTTCAGTTAAACAACGATTTAGACTTCCCTTGCTACTTTTCCTTTTCGTTCCTGAGCCCCCCTAGTTCAGGAAATGCTGCTTTTCCTCTATGGATGTGTTAGAAGCCAGCAAACCTTGCACAGCAGCTTCTGGATTACAACTGGGATAGGTCCAAAATCATCTTGGAGCATTTCAAGAAAAGCTACCAAATACAGAGAGGCTGGTGCTGATATTAAAATAGCAGTTGGAGCCTTGGCAAACTTCTGACATTCAGGCATCTGAATTATTTTTCTCTGTAGAGCTTGCTTGTTAAAGTGAGAAAACTTGGGGCGGGGGAGCCACCAGATTCTTTAAAATTGGGGATTACTCTCTAAACACATCTTGGCATGAGAGTGATTCTATCATTCATAATTTCATCTCCTACAGGTTCACAGTATATGTTATTTAAAGAAATTCATTTCCTGCTGAATGATTTATGAGGGAAAACAGGATGCTAAGGGAAAACATACTGATCAAATGCATCAGAAGTTCTCAATATGAGCATTTACCATGGAGTTATTTCCTTCTCCCTGTCAACTAATCCTGCTATTTCTTCTCGCTAGTAAAAACACACATAGTTGCTTAAGATTTCAGTTTCCATAGAAACTGTTATTGGCTAAAGTAAATACAAGATGGAAAAAAGTGTGCCTTCCCTAGTCCTGTGAGCACGTTTGCAGCTGCCAAGTTTTCACCACCTGACCATTCATTTCTCAGTATTTACTGGTGCCTGACATTTTTAGCTGCAGCTCCCTTTAAAGAGCACGGCCACTCTTTTAGAGGCACTTCCCTGCTTTCCAGAAGGCATGGGAATATTCATAGCTATTCCTATGCCTCCTAGTACAAAAGCACATTTGGTGTTATTTGATTTTGCAGACCTTGTCACTGAACTTTACAAGGGAAAAGATGCCTCAGACTGCACATCAAACCAAAGCTTGAGAGGGTATTACCAGGTAATGTGCAAACAAAGGGAAATAAACGTTGCTTCATCACAACTAGTGATTTTCTTCTGCTCCCAAAATTCCTCTTGCTCCCTTTCCTACCTGATTCTAATACAAAATTAAAAAGCAGAGTCCTGATAATCATTTTATAATTCCCTCACTTCTTTATAAATGTCATTTTACTTTGAATGGAGGCACTTCTTCCTAACATCCACAATTAACGTGTCTTTTCTTGTTCCCATCAGAACATGACTTTAATTTTTTCCCTGTGTAGAGCTCTGCTGCGGTGCTCTGTGCTGCCTGAGATTTTGCCTTTCTACCAAGGAACCATCCTTTGCATGTATATTGCATTGAGATGGAAAACTCTGCTACCATTTCTGAAAATAGCAGCTGAAGACAGAAGGAGCCATCCCTGACAAGGTGCAAAAAGAAAGCGATGCTGGAGCTTCTCAGGGTCATTTCAGTAGATTGCTTTCAATCTCCTGAGCATCAAGTGCCTCGGTACCCACAAAAACTCCCTTGTACATGGTTAGAAACCCCAGCTCCTGCCCTGCTGAGCACTGCTCAGGGGCAGCCACACATTCACTGCAGCACCCAAAAATGTGTTCTCAGCTCCTCGCTTGTGCCACATTGATGTAAGGACTGCAGGGTGAGAGCTGCACTTCTGTGCCTTCAAGGGAACCTTTGAGGCTCAACACTGAGGGAATGGAGACAACAACCAGACCAGCTGGGTGAGAAACCCAGGAAGATGCAAAAACCATGCAAGAACAACCACAAAACATATGGGACTGGCCTTATGGAAAAACACTATGAAAGCTGAGTATCAACCAAAAAAGAGAAACAGCAAAACCCTTTGTGCTTCTCAGTCCTTTTGCAGAAATGAATACCCATGGCAGTGCTGAGTGCAGCATGAGAACAGGCTGAGTTTGGGAAACCAGGACTGCCTACAGTCCCTTAAAATCAATTCTTGCTGGTGCCTTGTGTGGCAGCACACCTCACACATTCTGATCACTTACTGTGGGTGAAGCTAATGACACTGAAACTTAGCTTACTATAAAAATAAAACGGAATTACTCCTTTTTATTTAATGGGGAAGTCAAGGCTTATTAAAAAAGACACTTCTTTCCATCAAAAAGCAGCAGTAGATCAGAAATACACCAAATGAGGTTTAAAGATTCCCATAAAGTTTGTAATGACAACCCATGGGTGAAATCAACCCTTAGAATTCTGAAGAGAGATTTAAAAATTTGCATAAACTGTCAGAAGTCCCCTGATATAAAAACTGTACAAAACCATGGGCAGAAGGGGCGATGTAGAGAAAATCACTTCAGTCTCTTGGTTTACAGTAAAAGCAGGGGGTGCTCCCACCTGGAAGCAGAGCTGTGGAAAAGAGCCCCTGGAAAGCTTAGGTGTGTCCTTCACTCAGCCTTTATGGAACCCGATAAATAAAAGTCACCAAGGCAATAGCTGTGTATAAATTCTAGCTAAAAACATTTTGTTAGAAGAACATGAATGTCCTCTGCAAAGCAGGTAGCATTTTAAAATAATGTTCTAGACACTGTTAATACTTTATTGCTATTCATCATAGAACCATTAATCATGGTGAGCTCATTTGGTATTAATGTGGATGTCATAAAGTACTTCTGTTGCATTTCAATTATAACTCAGCCTTTAAAATGCTGCCAGCACTACATGGAGAGCTTTGAAAGCCAAATATGAATAGTCTGTTCAGAGATAACTACAACTGCTTTCTGGCACAGAAAAGCAATCTTTTCCATTCCTGCTGGCCCTCAGGGGGCTGAGCAGCCCCTGGGGCTGTGCCTGGGCCCAGGGCTGCAAGGAAGAGAGGTCATCCAGACCCAGGAATATTCCTCCCCCAAGATGAGAGTGGGAGAAACATTCTTTTGGTCTGCTCAATCCGGGCTAAGCAGCAGCAAGGCCAAACTTTCCAGGCCCTGGGAGATTTCATTTTTTTCCTATCACTCCTAGGATTCTCTGAGGCATTCTCTTGCTTCCAGAGCTGAGTGCTTGGGCTTTTCCTCTCATGTGCTATGTCTGCCCAAACAAAAACACCAGAGAGAACTTATATCCACAGCCTGCTGTCTGTAGTGACTGGAAATGAGTGCACAGTACATCAGGGCAAACCCAAAGGGAGCTGATATCCTGACCTCTCTGACAGCAGTTTAAAAAAATCCCAAATCCTCCTTCTTGGCCTCAGGAGGCACTGAAAGAGGAAAATCACCAGCACAAAATACAACATGGACTCAAACAAATATCAGCTCCTTGCCACCAGGGAAGCCAAGAATTCCTGTAAGCGTACCTTGACAAACCAGGATTTTTGCTCCTGTGCTGCCAGCAGAGCTTCCAGATGGATTTTACACACAGAATCCAAAGACAAAATCTCAACAATCCCAACAGTTCTCAACAGAAACAGTTGAAAACAAAGAAAAGGCAAAACGCTTCCTTTTAGCTGTGGGAACATTTTTTCTTCTTTTCAATTCTTGCATATAATTCCCATTCTTTTTTAACCAGGTCATCAACTTAACAAGAAAGCACACAGCAAGAATTCCTACCTTGGGAGCTCTGGCATGTTTTCCACATCTGGCATCTTTGACAAGGCTGATATCCAGCAGCTCAGTCTCCTAGAAGGAGAAATTGCAACACAAGCAATTATTACATTATTCAGGAAGCCTTGTTGAGTTATCAGTGTCCCACTTCCCCCATCTGTTTGTCCAAATGGAGATCAGCTTCTAGGAGAGCTCAGGTGCACCCAGGCAATTCCAACAGCAACACTGTGCAGCTCTCCTAGCATGTATAGGTTCTATAGAAGCCATAAGAGTCAAGCTGATTTCCTGGATTGCTAAACAGCAGCTGCTGTGCTTTTGGTTTAATCCTTTTAATACAGCTTTAGCATTTTGCTGCTTGTCCCAGTGTGACAAAAGGCAGTGTCACAAACAGAAAACCCTGCCTCTGCCATAGAAATCCTGCTTTATTATTGCCAGAACGCTCTGAAAAGTGCTCATAAACCCCAAGAAGTGTTTTATCTGTAATGATAACAAGGTTCAACAATTTCAGTGACTGCTGCTCAGTAAGACACATGCACTTTCTGACAGGCATTTCATAGCTCGTGTGCTACTCTTGAGTTATGGGTTATACAACAAAGCTGGCACATCATGACAGCTTCTGTTGGGCAAATTCCTGCCCTCCCCTACGCACAATAACATGAAGAATCCTCTTTCCCTGATTTGAGCATTTGGAAGGAGGATGGATGTGGAGCAGTGTGATTCCCAGCTGCCAGCAGCAATCCAAGTACTCCAGCAGGAGTGTGACCCCACTGCAGGGAGAGCCACACCACTTGCAAGCATTTCAGCCTTCCAGAGCAGTAACTGCACTCCTGTGCAGGGAAATTTTCATGCTGGTCAAAGCCACTACTCCTTTTCTTTTCAATTCCAAGGAGAAAAGAGAAAAAATAATTGATGGACATGTTATTTTGCCAAGGGTTACTCGGGATCCTGATTTGTTTTTCATTTTAAGGAAGCCACTCCTGCTCAGCTCTTGCAGAGCTTTGTTTTCTACTAAGACAAACTCTACCAACAACTTTTCACATCACTGTACATTGATCACATTTCCCTCTGTCCCTCCTAGCAATCCCAATTCCCTTCTTTTCTAGTACTTGCTGAGCTCCATGAACACTTTTCCCCCCTCTTCATGGAGCCTGTTTAGAGAAACTTGCACTCTTGAGATGGCTATTTTTTGCTCTCACTTGCCTGAAAGAGGACAAGCCTTTAAAAACTTGCAGAGATTAGAAAGAAGCAGGGAGATAAAAGGTGGAAATAACCCAAACTCCACCAATACTCAGGGCATATGGACACAAGCACTTGTCTGACAGTGCAGGTGAAACTTTAAATAAAAACAATTCACAACTGAGTGCACTGGAGGGCTTTGAGTCCTTTTAACTTGGAGGCAATCCATATGGCCACTAAGATCCATGCAGGAATGAAAACTATGGAATATGGCAGGGCTACATATGAGTTTATCACACTTGGAGCAAGAACTCAGGTGGGAAACAGTAGTTATATTTACAACACCCAGTGGTTATTTTCACAACACAAAGTGGTCTCAAGCCCATGGTGAAATGTTCCACAGAAGCTCCAGGCACATGCAGATCATAAAAATCAGATTTCCCCAAGTGAAAGGACTAAGGAGCACTAAAAATAAAGGCTTTAACAGCAAACACATGAGGGAAATTAAATATGCTGAAGAAAAATGGATCTTAGAGATCACAGAGACCCTGAGCCACACAGTGCGAATTTCAAAAGGTTTTTTTTTTTTTATTTGTCTGGTATTTTGGTTTTTAAAAAAAGAGAAGAACAGCTAACAGAATTAGTCACTTACAAAAGTGCAACTAGACCTCCCATAACACAAACACCAAAAGACCCTTTTAAGTGGAATAGCACGCATTAAAAACAGACAAAAAGGAAAAGGCAATGACCAGCACTCCCAAGGACCTGAACAGCCCTGGCCAGGTCTGCATCCTCCCAGATGGAGGAGGATGAGCAGGCATAGGGCTGGTTTGGAGCTCTGACTACTGCTTCCAAGCTGCCCTCATGCCACCAAGCCATGTGCAGAATATGTGGCCACCTGAGGATCCAAGAACTGACCAGGGCAGTCTAAGAGGGAGGGAAAAGTGGATTTTGTGGTGCTTCCTGGCTCAGCCCAGCTGCCAGGGCTGTGGGAAAGCTGATCCCTGAGCATGCACCTCAGGGCCTTCCTGCCCTGGTACCTCTCTGGCAGAGAACACAGGGTTTGTAACCCTATCCCCAGAATCCTTTCTATCCCTGTTTGACAACATCATTTAATATAAGCAGCTGAGAGCAGGACCTGCATCCATGGAAGTGCCTCTGCAGGCAGTGTTCAGTGGGGCTTGGATAAATCAAAATTCATAATGGGCCATTTCTTAGTTCTTTGGTTCAAAGAAACCTCCTGGAATTCCCTCACCCCAGGCACTTGCTTTCATCTTTTAAACAGCTAATTAAGAGGGCAGAGATCAGCTTCCTTGCAAGTCAGAGGAAATACAATTTCCTATTTCCCTACTGCAAAATGCTGGGGGGGATTTTTGTAAAAGGAAAATACACTTGAGCAGTGGCCAAAGAAATGCCCCATTTTCTGTGCAGCAAAACAACCCAAGCCCTCCTCCACCCAAATAAACAGGAGTGTTGTTCATGACTTCCTCCAGCCAGGCTTGGAAATGCACTCTGTGTTGCAGGGGGCATGGAAGCCATAGCACATGGTGGGGAAAGAAAAATGCAAGTCCAACTTTTCCCTGTTTAGAGACCTCCAGTCATTGCTGCTGGGACTTCACCCTGCAATAGAGCAACATCTCTTAATGCACGTGGTAGATCCCTCCAATCATTCATGAGATAAAAAATCTGGAGCAGTTACCAGTCCTACCATCTTTGTTTTCAATTAGCAGCCAAGACAGAGGAGCATTCAGAGAGGGCTGTGTTGTGCAATCTCACTTTTATGGGTGAGCACACACTCACAAAAGCAATGGATTGTGCAACCCTCAGTGCCTGCTTGAGCACTTGTAATGAGGCCCATCTGAATTTAATATAATAACACCAATTTATACCAGCTGAGGATCTGGCTCACTTCTATTTTAAACTGCCCAAAATGATGCCGACTGAGTCAGGGTGCCTTGGGAACGTGCTTGTGACATAACCCCAGCTCCAGAGCAGGAATTCTCCTGGATACCACTGGAGAGCTCTCCTGGAGAGCCAGCAGCAGCAGGGCAGGCTGAGAGCAGGATCAACTACAGAACCTCCCAGAACTGCGTCGAGGAGACCCAGCGAGAGCAGGTGTGCATTGCAACAGCTGCATGGGTTAGTCCAGAGAGCCAACTGCTTCCTAGACATCCCTGACAAAAATAACTGCACTCTTCTGCAAGCACTCCTCGTGGCTCAGGAGTGGTGTGCTGCTCTGACCTCAACTGTTCAACCTCTGTTTTCACATCCCTTCTGGCTGGATGTTCTTTTTTCCCAGTGTACGGCACAGCTCTCAGCCAGTGCCACTTAGGGAGAAGGTCGAACCAATTAAACTCTGTAAACTCATTCTCCACTTAGCTGGAAAACCTGGGGCTTCACAGTCTCAAATCTGAGGAGGAAATTCTGTGCCTGAAAGCTTATCTAATTCTTCTGATTCTTCTTACCAGTCAGTCTAGAAGACACAAGACTGCCTTCAAATTTTGCTTCATACACCACTAGCAATGTAAACTTAGGAAAACTAAGCTGGATTTCTAAACAAGCACCACTTATTGCTACTGGATGGCAACACCTGGTCAAAGTTTTCAAAGGGGCAAAGCCAATTTGCTGAAACAAACTTCAAACAGAGAGTCAAACAACACTTTTTATTTGGAATAGCTAATCAAAATGAAATACTGCTTTAATATTGAAAGTCTCTGTTTTATCATTCTCTGAACATGAAAGCACTGAATATCTGGAAGAAAAAAATGTATGCAGTCCTGTGCTATATTTATTTTATTCAGCATTTTAGAAATGATATTTTCAATAAAACCACATGACTACTGTCCTAACAATATGTCAGAAAGAAAACATTAAGAACAATACTTGAATCTGATGAGGAGCAATTAGAGAATCAAAGAACCATTTCAGTTGGAAAAGACCTCTGAGATCACCGAGTCCAACCTTTGACCAAATACCACCTTGGTACCAAGGGCTCTGTGCAGTCCTTCCCTAAGCACCTGCAGGGATGGTGACTCCACCACCTCCCTGGGCAGCCCACTGCCATGTCTAGCCACCCTCGTGTGAAGAATTTACAAGCTACAAAGAAATGACAAGCTATGCTAAAGAACTACCTTAGGTAAATAGGTATTGAAATTTATCCATTTACAGGCACTTGTGGAACACACCTCGCTCAGGTTTCAGGGATTTGGACAGTGATCCATCAGCCACACTCTGATTAACTCCAGGATGAATTTCTCCACAGTGGGATTGAACACCTAGTGCCAGTTCCAAAAGGGTGCTTGCAGAGCTAGGGGATTCACGTGTCATTCCCCTGCTCAGAACAAACCTATTTTTCCTTATTACCAATGAGAATAAATTGGATGAAACACAGCAATTTGTCTCCTCATCCCAAAGGGAAACCTTGGAGGACTGGTGAGAGTGATTTAACAGAAACCAGCTGCAAGTAGGAGCAGCAAGGTTGTCAATGACTGTAATTGGAGCTGGGCTAAGGTAGTGCTGTGCTTCCCCAAAAGTGCCATTATATAATTCATAAGCTGCATCCCACTAGAGAGAGACAGTCCCTGAAGGAGCTGTCTCCATGCTTCCTCCTGGCAGCACACAATTCAATTATTGGCCATCAAAATGATGGGCTGTGTCAATAAGGCAGCAGCAGAGCAGCACCTACACCTCACATCAACAGGAGAACTCTCCTCAACAACACCAAAGTCTTCTGCTGCACAGTTGGTCCTTCACAAATTCAAAGGACCTTGTTACCATCCCACACACTCAAAGAAAAAAATGTAAAATTATGGTTTTAATGCTAAACTTGCCAACCTGCCCAAAGCAACCAGACCTCCTTCTAGCTAGCTCCTTGCAGGTGATGGAGAAAGCAGCAGCAAAGCACTCAAATGATGGAACAAAGGCTCTTAGTCCTAGAGTAGCCACTGACATCTCAAGGAACAATGAAACACATGAAATTTTAACTTGGTTACAGTGGCTTCTGAATTCTCTGCGTTCTAAACATCCATTACAAAATCCAAAGCCCAAAACAAATCCACCACCCTGGCACACGAAATGAAAATTTGGGTGAGAGGCACAGCTGTTCATGAGGGGAAACACAGCAAACACTGCTGCCTCCACTACTCCAGTCAGAATCCAAGCTTTTCAGGCTTTTCCTTTCAGGCCAACGAGCACTGGCAGAAAATCCCCACAGCCTCATCCATGTCAGGCCCGTTCCAGCTCACCCCACACTCTGGGGAATTTGAGGAGGGTCCAGAAGAGGGGACTGTCTGTCATCAGCAGCTCCCCGTGGAGTTGGGGAGGAGCTGCTCTGTTAGCTGCAGTGGCAGGGGACATCTCCTAAGGGTGACAAGGGACATCCCTCGAGGCAGGGAGTGACAGATTTGGGAGAAAGGACAGAGATGTGCTCCTCTTACTCAGAACAGCAGCTTGGAAAACAAGAAGGGATGGGTTTAAACCCTGCTTTAAACCCATGGTTCTCTAGGTCTGGACTCGCCTTTCTGAACAACGGCAGAACCGCAGGGCTTGGTATCACAGAGAATGGAAATTTTCCAAAAAAACCACTTGAACAGAATGAGAACAGAATGACTTCTGACTACCCAAAACATATTATCTGTAGATCTGAACTTGTGCTAATCTTTACAGGGTGGTCACCAGTTCTTAATTCCAAAAGACTTGAGGACCTCAGCAAGGCAAGAACCAGCATTTATTATTTGACTCAACTGCTCTGGGAATGAGCTCTAAACACCTTGAAAGGTTTCCTGGCACTTTAGGAAGAACCTCCAAGGAGAGTTAGATGACATCCCTCATTCAAGGCCCCATAGGAAGCATTCCTCTGGAAAAACAAGCCCCAAACTGAAAAGTTTTAGCTATCTTAATAACACAGAGTCTCTCAATGTATCCCTGGAGTTGTAAGAACAGCAATATTTCCTAGTACAGAGAAAATGATCTAGGGTTTATACAAAGCATAAAACATTGAGCTATTAGGACAAAAATGAGAGGGAATTTTCATGCTAAGTGCCCTTTTAATAATGAAAGCGAAACAATTCTGCAGCTATGCATAGAGTTCTTTGCTGCTTCATCAAAGGAAAATTTCATTTACTTGGATTTACAGATGCTGTGGCTGAGCAGCCTAGAAACGGTCACAGAGATTTGACAATACAAATCTGAGTGCAAAGAAGGAGGAAGCAGAAGAACACAGTAAAGATTTGCTGCCTGCCTTCATCCCAGCAAACTGACCATCACAAAGGGGCAAAGGACACATGAACATGGCATCTCCCTATCCCACTGCCTGTGCCAGTGCTCTCCCCTTCCAGGAAAGGCTCCACCACAAGAACAGTCAAACCCAGAAGCTCCTCATCCAAACAACTTGGGTTTGTTACAGCAGGCAGTGGGAATTGTATGGACAGGAACACCTTGAATGTAGCTGGTTGGCCCTGGTTTGGATCTGCTAAAATTGCTCTCACACCCCTGCCCATCCCACTCACACAGGCAGGGAACAACAGGAGCAAAAGGAGAATTCATGAAGTGCAGCCATATTCAAAAATGAAAAGAAAAGAGCTGGGGGAGGACCTGCTCCAGAAGAAAGTACAAAAGCACCTTGTAGGCAGCCCTCATAATGGCACTTGACTGATTTTTATTCACATAACTGAGAATAACCTGGCAATTTGTAGCTTTAGAGTCACAGGGAAGAGTACAGTGAATTGAAGTTTAGGCAGTATATTAAAAAAAAAAAAAAAAAACAAAAAAACCCAATACTTCTCTTAAGAAACTTTTTCTTTCAAATCACAACTCAAAACATGTATGATTATGATGATTAACTGCCTGTCCAAGAAGGGATCTATCATATTTTGGGGGTGATGTTCTCATGCCATTATTTCCCACTGACAGGGGATCAGAGACTACACAGAGATTATGGTTTTTCCCTTGAAGCAAGTAAAATGTATTATTTTCAACAGAGTGCCCCAAACAGTGAACAGCAGGAGCAGAGACTTTCACCCCACATGGAAAACCACTGCACCACTCTTGCTCTCCCACACCTGACAGCACAGCTCCTCCTCAGGAAAATCTGTCCATCAACAAATGTTTTTTCCAAGACTGAATGAGAGTGAAGGTTTTGAACTTTAGAAAAGCCCTTTTTTAATGCATGCAGCATAAGTTGGAGGCATCCAAACAGATATCAACAAATTAATGGCTCTGGCTGTTTGATTTCAGAAGCTACTTCAGCAGGTGAGGGGGTTTTGGCAGAACTGCACTGCTCTGGAGTAGTTCTCCTTCTGACTAGTTGGGTTCTCTGGAGGGGTTGGAGACTGCACATTCATGTCAACAGCACAGAGCGTTTGGTTTGCCTGTATCAAAGGAATAAATGCTTTTTCCAGATCTGAATGTAACACAATGAGGAGATTAGGACCTCGTTGCTCTGCTCCCCACATACCACAGGGAGTTTTAATGTTAAGGCACAAACACAGCAATCCATGCCCTACTTCGAGGCCTGCCACTTCCATGCATGGATAAAGAGAATCAGCTAAGAACTGCATGGGAGCAGAATGTACATCCCTGCCAGCTCCTCTAGCTACAGCCCTGGCGTGTGTTACTGAACTGGAAAATCCACAGCCCAGGCACAACTCCAACTGGAGACTCCAGCTATAACATTCTGTTTGAGCACTAACAACAGCACCTCAAAACCTGGAGAAGCTCAGAACCTGGGAAGAACCTAAAGCTCCTACAATTTCAGACAAGGGAGGAGAAATAACCCCAGCAGCTGCATGCACGTTGGCCTGATCAGCAAAGCTTTGGAGGAGATGATGAAAGGAGTATTAATTACATGAAGGTAAAACAACAAAAAAAATAAGAGACAGCATGAGCTTGCTGGCCAGATCATACCTAAACTTCTAATTTTTCTTTTTCCTTCACACAGGGAGTTTTTTTCTCTGCCTGAATTTGATTAATGGCATGAGCTAGAACTGGCAAGTCATCATCCCAAACTCTGGTCACCAGTACTCTGAGGGTACATTTAACCTGAAGGAGCTACGGAGAATGTTCCAGAAGTGATCACAGAACCCAGTGCAGGCTCTTGTTAGAAGAGACTCAGAGCTTGGCTTCCACCAAAGAGCTAAGAGGGGGATGAATATTGTCTATAAATGCATGCATTGTGTAATCAGCTGAGAGGAAGAGGAGCTATTCAGTCTAGAAAGAAATAAGAACTCAGTTATATGGATTCTAATAAGCGTGGGCAAAATTAGGACTATTTTTTCCTTCAGAATTTGAAAGCAAAAATCACTTAAAAAGGGGTTTGAGATATGTTTCTGAATACTAATACATGCACTACACAATATCCATAAACATAGAGCACAGAAAATGTTTTTCTGCAGGAGTGATCTAAAGGAACTGTATTTATTCACAGCTAAATCTTTGCATTCTCCCCACTCCAACCACCAGGCAGCTTTATCTGCAAAGTTACCACTGGGTAGTTCAGAGAGTAATTCATTAAATGCTCATTTGTAAGTGACCTATCTGGCAAGTGTTGATACTCCATCAATTTCAGAGGCGATTTCTACTTCCAGGCTCCTTAGATGAACCTCAGAAAAAGGCAGCAGAAGCTGCACATGCAGAGGGAAGAGCTTTTCCCAGCCAGATCCTCGGCTGTTTGCTGCTCTCAGGGAGGAGCAAGCACACAAACAGCATCAGCTGAAGGTGTCCACACACACCAGAGAGGTGAGGGCACAACAGCTCCCTAAGGAAGCACTGGTTTGTTCCGAGGGAAATCCTATTTTCCTTCTTCTAAATGCACAGACCCTAGTGCAGGAGCTGGGCAGCAATTTTCCATGTTCTCCTCCCTTCATTCTCCTCTCACTTCATTTCCCACAGTCCCTTTTCACTTCACCTGCTGCTGCCACACTTTAATTTCCCTTATTACCTCCATTTGCTGCTTACCTTGTAAATAAATATAAGTGAGCTTAAAACAGTTACTTGTTCAGTGTTATTAGGGAATTAATTAGAGGGGAGTAAGAATTTCTTGCTAATTTATTCTTTACAAGGTGTAATCATTATTATTTTTGCATGCTCTCAGGGTTTATGGATAAGTGCATCTTCAAAATCAAAGGAAAAAAGAAAAAAAAGAATCCCCAGACCAGAATCAGTGGGTGAATCTCTACAGATTTAATTTATATTCATCTGCTATTAATCTGAATGCATAATATTCTTCACCATTATTTTATACATCTCAAGCTAGAGCTGGGAAATTATTTTTATTGAAGTATTTGCATGCACATGCCTCAGACACTTTTTGTCTTGGCAGCCGTGCCTGAAATTGGAATTTACACTGAGTGAGGAAACACGGGTCATTCTGCAAACACAACAGAGATGAAGTCAATGGCAACTTGTTGGAAGACCTTGAATTCTTGCCAAGCCACGTTTCCCAAAATATTTTGCCCTACACCACACTCAAGCCTCAATTACCAGCTACTCTCTCCTCTCCAGCAGGAGCCAGCTGCTCTGAGCATCAAAGGCACGTACACAGAACAGAACCAAGCTGTCATTCAGCAAAAGACCTGTAAAGATGGATGATTAGCTCTTCTTATCCTTCATCAAAATAAAGAACACACTTTTCTTAACAGGGACTCACTTCAGCCTACACCTGAAGTTTTCCAAGAGCTGCATTACACTCAGCACACTCATTTTACCCCTTGCCTGAATCCAACATTTTGGGGCTGTTACAAGCAGGGGATTTTTTGCTAACTGTGTCTTCTTGGCAGCACAGATACAAGAAGACATGAGAAGATATTTTCCTCTCCTATCAGGGCACTCTTGGGCTCTTTCCTGTTTATATTTTCTCTACTATGTGGAACTAAAAGCAAGGCAGCAAACCCAAGGTTAGCCCTGCTGTCTAATGATGTTTCTTTATTTAGCAGCTCGTTTGACTGCAGTTGCTGCTTTCTCCCCCAGAAATGTTCTCAGTTCTGTTCTCTGGAGCATAATTATTCCAAGTACCTTTCCCCCAGCAGCAGCACACCAAGACTTCTTGACTTTGCAAAAGAAAGTTCATGTTCTTGAAGGTGACTGAAACACGACTTGAAGTATTGAAGGACTCAGTCCTGGCAGGGAAATAACAAAAGAAGGAGAGACCCAAATACTCTGCAGGTCCCCCAAGCCTCTGTGATGCACAATTTTTAAAAAACCTCCAGGGCATTTTTCATGGCACACCCAACCTGCAGGCCTGAGGGGTGTTTAACACCCAAACACACTGATTTGAATCCATTTGTGTCTCATATTGCCAGAAAAATGGTCTCTCTTCTCCAGTGCCCTCCCTGACAGGACCTGGATGTCAGCTCTGCGTTTCTTTTCCAGACCTGAACCACTCAGCATGAAATAATCCTGCTGGATGATTGCCTGGGCTGGGTTGGCTGTTATTATTCTTAATGTAGCAGCCAAGGTGATTTCACCAATTTCCTCCAATGAAGCTGCAATTTCTGAAATAAGGCACATCCTAGCGAAGGAGATGAATGGGAGTCAGAAATGCTTTGGGAAATGTTGCACAGGTGCTCTAAAATACCAGCTACCTCTTGCATGTGGGAAGATCTAATGCCTTCCTGCTTGGAAAAATACCTTTGGATTCCAACAGTCAGTAAGGTTGTGACTAGCACATCTGTGAAAATACAGCCAAGTTTGGAGAAGCTCCTGCAACAGCTCCTTTCACACACAATGAACTTAAAAATATATATATGGATGCTGTTATTCTCAAAATGTGTAAGGGAAATTAAGTGTTTAATCTAGCATTTCACAATAGCTAAGTGGTTAAGCTTGTAGCTTAAGTAATGTCTTAACAAGTGTCTTGTTTCTTTCTAAATAAAATTTCACGTGTAATGAAATTATCATTAGGAATCAAGGGTTTGATTTAGCATGTGTTTCAAAGCAGGCTAGGCTGCCTCAGGAATAATACCAAAAAAGTGTTATTATTGAGTAAAAAGCAGGATAGTTGGGGGAAAAAAAAAACCTCACATGCTTAGAAAAGGAATGATTTTTCTGTAATTACGTAGATTGAGAAACAGCTATTTTTGTTAACATCTTCAAAGAGACCATTCGAGTTATGGAACATAAACAGAGGAAAATTAGAAAAACAACTTTTTTTTTTTCCCTCTCAGAAAAATGATGGTTTGAAAAGCAACATGAAACAGCAAATCTCTTTAGGAGAACAAGGAGATCAGTGCTTGGGTAGAGGCTGGGTTCAGTGGCATCACCAACTGTGATTTTAGTCCATGGACACATCAGGTCAGGATTTTACTGACAAGAATTTAACTGCAGCTTGTCACCTTCACGACACACAGCTGGGCTGGCTGTAAGTCAGGACAGGAGGGGTGATGACACAGGCACTCCTAATTAGAACCTGGGTGACAGCTAAGGCCTGTAAAACACACGTGGTGGGGGAGAGAGCAGATGAACAGGAACTTGCCAGAAGGTCATGTCTGTGTGTTTTGTGGTCAGCCCTTGCAGCCTTATAATGATAATTATGATATTTAGGGTTCTATTTGGTGATTTTTTTTTTTCCCCCTACTGCTGTTTGTGAGTCCAAGGTCCTGTATGAGAATTACAGGATTAAACATAGATTGGGATGTGCAGAGGGACACACGTTTTTAGGCACGTATCCCCTGGTCTGTGTACACAATAAAAAACACTTTCTCCAGTTAAACCAGACTCTCAGATCCTCATTATCCTTCCCCAGGATAAGCACACTCACAGTTCACCACCTTCCCCTGTTTTTTGCAGGATGTTTTACACAACAATTCACAGAGCATCTCCCAGAAGAGTCAAGAGTGACCACAATGAACGTGTTCTACCTAATAATGGGCACACACAAAACTGGCAGAAACTGCAATTCTCTCAAAAACAAGTAGAGTGTCACAAGTCACTGTGTTTATTTTTCTTCCACACCTTTACATCTATTCCTGTTACAAAACTTGGCTCTTTTGTAACAAATAAAATCCCCCCTCAGACACATGATGCAACATTTTATATTTCTTTCTTAGTCTGGATTATCTCCAGGATCTTCCAAACCTGATTCAAAACACTCATCTGTGTATCAACAGTTTTGGAAATGTGGGTATATGACGGGGTAATGGCATTCTCACTTCCTTTCCCACAGCAAATACAATTTTCCATTCAGAAAAAAACACCTTTCATTTCTCTGAAAATCCAGCTTTACTGACAGTCCAGATCCTAAATTTACCTTTTTCTGTACAGAAAAGTCTCTTAAATACTATCTGTTCTTTGAAATAAGTTTTTATTTAGGCTGGTAGAGGCTTAGTGTCTCTCAGTAGCCTCAACCTTTCAAAAGGATTGTTTACCACTTCAATTAAAAGAGAACAGAATAACGTGACCAATTAAAAAGATGAAGGAGACGGAGTTTTATATTAAACTTGAAATTACCCTTATGGATAAACAAACCTTAGCCAATTATTGCAGCAGCAAAACAAATTAAGATACAGTCTCAAACCAGATTAAACACGAGATTAATTTCCTTAACAAGTACATGCCCAAGATGGGAGAGCTCAGCAGCCACAACCCTGCGTGTCCCTGCTGTCATTACAGCCCTGAAGGAGGAATACAGATCATTCAGGCATTGGGAAAGCACCAGTAGGAATGGCCTTTTAATACTTCTTCCACTATTTTGTGTAACTTTTGTTATGAGTTGAACAGACTCATTTGTGCTTCAGGAAGATCCTATCAATATTTGAGCAGCACATCCAACCTCCACCAAATAAATCAACCGATCTCGACTTTTATTGCCCCGGATATAGAATCCACATTTGGCCATCTCATAAATAATTGCTCACCTCTGATTCTCAGAAGAGTTTGAATGGTCCATTATCAGGCAGAAGCCTAAATAACGTACTATTACTATTCCATTGATGGCACACAGCCTCTCCCCCTCCAAAATTCATAATTAAAGAAGCAGGCTGGGCATACAGACTCTGCTCACTTCAGAAATATTGGAGACATTTGTTTCTTCTGCACTTGCCACACAGGGACAGGAATCTGCACTTTGTCTTTTCCCCAGCAATAAATCCCCAGGAAACATCAGCAACGTAGGGAACAGATCTCAATGTCCACTAGTGTCTGATGGATTTGGTTTCTGAAGGGATTTCATGCTCCATCAGAATCCAAGGCAAACTAAACACCAGACACTACGAAGAAACAGGAAAAACCATTTCCCAAACGGATTTATAAAGTAAACTGTGGAAACAGGCAGAGTTAACATTTACTTTGGCTACAGAAGGCCTCCTGAAGTTTCCCTGGAATACAGAACCGCTCCTCAGGGCTGTGTCTGTGCCCTGGCAGCCGCTGGGTTTCCCTCTGTAGGGATGGCTCCCGAGCTGTCCCTACAAACCCCGCTGTGTGGCTCAGGGAGCGCGGGTGCTTTGGCTGCACAGCCCAGTGCCTGAGCTTGGCTCCCTGGGTCACTCCTGCTGGGACTCCCTGCAGCGCCACAGCCTTTGGGGAGCTTCAGAGCATAGGGAAAGAAACACATCCCACGCCTTTTGCTGCTTTACAAGGCCAGGAACCAGCCCCCACTCGGCAATAAAACATGCCCTGTGCAGAATCATCACTTCTCCCTTTAGACGTGCATGGAGCGAGTCCCTGTTCCTCTTTCAATCCCAAAATGAGTTTTCAGAATGCTTTAGGTTATTTAAAAAGGAAAGAAAAAAACCAAACCAAAACTTCTGATACCTGATAGGAAAATGGATCTGTTTCTATGGCAGTAATTGCCACTCACCACAGAACTTCCTACATCTGCATGTGCAGCTCCCTGAGCATAAAGAGATAGGGGGAAAAAAAAAATCTGATTTGAATTTATGATGTCATCTCTATGGTGTTGATGTTAGGCTTGTTAAGAGTGATCTGCTATGCATGCAGGTTAACATATGTCTCTCACATTGTGGAGTCAATATCCCTCCCAGTGTAAATCTCAAAGTTCAGCATGCCCTGAATTAAATCCTGTAATGACTCCTAAAGACGGCCGTACAATCTGTAATGTCAATACCATACTCTGGTCCATGGTTACAATTTGTTCAGTCAATAATTCACCACAGTCTATTAAACTTAGTACAGGCTTCCTCAAAAGCGCTAAAATAAATGTTTTAAAGACTCCCAATAGCATATTTATAGTTTTCTATAATTGGCTCTGCAGCATCACAGGAGCACATCACGGAAATTATATATATAAATCAGACCACGATCTTAATTTCACACTTGTTCTCCAAGGGCTGGCATAAACAATTGCAAAGGCTCCTGTAGTTCATGATAGCCTTAATCCACAGCCCAGGCTGCACAGCCAGCAAGACTCCCCCGAGTTTTGTTCTCCTTTGGCTACATCAAGAGTCTGAGCAGAAGCCAAAGGCCAATTCCCAGCAGACATTAGAGGACAGCTCCTCATTAGGAAATTTCTGATTCCACAGTGTAATTCAGCCCAGCAGGCTGCTGAGAGCAGTCAGGTCTCTGGGATGCAGCTGTCACGGAAAAGGACTGGCTGTGGGACCACACAGAGTGGTGTCCCTGCTCTGAAGAACTCCACAGATCCATCCTGGAGGGTTCCTTCCTATTCAGGTGTGACCTTCTGGGTGACACACAGGTCCTGATTGACAACAGTCACAACAAAGCCCCAGTTTGCAGGAGAAGGATGACCAGCAAGCATCAGCTTGGCTATCTCCCTTACCTCACTCTTCATTGTTAAAAAAAACCAACAAAACAAGAAACCAATACAAGCAGCCAGTGCAGAAGTGCTGAATGTTTTCAACAGCTTGTTATCTATCTTTGTGATAGATATGAACTCCATAAGAAGTCAAAAACAAGGAGAAAAAAAAAGGCTGGCTGGCAAACGTTGATGTACAGCAGCTCATGTTATAACACACTGCTGGATTCCTTTTTCCATCCATATGCCAGGAACAATTGACCTAAGGCAAGGCTTTTTTATTGCAACTTTTGGCAGATCCAGTCAATATCCATTATTTACAATTATGCTTTTGTGTGTGTTTCCGCTGTAGTATCTCTGCCTAATTGTCAAGTCCAGATAGGACTTTGCCCTATAATTATTCAAAATGCATTTGGTAAGTGATGCAGATGGAAGATACAGGAGGAAAATAATACCAGTATGAAATTACATTCCTAACAGCACTCTGCAATGCATCTCTCTAAATACAAAGTATACGGTAAGCTAGCACTAAAAACCCTCTACGAAAACCCTTCTTTGTTCATGTTTCCTTCACAATTCAACACCCTTTGTTTTCCTGATCTGTGGTGACCAGCAGCTGCCTGAACCTGCACTGCAAAATCCCACTTCTACCACCCCACAACAGAGATCCTGCTTAGGGCTAAAACCCACAACATAACTGCGGTCCTCTAGACCCATGCTTTCAACAAAAATCCAACGTTCCACACCAGGGAGACAGGACCTGGTGTAAGCATGGACCTGCTACCCACAGAAGTTACAGTTCAAAAGTTAAACTCAGCTTGATTCAGGTTCAACTGAGCAGATTATGGAGTTTCTTTCAGCTGAAAAATTTCTGATGTGATATTTCAAGAGGGAGATAAAGTTCCTGTGAACTGATTAAATTTGGCACGTGATAAAATCTCCTAATGGCCAGAGGTCCTGAACTTGCCCTCTGAATATCTAAAGGCAGATCAGGCAGGTACCAGTCTAGTATCCAGCCACATCCAAGCTTCTCTCTTCTGCTCCTGGGACAGCCAAGATATTTTCTATGGAAAGGTAGAAGGGAGAGGCAGGGGGGAGCCACAGGAGTGTCAATATCAAGTACATGACAAAATCCACCCTGTCTGTACTTGCTTTCAAGGCTCTTCGCAAGTAACCACATCTTGGTGCCCCTCCCTTGCTTTCAGGCTCCTTTATGTGAGCATCTTCTAGTGAGTGCTAAGAGGAAGCTGCAGGCTGGAATGTGCAAATGCAGGGAGTGTGGGAGTTGCACAATTCCCCCAGGAATAAACGGTGTAAGCACTAGCAGTGCTAATGGAGGATTAGCTAATGGGTGATTCCCCTGAGACATCAGCTCGTCTGAATTACCTACCCTGACAGGACTCTTGGAGGACAAGGGAGCTTGGGCAAAGCTGCACTTCAACATTTCTCTAAGCCAGCCAAATTAGTCTAAATGAACAATGGCAGGCCAAAAAAAGCTGCAGCAATATAATTTAGCTTTGTGCTAAATATAGTAAAACAGCACACATTCTGTTCTGAAGTGCAACTCTAACAAAAAGCAAAAGATAACTTCTAAACCCTTTCAACACTTCTCTTTGCACATCCCTGTGAAAGATGAGGGATCAGGCATTGCCCAATACCTGAATCCTTCAGCAAAAATGGTGCAGACTGACACACCAACACAAATAACCTGACCAGAATCAAGTGGCAGCAGAGTTCAATGCCTCATCCACTGCTCATGAAGGGATTCTAGGAAGTAAAACTGGAAGACAAAACCATATCTCAGCAAGCACAAGAATGGACTTGTGCAGCAATCCCTCAACAAGCCCTGTGCCACTTCTGCTTCTCCTGAGGCAAACAAGTGATGGAAGGAATTGTTCTGCTCCTCTGCTCACGTGTGCCTCCCCAGTGCCCCATCTGAGCAGCTCCTGCAGCCATGGCAGCACCATGCTGATGTTTCCACTAAACCAGGCTGCAAGACATCTCCTCCAGGCTGGGAAAGGAGCGGCTGCACGCCCACAGGCTGCCAGTTCTGCTTTGAGCTCAGCTGAGAGCACCCACCATCCCTGTCCCTGCCTCCAGGGGCAACATTACCTGATAGGCTCAGTCCCACTCCAATGGCAGAGACGAAAATTTCACACAATTCAGGGTGACAACATTTGAGCAGCCTCTTGTTGGCAAGTTGAGCCAACAGATCCCATCACTTTCCTTTAATTTTTGCTGTTTGCAGATAAGAAGTATTTTCTTGTTTAAAAAAAATAAATTAACAAGACACCAAGAAACAGTAAAATACTTCTAAGCTGAGTAGTGAGAAAATGCTAAGGGTCAAAAAGACTAAATTCCTTCTCCAGCTCCAGCAGCCCCTGCCAGCTCTGTCTCCTAACATCATCCCTGAGATGCTGCCCATACTGCCACAGGCAGAAGTGCTCATGTTGGATTTTCTCTCCTTCATCCTTTCCCCTTATTCCTCCAAAGACTCCTCTGTCTTGGCCTCCCCTCCCAGGCTTGCCATCTCCTACCCACCACTTGTCTGTTCCAAGGTTTTTGTGCATTTACAAAAGTGACCTCCTGAACTCTTGTAAAAGTCACCTTGCCAACACAAAGGGACAGCCAGAAGACAAACAGACACTTCCCAGTGCTGCCTGTGGCATCAGCCTGACTTGCTAGCATGGGAACTCTCCTGCCCCGAGCTATTCCTGCTCACTCAGGTCTCTGTCCTCACACAGCCCTGGCTGGTGGATCCAGCTGCTGCCTGCAGGGTTTGAGGGAAGGTTGTGCTTAATTCACACATTCCACTGGACTGGAAGTTTGGCCATCCAGGTACAGGGGGAGACATAGCTGCAGCAGCCAAACAGATTTGCTGCAGCTCTCACATCATCATCCATACATCCCAGTGAAGTTCTCTGCCAGCAATTTTGGCTCTGTGGAGCCTGGGCTGGAGCCATCTGTGCAAGGCAGGATTTCACCAACGACCCTTCCTGCAAATCTCCCTCCTGGTGCAATCCCAAACACACTGGGATTCCAGGCTCAGGGTGGTTGCTCTGGCCATGAGGAAGTGCCTGGGCTTTATTCAAGTGTCATGGTTACACAACAAGGTTAGTGAAGCACAGCTCTGACTGACCAGCACATGGACAAGAGACACAGATAAGGCATTTTGGAAGACCAAACCTGCCTTCTCCCATAGGTTCTATCTGGGGGGAGTTTGGAGCAAGAAGAAAATGCAGCTGATCTGAGACCATTCGCTTGGAAAACAGGCAGGGCAAGGCAAAAGCAGACTTCACTTAAAAATGAAGATATTGAGACATTAGCTTTTAATGCTGCCTGAACACTTTCTACAAGAAGAAAATTAACCCTCTCTAAAGAAGCTCATTTCCTTCCAGTTGCTATCTTGCAGAAATAATGTGTCTTGACTCACAAAATGTGTCTTTAGTAACCCACAGCAAGAAACAGAACGTGTCTGTACTTGGAATCTAAGAAAAAAGGAAACTGTGTTTGTCCTCCCACAACCAGGCAAGCCAAAATTATTTGGGGAATATTTTTAAATCACACATGTGTTTAAAAATATATATGGAAACATACTTTTTGGTTTGTTTAAACCGAGGGTGTATGTCAAGGACCATCAGCTTCAACTCCTCCTAGACTTTGATGGCTTGTTTAGCCACAAGGGAGAAGAGGAAGTTATTTCTTTTTGCGGTAAAAAAGAAAAATAAACAACCCCCCTCCACTCCTCCAAACCCACTCCTCCTTACTCACACACACCAAAAGACCCAAAGTCAAACAAACAATAACCCCAGAGGAAATAAACTTAAAAAAAACCCAAACAAGCATCAAATTCCTTAAAGTGTGCCACCTTTCAAAAGAACATTTGGCAACCACTTCAAAATAACAAACAGGACATGCAGCCCATCTATCTCCTCCCTGTGCAGAAATAAATTGAGAGCTGCTGTGATACTTCAGAGATCCATCAACAGCAACCAAAAACTAACCAGTGAGGCGTCTGCATGTGTGTGTGTCTGCAGACTACAGTGTTTACAGATCCTGCCATCTTCAAAAGATATTAAAGGTTGTTTGAATTGTAGCTCAGTATTTCAAGTTGGCAAGTCACACCGAAATTTTCCAGAATATAATTTTGATTACCAGGAAAAAATAATGCTGGTGTGGGTACTCTCCACCTCACCAAAAAAAGCACATTCAGGGCATGTGCATACATATGACAGACACATCATGTACATGACACCTTGTATTTTATAGTTGTGTCCAGTGATCCAAAATTACAACAACAAAATTTAAACAAGTTTATGTATTATAAGACTCTTTAAATCATGCATTTAGGCTTTTTTTTTACATGTTCTTGATCCAGTTTTTTACACTATTTTAAAATGTTCACCTACAAGAGCAAGAAAATTCCTCTCTCAAAACAAGCAAAAAAATTTGTGAAGTCATGATGGGACTGCAGAAATTGGGACTTTTAAAAAACACAAAATAGGATGAGGTTTAAGCTTCAGAGAATCTGAGAACATCTGAAGGAATCAGTGAAACCAAAGGTAAAAATAACAACAGGAATTATACCACTGATTTCAACAGCATCAGGTTCTTATACTGCCTGCCCAAACTTAATTTCTTTTGTGTCAGTCGATTATGCCTTGGCATTTTGCCCTCCTGTTGCAAGCCACAATTTGTAAATTAGTTTTCAAGGTTAAAAAAAGGTGCAAGGAAATGAGATTTCCTACTGCCAACCAAACATCACAATGAAGTATTGCAGCAGCTTTCCCAAAAGTGCACACTTTGGTCACTCTCCTGATAAGAAAACCTTAAAAATAAATTCTGACCGGTGATGAATTTGCCTTTTACCACAGCCCCAGCAGAGCCAGGGAGATGTGCTGACCCCCAAAGCCATGGCTCCAGCAGCACCTCAACATCTGTATTTTCACAGGGGCTCCAGAGCAGCCACCCTCAAGATCCTCTGCACCACAGAAAAAAGCCTGAGCACAAAGCAGGTGCAATAGGGACAAATTCAGGCATAATTCAGGCAGTGACTCTCTTCTAAACACAAGGTTCTGCCTGTTCTACAGGATAATCATCATCATCATCACTGTCATAGGTCTCAGAAGAAATCTGGAGTCATATCTTGCTGTCTGTTTTGCAAACAGAGCTAATGAGAGTCATGTGGATAATGATTTTCATTAGATTGAGGATATGAGCCTGATTCAACTCCCCTGAAATCAATGGCAGCCTTTCCATTCATCTTAATAAACCTGAATCAGCTTCTGTAAGGTCAGAATGCAAACCCCTGCTCTCCTCCTGCCTCACACAGGGATCTGCTGTGCTCAGGAGTCCTAGGACAAACCCAGCACACCAAAAACCATCAAATCAGAGGAAAAGAACACAACCAGTGAGAGCATTTTCATATCAAAATGCCTTATGTCAGTGGGAAAGAGCTGCTGTTTCCCTTACTCTACTTTGTTCAGGGTTAGCTTCAAACTAAATTAATCATGTAAAATTCAAAAAAACCCCAGCAGGTACTGACAGAACTCATGTGAGTGCATGGGATACGTGCAGGCAACTCCAGGGCAGTGCAGCCTTCCAGTGCCACTGAAAGTATTGATCAATGTAGAGAAACCAAAACACAGTATATGAAAAGAACAGCTGAAGAAAATGCCTCTTTTTCCAAGCAGAAACACTCATTAGTCTCAGGCACTCATTTACAAAAAGGAAAAGCAACTTTTTCTCCTCACAAGTTCTGCAAATGATGTGTTTTAACAAGTACACAAGTGGGATTCTGGCTACAACAGATTTCTGTGTTCTCTCCTTACCCTCACTTAAGGGCAGCAAGTGGCAGCATCCCCTCAGACAAATCTTTACCACTTTGCTTTAGAGCTTTTCTGGTTTTTATACCAAATAATGGCCAGGTGATGGGAGGAAGAGAGGGCTGCATCACACCAGAAGCATGTCAGGAAAAGCTGCAAGGATGGACAGGGCTGTTATTATTTGGATTTGTGCTGTCTTTGGCTGGGTCCAACACAAACACACTGCAGGACAGACCCTCCTCAGAAGGACACATGTTACAGGGATGCTCTTTTAATTGCTGCCAATTGGATATAGACTGGGAATGAAAATATTTTTACTTAAATGTTGACTTTATAGCTACTTCAACAGCAGCTCTACCACTTCCAGCAAATAAATCTCCCCAGCAGCTTGAAGCAATGTCCTCCCTCCCTGGTTTTCCTCATTGCTAGCAAAGCCATCTATATTTATTTTTACTCCTTCTCGTTTTCCTTGTAAACTGTGTGCATAATGCCAACCCCCCTCCAGCCCTGTGGAAGCTCTACACGTCAAAAGGACAAAAACACTACTGAGGGTTGTTTGTGGAAGCTCGTTCAGGGAGGCTGCTCTAGTTCCTTGCCCATCTCCGGAGCACTTGGGGGATGCAATTCATCTTGGTCTAGTGCTTTGTCAACTTTCCACAGCTCTAATTACCTCATTATGTGCTTCACTACACCAGTCAAGCCTTTTTCCTTTCTATCGCCTCTTATGGTCCTGTTGCTTATCCTAAGGAACATTTTTTTTTCCACTTTTTTTTCCCCTATGTGTGAAAAGCAGCAGAGGGAAATGAAGTGAACTTGCTCAGTGAACTTGGAGCCTCTTGCCCGGCTGCATGCCTGAAGGCACAGGATAATTAGGCACATGCCAGACAGATCACATCTGATGCTTTGCTCTCTCCAGCTGATTGCCTTTCATCAGCACCTTCAGTCATCCTCAGCTTACTTTCTTTTTCAGGTCCCTGTGTGCCTGTCAGTTCACAAAGAATTATTTTAGGAAGAAGGATTTGGAGACAGACAGGTTGGAAACAGATCTGAAAAAGCAGGAAACCGAATACAGAAAGAACAGCAGAGATGGTGACATCAGCCTCCCAGTTCTGGGTTTCCATGGCTAAGAATAAGTTATACCTGCTACCACAAGCATGGAAAGGCTCTCTGGAAGGCAGAGCATTAAGCATGCACCAGAGAGACAAGTGACTTGTATTTGCTGTTTACCCCCTAAAGGGAATTGTTCCCAGTGCAGGAAGAACAGGGTTCTAGTGAACACTGTGTTCAGATTTCTCTACTCCAGACTGAAACACGGGGAAGATGAACCTGCACCTTATGGAAGTGGATTCTGGCCACCAGCTCCATCCAGCAGTGAGTCTTCCTGCTCCTTTCAATTCCCACCTCTAACCCAGAGCCCTGTTTTCTCTTTTGTTCCTGCCCTCCCACACCTTTCTGCACCCCCTGCAAACGAGGCATTGCCAGCAGGAAGCCCAGGATTTGGCTGTGTTCTGCCCCAAGCCTCCCCTCCCCTGTGGCACAGACCCTCCTGAGGAATTCACTGCACCTCCAGCTGGGGTGCTCAGCTCCTGGTTTATAAAGCACATGCCAAAAGCCATCTTGGCAAGAAAAGAGAGCTACAGCTCCTCTGTCAGAGGCAAGTGAACCCATAAGTGCAAGTCAGCAACTCCCTGGAAAAAGAAGAGGAAGGGACTGAGGTGAGAAAACTGAAGCCAGCATGTGCAGGAGCACGCCTTTCAGGAGAGGAGAGCACCCAGCTTGCAGGCCCTGTACCACAGAGTTTACCTTGTCAGCTCTTAACACAAGCAGCTTTCTATTTCTGTTGACCAGGAAGCACCAACTGAGAACAAAGCAAACCCGGGTCTCCACACTGTCAGTGGCACAGAACAATGCCAAATATATCCAAGGAGCTACAGCCAAAAGCCTGGTACATAAACACACACAGCTCGGAACACTGAGCCTCTAAAGAACACTGCTTTCAACAAACAGCACTGACTAGCTGCACTGTGAGAAGATACCCATGAACCTGTAACCTGCTCAGACCAGTCTTCAAACACACAAATTCAACAGGATCCTGACCAGCTACAGATCAGGTCTAATTTTAAGATTATTTTCATAAGCTGTGTTCCCCATTAGCAGACCGAGGTCTTCTGAAAATGTTGGTTTTGGTGCTGGTGTGACCCACTAACAGCTACAGCTTGTAAATGCTACCTTCTCTGGCCTCATCTGACATCCACAGGAGCCTGGGGCTGGGGGAACTGGAGGTCTAGATGACAGAACTTGGTCTGAAGTTGTTTCATGTCCAGCCACTGCTGCTGAGCCATCCAGGGAAGCTGCAATGAGAGCAAAGCTGGGATGCCATGGAAGTAATGCTGAAAATCCAGCCTTAAATTTGGGTACCAAAATCCTTCTGGATTTTCTGAAAGGCACCTGACAGACTGGAAGGTTCATCAGGCTCGAGGGAGAATTATCTTTTCTCCATTTTCCTCGTATTCTGTGTTTGTTTCCACCAATCACCTCCTATTCCCAGGATTTGTTACTCCTCCATGTCAACAGCACCTATTTCTTCTGTTTACCCTTTCATCTGCTTTCTTTGGAATTATTTTAATCATCCCAACCGATGACTAAAATTTCCTTCCTTTAATAAAAAGTGCCCTTCCTCTCTTATCTACACAGTCCCAAGACATAGAGCTCTGAAAACCTGCAAGGTTTGGGGGCAGAGGATTTGTTCTTGTTTTGTTGGGTTTATTTGGGTTTTGTCTTCAGTTACCATGCTCCTGCTCTAGAAACAGAATGTTGCTGTGGGGGATCAGATCACTTGGGTTCTTCACACGGAGAAAAAACAAAACAAAAGGAAAGGCCAAGAAAAAAAAAATTATATTTGGATGAACAGAACAGCATTGATTCTCTAAGATGGGAGCCAAATGACAGCCCAAAGCAGCCCTTAAAATAAGTTACAAACCAAGAGAGCATTAATACAGAAAGGCAGGGGACCAGCAGGATGGGAGGGAACAAAGCAAGTCAACCATGCCCCAAAGGATGGCTGCTGCCAAGGAAAGAATTCAAACTCGGAATAAATTACAGCATTTTGATCCCATCCACTACCTCAAAAGCATTCAACTCATCCTTGGGATCAAAGTTTCATAAGGGACTCAGTTAGTTTCCATTTGAGCAAGAGAGGAAGTGGCCAAATTTCACAAAGAATTGGACATGTGGCAGTGAGCTATCCTAACACCTATTAAGAAGAATCTGATGGTAATTTCTATTTCTGCCATTACTCTGCATCTCTCCTGAGTTTGCTGACTCAAGCTCATCTTTCAGCTACATCCAATACCCACTCTAACACTCCCCATTAGCATTCCCAGTCAGCTCCTTCACAGCTGTTCTGCTCCCAGTCTGACATGCCCAGTCACTGGCATTGCTCTCTCCTTCTCCAGGTGTGCTGTGACTCTGGAAAGGAGCCAAGATGAGCTGCACACCCACCCCTCCCTGTTTTTCAAGAGCACAGCCTCTGGTGCTCAGGCAGCAAAATCCTTCCATTATCTCACTGACCTTCTTGCATATTTCAAGAGGTTGTTTTGTGGCTTGTGCAAGCCAAAGCAGAGTTCAGGGAGGTTCGTGTTGCCTTCCCCCACATCCTCACCTCTCCCATCACACAATCAATGGATGTGACAGGTCCAACCCAGCCTAGTCCTGATGTACACCAGCACTGCAGGGGGGAACAGGGAAAAGAAGATTTTGATGCTGCTTTGCACTGGAGCAGATTGGGAATGACCTTCTGCTGGTGAAGGCCTGGGGCACAGCAGAAGGAGAGGAGGAACCCCTGCACTGGGAATGAAGTGGGAACAGGCAAACACAGGACTGCCTTTACTTAGTGCCAAGGTTCCTTCCTGTGCTCCGGGGGCACCTGAGGCGAGGTGGGCTCTGGCACAAACAGAGGAAAGCAAAGGATGGCACAAAGCAAAAGGAAAGCAAAGGATGGCCACCTTGGTGGGCTCCACTGCGGAGGGGAAAGAGTGCTTCTGGAAAGTCTGGCAAGGAGGCTGAGACCCCAGAGATGAGTTTTGATGGCCTTCCCTTCTGTCCTTCTGCAACTGGGCTGGATGCAGTGCCAGACAAGCTCTCCTGGAGCTCTCACACCATAACTCCCTCTGACCCCCAGCTGAAGAGGAAGGCTGGGTTTACACTTCCACCCCCAGACTAAGCTGCAGATTAACAATCATTTTCTGTCCTTGCTAAGTCTCTGGTAGGACCATCACCAGACCACTAACTTTCACTATGTTTCAGGCTCGCTTTGGATTGAAAATTAGAATAACAGTAGTTTCTTGCATTCCAGACTTTGCTTTGTCATTTATGAGCTTGCCTGTTTGTTTTCACAGAAAAAAGGCTAAATTCTCTGCTTGTTTGGAACTTCATCTACAAACGAAAAGCAAATGCAAAATTTGAAAATAACAAAATAAAAAAAGAAAAGCTGCATATCTCAGTGATGCACCAGAACACTTTAAACAACAAAGATTTCAGTTTTGTGCCAGAATGGAAATTCAGCCAGCTTGGGAACATACCTTGATGCTGTAAATACATGTGAGTAACAACTCTACCGTTTCTATGGAAGTTTTTAGTTCTGCAATACTAAATATGGCTCTAATTAAAGATTGATCACAACCTGTCCCATTGCATCTGGTGGCTGTGTACTGCAAAGCTGGAGAAGCACTGCAAAAATCAATGAGCTGCTGTAATGCCAGCCGTGCTTCCTGTGAGTTCCAAAATATCTCTGGACATGGAGCTTGCTGTGTAACAAAATACAGGGTAATCTGTATTTCCAGCTCCTAATGATCCATTAAATGAGTGGATGGCAGGAGGAGGGAAGGGTGTTGTTTTAGCTGTTTATTTTTATAAACATCAATAGGAGCTAGAGGGTAATTAAAAAAAGTTTGCCAAACCTTACATCAGGTTTCAAATGACACTTTTGTCAATTTAAGAAAGGTTATTCTAGTACAGTGGAGTGATGCAATGCATAAAACTTGTTCTGAAGTAACAGATGAACGATTTCTGATTTTCTACATTACTGAAGGCCAAGCAGAAAACAGAACCAGACTCAAAGGTGAAATAAACTTTCACCAAAGGACCTGACAGAGCTCCAGCTGCTGATTAATAAATAGGAAGTGCATCAAGAGAACAGGGCTAGTACCTCCTTGCACTACAGCTCTTTTGCCCTGGGATCTAACCTCACGTCAAAACAAAAATAACAACAAAACAACTGCCTTTCAACCTACAGCAATGGCTGCAAAGACTCTCCCTGCACTGCAAGTGAACAAACACGAAATTACTCCTCTCACAAGCACGGGGTTGCTAGGAAAACAGCTGTGAAAACCTAGAAGTCTGCAAACAAAATGTTAGAGCAATCAGGGCCGTGGCAGTGCTCAGAAAAGAGACCTGTGTCTTAGCAAACCAAGATAAGGAAAAGGCAGCTGTGAGCAGCTGTTCTGGAGGCACAAGGCACTTGTGTGGCTTTCACGTGGCACCAGTGGGATGGACCCACAGCCTCCAGGCTCCCAGCACGCTCCCACACTCCCAAGGCTTCACTTTGATGCCATAAGATTTCTGTCAGATACTGAAGAGCAGCTTTCTGTTGGAAATGCCCACCTCTGGATTCTTACAGAGAGAGCTGATTAAGCTCCTCTCCCAAATTTAATTTAGCACTGCGTGCTCATCAAATATGTCACAACTGGATTGTGCTGTAAATCAATAGGGACTGTAGGGCACATAATCAGGTAAAAAATGGAGAAGAACACCCCCTGCACAGCAGAATCCTGACACAGCAAAGCTTCCCATTACAGGGTAACTTGTGCCATGGGAAATGGAGGTGCTTATCTGGCCAGGGAGGGGACGAAGGTGGACAACTGCCATTTGTGTTCAGGACAGCAGCAGAGCATTCTGGCAGTCCATAGACACTACTGGCTGTCCACATGACCCTCAGGCTGTTAAATCAATAGCAACAGAAGGATTCAGCTGTCCCAGCAGCATGGCTATCACTCCATTTCACAGCTATGCTATATCAACCATCACTAAAAAGCATTCTCCCTCCCCCCCATCCACCCCAAAAATCCATCCTGGCATATACAGAAATTCCTAGAGGAGTTGAGGATCTTTGGGAAGCCCTACCCCCTCCTACTGAGAGTTAGTGCTGATTCCTTAAGCCTTTGGCCAGCTTTCATTCACTCGTCATCCCACTATAAAAGATGAAAAATTCCAAGTGAGATTTGAGACTGATCACAGAAAGCCCTGCAGTTAATGAAAAGGACAAAAATAGCACTTATTCTTTTTGAGATTCGCACCAATTGCTTTCCACTTTATTTTGGTTTTCCATGTGTTTAAACATGGCCTCCCACACTTACTTAACACCTGTTTAAACACTGTTTAATCACTTGATACTCGCTGGATGTATTCTTGTTAGGAGGGATTTATGGCACTGACCTGATTAGGAACCAACCATTGGCATTGGTAATCATTAGGCTACAATGGCTCCCTGGGAGATGTCCCAGTAAAAGTGGCTGTCTCAATTAAGCACTGCAATTAAGTGGACCATATCTATAGGGTGATCTCACAAGGAGAACAAGGCACTTCAAAAGCCTTTCTTTCCTTGTGTTAATGCATTTTTAATGTCGAATTAGTACTTTGGATTGGAGAAGAGAACACCGCTTACAGGTTTCTCTAGCAAGTCCTTTTTTGGGGCGTGACTACAAACCCTCATGTGGAGGCTGGAGACTTCCTGACCAATGCCCATAGATCCTGTGGAAGCCCAGCTCTGGGTGTCTGTGCCACCCAAGAGGCACCGAGACTGCTCTGGAGGATTTGCCAACCAGACTGTCCCATGAGAGACCCCCTTAAGCCATGGGATGTGCAGTGACAGAGGCTGCTGATCTCTGCTTCATTTATTCAGAGAACTCAAACAAAACAGGGAAATGAGGCTGGGAAGTGCAGGAGGACAAGCAAGAGTCCTCTGGTCACAATCCCAGTTTTGCCTTCAGCTGTCCTCTTGTCTCCAGAGTTTCCTGGAGCAGCCAGGCAGCCTCTCAGGGCCGGCCTGAGCAGCCAAGCTGTTCCCATCCAGTATGCAGAGGCTGCTCCCAAGTCCATCGACTCCCACAACCCCTGTGTGACCCTGCTGAGCTGGCTGGGCAGCACCACGGGCACACGCCCAACATCCATTTCTATTTTGGCTCATACCCAGCCCCCTGAGCAGCAGAGACATCCCTCAGCCCTCCAGTGGTATCCGTCTCCCTGGAGTTTGGGAAAGGTGAGCATTGATCCCGTAGTTCACGGGTTCCCCATGCTACCATCGCAGGGAGACCTCAGGGGCACGGGGATTGAGACAGGGGGGTTCCAGCACATCTGAGCCCTGCAGCCTGAGTGCCAAACACCCCAGAAGCTTTGCAGCGAGCAGAATTTTAATCCTTGCACAAAAGGCTGCCAATGCATTCCCCATTTCAGGGAAAAGGGAGAGGATGTACAGCAGGAACCCATAAGACTCATCTGCTGCAAGGCCAGTATCTTTCGAATCAGCAGTAGCTGTGCTTGGAGCACGTAAAACAGAGCCTAATTTAAAGAAGCCTCTTGTTGGGGGGGGGGGGGGGTGTTATGATTTTTTCTTTTGTTTGTTTCATGGAATTTTGTCCCACCTGTAGCTAAGAGACAATAATGACGAGTATTTGAGACTAAAGAAACAGCCAAGGTGTGGGAAGGGTCCAGCTGGCTCATCTTTTCTCTTTGGAACAGCAAAGACACCACGGGACGTTGGCCGGGTGGTGAGGGCCTGGGCTCGGCTCCTCTCACCCTGGGCATCCGAGGAGGCACAGCCGGTCTGTGGTCACTGCCCAGAGGATTCTCTGCCACTGTGGAGCTTTTGTCCTCCCATTGCTTCTCCTGCCGTGGGTGAGCCTTCACTGTCTAGAGCAGCCAATGCACTGGGACCTGACGCCACTGGCAGGGACTGTCGCCATCTGCTCGAGTGCCTCAGGGGAAAACCCGGGCACGTCTCCCTCGCAGAGGAGCCAGGCCGCCGCTGCCTTGAGCTTTTTCACTCTCTAACCCAGAACCTCATGTCTGCTTGGCAGCTCCTGCTGGAGCTGCAGAGTTTCTGCTACATCTCCCGTGTCCCCGTGGGGCCTGCTGGCCCTCCCAGCTCCGCTCCGAGGTTCCCCTCAGCCCCGTCGCTGCCCAGCCCGGCCGCCATCGCCGCCTGAGGGAGACGCGGCCGAGCCGCGGCGCCCCCTGCTGGAGGGGGAGTCCCCGCCCCCGGCCGGCCAGCAGCCAGCAGCGCCCCTGGTGGCCGCGCCCGGAACTGCAGCGCAGGGAAAGCGCCCGCGGCCGGGCTCCGCTCTGGGGCTGCTGGTTTGTCTGTCTGTCTGTCTGTCTGTCTGCCCTGTTACACACTGTAAAGAACTGCTGCTCCTTTTCCCTCAGCTCTGCCTGACAGCCCCGTGATTTCAGAGTTATAGTAATTCCGAGGGAAGGGAGTCAAATTTTCCATTCCGAGAGGTTCCCGCCTTCCCGCGCAGTTTTCAAACCAAGACACCCGTGAACTAATCCTACCTACAGGTGCCAAAGTCAGGGGACACGTTCTGCCCCCACACTCTGTGCCTTACTTCCTTAAAATGCAGCTGATTTGGAAGCATGTCCTGCATGACAGTGATGCACTAAACAGAGATCAAATCTTCGTAGTGGTTCTCTGATACCACAGCAAGGTTTGCCAGGTAAAACCGTCACAAGACAATTAACGTGACTCATAAGTAGTCAGGCAGTTGACCTTCTTCACATGAAAGATCTGGGGTCCACTTGTCCATGGCAAATACTTCTAGGAAGTTTTAATCCTTCCTATGTGCTGCATGTGCCCCCCAGCACTGCAGCTGTTCTCATCAAAGCACCAGAGACAACACTCTGAATCACTGGCATGAAAAAATGCATTTTTAAAACTGTAATTTACTCTAAGTCATCGAGATTCTTGAAGATATTACCCTAAACTTACAGCTTAATCCCCCAACTGTAGGAAAGAGCAAAACAAAGCTCAGGGTAAGACAAAACCTCTTTCCACTTCTTTTAGAGATACTGCATCAAGTCTGCAGCCCCTGGCATCAGGCTTTGGGTAGCTGCAGTCACTGATTCATACCTCATTTCTGACAAACTTCATTGAGCCGGTCGAGCTGCTACCTCTTTCCCAGATGAGAACAATTAAGACAGCAGAATGCACCAGGCACACTCCAGCACTGCTTCCACAGGCAGAGCAGTGCCATGGAAACAGGGCAGTGCCATCGGCAGGCACCAGATGAGCACTGAAGGCAGGGCTGGGGCACACAGCTGTCAGCAGGATTACTGACACAGATTGCATTTCACAGGGCAGCTACAGTAATGCTGCAGGAGGGTATTTCAAAGCCTGGACAGGAATTTGTGGCTTCACCAATAGCTACCACGTTATCATTTTCCCTCACAGAGAGCACCAAGGGCAGCGGTGTGACCTGCAGGCTGGAGAAATCAAGGATTCAGCTTCAGCCTTATCTCTTCAACAGCCACTTCTACTTCTCTTCCACAGCCTGTAATTTTACACCTTTCTATGCAGTACAAGCTAAACACTTTTTGTGTCCCAGCTAAAGAACACAAGGCAGACAGTGGATTGTCCTACTGCCCTTTCCAACTTGAACAACAACAGACAAGCCACTTGTTCCCAAGCCTGGAAACTGAATATCCTCTGAAGCAGATCTACAAACAACTCTGCAGCACGACAGCCTCCCTCTCCATCCCACACAGATGCAAACATCTGCTTCTGTCTCCTGCAGGTTCCTGTGACATCTGCCCAAGGACTTCAGGCAATGCTGCTCCTCTCCATCCGACCTCACTTCTGATCCCCCCGAGCTGGGCGCCAGCAGAACGAGGGGAGAGAGGCAAACACAGCACAGAGGCAGCCATGAGAAGAGGCAGCAGATGCTGAGGAGGCAGCAAGGGCTCTGCCAGATGTTCTGCAGTGAAACACCTCTGGATGTGGCAGACACATCCACGTCTAACACGTCGGGCACATCCAGTCCCAGCTCTCCATGGGTGCCTGCTCCACCAGAGGCTAGCAGGGCACTGCCTGGAGGACAGGTCTGAGGCACACCCCAGGGCCTGAAGCCAGAGCTGAGGATGAATTTTAGCTCTGGGGCCAGACTGACCTGCAGCAGCCTCGGCACCTGCCCTGGCCTCTGTGGGGCCCTGAGGCAGCCAGGTTTGCTGCAGGACAGCAGCCAGCGCCACTCCAGCACAGAGCCAGCACAGATGTGCTCCCAGCTCAGCCACAGCAGCAATCCAGCCTGTCTAGCCTCACTTAGCTGAGAGTGGCTCTCAGCCCTCCAACCATTCCAATGCTCATCAACACCCCTGCCAGAAAGGCCAGAAATCAGCCACAACACCAGCCACATCCACCTCTCATGCCTTCTTCACTACTATTTTACTAGTGTTTTTGTGAGCTGGTGAGAATTCCTACAGGAATTCCACGTTTTTGGAAAACTGACCTTCAAATTAAATGCTGTGTGTATAACCATAGAATGGTCTAGGTTGGAAGGGACCTTAGAGATGATCTGGTTCCAATGCCCTGCCTTGGAGGACACCTTCCCCTGTCGCAGCTTGGACACTTCCAGGGATGAGGCAGCCACAGCTTCTCTAGGGGCTCGCCCTCATGGTCGAGAACCTTTTCCTACAACATCTGACCTGAGCCAACCCAGTGCACACACTTACTGTCCTCGAGTTCCAAAGGACACTTGCAATGCCCTGGATGGCCAAAACAGGAGGCAAAGGGAGCCCAGCCATCCCCTCTGTGCTGGCACTGGGCTCTCCAGAGGGAAGCACACACTGGGCTGGCACCCAGACACCCAGGAATCCTGCAGGTACAGCACCTGCCCCACAGGTTACCTGAGCAAGTGTTGAAAAGGATCTCCAGAAGAGATGTGGGAGGGGAAAAGCCCAGAGCCTGCCTGCAGTGCTTAGAAGAACCATGATTTCAGAGAAAATGAAGGCATTTTCATTATGTGGTCCTTGATGAATATTTGTTCATGCCAAGACCTCCCTTCTGTGAATGAGCTGTGTCCCCCCTTTTCTCTTTTTCATAGCAGCCCAATGAGAAAATAAAAATTAAAGGAGTCTTTTCCTGTAACCCAAAACAAAAGAGTGATGCTGCCACTCCGGCTACATTCCTCACACCTTCTCCTAACATTCCCTAATAACATATTTATCTAAAAACTGCTTCAGGGGGCTTTTATCCACTCCTGTTTGCTCAGCACAGAGTGGAATGACCAGTGGCTGAATCTCCATCATTACTCAACAAATCTGGCTTTTTGAATGGGTGATTTCCTGTTTTGCTCTCACTGCAGGACTGATTCAGATCTCCCCTGACGCCAAAGGAAAGTGATTTCAGCCCTTTTCAGCCCAGGCCTCCCAGATTCTGCAGCTCACAGACACCAGTGCTGCCTGTTTGGCCAAGAGCTGCCCAGCTGGGAGGCTCCTGAAAAAATCTGGCTGCCTGGTCTGGAGAAGCCCAGCACCCTCCTTAGCTCCCCTGGGATAGGAGAGGAGATGGATATGGGCTTCTGGTGGATACAGGCTGTAAATGGGATGAGCTGGACATCCCCAAGAAGAGAATGAAAATTAACTACGAGCATTTTCTTAGCTACATTCCAAAAGCATCCGTTCCTTTAAACCTCTTCAATGATAAGAAAGCGTGTCCTGTAGCACATCTCTCAGTCTAGCAGAAAAATCTGAAGGTATTTCTCACGTTACCAAAAGTACATGGCTAAGAATAACAAACTTTTTATTTCTATCTACAAAACAAAGCCAGACATATAGTCCTTTTTTTTCTTTTTTTTTTTTTTTTTTTTTTGCAAGGAAGAATCCTAAACACATCTGTCTCACCTGGAATGCCACAGAGTTTGGAAAAGCCATCCATCAGTTCTGATCAGGGCCACTAAAGAAGCTTTACATTTTTACTGCAGATTTTTGTCCCCAGGCTTTAAAAACAGAGCTGCACATTTAAGACTTGGGTTTCTAGGGGAAAAAAAAAGTTTAAAGCTGTTCTGCCAATAAAAATGTTAACATTTTATTTATAGAAACTTTGCTCACATCCTACAGCAGAATAGATAACCTTTAATAATGGACAATAAACAGTATTAAAAACACATTACATGCAATAGCAGCAGCTCAACAGAGCTGAATGCACATGGCTCTAATAGAAACAGCAAATTTCTGACATTTTCTACAAATCAGAAATTTTGATAAACCCTTGTCCTCCTTTGTGAATATTTTTTCCTCTCTGGTCATTCAATTCTAGATTAGTAATTTTACTGAGTTTTTTTTCCCAGGTCCTGCACTGAGGGGAGATGGCCTCAGGAGTCTCAGGTGGCAGTGAATAAATTCACTCCCAGGCACATTAGCAGCCAACATGACATTTCTCAGCTTCATTCTATGCAAGTGATGACTGTCAAACCCATATCCTCAATTCTCCGTCCCTAGCTTTACCAAAAGGCTGCAAAACACTACAGCTTTCACTGGCCATGGTGTGAAGAAACACTGGACAGGGAAGGGAAAAAAAAAGGAAAAAAAACCAGCTTTCAGCAAATCCAGTGAATGCCCTGGTCTGAAGTAAGTCACAAGATCCATCAGTCCATGAAAAGAATACAATTTTTCAAATATGCAATGAAATATCACCTCTTGTCTATGCCCCACAGAATTCATAAGAAATGGTTTGGCAGAAATTCAGGCAGCACAGGAAGCAGGAATTAAAAGGAGGTATTTAAAGAACAAAGAGAGCAGGGGAAAAAGGTCATATTTCAATTCCTAAACCTTTGAGACACCTCTTTCTGCAGAGAGACCTTGGTCAGACCAGCAGATGACAGCAGGAGTGACCTGGCAGGAGGGAAATGATCCAGCCCCTGTCCCTGGACAAGCAGGGCAGGCTCCAGCCCCTCCAGCCCTGATTGCTTGTGACAGGTGACAGAGGACACAGGAGGACAAGCAGTGCTGGGGGCCAGCAGCTCCTCCTCAGCCCTGCTGAGCACAGCACAAAGTATTTCTGAAGGATTCTGCCAGAGCCCAAAGAAGGAGACGAGTGTGCAGAGCCAGGGAGGGTGGATTAATGGGCTGAGGGAGGCAGGCTGGGGGGAACTCCAGGGTTTGTCCTTGCACCAGGCAGCTCCAGCTGTGCCAGGGTGCTCAGGGTGACACAGCCCTGCCCTGAGTGGGGTCACTCACAGCCTCCATGGAGCCCCCCTGGCACCCCTGCCAGCCCAGATGGAACCAACTGCACCCCAGAGGCCAAGGGAGCAGGAATATCTCATGGGGCACTCAGGCTGGGACAGGCTGTGGGTCACACACACAGCCAGAGGTTGATTCTGGTTATTCCTTGGTTTTTTCTACCCTCACCACTGATTTGAGCCCAAGTCTCTCCTGCTCCAGCTCAGACTCAGAACTGGAAGGGAAATTAAAAACTGGGCAGATCTCTCTAAGGAGGATTTAAGATAATGCACGGTGTAAAGACAAATAATGCTCCCAGTGGTGTTCAGGAAGGAATTTAAAGCAAACCCTTGGAATTCACCTTTTTCCTCTCCAGTGAACAGGAGAAGATTCTGGAGACTGGGGGTTGTTGGTGTGTTTGCAGAGCTGAAAGCAAGTTTTCAGAGGGAGGAGAGATCCTGAAATAATGATGATCAGATCATTTAAGCCCAACTGCAGGGAGCATGGTGAGGAAGTCAGAAGGCTGGAGAGACACAGATGAGTCACTGAGCTTTGGGCTTGCAGGCAGGGGCTGGAGCTCAGTGGCTCCCCAGGGGCTAAAGGGCTCCCCCAGGGGCTAAAGGGCTCCCCCAGGGGCTAAAGGGCTCCCCCAGGGGCTCCTCCCAGGCTGCCCCATCCCTGGGCTGCAGCAGGGCCAGGGCAGGGCTGTCCCTTCACAGGCTGTGACTCCTGACAAGGCTGTCCCAGGTGAGCTCCACACACCTGGCTCTGCAGGCAGGAGAGCTCCACATGGAGACAAGGGCAATGGGATGAAGCAGCACTGACACACAGCCTTGCCAGAACAGCATTCCTCATCAGCAATGAGAAGATGAACACCACAAACACCATTTTTAGCCCTCTGCATCATGCAGACCCCAAGCCATGCTCATACCTTGCTGAGAAAGTTTCCCAAGGATGAGAACTGTGCATTTTGCAGAAGCCAGAAGTGCAGGCTTGGTACCACAGTGCTCTCCACACAAACCCCCCATTTGTCTGCTCTGCAGATGGCAGGATGGGGAGCTGGCAGTGCTTGCAGAGGAATCTCACCAGCAGCAGATGAAGCCTCTCACTGCCCTCCACCAGAGCTGTCAACAACCCACCAAGGCCCAGCACCAGCCCTGCATTACCCACAGCCCATCCTCTAAACCTCCTGAAGGGTTCTCCACACGTGGTGCAGATCACAAGCACCTGCTCCCAGGCACTTTTCAGCTGGCCATGGTATCCCAGCTGGAATTCCCTTGCTTCTATTTGCCCAGATTTCTGTGTTTGATCAGTAGAACATGCCACAGCTGGGAGAACAGCAGCAGCTGCAGATTGTCTTGCTCCTGCTTTAAGGTCCCACCTCTCTGGAGGACAATTCTTTCCTAAGACTGTGGAATAAATGGAAAAACCCCACAAAACAGTTTTCATTCCATCCTCAAAAGGATCTCAAAGAGGCATCAACAGAGGGGATATTCAGGAAGAGACAAAGGAAGTACTATTAATCCCCACACTGGAGATCAAGACCTGAAGTAAAGGAAGATTAAATGAACCTTCTTTGTTTACCCAGGAAGTCTGCATCTAGCCTGGAAGACAAGTCCAAGTCTCCTAATTTCCAGCCCAGCCTCTGAGCCACAAAACAGAAACAGACTTCCTTCCAACAAATAAAAGCTTACAGGAATTCCAGCTCGATGTTTGCACGCAGGCAAAGCAGCACATCTCTCACAGCAGGAGACAGAATGCAGATGCACTCAGGGGAAAACAGGAACAGATAAAAATACTGGGGGAGATGATCCTTTTAGGCATTTCTCTTTCTGGCCCTTCCCCAGCACACCCTCTCCTGCCACCACACAGGCCAATAAATCATCATCTCTGCCCATCATGTGCACACAGCTTGTGTCTCTTGCTGCACTGCTGCAGCTCCACTGAATTCATCTTCATCTTTGCCCAGGAGACAAATGGAGCCGTGCAGAACCCGCTAATGGCAGCTAAAGGAGAGACAATTAGACAGATGATCACAGCCATGTGAATTAGTCTGAGGGGCTTTCAGGGCCCTGTGCAGCGCAGCCTCCTTCCCAAGGAGCTGAACAGCCTGAGCTCTGCCTGCTGGAAGCTGTGAGATGGTCCCCAAGGATCACAGAAACCCCTGGGCATCACCTGCTGCCTGCATTCCAGCAGGAAGCCAAACATTCTGGAGTTCCAGCCTGCCTGTGAGCTCCACAAGGCAGCCAGGGGGCCAGGCTGAAATTCAATCAATACAAATTAGCTGCAAAGTGAGAAGTTGCTGTTAGCTGAACAGGAATGAATAAACCCTTTTTCCTTTAACTCTCTGCTGGCTGCCACCAGGGTTTGCAGGAGCCAGTCTGGGCACAGGGGTGCTCAGGCTGTCAGGTAAGAGCTGGAGATCTGCAGCTCAGGTGATGCACTGTCCCTGCTGCTGACACTGCACCTGCAGGGTCCTGTGCAGCATATTGAGAACGTCACCCCAGCAGGTGACATTTATTTATATTTATTTACACAAAATCCACTGCCAAGTTACAGTTTTGTGTGAGTGTGTGAAGATCCTGCTCTTGGATTGTGAAGGGAATATTTCTGTTTCAGCAATGGCCCAGGACCTGCTGAATGCCTGAATGCTGAAGGTGGTCAGTGCAGCTCCTGTCCCATCACCAGTGTTTGTTTCTCCAGTGGGATGGAAACCCTGGACACAGCCAGAACTCCACCTGGAGCCAGTCCAGCTGCAGTGAACACCATCTGCAGACTTTCAGGCATCACCCCTTGTAAAGCTCAAGTCAGACTCCAAGGCATGCTAGTGCCATTTTAAAATGAACAATTTTAAACAGCCCTAAATATTTCTGTAAAACAACTGGTAAAACTCCTTGGGGATTCTGCTCCTGCACAAGAGCACAATCCCACCCCTCAGGGAGCACACTTTAATGGATGTTCCTCTGCAGGATCTGCTCTCTGGTGCTGTTACAGATGAATGCTCCCATGGATTTCTTCCAGGAGGAAGAAAGAGCAGGAGGCACACAATGGCTCCCCAGCTGATCAGCTCAGGACACAGCACACCTCCTCCCCAGATAGAGGAGGGCTTGGATGCAGCACTCACAAACCAGGCAACTCCAGCACACTCAGCATTACAAATGGCTCCAGCGAAGGCAGGAGACAGCAGCTCTGAAAAACCTCACATGGAATCCTAAAGGGGTTTGATGCCTTTTAGCACAGCTGGTAAAAAACCAGGCCAAGCTCACCCAGCCCAAGCTCCAGCCAAGCCCTGTTTGCCTCTTGGACCTGCAGAGCAGGAGGGCAGAGGATGGAGGAGGCTCTGTAACTGCCCAGGGGGCACATCCAGATGGGATGGGAGGACTCTGACCCTACACCAGACAGATCCCACTGGTTCCAGTGGTGCCAGAGGGGATGGGAGGACTCTGACCCTACACCAGACAGATCCCACTGGTTCCAGTGGTGCCAGATGACTGAAATGCAGCTCTCCTGACAGACTGGGCTAAAGCCAACACACACCAACTGCACAGGCACAAGGAGTGCAAGAGCCGAAATGCAGCAAGCCCAGCACGTCATGAGGCCAAACCAAAAACTATCCTTTGTCAAAGACTCACTGTGCCTCTCACATCCCAGTCATCATTTCATTTCTACATCCTTCAATCAACTGCAGTAACGTCACCTGAGCTGCCCAAGACGCCGTGCAAAGGATGAGCCAAAAATCACAACAATATAGGAGAAACAGATTCATCAAGAAATTATTGACCTAGTAAAGTCTTACAAATTACTAACACTAAACTGTACAAATGGTATCTATTTGCATGGCATGCAGAGAATGGAAAGAGCAGAACCAGCCTCAAGTCCTGGGAGCCGTGGGGTGAGCTGTGCCAGCCAGGACTGAGGGGAGAATATCAGCAAATCCACATTCTGCAGTGCTGCTGCAAAGTCTCATCTTTCTCAGAGGTTGTTGCTATAAAAGACCTTCAATACACTTGATCTCATTTACTTAAAAAAGACTGTCAGAAAAACTTGTCAGCAACTTCTTAGAGAGGCAGCAGAGGGAGGGGAAGCAGATTGTTAGCATTAGAATATCACCTTCCATCTGGATGTGTTTAACATAGGATCAGATACAAGATTTGGACATAAATTTGAAGTCCTTGGTCTCATGCCCAGATTAAACTTGAACTTAAGAACTTGAAGACATGTTCTCATCTGTGGGATGGAGCATGTTAATAAAAGCTCCAAACACTCAGGCAATTGCACTGCTTATACTCCCTTGCACTCCTTTAAAAAAAAAAAATGTTAAGTACATTTAAAAAAGAAACTATAAAAAGCCATTAAACACCTACCAGCTCTGCTGTATGCTGAAAAAAAGAAGAAAGGGAATAGACAGAAGCAATCCCTCAATTTCTGCAGTTTCAAAGAGTCAGTACTAATAAATGGACTTAGTGATGGGCACCAGCTGAAAAGAAGTGACACCACTGCCACTTACTTCACAGTGAGAAAAAGAAAAAACCCCAAACATTTCCTAAAGCAGCGACATCCCTTGCTGTGGATTTTGACCCCAACCACTTATTCCAGAGCCAGATCTCACTGCACACTTGTCCCCTCCCAGCCTGCCAAAACAAGCCCTGGCTTTCCAGAGGGCCAGCAGCCACCACTGCCCCATTTCTGATCAGGCTGCCCCCACAAGGAGAGGCTGCAGCACAAGGAGTCCTTCCCCTGGGGGAGGCAAAGAGTTGATGAGCAGGAATTTTTCTCTCAGGAAATTTTGGTGAGAAACAGCACGTTGTCAGGCTTTCATTAAAAAAATATTTTCTTGCAGAAAAAGGAAACATTTTCTCTTTGGCAGCCCAGGAAAGGAAGAGCTCCGTGTTTTGCAGAGTAACTGCACATATTTCTTATGAAAACAGAAGTGTTTTACATAAGCTATTTGATGAACTAAGCAATCTCTGTTCAGAAGAATTACCATCTCAAACACTTGCAGAACACATCTGCTCCCAGCTCCACTAAAAGGCAGGAGCAGCCTCACAGCACAGAGCATCACACTCAAACACTGCAGAACTGGAGGATTAGTCAGGACAGGTAACTGCAAACTCCATTTTATGTCCAAGCTAGGATTGTAGCTGGTTCAAAAGGGAAAATTGTTCAAAGCAACTGGAGCACAACACTTGTACCATGATTTCTTTTCCAGCCACTGTGACACAGAGCTCAGCTGGGCACCTGAACACAGCCCCACACCTGAGCAGTGGTTCAAGGCTGCCTTGCCCTGGGAAAAAATGCTGCCCTTCCTTGCTTATGTATTTCCACCCTGTTTTAAACTGAAAAGATCAGTTTAAAACTTTGTCACAGATTATTTAAGATGCAAACACTCCAGTCCCAGCCCCAAGTTTTGTCATATCGAGGTGCACATGGAGTACTGTGAACAAAAAGCAGCAAAGCTCATGGAAATTTTGGTACTGGCTGGAACAGAGCCTGGCTCTTCCCCTATTGCATCCACATTATCCAGTTTATTTTTATTCTCTTTCATTCCTGTTCTCACCCAGCCCAAAGCATTCACCTTGCAGCCCAGGTGTGCTGTTAGCATTGATGGAAGAAGAGGAGGACATTGATAGCACATTCAGGAACTCCTCAGCTGAGGAGTTGGGGCAGAGGCTGGGGCAGCATCCCAGTCTGAGCCAGAGAGCAGCACTTGATCTTCCCTCACCTCCCTGAAAGCTCCTCCAAAACCAACAGAGAAATTTTGGTACTGACTGGAACAGAGCCTGGCTCTTCCCCTACTGCAGCCACATTATCCAGTTTATTTTTATTCTCTTTCATTCCTGTTCTCACCCATCCCAAAGCATTCACCTTGCAGCCCAGGTGTGCTGTTAGCATTGATGGAAGAAGAGGAGGACATTGATAGCACATTCAGGAACTCCTCAGCACTGAGGAGTTGGGGCAGAGGCTGGGGCAGCATCCCAGTCTGAGCCACAGAGCAGCACTTGATCTTCCCTCACCTCCCTGAAAGCTCCTCCAAAACCAGCAGAGAAATTTTGGTAGTGGCTCATTTCCATCCCCTACCCAGGAACATGTCAAACAGATGATAACTTCTGTCTACACCCCAATAATCCAAAGCATTTCTGAACCAGGAGAGCTCTGAAAACACAAGAGTCAAGGCAGCAACCCTCATCCAGGCACAGATTAAAATCCCTGCCTGTTTCCATTAAAAGCAGCAAACCCTTCAGCTGCTCTGCACCACTGCGTAGACTTTAATTTGCAAAGCACTGCTTAAAAAGACAATTTTTTAGAGCACCTGAGATTTAGAGGAATTATCTAAATCACAGAGAAGCATCAATTTCCAACCAAAAAAAACGGTGACTTGGAGCACAAAAGGTTCCACATAATTCTGTGGTTTTCTCCTGTCTGCTTTGACAGGCAAACTCGTGCCACAAACAAAGCCTTTGTAAACTCTGTTTGTTTTCCATCCTTCATAATTAGTCCTTGCATGCTCTGATTTGTCAGCTTGGTATTAAAGAATAACAATCATTTTCTATTATAATGTAGTGCTCTAAAAGCATTTAACAGTTCCTCTTTGCTGCTGAATGATAAGAGACTGCACTAATTAATTGCATTCCCTCTGTTTTATGCTTCATAAAAACTTTAGAGGAGGTTTCAAAGGCACAAAAGGACATTTAAACAGCCTGCACTCCCCAGAAAACAGCAATGTGCGCCTTGGAAAATTTCTTACTACAACAAATGGCCACAATAAATGAAATTAAAAAGATTTCTGGTTCAGAAGGACTGAAGAATTCATGCCCAGTTACACCTAGGACTTTATTTCTAGAGATGCTCACTCCTTCCCATTGCCAGACAACACTGAAGTTGGTAACATTGTTGGTAACATAAATTTCTCTCTCTCAAGTTTGCCCACAAATGAAAAGGTCCAATGTTTGCCAAACTCAGTGTAGAAAACCAAGCAATGGAAAACAGCTCATTATTTTCTGGTTTATCAATAAAAACAGGATGGAATTCTTTTCTGGCCATCAACAAATAAAACCAATACAGAGCAAAACTCCAAAGGTATTAGAGATCCAAAATGAGGCTGTGTTCAGGTACAAATCCCTGATGAATAAATCTTTTCTCTGCTAACATCTTGGAGGGGTAAGAAAGCTCCCAGACTGCACCATCTGAGAAAAGCTGAGAGCAGCACCCAGTTCTTATTTAACCCAACACGGAACAACTGTCATTTAATGCACCCTAAACCTGCTTTTATTCATTTCAAGAAGTTTTAATGACAGAGGGCAAACCAAGGGGCAGATAATCTATCTGTGCTCCTTCTCCTACAGGCACCTACGAGCTCATGTCAGCACCAACACTTTTCTTTCTTACATAATTAGGATGTAGGATGCCTGTTACTGAGACACCTACATAAATATTAAATGAGGACAGTTATTCTTCTCAGTTATTACAGTCAAGCCACTGGAAGAAATCATTTTCCTTCTACAAACCTTGCATTAATCACCCTCTCAAAGCAAAGCTACTGCAGAACTGCTTTGCACTCACACGTGCTCTATTCAACTTTGAAGCTAAATAGCCCAAAGGAATATTTTTTTAAGGATGGTGCAACACTGAAATCATCACTTTGAGGCTCCCATCCAAGGAGAACTCAGCAGCATGCCCTGTATCCCATGGGATCTCTGCACTGGGCACAGGAATTGCCAGACTCTGGGAAGTTCCCAGGCAAAACCCCTTGGACATGGCTGTGCCTAAGCCACAGGAATCATTCAGCCACCAGAAAGTGTAAATTCTAAGCACATAAAAGAAAGGGCTCTGCCTATTTCTATGAGGCAAACTGGGTCAGAGCAGGTGGCACTGCCACAGAGACAGGATAAAATGCCATTTTTGGGGGGGCAGACCCTGGGGATGCACTGAAGAGCTCCTGAGTGCAGCTCAGGCATTCCTCTGCAGCCACAGGGCAGGGATTTGTCTCCTTCCAGCCCCTGAAAGCCAGGGCTTTCCCTGGGCTCACCCACAGCCCCGGGGCAGCCAGGACTCCAGCTCTGCCCCAGGACCTGGCAGGTGCTGCAGGCACTGCCTGCCCTCCAAGGGATGCTCTGACACCCAGCCAAGGCTCCAGCCTCCACCTCTGCTGCTCATTTTTTATTGAACAAACAGACAGTGGGTTGGGACTTGATCAAAGAAATTAGATCTTACCAGGTCTTCCTTGAAAAGAAAATACTCCCAGCCAAAGTCTGGCCTTGCATGCTGGCTGGGCT